>NC_072373.2:67122500-68372500 GCF_028885625.2 Pongo pygmaeus | reverse complement strand
CTGAGTTATCCAACTTTTGTGCCTTAGGCTTATTTTCCCGCTCTTTTTTTACTCCCAGTTCCCTCCTTCCTGAAGGTCAGGAGATGTTGAGCTCTAAAATGATTCAGTTGTAGGGTGATGGTCTTTAGGTTCTTCAGGGTCAGTTTGAAACTCTGTGGAACTTCAGAGTATGACCTGAATAAATGTCTGAGTAGTGACCTGAGTAAGTGTCTGGATGACCTCAGTAAGTGTCTAGATGGCATCTAGATGACTCTTTTTGGAGTGTTGGGACTATTAAGTCCCTCTAGTACAGTATTTGTTCATTTGCTTTCTATATTGGGATCACAAATCCTACTGACATCTGGTTGATGCTATGTCTCTCCTGAAAAATACACATACAATTTTGCATTCAATTTTAGAGGTCTATGAATCACAATTTAAAAACATCTATCATGTTAAAAAATTCCCACAATTTGGGATGTTGGGATGCTGGGCTATCAGGAGTAGTGATTCTCAACCAAATATCAAAGCCTTTATGAGCAAGTATAACAGGAACTTTATATGAAGGAGCTAGAGAGATACGGTTGCACTGGGCCGTCAACCAGGCTGCTATGAAAGAACACAAACATTCTAACCAAAGGGCATGAATTCAATGCAGAAACTTTCTACATCACTGTGAAAGACGACTGTCAAGCTGGAATACTTCCAGTGATAGGGTGCTCTTCTGTTATTAAAAAACTTAAGATATAGGAAGTGGAAATATTCCTCCTTATAGCTTCCATCTGTTCTTTCCCTTCCTGTTTTCTGTTTTGTAAAACAATATAGACTCAGTCTACTTCCTTTCACTTGACAATCCTATGGCATTGAACAGCACTGTTGGTGGACTTTTGGTGATGATAGACATGGCTCTTGGCACATGTGGCCCTTAAGGACTTGATATGTGGCTAATGTGACTGAGAACTAAATTTTAAATTTTACTGACTTAATTTTAGTTAAGTTTAAATAGCCACATATGGCTAGTGGCTACCATACAGGATGGCACAGGCAGAGGGAATACATGATGAGTCAGAAAGCTTAAGCTCCCCTTTCGTTCTGTCATTAGTTAGCTTTGTAACTGGGCAGGGTCTCCTTGGCTTGGTATGCAGGGCTTCTCATGAGCCACTCTGCACATTGCCCCAGCTTTCCTTGACCACTGTAATCACTGTCTCTCCAGCTGCTTCAGTGGCTGCTGATCCCTGAAGGCACCATCCTCTTCCAGGCCTCCATGCCTTTGCACTTGCTGCTCTTCCACCTGGAATGAGTCTGGCTTTAAGATTGTACTCAGAGGTCACTTCCTCTGTGAAGCCTTCCTTGATTTCTCTTGGCCGAATAAGACCAGCTTCCTTCTTTGGGCTCTCATAGGGTGCTTTATTTTTTACTTTGTTGTAACACATACCACATAATTTTAGTATTGGTTTAAAATCCCTGCAAGGGAGGGGGACTGTTATCTAATTACCAGGTAATAAGGCAATGCTTATTAACATCAGCATTTAACACATTAGTTTGAATTAAAATACTTTTTAAAGTGTTTTTTTTTTTTTTAAAGAAGTGGCATTCTGTTTCTGACTTGAGGTAGTCAGCTAAAATCTCTGAATCTTTTTTTTTTATATGAATTGATGACAGAGTTAGTTTTCTCTCACTCTGTTCTCATTCAGTTTAATTTTTGAATCTAGATTCAGGACTCTGTGTTTATATCAAGTACATTTTATCTCCTTGCTTTTGCTCCAATGGTTTATCCTGTAGAGATCCTTTTCAATTGAGAACAAGGAACTAACATTCATTGAGCATCTACCAAATTTCAGGCTCTACTTCAAACAAGTATATTATCCACATTTTAAATATGGGGAAGCTGAGGCTAAAGAAGATTAAATCACTTGCCCAAGGTCACCACCGGTGAGCTTGAACCAAGTGGTCCGAATCCAAAGTTTAAGTGATTTCTATACCACACTGTCTATGGACTTTGCTGTTTCATGAGTGAGCTCCCCACCCTAAGTGCTATGTCATCTGCAGATTTATAAGCAAATACTTAATGCTTTCATTCGAGTAACTGATAAAAATATATTTAGAATCAGGGACCCTCTTTCTGCTTATCATCAGTATATCAGTCAGTGTGCGTTGACTGTTCAGCTTTTCTCAAGTATTCTGAACTGTGCTTTAGCCTACTGACATTTCTGTATTTTGTCTGTAAAAATATTTGTGCGATATTCTTGTCACATGCTTTACTGAAGTCAGTACACACTTTCATGACTACTTCATGTCTATTTTAAGCAGGATGTAGCATCTTGGTTTCTCCAGAGTCCACTTTAGGTATCATTTTCAGAGACTCAGACAATATTTTATTTCTTTCTTAGACAATAAAAGTGTTGTGTCCTAGATCTCAGGAGTTGAAGGGACATTAGATGTCATCTAGTCCAATGCCCAGTTGATGAAAGCTTCACCTTAGAGTTCAGGATTTACCAGTCTCTGCATGGAAGCATTAGGGTATTAGGGTGTTGTTGTTAAAAATGACCTCTGGATTCAAATCTCAGTATCACCTCTGCCACTTCATAGCTGTGTGCCTCAGACAACCTACTTACCCTTGCGGTGCCTTGGATTTTTCAAATGTAAAATGGAGATAGTAATTTGCTTCTGGGGTGTATCATAGGATTTTTGTGAAGGTCAGATGAGATGATACATGCAAAGTGCTTAGAACAATGTTTGGCAAATAGTAAGCTGTGAATAAATCTTGGTTATTAGTATATGGTTAATTTCGGATACATAAACATTAAACTTCTGCAGCTGTGTTTTCTCTTTCCAACAATGCTGTCCTACTTCCTCCTGGCTCTTACCAAGTTTCTAACCTGAGTGCTGCCAGATAATGTTTATGTGACCTTGCATTGGTTTCGTCACCTCCCTGAGCCTCAGTGTCTTCAGATGTGAGGTGGAGGTCACTTTCCCTGCTTTGCCTACCTTATAAGTGTTGTGAGGTTAGCATTGGCTAATGTGTATGAAAGCCCTTTGCAAACATATTAGGTATTAGTGTTAGTGTTAATGTTGATAGAATTTATAAATATATAACACTTATTGAACATTTACTATGTGCCAGATTACTGTGCTAAGTGATGCCCATGAATTATTGCATTGATTATTCATGACAATCCTAGAGAGATAGGCATTCTTGTTTTCTGTCTTTCATAGTTAGAAGGATTAAGGTGTGGAGAGGTTAACTCATTTCCCTGAGATCACACAGTAAGAGCTGGAGGCCTGGATCAGAGCTCGCGCTCTTAATCACTGAAGCTAAATAGTCTTTCCACAAGCTTTTTTTTCTTCCTTCTCAAAGTTATTGGGTTTACATTTTAAAAAATAAAATTTAAAATATCTACATCAAAACCTATTTCCTTTATATGTTTCTAATACTGATTTTATACCAGTATTGTACCTAAGGACACATTTGGATTTACAACCAGAAAAAATATCTTCAGGAGCAATAGTGATGCAGAATTTTCCCAGCAAGCTTTTTATAAAAACAGATAGGATACTTAAAATGATCTATAACCTTAAACAAACTCACTTGATTTTGTCTTTGTTTGAACAAAAATGGTAGCAAAAAATTTCAGATGGCTTGATGGATGGCATGTAGAAGGATCCCCTTTAGATCCTTGACATCTGGGCAGATTTTCTTCCTGGGGGTTGCCAGCCTCCTGGCTAACTACTTCCTATCTGCTTAGGCTTCTTGGGTATTTAGGGCCTCTATGTTTGTTCTATCAGATAAGAGAGAAAAGATTGGAATTCATTAACTGTGGAGGAAGCTTCTGAAAGGATTAGGGTGCTGTGGGGGGAAGGGGAAAACTCCATTGCTTGGGACTCTTGGAAATTTGCCTAATGAGCTTGGTGAAGGTCCTCTGCTAGGGATATTAGGGGCATTTTACCTGTGGGAAATGTTTACTGGTGTGGACGAGAATGGAGAATTAGGATGCACCACTTGGCTTCCGGAAACCAGACAGAGCACTCAAAAGAAATTAAGGAGTGGGCCTAAAAAGTTAAAGGAACTGCCTCTCCTTTCTGCTAACTTTGGATTGTTTTTGCATGGAAATTTGTATTTGTGAAATAACTGAGCCATATGGATGCACAAGGATGCATGTGTTCTTCTAGTCTGTTGATATGAGGAGCAGTTGAAGGGTGTGGGCTTGTCTGGAGGTGGGGTGAGTAGGTGGATGTGGTAACATGAGGAGGGAGCAGGTCTGAGGAATATGGGCCTATGTCAATCCGAGGATCTGGGCATTTTGGCAAGAGCACCCTCCCTTCTCATAGAGAGGTATTTATTTATTTTTGAGATCACCATCTGCCCCACCACCTCCCCCCACCTGAAGTTCTATGGATAATGATGTTATATCTCTGGGTAACCTCTTTCCCTGGCGATGATTAAAGAGTAACAAATGCCCACTCAGAAAGACTGTACAGGCTGAGAAAGACTGAGCTCATTTCTGTCACAAACATCAGTAGACAGGCTCAGGAGAGCAAAGCAAAGGAATAGATTCTAGGAAATTAGAACTTCTAACAGCTTTCTATACTTCCACTGTGAAAAAGGCTGGATGCAGAACAACCTGCATAATCATATGCCTTACCATTTCTCTTTTTCTCTTACCTTCGTGTCTTTTTATCATATAATTTTACCACCATTCTATAGGGACCTCCCTCCAGGCCTGGAGAGCTTTCTGTTCCTCAGTATGCATCCCTGAGAATGGATGGAGGAAACTAACCTTTAATGAATGCCTATTGTATGACAGGCACTCTACAGTGTGCTCTAGAGGAGTATATCATTTAATCCAACCCCGTGTGAAGTGGATATTATTCTCATTTTATAGATAATTAGCCTAAGGTCACAGATAGATGTGGTCTGACTGGTGCCACTGGCTGCTGTCTTTCCATTGTTTCATGCTGCCTTGGGTTAGACCAGAAGACCAGCAGGTACTCTTCCCTAACAGAGTATCTTTTTAGGATGACACTGTGAACTACTTGCATGTATCTGCAGCATCATTGGGTATGAGGCTAACTCATGAAGGAGTGAAGGATCAGTAGATGGAAGAAGAGCAACTATCTCTTTCCCATCATTATGGTCATCATGAAATGGACCTGAGACATCCTGCCCTGGGTCCCTGGAATGTGAGCTTGAGTTGGAATCTGAGATCTTTGCTATTTTGTCTTTTCCCCCCCAAAACTCCACTGCCACAGTTCCTTTATCTCTCTGCAGAGCGTGTTTGGTTTGGAAATGCCAGTTACCCTTTCAATATTAGCATGGAAAGTCTATTTTCTTTTTTCCAGTTCTCAGAGAAGTCTACCCTCAGTCCTTTCTGTTCTGGGGTACCCATAGTGTGAGTCATAGTGTGGAGGTGGCAGCTTTCATGACCTTCTCTTGAAATTTTACATACTGAATGCAGCTTTTTAAGGAAATGAGGATTGGGGTATAGAGAGACTGCAGAAAGACTCTTATATCCTGATAAAGACTATAGAAGAGGCTTATAGTAGGTTTGTGGAAAAGGGCAGCTTTTCCACAATGGTTCACCCCCAGGCCACCATTGTGAGGATTCTAGCTTTTCATTAACTCTATTAGAGAAGCTGCTAGCCAATCCAGCTGGTCATGGAGCTCTTATGCTTGACAATTTAGAAGTATTTCCATGGACTCTAGACCCTTTCAAGATGTCCCTGGGTGTGCCAGGATTTCCATTTTTGAATGTTATTGTGGGATCTCCTCATTCATAATTTCACCAAAAATGGCTTCTCTCAGTTGTAATCATGTATGCTCTTTCTTTCTCCTCCGTTTCCCTTCCCATCATGTTCCTCATTAGCATCACAGAATACTAGAATATTAGATTTATGGAGAATAAAAAGAAACTTGAATCAAACTCACACTTATCCATAAGAAAACTGAAGGCCATAGAGGTTAAATGATTTGCCACAAGTCTCTCAATAAGTGGCAGAGCAGAGACTAGAACCCAGGGCCCCTGACCAAGTGCCAGCATTCTTTTGTCACATTTTCTCTTCTTTCTTCTGTACCCTTTCTGTGCTCAATCATCTTCCCTCTAGTGCCTTCTTTCTCTTCTGGGGCTTCCTCATCCTTAGCAAGTATATGTTTTTGGTGTTTGGGGCATAGGAGGCTGGATATAAGGATCATGACTAATAAGAAAGGACTTACGTAAGAAAAAATAGGAATGGACAAGAGAAAGGTATTCATAGAGGTGAAGCCAACCAGCAGAGATCCAGTGAGAATTGGAAACAGTGACTCAGAAAAATGGTTAATATTCTTCTTTCCCAAATATGTTGCTGGAGAACTTTGTGAAATGATAATATAAAACTCAGTAGGCAATGGACTTCTACCCAGTGTAAAACCAAGAGCAGATCTCAGCAGATGGGAGAATAGATGGATGCTTAGGCAAGCACTCATCTCAGAATGGTTGCTGGGCTCTTCAGCAACCTTTCCCTAAGAAAGGCAAACTATCCAGACTCTGCCTTAAGAGGTAGCTCTTTGAGAAAAATTGAGTACTCCTGGGGAGGAGGAAGCAGCTCAAATAAAAAGATCCTTAGATCCCTTTCTTTTAGAATTCTCAATTGGAGCTAAGAGACCAGGGAATTTTATTTGATTATTCTGATAATAGTTTTCCAAGCTTTTCAGGGTGTAGGGCTGAGAGTACAGAGAGGTTTCTAGCCCTGGTTCTAGAAAAATCTCATTCCTTTCCTGGTTTCAGCATCTACATCTGTAAAATGAGTGTGTTGGAATAGTTACTAAGACTCTAAGGTGCCTTTCATTTCCCACTGTAGCGCCTCTGGGATTCTAGTTTCCATCATTGTTATCTCAGCTGATTGGAGGACACCATTAACTTTCTTGGTCTCCAGCATTAGAAGCCTGGCTGCACATTAGAATCAGTCTGGGAACTTCTAGAAATGCTGATACCTAGACTGCAGCCAAGACAAATTAAATCCAAATTTCTGGAGATAGGACCCCTGTATTCTTAATTTTGAAAAGCTTTCCAGGTGATTCTACGGTCCAGCCATGGCTGAGATCCACTGATCTTCTAGACTGAGGGGAGCCAGTTACCTGACTTCCTTCTGTTTCTTTTGAGTGTACTTTGATCACGTCTTGGCTGCTACCTCTCAGTTTTCTTGCAGGCTATGGTGAAATAGCAGGAGCCCCCTGGGTGTCTGGAAATTTAGCCTGAGAGAATGGGGTGATTAATTCTTATGTTTCACTGCATTGACAAAGCCATTCACCTGTGGCTGCTTCTGACACACCTCCAGCTGCACAGGTGACAGCCTTCTGTGATGAGGGGCATGGACCAGACATCCTGAACACAGATCTGGCTGAGGAGGCCATTTGAGGCTGAAGGACAGAGTAAGGCTCACCCAGGAGGCCCTTGAGCAAGTGACTAAGAGTTGTTGACCTTGCTTCCTACCTGGTTGGTTCACCCCTTATGCATATGAAGGGTGATCCAGCGTGACTACCATCAAATACAGGAGTCACCTCCTTAACATCCTTGACACTCCCCTGGGGATGTGGAACTCACAATAAGTGCTGTGCTGAAACTGGCTTGTCCCAGCTCTTGAGTGTCCTCTGTGTGTGTCTCTTCTAGACTCCACATTCAGTGATGTTAAGATGGTAGCTTGAAATTGGCCATGGAGAGAGTATTTATACCCCAGAAATTTGCAAATGCTACACATGGGGCTTTCCCCCTGATGTTAAACATCTATTAGCACAACACTTAGTTTTCTGCTTAACGAAATAGTCCATTCACTTGTGGAACAGTGGAAGTTCTTCTCTTTATTGCTCCAGATATATCTTCGGATGGGTACTCTGCATGTTAGATCTTAGTCTTTGCCTCCATAATAACTTAGAAAACATCTGAGCCCCTTATTACAAGCTAGCCCTTCAGATATTTGAAAGCAGCTGTGATGTATTTCTCAAGTCTTCCCTTTCCAAGCTGAGTATCCCTAGTTCTTTCAACATTATCTCACGTGGTTTGCAGGCTCAGTAGGTGTCTTTGAATGCCAGGGCACAGTTGCAGAGTTTTCAGAGGAAAACAAACATTCTCCCACAGGTGATCTATGGACTCTTTCACAAAAGGCTTTTCATTTTTCTTATGCTGTCTCAGTTCCATGATGCTGGTGTTGATATGAAGTGGGGTGTAGTCTTGGGTGGGGTTGCTGATTGCATCTCATAGTCATCTTCCCTGAAATGCACGTTGCTGCCAGAACTCTTGATGGGCTCCAATTCATCAGAGTGTCATCAAAACACAAATTCTCGTTTCTGAAACAGGTAATTTTCCCACTGCTGTTTTGTTTTCTTCCAGAGGCTTTTAATGCTCCCCTTTTCTTTTTTCCCTTTTCTGTAGCGTTCAATCATTTGTCTGCTGTTCACCAAAACTGTGTGTTGAATGACAGCGTTTTGAGTCCAAGATCCAGTCACACACAAAACAAATGAACTTGTTAAGACTTATCCAGCTGTCTGTAACTGCAAGGGGCACAGCAGTGGGAGGAGGGAGGGAGACAGTACTGTCTTATTTTCTCAGAACCAGCACTCTCCATCCTTTGGGAATCAGGGCCCAGATGAGTCTGGAACTGACCTCAGTCTTGGTTCACCAAAGTAGCAATCACGTGCACTTTCTTTCAGCCATTTTATCCAGAGGGCAGGGTCCTGGGAGTCAGATGGGAGTCCTTTGGTCTAAAGTAATGAGAATTTGGACTTGCCTTCACAGCCAGCATTAAATGGGTAATGCTTAGGATCTTTTGCTTTGAGTAACTGAGTCCACTGACCTCCATGAGAGAGCAGCAGGATTGTATTGGCAAACAAAAGGCCTTTTGGGGAGTTCTCTGCCTCTTTGTTATGTTCTCAATATTGCTTTATTTGTCTTTCATTCATTAGGTTTTCAGGAGTAGGTGTGATGGCATTTCCATCTTCTTGATAGCAGGAGGGGGGAAGAGAGAGAGAGAGAGAAGGATTAAGAAGGAGAGAGGTGTGTGTCTGTTCAGGACTGCCTGTCAGATGGTGAATTTGAACAGAGGCAGCTGTTGTCATGGCGATGGCAGGTTGCATCCCACCACCATGGAAACCAAAGTTAAAAAACTGATGTTAAGGCTGGAAGTCACATGATGCATTTTTGTTTTGTTTTGTTTTAAAAAAAGAAAAGGGGTTTGGTTTTTTAGTCTTTTTTTTTTTTTTTTTAAGATGAGGTTGGGTGGTGAGAAAAATTGCACTAAGGAAAGCAATGAGATGATGACATGGGACAGTATGGAGTAGGCAGAGCTTTCTTTCATGTTTTTCTGCTTGTTGACAGTGCATGTCTCCTGCCGTGGTTAGAGAGGGGAGGGGAGGGATATGCATGGTGGACTTCCAGGTTTGCAGCCAGAGTTGTGCACTGCTAACTGTCACATGGAGAAACACAGGGGTTTAGCTCTCTTTCCCTTTGGAGGTGATGTGTGGTTCACCTTCTGTTGATCAGCCCAGAACAGACACAGGAAACCTAAAAGTATGGACTACCCAAATAGGAAGGTAGTCCATATATTGATAAATTTGGAAGGTTAACATTTATTTTCAGAGAATTGAAAAGTTCATCTATAGCTCCTCAGAACCTCCAGGAATAGTTCTGTCTGTTTATTCCCTTTTCTGGGCTGGTCTCTTTTGGGCTGCCATGTCCTGCCAGGGCAGCCATAGGAGTGAGGGCAAAGAAGTCCAGAAGGAGCCCTGGGCCAAGACTCCTTGCACCATAGCTTATCTCTTAACCTGGGCCCTCTCACCTGGGCAGGGTGGGGTGACTTGCTGAGAGGCATTAGAAAGCCCTCTTGGCTCTCCATCTTTTTACCTCATAGCCACTTCTACTTTATGCCATGATCTGGAGAAAATGTGAAACATCCCTCCAGGAAGGGAGCTGGCCTGGCCAGGGCTGTTTTTGTTTGTTTGTTTGTTTTTGTTTTTTGAGACAGAGTCTTGCCCTGTCCCCCAGGCTGGAGTACAGAGGTGCGATCTCGGCTCACCACAACCTCCACCTTCTGGGTTCAAGCCATTCTCCTGCCTCAGCCTCCCGAGTAGCTGGGATTACAGGTGCACGCCACCATGCCCGGCTAATTTTTGTATTAATTGTAGAGACACGGTTTCACCATGTTGGCCAGGCTGGTCTTGAACTCTTGACCTCAAGTGATTCACTCGCATCGGCCTCCCAAAGTGCTGGGATTGCAGGCGTGAACCACTGTGCCTGGCCAGGCCAGGCTTGTTTGAACAGGGCTGGTTTGAATTTTCCTTTTGTGTAGACAGGTTAGGAAGCAGAGATTTCTGTAAGAATGTCTGCTTTTAGGAAGGTGAGGAAGACCATGAGGGATGCAGACACACTGTTGAAGTGATGGTCATAACTATTGCTATCTCTGGGTTTTAGGCACAAGGTCTTGTGTCTTCGGCATTACTCGTCCCTCCAGGACAAATGTATCTTTCTCAGTCAGCTCAGAAGAGGGTCATATGATCTCACCAGCATGATCTCACTGAATTTCCATCAGGGTCTGTGGGAACTGGAGCCAGACTTCTGTGATGGTTCAACCCCTCCTGTTCTTATCCCTGGCCTGGGGCGTGATTAATATCCCTTCTAATCACTGGGAGAGATTGCATCAGAGCCATCAGCTTCATAAATCCTCCTCTGGGGACTGGTGTTTGGATGTGCTTTCCATATTCTCAGGAGGTTCTGGGCCAAATGTCTTTGCTCTTTTCCCGGAGGCCCATTACCATAATTTTCTTTTAAATCCTTTATAGGGGTTGGTCTCCTCTGTGTCAGCCCATGGCTACAGCCAGCCAGCCCACTCCTGAGGGCTGGAGGCTGTGACCACCAACAGATGCTTTCCCCAAAGTATCGAGCCACAGTAGATGCTGAAAGATTGAGTTAGTAGGATACTGAAAGTAACTGTATTTGTGCAACACTTACAGTTTTCAGAGGGAGTTCTGATTCCGGTATCATTTTGGGCTCCAGTCCTTTTGTATTTCTTGTTTGGTTCTATGGGAATGGATGGTCATAACCCTTCACTGACTCTTGAGTACTGTGTTGGGACAGCTTTTGCAGTTGGAGGCCTGGCTCTGGTTTCCATTACCAAGCTACATTTTCTCCACTGCATTCCAGGTCTTGAAGAAGATTCTGAAGTTACACGGAAGGCTTGGATAGCTGTGTTTCATTCCTGTTCATATGTAAAATGTCTATTTGGTGTCATGCTAATAGAGAATCACAGACTAGTCAAGGCTCTTTCTCTGTTACTGTCTTTGAGTCAAAGTCCACTTATTAGAATGATAGTTATGTGCACATGAGGAAGAGGTGGAAAGACATGCATGAAGGCAACCATGCCATCCTCTGAGGCTGTTACATCTCTTGGATTTAGACATCCAAAAACATGAGACTGAAGGGAGAGAAGGAGACAGGTCTTCCTGTAGGGTCTGGGGCGAGGGGTGGAAATGGGTAAAGGAGGCTGAGGAATGCCTCCCCTCAGACTGTGGACTCTTCTGTACCCCCCCAGGAGTTTCCAGGAAGTGCCTGAGTGCCCACTGAGTGCTCCCCACAAAAGCATATTCCGCATTAGGCTGAAGTTGGGACAGCGCACAGCATTCTATTTGCCTGCCTGTCCCTGGTGGCACCTTACCCCTCAGAGCATGGCCTTCTTAGTGTTTGGATGTCAAAGGCTCTGGGAGGAGACAGCTGAGTACAGAGGTCTTCAGGATGAGTCCCCTGGTGGTGATAGAGATGCGTGTTTGCCTGGGGACACCCAATATTTACTGCCTGAGGCCTAAGTCCTTCCCAAGCATGTACCTGCAGATCTGTACCTGAGAGGTGATGATGGGGAGGCTCTTCAGGCCCAGGCAGAGGAAGAGCTCAGCTCCAGGCCAGGCCCCCAGGGCTCCGGTGACAGCAGAACTAGCATCGCCACCCTTGCCCCAGCTTTCTGTGCTTCAAGAAGGAAATGAACAAATGGCAGGTGTGCAGGCCACATCGTGCTGCTCAAATTAGCCATGTTGCTAAGGAAACAAGTCAACCGTTCGAAGGAAGGAGCATTGGGTAAAGGAGATAAATCAATAAGCGAACCTATTTTTATCATTTCCCTAATGATTGTCTTGAAACTGCTAGACTAGAAAGAGAGTTGGAGCGACACAGGTCCTCATTAATGGGCTCAGAGGGAGCGAGGAGTGAAGGGGTGTTTGAGGAGATTGCCAGTAAAGTTTATGAAATGAGGCCTCTAGTGAGCAGTGAGCTGGTACAGGAGGGAAGGCAGGGAGGAAGGTGTCTTTTGCAGGTTTCAAAGTGCTTTCATGGTCATTTCCTCATTTTGGCAAGGTCCCTTTATTCTCTTGCATTTAATCCTCTCCGAAGTCTTTTTCTGATTTCTCTGGCCATTGCATTCCTCCTCACTCTCAGGTTGGGAAGGGTTTTTGTGTTGATTTGTTTTTTTCAGGATACATATAGCTTTAATTGATTTTGTAGTTATAAATGAACACATGCTCATTTGAACACTCAGAAAATGGTTAGAGGAGTAAAGAAGAAAGTGAAAATAACCCTGCTACCAAGAGAAGACTCATCATCCTTCCAGCAAGACATAATTTTTTCTCGTTCTCTCCCTTCTCTTTTTTTTTGTTTTTGTTTTTTTGAGACGGAGTCTTGCTCTGTTGCCAGGCTGGAATGCAGTGGCACGATCTCAGCTCACTGCAAGCTCCGCCTCCAGGTTCACGCCATTCTCCTGCCTCAGCCTCCTGAGTAGCTGGGACTACAGGTGTGTGCCACCATGCCTGGCCAACATTTTGTATTTTTTTTAGTAGAGATGGGGTTTCACCATGTTAGCCAGGATGATCTTGATCTCCTGACCTCATGATCTGCCCACCTCAGCTTCCGAAAGTGCTGGGATTATAGGCGTGAGCCACCGCACCTGGCCTTCTCTTTTTTTTTTAAACATGAAAGGGATCTTCCATGTATGCTGGTTTATTTTCTTTTTTAAATAGGTCGTATGTGTCTACAGTGGACAGTATAAAAAGTTCAAATGGGTATACAGTGTGGAGAGTGTGGGTAACTTTTGTAAGGATACCTGTGGCTCTAGTTTCCCTGTATGATTCATTTATCAATTGAGTATTAATTTATTAATAAAATAACAGTTACCAGGGCCCCTCTGTGTGCCAAGAACAGTGGTGAGTGAGGCAGGCAAGGTCCTGCCCTGGGGCTCCCAGTCCTTACTGCCCCATCATCTCCATTTATTCAAGATTTCAAAACACAAGCAATCTGGATACCAGGGATAAATATTCTTCCCTAAAATATGCACAGTGTCAGGCACAGAGTGTAATGAGCATCACTGAATTCCAGAACAGAAAGAGTCAGAGTCCTGGACAGACTTCCATCTTGTCCCTGATTGTGGTTGCCATGAAGGGTGATGGTCTTTGAGGCTGTGGCGACTCGGAGCTCCCTTTGACCTTTCCAAGTCATGTCTTTGTCCAGTCTGCCCGGTTGAGGTGCACTAGCTTGACTGGTGGGTGGGTGTTATTTGCCGTCTAGGCTCTTCACTTTGGGGATGTAGCAGAGCCATTGCTTTGGAGTGTGAAGTTTTGCTGTCGGGAAGAAATGGGAGTGGTGCCTCGGAGGCAGCCTGCAAGGGTGGGAGTGAGCAGGAGCCATGGCTCAGGCCAGAGTGGGTGAGCAAAGCCCTGTCTTTATAATGGCTCCTCAGTGAATGCCTCATGTTTATTCCTACCTGCATTGAACATTGACTAAGCTCCTACTGTATACCATGGGCTCTGCTAAGCACTGCCAGTAGAGAGACGAGCAAAACTCCTGCTTTCAAGATACAGTTTCTTGATTTAAATAGGAGTCACACAATTTAAATACAGTCACACAATTCAAAGAGCTGTGGGGCACGGGGAGAAACTTTCACTGACAAGGTGGCATTTCAGCTTGGTCTTGATGTATGACCGGAAAGGAGAAGAAAGGCCATTGCAGGTGGTGGCAGAAGCACCTAGATGTAAATGCCTCTTCTTTGTGCTTTCTTCAGAAAGGGAAGTGGAAAAGAGTTTAAAGAACAGGGCTGTAAGGGAGAGTGGCTGGGGCCTAGGCAGAATTGGATGGTCTCTTCTGCTCACCTCCCCTGAGATTTCCCCGCCACTATCCATTCTTTCACCTAGCCCACAGTTGCACAGAATCTCCACATTCTCACCACAGGTTCTTCATTACCGCAGCCATGAATTCATCCTGAGGTCTAGATGCCCTATAAGGCTGAAAGGGACATCCCTCTCAAGGGCATATATATCTGAAGAATTTTAAAAATGTAAAGCAAAAAAAAGTATTTTTAAGCCAGAAGATTGCTGCTCTGAATGGGCCTCACATCAGATAGTGGGAAGAGGATTTGGCTGGAGAGGAAGTGAGAATAGGGTCTTCTCAGAACCTGTGAATTACCAAATTCCCACCTTTAGATTCTAGACTTTAGGGCCTTGGGTAGCACCCGCCATCAAGACCTCATGAATTCTCAGCCACCCAGATACCTGGCCAGTCACTGGGAGTTTGACTCATCAGCACCTGGGCCAAGAGGCATTCCCCTGTCTGGAGCATCTTCCAGTGGTATGGCTACACCTTCCTGAGCTAGCCTGTGTCCCCACAAACCTCACATATCTGTGCTTGGACATTCTGAGCTAGCTGAGCTTAAAGGTCCTTATAGGGAGCAATATACTTGGGTTAATTGGCTAGGAAAATGCAGGTATGGACGTGGAAGCAGGGAGCTGGGGCAGCGGAGGAACTGCCATGGTCCAAGGGGATATTGTGAGTAGGGAGTCAGGGGCAGTGTAGGAGCTGCCATGGTCCAAGTGGGTATTGTGAGTGAGGAGGCCTCGGAGGCACATGGCTGCAAGGACCTGTCTTGCCT
Source organism: Pongo pygmaeus (assembly GCF_028885625.2). Taxonomy (NCBI): domain Eukaryota; kingdom Metazoa; phylum Chordata; class Mammalia; order Primates; family Hominidae; genus Pongo; species Pongo pygmaeus. The sequence goes on along the minus strand of NC_072373.2, from coordinate 68,357,596 downwards.
GCAAGCTCAGCACTGAGAACCCACCTACTTTGAAGCCTGTGCTTATCACTTTCAGGTTTTCAGGGGAAGAAGATTCAACTCCCCAAAACAATCATAGGCCCCACATAGACCCATGAGAATGCGAGAGGTCTTCAGCTTGAATGAGAAAGTACTCATGCCCAGTCCTACCTCCCAGGGCAGGCACTGGGCTTCTTGGATCTGCTCAGCAGGTGTCTGAAATTGCATGAGACGTTTCCAGCTGTGAGGAGTGACCAGGTGAGCCCCACACTGTTGTGAACACTTTTGTTAGGAACCAGGACAGGGGATGACATGGAAGAGGCCCTGGTTTCACTCCAATCAGATCCATCACCCCTCCTCCCCCAGCTCTTGGGGACTGGCAGACAGACCCCCACTTTGTGTCAGGCTGCCCAGGTATGTTCCTGGGAACACCATTCAAGAGAGATGCTCTGAAAAAAAGAGTTACAAGGTAAAGCAAGTTTGGGAAATGTTGTGTGCTGTCCCAAACCCCTTGTGTATGTGTGTGTGTGTGTGTGTGTGTGTGTGTGTGTGGGATGGGGTGTATGCCCACTGTATGCAAAAGTGTTAAAGGCCCCAAGAAGTCCTGCTGGGGAGAAACCTGCTTAACTTTACCCAACCCAGGCTTTCTCTCATTGGTTGATTGCAAGTTCCTATAGCACCAGTATTTCATGGCCTGCATTTTAGGAATACCACTCTCAACGGTCTCAACTTCTGTTGTCTTTTGTCAGTGACTTGTATGCGTGTTGTCAGTTCTCTTTCTGGACCCATCGCCCAAGCATGTTTTCAGGAAAGGGTGTGGATTCCTTGGCCACCATTGCTGCTGGGTTCCCATCTTTAATTTGCAGGATGAGTCTGGGATTCCAGGTGCCTATGCCAGGCCCAGGGCAACCTAGGCTGTTCAAAAGGCTTATGGGACACTAGGTCCTTGTGTGGTCCCTGGTTGCTCTGCATTTTTTCAGAGGTCTGGGTTACAGCCATGATGGGAGGGGAGGAGCACTCCCCCTGCGATCAGAGGGCATGGGTGGCCCTTGGCAGGCTGTGTGTTGGGGGCCAGTCCTTAGAAGGTGAGCATGCTAGCTGGGTGGGTGTCTGTGGTGTGTGTCTGCTGGCATGTTTGGCTCTCAGGGGCTTGGCACCCGGAGTGTTTGAAAGAAGAGGAATGCCCATGGGTGCCGAAGGACTTTCCATGTGGGGAGGCTCCCCTCTGAGTGGGAGGGTTTAAGCAGGCACAGTGGGGTGTGGAGGCAACAGACAGGCTCTGAAGTCCCCTGAGGCCAGGTCTGTTTTTAGTTCCAGTGACTGAGCCTCAGGGCAGCAGAGGCCCGTGGAGTGGTCTCTGGGGTCTGTGTGCTGTGTGAGTGCTGGAGGTGCGTGGGAAGGAACGATGGCAGTCAGCTGCTGGCGAGTGAGTGTGACTCTCCAGTGTGACTCAGTGATGCATGGTGGTGGGGGAGGAGAAGGCACTGCCAAATGAGGATTAAGAGAAGGACTAGGGGCTCACACACAGCCAGCGTCTCAGCCCTGCAGCCCCCCATGCCAGCACCAAGACCAGAGCAACTGGTGAGCAGCTCACATCTCATTGCACACACTGCCCTGCCCTCCCCAGAGATGCCCTGGGTGCTAACTTAACATTGTGTTATTGCCACAGATAGCCTGGCAGGATGGGGGTCATTGCAGGGATAGCTGTGATTTGCCCTTCTGAACTCCACGAGAGGGTTCCAGGCCCTGCACCCTACACAGCCTGTCTGGGTATGTGGGGAGATAAGAACAGTCCCTTTCCTTCCCTCCACTTTGCCAGATCTACTACTCCTCTCTTTTGCCTGGATTCCAGAATCTTCTAGAGCACAGGTTGCCCAGCAAGACCAGCTGCAGTAGCTAACTTGTGTTTGTGGTAACAGTAATCACAGAATGAAATCCCAACATGCAGAATGACAGTGCTGGGAGCTGGCGATTCCCTCTTTCTCTTCTGAGAGTCCTTCCCACCTCCCTCGGAGCATGTGGCAAAACCTTCCTGCAGGGGTCATAGTCCTGTTTTTGAAAAGGCACAGGGAGCACCTCACCTGTTTTCAAAAACATCTAACAGAAAAAAGCCTGCATTCATTCATTGTAGTGTGGTTCTTACAGGACTGGACTTTGCTGTCCAGGATTCCAGACTCGTGATCAGTCTCTGTTTCATATAGATGCAGACACTTAGAAGAAAATAAGGTGGGACAAAGCAAGCCTTTCCTTCCCCCAGAAGTACATTGCTGAGTGGAATTTTAAAATAGAAGGAAGCTCACATGGAGAGAATTGTTTCTTTTCCAGATGCTCTTCTGTTACTCAGTGGTGCAGAGATTCTAGAAGAGAGGACTCCAGTTGTGAGCCCAGGAGAGCAATGGATTGCAGCAGCTGGATCTGTGCACAAGCGTCATTACCCAGTCCAGTGGTTTGAAGACTGGGGAGAACAAGGGGTCTGCGATGGCATTAATTATGTTTCTTCCTCCTTTCTTCTCCCTTCCATTTTCAGCCTTGGTTATTGGATTTGTTATTGAATTTACTCAGTAACTGGAGTGTCTGCCATATGCCCAACTATATTATGTATTGGCTATATACGTTCTTTTTTTGGAGAAGATGCTTTGTGTTCAGAGACTAGGCACAAATGTTTTTGGTTTCACGTGCTAAGGACCATCCACTGTCTTGCCTGCCTGCCTGCCTGTTTACAAATAAAAATCATGCAAACTGCACAGACACAATGTGGGTTGATAGAGTTGTGTGTTTATGGGTGTGGCCATCTTGGAGGCTGTGTCCCTCTCTGGTGAATTTGTTCCTTAACTCCGCTTTCCCACGCCATTTGAGTACATGATCCTGGCCACCATCATTGCCAACTGCATCGTCCTGGCCCTGGAGCAGCATCTTCCTGAGGATGACAAGACCCCCATGTCCCGAAGACTGGTATGTGCTTCCCCTCCTTCTCCCCTTTGCCCCTTTTGTCTTTCTTGGTTTCTTCTCCTCTGCTTTATCACTCTCCCATTCCCTTCCTGCCTGTGAGTTCTGGCAGGGGTTTGCTCTTTGCTGGGGGACAAGCTAATGACAGACCCCATGGGGATTCACACGGAAAAGAAGAGATTACAAACACTGTGTCTGTGCTGCGTGGTACAGAAGAAGAAAGGGCAGGCACAGGCCCATTTTCTTCCCTCCTCTTTCCTGAGGGACTTCTGACATGAGAGGAAGAGGTGGGGAGTAGAGGGGAGAGGATGAAGGATGCTCAGTGCTTGTGTGTATTTGTGGTTATGAACTTCCCAATGCTTACGTCCTTATTCTCCTTAAAGAAATGAGTCACACATCTAACGTATTCCCCCTAAAAAGAGCAGACAAATTGCCTAAAATCCACGTGTGTACTTGAGATGACGACCTTCAAGCTTCTAACTTATGTGAAGAGCAGCAAACTCCTTCAGGGCAAAGCCAGGGCCATCAGGGACCTTCCTGGGAAGGAAGTCTAACCCCTAGGCGTGACCCTCACATTGTCCATTTCTACAGCTGGCTCCCCTGGGTCTCCTTTGCCCTGTGCACTCCTGAGTCACAGACAGCCTGCAAGGGTCCCTTAGCACCCTTGCTTCCCACCTACACATGGGCAGGCCCAGCACAGACATCCATGAAGGGCCAGGCTGTGCCTTTGCCTGTGTCTCATAAAGCACAGTCCTCTTCTCACTGGTGCTTCTGCTCCTCATCCCCACAGGAGAAGACGGAACCTTATTTCATTGGGATCTTTTGCTTTGAAGCTGGGATCAAAATTGTGGCCCTAGGGTTCATCTTCCATAAGGGCTCATACCTCCGCAATGGCTGGAATGTCATGGACTTCATCGTGGTCCTCAGTGGGTAAGTCCACTTTCTCTCTCTCTCTCTCTCTGTGTATGAAGGGGGTTGGTATTGTGAGGTGGCTGGGGGCAGGGAACCTGGGGTGGAAAGACAGCAATCTGTAGAGTAGAGGCAGAAGAAAAAGTTTGAGGCTAAGATTTCCCAGGGTGCTGGACCATAGGTCAGCCACCTCAAGAGGAGGATGAGTACTGTGTGGAGATGCGTGTGGTGTTAGGCAGAGGCCATGGGACTCTCAGCCAGGTCTGGAAGCTGCCACTTCTGGTTTTCCATTCTGTGCTTGGCTCAGTGGCTAAACACCCACTTCTCTGGGGAGGGTGACATTTCCCAATGAGCCTTTTCACCAAAGCAAGCAGCTTACCCCCGCCTGGGAGGAACCTCCGAGACAGGCCAAAAGATGTAGTCAAATGCAGCTTCTTTGGGGCGTTGGAGAAGACCCTAGCCATATTTTCTGAACTGATAATTGAGACTTGTGTTCTGACAACAGAATTTTTTATCATTTGCAGATTTATTAATAGTATAAAATCGAATCATATTAAAATGTTGGATAAATCATTCTGTGGAAATTAATATAGCCATATGACATTGGGGCTGACCCAGTGTCACAGCAGCATATATGATGGCAGTACATTTAGTTAAATATTTGATAAATCATTCTTTTGGAAATGAATGTAGTATGAGGAAGTTGGGTTGACCCAGTGCCGTTGGCAGCAAATGTGTTGGCCTTGGGAATGGTGTGACGGACAGGCCTTCCTGGGCTTTTGTGGCTTCCTGTTGGTCTTTGTGTCAGGTGGCTGTTGGTACCTGCAGGGCTGGGCACAGGGGAGTAGTCCTGTGTGGATGTGGCAGCAAGTGATGTGGTCTGGAAATTCCCTTACCCAACTGCTTGGCAGACAGAGTTCAAACCCATGAAGAAAAGAAGAGAGTGACTTAGAATGACAGGGAAGGCGAAATATTAGCTACTACTGTGATTGACCAAAAGGAAAGAGAAGAAAAGAGGAATTGTTTTCCAGGGAGGAGTCAGAGGAGGGGTGAAGGTAGATAAAGTCTTGGAAGGAAGGGTAATGGCTTGGGAATGATTACATCTATTTGTTATCTTGTGGAATAGACAAAATACTCTTATTTTTTAACCTTTACGCCATTGGGATTATGTGAAAGAGAAAACACTGAAGATGTAATGGACTGGAATATGTAAATGGAAGCACGTAAGCAGCCAGCCCCTCAATATGGGAAATGGATAAATAGACTGAGATGACTATTCATGTTTAAAAATATCTGTTGCCTTACAAAAGGATTTTCTGGAGATTAGTTTTCTAAAAGAAAATTCTACTACATTTTAAATATGAATTAGTATATGAAGATATAGTTTCTACATAGTATTACAGAAGTATATTGGGTAATGTTGTAAATGTCCCTAAAATAAATAATGTGTGCTGTATTAGAAGAGGCCTGTATGAGAATCTGAATCATTTAGAAATGTTATGATTCTGTCTAGAAGAAAAGTGTTGTATAAGTCGCTACAGAAGAACAACAAAAAAAGAAAAGTATTGTAATGTATATATAATAAGTTTATGTAAATTCTTAGTCCTGCTCAGCTCTATATGTGGCAGAATCCATTTGAAATTTCTTGTCTAGTCCATTTATTTTTGTTGAAAATGATTATGTGTTCATTAAAGAAATATGGAAAATACAGAAAAGTCAAAAGAAGAAAAAAAAATTCACTGATTCAGAAAAATTCCTGATTGTTTTGTGGTATTTCCTTCCAGGCCTTCGATGCTAAGCAAGCTGTCTTTTAAGTGCTTGTAATTTTGCTGCTTTTTTCCCAATATAGTATGAGCATATTACATGTTATTGCATATTTTGGTAAAAATCTGTAATGACTGATCAGCAGTTTGTTAAGTAGATGTAGACATCTTGCTTCTCATTTTTGCAATTACTCGACACTTGGATTCTTTCTGTTTTTTTGCTGTGATAAATAATTATTAAAGATGCTCCAATGTACGTCTTTTGGATGTCACATTTTATGAGACATTTTACAAGGTTAAAGAAGTACTTCTGGAGGAGTATACAGCTGTTCTGGTGTGGGGTCTGGAAACTATGATGGCTGAGAGGAGGTGGAGAAACTGGACTGTTTGACTGCATGAGAGAAGACTTCCAGCAGATGTTAATCTCTCTGTAAATAAGGGTTGCCACATAGTTGTTGAAGAGGCAGATTCATAGGGACCCGTAGGGTTCTTTTGTCAGCACAGCCAAGAAGGGCCCCTGGGTCCTTGCCTGCATGTGCAGGGGGTGCTCAAGAGTCAGTGCAGGTGCTGAGCTTGGCTGAGTCAGTTGTCCTCTCTGTGCTCTCTTTCCCATCCCTCACATCTTCCCTTCTTAGTGGCTCTTCAGATGTCCCTGGCTTTGTGGATTGCCTTCACAGGCCCCTGATTTCCATCTGAACTCACAGGACTTTGCTCCTGCTCCTCCTCCAGACCTACTGCTTAGCCCTCTTCTCAGCATGGACCATTCCCTTTCTCTCTCCTCAATTCATGGGTGCATGTGCTCCAGGCAAAGAGCTTGGTCCTCTTGAGATCCCCGCTGAGGGGCTGAGGGTTGCGGTTCTATCTCACAGGAATGGATGATCATATTTAGTCTTACAGTCACATGATGCTCTCATCTACCACATTGTGTGGCTCTAAGATGCACGTTTTTCATGCTGGAACATTGCTGAAATCAGCCTGTGTCTTACAATAATGGCATGATATAGTTTAATTGACAGCATGTTTTTCTTTCTTAGTGCTACATAAAATTATGGGGCATCTTACAATTGTTGGGGTTGTAGATTCAATGACATGTGATACCAACCAGGGAGGCAGGCAAAGTGGACTTTAGAGATGAGTCATCTGGTACTCAAAGAGGGTAAGTTATTCGCCCAAGATCACACCTGTCTCTTAATGGCAGATGCAGGAGTCAGAATTGTGCCCTTTGATCCAGGGCTGGTGTTTTGACCCCTGCCCTGTGCAGCCTCCTTTCCAGGCCACCTGGTATCCCCCTTTGTCTTCCTGACACCTGCACCCACAGCAGTCCCTGCTGACAGCTCTTCCTTCCCACCTCATCTCCAGGTGTCACTTCCCATTTTCCCCTCTGCACAGGAGGAATGACAGGTGCTGGAGCATGACACAGTGCCTCGGGGCTGAGGCTGCACAACTTCTCAGCTCTCAGTGCTGACAGGAGGGAAGTGGGTGCTGAGGTGTCAGTCAGCTGGCTCAGTGTAAGACCTGCTCTTATTGATCTTTGCTAAGAGATGACTAGCTGGGGAGCCTGGGCTACCACATTCTGCCTGTGACCTCTGACCTCCTAAACTTTAGCGTTCTTTGGCCTATAAGTTGAGGGTGTGCATGGTTTAGAAAGCGCATTTATGTACATTGCTTCATCTTGTCCTCATAATGCCATAGAAAAGACCTTGCTAGCCTCATTTTACAGATGAAGAAACCGAGGATCAGAGAAGGCACATGAATTGCTAGCAGGCACTAGATCCAGGACTGAAGCCCACATCTCCTGGCTCCAAGTTCCTTCTTTCACTGACTTTTCCCCATACTGTCAGTTACTTCACAACCCCAAGGGCCCCGTGATTCTAAGGCTCTGTGGTTGCAGGTTCCTTTAGTCCTCATGAGGCAGTGTGGGATGAGCTCAGGGAGGTATAATCAGGCAAATGTTCACTCTCAAAGGTGGGGCTTCACGTGTGAGTTGAAGGGGATGGGGCCCCATGTGTCCATCCTGAGACTTCTCTCTGTGGGCTTGGGATGAGACTCCCTGCTCTGTGGTAAAGAAGGCATGTCACTTTAACTGTCAGCATAGCATGGTTTGATGTGTAGAGAGTGGATCAGAGTTCCAGCTGATTTCTTCATTAATTGGCTTGTTTGTTCACTCATTCACTCACCCATTCATTAATTCAGTGAAACTAGTATTGTGTTGGTGAAGGCAGAAGGCAATGCTGGGACCGAGAAACGTGGACGTTATTGTATTTTCCCACCTGCTAAAAGACAGTGGAATTTGCCATTCTTTTAACACATTCTTATCTTACAGAACTTGGGATCTCTCTTGCATTGGGAACAACTCAGGCAATTTTTAAACACTTGTCAGACCACCTGGAGAATTCAAAATTAGTTGAAGTCACTATTACACATTAGTCTTAAGACTAAGTTATAAAAATATAGTACCTGGAATAGATGGGCAGATGAGAAGGGAGGATGAGAGTCAAGGGTACTCCTAAACCATGGGTAACAACAGGGAAATGAAGGTGAGGACTGTGTCTTAGATGCCCGCTCATCTCTATATGCCCAGTGCCTGGCATATAGTTGGTACTCAGTAAATGCTGATTGAATTGAATTGCTTGCCTGTCCCCAGATTCTCTTGTCTATAGGATACAAAAATGAGTGCTGGCGGAAGGCTGGGGCTGGGGTAGAGAGGGATTGTCTGTTCCCAGCCTTCCCCCTTGGCCTGGCTGAGCCAGGCAGTGTCTATGTCTCTCTCATCTCTGTCTACCTCTGCCAGGCTGCTCATATTCTGGTCACTCTATTAGGAAAATGAAAGCTGGGAGCTCAATTTCTAGGCCATTAAGCAATATTGGGCTTCCAGTCATCTGTGGTTATTTACCAGGTTGTCAGTGTTATCTCCTGAGAATTGCTTCCTGGGTGATGAGGGCAGAGTCAGCGCTGCATATTGAAGACCTAACCTCATTGAAGTGGCTGTGGATGGGGTGGGGGTTGGAGGGGTGGATAAGGAAAAAGCAGGGGTATCACATCACCTAGCGTTTACCATATAGTAAAAATGGTCATTTATTGAACCATGTGCCAAAGACCACACACACACACACACACACACACACACACACACACAATTTCCAATCCTAAAAATGGTACCAGGAGTTGAGAATCATTAGGCTTGACTATTACCCAGTTCCATTTTACAGATGAAGAAGCCAAGGCACAGACAATTTAACTTGTCCAAATCCAAATGGTTGGTATAAGGTAAAGTCAGAATTTGAACCCAGGCCAGGTTGCCTTTAGCACATGGGCACCTTCCCTAGGCCAAGTGATGTCATTGCCTGAGACTCAGCGACAGCACCAGCTGTTCCTGTGCTGCTGGAGCAATTTAGTCTCCTTTCCCTATTTCCCTTGTGTCTCTTTGGGTTCTGGCCAAATGGAGAAAAGTGTGTTATCCCTTTCCATCTAGGAAGTCTTTGTTTTCCATTGTATGTTAAAGTATTGGTGACATTACAGAGCTAGTCTTGAGTGTTGGTAATATTGTCTATTTTCCTAAGAAAACCCCCAAATCAGCTCAAAATATGCTCTTTCCTGAGTTTTGCCAGCCTTGCATGGGAGGTGACCTGCGTTGGCTCTTCCCTTTACTGCGGAGCACATGGTGTAGACTCTGGGGAGGGGCAGGTGTGTCTGTGCCTGGCTCTTCCTCCTTCCTCTGCCAAGGTCATCACCCCAGGGCCTAGGAGGCCCCTCAAGAGCTATTGCTGAATACCCACTGTGTGCCGAGTACTGTGTTCGGTGTGGGTGGAATGGGGCCTAGTGTCTTCCACGGTGGTAGGGGCTGGAGCCACGCAACATGAGAACCTGAAAGGGTGTCCAGCCTAGCCCTGGGGCACTGGGGAAAGCTTCTTGAAAGAAGTCACATTTAAACAAGTGTAAAGGATGGATAGATGGGACTCAGCTGGGCAGGGAAGGAGAAGCGCCCTTCTGGGAGAAAGAATGCTATGTACAAATGCCCTGTGGGGGTGCGCATGGAGAGAGGCACACAGACAGACCACAGGACACTTCTGGAAGCCTGGCGGGTGGCATGGGGAGAGACCTGCAGAGGTCAGCAGGGGCCAGTCTAGGCCATTCTGAGTAGTCTGTACTTTAACCAGAGGGCAGTGGGGAGCCACGGAAGGCTTTGAGCAGGGGGTTCACTGTTTCACTCTGAGTCTGCTCTGGATGTGGCACAACTCTTTTTTCTTTTTTACCCTGGAATCAACTGGAGGAAAGCCATGGAAAAGAGTTGGAGCCGTCTCCACATCCTTAGCTGCAGTTTGGGAGAATGTGCAGAGCCAAGCAGAAAGAGGGGAGGCAGAGGAAAAGGGAGCAGGGGAGAGGAGAGCCAGGGAGTGCTGCAGTAAACCTGGGAGCTGCTGTCCTCGTCCCTAGCTTCTCACCAGTGGCACATGCAGAATGATTTAGCCTGAAGCCTGTTGGTAGGAGGATGCTATCTAGAGCTAAATATATATTGATAGGTATTTTTAGAGGGTTTTCTGTAAGGAGGCTGCCCTAATACAAGAGTTTCCTGAGCAGCTAAAGATCGAGGAAAGCAGAGTTTTCCTCAGCACTGTCTCTCTGAGGCTGAGAATGTGGGGAAAGAATTGTGAATGCAGTCCTCGGGCCCCCAGCCCAATTTGAATCCCTGTGGTAATAGTATGATATCACTGGGTATTTATATAGCATCACCAGGCCAGTGAGCCTGGAGGGATCTCAGAGACCTGTCTTTTACTTGTCCTTACTGTTCTGGGCAGGTGAAGGGGGCAGGTGAAGGAGGCAGATGGGGAGCAAGGGCAGAATGGGTAGAGGGAGGAGACATCAAGTTCTCAGAACTTGTTATTTAGGAGATGGGGAAACTGAGGCCGAGTGGAGCAAGGCAAGCGACTCAGAGATACTTAGCTGAGCTGCTAGATGACCAGATATTTATTTAGTGCCTTAATGCTAGGCACTAAACCTGGCATCAGCATTATTAATGCTGATGTTGGGGAGGTCTGCAAGCCTGTAAACCTTACCACTTTTCAGTTCTTCCTCTCAGCATCGCTGCTGGCTGCTCCTCTGACAGATCTCCACCTCCACCCTGGCTTTTTGTGCATTTCTAGCTCCACATTGGGGAGCACAGCTGCCACTTGCAGCATCTCCTTTTATCAGAACATTATTTCTGTTCCAATTGCATTTCCCCCCAGATGGGCAAATGATGGAAAAGGTAAGGTTAGAATACAGGATTTTGATTCCAGGGAGAGGTGGGCAAAAGGCAAAATGAGAAGCTTAAGGTCTCTTCTTAGCTCTGTGCTGGTGATAAACCCAGTTACTTCAGGGAGATTCTGAGTGAGAGTGCCAGTTAGTAGTTGATGGGCAGCTGAGTTGGGATTGTGCCTTGGGTGGGAGGGAATTTTTTCTCATGTATGCACTCTGTCTTTTTTCTATATTGAGATGCACCATTGGTTCACTCAACAGATATATATTGAATATACACTGTGTTCCAGATGTAAGACATTGGTGTTGGGATGGTTTCTGTTTCCTGAAAGGCTTCTTCTTGCCACCCCCACCCATTGACAGAAGCTCCATATGGACAGAACTGAGTGGGGCCTGAATTGGCTTTGATATCACCAAAGAGGAGGAAAAGCCAGAGGGAGTGAAGAAAGCTTCAAAATCCCTGGGTGGTTTGGTTTGGGACTTTATTTGTCTCCTGGCATTGCATTCATTCAGGATGATATAGGGAAAGAAATTATGGCAAGGTGCTTTCTAAGTCAGACCATTCTCCTGGGCCTGGAGCTCTCATTCGAAGGCAGTTAAACGCGTGCATTCTTGTGCTTGTGCATGAGTGTATGTGGAAGAGGGAGGTGGGGTGAAAATTCCCAGGTATGTTTTCAAAACAGAGGTGGATATGGCATAAATGCAAATTCTATAGATTTACAAGAATTGAGAATTAAAGGAACTGTTTACATTTCCATTCTGTGGTTGAAATATGTCTCCTCCTTTGGGTAGAGATTTGTGCACTTGTGTCTATGTTGTAAATATAGTCCACAGTTAAGTATAACTGTGTTGGTGTGAAATGTGAAAATGCAGCAGCACTATTTAATGTATGTGTCACTGAAGTCAGGAAATAGCAGATATAATGAGTGCAGAGTGGTTACCAAAGGGAAGGGGCAAGGGGGGGCAGAGCCAATGTTGAGAGGAAAATGAGGGCGTGCTGGTTTAAGAAAGAACGTATGAAGACAAGGTAAGGCTAAGGTTACTAAAGCTCAATTACTGAATTTTAGATCTAGGAGAATAATAAATTTGCCTAACTTTCCCTTACTTATTATTTTTTTCACAGAAGAGAAGACTAAAGTGCATGCTGCTAAGTAACTTGTCCAGGGTCTTTTAGATGGGGTGTGGTGAGCTGGGGCTTGGATCCTGTAACTCTGTTGCAGCGATGCCTTACTACCCCTGGCGATAAGAATCTGCTGCTTCTTGGTTGTATTTAGGCCATGAAGCTGGAGGTATTAAGAAATAAGATTTTCTGTTATTTGGCTGGAATATATATGTGCAACTTACATGGAAACAGAGTTTAATCTCATGGACTGAATGACTTGGAGGCTCTGGGTTCTGGTCCTGATCCTGACATACATTCTCTCTATCATACTGGTGATGATGTTACCCATCTCAGCTTGGCTTTCCTTTATGAAACTTCATTTATGAAGTGAAGGTAAAACCTGCTGTAGCTACCTCCACCAGGTTTCATGACAAGCAAATAGGATAGTGATGATGTTGATAATGACAGCTCCCATTTAACGAGGAGCTCATGTCTTATTTTAAATGCAGAAGCCTTCATATTCTATATTGGCACTTGCACATGTTATTTTAAATATAGAAACGTAAGGCAATACTGATATTATCTCCATTTTACAGATGAGGAAACCAAAACTCAAAGAGGCGAAGTCACTTGCTCAAGGTCAAACAGTTACTAAGGGGAGAGATTGGCACTTTAATTCTATTATCAACAATTCTAAAGTCCTTGCTATATCTAGTGTACAGCACAGCCTCCACCGCCAAAGTGTTTTGCAAAACAATAAAGCAAAATACCACATCAGTGAACAATAATGCCTTCCCTCCAGAACAGTGATATTATAAAGATAAATGTTAAAATACACATAAAGCACCCTGAGTGCCTTGAAAAAAACTAGCATATAAAAATTGAAAGTACTCAAAATACTATGGTTCTGTAGACCTCATTAAGAATGGTCATTTATCTCTATAAAACTTGCAACCACAGAAACGAATTTCACTGAAACCTATTGCAAATTTTAAAACTATGGTAAATTTAAAAATTTCCATTAGTTATAATTTTGCCTTAAGAGAGAAGTTTACTACATATCGCACATAGGATATATCTTATTTCCTTTCAGCAGCATATCTAATTTTATCAAAATTAGCCAAATCCTGCTACAGTCATTACCCATAAGAACAACGAAGAAGTTCCAAGAGTAAAAGTTGAAACAAAGGCCTTTATTTTAAATTTTTCTAACAAGGAAAATGTTACATTTTCTAGATTTCCATGTTTTCGGTCTTCCCTTTCTTTGTCTTCTACCCTCCCCACTTCTCACAAAACGTACACAGGCCAGAGGAGTCAGCCCCTGTCGGCCCACATCTGGATGTGACCCAGGAAGGCTGACAATGCCCTCTCTCCTCCAGGAAGAATGTCCAGGCAGAGCCCTTGCACAAAAGAGGGGCTGAAAAGAAGCCTGAGGTCTGACTTCTTTCCTCTTGTCTTTCATTTCCTTCCTTCTTGGCTGCCACTCTTCTGTCAGTTGCCTGGACCTTGGTGACAGAACATTTAGGAAGGGGGCTCAGGGCCATGGCTTTTCTCCCTGGCCTCCAGCACTGGAACAGTGACTAGGAGGCAGAGTGACAAGTGTGGCTGCCTCACATGTCAGATGCATTGGAAACAATTTACATCACTGTAGGGGTCCCTGCATCTCACCTCTTCTCCACCAGCCCTCTGGGGCCCAGCTGGCCTTGGAGAGTCCTTACCTAGTCCAGGTTGGCATGACTAGCCATGGGAGAGCTCAATCTGAAATGGAACTGAAACTGACCTGGTTTGGGGTATCTTTGCTGTTGAATCTTAGTCAAAACTCTGGGTGAGGGAGATACAACCAGAAAGAAGCCCACTCAGGGCTAAGCATTCCTAATACCCGTATATGAGCTCTGAACTATGGTGTGGGGGAAAATGGACAGAGTCAGGAGAAGACAGGAGGGAAGGAAGTATAGAGGCAGCCGGTATTAGTTGAGCACATCCTGTGTTCAAACATTGTGCTGACTGCTAGGGACGCAGCACTGGATGGAGATATAGCCTCTATTCATAGCTTGCTGGCCAGCATAGAAGACAGATATTTGCTTTAATTTAATAGTGTATAACATGCTGCATAGGAGAAGAGTTAGGGTGCTAGGATAACTTTTCACTGGGACCCTAACCTAACTTGAGACCTGAAGACTGAGTTATACTTAGCTAGGATGAGACGAGAAGAGGGAAGGGGACAGGATGAGGAGAGTTCCAGGCAGAGGGTAGGACAGCTGTGCAGGGCTAGAGATGGGGGAGGCCATGGCAGGTCTGAGAAACAAAAAGAAGGCTGGAGGGGCCCACAGTGATTGTAATCTAAGAGGGATTGGAAAGCAGGCAGGGACCACATCATTCACATCATTCAGGGCCTCGTTGGCATGTCCAGGCATGTTCAGTGGGAGGCCATTGAATGGTTTGAAACAGGAAAGTGAACAGATTTGCAGGAGAGGCACGATGTCTGCAGAGAAGAAGATAGAACAAGTTGCCCAAATGACTCCATGTCTCCTCAGAATTAGGGAAATAGGATTAAAGTCCTCAGTGTCCCTTTCTTCCCTCTTGCCTCCTCCTTCCAACATCAGCCCTCAACTATAATTTTGTTTAACCTATTGGAGCTGTACCAAAACCCAGTCTACAGACCTTATAATCTAGCCAAGCACATGTTAAAGATTTGTTAACCTGCCCAGAGTAGAGACATAGTCCCTGGCCCTCTGAGATTATACTCTGAGCATCTCCTACTGATTCAAATAATGGGTAAGAATTGATGAGTATGTGGGCTTTTATTTTTTATATTCAGCAGAGAAATTATTTTAAAAATGCTTTGCTGAGAGCATTACTATATGATTATTATGATTTTTATTTTTCTGATAGAACAATAGTCAAAAGATCAAGCCAACCCACATGCTTGTTTATGGGATGTTTCTCTTTTCCCTGTTCCCAAAGCCCATGACACATCATGATGCTGAATCTGGATCCTAACTGAACTCTGGTTAATAACCACTGTAAATATAACATTTTGTGATTTAGGGGCCCTTACATCCTTCCAGTGGGGAGCTCAAAGTGCTCTGTGAGTTGCGTTCTACCCACTCATTTGGAAGAGGGAAATAGAGAATCCCAGTTCCCTTTCCAAGTAAGTGTTGTATTCTCCGTTCTGGAGACAGGTCACCCAGATGGATCCTTCACATATGGACTCTGGTGATAGAGATGGGAAGGGAGTAAATGCTCACCCCGGTCTTTTCTCCTGCCCACTTCCATCCCACATCCCCTCTTCAGATGAGTGCAGCCAGCTCTTTAACGTGTTAGCTTCTTCCTCCCTGCTCTTCTGTTGTCCTTTTCTTAGTCTCCCTAATCCTTCCCTGTTTTCATTTTACATTCTGTTCTGAAATACAAGACTTGGGGAGTTTGAGGTAGATGCCACAGAGAGTAGTACGTGGTGTTGTGGTTGTGGTGTGTGTGAGAGACTCATTCTGACCGAGACCTTCTTAGAACTTTGTCTATTAGACTCTGACCTCCAGTCCTTCTCCAATAAGCAAATTCAAGTTTGGGGTGGGATCTCCCTACTGGGAATCTGATCAGGTCAAAGTTTGACTAGCTAGTACTGCAAATAAAGGAAGAGGAAATTCCAATGATTTCCACTCCCCCCAGCTGTGACTGGTCTGAACTCTAAGCAACAAGAAATCACCTACAAGCACTGGCTGTTTCCTGAAAAAAGTTTCCCACAAATATGTAACATAGTATATTTTGTAGTGTGTGGATGCTGTTGTGATTTATAAAATATAAATACATCTAAAAGTATTGTTGAATAGTAGTATTGTTTTCTTTTTAAATTTATTCAATATAGCATAGTGATTAAGAATTTGGGCTTCATAGACAAGCAAACCTGAATTCATATCTTTGCTCTACTGTTTACTGGTTCTGTAGTTGTGGGCAAGTGACCCAGCTTCTGTTAAGTCTCAATGTCTCCATCTACATAGAAAAAGGAATGGCTCTGGGTAATAACAATTATTTAACCATGTTGTTAAGGGGCTATAGTAATTGAAATAACTCCTCCAAGGGATGGGGTTGGTCTTGAATTTTTGACATGAAAAAGAGAGCCTCACACTTGAAAGAATGAGAATTACTAGTTCAGTGTAACTAACCCATTGATATGAAAGGAGATGAGGCCCAGAACTGCAATGTATGCCCCATTTGTCCTGTGGCTAAAGCCTGATTTTAGTCAAGCTGGTCTTCAGTCTTGTGTAGAGGTGATGGGGAAAGTAGAAGTAGAAGTTAGATACAATGCTTCACTCGTGAACAGAACAGTCTAATTGGAGTTCACGAGATATATGGCCCGTGTTTGATTTTTGGTATTTGGTAGTGGAGGTCGGGGAGTTGGGAGCAAGCAGCTGTCATCCTTTTGGGAAGCCATGCTGTCCCCAGTAGGTGACACTCCAAGTCTCTTTGCCAGTGAAGCCCCACCACCCCACACTGGTATGAGTTAGGTTGCTCATGCAGAGCCGTTTCTCAGGCATTGTTCCTAACTCTTTTCCTTTTCATAAAGTGAGAGGGCTTATGCTTATCCCTCAACCAGACTATGAAAGAGACACTCGCATTCCCAAGTGGTGGTTTTATTTTTTTATATTTTATGTTTGTATGGGAAATTGTGGATAAAGTGAAATAATTATAAATAAATGGTATCTTTCCTTTTTTAAAAAAGAGCAATCTAATTGGAATAGAATGTATGTGTGGTCCTAAGGCAGCTGGGAACAATGTGACCAGTACAGAGCTTGTTCCAGGTTGGCTGGTCCAGGCTCTAGGAGTCTCATTTTTAAAATCTAAAATACCTCTCTTGCAAGATTTATGTACTAGATTAAGCAGGGCTAGATACTCTAACAAATAACCCCCCAAATTTCAATGGGTTAACATAGTAGGTTCTCTCTTGCTCCTTGAACAGGCCAGGGTGTCCTAAACAGTGCTCCTGGCTTCCCTCCACTTGGTGAGGTAGAGACCCAGGCTCCTTCTATCTGGTAGCTATGCTGTCCTCTATGATCTCATGGTTTATGTCCCTTCAAGAGAAGTGGAAAGAAAGAGTAAGAATGAGGCATACTCCTTAAATGTATTGGTATAGAACTGATACACATTACTTCCAGTCACATCCCATTGACAAGGAGCAGCCATGTGGCTCAGCCTAGTTGCAGGTGAGACTGGGAGATCTAATCCCTAATTGGGCAGCTGCCTTCTAGCAACAACCTTACCCTGTGGAAAGGAGAGCATCAATTTTGGAGGACAGTAATGATCTCTTCATTGTCTATGTGAGTATAAATTGTCAGATGCATAGGAGTTATATAATACATGTTTTCTTCTAATTATTAGTAACATCCATTGAGTCAAGAAATATTTGCTATGTGTGTACAAAACATTTTGCTGAGTATTGAGGCTAGAAAGATAAATAATAAGATACCTGCCCCCAAGGAACTTTAAGTCTGATGTGTAGATAGTATATATAGGTAGATGATTTTCATTTGAGCTTGGCATCATTTGATCAGAAGAAAAAACTGGGAATAAATGTGCTCTACTCTGTACAATCAGCTTTCTATCTGTCCATTTATCCTCCTTTCATTGAATGGGTCCCATGTGTAAGGCCTAGCGGTGAGCAGTAGGAGGGACAGCAGTAGAGTTAAATAGGGAAGAGATGGAAGATCACTGGGAATGTGGTTTCACTTTGCCCTAATGCAGCATCTGTTGACACACTACATGCTGGTGTAACTAGCCATTGAACTGTTTTTGCCACCTCTCTTGATCAAGCTTTGAAGATAAGAATGAGAAACAATTAGTGTATTTCACATTTTTTTAGTTTTGTTGTCATGCTTATTTTTGTCCTCTTCAAGATAGCAAAGCCTAGGGGTAGTCAGCCAGCTGAGGCTATTTATAAAATGTCCATGTTGGCCTGGATATCACTACTGGTTAACATTTGTCAAACTCTAAACTCTGTAGTCTAGTAAAACAGAGGATCAGGAGCCAGTTTCAGAGGGAAAACCAACCTTTCCATTTACTAATTTCTCTTCTATCCTTAGCCTGCACAAAGAAGGTTGAGAAATCAGAAGTTTAGTTCTGAACTGCGTACAGCTACAACAAATAGAGTCAGTAGTAAATAAATGGTTGTCACGAGTCTTTGGAGAAGGATTTATTATTGTAGCCATAGATTGGAGTGGTCCTTGAGGATGTTAATTATGTTGCTCCTTGTTGCAGTTTATGACATGGCTTCTATGTGGGGTAATTGGATCTAGGGGAGCTGTCCTTTTCCATGGAAAAAGGCCAGTTTGGTCTCAGGTTTATAGCCCTAAGGAAAGGAGTTTCAGAAGGCAGTTGCCCAAATTTTTCAGCCTCCTTGATATTTCCAACGTACAATTCTGGAAAAGAGCTCCTTAATTCAGAAACTGGCCTTTGTTACAGGGATGCTAGGTCAGGAGGCAGGGAGGGGAAGAGTGGAAAAGAGAGCTGAGATTACCTAGTTATTCAGGACTGCAGACCTAATTACTAGCTGGTGTTCAGTGCTAATCACTGCATTAAACATTTCAAAGGATTTTTAAAAAATTCTTGGCAACATCCCTGTGAGCTAGGTACTATTATAATCACTACTAGATGAGGAAACCAGGGCTTAGGTGGTTTAGTAATTTCCCCATATCATGCTGCTAATAGTTAGTTGGTGGGGTCAGGATTCCAATGAGGAAGCCTGACTCCAGAGCTTAGGTTTCTGACCATGATGCTACACTGCCTTCCTAATTTATATATCTAGTGGCTGCATGGTCTGAATTTTTTTTTTTTTTTTTTTTTTTTTTTTTACCCCTGATGCATCTTAATTAACAAAAGTGAAAGGATGTATCTGTTGGTCTGGATGTCAAAATCCATCCAAGGGAATATAAAACTCACTACTTGGTTTTAGTTACTGGAAAAATGGCTTCTATTGAAGGGGATTAAGAGAATAATAGATTATTGGTTTTTCTATATCATTTTGATCTTGAAATCATTTTAGAAATATTGTCCATTTAGCCTGTTAACAATAGGTTAGAGTTATAACACAGGACAGCCTGGCAAGATGCAAGGAACAAAGGCTCTGGCATGACATAGTTCTGTATTTGAAGTCTGCTTCTGGCTTTGTGACACTGAGCAAGTTATTTAACCTCTCATCCTCAATTTCTTTATTAGGAAATGAAGGACTCAGGGTATTTCTGAGTATTTTATGAGACTAAACTGGTATGATATATGTTGAGCATTTGAAACAGTGCTCTGCACATAGTGGATTTTCAACAATAGTACCTGCTACTATTTTCTAGTTTATTGATGAGGAAAGGGAAGCATATAATGAACAAATGTATTCTCTGGGTTACTCTAGCCCCCACAAAAAACTTACCCTAGCTGGGATGAAGTTGTTGTCCTTCTATTTTCAATCTGTTGCTACTTGTGCTGGATTATGCTAGCTTCTAGAACATACTAAATCTTGAGTTAATTTCTTAGTCCATTTGGACAGCTATATCAAAAGTATCATAGACCAGGTGGCTTATAAACAACAGAAATTTATTTCTTAACATTCCGGAGACTGGGAAGTCCAAGATCAAAGCAGATTCAGTGCCTGGCAAAGGCCCTTTTCCTGGCTGCTGGACAGCTGTCTGTGTCCTCACATGGTAGAAGGGGTGAGGGAGCTCTCTGGTGTCTCTTTTATAAGGACACTAATCCCACATAAGAGCAGAGTCCTCATGACCTAATACCTTCTAAAGGCTGAACCTCCAAATATCACATTGGGGATTAGGTTTCAACATATGGATTTTGGGGATATACAAACATTCAGTCTATTACAGTGGGCTTTAGAGTCCTGGAATCACTGCATCTTTGATCTGTATTTATAGCTTAATTTATCTTGATACAGGTTTCAAAGTATAATTGAATAGCTACACTCACTTGATAATATTAAAGTAGGGCTATATCTTTAAGGCACAGTATCAGCTGGCTGTGAACAAAATGCTGGCTGATATATATGGTCTTCTTTTTCTCTCTGTATTCTTTTTTGAATTCTCATTCCAGTTCTGGTTTTAAATGTACCTTCAGTAAATAGATCCTCTTTATTTCTCTTCTAGTTCATTACTTACTTCCCATGCCTTCCTACTTATATAATCAAAATCTCATGATAATTCTGTGTTGTTTGTGTTGCTTTCCAATTACTTATCTGAGTCTTCCTCTTTTGAGAGAATATAACACATTAATATTTATTGTAATAAATGGTTTGTTTTTATTCTTTTCCTTTATTTTATTTGCTATTTGTTAGACTTTATTACTGTTTCTTCATTTTTCTTCTTATTTCTTTCTGTATTAATCAGCATCTTATAAATCAGTTTTTTATAATTGTCTACTGGATTATCAGACTCTTGTGGTGGAGACCATTTTTTATCTGTTTCATTTTACTCCCCATCTTTCCACTTCTGATATGGTTTGGTTGTGTCCCTACCCAAATCTCAACTTGAATTGTATCTCCCACAATTCCCACATGTTGTGGGAGGGACCCGGGGTCGGGGGGGCGGTAATTGAATCATGGGGGCTGGTCTTTCCCATGCTATTCTTGTGATAGTGAATAAGTCTCATGAGATCTGCTGGGTTTATCAGGGGTTTCCACTTTTGCTTCTTCCTCATTTTTCTCTTCCTGCTGCCATGTAAGAAGTACCTTTCACCTCCTGCCATGATTCTGAGGCCTACCCAGCCAAGTGGAACTGGAAGTCTCATTAAACCCCTTTTTGTTCCCAGTTTCGGGTATGTTTTTATCAGCAGCATGAAAACGAACTAGTGCAGTAAATTGGTACCAGGAGAGGGGTGTTACTGAAAAGATACCTGAAAATGTGGAAGTGACTTTGGAACTGGATAACAGGCAGAGGTTGGAACAATTTGGAGGGCTCAGAAGAAGAAAGGAAAATGTGAGAAAGTTTGGAATCTCTTAGAGACTTGTTGAATGGCTTTGGCAAAAATGCTGATAGTGATAGGAACAATAAGGTCCAGGCTGTGGTTGTCTCGGGTGGAGATGAGGAACTTGTTGGGAACTGGAGCAGAGGTGGCTCTTGTTATGTTTTAGCAAAGAGACTGGTGGCCTATTGCCCCTGCCCTAGAGATCTGTGGAACTTTGAACTTGAGAGAGATGATTTAGGGTGTCTGGTGGAAGAAATTTCTTAGCAGCAAAGCATTCAAAAGGTGACTTGGGTGCTGTTAAAAGCATTCTATTTTAAAAGGGAAACAGAGCATAAAAGTTCAGAAAATTGGCAACCTGACAATGCAGTAGAGAAGAAAAACCCATTTTTTGAGGAGAAATTCATGCTGGCTGCAGAAATTTGCATAAGTAGCAAGGAGCCTAATGTTAATGCCCAAGACCATGGGGAAAATATCTCCAGGCCATGTCAGAGATCTTCATGGCAGCCCCTCCCATCACAGGCCCAGAGGCGCAGGAGGAAAAAGTGGTTTTGTGGGCTGGGCCCAGGGTCCCTGTGCTGTGTGCAGTTTAGGGACTTGGTGCCCTGTGTCCCAGCTGTTCCAGCTGTGGCTGAAAGGGGCCAATGTACAACTCAGGCTGTGGCTTCAGAGGGTGGAAGCCCCAAGCCTTGGCAGCTTCCACATGGTGTTGAGTCTGAGGATGCACAGAAGTCAAGAATTGAGGTTTGGGAACCTCCACCTAGATTTCAGAAGATGTATGAAAATGACTGGATGCCCAGGCAGAAGTTTGCTGCAGGGGCAGGGCCCTCATGGAGAACCTCTGCTAGGGCAGTGTGAAAGGGAAATGTGGGGTTGGAG
The DNA here is from genome assembly GCF_028885625.2 of Pongo pygmaeus. NCBI lineage: Eukaryota > Metazoa > Chordata > Mammalia > Primates > Hominidae > Pongo > Pongo pygmaeus. The sequence continues at coordinate 68,335,819 of NC_072373.2, read as the reverse complement.
CCCCCACATGCAGTCCCTACTGGGGTACTGCCTAGTGGAATTTTGAGAAGAGGGCCACCGTCCTCCAGACCCCAGAATGGTAGATCCACTGGCAGCTTGCACTGTGAACCTGGAAAAGCCGCAGACACTCAACACCAGCCCATGAAAGCAGCCAGGAGGAAGGCTGTACTTCACAAAGCCACAGGGGTGGGGCTGCCCAAGACCATGGGAGCCTACCTTTTGCATTGGCATGTCCTGGGTGTGAGACCTGGAGTCAAAGGAGATCATTCTGGAGCTTTAAAATTTGACTGCCCCACTGGATTTCGGATTTGCATGGGCCCCACAATTGTTTTGGCCAATTTTTCCCATTTGGAATGGCTGTATTCCCCCAACACCTGTACCTCCATTGTATCTGGGAAGTAACTAGCTTGCTTTTGATTTTACAGGCTCATAGGTGGAAGGGACTTGCCTTGCCTCAGATAAGACTTTGGACTGTGGACTTTTGGGTTAATGTTGAAATGAACTAAGACTTTGAGGGGCTGTTGGGAAGGCATCATTAGTTTTGAGATGTGAGGACATGAGATTTGGAGGGGCCAGGGTGGAATGATAAGGTTTGGCTGTGTCCCCACCCAAATCTCAACTTGAATTGTATCTCCTATAATTCCCACATGTTGTGGGAGGGACCCAGGGGGAGGTAATTGAATCATGAGGGCTAGTCTTTGCTGTGGTATTCTCATGATAGTGAATAAATCTCACAAGATCTGATGGGTTTATCAGGGGTTTCCACTTTTGCTTCTTCCTCATTTTTCTCTGCCGCCACCATGTTAAGAAGTGCCTTTCATCTCCCGTCATGATTCTGAGGCCTCCCCAGCCATGTGGAACCGTAAGTCTAATTAAACCTCTTTTTGTTCCCAGTTTCAGGTATGTCTTTATCAGCAGCATGAAAATGAACTAATATAACTTTTTTGCAGGCTTGTAAGCATCCATATACATACAGCACTAAATTTGATGCTGAGAATATAGTAGATTTTTAATACTTATGTGTAGCTGACAGTTTGACTGTGAAACTCAGTTGATTCCAGTGAAAAATGGTGTGTTGTAGTGGAAAGCCCACCTAGACCCAAATTAGTTGGATTCTGGTAGTGGTCCTTATTGGTGGTATGACTGTGGCACTAGTTGTTTTATCTTCTTGAATCTTAATTTAAAATGAGATAGCAATACTAGCTTACAGAACCATTGAAGAGACTAAATGGAATGGCATATGTGAAAATGTCTGGTAACTTTATTGTTGCTGGTACCTTTACCTGTCTACCTTCCTCCCATCCCTTCTGCTGGCCAGTAGCATGAGTCATGAGGGGCACCATATGCAGTTATCTATATTCAGGCTATGGGTGCTGCAGAGAAGAGAGCCCATTAAAATTTGATGGTGTTCCCAGGAGCTGCTGGGCTGGAGAGGTAAAATGGAAGAGAAGAGAAAGAATAAGAAATAAGAATAGCCATAAATTTTGCAGCTTTTGAAGAAGGAAGGCACAGGCTTATGGTTTATGATCTGTTTGTATGCATGCCTGCCTATGGGTTGTATTTATTCCTGCCTGAGGTTACATCAAAGTACATCTACATCTATATTTCATATTCATCCTCCATACCATATATTCTCCTAAGGAGAACTCTTGAATGTACTGCGTGGCAGTGGTGTTTCCTTTGCAGCTTGCTTGCTTTATCAGTGATTTTGTTGAAAGAATTTAAAAGCCTTTTCCTTCCTTTGGAGAAACCATAACTTATTTGGATAAACTGCTCCAGAATGGGATTCCCCTGTCTTTTCTGTTTGTATCCTTTCTGCCTTTTACCAATCCATGCCATGATGTTCTGTTGTGTGGGAACCAGTCTAAGACCTGGCTTCCTAGGGGGCTAGCCGCCTTCCTCTGTGCCCACTTAGCACTTACCTGCATTTTCCCTCCATCAGCAGGCATTTGTGTCCTGTCTGTGTTATTCTCGTGGCCCTCTTGTTTCTTCACTGAGATTGAGGGTGGGGGTCATGTTCTCCTTTCCCTGTTCTCTAGGGTGACTTGTGTATATATTCTTAGACCCACAATAGATGCCCAACAAATGCGAGATGAGTGAGAGGTGAAAAGCAGGGTTCTGTGCAAACCTGTCCATGGAGCTGGGCAGGGCGGGAGGTACGGAAACCATGAGCCCAGGTTACGCCTTATCCTCCATGTTCATTCATACTTTGCCCAGGGTGTGTTTACTGCTCCTGAGCCCAGGTAGCAGGCGTAAGAATCTAAGCTATAACCAAACCTTAGGCCCAAGAGCAGTGAGAGTGTGGGTTCTAAGCTCATAGTCCAGCTGTGGGACTGAGGCTGAAGGTAGAAAAATTGCCGGGCATGGTGGCTCACGCCTGCAATCCCAGCACTTTGGGAGGCCAAGGCGGGTCAATCACCTGAGGTCAGGAGTTTGAGACCAGCCTGGCCAACATGGTGAAACCCCGTCTCTACTAAAAATACAAAAAATTACCCCAGTGTGATGGCACGTACCTGTAATCCCAGCTACTGAGGAGGCTGAGGCAGTAGAGTCACTTGAACCTGTGAGACAGAGGTTGCAGTGAGCCGCCATTGCACCATTGCACTCCAGCCTGGGCAACAGAGTGAAACTTCATCTCAAAAAAAAAAAAAAAAAAAAAAAAAAAAAGAAAAGAAAAGAAAACTGGGTGACATGGAGTGGGGTCCTTTGATCAGGACTCTGAGGAGGCTGGTGTGTTTCTTCCTTCCTGTTTCAGAGGCAGCCCACATCACTTAGCCAATTAAGTTGGAGGACCCTATTTTCTGTTTGAGTGTTTGTTTTTTGTTTAAAATAAATGATGTGTTAATACGGCCAATTGTTTGCATGACACAGATTTCTTTTCTTTTCAATCAGTCTCTTTTCCCCTCTCCCCACTCTTCCTGGACAATTAGCAAAGTGTTTGGTCTTTGGTTTGGATGAGTAATTGATTCAGAAGCTTTGTGAATGATTCATGGCCCATATGCTGGGGCAGCATGATGTGGTGTATGGGTGTGTGGCAGCAGCACCTCATTACAGAGGTCAAGCTTCTCCGGAGCTTGGTGCAGGGGCTGTGCAGGCCACCTCCAGGGGCAGAGCAGGTTGCACATGGTCTTTCTCTCATGTTCTCTCGAAGAGAGCTTCTTCCATAAAAGCAAGGTTCTCTATGGGTGTATGACTTCCAGACCTGTCATTCTGGTTTGGGTCGGATTTGTCAATGAATTGAAGTTTTCCCCTTTAAGCCAACACTTCACTTTCCCCAAGCTGAATAGCTGATTTGATTTTCAAAGCATTTGAGGAAAGGAGATCTCTTGTCTGTCTTCCTTTACATGACAGTACTTCAAATCTTCCCAAGCAGGGGACATTTTTTTCTTTGGATCTTCGCCTAGACACTCCCTGCTACCACACTAATTTTATTTCCTTGTCTATCTCTTTCACTGGAGATGGAGAACACCTGGTTACCATTCGCTTTATAGGTCTCCATTGTCTTTGAAGACTATTATTGCATACTTGTTTGCATGAGGCAATGGGACTGTTGCCTAGCCTGTGGAAGAGTGGCATTCCCTATCTACAAAACCTCTCAGTATTTGAGACTTCTTAATGTGTCCTGGTCTTTAGAAGCTGACTTAGGAAAAATAAGTTGGTTACATTAAGTCCTGAACCAAGTTTTTTGTCTCTTAGGCAGTCAGATCCCACATTTTTAAATAGGGAATCAAGACAGAGACAGGATAGAATAAAATCCAAGACTCTGATGAAGATGTGGCAGTTTGGTGATTGATCATTTGGGATTTTTTTAGTAAGATCATAAAAATATTACATAAAAATGTATTTTCTAGCATAAGTTACGATTATCATATTTAGGTCCCTAATCCATATGGTGTTTCTTTGCATCTAGTATGTGAGGTATGACTATACCTATATGTTTTTCTGTCACTTCCCAATTCCACTGAGTGAATACGAATAGTACAGCTTTTGCCCACTGATTTGTAATGTCACTTCTGTTTGTATACCAAATTCCCATATATATGTGGTCTGTTTTTAGGCTGTCTTTTCTATCCCATTGGCAATGATTAATGACTATATTTTTATAAAACTTTTTGATAACTGGTAGTGCCAACCTTCCCCTCCATTTGTCTTTAAAACTGGCTAATCTTAGCCATTATAGTTTCATATGAATTAGAACTAACTTGTCAAAATCTTCAGGTTTTGTTTGGAAATGCAGTGGATTTATTGACTAATTTTGGGGAAAATTAACATTTTCACAATGTTGAATCTTAACAATATTTCTCCATTTATTTGGGATATATTCTAGACGCTATTATAGTTTTGGAGATTTTTTCCACTTATGACTTGCACATCTTTGTTATAATTTTTCTTCTGTATCTTGTAATGTTATTACTCTTGTGAATGATTTAATTTTTTTATTTCTAATAGAATGTTGCTAATGTATAGGAATGTTAGTTTTTATTCATTGATGTTATATCCAGCAATCATGTAAAAGCTTATTAATTAAAATCATGTTGGTAGTTTTTTTAGATTATATAGGTAGAAAATTGTATCAACTACAAACAAGTGTTATTGTATTTGTTTCTTTCTAATTCACCTAGTATATGTTTCTTTTTCTTATCTTATTGCCCTAAACAGAACTTCTAGGAAAATGTTGTGTAATGACAGTAATAGAAGGCTGTCTTATTTTGTTCCTTATTTAAAGTTTAACAATGAAGACAGATGTTCCTTATAGTGTTATGGTGAATACTCTTTATAAAGGAAGTAAAGAATGATTGTTAAACTAATGTCACTAATAGCTCAGTATTTTCTTTTTTTTTTTCTTTTATTATTATTATTATTATTATACTTTAGATTTTATGGTACATGTGCGCAATGTGCAGGTAAGTTACATATGTATACATGTGCCATGCTGGTGCGCTGCACCCACCAACTTGTCATCTAGCATTAGGTATATCTCTCAATGCTATCCCTCCCCCCTCCCCCCACCCCACAACAGTCCCCGAAGTGGGATGTTCCCCTTCCTGTGTCCATGTGTTCTCATTGTTCAATTCCCACCTATGAGTGAGAATATGCGGTGTTTGGTTTTTTGTTCTTGCGATAGTTTACTGAGAATGATGATTTCCAATTTCATCCATGTCCCTACAAAGGACATGAACTCATGATTTTTTATGGCTGCATAGTATTCCATGGTGTATATGTGCCACATTTTCTTAATCCAGTCTATCATTGTTGGACATTTGGGTTGGTTCCAAGTCTTTGCTATTGTGAATAATGCGGCAATAAACATACGTGTGCATGTGTCTTTATAGCAGCATGATTTATAGTCCTTTGGGTATATACCCAGTAATGGGATGGCTGGGTTGAATGGAATTTCTAGTTCTAGATCCCTGAGGAATCGCCACACTGACTTCCACAAGGGTTGAACTAGTCTACAATCCCACCAACAGTGTAAAAGTATTCCTATTTCTCCACATCCTCTCCAGCACCTGTTGTTTCCTGACTTTTTAATGATTGCCATTCTAACTGGTGTGAGATGGTATCTCATTGTGGTTTTGATTTGCATTTCTGTGATGGCCAGTGATGGTGAGCATTTTTTCATGTGTTTTTTGGCTGCATAAATGTCTTCTTTTGAGAAGTGTCTGTTCATGTCCTTCGCCCACTTTTTGATGGGGTTGTTTGTTTTTTTCTTGTAAATTTGTTGGAGTTCATTGTAGATTCTGGATATTAGCCCTTTGTCAGATGAGTAGGTTGCGAAAATGTTCTCCCATTTTGTAGGTTGCCTGTTCACTCTGATGGTAGTTTCTTTTGCTGTGCAGAAGCTCTTGAGTTTAATTAGATCCCATTTGTCAATTTTGGCTTTTGTTGCCATTGCTTTTGGTGTTTTAGACATGAAGTCCTTGCCCATGCCTATGTCCTGAATGGTAATGCCTAGGTTTTCTTCTAGGGTTTTTATGGTTTTAGGTCTAACATTTAAGTCTTTAATCCATCTTGAATTGATTTTTGTATAAGGTGTAAGGAAGGGATCCAGTTTCAGCTTTCTACATATGGCTAGCCAGTTTTCCCAGCACCATTTATTAAATAGGGAATCCTTTCCCCATTTCTTGTTTTTGTCAGGTTTGTCAAAGATCAGATACTTGTAGATATGTGGCATTATTTCTGACGGCTCTGTTCTGTTCCATTGATCTATATCTCTGTTTTGGTACCAGTACCATGCTGTTTTGGTTACTGTAGCCTTGTAGTATAGTTTGAAGTCAGGTAGTGTGATGCCTCCAGCTTTGTTCTTTTGGCTTAGGATTGACTTGGCGATGCGGGCTCTTTTTTGGTTCCATATGAACTTTAAAGTAGTTTTTTCCAATTCTGTGAAGAAAGTCATTGGTAGCTTGACGGGGATGGCATTGAATCTGTAAATTACCTTGGGAAGGATGGCCATTTTCATGATATTGATTCTTCCTACCCATGAGCATGGAATGTTCTTCCATTTGTTTGTATCCTCTTTTATTTCCTTGAGCAGTGGTTTGTAGTTCTCCTTGAAGAGGTCTTTCACATCCCTTGTAAGTTGGATTCCTAGGTATTTTATTCTCTTTGAAGCAATTGTGAATGGGAGTTCACTCATGATTTGGCTCTCTGTTTGTCTGTTATTGATGTATAAGAATGCTTGTGATTTTTGCACATTGATTTTGTATCCTGAGACTTTGCTGAAGTTGCTTATCAGCTTAAGGAGATTTTGGGCTGAGACAATGGGGTTTTCTAGATATACTATCATGTCATCTGCAAACAGGGACAATTTGACTTCCTCTTTTCCTAATTGAATACCCTTGATTTCCTTCTCCTGCCTAATTGCCCTGGCCAGAACTTCCAACACTATGTTAAATAGAAGTGGTGAGAGAGGGCATCCCTGTCTTGTGCCAGTTTTCAAAGGGAATGCTTCCAGTTTTTGCCCATTCAGTATGATATTGGCTGTGGGTTTGTCATAAATAGCTCTTATTATTTTGAGATACGTCCCATCAATTCCTAATTTATTGAGAGTTTTTAGCATGAAGGGTTGTTGAATTTTGTCAAAGGCCTTTTCTGCATCTATTGAGATAATCATGTGGTTTTTGTCTTTGGTTCTGTTTATATGCTGGATTACATTTATTGATTTGCGTATATTGAACCAGCCTTGCATCCCAGGGATGAAGCCCACTTGATCATGGTGGATAAGCTTTTTGATGTGCTGCTGGATTTGGTTTGCCAGTATTTTATTGAGGATTTTTGCATCAATGTTCATCAAGGATATTGGTCTAAAATTCTCTTTTTTTGTTGTGTCTCTGCCAGGCTTTGGTATCAGAATGATGCTGGCCTCATAAAATGAGTTAGGGAGGATTCCCTCTTTTTCTATTGATTGGAGTAGTTTCAGAAGGAATGGTACCAGCTCATCCTTGTACCTCTGGTAGAATTCGGCTGTGAACCCATCTGGTCCTGGACTTTTTTTGGTTGGTAAGCTATTGATTATTGCCACAATTTCAGCTCCTGTTATTGGTCTATTCAGAGATTCAACTTCTTCCTGGTTTAGTCTTGGGAGGGTGTATGTGTTGAGGAATTTATCCATTTCTTCTAGATTTTCTAGTTTATTTGCATAGAGGTGTTTGTAATATTCTCTGATGGTAGTTTGTATTTCTGTGGGATCAGTGGTGATATCCCCTTTATCATTTTTTATTGCATCTATTTGATTCTTCTCTCTTTTTTTCTTTATTAATCTTGCTAGCGGTCTATCAATTTTGTTGATCCTTTCAAAAAACCAGCTCCTGGATTCATTTATTTTTTGAAGGGTTTTTTGTGTCTTTATTTCCTTCAGTTCTGCTCTGATTTTAGTTATTTCTTGCCTTCTGCTAGCTTTTGAATGTGTTTGCTCTTGCTTTCCTAGTTCTTTTAATTGTGATGTTAGGGTGTCAATTTTGGATCTTTCCTGCTTTCTCTTGTGGGCATTTAGTGCTATAAATTTCCCTCTACACACTGCTTTGAATGCATCCCAGAGATTCTGGTATGTTGTGTCTTGGTTCTCGTTGGTTTCAAAGAACATCTTTATTTCTGCCTTCATTTCGTTATGTACCCAGTAGTCATTCAGGAGCAGGTTGTTCAGTTTCCACGTAGTTGAGCGGTTTTGAGTGAGATTCTTAATCCTGAGTTCTAGCTTGATTGCACTGTGATCTGAGAGACAGTTTGTTACAATTTCTGTTCTTTTACATTTATTGAGGAGAGCTTTACTTCCAAGTATATGGTCAATTTTGGAATAGGTGTGGTGTGGTGCTGAAAAAAATGTATATTCTGTTGATTTGGGGTGGAGAGTTCTGTAGATGTCTATTAGGTCCGCTTGGTGCAGAGCTGAGTTCAATTCCTGGGTATCCTTGTTGACTTTCTGTCTCGTTGATCTGTCTAATGTTGACAGTGGAGTGTTAAAGTCTCCCATTATTAATGTGTGGGAGTCTAAGTCTCTTTGTAGGTCACTCAGGACTTGCTTTATGAGTCTGGGTGCTCCTGTATTGGGTGCATATATATTTAGGATAGTTAGCTCTTCTTGTTGAATTAATCCCTTTACCATTATGTAATGGCCTTCTTTGTCTCTTTTGATCTTTGTTGGTTTCAAGTCTGTTTTATCAGAGACTAGGATTGCAACCCCTGCCTTTTTTTGTTTTCCATTTGCTTGGTAGATCTTCCTCCATCCTTTTATTTTGAGCCTATGTGTGTCTCTGCACGTGAGATGGGTTTCCTGAATACAGCACACTGATGGGTCTTGAGTCTTTATCCAATTTGCCAGTCTGTGTCTTTTAATTGGAGCATTTAGTCCATTTACATTTAAAGTTAATATTGTTATGTGTGAATTTGATCCTGTCATTATGATGTTAGCTGGATATTTTGCTAGTTAGTTGATGCAGTCTCTTCCTAGTCTTGATGGTCTTTACATTTCGGTATGATTTTGCAGTGGCTGGTACCGGTTGTGCCTTTCCATGTTTAGCGCTTCCTTCAGGAGCTCTTTTAGGGCAGGCCTGGTGGTGACAAAATCTCTCAGCATTTGCTTGTCTGTAAAGTATTTTATTTCTCCTTCACTTATGAAGCTTAGTTTGGCAGGATATGAAATTCTGGGTTGAAAATTCTTTTCTTTAAGAATGTTGAATATTGGCCCCCACTCTCTTCTGGCTTGTAGGGTTTCTGCCGAGAGATCCACTGTTAGTCTGATGGGCTTCCCTTTGATGGTAACCCGACCTTTCTCTCTGGCTGCCTTTAACATTTTTTCCTTCATTTCAACTTTGGTGAATCTGACAATTATGTGTCTTGGAGTTGCTCTTCTCGAGGAGTATCTTTGTGGCGTTCTCTGTATTTCCTGAATCTGCATGTTGGCCTGCCTTGCTAGATTGGGGAAGTTCTCCTGGATAATATCCTGCAGAGTGTTTTCCAACTTGTTTCCATTCTCCCCGTCACTTTCAGGTACACCAATCAGACGTAGATTTGGTCTTTTCACATAGTCCCACATTTCTTGGAGGCTTTGCTCGTTTCTTTTTATTCTTTTTTCTCTAAACTTCCCTTCTCGCTTCATTTCATTCATTTCATCTTCTAGGGCTGATACCCTTTCTTCCATTTGATCGCATCGGCTCCTGAGGCTTCTGCATTCTTCACGTAGTTCTTGAGCCTTGGTTTTCAGCTCCATCAGCTCCTTTAAGCACTTCTCTGTATTGGTTATTTATACATTCTTCTAAATTTTTTTCAAAGTTTTCAACTTCTTTGCCTTTGGTTTGAATATCCTCCCGTAGCTCGGAGTAATTTGATCGTCTGAAGCCTTCTTCTCTCAGCTCGTCAAAGTCATTCTCCGTCCAGCTTTGTTCCGTTGCTGGTGAGGAACTGTGTTCCTTTGGAGGAGGAGAGGTACTCTGGTTTTTAGAGTTTCCAGTTTTTCTGCTCTGTTTTTTCCCCATCTTTGTGGTTTTATCTACTTTTGGTTTTTGATGATGGTGATGTACAGATGGGTTTTTGGTGTGGATGTCCTTTCTGTTAGTTTTCCTTCTAACAGACAGAACCCTCAGCTGCAGGTCTGTTGGAGTACCTTGCCGGCCGTGTGAGGTGTCAGTCTGCCCCTGCTGGGGGGTGCCTCCCAGTTAGGCTGCTCGGGGGTCAGGGGTCAGGGACCCACTTGAGGAGGCAGTCAGCGGGTTCTCAGATCTCCAGCTGCGTGCTGGGAGAACCACTGCTCTCCTCACAGCTGTCAGACAGGGACATTTAAGTCTGCAGAGGTTACTGCTTTTTGTTTGTCTGTGCCCTGCCCCCAGAGGTGGAGCCTACAGAGGCAGGCAGGCCTCCTTGAGCTGTGGTGGGCTCCACCCAGTTCAAGCTTCCAGGCTGCTTTGTTTACCTAAGCGAGCCTGGGCAATGGCGGGCGCCCCTCCCCTAGCCTCGCTGCCGACTTGCCGTTTGATCTCAGACTGCTGTGCTAGCAATCAGCGAGACTCCGTGGGCGTAGGACCCTCTGAGCCAGGTGCGGGCTATACTCTCCTGGGGCACCGTTTCCTAAGCCTGTCGGAAAAGCACAGTATTTGGGTGGGAGTGGCCCGATTTTCCAGGTGCCGTCTGTCACCCCCGGAAGGGGAACTCCCTGACCCCTTGCGCTTCCTGAGTGAGGCAATGCCTCGCCCCTGCTTCGGCTGGCGCACGGTGCACTCACCCACTGACCTGCGCCCACTGTCTGGCACTCCCTAGTGAGATGAACACGGTACCTCAGATGGAAATGCAGAAATCACCCGTCTTCTGCGTCGCTCGCGCTGGGAGCTGTAGACTGGAGCTGTTCCTATTCGGCCATCTTGGCTCCTCCCCCCAGTATTTTCATCTAATTCATAAACTCAAAGGTTTTCGAAGTTCATTCTGTAGAAGATTAAACATTGACATTATTGTGGGTGCTATTGAAAATTGAGCTAAAAAGTTTAGTATTAATGATAAGCTTATTTTTGGAGTGATAATATACATACAATTTTGATGAAACATGATGTTATTGTATAAACAAAGTTTTTACTAAATTAAGAAACCTATGGAACAGAAACATATACGATGAATTGTATGGACAAAGAATTCATTATCACAGCCACACAAAGTATGGTATTCTGCAGTTTGAAATAAAGACTATATATTGGGTACAGTATACACTGCTTGGGTGACGGGTACACTAAAATCTCAGAAATCCCCACTAAAGAACTTATCCATGTAACCAAAACTACCTGTACCCTCAAAACTATTGAAATAAAAATAAAAAATAAGAAAAGAAGTAGTAGGCAAATAGAACGAGTAAAAAAAAAAGTAACAAGAAAATTTAGCAAGTTCATCAAAAAGCAAGAAAGCAGAGAAAGGAAGCAATTATAAAGTGAGGCAAGCAGAACGTGTGAAAGTAGAAGTAAGTCCTGACTTAATAGCAATTGAAACAAATGTAACAGATTAAACTTATTTTTTAAAAGTCAGAGGCCCTGTGACTTTATTTAATTTTTTGATCTTATGTTTAAATGACTAAGCTAAGTAAAATGACACTAGAAAATTGAAAATAGAGGAGGTGGCAAAAGATTTTCTAGACAAATGCCAACCAAAAGAAAGTGAATATAACATTAAACAAATTCAAGGTGAAAATATCGAAGGAGACAATAGTGACTATTTCATTGTGATAAAAAGAAAATAATTGAAGGACATTTAAAAGTTATGCACCATCAGAATAAATGTCTGTTAAAAATGTAAAGGTAACTTTTAGGTAAGGAGATTTCCAACTGGTTTTGAACAAAATGCAACAAAAATTTAGCGGTCTTTATAAAAAAGTTCAGTATCATTTTGGGCACTTAGGTTGATTTACAAAGCAGGTCCTCAGAGGCTTACACATTTATAAAATGTTTCCCCTCCCCCATTTGTTTTTAAAATTAGCTAATCTTAGGCATTAGAGGTCCTGAACTAAGTTTTGAACAAGATAATGGGCAGCAAAGAGAAAAAATGTATACTGCAATTCTGACTTTACAAAAATTCACCACCAACATCCTCACAAAACTTTTGTAGTTCAGTTACTCTGTGTATTTGAAATTTTTGATAAAACTATAATGTGTGTATATAAATATATTTTTATGTATATATGTAGAAATGTAAAATACATTTCTGCCATATATACACACACATACCTACATATGTAATACACATACCCATACCCATGCACATATAGATGATTACCTTTAAATTTTTAACCACTCTATTGTTGTCTTTTATCCTTTGTGGCTGATAGTACTTCTAATATCAACATGATTATTTCTTTTTTTTTTTTTTCGAGACAGATTCTCTCTCTGTCGCCCAGGCTGGAGTGCAATAGTGCAATCTCAGCTCACTGCAACCTCTGCCTCCCAGGTTCCAGCGATTTTCCTGCCTCAGCCTCCCAAGTAGCTGGGATTACAGGCATGCACTACCACCCCAGCTAATTTTTGTATTTTTAGTGGAGATGGGGTTTCACCATGTTGGCCAGGCTGGTCTTAAACTCCTGACCTCAGGTGGTCCACCGACCTTGGCCTCCCAAAGTGCTGGGATTACAGGCATGAGCCACCATGCCTGGCCAACATGATTATTTCTTTACAGATAACTTTTGTTTCCTATTTCATTGGAAACATTAGCATTTTTTCCTTACTTTTGGTGCTGTAAAATTTCACTAATATGTGTCTTATATGATGGTTTCTATTTATTTTTATTTTTATGGCATTTTAAGATTTCTATTTTTATTCAATGCTGGGAAGTACTTTTGAATTGATTCTCTTCCTTTCAAATTCTCTGCTTCTCCACTTCTTAATTTTGCTTCTGTCCATTTTATCTATTCTTTATTTCTAGCACTTGTTTTAAATGATGTTGGAATTTCTTCCCTCTATTTTTAATCTTTTCTTTGTATTTTTCACCTTTTTCTTACTCTTGTGTTGATTTCTGGGAACACTGCTCAGTTCAATTTTTCATATCTCAAATTCACCTGTCTATTTTGCCACTCAATCTACTTAATCATTTTAAAAGTTTTCAGTTATCGAAATGTTCAATTGCACTATCTCTAGGTAATTTTGTAAAATGCTTGCAATATTCTCACACTTTTCTCTAAGCTGATAATTATATGTCTTCATTCTAATTGAGTATAAGTTCTTTGATTGTTGAGTTTGTTCTCTCTGTCTCTGTGGTATTGAAATTCCTCAAGCTTTTGGTGATCTTGATTGTAATATTATCTTCTTTCTACCATGTCTGTTTGTGCAAACTTCATGGAAGGAGAAAACCTATGGAGCTAATAGTCTGGCAAGGGCATGGAAGTGGTGAGACCTGCTGCTGGATGGGTCACTTTGATGACCAGTCCCCTGGGGGTGGGCACTTCCTGTTCCTCTCAGGCATGGAAAGGCATGAGAACACTTCCCCATCTTTCTCACCCAACTTTCATGCCCATTGCCCCTGCTTGTGGGCAGATTTTCCTTTTTGCTGCCCGGTCTGAGGGATAAGGTGGGTTAAGGAGGAGGGTTAAAGTGAGTGCTTGATCTTCCTTCTACTGTATTCAAACTATCACCCTGTTGGTCACCTGGATCCGATCAGATCCCAGTGGCCACCCTCTGTAGATGGGAGCACTTGTGGTGACATGCCTACATTTAGAGTGGTCATATTCTCTTCTGAGGGCTGGGGGCTGTGGTTTCTTTTTCTTTTCTTTTCTTTTTTTTTTTTTTTTTTTTTTGAGATGGAGTTTCGCTGTTGTTGCCCAGGCTGGAGTGCAGTGGCACGATCTCGGCTCACTGCAACCTCCACCTCCAAGATTCAAGTGATTCTCCTGCCGCAGCTTCCCAAGTAGCTTGGATTACAGGCATGAGCCACCACACCTGGCTAATTTTGTGTTTTTAGTAGAGACAGGGTTTCACCATGTTGGCCAGGCTGGTCTTGAACTCCTAACCTCAGGTGATCCACCCGCCTTGTCCTCCCAAAGTGCTGGGATTACAGGTGTGAGCCACCACACCTGGCCTGTGGTTTCTTTTTAAAAATCAGATTGCATCTACTTTCTGTCCAGAGGGGATTCATGACAACATCTAGCCTAGTGAGAGTTTGTTTCTCTTTTTGCTGTCCAGTGTGGTTACTGTATGTATATAGAAAATGATTTCCAGGAATTTGGTGGAAGGGGGGAGAGGTCACAGTGTGTGTTCAGTCTACCTGTCTGAGAGAGAAGTTGCGGCAATATTTTCTTCTAACCTCTCTGAGTCTCAGTTACTTCACATTCAAAATGAGGTGGTGATGATGATGAAGCATGAGGATGGTAGTGGTGATTCCCAGTTAATATTTGAAATTGGAGTGTATGCCAGGCACTGTTCTAAGTACTTTACATGTGCAAACACATCTAATGCCTCAACAATCCTATGATGTCTATTCTATTACTATTGCCATTTTATAGATAAAGAAACAGAGGTACAGTGAGATTAAATAATTTACCCAGATAAGGGGCTACCTACTATATAGGATTAGTTTGAGAATTATTAAGCTAACACATGTAAAGCACTTAGCATAGTACCTGAAATATATTGGAACAACAAAAATGGCACTAATAAATATATATTGAGTGAATGAAAAATCACCAAACATTTATATTCCATGCAGTTTGCAGAAGATCTTGTAGAAGTTAGTTGGACAGGGTGCTGTATTTTAGTGTTTTCTGTCTTAGTGTTTTTATGTAATATAAAAGCTGTGTGTTTCTGGCCATTTGATTCTTACCCTACCAGCTCAATATTTAAAATTTTTACATATTGAGTTATTGGTGCTTGAAACCATTTCAAATCTTTCTGCTTCGTCATATAATATGATTGCAAATAAATTAGGTAATGAGTTTTAAAAAAATCAGTTGTGGTTAATCTTTCAGGTTCAGAGAACTGAAAAATATATCTACTTTAAGAGAACTTAAATTCTAATTTCCATACACATATATATTACATGCATTTTTATATATGCTGCATGAGAAAGATGTCCTTCATATGGTGGTTCTGTATTGAATACCAGCATCCAGCACATTGTCTGGCACAGAGCAGGTGTTCAATAAAGTACTGCTGATTCAATGGAATCTTTTTAGTGTGTTATACGTAAATGTGCATGTATATGTAAATTGGAATGCAAATCTGTGCCTTCCTGGGACCCATAGTCTAGTGGAAGAGAGTGACTGTTAAGAAGCAATTGCAATACATCACCGCAGTAATGCTCTGTTGAATGTATTCTGGGAGTATGGAAGGAGAAGGTGACTGTGTTTGGTAAAAAAAAAAAACACAGAGAGGTGATATTTATTTAAGCTGGATGTTGAAGGTGGTTAGGGGATTGCCAAGGAGAACGTGGGAAAGGGCATTCAATCAGGGAAAGCAGAGGATATCACCCTATATAAAGCAAACTGACTAGCAAAGTCCTGAGAATCTACAAAGTGAAAATCTGTTCAGTGATATAGTGTTAATCTGAAAAGGCTTCTGTTGAGTTCTGAAAAAGATCATGCAGAAGATGATAAGCATGGTTTCACAAAATGTAATATAATTCTGCAATTCTTTGCCTAAAGGCTTTCAGTGGTTTGCTGTTTTCTGCAGCAGAATACAAGATCCCTCCTGACCTGACCACATGCAGCCTGCCCTCCAGCTATACTGGACTACTTGTGGTTCCTTGAATTGTGTGCTATTTCATGCCTCCTTCCTTTTGAATATGCCCTTTTGCATGCTGTAACACCAACCCTGCCATCCCTCTGGCTGGTATCTATTCAGCTAAGTGACTATTCCCTGACTGTGCTTCCTCCCCATTTCCTTCTATTTTCCCTTACTCGTTGACTAGGCTCACCCTGAACTTCACTCACCCAGTTGACATTAGTATCTCCTCCACTACATAGCTGCTCACCAAGGCCTTGAAGGCAGGGGTTGTATCGTATTCTATTTGAACTCCTTGTGTGCCTAGCACTTAGTAGTCATTCAGCAAATATTACCAAATGAACAGATAATGACTGAACAAGCTAATTAATGAATTGATGAATGAGTGGCAGATATGAAAGGGGGAAGAATTCAGGAAGACAGGCAAAATATTTCAAGGATGCCTTTAAGGCCAAATGAAGAAATGGCAGGTTGATCCAGCCAATCCTTGTCACATGATCACCTTCATGGGAGGAAGAATGTATTATTCCCAGTCTGCTTACCCCTTCTCTAATGGTCCTTTTACCATTACTAATGCTCTGTATGAGCCTCTCAATCCAGGTGTCCCACAAGGTCTGAGTCCCACTGAAGCTTTTCTTAAGTTGAGTAAAATAACCTGAAAAAACTGATAAGCATTTTTCTTAGTAGAAATCCTTCCTCTGAGTGGTAACCTCTGAATATTATGTGTAAAACCATTACATTACTTAATGGATAAGACTCATGTTAAAATTCACCTTTTCTCCACAGAAGATAGACCCAGAGTTTAGTCTTTGCTTTTAGTGGCCACATGTAAAAGTGGTGTACAGTGGAGCTGTATTACTTATTATAGGTCTTGTGTTAAAATAGGACAAAGGTAAAATTAGAAACCAGGATGCCAGATTTCAGGTCCCCAGTCTTACAACAAATAAACATGTTTCCTATTTAGGTCCTGTTTGATCTCTATCCTCCTTATCATCACCATCAGAAGATGCTCAATGAACACCTCCTATTTGGGTGTGACATCCTGTTGTGTGCTTGTGATGCACAGTTAGAGCCTTCAGATTGTTTATAATAAGGGAGATGGAGAACCTTCACAAAATCCCCCTGATGTAAACGCATTTCCTAGGTCCCTTGTGGAATTTATTGTAATTCTATACATGCACACAATAAACATCAGAGGGCTTTGAGTAGGTGCCTCATCATCAGGAGTGCCCTGTATCCTCATCTCCCAAACCGTGGCACAGGGCTGATTCCCCTGTGTTTACTACCCTAATCTCTGTGCTCTATGGCAACATGGTGTTTTATATGGCTTTTATATGGTAGTTTGTATTCCTTGTGTGCCTGACACTTAGTAGTTATTCAGCAATATTTGATAAATATTGAACAAATTAACAAATGAATGGCACATATGAAAGGGAGAGAATTAGGAAGGCAGATGATGGGGTTCAGAATATGCTCCCCAAAATATGTTACCTTGGCATACTCAATGTTTTAAGCTAAAGGAATTTGAAAAACAACGTGTGCAGGAAAGACTCTCTGGCCTTCCCCTGAAAGAGCTCATAGAACGCTCATGTGAGAGGTGCCCTCCCATCCCTGGAGGAAAGGAGCATCGTGATCCTTGAAGATAGAGGGACACTGACAGGGATATGAACAAACAGACCTCACAAAGTCTCCCCTAGTTTACTGTACTTAGCCCACACCATTTTGTCTTATTGTATTTTTCCATAATTTTCCACTCTTCATCAAACCTGGTATTTAAAACAGTCAGGTATAATCATTTCTTGGGGTCTTCATTTCCTTATGAAGGCTCCTGTGTCATATAAAAGTTATACAGGTTAAGCATCCCTAATCCAAAAATCCAAAATCAGGAAATGCTCCAAAATCTGTAACTTTTTGTAACGTGGTATTCAAAGGAAATGCTCATTGGAGCATTTCAGATTTTGGAGTTTTGGATTAGAGATGCTCAATTGGTGAGTATAACACGAATATTCCCAAATCAAAAAAATCCAAAACACCTCTGCTCCTATGCATTTTGGATAAAGGATATTTAAGCTGAATTAAATAAATCTGTATGTTTTTCTTTTGTTAATTTGCCTTTTGTTATAGAACCACAGCTGAGAACCTGGAAGAGTAAAAGGAAAAGGTTTTTTCCTCCACTACACGGGTAAAATATTACAAGGATGTTCTTAAGGTCCTAAAAAATCTTAAGATTTAACAGGTTTTTAGGTAGAAATGTTGTACTTTCCATTTAGAAAGAAGTCGAAGCTTTATATCCAACATTATATATGTTTAACATAATAACAGTTAAAGATACACTTAAAAAAAGATGGAGAGAATTTCTAAGGAATAGGGTTTTAGGAGCTAGAGGTACTAGGAGTTATGAGTCTCCCAGCTAGATAGGTAGACAATGAAAAAAAAAAAGGGGAAGGGGATGATTTGCAGTTTGATGGTAACAGGATCGTTGAGAGCAGCAAAACAGAAGTAAATTGATGCTCATCTCCCAGATTAGTTGAGAACAGCCTAATTAGCTAATGAACAGTTCCAGTCCTATGTTCTGAAAGGCTCTGTTTCTGGGCAAGCCGCAGTGCTTAGCAGCAGCTGCTAAAGCATGTGGACATGCTAACACCAAGCAGAGGAGCACATGTTATGTTTTGATCTGCAAAGACTCGTCTTTTTGAGTCACACATTCTTCAAGGAGTATTAGAGATCTTGTTTCTTCATATAACAGAGAAGTAGCAGTCACAGTGGCATGAACTCTGGAGCCAGACTGCCTGGGTTCAAATCTCAGCTTTGTCACTTACTAACACAGTGATCATTGCCGCTTGGTCTCTACGTTCTCATGTAGGCCCTTGCTCCTGACCATTGCATCAGGTTTGGTCTGGGTGACCAAGAGAACACGGCAGAATTGAGGGTGTCGCTTTTGAGGCTAGGTCCTAGCAGACATTGCCACATCTTCCTTGCTCTCTTGGAGCACTTGCTTGGTGGGGAAGCAGGTTACCATATCATGAGGACACTCAAGGAGTCCTATGGAAGGTCACATGATCAGAAACTGGAGACTCCTGCCAAAGCCATGAGTAAGCCGTCCTGGAAACCCAGATTAGTCAGGTGTTCAGATAACTGCAAACCCCAGCTGACAGCTTGACTCCAACTGTGGTTGGTTTCTTGACTGCAACCTCATGAGAGATCTTGAGCAAAAGCCCCCCACAAAAACACTCTCAGATTCCCGACATGCTAATTACTGTTTTAAGCCACGAAGTTTGCTTTTCAGAAATGTTAATAGATAATTAAAGCAAAAAACTTTGTAAAGAACTAATTTAAAGGATGTTCTTAACAACAGACTTGACTTGATGAAGAAATAGTGGCTGATATTGTTTGGCTTTGTGTCTCTACCCAAATCTCATCTTGAATTGTAATCTCCACAGTCCCCACATGTCAAGGGGGAGATCAGGTGGAGGTAATTGAATCATGGGGGTGGTTCCCCCATGCTGTTCTCATGATAGTGAGTGAGTTCTCACGAGATCTGATGGTTTTATAAGGGGCTCTTCCCCATTGGCTCAGCACTTCTCCTTCCTGCTGCCTTGTGAGGAAAGTGTCTTACTTCCCCTTTGCTGTGATTCTAAGTTTCCTGAGGCCTCCCCAGCCATGCTGAACTGTGAGTCAGTTAAAACTCTTTCCCTTATAAATTACCCAGTCCCGAGCCGTTCTTTATAGCAGTATGAAAACGGACTAATACAGTGGCATGCCTTTTAATTTCTTGATTTATGGAATACCTTTAAAGTAATGTTCCCTAAAGTAACTTTTGTGGAACAATAGTCCTGCAAGATGCTCCATATATAAGGGGTTTGATGTGTTTATTAGTTTGGGAAATGCTGCATACTAGGTCTCCTTCTTGGAAATACACGTTGCTCATAAGCATATTGAAGAGTATAAACAAGTCTTAAGTAAAGGATTTTTTGTTTGTTTGTTTGTATAGTCCATTGTTTCCTAAACTCATATTACCAAGGAATTTTTAAAGTCAAATGTCACATATTAAAATATTAGAGAATACTCTGTAAGAAATGTTGTCCTATAGCACTGATTCTCAGACTTATGCTTACATCAGAATCATCTGGAAAGCTTAAAACACGAGATTGTTGGGCCCCATTCCCTGTGTTTCTAATTCAGATAACCTGGGGTAGGGCTTGAAAATTTGCATTTCTAATAAGATCCCTGCTGATGCTGATGTTGCTGATGGGTGCGTGTGTCGGGAGGGGACCACACTTTGGGAACCACTGTTCACTAGGGTTTCAGGTTCCTGAGTAAGAGCTTAAAGAATGAACATGCAAATGGCCAATAAGCACATGAACCGATGTTCATCTGCTATGAACTGAGTGTTCCTGTCCACAAATTCATATGTTGAAACTCCAGTCCCCAATGTGATATTTGGAGGTAGGGTTTTGGGGAGCTAATTAGTTCATAAGGGTACAGCCCTTATGATGGGAATAGTGCTCTCAGAACAGCCATAAGAGAGCTTGCTTCATCTCCCTCTGTCATGTGAGAACACAGTAAGAAGATGGTTCTCTGCAGACTGAGAAGAGGGTCCTTGCCAGGAACCTAACTCGCCAGCACCTTGATCTTGGACATCCCAGTCTCCAAAACTTTGAGAAATAAATTTCTGTTGTTGAGGCCACCCAGCATATGGTATTTTTTAAAGCAGCTGGAACTGAGCAAGACAACATCATTAGCCATTAGGGAAATGCAAATAAAAACCACGATAAGATACCACCTCACACCCATTAGGATGGTTACAATAAAAAAGACAGACAATAACAAATATTGAGCAGGAATATGGAGAAATTTGGATCCTCACACATTGCTGTGGAGAATGTCAAATGGCACAGCCTCTTTTAAGCTCCTTAAAATGTTAAACATAGACCATATAACCCAGCTATTTCACCCCTAGAAATTTTAAGAGGCATAACAGACCCATACCAAAAGGTGCGCATTAATGTCCATAGCAGCATCATTCACAATAGACAAAAAGTATCCCAAGTGTCCATCAGCTGATGAATGGGTAAACAAAATGTGGCATGTCAGACAATGGAATACTACTGGACAATGAAAAGCAACAAAGTACTGATACTTGCTATAATGTGGGTGGACCTGGAAAACATAAAGAAGTTCCTCAAACAGGCTACATATTTTATGACTCCATTTATATTAAAAAGTTCAGAATGAGCAAATCCATAAAGAAAGGACGTACAATAGTTGTTAGGAAAGGCTGGAAGAAGTGAGGTGGGGAGTTGACTGGTAATGGGTTTGGAGTTTTTTTGGAGTGTTGAAAATGTCCTAAAATTAGACAGTGGTGATGGTTGCACAATCCTGAATATACTAAAAAAAAAACCCCACTGAATTGTACGCTTTAGAAGGGTAAATTTTGTGGCTGTAAATTATAACTCAATAAAGCTGCTATAAAAATGCATATAGCTTCTAAATTAGGATGGCAACAAAAGTACAAATATCCAATTGCAGTATACATTGTAACTTTATTGTAACCTATAAGGTGCCAGAGGCATACTACAAATGGTGGCAGTGGTGGGTTGGTGCAAACTGAAAATTTAGATGTAGCTGGGATTTTAGCACCCTTCTCTCCCTCCATTCCCATGAAGATAATAAATGTTTATTGTTGTTTTATTGTGGCCCTGAGTGAGCTGTGGACATGGTGGGGAAGCAGCAGGCTGACCCCGGACAGTTTGCTAATCAGAGAGAGTGTAAAACCTGTTTCAGAATCTGTCATTTATGTGGGGGAGCAAATGACAGATAGCAATTTAAAGGGTCACCCTTTCCAGGGTATGGCTGTTTGTTTTGGTCATTGTAGTTGGTCGTTTTGCATTTTAAGAATGTTTGGAGCCTTAAGCTAGCACAGTGGCTCTCCAAGCTTCAGCGTGCATCAAAATCTTCTGAGGTTCTTGTTTAAAATGAAAAATTTGGCCCTACCCCCAGAGGGTAAGGAATCTGCCTGTTTAGCAAGCACTCAGATAATTCTGACGCGGGTGGCTCATGGACCACGGTGAAAACATTTCAGCTCCAAAAAAAAAGTCTTACTATGTTGGGGGTGTACATAAATAAGCATGGGGCTGATCTAACCAACCCCAGGACAGTAGTTACTCCCAGAAGGAGGGGATGAAAACAGGTTGGGTGGATCCTTGCCTGTGTCTGAAACGTCTAGGTTTTTTAAAACATGATTTGAAAGAAATAACAGAAAATATTAACCCCCTGTTACATATAAGACCATGTTTGTTGTGTCTTTTGCCTTATTTTTTGACTATTTGAAATACAGTATCTGAAAGTATTTTGTCATATTTGGCATTTTAGATATTCGTCCATTCCAGGGACTCAGCGCACTGAGGCAGGGAAGACAGTGGTCCAGTTGGTGGGCTCCCTGTGTCCTGCAGGGCTGTGGGGGGATGGCAGTGCTCCCAGCTTGGAATCCTCCCACACTGAGGTGGGAGATTTCCTCCTCCCACGTGAGGGTGTGGTCTTGACTACTCCTGGCTCCACACAGGCTGTCCCTCAGGGCAGGGGGCAGGAGTTCAAGAAGCTGGAGGATAGAATTTCTCCCGAGAATAGGAAAGAGAGGAGGCACGAGGAAACTGAAGCCTGCCTGCTTTACCCTGATGGCCTTCTGTTCAGGGAGTTTGGGTGAATTCCACATTTGGATCACAATAGTTGTCGCCTTCCTTTCTTTTCCCTCATAGCTTTCAAGACCCCTTTCATTTCCGCCTGTCTCCAGGAAAGATGATTTATTTTTTTCTTGGCCCAAGGCTCCCCCAGGGGCCCCAAGTCCAAACACTTTCTTTGCTGTTCCTTCAGGAGTGTTCTTTCTGTGATCCCGTTATATTGAAATATATGCAGATGAGAGCATCACGTGTGCCTCTAGGGGGTTGGGGAGGAGCCTAAGGAACCTAGAGAGCCATCCTGAGATGTGGGGAGAGGGTTGGGGTGCTGCAGGAGAGCGGGATGACTGGCCTGTGTTGAGAGGGACGCCGTGGGGAAGCAGCAGCTGCCCCAACAGTCTTGTAAATGGAGAGGTCACCTCTAGCAGATGTAAGGCATGGTTTGGAATGGGACGTGTGCCAGGTCATCAAGTTTCACAGCAGTCTCAGGCCAGTTGGGAAGCCTGGCAGCGTGTGCCATCCCTGAGCAAGAGGGAGGCTGGCAGAGAGGACTGTGGTCTGAAAGTTAGGAGCCCTGGGCTCTTGCTAGCTTCTTCCTTCCTTGAACCTCTGCCCTGCTGTGTGAGAGCAGGTAGTGCCCTTCCTCTGCCTTATGGAGTGATGAGAAGGAATTAGGGCATTTGGAAGATGCTGATTTCTAATCCTCTAGTTGCCACCAGGCCTCAGCCCTCTTGACTTTCGTCCTCACCCCCTCAATTTTCCTGCTGCCCTTGAGCTCTTCCTAAAAGTCCCTGCTGGGGCCCTGCCTTCTGTTTTTGATCTCAAATTGTCCCCTTTCCTTTCCCAGACCTGCTGTCCTCTATGTTGAAAGTTTCTAAAGTTGTGTGAGGGACTGTTTGGGGCTAGGGTGGAAGGGGGCTCTTAGTAGACACCACCACTCACCCATTCTGTGCCAAGCATGGGGCCAACTGCTGCGGTGATAAACACACCCTCTTCTCTACACAAAAAAGCCGTGCAGACAGTGTACATTCATCAGCTCCTGTTCTGCCTCTTCATGGCAACTGTCCACCTCTCAGGACATGATGTGCTCTGAATATCAGTGTCAGGCCATTTCAAACCCAGGGGATTTGGTGTCTGGTGTTAGCCTGGGGTAGGAAGTAGTGACCCAGGCACTGGGCTCACCCCTTTCCTGCATTCTTTATGCCTGACAGTTTCTCAAGTCGTGCCTGTCCTTTTAAATCAAGCGATCTGTTCTTCCCTTCGATGTCATCCTCCCGGCCACCAGCCTATATCCTCATTACCTGATAACTTAGATGATTTAAAGCCTCACTGGTTGGCTTCTTGCCGTCATTTTCTCCCCAGCTTCAGTCTGTTAACGGCCATGAGAATCTCACTAAAGCACTTCTACAGCAAGGCACATCCCTAAATGGGAACCCCAAACATCTCCCTCTTTCCCATTGCCCCCTCTGCCCTGTTCTCTGTGGCCTTTGAAGCCTTCCTCAGCACTGATGCCACCTTAACTCCAGCAGTGCTGATGCTTGCTCCCGACTCTGGCCACCGATGCCACCTTAACTCCAGCAGTGCTGATGCTTGCCCCCAACTCTCGCCACCGATGCCACCCTAACTCCAGTGGTGCTCATGGCTGTTGCTTTGGATTTCTCACCCCTGTTCATGATCTGCCCTCCTCTGGAATCCTCTATCCTCCCCTCTTTCCCGTGCATCTTTCAAAGCCTTTCACGATGACACGGGCTGGTGCATTTGCATTCAGATCCTCTGTTCACTAGAACTTGAGTCCAGCTTCTTTCCAGAGTCCCAGTGAGGGGCAGTAACTTGCCACTGACTACACACCAGGTTATTCCAGGACCAGACCTCTCACTTCTAGTCCAGCACTCCTTCCACCACACCATGCTGCCCAAAGATGTAGAGGAAGCATTCTCGCCCACAGCTGACTGGGATGTTGTCATCAACAGCTGCAGAGAGGCAGGGGGAGTAAATAACAATGTTTGTGGAGGCCTTCTTATTTATTGCATTTGCGGTGCAATTAGCACTTTATTATAGCTTGTTCTCATTCTTATTGTCAGTTCCACACATTGAGCCCTTTATTTTATCAGAATATAACACTGCCTCGTTTGCTAATTACCTCATACATAGAAGTAAAAACTGTCTTAAATACCTTTTGTAGCCCACAACATCTCCTGCAGTTCTAGGCATAGAGGAGAACTTACTATCTACTTGTTAATTCACTGGGTTTCAAGGACAATTCCAGGCAAGGCTCACATCTGAGCCATTAGTTGTGATGAAGACCTGTCCACTAACAGCATTGTGAGCTTTGCCTTAATTTTCTATCTGAGGCTTCCTAGAGCCTCCTGATTAGAGGTAGGTATACTTTCCCTTCTGTTCCCATAACACTTTTTTTTTCTTTTCTTTTTCTTTTTTTTTTTTTTTTTTTGAGTCAGGATCTCATTCTGTCACCTAGGCTGGAGTGCAGTGGTGCGATTTCAGCTCACCGCAGTCTCCGCCTTTCGGGCTCAAGCGATTCTCCTGCCTCAACCTCTTGAGTAGCTGGGATTACAGGCACGTGCCACTACCACCCAGCTAATTTTTGTATTTTTAGTAGATACGGGGTTTCGCCTGGTTGGCTAGGCTAGTCTTGAACTCCTGATCTCAAATGATCCACCTGCGTTGGCCTCCCAAAGTGCTGCGATTACAGATGTAAGCCACTGTGCCCAGCCTCCATGACACTTTATTAGTATCTTTATTGTTGCTTATGTCATATGGATAATTATGAACAGACTCCTGCCTCCTCCTGTGTTTCTGGGGACAATAAGAAGTCTTTCTTTGTATGGCCCGTAGGCTGCTTTGTCCACACAATGTCTTGCACATGGTTGTGCTCATACATGGTTGTTGAATTGAATATTATGAATAATGACAGAGTTAACAGTAGCTTACCCTCATGTGGTTTATCTGCACAACCCAGGGCTTTCTTCCACAGTGTGGCCAAACCCCAGACTGGGACTAAGGCCAGGCTAGGAGGGTTTGGGATGGTTTCCAGATGGGCAAAGATAGTTTTGTGTCTCAGAATGTGTCTCTAACCGCATCTCAAAACCAAATATGATAAATTACTTTCATCTTATCCATCATGTTTAGTTGGCTAAGCCTCTTCCTCTATCAGCCCAGATAATGAAGAGATGACATTTTTATTGTTTTCTCTGTGGCACAGAGAATAAAGCAAGTTCCCAGGTAACAAGGCACAGCAGCATTTTTCAAGCCCCGAAACTGAGATGGTCTGGGAAGAACAGGCACGTCTAGGAGAATCAGAAAGGAAAAGCCAGCCGGAAAGGGGAATCATTCTTAATCGATCCCAAGCCTCTGAGAGTGGAAGGTCTGACTGCATTTTACAAATAAAAAACTCAAAGCCCCATAAAGGAAAGTAGCCTAAAGCCACAGGGATGGTGAAGGAGTGAGGTCAGGATGGGCAGAAAGAGCTCTGGACTCTTAGGCCGCTGCTACAACCACCTGGTGTGGGTTTTCTTAACACCATAGCTCCATCAGGTTCTTAGGAAAAATGTCACACAACCAGGTTGTCAAAAGGGCTTTGAGGGCATTAAGAAAGGAACAGAGGTGGATGAATTAGAATGGGCATGTAGGGTACCAAGGGGCCAGAGTGAGAATGAGGAAGAAGGGCTGAAGAGAGAGGGATCAGTTGTATTTGCTTCTGTTTCTGAATACTTTCCCTTTTTGGAAAGAGAAGTAAGTTAGAGAATAGGAGAAGGCTAAAATCATGCCACAGATTGGCAGGGGTGGTTGGGTGTAGACACAACAGCTCACCTTCAGGCTGCTTTCACATTCATTCATCTCTTTCCCTTATAATGATGATGCTGCCTCCAGTTTTTAGAACTTTCTGGAAACTTCTGAGAAGCGACTGTCTAAAGGGGGATGATGGGAGAGGGCGAGTTGCCCATGGGTTCCCATCGTGCTTGCTGGAGCAATGGGTGTTGGCAGATTTCTTCAGAAGGAGTTTGTCAGCAGTGGGATGGGGATGGTAAGAAAGCCACAGTGAGGCAACAGGTGCAGGCATGGAGACCAGAGCAAGCACAGTGTCCGTGGAAAATGGCATGCATGTCACGGCAACCATTGGAGTGAGCATGGAGTGGAGCATGGCGGAGAGTGGGGGTGAACAGGCAGGCAGGAGCTCTAGGCCTGTGTACTGCAGTGACACATCTGAATTCTACTGTGAAGACAATAGAGGGCCATAAAGAGGCTTAAAGTGAGGGTGTGGTAGAATCCTGGCTACATAGACCACCCAGCACTCAGAGCCTTGGAATCTTGCCATGGTGGTACGTGTGTGTGTTGGGGGTAATTAGGGAGGAAGGGTTGAGGCTGAGCTAGGACACCAGTTAGGACACCATCTTCACTGTCTAGAATATACTGGGGGCTGTGACCTGGGCTGTGTCAGTGGGACCAGAGGAGGGGACAGATACAAAAAATACTTAGGAGTCTTTAAACTTGGGGGATGAGAAGGAAGAATCCAAGATGAATCCCAAGTGTAGGGGAGGGTGGCTTTTTTCACCCTGGATGAGGAGCAGTCTGGTATGGAGAGGGGATGAGGGTGGCTCTGGCTTTGGGGGTTGGGTGTTTCTTTTGGACTGGATGTGGTGCCCTATAGAAAGGCTGGAGCTTGGGACAGGTCTGTGTGGACACCTTGATTCATCACTGCATGGCTGGTAGTTGAAACCATAGACATGGGTCAGATTGTCCCAGTGAAATGGCAGAGAAGAGGGCAGGGTCAAGAGGCCAAGAGGCCCTGAATCAAATGGGTATGGAAAATATGGAGGGTCTGGGATGGAGGCTGAGGGGGAGCTGGCAGGAGGGGTGGGGGCAGATTGGTTGAGACCATTATCAGGGAAATGAGGGAGAAAGAGTTTCCAGAAGGAAATGGTTACCAGGTTCAAATGTGAGGGACGAATTCACTGCTGGCATTTGTTTGAGAAGCCCTGACCTTTTTCTGTTCCCTTGCTAGAAATAAATGCTTTGTTTTTTTTTTTTGGTAGCAGACAGTAATGTACTGGAATGGAATCATGATTGTTCCATGTCTCAGAATCCATATGTAAAGTCCCTTGTCAGATAGCAGGGAAAGTCATCTTTGGGCAGTTTGTACTGAGAGGGAGGGGTAGGCCGAGTGTGAAGGATCGGTGCCTTAATTTTAGCAAGGCTCTGAGCTCCTTGGAAGGCAAGCTTTATTTCTACATAGATGGAAAGTATTATTATTATTACATCCTTACGCTGTATCAGCGCCAAACACTGGAGTCCTCAATACTGTATTTATTTCCCTGGGCTTTTGGAGGGGTGGGGAAGAAACGGGACATTTAGGTTGCTAAGTGATTGTGCTTGCTTCTAAAAATAATGAGATTCCCCAGTGGCTCGTTCTCCTGTGTTTTGCTTAGAGTTAGAGCATGCCAAGGTCAAGTTATAGATGACAGGCTGTGTCTCCAGGTGGCGTCAGGGCATCCTGTTGGGGAAGGACAGGGTAAACTCTCCCTCTCTGGTCCTCCCACCTGCATCCCCTTAGGGCCCACTACTTTGGGAAATTGCAGGAAAAACTGGGCCTCCCCCTGCTTGGATTGAAGAGCCTCGCCTAGGCAGTCAGCCTCAGTGGTTGCCATGGTGATGGTGGGTGGTTGGTGGGGTGGTGATGCAGCGTTTGGCCTGTGCAGCTGAGGTCCTCAATGCAGGCTGCTTGGAGCCGAGGCTGCTGAAGCTTCTGACAGTTTGTTTAGGATTCCAGAGGGTCACTTGCTGCGGTGTTGAAATCTTCAGACACACCCGCCAGCTCAGCCAGCTGAAACCTTCATTGTTGAATAGGCATCTCACAGGCCAAATTTTGGCAGGCGCTCATGGAATTAGGAGCTCCACAGCAACCTCGATGGGGGAAGGGGTGTGCGAAAAAGTTCTGTGCAGGGGAGAGGGGCTGGGATAATAGACTCTGAGGATGACAGAAGGCCAGAGGCCCTTAAGATCGTCCAGTTCATCAACACCTTCAACAACATCCCTGACAGCTGGTCACCAAGCTTCTGCTTGGACTCTCCTTGTGATGGGGAGCTCACTACTGGGCAAGGCACACCATTCCATTGTTGAATAGGTTTTACATTTTCTCCTCTCTCCTTCACTTCTTTCGTTCCTCCCTCATTCTCTCCATCTTTCCTTCCCCCCTCCTTTCCTTGCATCCTTTCATTTTTTTGGCAAAATTCTGGCCCCTTCTAATTTGATTCACTGAATCAAGTTATGCCAAGAAGGAAAGCAGTGTAAGCTTTCATCCAAGTGACAACCACTTGCCACCCAACAAAACATTCATACTTTTCTCAGCTACTTCTGACATTATTTCAAGACCCCTTATTATTTCCCCATCCCCTAAATTTCTCCATATTGCTCTTAAAATATGACACCCAGAATGGACCACAGTACTTGACTGGTCTGACCAATGCAGAGGACTTTAGGGTGACATACATGTTTGTGAACAGTCTGAGATGATTTTGTAGCCCCCTCCTCACACCCTTGGCTGATACGAAGGCTGTGATTCTCTGTCGTTCCCAGATCTTTTACATATGAGCAGCTGATGCTGGGCTGTACATTTGTACTTTTTTGATTTTGTCATCTAAGCTGTTGAGAAACACATTGAAATGGACAGAAATGATGATGGAATGCCATGGCAAAACTCTAGAGGCCTCCCTGCAGGTGGAAATTATAATAGTATTCATAGCTTTTTTTTTTCTGTTTTCATATCCAACTATCTACTTGTCTAACCAATTAATCACTGGTCTTTTTTTTTTTTCCTTAGAGTATTCCATTCCATTGTATGGATGTGCTACAGTTTGTTTATTCAGCAAGGGAAGAACATTTGTCGTTTTCCAGTTTGGGGTGATTATGGATAAAGCTGCTCTAAACATTTTTTTAAATCTTTATATAAATTATTTATTATTTTACTTTAAGTTCTGGGATACATGTGCAGAACGTGCAGGTTTGTTACATAGGTATACGTGTGCCATGGTGGCTTGCTGCACCTGTTGACCCATCCTTTAAATTCCCTCCTCTCGCCCCCACCCCCCAGCAGGCCCCTTTGCAGGGACATGGATATTGTGGTGTTGTTTCTGA
Organism: Pongo pygmaeus; assembly: GCF_028885625.2. Lineage (NCBI taxonomy): Eukaryota > Metazoa > Chordata > Mammalia > Primates > Hominidae > Pongo > Pongo pygmaeus. Next base: position 68,306,322 of record NC_072373.2, on the reverse strand, counting down.
GGTCTCTGTTCTGTTCCATTGGTCTATATATCTGTTTCGATACTCAGTACCATGGTGTTTTGGTTACCGTAGCCTTGTAGCATAGTTTGAAATCAGGTAGCCTGATGCCTCCAGCTTTGTTCTTTTTGTTTAGGATTGTCTTGGCTATACAAGGTCTTCTTTAATTCCATATGAAATTTAAAGTAGTTTTTTTCTAATTCTGTGAAGAATGTCAATGGTATAGCATTGGGAATAGCATTGAATCTAGAAATTACTTTGGGCAGTATGGCCATTTTTACAATATTGATTCTTCCTATCCATGAAGATGGAATGTTTTTTCCATTTGTTTGTGTCCTTTCTTATTTCCTTGAGAAGTGGTTTGTAGTTCTCCTTGAAGAGGTCCTTCACATCCCTTGTTAGCTGTATTCCTAGGTATCTTATTCTTTTTGTAGCGATTGTGAATGGGAGTTCATTCATGATTCGGCTCTCTGCTTGTCTATTATTGGTGTATAGGAATGCTTGTGATTTTTGCACATTGATTTTGTATCCTGAGACTTTGCTGAAGTTGCTTATCAGTTTAAGGAGTTTTTGGGCTGAGATGATGGGATTTTCTAAATATACGATCATGTCATCTGCAAACAGAGACAATTTGGCTTCCTCTCTTCCTATGTGAGTACCCTTTATTTCTTTCTCTTGCCTGATTGCCCTGGCCAGAACCTCCAATACTATGTTGAATAGGAGTAGGGAGAGAGAGCATCCTTGTCTCATGCCAGTTTTCAAAGGGAATGCTTCCAGCTTTTGCCCATTCAGTGTGATATTGGCTATGGGTTTGACATAAATAGCTCTTATTATTTTGAGATGGGTTCCATCAATACCTAGTTTATTGAGAGTTTTTAGCATGAAGGGATGTTGAATTTATCAAAGGCCTTTTCTGCATCTATTGAGATAATCATGTGGTTTTTGTCGTTGGTTCTGTTTATGTGATGGATTATGTTTATTCATTTGCATATGTTGAACCAGCCTGGCATCCCAGGGATAAAGCCGACTTGATCGTGGTGGATAAGTTTTTCGATATAGTCACTGGTATTTTGAGATGATTACTATCATTATCATGATCTTACTAATAAGAAAGCAGAGCCACAGAGAGGTAAAATAAGTTGCTCAAGGTCACACAGGCTCTAAATAGCAAAGTCAGTATTTGAATTTAGTGTTTTTTGTTGAGCTAGGGTTTCACTCTGTCATGCAGGCTGGAGTGCAGTGGCAAGATCACAGCCCACTGCAGCCTTGACCTCCTGGGCTCCAGGGATCCACCCCAGCCTCCCTAGTAGCTGGGAATACAGGCATATTCCACCATGCCCAGTTAATTTTTTTAGTTTTATTTTTTGTATAGATGAGGTTTTGCCATGTTGCCCAGGCTGGTCTCGAACTCCTGAGCTCAAGTTATCCTCTTACCTCCGCCTCCCAAAGTGCTTGGGATTAAAGATGTGAGCCACTGTGCCCAGCCTAGATTTAGTTTTTATTCAGTAATCCATATAATTTGAGAATGATTGTTCAAATGGCACAAACTCTCACAGGGGTTCAATCTACCATTGTGTCAGTGTAGCATATGAGACGTTTGTCAAGGGGCTTGCTGAAATCCAGGGTACCATATCTTTAGCATTTTCCTAGTCTGTTTGTCCAATAACCCTGTTTAAAAAAAGAAACAAGGTTAGCTTGGATCAATTTATTCCAAGAAATCTCATGCTAATTCCTAATAATAAGAAACAATGCCAATAGTGATACTAATGGTCCTCACATTTGCTGAGCCCCAGCCTGTGCCAGGCACCAGGCTAAGCTTGTCCCATGCACTGTTTGATCATCCTGCTTTCTTGTTGCTCACACACTGTGTACTGACATACTGCTGAATTCTTCTGGGATTGACAATGAGCTTACTGGTTATCACTGTAGAGTCTTCTGTTTGGAATCAAGACATTTGCTCAGGTTTCTAAGGCCTCTGTTTTTATCCCTAGTTTCTCACAAGCTGCTTGTTTGGATGTCTTATCAGTGCTGGATCTAAGTGAGCTTTTAATTTGGGAGCTGCAGGCTGGGTTCAAGTCTGGCTCTATGACAGCTTTTTATCAGTGAGACCAACAGCAAATCACTCAACCTCGAGCTTTGGTCTTCTCCTCTTCCAAATGGAGATTATAATCCCATTATGCAGAGTATTTCCACAGATGCTGAGATGCTTATATAGGAGAATGTTTATGTAAAAGTGCTTCTCAGACTTCAGTTGCAGACATACTTGAGCCATTGTTGTTATTTAAAATGGTTAAGTGTTCCTACTAGTATTATCTCCTATCCAAGTTTCACTTTTAACAGAATTTATCCTCCCCCTTTTAGATTTTGAAAAAATATTCATAACACACTCAGAGGTATGACTGAATGTTGGTCACTAGACCCAGAAAAGGGTATACCTACCAGCTCTTGCCCACTGAGTTGTGCTTGAGGTGGGAGAAACAGAATTGCAGACTCCAGGAGGAAAAGGTATGCTTCTAGAGGTCTTTCATCCAGAGTGAATCTTTCCCATCTTCTCCTAATCAGCAGAAATCATTACAGGAAGAAGACATATCGATCCTGGTCAGAGGGCACCATATACATAGAGTTCTATTTTCTTCTTTTTCTTTCCACCCTCCCCCCAGCCTCAGCAGGCTAATCCGGTGCCACCTGCGATTTCTTCTGATGTTACTGTGGAAGGGAGGGCTACATACAGAGAATAACCAGGTTTCCTCCTGTGGCACCTGCAGCCCCATTTTCTTATTGGGAAAACTAAGGCATGAAGGAATAGGTTAGGACTTAATGGTACAAAAACTCAGAGCCAGCAGTCATTCTTCCATCCCTGGTCTTGGCATTTGGAAGATGTGATCCACTACGTTGTAAGCTCTAAGGGGCAGGAAATACAAGATGATGTATTTATGTAAATATAATGTAATATGTTGTAATCATATGTGCATGCAGGAATGAATGACTGAATAAGTGAAGGGAGAATTCTTTTCTACTTGAACTGTGGCTCCTGCTAGTCTGAAAGGCATGCAGCCTTTCTTAAGCTTTATGAAGAGGAAGGCTAGAAAGAAGTTCAGAAAAGCTTCTCCCATCTTTATTCTTTAAACTCTATATAAAGGCATGAAATGTTCTGAGACTGATGAAAACATGGGCCTAGACCAGCAAATGATTTTGGGATAACAAAGATGTGCCTGGTTCTCTAGCTATTGTCACCTCCTTTTTTGTGCCAGTGATGGTTACCGTGTGTCCTCCTTCACTGGAGGATACAGCCAAAATGAAGGATGCTGCAGTGTAAGGATGCAGGATGGGTTTTCTGGCTTAAAATTCGTTATAGACTAGAGTAGCCCAGGGCATCTTCTTACTAGATGTCTTGCAGCATGGCAGCGACACCCCTGGTCTCTCTGGGGTGGATGGGGTGCAGCACACCTTGGTGAGGGGTTTACGCTAAATACTGCTGACCCCAGGACAGTAATTTCTCATACATTTTTATTCCAAAGTATTCCTGAAAGGTACTTTTGCTTCCTCATGTTTCCACAACAACCCTCTCTAGAGCAAGAACATAAATAAGAAAGCAAAATTTCAGGCTCCCTTTACAATCACAGTAGCTGTTAACTGCTGAAAGGGACTCAGAGAGGGGCCCCTGTGGGAGGGGGAGGCAGAGGGTGGAGCAGGCCCGCCTGTCTCCCTGGGTAGCACATCTCCAAAGAATCCTCTGAGCATTGATCTTTGATTGTGCCCCTTCCGTGATACCCAGCAGGACCTTCTCCCCTAAAGAGGAGTCACTTTGTATTGAGGATCTCCTTCTTATATTGCATTTGCTTAGAGGGTGCATGGCCTCTGACCACATTTTGGGGCTGATGGGAAGAAGCTGGGGCAGGAGGGCACTGTGGTCATAATGAGGTCATGGACTGCTAAAGCTTCCAGTTCTGAGGGGCTCAGGTTTCTCAACAGAGTGAAGATCAAAGTGTGTTCAGCGTGGCTGCTGCTGCTGCTACAAAGAGGTGTGAAATGTGGGTTTGGAAAGAGAACCAGGGATGATTTGCTAGTTTATAGCCTTTCCTAGAGTTCACACAGAATTTTTAGTACTTTCTCTCCCTCCCTTTTTTGTAACTGTTTCAGAGAAGGTGTGAGATCAGCAGGCTGCGAACATCGTGCAGTGTGGGAAAGGGGAGCTGAGGTATGGGTCTCCGTCTCCTTGTTCCTGGGAGAAGGGATTTTGGTGGGAGCTGGGGGAGTGTTTGGGTGTCATCTTGGGGAGCATGTTGGGGAGTGTGTGGGATCAACATTCCCACCACCTTCCTCCCTGTCACCTGGGTTCTGGCTTCTGGAAGGCTCAGCCCTGCAGGTCCATAGCAGAACTTTCCTGGCTGTGCTGTACAAAGTACCTACTGATGAGATTGCTTGGAAGGGCATGGGGAGGAGCCAGTGACAGATGTGGTGGGATCCATAGAGAGGGCTGCTGTGGAGCCTCTGCATGTTACTCAGGAGCACCTACTGAGTTTTCTGTACAGCCTTTGTTTTGCCCTCTGGAAAATGCCACCAGGAGCTCTAACCTTACTGTGATCACCCTTTGCCGTTCAGTGCCTGCCTCCATTCCTTCTGACAGCTTTAGATATTTGAACAGTTCTCTTGCTGACAGCTGTGTGGAGCAGGAGTGTCCTGTTGGCATGCCAAGTACTCAGACTCTGGGAAGACAGAGATAATGAACTTCCTTTTCACCCCAGTGATTGCCTCCGAGTTCAGAACTCTGTGCCCTTGCATCAGGCTGTGGATGAGCCTCCAGCTTGCTTTGCTCCCTTGGCCCAGCATCTCTCCCCTTCCTGTCTACTTTCTCAACCACTTTTGGGAGACCTTCCTAAAGCATAGCTTTGCTCACGTTATCCACTGGGCAAAAGCCATCCATGGGTCTCAATGCTTGTGAGAGGAGGGGGCAGAGCTGGTTTAGCAGCACCCTGTGGGGAAAGGACTCAGGTTATGTTAAGAAAGTGAGATTGCTGCCAAAAGGGATCCCACCCTCTGGGCCTGCTGTGACCGGGGTTCCAGGCCTTGGGTAAGATTCAGACCGTCCCGCTTTTAAATTTAGCTCTGGCTAGACTGCTTCTGCAGTGTTTTTGAAATGGGTGCTACCTTAGAAGAGCAAAAAGGAAGGAGTGGTCTCAGATACAGTTGTCCAGAATAACTAGGATTTGATCTAAAGAGTGAGTTACAGGGAAATGAGAGAAGGAGTGAGGACTTAGGCCTGGAGAAGAGAATAATTCCAGGAGCAAATGACATTTGTCTTAGAACACTTGAAGGACAGTCTTGAAGCTACACTAAGAGAGGGTTACTTTGTGTAGCTCCAAGTTCAGGGATGGGCTGTGCTGTCCTCACTGCAAGAGTTCATGTAGACACTGGGATGAGCTTCGCCCAGGAACACTATGTTCCTGGAGTTTGGGCTTGATGTTTTCTAAGAACATATCCAACTTGAAATTGATCAGTTCACCCTTTCCTGCCACATACATTTGTTGAGTACCTACTACATGCCAAGCACCTTAGTTTGTATTATATTGGAAAGGTAGCACAGGCTTTGCCCTCAGAGAACTCAGTCTAGTAGGGAAAAACAGATAAGAAAACTGAATTGTAAGATAGAAGATTGAGGGAAAGGGGTGGTTTGGGAAACCTTCCTGAAGCAAGTGCATGCTGAACAGTGTTGAGGAGGAGCAGTTTAAACCTAGCCAGGGCGAGGTGCATGCGAGATCCCTGAAATGTGAAAGCTGGGCACTGAAATTAGTTCAGGTGACTGGAGGGTGGCAGGCGGAGGCATGGCAAGAGGCTGGAAGACAAGGTGGAAGACAGATCATGACATTATTCTAAAGTCAGCATGGAAGGATTGGAGGATTTTAAATGAGAAGCTACAAGCCAGACTTGGATTTTAGAAAGATCACTCTAGTAATGGTCTGGAGAGAAGAATATGGGAGGAAGGGGCAGGGAGGCAGAGAGAAACCAGTAGGTATCCTTGTGAAAAATTATGAGGACGTTGGCAGTAGGGATAGAGAAATGAAGCTATTAATAGAGAAAAAGCTATGGAGTTCCTACAAGACGGTCTTTTGGGAAAGACAGAAGAGGTGACATTTAAGTTGAGACCTGGAGGATGAGAATAAAACAGCCACGTGAAGATGTGAGACCAGGAGAGCTCCAAATTGAAGGACTAGCGAAGCCCTTGAAACAGAATTAAGCCTGGAACATTCAAGAAACAGAGAAGGCTGTTGTGCCCAGATCACAGAGATCAGTGGAGACAGCCTGAATCTTGCAGGGCCTGGGAGAGGTTTGTTCCTGGGAAAGGTTTGGGCTGTTACTGCAAATGTAATGAGAAGCTAGGGAGCTTTACGCAGATTGGTCTGACTTACACCCTAGAAATGTCACTCCACTGTGTAAAGAATGGATTGCACAGAATATGTGCAGGCTGGAGGCCTTGTAGGGAGCTGTTGGAGAGTGGAAGTGCCCAGCAGGGTACCAGGTATGCAAGGAGAGAGGTCTGTCCTGGAGATAAAGAATGGGAGTTGTTTGCATCCAAGTGATAGTTGGACACGTGGTTTCAGTGAGGCCTTTTGGGGAGTGAGTGTGGAGTGAAAATAAAAGTGGGGAAAGGCAAGTATGAAACTTTAGGAAATGTGGCTTTTAAAGGGAAGTGGAGGAAGAGGAGTAGCCAGAGGAGAAAAGGATAACTCAGAGGGAAAGAGAGGAATTTTTATAAAGACACATGCACACGTATGTTTATTGCCGCACTATTCACAATAGCAAAGACTTGGAACCAACCCAAATGTCCAACAATGATAGACTGGATTAAGAAAATGTGGCACATATACACCATGGAATACTATGCAGCCATAAAAAATGATGAGTTCATGTCCTTTGTAGGGACATGGATGAAATTGGAAATCATCATTCTCAGTAAACTATCGCAAGAACAAAAAACCAAACACCGCATATTCTCACTCATAGGTGGGAATTGAACAATGAGAACACATGGACACAGGAAGGGGAACATCACACTTCGGGGACTGTTGTGGGGTCAGGGGAGGGGGGAGGGATAGCATTGAGATATACCTAATGCTAGATGACGAGTTAGTGGGTGCAGCGCACCAGCATGGCACATGTATACATATGTAACTTACCTGCACATTGCGCACATGTACCATAAAACCTAAAGTATAATAATAATAATAATAATAATAATAATAATAATAAAAAGAAAAAAAAAGAAAGAGAGGAATTTCAAGGAGAGGGTACTAAACACTACAGAATTATTATAAAGTGCTGCAATACAATACCGACAAGTACATCTTGAATTTGGAGACCTGTGGGCCGCTGATGACCTGTAATGAGTCATTTTCATGGAGTGAGGAGGACAGCAGCCAGGTGCAGCAGGCTGGATAGGTAGAGGGTACAAATGTGCACCAGCTTCAGAAGCTGGACAGGGAAGTGAGGAGGCTGAGTAGGGGCCACAGAGATGCAGCGAAGAGCTGTGTCAGCAGAGAGCACACAAAAAGTTGAGGAAACAGGAGAGGGGGTCATCACAGAGCTGCTGAAGGTGTGGGATGCAGAGCATCGACATTCTTCTGCAATGTGAGGAAAAAGATCACCAGCTTTTAGGAGACTTCAGTCCACATTGGTATTAGAAAGTTTTGATTGTTTAAAATAAGGATCTCTAATGATTATGGAAGAGCTATTTGTTTTCTGTATTTGTTGACCTTTAGTCATATTTGAAGTTTAGCAATCAGAACATGTACTACAGCTCTTAATATGAAGGTAAACTCACCATCCAAGCCCACCTAGACAGGGTCACAAAGAGTTGCTTTTGTGAAGAGCTCTCAATATTTTTGCCAACTTCAGAAGGTTAGGGAGATACTGCAAACAACCTTGCTTTTTTTTTTTTAAGTTTTTTTTTTTCTGATTATAAGAAATATATTTCCATTGGAAAAAAATCAAGAAAATACAGATAAGCATAAAGAAAATACAGATAACTTGTAATTCCACTGCCTAAAGACAATCCCTGTTACCATTTTGGTATATTTCCTTCTAGTCTTTTTTCCTTTTGAATGTATTTTACACTGTTGAATTAATATTTTAGATAAAATATTTTCCCTTTAAAGTTATACTTCTTTTCCTCTTAAGACTATATGATGCCTTTTCCATTGTATTAAAAGTTCTGTAGAAATAACATTTAATAACATTTAAAGGCTGTGTAATATTCCATTGAGCGCACCATACTTTGCTCAGCCATTCCCCTATTGTTAAAACACTAAGGACTTTCTGTGGAAAACCAGTATGGCAGTTCCTCAAAAAATTAAACATAATATGATTAACCATATAAACCAAATTAAACCATAAAAATTAAACCGTATGATTCAGCAATTCCATTTCTGGGTATGTACCCAAAGGAATTGAAAGCAGGGACTTGAACAGATTTGTACACCCATGTTCATAGCAGCATTATTCACAATAACCAAAAGGTGGAAGCAACCCAAGTGTTCACTGATGGAGGAATGGATAAACAAAATGTGGTCTGAACATACAATGGAACAGTATTCAGCCTTAGAAACAAAGGTAGGCCTGACACATGCTACAGCAGGGATGAACCTTGGAAACATGATGCCAAGTGAGATAAGCCAGGCACAAAAGGACAAATATTATGTGATTCCACTCATATTATGTACTTAGAGTGGTCAGATTCACAGGCAGAAAGCAGAAGATGGTTGCCAGGGGATAGCAGGAGGGGAGAATTATTGTTTAATGGTACAGAGTTTCAGTTAGGGCAGATGAAAAAGTTCTGGAGATGAGTGGTAGTGATGGTTGTACAACAATATGAATGTACTTAATGCCACAGAACTCTACACTAAAAATGGTTTAAAATGGCAAATTTCATGTTATGTATAGTTTACCACAATTAAAAATCTTAATACTGACATTTTTTTGAAGTTGGGTTTATTGGGGTATAATTTGCATTTAGCAAAATCCATTCTTTTTAGATATACAACTCTGTGTTTTGACAAATGTATATAGTTGGCTAACTACTACCATAATCAAGATATAGAATATTTCTATCACCCCCCAAATTCCTTCCAGCCTCTTTCAGTTAATCTTTTCTCTTCATCCCCAGCCTCTAGTAACTGCTGATTTTTTTGTTCTTATAGTTTTGCCTTTTCTAGAATGTCATAAATGGGATGAGGAGTCTACAGCCTTTTTGGCTTCTTGCACTTTGCATAATGCTTTTGAGATTCATCCATGTTGCTGCATTTATCTGTAGTTCATTTCTCTTTATTTCTGCCTAGTATTCAGTTGTATGGATGATCACAATTTGTTTATTCACCAATCGAGGGACATTTCAGTTGTTTTCAGTTTGGGGCAATTATGAATGTAGCTGTGATAAATAACTATTCTTTGCTGGGTCAAATGTTAAGTATATGTATAACTCTATAAGGAGCTGCCAAACTGTTTTCCAAAATGCGTGTATTATTTTGCATTCCCGTCAGCAATATATGAGAGTTACAGTTGCTCCACGTTCTAAGCAGCATTTAATATTATCAGGCTTTTTATTGTTTTGGTTTGGTTTGTTTTTAGCCTTCTCCTAAATGTGTAGTAATAACCATTGTGGTTTTAATTTGCATTTCTCTAATGATTAATAATGTCCTATCTTTTCATGTGCTTATTTATCCTCCTCATCTCTCATTGCTGAAGCAACTGTTCACTTCTTTTGGACATTTTTTAGTTAGGTTGCTTGTTTTATTATTTAGTTGTAGATAATTTTTAAATTTTTTGCTATTATAGATAATGCTTCAATGAACAACATTGTATGTGAAAATATTGCCCTCATTTTGGGTCTGTACTTATAATAATTTCCTAAAGCTACTAAGTCAAAGAGAGTGAACATCTTCACTATCCTTATATGCCCATAGTCCAACAGCTCTTCAAAACCATTGCACCAATTCACTGCCCTAGTGGTGGCAGTTTAATAGGCATGACAGGCCATTGTGTTGTCTTAATTGGAATTTGTTTGATTATAATGCTATGGAACTTTTTTCATATAATTATTAAACAGTCTGTGTTTCTTCTTTTGTGAGTCATCCATCCCTTGCCTTTTTTGATGCTGGATTGACATAGAAATTTGCCATGGCTGTATCTCTACAGGATTAGTTCTAGAGTATGTGATGCTGCATGCCAGGATCAGCAGTTTACAGTATTTTCATACAATCTTAACTTGGTCTTAGCCTCGTTTCTTTCATTTTCAGAGGTCATGAGTTAATTTGCATAGCTGGCAAGGTAAAAATAACTTCGGAGTTGAAGAGAAAGATTTTTGCCCTCAAGTTAAACTTGGACACTGGGTGTCAGCACTTCTGTGAGAGGCAGACATCTCTCTGTTGTTCCTAATAAATAGAAAAAGGTTTTCTTTTAAATTCCTCTCTGAGAAAATGGCCATGCCACTTAGTTTCCCTATTGTGAGAGTAACCTCTTGATTCCTCTAACAACTCAGCATTTTATGTGTTCACAATGAAAGTACAATTAAAAGCACTTACTTCATGCTTGAATATCTCTATCAAATAGATTTGGGCAGCAAACAATTCCTGTATATAGGCACAATTCTTTTTTAATTATTAAAATTGCTTATATTTTATTTTATTCCAAATAGATGGTCTGGGATGTGATATGACTCAGAAGTACTAGAATGAATTTTGACTTAATAACTCTAAAAATAAAAAGCATTTTGTTTTCTCTGACAAATAGCTCTCGTTCATTTTGATGCTCGACAGACAGCTGATATTTTATAAAACTTTATGGTTGCCTCTTCATCAAGCACTGTAATTGTAGGTTTGTCTTCTATGCAAGTATGGGGAATTGGGTATTTTCTTTTAAATACTTGTCATCCTAGGAGGCGGATTGCCTATGCCTGTCATGCAAATCAATTTTTCAGGCATCATAGGCAGAACTAGGAAAGTAGAACAATGGAAAAATATATATTTTTGTCTAAAATTTATGGATCTGTGACTTGTCTGAGTTATTTGAGAAGGTTTTTATAAACTCAAACAGATTCTTTAAACCAGATATTTCCCAGACTGCCCAAAAAAGGGCCCCTGTCCCCCAATACCACACAACACTATGAGAAAGTAGAGTTTTATTGCTTGGGTTTTTCTTTTCCTGATACTTTGAAAGATCTCTTTGGCCAGCTTTCCATTCAGTGTTAACCCACACTCGTCAGTGTTTGATGTCGTGAGAAGAGGACTCTGGCTTGCTCAAGGATCATCAATCAGTAAATTTTTCAGTCTGCCAGAAGGGGAAAAGGAAGCATCATTTCAGTATCTTAGGGATTAAGACACTTCCTAAGATGACATCAAGAAAAAAGCTTGCACACTCTCTAATTGGTATACTGGCTCCATGCCAGTTACATAGTTTTGGGTTTTTCCTTGTTTTTCATGTACAAGGATACCTCAGGGAATGATTGTTTGGCTCCAGACCACTGCAATGAAACAAATATCTCAAGAAAGTCACATAAATTCTTTGGTTTTCCAGTGCATATAAGAGTTATGTTTACACTATAGTGTAACTTATACATATAGTATAGTCTATTAAGTGTGCAGTAGCATTATGTGAAAAAAATGTACATATCTTAAAAATACTTTATTGCTAAGAAATACTCATGATCATCTAAGCATTCAGCGAGTTTAATCTTTTTGCTCCTGGTAGATCTTACCTGGATGTTAATAGCTGCTGACTGATTAGGGTGCTAGTTGCCAAAGGGTGGAGTGGCTGTGGAAATTTCTTAAAATAAGGCAAGAACAAACTTTGCTGTATCCGTTGACTCTTCCTTTCATGAAATATTTTTCTGTTGCTTGTGATACTGGTTTATAGCATTTGTCTCACAGTAGAATTTCTTTCAAAATTGGAGTCAATTCTCTCAAACTCTGCTGCTGCTTTATCAATTAATTTCATGTAATATTATAAATCCTTTGTTGTCATTTTAACAGTGTTCACAGCATCTTCATCAGTAGATTTTACCTCAAGAAACTACTTTCTTTGCTTATTCATAAGAAGCAATTCCTACTGTGTAAGTTTAATGAGATTGCAGCAATTCAGTCACATCTTCAGGCTCCACTTCTGATTCTAGTTCTCTTGGTATTCTTACTATTCTTACCACATCTTCAGTTACTTCCTCCACTGAAGTTTTCAACTCCTCAAAGTCATACGTAAGAGTTGGAATCAACTTCTTCCAAATTCTTGTTTATGTTGGTCTTTTGACCTCTTCCTATGAATCATGAATGTTCTTAATGGCATGTAGAATGGTGAGTCCTTTCCAGAAGGTTCCAATTGACTGTGACCAGATCCATCAGAGGAATCATGATCTATGGCAGCTGTAGTCTTCTGAGATGTTATTTCTTAAATAGCATGACTTGAAAGTCGAAATTACTTCTTGATCCATGGACTGCAGAGTGGATGTTGTGTTAGCAGGTATGAAAACCACATTAATCTTTGTCTCCATCAGCGCTGTTGGTACACTGTCAATAAGCTGTAATATTTTGAAAGGCATCTTTTTTTTTCTGAGCAGATCTCAACAGTGGGCTTAAAATATTCAGGAAACCATGCTGTAAAGAGATGTGCTGTCATGTAGGCTTTGCTGTTCCATTTATAGAGCACAGGCAGAGTAGATTTAGCATAATTTTTAAGGGCCCTAGGATTTTTGGAATAGTCAGTGAACATTGGCATCACCTTAAGTCACTAACTGCACTTGCCCATAACAAGAGAGTCAGCCTGTCCTTTGAGGCTCTTATAAGTCTGGCCACACCAGTTATACCATCTTTCACTTTGGTTTCTTATCTAGATGGTATTATCTATGTAGAATAGGCAAGTGGGTTATTGTGAGTGACAGAAACCTAACTTGGACTAGTTTGAGCAAGGAGGTACTTTTCAGGGAAATGATGTTTCACAAAACTGCCACGCTGCAGGCAGAATTAGAAAATAGGCCTTGGGAACTGCAGAAATAGGGCTCCAGGTCCACCAGAATTCTTTTCTCTTTTCATTCCTTCTTGGCCCTGTAAGATTGGCTTTATTCTTCTCTCTCACTGTAGCCAGTTTTCTTCTGGAAGAGAAAACATGGATAGCGGCAGCTCTTGAGCCTTTTAGCTTATGGCTTCAGCTGCTTCAGAAGAGGTCAACCAAACTCTATTGGTCATAACTCCAAACATCCAGGGAAGGAACTTCCTGCCCCGATCCTGTTAACTGTGGCCAGTAGTACCATGTAAGAGCACTGAAATTTTTGGAAAGACCTTAGGGATGAAGTATTGTTGTCAGAGGAAAAGGAGGGACTGGTAGTAAAAACAATAGGTGTACATTCTTTGTGGGCAGTGCTGGATTATATAGCTAATCGTGGGACTTGGATACTGGAGTTCATTAGTGCATCTTGTAACAAGGCCAGTTTTGGGGGTGTGGCTCCCACATGGATAATTAGCTGGATCCTGGTCTTCAGCTGTGTCCCTCTCTATCCCTGACTAGCCATCTCACAACTGCTTGTTCCTGGTCCTGGGGGGTACCTGCGGAGAGAAAGTGTGTGGGTGGTAGATCAACAGAAATCCCTCACCACTACTAGAAAAACAACTCAAAGAACATGTATTTATGTAGATGATTTCTTATAATGTGGGATTTCCCTCTTCAGCAATTTTCCTTTGCCAACTCTCTGAAGCACAGTTTTGGTTAACATTCATGTGATGCTGCAGTCATAGGATACCATAAAGCTCTGCAGAGAGGCAACTCTGGTTGTCCTAGAGAATGCATTTATCAAATATATGTGCCTTTGGGATATATTACTAGCTATTAGCCATTATCTTTCGTAGCTTTTGAAAGCATTCCAAATTTGGAATCTAAATTTCTGGGTTTGAGTCTCAGCTTGATCATGTATTATCTCAGTGACCTGGGGCTAGCTAGTTTCTCTCTCTGAACCTTAATTCTCAAACTTATAAAATTGGGATAGTGGTACCTGTATGGAACAGGGCTATGTAAACTGTGAAACAACAATAAGAAATGTTTCTTTTTCTTTTTATCATCACCTGGGCCTGAATGACAGAGTTTTTCTCCATCTCTTGGCATTTCTCCTAGCTGTGTCTGAGTGAATAATCAGGGACTTTCTCAGAAAAGAGAAGGAATCCAGGACCATTGGTAGGAACTTGACCTTTGTTTCTATCATACTGAGGTTAAACAAACAAAACTCTTTATTTCTGTATTCTTCATCTGGCATCCTTTGGGGAACCTCTTCTAGAGGTTAAGGTGAGATGAAGGCTTCCTTTGGAGACATGTTTGGGCCAAGCTTTATGCTCTGAGGAGGTGTTTCAGGAAGAAAGCAGAAAGAGGAGCTGTATTTTCTCCCAGTGTGAATAGGGACTAATGTGAAACATATGCCATTGCCTTTAATAAGGCTATTAAGCATTTCTCAGTTTTGAAGGAACCTCTATCTGAGAGGTTCACCTATAGCAGTGGTTCTCAACTAGGGGTGATTTTTGCTTCCCAGAGGACATTTGACAATGTCTGGAGATATTGTTGGTTGTCATTGCTGGGTGAGGTGGGAGGGGGTTGGCAGGAGGGGTTGCCACAGGTATCTAGTGGTTAGAGGCCAGGGATGCTGCTAAATATACCACTACCACACATAAGGCAGCTCCCCACCACCGTCTGTCTGTCTCCAAACATCAGTACAACCTCTTCTTCTTAGTGTGGTGGTTTTGATTGTTGAGCTTTCTTTTGGTGGGGAAGGAGAGAGAGGATTTTTAGGCCATGATTTTTGTTCTCATCAAAAGGCATATATTGAGACGACTTCATACCCACTAGGATTTTTCTGAAATTTAATTAGGAATGCCATTTTAAATTCCAGAAGGGGTTGCCTTACTTTTGTTAAATAAAGTACTCTTTATTCCCTCCTAGAAATGGCACAGATCACTCTTGGAGAGGGCAAGGTGACTCTACTCCCCTTCTCATCCTCTTAAGAAATATCAGGGCTTCTTATCTGTTATATATTGTCTGTGGTCTTAGAAGAAAGTCCATGCTCCAGTTTGGCCATGAATTAACTCAGAGCCATATGTATTGAGCAATATACGCCACCAAGCTGTAAAACAAATGAACAAATGGAAAACAACAAAAGAAACTCCAAACCAACCAACCAATGAAAAACACATCAGAAACAGGTCACTGCCCCATAACAGTTTTGAAGTGTGTGTGAAAGAGGAGAGAGAGAGAGCTTTAAGACTGTCCATTCTGGAGCGCAGCAAGATGTTTTTGCTTTAGGTAGTATAAGAGGGAACAGATTCTCTTCTAGAATGCTGTGTTTGTGGTTCTTGGAAAAGCACAGCAAAACCTTTCAAGGCAAACTGTTTCATCATTCTGGGATAACACCAAGAAGCTGCATGGTGCTATTAAAGCAGCCATTCATGTTGGTCTGCCTTGTCTTCTGTAGAGGTGGGTTTTTTAAACTGTGGATCAGCTCCTTTGGAAGGTCATGAAATGAATTTAGTTGATTAAAACCTTAAGTAAGGAAGAACTGAAGAGAAAACATGAGTACATCACACAAATAAAGAGTACTGTTTAATGAAACATTATGTAATTTTATGTGTGTATATATATATACACATCTGGCTTGTGATGTAAAATATATTGCTTAATGTAGGCTATGATCAAAAAGGCTTGAAAATCACCACTTTCTATGCTTTTACCTTTGTTCTAGAACGTAGGTCAATTGAAGCCCAAAGTGTATTTTCTGTTTTAGCTCAGGGGCCTGAGTTTCATTACCTGCTTACCTGCTCATTCCTAAACCAGTCACTACCCAGGACAGTGGATGATTTGCTTACATGAATCTACATTCACCCGCAGGGAAGTCTGGAGAGCTGCCTGGCCTCCCCAGCATGCATGTTGTCAGGAAAGTCTGCTGCAGAGAAGGCAGCCAGCACAGCCGCCCCCGGAATGGCCTGTGGGGATAGAGAAAGTGGCATTAGTTTAGGTACAGAGACCAAGGTAAACACCCAGTTATGGCAACTGGGGCTGGGGCTTGGGGAGAAGGTAAAAGACCAATAGTTAATCAGGAAAATTCTTTTGAGCTCAGAGTAGCGGTGTGGTTAACCTGGTGTTCCATTGCCAAATTTAAGCCTGGAGTTCTTTGAACACTGCCCGGCTTGGTCCAAAACCTCAACATAGCCTATAAAGTTTTCCTTCTGTGACATTTCCCAGTCTCTCCAGACTCCGTTCATTCATTCATTCATTCATTCATTCATTCATTCATTCACTCGTTCATTTATTTTTTGAGACAGAGTCTTTCTCTGCTGCCCAAACTGGAGTGCAGTGGTGTGATCGTGATTCACTACAGCCTCTATCTCCTGGGGCTGAGTGATTCTCCCACCTCAGCCTCCCAAATAGCAGGGACTACAGACACATGCCACCATGCCCAGCTTATTTTTATTTATTTTTGTAGAGATTTGTAGAGATAGGTTCTTGTCATGTTGTCCACGCTGGCCTGGAAGTCCTGGGCCCAAGCAATTCCTCCAACTTGGCCTCCATTAAGTGCTGGGATTACAGGCGTGAGCCACTGTGCCTGGCCCTCTTCGGACTCCTTACTACCTACTCTCCCTTGATTCATTAGGTTTCAGCCACACCAGCCTTGTTTCAGTTTTTCAGATATGCTGGTTTCTTTTGTGCCTCAAGATCTTCTGTGCAGGCCTTTTTCTGCATCTGGGATGCTCTTCCCACATTGTTTCCTCTGACCTACTCCAGCTTCACTTTTTAGCTCATCTGCCACTTCCACGGTGAAGCTTCCTTCCCTGACCTTTCACTTATCATAATTGAGACCTATTTAATGTATGTCTCTTTCATTAAGTATCATGAGGACAGCCATGATCACCATCTTGTTCTCTACTGTAATGCTGGGGCCTGTTGCATGGCATATGGTCAGAAGTATCTCAATTGTAGAGTGAGTCTTGGGCTCTGGGATGGAGCTAAGCCTGATGGCATCAAGGGGCCCCGGCAGAGTAGGTGGGGAGGAAGAGGCAGCTTGCAGCCATCTGGGCTGGGCTTGACATCTTTTACACCTTTCCCAGCCTCGTCCTCTTCCGTCAGATATATTTTGGTCAAGTTGATTTTCTTTGGCTTATCTCTATGTGAACAGTTTAATACACGGGATGTTTTAAAAAATAAAGTGAAGTAAAGTCTCCAAAAATTGATTCCCAAATCAAATCACAGTTCAGTAATTTAAAAGAAATGGAGAGCAAAACATCATGTGTAATTCAGTAGATTTTTGATCATAATTACTTACACATGTGGCTACACCCCCTTCAATTTGGATATCCAATTATTAGGTGTCATGGGCAAAGTCACAGCTCCGTGGATGTGTCTGTGGATGAGTCCAACTAATCTGCAATTGGAAATGTATTAACACCCACTTCTCCTTGAGTGAAGGGCATTTCTAGAGCATTACTGTTGCATATTGTTCCAGAAGGAGCCATAGTGTGTGGAAATGGGAAAGATGGTTTCTGCCATCAAGGAGCTGGTTTTGAACTGAGTTACGAGGATCTAACTCATTAATGATCAGACCCATGTTCTAAGATATAAGAACTGTATGTAATTGGGAGTTAAACATAGAGCAGCTCTCTGGATGTTGAGAGGAAGGGAGATGGGTGTGAGCTACAGAAGCATAGCACCATCAGGGCAGGTGTTGGCTCACAGAGTTAGAGCCAGGAGGGGTCTGAGAGGTCCATTTATCTGATCATTTCATTTTATAGATAAGAAAACTGATATATTATTTCTCTTCTTCCTCTGTAACACTTAATTATTTTCTATGAGCCAAACTGTAGTAGACATTTTTTTTTTTTAAAGTTCTTTGTCATTCAGCTTCCCCAGTGGCACCAGTTTTCCCTTTTGGGAGGATTTTATTGTGTCTGTTCCTCGGGGGGAGTCTTGCTCACCTTGGAAGTGGTAGGGGATTTGGGTGCAGAGGGACTTAACCTTGACCACATGCTTCTTCTGACTTTACTCTTAAGCTGATGATGCAACAACAGCAAGACAGTTGATGTTTATATTCATACCAATAGCCACGGTGGCCTAAGAATCAGATTTCCCAGAATCTCTGACCTTTGCCAAGTGTATTAGTTTCCTATAGCTGCTGTAACAAATGACCACAAATTTGGTGGCTTAAAGCAACACGTGTATTTTCTTAGAGTTCTGGAAGTCAGAAGTCTAAAATTACTTTCACTAGGCTAAAATCCAGGGTCGTGCTTCCCATGTCTCCTCCCCGGAGGCTTTAGTTCATTTCTTTGCCTCTCCCAGCTTCTAGAGCTGCATTCTTGTGTTCTTTGGCCCTTGGGCCCTTCCTCCATCTTCAGAGCCAGATGCAGAATAACTTGCTTCTGTCCTTACATTGCCTTCTCTCTCTCTAGTCAATCTTCTGTCTTTTTCTTATAAGGGCACCTGTGATTGTGCCTCGAGTCCACCTGAATAATCCAGGCTATTCTTTCCACCACCAGATCCTTAATCCCATCTGCAAAGTCCCTTTTGCCATAACAGGTAACATTCACAGATTTCTCAATTAGGACCTGGATATCCCTGCCCCAACAAGGTTTCTGCTTTCCTCTTTTCCCAGCCTGGTCTTCCAATCTCCCCTCAATTCTGTGAGTTCCTGGAATCTTCTCAGTATACCTTTTTGGAGGGAGGGAGCTGATGGGTCTGCAGTTTAAGACAGTTGAAATCTGTTTCTGTTGTTTATGACCAGGAACCTCCATGGTAAATCAGTGCTATGTGCAGAACTTTACAAGCATTATTTTTTTTTAATCCTTGTTTTAACTTTCTTAGGAAGGCACTATCCCCTTTTTCCAGGTAAGAAAACTGTAGCTCAGAGTGGCAATTGCAAAAAGCCTGACAGCTAGTATAGGTGATGGAACTGGGATTTGAAACTAGCCAGTGTGACTGGAGAGCGTGTGCCTTACCCCTTTCTCAGAATCCTAGTTCAACTAGCTTCTGGTCTTAGACCTTTTCCAAGGAGGAAGTAGAATGTCATCTGGGCCCTGAGGTCTGAATCAAATTGTTTAGGCAGGGGAGAGAAGGCAAAGGAGAAGCATTCCAGGTAGGAGGGAGGCTGGAGACTAAGAAGTGAATCCAAGAGATTTAAAGGAAGGGACACAACAGGTAAAGTGGAATGACAGATAAAGGAACCAATCACATATGGAATGCTTTTGAATGGACACGCAACTCATTTATGTCAACTACCCATGGGAATGATATTCTGACTCAACTTTGTGTTGGAAATTCAGCTTGTATTAGGTCCCTTGCTGCCTCCTCATGGCCTCCTCATCACATGGGCTGGTTAAACATCTAACATCCTTTGCTAGTGTTAGCCTTTTCTCACAGATGCTGATGAAGAGCCTGTCTTTCAAAAACTTGACAAGGTTCTCTGTTGGTATCGATATGGGTAATTTCTGGAGCTTGGGAGACATCCTGGACCTAATGGTGAAAGACCTCTGGCTTGTGTCTCCTATCAGAAGAGAAACTGGAAATTTTTTTCTAGAGCTGGGGCAATGACTAAGAAGAGAGCTCTTTATCTGGTCTTTTCTGGTTACTACTTAAGTTTAACTGATAGATTTAGCAAATGAAAATATAAGACATCCAGTTAAATTTGAATTTTAGGTTTCGGATAAACAATGAATATTCCATGCATTGTACAAATATTGCACTAAAAATTATTTATCTGAAATTCAAACTTAACTGGGTGTCCTGCATTTTAGCTGGCAACCCTGAACCTATGACCACTGTTTCAGGGTATTTTCAGGCATGGACTTGTACAGTGAATGTGCCTGTGAAAGGTGATTATAGACCTGGATTGACAAGGAGGCTAGGAAAGAACCCCAAGGTCAAAGGGAATGCAAGGTTGGAGAATTCTTTGGGTGACTAACTTGGGGAGAGATGATTTGGTTCCCATTGCCCAGAGCATTGCCTCTGTCTTCTGTTCTGCTGTGCCACTGCACTATGGCCACAACGAGAAAGACTTGTGCTGCATCATCAGGATTGTATCAATCTCCATTCTCTTCCTGTTTGCTGACACCTAAAAGTAAAAACATTCAAAGTAGGGCTGAGCCATGATCTCTAACAGGAAATAGTTATTGAACTTGACTGTGTGCAGAACATGATACCTGTGCTGGTGGTGGTCAGAGGGCTGAGTGTACTCTCCAACTGTCCTCTGTTGCGGGGGCAAAGTGGGCATTAAGCACCCCTCTGTATACAGAGCTTTCCACCGGGCTGTGTGCCTATAGTGACAAAAGAAGTGGAAAACACACTTGTGCTCTTGAGGAGCACAGATATATGCCTCTTGGGACAGCAGAGAGCTTAGGCTTTTATTAACTCAAAATTGGAGTTATTCTCAGTGGCCCCACTCTGATTTTGTGTTGTGTGTGTCTCTCCATGTGTATATGTAGAAATATTGCAGCAATCGTCATCTGCCATTAAGCTACTTTTGTACGTAGTAATTAGGAGAGGTGCATGGAGTCTGGTCCTGAGAGTGAGACATGGCAAGTGATCTGTGGCGCTTGGTAATTTGTGGCCTTAGAATGAAGGGAAGAATGCTCACTTGCCTGTTTGGGAACCAAAACTAAAAAACCTTGGGTTTTTTTTAGCAACACACTGGACTAAGGAACAGTGGACCCTCCCAGCACTGGGCAAACATTACACAGCCTAATGGCAGGGTGGGGAAAGGACTGGCTTTGACATCAGAAGAGAACTGACTTTAACTCTTGATCTTGCCATTTATTAGCAATTTAATTTTTTCTGAACTTTGGCTTGCTCTTTTATGAGATGGAGACAATAGCAATATGAGGAAAATTGTGAAGATTTAATGACATACCATTTGAAAATGCTGACAGCAAGCACCTTGTATTTGTCACTGCGGTGTTTCCCATTCTCATGGCACTTTGTAACCAACTCTGTTATAATGCTTCATGGTGTGTTATAATTACTTCTTTTATGTGTCTGTCTACTTCCACTAGACTGAGAATCAAGGGCCATTTTCTACTCTTTACTTTTCCAGTAGCCTCCTGATTAAGCCCTGGTACTTACAAGGCCCATAGTTTTGCTGAGCTGTGTGTACTTCAATACTTAAGCTTTGCTAGAAGGCAAGTCTTTAACTTCTGAGTTTCCATTCTTTCCTCTTTCTCTCTAGCTCTCTTACTGAGAACTGGGAAGATCCCACGGGACAGGATCTGTCCAGTCCTCAGTAAGAGTCTTTCAAGAATATTACCATCTCAACACCAGTCAGAATGGTGATTATTAAAAAGTCAAGAAAAAACAGATGGTAGAGAAATAGGAATGCTTTTACACTGTTGGTGGGAATGTAAATCAGTTAAATCACTGGAAGACAATGTGGTGATTCCTCAAGGACCTAGAACCAGAAATACCATTTGACCCAGCAATCCCATTACTGGGCATATACCCAAGGGAATATAAATCATTCTATTATCAAGATACATACACATGTATGTTCATTGCAGCACTATTCGCAAAAGCAAAGATGTGGAATCAACCCCAATGCCCATCAATGATAGACTAGATAAAGAAGATGTGGTACATATACACCATGGAATACTATGCAACCATAAAAAGGAATGAGATCATGTCCTTTGCAGGGACATGGATGGAACTGGAAGCCATTATCCTCAGCAAACTAACACAGAAACAGAAAACCAAACAGTGCACGTTCTCACTCATAAGTGGGAGCTGAACGATGAGAACACATGGACACAGGGAGGGGAACAACACACACTGGGGCCTCTCATGGGTAAGTGTGGGGAGAGGGAAAGGGAGAGCATCAGGAGAAATTACTAATGCATGCTGGGCTTAATACCTAGGTCACGGGTTGATAGGTGCAGCAAACCACCATGGCACACATTTACCTATGTAACAAACCTGCACATTCTGCACATGTACCTCAGAATTTAAAATTTTTAAAAAAGAATATTAGAAGATCCTCATTAGACTCTAAATGCTTGAGGATAGAGTCCCAGTATTCTCCTGTGTACTCAAACACATGTATGTTTGAATAGTATCCCAGCTTGCTACCCTATTCTTCTCAGTAAGTTCTAGGATTTCCTTGATGTTCTCTCCTTTTGACCTTTGCTTCAACAAATTTATTAATTTCATCAGTGCAATTCAAGTTCAATTCATCAAGCCTTTATTGAGTGCCTTTTACTTGCCAGTCACTGGGCTAGGTTTTGGGGGTAGAGATGAGTAAAATGGTGCCTCCATTAGAGGTATTTCAGATTTAGTGGGAGAGACAGATGAGAAAACAGAATTTCTCTAGGATGTGGTTAGGGCAGTGATGGAGGTGGACACGTTATGGGAGCACAGAATAGGGCTATTATCCTTTATTGTCTTTTTCCTCTAAGAATCCCATTGTTGGCCGGGTATGGTGGCTCACACCTGTAATCCCAGCACTTTGGGAGGCTGAGGTGGGCGGATCATGAGGTCAGGAGTTCGAGACCAGCCTGGACAGCATGGTGAAACCCTGTCTCTACTAAAAATACAAAAATCAGCCAGGTGTGGTGGCATATGCCTGTAATCCCAGCTACTCGGGAGGCTGAGGCAAGAGAATCACTTGAACTCGGGAAGCGGAGGTTGCAGTGAGCTGAGATCGTGCCATTGCACTCCAGCCTGGACGACAGAGCAAGACTCTGTCTCAAAAAACAAACAAAAAAAGAATCCCATTGTCCCTGCTTTCTAACAGGTGAACGGGGAGCTGGCTGTCATTCCTGCCTCAAGGAGTATTGGAACGGTGGGAGTTAGGAAGCAGCCAGTGGCCAATGTGCATCAATTAAAGACCCAGTTGGTAGCCCTCCTGCACTGGAGGACAGAAAAGAACATTTTGAGGGCCAGGACAGCATGAGGCCACAGGCTGCATGGCCCTGGCTGCAGTGCGGTTGGGAGAATTTGGGGAGCAGGTAGTTTCAGCCAAAGACTAACTTGGTGACATGCACATACCTCATGGCTGGCTCTGTGAGACCCCTGCAACAAATGCCATCTTTTCCCTTCTCTCTTTCAAGTTACCTTTGCTTTTGTTCTCTTTCCCATTTCTCTGACATATGTTTCGCCCCCCAGTTCTTATTTATTTCCTTTCTTGTTTATATCCCTACATTTTCTTTTACTGCTCACTCTTCTATCATCTTATTCTTCTTTCCCTCTACCATTTTTCCCCTCTACATTTGAGCCTTCTTTGCCTTTGAATTTTATCTTTCTGCCTCTATCACCATGTTCTGAAACATAACTGTTAAACTCAGGGTTGGAGAGGAAATTTTCATTTCCAACAGGGCTGTTTATGATATGAGAAGAGTGTCTCGTGTATCTGAGTATCCTAGGAAATGGAAGTCTAATTTCTAACTCATATTCTGCATACTGTGTTTGAAAGACATCATCGTGAAAGGAGAGTCTGTCACCTGGGCAGCACAGGAGACTGTGCTGTGCACCTTACCTTTATTACAAGAACCAGCCAAACAATGATTCTTCTTTTTTGTGGTTCTCTATCTCCACACCTATCCTTGAAGTTTCTCTTTATCTCTCTCTTTCTCTTTTTCTGTTTCTGTCATATTTTTCAGTTCTGGTTTCCATGTTGCTTCTTGTTCTTTTTTCTCTTTAGTCCTTCCCTACTTATTAGAAATTATATGACCCCCTCCTTAATGTCTTTCCTTGGCCTTGGAAGATAGAGTCAAAAGGAATGTGGAAGACTCCACTGCCCCAAGTCCCCCCGTTTCTGACGATGGCATGGAAGTGTGACTCAGGAGAGATGGGTAAGTTTCAGAAACCTTGTCTAGCTCTTGAGATTCTTTATGAGTAGGATTTCTTTCTGCTTCTTATTTTTAGGTAGTATGAACGTAGACTCAGAGAGTCTTAAAGTTGACAGGAATCACTACTGGTTATTTAAATAACCTTCACCCCATGTAGGATCCCTCTTTATTTCCTAATGATGCTCTACAGGTAGCTCCCGGATACTTGGAGTTTTGGGAAGGGTGCCAGCACATGAAGCCGTCCGCTTGGCTGTTGGCAGCACTAATTATGTCAGTTACCGCTTGCGATTCCGTTGTCCTGGTCTGTATGATTTGTACCTAATGATTGTACGTCTGCTTCCGAGGGCCATAGGGCATGCACTTTCCATACAGTTCTTTTTCTGAGATTGAAGACATGTCAAATATTGAAGGAACTTCAGGTACCTTCTTTAATACTTGAACTATTTCAGAGAGGTTCCATCAGAAATAAATAAAACAAGCCATTCTTGCCACCCTTTGACTATAGAGGAACCCAGTTTTCTGAATGCCTCCTTTCCTGATGGTTCTGAGTAGCTGAGATTGTTCTGGAGGGATTATGAGGGAGAAACTTCCTTTCATTCTTCACAGAAAGAAGAATAAAATGAGCAAGTTTTAAATTAAGATTTTATTAATATATTTTATGTATTAAGCTTTGCATTAGCCACAGTGCCTGTGTGTACATTATAGTTTATAGAACACTCTTAATATTAAATACCATGTCATTTTATTTTTATAACTAGACCACGATACCCCCTTATTTTAAAGATGACAGAAGTGGGGTTCATAGAGGTTGAGAGACTTGTGTTGAGTCACTCCATTCTCAACAGAATGAGTCAGACTTAAACTCAGTTCTTCTGCTCTTAATCTTCTGCTGTGTCTTTCATAAATACATATATGTCCTTGTCTTTCCAAAGTCCCTGCAATGTCATGAGATTATAGGAAATAAGTTGTCTCCTTGGTGTACACAATCTAATAGAATTATGGATTTGTATGTGTGTGTAGTTCTGGATTTGGCTGTGGAACATGGAAAAATAGAAAGGAAGAAATCCAATTAGGGTCAAAGAGTGGTTTTGTGCAATTATAAAAATACTGATACTATGTGAAGACCATTGAAATTCTTCTCCAGTTGCAAGCATCAGCGTAATTGATTTGTTTGGTAAAAATTCTAAGTGTCAAGGTAGAGATGAGTGAGTTACTCTTTTACTGCAGTTAATCCAGAGAAATTTCCTGAAGGAGATAGACAGGGGAACCTAAGAAAATTTTGAAATAAAAAAATACAAGGACCTGGTGGGTTGGAAAGAGGGGAAGGAGTTGAAACAGGGCAGAGAGGAGAAAGGGGACAAGGTTTGGGGACAGGAATGGGACAGATGTTGTGGACCTTGTGTTTTGCTTGGGATTTGGAACTAGGGTTCTGGTATGATGATAAGTTTTCCTCTTTGCAAAGTAAAACCCAGACGGCTAAATTTAATTCCACTTGGAGCCACTGGTGATTCACCCAAGCTCAGGTGCACCCACATACAGCTGGCGTCAGCGCTGTGTGCTTTCCAGGCTGAGCTTGCCTCAGCCCCGCTTCCTGAATGGAACAAGAGGGGAAAACCAGAATGGTAACCTTGACTCTTCTGTGTCTCTGTCTGCAGCATCCTGGCCACTGCGGGAACTCACTTCAATACTCATGTGGACCTGAGGACTCTCCGGGCTGTGCGTGTCCTGCGGCCCTTGAAGCTCGTGTCAGGGATACCTAGTGAGCATCTGCCATTCTTTCTGCTCTGCTAAGAACTTTCTTGATGTGTCCTCAGCTGGATCCAGGTCTAAGGGAATTTGGGATAAACAAACAATATTCCTCCTGGGAGGAAGCCTCAGTGGTAATAAATAGTGGAGATGGAGCAATCTGGCATAACATTTTACTTTACATTTAACTTTTTGCAAATATAAAAGATAATAGAAAATCTTTACGGAAAATGTGGAAAGTAAAGAAAACAACAAAAAAGAAAAGTGCTGTTTATCTTATCACTCAGAAATCACTTTTGTTAAAATTTCAGTATTTTTCATTTTTCCCCTGTGCATTTTAATATAATTGAAATCATTATGTATATTGTAGTTTTATATCCTGAAATAAGTATTTTATTTTCCTAACCTTAAAAATTCTTGGCTGAGTGCGGTGGCTCACGCCTGTAATCCCAGCACTTGGGAGGCTGAGGTGGGCGGATTGCTTGAGTTCAGGAAGAGTTCGAGACCAGTCTGGGCAACATAGTGAAACCCCATCTCCACAAAAAATAAAAAATCAGCTGAGCATGGTGGCTCACACCTGTAACCCCAACACTTTGGGAGGCTGAGGCAGGCGGATCGCTTGAGTTTGAGACCAGCCTGGGCAACATGGTGAAACCCCATCTCCACAAAAAATAAAAAAAGTAAAAAAAAACATAGCTGAGCATGGCAGCTCACTCCTGTAGTCCCAGCTACTCAGGAAGCTGAGGTGGGAGGATCAATTGGGCCTGGGAGGCCAAGGCTGCAGTGAGCCAAGATCACGCCACTGCACTCCAGCCTTGGCGACAGACTGACACTCTGTCTCAAAACAAAAAAATTCATATATGTGTTATGATTTATTTAGCCATTTTTATGTTTTATGTTGCTGGATGGCATAAAAAATAAAAATAGGCTATTTCCAGTTTTTTCCAACTATAAATTGCTGCAACAAACACCTTTTTACTTAAATCTTTATTCAAATCTCTGTTTTCTTGGCTAGAATCCTAGAAGTGCAATGTGTGGGTCAAAGGATATGGCATTTTCTAAATAGTGCTTGTACTAATTGTGCTTCCCCAACAGGGACTGAGAATTGGGTCTGAGATAGAGTGAATGGGAAGATGAACTTTGTCCCAGCTCTTGAAGGATTTACAGCCTAGCAAAGCTGGGCCTAATTTCCTTTAGGAAAGGAGCATATTCTAATAAATTTGATCTATCAGAGGCAGAAGGCAGCATGGATGAAACCAATGAGGGAATTAAACTAATCCTGCCCTATCAGATGGTGCTGAGGGATGGCTGCATTGGTCATTGTCTGTCCTTCCTTCTAGGCCTGCAGATTGTTTTGAAGTCCATCATGAAGGCCATGGTACCTCTTCTGCAGATTGGCCTTCTGCTCTTCTTTGCCATCCTGATGTTTGCTATCATTGGTTTGGAGTTCTACAGTGGGAAGTTACATCGAGCATGCTTCATGAACAATTCAGGTAGGGTTGTTCTTTTCTGTCTTCTCCTTTTCCCTTCTCCCCTCTGTTAACTGGGGTAATTTCAGGGCACTTGGAGGCTCATTGGAAAAGTATGTCCTATTCCGATCCTGGAATTAGAATCAGAAGCTTCTAGTCAGCAGCCTTTTGAGGCACAGTCAACCGAGACTAGAGATCCTCACTTGACATTAATATTGCAAAGCAAATACGTAGTTGGAAGATTTCAAGTATATGGTCTTGGCTCCCCTATCCCACGGCCAAGGGCCATGGGAATGAACTTGAAAAGCCATCTGTCTGAGCCAGGCATAGTGGCACCCACCTTAGTTCCAGCTACTCCCTGGAGGCTTAAGCAAGAGGATTGTTGAAGCCCAGGAGTTTGAGGCCAGCCTGGACAACTAGTCTGTCTGTCCCTATCTCTCTGTCTACAAAAAGAAAAAAGCACCACCCCTCTGAATATCTGAATTCACCCCTTGACTCTTTGTACAGCAGTCTCTGACTGAATAAATAAGTACTTTTTGTATAGTGGCCTCTCTGGCCCACAGGCTGGTGAGATCTAGGAGTCCAGAGTCAGAGTTGGGTCCCTCCGGATCTGTGGAGACATTTTCCCTTCATGATCCTTCTCACCATCTTCTTGCTCTCTGTTTTGACCCACATGTGGTGTGGAAGAACTGAGGGAGCTCTGAGCTTGGTTTGCAAGTGTGCTTGGGAGATTGTTAGGGTACACAACCCCAAATTCTCATATCTTTGTATTTCATTTGTTCTTTTCAAGTTGAGTTGAGTATCCTAGGAGGAAAGGAGATGGGAGGCAGCCTGAAGAATTCCAAATAGGTACCATGCTTTTTATGAAAAGAACCTTAAAAGAACACCTTCCACCTTGGATTTCTATTTTTTATTTTTATCTTTTATTCAAAACCAGGAATCCATGCTGGAAAAACAAGGAGTTAAACCCCCCTAAAAGGATCATAGTTTATAACTGTCCCCAAGAAACCCAGGAAGAACTCAGGGCTCATCCTGGAGTCTGAAGCCAGAAAATCTCACTTTGCCTTTCCTTCAAAGTGTGCCATGTGATTGAGTCCTCTTAATTCCTGTGGTACTTCAGGTGAGGGTAGAGGATGAAGCTTGCAGAGAGTAGGGGACCATGTGGAGGAGAGGCTCCCTTTTCAGGAGACTGGGAAACATTGGATTGAACACATGATATGTGAGCTGGGAGGTGCAGAGAGGCCAGGGAGGAGAGGGAGCCTGAGACAAAAAAGGGCAGGCCGCTTTCCATGGGGAATGGAATTGCTTGCCTGTGGCTTCCTGGGGTCATTTCCAGCTCATGTGAAACACCATGTGATTTATCCCCTACCCTCCAAATGTGTCTGCAGGTATTCTAGAAGGATTTGACCCCCCTCACCCATGTGGTGTGCAGGGCTGCCCAGCTGGTTATGAATGCAAGGACTGGATCGGCCCCAATGATGGGATCACCCAGTTTGATAACATCCTTTTTGCTGTGCTGACTGTCTTCCAGTGCATCACCATGGAAGGGTGGACCACCGTGCTGTACAATGTGAGTAGAGCTGGTGGGGACCGGGAAGGAGGAGGGAAGAACCCTGGATGGAGGCTTCTGTGGTTGTTTGGCCTGGCTAGTCTGGGGACAGGGAGGGCTGTGGATATAGGTGTATTGGGGTGGGAGGTGAAGACTCAACTGGGATAAGCCTTAGCAGTTCATAACCCTCTTTTATCTGGCCTCTTGCTAAGTACAAGTACACAGCTTCTTAATACGATTAGGAAATTACATCCTATGTTGGATAGATGAACAAATTAGTTAAGTCAGATCAACTTAATAGTTACAGAATATGTTGGTTGGACATGGTGGTGGGGTATAGTGAAGGGTACTAATGTGTAATACTGGCTGCCCAGTAGAATTAGCTGGAAGCTTAAAAAATTTTATCACCCCCTCAGGATCTGGGAGAATTTACTAAAAAAGAACAAGAAAAGAAAAAAAAATTATACCAACTGGGCTCCATCCCAAACCAGTTAAGTAGGAATATTTAGGGGTGAAGGTCATTTTAGAAAAGTCATTGACTTTTCTAAAAAGCTTCCTATCTGATTCTTGTATGTAGCCACTGTCAAGAACTACTGCATTACACACACATAAAAAGCATGCTTAATTGTGAGATTCACCAGGGATGCTTGTTGAAAATTCAGATTCATAGGCCCCTTCTTTGGAGATTCTAATTTTGTGTAGCTTTGTATAGCTAGTGAGCTGTGCTTTTTTCAAGTGCCCTGGTGATTCATATGAACAGACATGTTGAGAAGGCTCTGAGTTGGTCTAGCTTCCTGTCAGGGATGTTGGGGATTGCTGCATGGGGACATGATCATGAAGTCTCTTCCATCTTCGAGAGTCTAATTTTAATAAGTTATCAAAGGCTTGGTGCAGACTCTATGCTCAAAAATGAGAGTGAGTTGAGGTATGTGGTTTGATGTACATGGATCCTAGGTGGGTAAAGCAGTTTGGGCAGGTGCTTTTGAAGGACTGTACCCTTATCTGCATTCAGCCAGCCCACCCGAAAACAGTAACTTTGGAATGATCATGCCTCTTATGTATGCTCCCACCGTCTGCCTTTACCTTAAGGTGCCCTCTGTTTCCTTCAGTTCTTCTCTAGATCTTTTTAGCCTGATTCTATCTGTATAAAACTTATTAGGTGGAACATAAGGCGGCTTATACAAAGCACCCTTTAGAAAGAGCTTTGGATATAATTTACACTGAAGGGAAAGGAAATGCTGTGTCTCCGAAGAAACTCGACTAGACTATAATGCCCAAAGAGCAAGGATTGTGTAAGGCCTGTACAAGGAAGTACTTAGTAGAGGTCCATTGCTAACCTGGATCCATTCCCATATAGGATGAGCAAGGCAGGACTGAAGCTCAGTCACTGGCTATTATGCTAAAGCTCTAAAGGGCAGTGAAGCTAAAGCTAAAGCTATTATGCTAAAGCTCTAAAGGGCAGTGAAGAAGTTCCAAGGACCAGCTTACACCCAGCAAGCCCAGGGATGATGTGTGACCCAGAAAGCCCTGGAGGACACTCTGCAGTTCTTACCAGCTGTGGGAGGCAGCAGGAAGGAGGGGAGGGAGGCAAGGTTGATGAGTGCAGTCACTCCTCATTTGAGATGTAAAGGTTGTCTTGAGGCCATGCCACTCAATTTAGCCAGGTGCCTCTAGGAATTGCAGCACTAGCCCTGTAGTGGCTGGTGTCACATGTAGGGCTTTGAGAGTGATGCATTTCAATTATATGTGTAGACTCACCTAAGTGATGTGATAAATGTGTTGAAAGCCTGAAAGGAGAAGTGTTGCATTTGAGGATACAGGCGTGATTGTTGGTCCTCTTTAGCCAAGATTCAGATGGTACTGAGAGGAGAAGGAGCACAGCTGAAGAACCACTCATTATTTTTTCTTCATTAGTTTCTTTGTTCATTCCTTCATTCTTTCAGTGTTTATTAACTGAGCATCTATTATATGCCAAGCACTTTCCTAGGCACTAGGGAAATGGGGAGAAAAAAATACCATGATTCCTGCTATCATAGTGCTCTCTTCAAATCCCTATCTATCTCCAGTTACCTGTCAACCATAGGTTTAGAAGTTACACACAGGCAGAGATCTTGCTCCTCTCTCCAGTTTTGCTCACTAAGGAGGGAAGGAGGCGATCAAGTTGCAGATACTCTGAAACCTTTTATTGCATGGGTGTCCAGGGCCCACAGACTCACATACTCTGACTTCCAGCCTGTCAGTCATTGAACTTGAGTTTACTGAAGGCCTCCTGCTATTCTGATGGCTGGATTTAGGGCTAGAGGGACTGTCACTCAAAGACTATCTACCTGTTTGGACTGTCTGCTACCTGTTTGGACTGTTCCTACACACACACACACACACACACACACACACACACTTATATACACTGGTTGCATACCACGAAGTTAACTACAAATGACTAGTCAGCTTAGTATTATAAATACATGTATACATATATGTGTATGTGTTTCTGCGTATAGAAAAATGACTAAGCATCACCACAACCACCACCAATAAGATGCAAATATAAATATAACTGTATTGATTTTCCTTTCTACCACTCCTCATTCTGGGAAGGTCCAGTTCACCCAGCTGCTGGATTTGTTCATGAAGAGCACTAAGAGAGGGGGATCCCCTATTTCCCAGCCCTATGCACCTTCTATTCAGTGGTGCAACAAACATGTAAGATTTATTGTTGTTAGTTACATCCAAACCAGTAGGAGAATCTTCAGGTTTACCCAATAGGAAAAAGCTCTCAAGCATGTGGGCTCAGTTTAACCTTTTTATATGCAATGTAAATGCTTCCCTCATGTTTGCCTCCCTTTTCTGTAGCACAGACTCTTCCTAGATGCCTCCCTATGACCTTGTGTTGCTCTGCCATTGATTACTATTAACTTCATTTGCATGTGGCTTTTCTCATTATAATGAATTGTAAAGGGGAGGGTTCCCATTGTCAGGCAACCTGGAGTCACCTGTGCTTCATTTAGTCTCTATCCAAATGTCAACTGCTTGGTCAAACTCCAACTATATTCTTGGCTTCCCTCCCTCCTCTGGTGGAAGGAATGCAAAATTGTCTACAGTTCTGGCTGTTGCTACCTGTTTGCACTGTCTCTCCCAAAGGTCTCCTCAACTTGCAAACTCTCTACTTATTTCTCCTAACCTGATAAGTATGTCTTCCACAGTACAATGTGTTCTCCTTCTGATCAATGCTCTTCATTCAACAAATGTTACTGTGGCTCGCTAACCCTCTTCACCTGGGCTGGAGGTGGCTGAGAGAAGTGACTTCTGATTCTGATCTGAGTCTTATTTCTCTTTGTCATTATAGTTTTATGTTATCTGCTGATTCAGTTAGCTCTTTATTGTATCAGGACTAATTCCCAGATTGCAGAGGTTCCCAGTCCCTGTCTGCAGTTACTCACATCTTTGCTCTTGAAGTCTAGTATGTTTCAAGCTTCATTTGTATTTCTGTAGTTGGAGTGATTTCTCCTTACTTACTGTTGATAAACTCATGTAGAGGCACAAATTTCTTGGAGTTGTACTGTTTCTGCAGCTTTGCAGGTATGCTTTCCGCATCTGTTGTGACTACTTAAGATGCTCCAAGCTGCTATGGTGGAAGGGGTTTTTATGGACTTCATTGGCTTTTGGCAAGAAGAGGCAACTTAAAGTCTGGGTGCTTTCTGAGAGTCTTCCCAACTCCTCAGAAATCTTTTGGTCTATCAGCGATGACTGTGGCTCTCTTTTAAGTTGCCTTTTCACAGCTGCATATAGTCAGGATTTATTAAATGGTTAACAGCTATTCACTTTCTGTCTCATTGAGATTTTGCTTTATGTTCATCTATGAGCATGGTGAGGCATAACATCCATCTCGCAGTTGATGAAAAACTACCATTCTCTTTATGAAGTTCCTCTGATTTTGTGGTATTTACAGAGAATGCTTTGGGTTTTGAGATCCATGAGACTAGGGAATGTGGCTTCCATCTTTGCTCAGTCTTTTCCTACCACCTCCTCCACATTATAGTAGAACTACTCAAAACTAATTTGACAAATAGGTGGCAGGAATCTATGATTATCTTATGGTGCTAGAGTGATAAGATGAACCAACTGACCTAGGATCAGGTGTATAGTTCCTAAAATTTGTAGACACTGTAATTGTGACTGGTATTGTAGATACTGTAAGTGTTACTGTAATTGTAATTGGTATCCAGGATCAGTCATGCTCTGGAATAAACTGCTTCCCCCCCACCCCCAACAACCCCATCTGGACTGCCCTGTTCTTATGTCCTTGCATGAGTCTGGGATCCTGTAATATAGGTGATACTTGGAATTGGATACTAGTATCTGTTCATCTGTTACTTATCCATAGAGGGATTGGTAAGTGGATCTTGGAAGTTACTGTTCTTTTTCCCATGACGGCTGGGAGGTGAGGTGTGTGTGCTTAGTGAGGAGCTATAATAACTTCCTTTTAATTGGCAGAACACCTTGCCTGTCAGGCTTTTCATGGAGAGGAGAGAGTAGAGGGAGAGGGAAACTACTTCCTGAACTCATAGTAAAGGCTTTTCCCCTCTGTTTACATTCATACATAAGTATAGGTTCGTTCACTAACTCATTCATTCACCAAATAGTTTTTAAGTGGCTATTATGTGCCAAATACTGTTCTAGATGTTGGTGATACAGTAGAGAGTAAAACATAGGAAAGTCCCTGCCCTCATGGAACTTATATTCTAGTGGGAAAATGCATATAGAACGTAAGGAAAACATATGATATATCAGATAGTGATAGATGCTGTGGAGAAAAAAATGTGGGGAAAGGGAGAACTTCGTTGCAATTTTAAATGGAGATGTCAGGAGGACCACGTTGAGAAGATGGCATTCGAACAAAGACTTGAAGTGGGTGGGTGAGGGAGTGGGCCATGTGGTTATCTGGGGGAAGAGTCTCCTGAGTCCCAGATAGCTGGGCCAGCAAGTGCAGAGATCCTGAGTTGGGGACGGGCTGGGTGTATTTGAAGAACAGCAAAGAGCACAGTGGGTTGGATTGCAGTAAGTGAGGTGGAAAGTAGGAGATGGAATAGTTAGTCAGATCATGTGGAGCCCTGAAGGCCATTATACAGACTCTGGTTTTTACTCTGAGTGAGATGGGAAAGCAATGGAGGGTTTTGAGGAAAGGAGTGACATGACCTGACTTGTGTTTGAAAAAGGATCACTCTACCTCCTTTGGTAGAGCAAACGTAGAAACAGGGAGTCAAATCAAGGTTATAGCAAGGATATTAAAAAAATGATAGAGGCTTGGGCCAGGGAGGTAGCAGTGGAGGAGGTGAAAAGTGGTTGGATTCTGCATATATTTTTAGGTAGAGCTTATGGGATTCTTCGACGGATTGAATATGAGTTTGGGAGAAAGCAGCAAGAAGAGTGGAGTTGCCATTAACTAAGCTGGGGAAGAACACAGGTAAAGTATGTTGGGCGGAAGAGGAGAATTGAGTTTGGATGTGTTAAAGTTGCCATGCTTATTTGATATGGTAGTATAGGGAAGGAGGTGAATAAATGAGTTCATGGTAGAAGGCTTGGCTGGAGAAATAAATTTGGGAGTTTTCAGTGTATAGATGGTAAAGTATTGAGACTGGCCGAAACCACCAAGGAAGTGAATATAGACAGGGAAGAGAGGAGATTCCAGGACTGAGTTCTGATGTTAAGGTGAAGAGAAAAACGGTTATCGGCAAAGAAGACTGAGAAGGAGCAGTAGGGAGGTGAGAGGAAAATTAGAAACCTGGTGTCCTGGGGCCAAGTGAAGAGCACGCTGCAGAGGGAGAAAGTAGAGGATGATCAAGTTAGTTCTCTGAAGAAGTGTTTTTCCTATCATATGATTATTCAGTTAAAAAAGGTTATTACTAGAGTATCTTGCAAGTGATTTCTTGGTCATTTGTATAAATTCATCCACAGATTCTCTTGAATTCACATTCATATTTACTCTTTCAAAAACTCTTATCTATATGCTTTGCCCTTTTGAATCAAATGCTTCAGATGGGTCAAGGAAGGTGAAGGCTAAGAACCACTGAATGCCAGGAGCAGTTTGAGTGGAGTAGGAAGGATTTCAGAGAGCAATGGAAACAGCATGGAAGAATTAACACTTACATGCTGATGGGAATGATCCATTTGAGATAAAAATTATTGTTGATGAAGTAGAGGGAGGAGAATTGGTGGAGTGATTTCCTTGAACAGGTGTGTGTGTGTGGTGTGGGGAGGTCTAGACCACAGATGCAGGGCTTGGCTTAGATAGGAGCTCTAATCATCCATTCATAGTACTAGGAGTAGAGGAAGAACAAGTGGCTGCAGAGGCTGGTACGTGGGTAGATGTGGTGTTGGAATCTTGTAGAAATTCTCTTATTGCTTCTATTTTCTCAATGAAAGAGGAAGTAAGGTCATCAGCTGAGGGTGGGAGGAGGAAAATGTTGAAAGTTTGAGTAGAAGGTATAACATAGTTTTCCAGAAGACTGAGGGAGTAAGTGGAGTAGGAAATGCATTGGGTTGCTGGGCAGCTTTATGGACTCACTTGGAGTCAGTTGTGATGAAGTTCAAGTGAGACTAGTGAGCCTCGTGTGTTTGGTCACATTCAGCAACTGAATCTCAGGTGGGAAGTAGGTGGAGATTTGGCTTTTGTGAGAATAGTTTTGCCAGGTGAGCACAATAAAATGAGAGAAGATCAAGAGAGTGACTATAACATAGCCATGGAATTTGAGCTGGATAAAGAGCAAAGAGGTGGGTGAGAAACCGTGAAAAGGGAGGAGAGTACGTGGATTATAGACCCTTTTTGAAATGTGACTCTTAGGGCCGGGCGCGGTGGCTCATGCCTGTAATCCCAGCACTTTGGGTGGCCGAGGCGGGCGGATCACAAGGTCAGGAGATCGAGACCATCCTGGCGAACACGGTGAAACCCCGTCTCTACTAAAAATATAAAAAATTAGCCGGGCGCAGTGGCGGGCACCTGTAGTCCCAGCTACTCAGGAGGCTGAGGCAGGAGAATGGTGTGAACCCGGGAGGCGGAGCTTGCAGTGAGGCGAGATAGCGCCACTGCAGTCCGGCCTGGATGAAAGAGCGAGACTCCGTCTCAAGAAAGAAAGAAAGAAAGAAATGTGACTTTTGAATCTGCTGGACAAATTCAGTCTGTGGAGTAAGTTGAGAAACCTGTCTCACTGCATAGAAGTAGGGAGTGGGTTTTGAAACCAAATGTTCTGATTTCTAATTTGATGCTCGCACTGCCCCCAGTGGAAGCAGAGTGAGTGTGTTCATGTGCCGCACATGTGCAGAGTAAGCTGTGACTCTGGGCGCCGGCGCACCGCTAGGCCCTCCGTGGCACCACTCCCAGGGTGTCTGGTCCTGTTTCAGCTCAATTCAGAATGTGAACTTGGGGAACATTTGGGGACTGAAACCCACCAGGCCCGCCCACCTACCTCACCAGCATTGTACTCTGTCATCTTGGTTTCCTCCTCAGAGTGTCTGTCTCTTTTTTTAAACACACTTACGCTGCAGCTTCTGATGCTGACTTTGGCAGCCTGTTCTCCTGTTAATACTTGTCCTCTCTAAACCCTACAGTGCCTTCTTCTTGGCCCCTGTCTGCTAGGCTGGAAGCCTGTGGTCCACAGCCTTCTCCCCACCGCTCCCTCCCTGGGAAGAAACCAGTGTTTTCTTTTTTTCTCACACTTACTATTTTCCCATCCATAGCTGTCTCCACCCTGAAGTTATTCCTACTCATTGCATTTCTGTCTTGGTTTGTCAAACCAGGATGCCATCATGTTTGGGATTTATTCCAAATGTGCTAAGTGTGCCTCCTGATCTGGTGCCTAAATTTCACACCACGAACCAGGCCAGTCTCATAGTCTTTTGTCTGTGCATAGCTATTAGGCTGGCTCAGGGTTCCTTTCCTTTTTGTTTCATTTACTCTAATATGCGGTTTAATTTCTAATCCATGGCCAAAGGCCTCAGGTGCCTGATGTGTCACGCAGCTTTGGGCTATGATCTTTCTGTTCTCAGGCAACACTAGGCCTTAGGACTGAGGGGCAGAAATTAGCTGGAGGTGGTGCGTTGGTGACTCAATGGCTGTTTCAGGTACTTTTCACTCTGGAATCCAAATGCTGACAGAATCTCAGCCAGGTGGGGATGGCACAGTGCCAGTATATGGCACACTAGGAAAGCCAAGAAGTCTTTATTCACTGTTCCTCAATTCATTATTCACTCGAAGACTTACGAGTAATTTTTTTTCATGCCCCTTAGAGGGTGGTCCATCTTGGAATCATCCAGGGGCAATTATTGTAATTGCAGATTCCCGGGCCCTGCCCCAGATCTGGCGGGCCAGCGTCTCTAGAGGTAGGAGGAAGGAATCTGTATTTTCAGCAAGCTCCCATGTGATTCTGAGGCCACACTGAAGTTTGAGAACCACTGTTCTACATCAATGTAATTGCCAGGCAGTAAGAGGGTGACCTGGCACATAAACGGGAGAGTACTGAAGAAAAAGGCACACTTCTGCCTTCAGGCTGCATGCCTACTATGTGAATTTCCATGAGGTCATGCTTTATTCAATGTTTGCCTAACATAAAGTGATTGACACACAGTGGGCTCTCAGGAAGTAGTTAATTTATGGACTTAAGTCTAGAAGGGGCAATAAGTCAGGTGCATGGGTACATACATATACTTGTAACAACAGGGCAAACTAAATATAGTGAATAATTGGGAGGTATACAAGCAGAGATCTCTGGGAGGATTGAGGAGAGAGTGGATAATTTAAAGAACTGCTGAGCCTGGCTTGGTGGCTCACACCTGTAGTCCCAGCTACCTGGAAGGCTGAGGCAGGAGAATCTCTTGAGTCCAGTTCAAGGCTGCAGTGTGCTATGATTGACCTATGAATCATAGGTCAGCCTGGGCAACATAGTGAGACCCCATCTCTAAAAATAAAATAAAATAAAGTGAGCTTCTGGACAGCCCATGTAGAAATGTGAAAGCTGGTGAACTCAAGGGGAGCCCATGATACTGGATTGTAGCCTGTTGGACAAAGATGTCAGAGCTCTTGACAACACATCAAAGGCATCATTTACCCACTGGGCGCTTAGATGCTACTTTATATTTTTACCTTCCTTTAGGGACAAGGCTCAGAAACTGACTTGACAGTTAGTTTGCCCAACCCTTTTGGTGGGAGGGAAGGGTTGGATGTACTAACTTTCCCTTAACCATCCTCTCATTAGCTAGTCCTCATTCCGTGCCTGTTGGAAACAATATGCGTAGATTTACAGACCTTTGCCTGCCTCCAGTTCCCTATGTTGCAGTTAGATGTCAGCTGTTTGGCCACAGCGAAGCTTCAGCTGCAGCTTTCCCTGTTGATTGACACGTGTGCCCTCAATTACACCTCAGTTCCCTCCCAAAGAGAGGGAAGGATTGAACAGGATCCTTTCTCCTTTAAGGTGCCAGGTACTAGGGGCCCAATTTACACTTCTGGAGAGCTCTTTTAAAAGGGATTCCTGAGAACCTCCACTCTCCACTGCCTTCCACCTTGAGCCCCATTGTCTGTCCACAAAAGGAAACAGGATTTTGTACACTCATGGGGCGGCAGAGTAGTGGAGTTAATTACAAAAAATATATATATTGTATTTGACTGATGAGTACAGCTTTGGTTTATCATCTGCACTGGAATATCTTTGATGTTCTGGGAAATCACAACACTCAAATCAGATAAAGAAGCCACAGTGACAGGACCAATGCCAGAGGACCTGGGATATCTTCTAACTTTTGTCCCCTCAGCTTCTCCTAGTGCCCCTTTTCTTGAGAAGCAGTGACCCAAGGCGGGGCCCTTCCTTTCAGTGTGCAGTCTTCCTCACCCCAGGAGCTGGTGGGTGGGTCGCAGCACCTGTGATAGTCAGAGAGGACCACTTGAATTTCTGTCCTCCTGAGGGTGCCTTGCAGGTGCTCCCACCCCTCCCTCCCACTGTCCCCACTCACCGTCCCCAAGCCATGGCCTTCACTCCGAACCCGGGACTTGTCAGCTGGTATCTGTGGATGGGCTTTGATAACATCTATAAAATTTGTTGCAAGTCTTGTTTTTAAAATATATCTTTTAACTATCACATTTTCTTGAATCCAAGATGCCATTGATTATGTACTCTATCAAAAATTGAATAATTCTGTTATTAAATTTAAGCATTATTAAATGTTGTCGGGGGAAAAGCCACTGCTTTCTATGCATTCTGTATTCATATATTCTGAGTTACAAAACCTTCCACTGTAAAAAAAAGGTATATTGTAGAATTGAGGAAATAGGAAATGAAGGAATAAAACTAATTTTAAAAGCCACATGTAATCCATGTGTTATACAAATTTTCACACTTGAAGATCACCCATGGTTACACTGGCTTAATTCTTTTCTTTGTGGAGACCTTGGAGTCAAGCTCCCTTTGCTATCTCTGCATTTATTTGAGCTTTGTGTAAATGTATTGATTAGAAAGCTTCTAGTTCTGTGTTAGTCTTTTTAAAAGAATCAGGCCCCGGCTTTTTTGCTTTTATAAAGTGATGTAAGTGATCACACTATTACCTTTCTGTATGATTCAAGATTTTCTCAATACTGTGAAACTAAAATAAAATACAAAAATAAGCTGGATGCCAAAGCTGATTCAAGACTGCAATAGTCATCTATAACCCTGGTTTCAAATTTTTATCTTCTGGGAAACAACCTCATGTTTTGAGTAATATTGAATAAATGTTCTGTATTATGAATATATTTATATTAAATATATACAATATATTTATGCCAGAAGATGTCCCATTTTTGTAAGTTTTATGCATGGATGTTCTGATAAAAGTTTTATTTGAAAAAAGTGATTTCTGATGCCAAAGGTGCTATAACATAGTGGTTAGGAATCCTGGTCTTACTTTACTATCTATGTGACTTTGGCAACTTACTTAATCTCTGTGCCTTTATTTTCCTATCAGTAATGTGAGGATAATTATGGTACCCACCTCATTGAGTTGTAGTAAGAAGTAAGGTAACACGGATAAAGCGTTTGACACATGTCTGGCACATAGCACTCATGTGAGAAATTATTAGTTAAAATGTTTTGAAAACCATCTAGGATAGACAAAACATCTTCTTCCATTGGCCCACTGTATAAACCTGCTCCTCTCAGACTGGTCCTTCCTGTCTCTCAGTCTAGCCACTTTGTACTTTCCATTTGCATCATTGCCAACCTTGAGTGTACACTGTTGGAATTACCTCCAAAACTCTGATGTCGCCTTCTCTGCAGAGCCTTCTCTGACTATCCCTGAGAAATTCAAAAGAGAGGAGATGCTTCCCTGAGCCTTCTCCCCCAGACCTAAATGTTATTAGCATTCCTTCCCAGATTCTCCTGTATCATTCATCGTCTTCAAGGTGTTTACGTCCCTTTTCCTTATTAAATGTTCTGTCACCTGGCATCAACCACAGTCCCCTAGACATGGCTAAGTGTTCAGTAAATATCCACTGATGGATTGATTTCACAGAGTGGCTGTCGGAACCCACCAAAGATGCCATGGCTTCCAGACTGCCAGGCTGTCGGGAGACGCAGCACAGGTTCTGCTCTCAGAGTGAGCTGCTGTCCACAGAGACTATGGCTGCTGCAGCCTCTGCTTGTCCTGCCTCACTCCAGCTCAGCTCCCTCCTCCTGTGACCGGTAGAGGGGGGGACAAAAGAACAATGAAAAGTAGGGGAAAGGTAATTTATTTCAGTGTTTACAGAGGGTTTGCGTGTAATTAGCTGTGACACAGCTGGCCTCCTCAGCTTGGAAACTGACTTTGAAATGCTCTTAAAGAGACCCATACCTAGGCAATCTGAGGGGTGCTGGGGACTTGGGAAGAGAATGGAGAAAAATGTCATGCCCTGTCTTTGGTGATGATGCTTGACCAAGGACAGCCCCTAAAGTGAAGACTCCCTTGTTCCTTCTTTCCCCAACCCTCCCATGCGTGTACGTGTGCATACACACAAACACAAACACACTTTTGTTTCTTGAGTCATTGTGTTAGTGAATCCACCTTCGACTTAGACCTTTTATAAGGTACATTTTTAAAAATCTTTTGTTCACATCAAAGCTTGGGCTTTGATATCTTCACTGGGGATAGGGGAACAGTCACTTGATCCCCTCCTGCCATGAGCCCCATGATTGCAGGCAAAACACTGTTCTCCTCTTTGTAAGTATTGAGTAGATGAATAAATAAATGTGCATCAGTCTTTTCATCAGTAATATGGGGGTATTACACTGCCTGCTGTTTCTACCTTGAAAGTTTTATAGCAATTACGTGAGAAAAAGTATATGAAAGTGCTTTGAAAAAGACATTCAGCCCTCACTATATGAGTGTACTATTTTTATGACTTTTTGCTGCTATGAGCTGTGGACTTATAAACTCAGTTTTGCTAAGTGAGCAGTTTTTTGTGCTTATTCAGAGGGGGTGTCTGGTTGCTTCGGGAGCATGTAAGACAAATTCTCCTAACATATTTTCTGTCTCTTAGCATCAGTTTGCTGTGTTTGTTCTGTGTTGTGAGTGTGCTCAGGTCCTGTGATCTTGGTTAGAAATACAGCATTTATATTTTGTACATATTGAAAAACATACCTATATTTGGTGCAAAAGTGGCACTTTAAATTTAATAGTTCTTGCTAACTTGCATAACCTGTGAATAACTGGTGAAACCTATGATGCAGTTGCTTCCAAATTCAAACATGTTTCAGAACTTTTTTCTTTTTGAGATGGAGTCTCGCTCTGTCGCCCAAGCTGGAGTGCAGTGGCATGATCTTGGTTCACTGCAACCTCCTCCTCTCGGGTTCAAGCGATTCTTCTGCCTCAGCCTTCCGAGTAGCTGAGACTACAGGCACCCACCACCATGCCCAGCTAATTTTTGTATTTTTAGTAGAGACGGGGTTTCACCATATTGGCCAGGCTGGTTTCAAACTCCTGACCTTGTGATCCCCCAACCTCAGCCTCCCAAAGTGCTGGGATTACAGGCGTGAGCTACCGTGCCTGGCCAAGGACATCTTAACCTTTGCAAGTGTTAGGGTAGACCTGACATTCATCTGTGGCAGTGTTCCTGAATGGGCTGGGGCTGAGTCAATGAGAGAGTCTATACGAGAATAATATAATGGAAAAATAATGGCAATGTAGTTTTTCATGAAACTAAATTTGTTCAACTTGAAACTGGATTTAAACATTGAAAATGTTAGTGTCCTTTCCTGGCAAAATAAAAAGTTAAGAACATCATTGCGAGCATAGATATTTTTGTTTATGTTTTGTGAAAATTTTGTGATCTTTGAAGGCTAAAAATCTATGCTGATATGTATTTTATCTATGTGATAGATATAATAGGTAAATATATAATATAATTATATATTTACCTGCAAATGCATAATATTGCTATTAGAAGGTTGAGTTTTCTTTTCCATTCTAGTGATACTGACATTTTTACATTAATTTTAAGAGAAACTGGTAGTCATTTATGTAACCTGTCATTGAAGAATTAGTATTTTAGAAAACCACATAGGCTGGTATAGTGAATGCCATTTCTAAGAATAAAGTAGTATCAGGCATTGGGTTATATTCAGGAGATCTGTGTTTAGGCCAAGTGTTTTACCTAGGCTGGAGTGCAGTGGTGTGATCTTGGCTTACTGCAACCTCCACCTCCCAGGTTCAAGTGA
Source organism: Pongo pygmaeus (assembly GCF_028885625.2). Taxonomy (NCBI): domain Eukaryota; kingdom Metazoa; phylum Chordata; class Mammalia; order Primates; family Hominidae; genus Pongo; species Pongo pygmaeus. Next base: position 68,264,015 of record NC_072373.2, on the reverse strand, counting down.
TTCTTGTGCCTTAGCCTCCTGAGTAGCTAGGATCACAGGCCCCTGCTACCATGCCAGACTAATTTTTGTATTTTAATAGAGACGGGGTTTCACCATGTTGGCCGGGCTGGTCTTGAACTCCTGACTGCAAGTGATCCACCTGCCATGGCCTCCCGAAGTGCTGGGATTACAGGCGTGAGCCACTGCAGCTGGCTGCAAGTTTTGTTTCTTACCCATTCTTCCTGACTCTGCCATGATATTAGGCAAGTCACGTGACCTCAGTGAGACTCATTTTCCACTTCTATTAATTAGGAACACCAATTTGGTACTTAGTTCATACAATGGCTGTAAGAGTTAAAGAAAAATATATGTGTGAGAGTGCTTTGTGCATCAAGATGTGCCTTACGAATTTAAGGTATAAAAATCCTTTAAAGTTATGAACATTCATGTTAGGAAGATTTCTATTACTGAGATTTACAATACAGGTTTTTCACGTATCATTTTTAAACATGTTTTGACAGATATGGTCAATGGTATCCCTCGGAAGAAAGGTAGAATGTATATTCAAAATATTGTTAGGATATTTCTCTTTCCTTTGTGCTCAAAGCATCCTAATATCATGACCTTTTCAAGTGTTTTCTTCATATGAAACAAAGCTGCCACTGCCTGAGTAGTTTGTATAAAAACATCAGATTTCTAGGTGAAGCAGAAAAGAAAGGGAGTGTGGAGCTTGAATCCTTCCCCAGGGGTCTCTATGACGCCATCCTTGAATGAATGATCAAGGCGTGTCCCCCACTGCCTCTGAAGGTACTTCTTGTGGCTGCCACCAGCTGCCTTAACAATTTGGAAGGAAAGGCAGGCCCAAAGGGCAGCAGGCACATGCACACCCAGGTGATCACACCTCCGTCATCCCCTGCACACATTTAAGCTCTTGGCAGCACATGTTCCCCAGGCACAGGCGGGGCTGGCGTAGTCAGCAAGGCTGCTACATCTCTGTCACAAGCTTCCCTTTCTCCTAGTGTTTTCAGCAGGCCTGTATCTCTCCACCACCCTCCCCTTCCCGGGGCTCCCACTCTCCTCTCTCTGTGACAGGTTCTTTTTCCTTGGCAGATTGCACTGGAATGATGTGACAGTCCCTCAGGGATCATGCCACCTGCCCAAGCTGGGGAGGGATATCAGAGAGGCATCCGTGGCTGGCCAGGTCACCAAGATAACACTCCCCACAGACGAGGGTATCCAGGGCTCCTGGGACTGCAGATTCCATTGCCTCATTGAGCCAGGAGACTTGGTCTACCCTGTAGGACCTCAGTCCACCCAGGAACACTAAACTTGCCTGCCTTTCACTTGGCGCTACTATAAGCAGCTGTACCTATCAGCACACCATGCCTGGAAAGGTGACCACAGAGAGTAATTGCCAGTGTTTAGTCTGTGTGTGCATGTGGGTGACAGAGCAAAAAGGAAGGTACGGACCTCTCTTTTATATCCAGGTTATTTATTGCATTTGTCTTACGACTTCCATTTAGAGCTAAATAAACTGCAAAGTAGGTTATTTAAACTGGATCTTGGGTGCCTTTAGCAAGTGGAGAAGTGGGCGGTGAGGAGGGAGAAAGATGGGAGATTGGGCCGGGGAGATTCAGAGAAAGGGGCCAAAAGAAACACAACGTGGCTTATTTTCCTCCCCTTGGTAGTGGAAGGCATGGTGTGCTATGGCTCACAGACAGAGATCCCCTTTGCTGGGGGATCTTGAAGAGCTTTCTGTCTCAGGCTTTTGGGAAGCAGCCTCCTGTGGAAATATCTTGCTTTTATAATTTATAAATAAAAAACTGAGGCACAGCCTAGGAGTGGAGATTGCACAAAGCCTACAGTTACCTACTCTACCTGGAAGGGTAGCTCCCCACTTCTTTGCCTGCTTGTCACGGTCACATGCCCCCTCCACCTGCCTTGGCCTTGTGCAGCCTAATAGAGGGCAGGTGTATAAGGAAGAAAGTCATTGGGGCATTTTATCGTCACCCTGTCCAAATGAGGTTTCAGGGAGTCTCATCTCCAGAGAGTAGTCTTCCACCCACCATGTACTTGTGTGTGTGTGTGTGTGTGTTTGTGTGTGTACACACACATATTTAAACTCAGATGCCCTGCAGGCCCAGGGAGCTCTTTGTCAAGAGACTCTTGGTCCATCCAGATCACTCATGAATTCTCTTTTGTACAGACTTGATAAAGGGTGTTTCTTGAGTACCAGAAGTACTGTACATAATTCATAACACAAAGCAAGATAAAGTAGAAAGAACAAGAAAAGATAATAACTGGGGAATTAAAAGTTTCCAACGTTGTTAGAAGCTGGGAGAGTGAGTCAGCAGTACATATGTCCTTAGGGAGAGCTTTGCACAGGGCTGGTTTTGGGGTAGGGGCCTAGGTTTCCAAAAAAGGAGGAAGGAGATGCTCAGGAGGAGCAAAAATAGGGATGTGGAGGAGAAGGGGCTGAGGGCAGGGAGAAGGTGCAGATTGCAAGTAGGGGTGAATTCTAGCTCTGCCCTGCCTCCTCCCCTCCCTTTGAAGGAAAGAGATATCATGGGGCCTTAATCATCTCCTTATCTCTCATTCCTTTCCTGGTTTAATTAAATTTCTGTTCTAATTTGGAAGAGCTTGCATGTTCTCGACTGCTGTGGCAACCAATCTCTTTTATGAGACCCACCCTGGCACTCAGAGGAGTTTATCACCTCCATGGGACTTGGACCCTCTGTAGCTTTTGCCATCATGGTCAGTTCTGTAGTGAGCAGAGGTGGATTTGAGAGGAGAAAGGGGCTCCCTTATTATTGTCAAAGTCATCTTGTTTACAATGGCTTCAGTCTGCCCCTTCCTCTTCTTCACCAGGGAGTGAAGTCTCTTCTATCCATGTATATTTTTTCTTTCGCATTGTGTTACCTCTCCTCTCCCAGGACAAAACACACTTTGTTGGGATCTCTTTGAATGTTAAATAATACCGAAAAGACAGATGAAAGACAGGAAACGTGGGTAAACGTACCATCAGCATTCCTCTGTGTGCCGGGCACAGTGCTGGGCACTCTACACGTATGACTGCCTTGAAGGTGATGGATCAGTCCTCATTTGATAAATGAGGCACTGTATTAGTCTGTTTTCATGCTGCTATAAAGACATACCTGAGACTGGGCAATTTACAAATGGAAGAGGTTTAATTGGACTTACAGTTCCACATGGCTGGGGAGGCCTCACAATCATGGCAGAAGGCATGGAGGAGCAAGTCACATTTTATGCAGATGGCAGCAGGCAAAATAAGAGCTTGTACAGAAAAACTCCCATTTTTTAAATAATCAGATCTTGTGAGACTCATTCACTGTCACGAGAACAGCCCAGGAAAGACCTGCCCCCATAATTCAATCACCTCCCACCGGCTTCCTCCCACAACACGTGGGAATTGTGGGAGTTACAATTTAAGATGAGATTTGGGTGGGGACACAGCCAAACTATATCGGGCACTTAAGGCTCACAGAGGTTAAAGGATCCTCCCAAGGTCATACAGCTATTAAGGTAGAAAGCCCAACTGGAACCTTGTCTTGTGAGCTAGAAAAGCCCAGGCTGTCCCCACTACTCCCTGTTAGAGGAGGATGTGAGAGGAGATGGATGAATGATTTCAGCAATTCACTTCAACTTAACGGACATACCAAACGTTGAAGTGCTGACTGATTACCAGGGCCTGTGTTAGGCATTGGATGGTGGAAGAGCTTTTGCTCCTGCCCTCAGGGAGACAAGAAATGCTTGTGTTCAGTGGATGCCTTGAGGAAGTATTATGGTCCCTTTGAACATTATGGACCCACTGCTGTGGGGTATAAAGGCAGTGTCAGTGTTCTGTCTGAGGTAGCCAAGAAAGGCTTCATAGAGAAACCTTGTAGAGATAGAATTTCACCAGGGGCAGAAGGAGATCAGGACCTGGGCAGAAGCATGGTGGAGGTATGACATTTGTGTGCTGTGTTGAGGAAGTGGCCACAATAAAGAAGTTGGGGTGGAAAATGCCTGGAGATGAGACTGGGGAAGAGATTGGGGGTGAGTAATAAAGGACTGAGTGTCCATTAATGACTACAGAGTTCCTTCTATCAGGGAAATCATCTCATTACTTGAAATTATCAATCACTTATCTGTATATCTTTTTGTCTGACACTGTCCTTGTTCAGTGCCCCCAGGGCTCAAATGTGGGAATTAGTCTGATGAACCAGAGTTCATCCCTTTCATGCCTCCTTTGGTCTTTTACCGTGGCCCACATAGCCCTGATAATCTGTCCCCGGACTGCTCGTATGTCTTACTTCACGCCTTTGCCTCCTCCATTGACTGTATTCCCTCCACCATGACTGCTAGCCGTCTAGGCTCTTTCCTGCATCCTGGCTGTGGCCACACTGTTTCTGCCATTTTTTTTTTTTAATTTCTACATTTTGTTTTAAGTTCAGGGGTATATGTGCAGGATGTGCATGCAGGTTTGTTAATAGGTAAACGTATGTATGCCATGGTGATTTGCTACACAGGTCATCCCATCACCCAGATACCAAGCCCAGCATCCACTAGCTATTCTTCCTGAGCCTCTCCTCCCTCCCCACTCTTGCCCTCCGATAGGCCCCAGTGTGTGTTGTTCCCCCCTCCCATGTGTCCATGTGTTCTCATCATTTAGCTCCCACTTATAAGTGAGAACATGGGGTATTTGGTTTTCCGTTCTTGTGTTAGTTTGCTAAGGATAACAGCCTCCAGCTCCATCCATGTCTCTGCAAAGGACATGATCTCATTCATTTTTATGGCTGCAGAGTATTCCATGGTGTATATGTACCACATTTGCTTTATCCAGTCTATCATTGACGGGCATTTAGGTTGATTCCATGTCTTTGTATTCTTCATCTGGCCAATGCCTACTGATCCTTCAAGCTTCATCTTAATTGTTACTTCCTTAGAGAGCACTCTCCTAATCCCAATCTAAATTGAGTGCTTTTGGTATAATTTTTTAAATCACAATCTTATTTCCTTCATAGTGCTTATCACCTCTTGTGTGTGTATTCGTGTCCATTTATTAAGTTTCTGCTCTGTTAACTACACTGTAAACTCTGTAGGTGCAGGGATGTCTATTATTTCATGACTATTGCCAGAACCTTGCATATTGTGTGGCATGTAGTAGGTGCTTAGTAAAAAATCTGGTGAATTACTGGATAGATGGAGTAATAAATTAGTGAATGATATAGGATCAAGCTATCAGCAGGGAATATTCTTATGCTCAGTGAAAACACAAAGCCTATGTTAAATGAGGCAAATTTGTTGGTATTTCCAATTGCATTTTTTTTAATTCAACAAATATTTTTTGAGCCCCGATTATAGCTAGGCATTGTGCTAGGAGTCAGGGATATAGTGAAGAACAAGCAAAATCAGTCCACCTGGAATTCATATTCTAGTGTGATGATATCTATTAAACAATTTAAAAAATAAGTGTATACTGTCAGGTAGTGATGAGTCATATGAAGACAAAGCAAAGGAAGGGGCAGAGAGTGTTGCGGGGAGGCAGTATGCTTCAGATGAGGTGGTCTCGGAAGGAGGTGATATCTGAGCAGAAATCTGCAGAAGTGGGAGGGAAGGCCCTGGGATATCTGTGGAAGAGCATTCTGGATGGAGAGCCAGCAAGTGCAGTGACCCAAAGTGGTTGCTTGGCAGGTTCAGGGAGTGTCCAACAGGCCAGGGCGGCTTAAGCACTCTGAGGGGCAAGAGGTCAGAGAAAGGGTCAGGGCCAGATCAGGTTGGGCCTTGCTGACTGTGATTAGGAGTTTGGACTTTACTCCGAGTGTGATGGGAAGTCTTTGAGGTGCTTTGAACAGATGAGGTAGAAGATCTGATATATGCTGAAAGATCACTCTACCTGCTGTATGGAGAACTGGCCATGGCAGGGTAAGAGTGGAGGCAGGCAGCTGGCAGTGGTGGTGCAGCCTGGAATGGCTGTGCTGGTGGGGCTGAGCAGTAATTCGACTGGGATGTGTTTTGAAGGTGGAGCTGGCAGGACTTGTTAATGGGTTGAATGTGGGGTAGGAGAGATGGGAGAGATCAAGGAGGGCTCTTCAGCTACATTCATCTGTTAATAGTGGTGCCATCTACCAAGATAGGGGAGCCGAGAGAAGGGGCAGGATGGTTGGGCAAGGTCAAGAGTTGAGCTGGGGGCATGTTAAATTGGAGTGTCCTAATTGATGTCTATGAGATAGCCCAGTTAGAGATGTCATAAGAAGTAAGTAGCTGGACATTGGAGTCTGGAGCTGGGTCAGGGCAAGAGATATACACTTGAGAAACATTAATTTATTAATGGTGTTTTGAATCATGAGATTTACTGATGTCCCTTAGTCTTGAAGAAGGCATAGACAGAGAAGAGGACCAATGACTTAACTCTGAGAAACTACAACTTAATGTGTATTAGCACTGCAGTAGGTCTATTACTAAGGCCCTGAGAACTTGATCATCTTCTCTTGGGGCTATTTCTTCTGGAATTGAGCCCAAATTTAGTGTTGTTGCTCCTTTTAGGAAGTTATTATGACAGGGGCTACTTTGCCATAGGGGATGAAAATAGGAATTCCCACTACCACCCCATGGGCTAGCTGCAGGTGCAGGGCAGGTAGAGATTCAGGTGTGGAGGGAGCTCTTCAGTCTGACTCTGTTCTGTTTTGGTTCATTTTCCTTTTGTCTGCTGTTCTTCTCCTGTGAAAATTATTTTCCCTCAAGCTGATGTTTTTAAAGCTTGATTTTTATTTCTGTAACTGTACTCCTTTTCATTCTACAAACCTTTATTGAGGGCCTGCCATGTGCTAGACACTGCTCAGAACTGCTAAGTGCTGGGATGCTCCTTTCCAAACACACGGCTCCTCCCCGTGATTCTTTTCCTGCTCAAAGCCATCTGTTCTCTCCCACCTGGTCCTCATTTTATTGATGGCTATTACATCATCCACCTGTCCATCATTTTTCATACCTCTTATATCATTATTAGATGTTCTAGCTACCAAGTCTTGGAACCAGTCTTCCCATTTTGTCTTACACCCTACATTTAACTCATCAGTAGCTCCTTTGGCTCTATATTCAATATTTATCCAGAATCTGCCTACCAATCCTGACCTCCAGTGCTGCACCCTGGTCTAAGCCACCACCATCTCTTGCCTGAGTTAGTGCAGTCTCTCCCTGATTGCATCATTGCCCCACTTCAGACCATCCTTATGATCCTGGCAATGTAAATCAGACCATGTCCCCGCTCTGCACAGAACCCTCCAGTAGCTCCTCTTCCCTTGCTGAGTAAAAGCCTGAGCCCTTGCAAGGGTCTACAGGGCCCTCCGTGATCTGCTCTTCCACTGCCTTCTGCTCTTCCCTTGATCTACTCCAGCACAGTAGCCCTCTTCCTGCAGATGACATGTTGGGCATGCTCCTGCCTTGGATGAAACCTTGCTAACATGGGTCTTGCTGGAACATTCTTCCCAGTTATCAGGGTGGGCTCACTCTTTCCCGTCCTCTGGTCTTTACTTGGTGAGTTTTTTCCTGACCATCCTATTTCAAATTGAACCTCCTCTTTCCCAGTACTCTCTTAACTCCCTTTCAGATGTATTTCTCTCCAGAGAGCTTATCACTAGCAACCACAATATATACTTTGCCCATTTATTTTGTCTGTTGGCTAAGTGAGCCCATCAGAGTACAAGCTTCATGAGGGCAGGACTTTTGTCTCACACACTGCTGCAAACAGTTGATGCTCAGGTTAATACCTGGCAGAAGGTAAGTACAGATTGAGTTACTTCTCATTGGAAATGCGTGGGACAACAAGTGTTTCAGATTTAGGCTTTTTTCAGATTTTGGAATATTTGTATCATATTGGTTGAGCATCCCAAATCCAAAAATGTGAAATCTGAAATGTTCCAATGAGTATTTCTTGGGCCATCATGTTGGTTCTCAAAAAGTTTTGGATTTTGAAACATTTCAGATTTCAGATTTTTGGATTTGGGATGCTCAACCTGTATTTAATAAATATTTGCTGAATGAATAAATGACAGAACATGAGTTCATGGGATGGGAGGGTGGTCAATGCACTGTATTTGTTCTAGTTACTGTTACTCCCATAGTCTTTGCACTAGGCCCTTTGGTGACCAGTGGGCTGCATTTGTGAGATGGTTGGATGCCATTAGGGACCTAAGCTGTGCTCTCAGAATAGCATTGCCACACTAGAAGCCAGTTGGCCTTAGCAGGGTTGAACCATTTGCTGGGATGTCCTTAGTATTATTAGGCAAACTGATCATCCAAGGTTTAGGGTTAGATGAATCCACAAAAGAGCTCATTGAGGTTGTATTAATAAAAACAACCATTCATTGAGTCCACAAGATCCATATTTATGCATGAAAATTACTCTAGGATCTCTTGCTGGGGGATAGGTGGGGAATCAGAATTGCCAAGGGTGTCCTCATAAGGAGGCCTCCATCCAGGTTCCACAAGCCTTAAACACCTCATTCAGGTGCCATAGCAAGCCTTAAATACCTCTGGGTAGGGTTTGAATCTGTGAATGAATCAGAGGTAAATGAATCTTAAAACCTACTGGCCTTAAGAATTGGAAGGCGCCTTGCTTATATCCTTGGGGATATTTACTGTGGTGAAAGGACGAGGATAAGGAATGATAGCAAACATTCACAGAGCACATATTATATGCCAGGCGCTGTTCTAAGAGCACTCTGTGGATATAAACCAACTTAATTTTCCCAATAGCCCTTTGAGGTAGAAAGATTGTATTCCCATTTTACAGTTGAGAAAACCAAGGCTGCCTGTCTGCAGGGTCTTTGCTCTTGTTGATTATGCTATAACCATCTCAAAAGAAGCGTTGTTCTAGGGCCATTTAGGATGATACACTGATGTTTAATACACTTATGTGTTAAATTTTGATGTGTGATATTGTTGTGGGGAGTAGCTAGCTGTGTGTGGAAACAGACTTTTCATGAGGCATGCATGTGTGAACACTAATTAGTATTTCCAAGAGAGAAAAGCAACCCCCTCCCCCGCCCCTGCCAACACCCCAACACTGCACCTACCCAGAGACTTTGCTTGTGACACTTTTTTTTTCCCCCATAAGACAGAATGTTAAAGTAGGGCCATCTCTTAGATGAAAGTCCTAGAGGCTTTGGGACATATGAAGACTGGTCAGATGCTATCGAGCATTTCTCACCTTTGATCCTCTGTTCTGAGGAATTCTTGATAGCCTAGGACTAATCTATAGTTCTCAGAGGGGCCAATGTCTTGTTTCCTCCTGTTCTCGCCTCTGCCTGCCTGTCTCCCTGGCTCTGAGTCTCTGGTGATATGTGCTGGCTCACCGTCAGGTGTTGGGGGATGGGGAGGTAGGTGTGCAGCTGCCGCCGAGCTGCTCACTTGGTAGGAGAAGTGTGCCACTAAGTGAAAATGAGGCTTGGTGACTGCCCTGTGACCCAGTGCCCTCTGTGCCTTGCCCTTCCCTGTGGGTGGCAGAGCTAGACAGCCATTCTCATCCTGGAAATGCTGGTTTTAAGGGAGAGGCCAGGCTTCTTGTGTTTGCTGCACTCATCCTGACTTGGAAGGAAGGTCTTTGTTGACTCCATGAATGGCACCCAGGGGTCCAGTCTTCAAGTTCCATTGCTTTCTCTGGCCTGTAGCTCATGACTAATTCCACCCCAACCTTGTCTCAGACTGGGGTCCCACTCACCACCAGGGCGTGAGCTTTTGGGGAACCCTCCCTGTTTGTCAGCCCTCCTTTTGGAGGAGTAACCAGGACCCCCAGACCCCACTTTTAGATATCTGGGTTCAATATAACACATAGAACTTCCCCCTCTTCTTCTGGGCAAGCTTGAGATGGTGTTTTTCATGAAAAGGGGCAGCTGAGGGATCGTTTTAGAGGAGAAGCCCAGGTTGGCTACACTTCCCTTAGGATGAGACTGGGACATGGAAAGTGGGAGGAGAAGGAGCAATTGGGTTTGGCCCCTGCAGGCAGTATTTACCTCTGGACTAGGAGGTTCTCTGCACAGTGCCAGGCCTCACACTGCATGTAATTAGGCTTCTAATGCCATTTTCTATTGACAAGGGCAAGCTGCTGCCAAGTCACTTGAGATGAAATTGGGTCACCTGTCACAATTCCTGTGGGACTGAGGTAGAACTGTGCTTACTACACACTTTGCCCTATTTTAACCTCGGACTGGATCTGATCCCATATCTTAGCTGGAGGAGGAGATGAGGGAGGAGCAGGGGCCTCTCAGAGCCACTCTGATCCTCATAGGGTGGGAACTTGGCCCAGGGATGCCTTGCTTAACCTAGCAGGGAGTTTCTTAACAGAGGTCAGAGTGAATCTTTTATCCCTTTCTAAGTCCAATTTGTAGGACATGGGGAAGACAGTGACCCCAAACTCCCAGTGTGGGAGACATGAGAGAGGCCTCATTTGTCATTCTGAGTCAGGAGGAGGAACGGGCGGTTATTTGTCTTCTCTCAAAAAGCCACGCTGTCTAGTTGATAGCTCTTCTCTGAGAATGGAAATAAGGAGAGCTGTCCAGAGATTGAGTGAGGGAGGAGAGGGAGAGAAAAGAAAGTGCTTTGAGTGTGTGCATGCATGCTCATATATTCACGTGCTTAACTTAGGAGGCAATTTCGGAGGAAACAGAGAGAAAGAAATTAGAACAAGCAGGAAGAGTTCCAAGATGGGGGAGAAAGGGGGCATAACATGGACAAAAGCCTGCCTAAAGAAGCAGTGAATGGACCACATGCAAGTGGGGAGACAGAAGCAGAAGAAAAAGGGGAGGGCAGGGTGGGGGAGAAAGCAGGTTGGGGCTGGGAAGTTCTGCCTATGTGCATCGTCTTCCAGGTGCTTTTGTAAGCCAGAGCCATGCCCAGGGCAGCACTGGCAGCTCAAGCTCAGGCCAAACACACACAAGAAAAGAAGAGTATTGTCTTGTGTTTTCTTTTCTTTGTGTTTTTGAAACAGGAATAAACTACCAAAAGAGAAACACAGGGAAAAAAAACAGAAAGGGAAAAAAATCTATTCAAGGAGGCATGAAGGTTTAATCAACACCCAGTGTTCTTAGCAGGTCGGGAGCAAGCACAAATTGTATTATCTATGCAGCTATTTCTGACACCCCCCAGCAGCCCTCAGAGCAACCTCTGCCACTGCCCAGAGTCTGGGAGGCAGTTCCTGGGTTCCAGTGTCCTGGGCTATCTTGGGTGGGAAGAATTGCTGAGCCAGTCAAGGGAATGGGGTACAGCGTGTGTCATCTTCTTGAGGAGCTTCTCAGCATATAGAGATTTCCAGCTTTACATGGTAGGTATTTGTCCAGATGGAGATTTTGGCATAGACATTTATCCTAATTTGCTGGATATAAACTTCGGGGTAATTCAGGAATTTAAAACTCAGCCATGTTACCTTCAGTACAGTATATGGATCAATCTCTTCTGCTTTATCTCTCAGTGGCATTCAACACGGTTGCTTTCTCTCTCTTTAAAATTCATGACTTTGGTGCCATTACACTGTCCTGTTTCCATCCATCTTTCTGGTTGCTTCTCCTTTGGGGCTCTTATTTATTCTCACTCCCTCTCCTTCTAGGAGATCTTGTTGAAGTCTCTTGACTGTACACCAATGAATCGAATTTCTATTTCCAGCCCAGAACTCTCTTCTGAGCTCCAGACTCATATCTAATCAGCTACTGTTAGCACTGTTCTAAATACCTGAGGCTACCAAGCCTTCAACTGAGGGCTTGATCCCTCTGTTGTTCTCTTTCCCACCTGCCTGTCTTAGTAAAACAGCTCTACCACCTACGGAGTTGCCCAAGCCAAAAACCTCACATCGTCCTTCTTTTTCCCTACTCCTTCACCCTCTTGTTTTCTGTCTGCCATCAAACAGCAGGTCGTATGGATGCTACCTCCAAAATATATCCCCGGCTGTGCCCAGTCCTCCCTCCCCATTACATCTACCCTGACCTGGCCACCATCTTCTTTGCCCCTGATGACTGCAGCAGCCTCTTGACTGTCTTTCCAGCTTTCTTCCTTATTTCTCTTCAATCCATTCTCTACTCTGTGGCCAGAAGGATTTTTAAACAATGCAAATGCCCTAAGTCACTTCCCTTTTTATAAAACCCTTTACTGGATTCATTTGAAATAAAGACCCAAAGCTAACATGATCCATAAGACGAGTGGCCTCTGCCAGCCTTTCCAGCCTTGCCCTTGTTTTACCCATGCTGGGCTTGTGTCAGAATCAGCCCCCAACCCGACTCCATCAACCTCAGAACCTTTGGACATGCTGTCCTGCATGCATGAGGGTTTCTTCATTCAGTGGCCCCTCCCATTTGGGCTAATTCCTACTTATTGTTTCGATCTCAGTGTAAAGGACATATCCTCTGGAAAATCCACCCTGATCATTGACCCTAAACAAAGTCAGTCCCTCTCAGAAATCACACTCATGACCCTTTCAATTTTTCTTTGGAATACTTACCACCACTGTAACACTTCTGTTGTTTTTGGAATGTTTAATACCATTCTACCTACTAAACATAAGCTCCATGAGAGCAGGGCCATGTCTGTGCCATTCACTGTGGTGTCTCCAGGATATGGCACCCCGGATGGTCCATTGTAGAGGTTGAATAAATGAATGAATCTATCTCGAACACTTTTGTGCCTAGGGCTTTGATTCAAGCACAAGGTGAGAGTGGAGCAGGGTGGGATGTTCTAAAAGACAGAATAAAGAATTCTTGTCCTTAAGGCCCCTCCTACCTAGTCCTGTTCTGTTTTGTCTTATGATTATCAGCTATGTGTATATAAACTTTCACCAAATAAAGGTTGTTGCTTTTTGAGGATTACGTCTTAAATTTTGTTGTCACACCAACTAGGTTTCGTTTCCTTGGATGTTTTATAGACATGTATGTACCTTTCAGTCCCTGTCTAGGTGGATGCACCTTCCTCCCCTTCCTACTGGTCTGTATCCTTGCGATCCCAGCATGTGCGGTGGCCTGAACTGCTTGAGTTGTGACAGACTAAGAGCTGGGTGTTCCTGGCCATGGCTGTTATTCTCTAGAAGCTTCAGCTTTCTGCAAAATGCGAATGAGATTATTAATGGTAATAATACCTTGTCTATCTTTCAGGGTTGTTGTGAGGAAAAGATGAGTTCATTTATGTCAAATACTTTGAAAACTACGAAGCTCCATGAGAGTGTTGGAATTAAGTAAGGATGCTGGGGAGTGACGAGAGATGAGCAATTGCTCTTAACTGCAGAGGAGAAGAAAGTTTCCTGCAGGAGGTGGAGATTAGGAATGAGGCTGGAAAGATGGCGTTTCAGGCAGGATCCTGGCAGGAAACGGAAGACAACTTCAGCTGGGTTTTGAAGAGGGTTTAGTAATGGTACCATTTCAGGGATGTGGACAGGAATATGGGACTGAGAAGCCATACTTAGACCCTGGGGATTAGATATTGTGGGATGTTATTTCTACTCCTGGGCCTGAAGGAGCAAGGTGAGGAAATGGGGTTGTTAGAGCCTGGTGAGGAAGGAAGAGGGGCTGCCTGACTGTGACCACAGAGGGACCTCAACCTGCCTGAATTGCCACACTGATGCTTCTGGTGCCACCTCTTAGAAACTAGAGGGCTAGGGAGCCGGGTGATGCAGTTTGTAGGGCCTCACATCTCAGGGCACAGAGAAGGGTGGAGAGTAGGTGAGGGAGGGACAGGTAAGTGGAGAATAACCAGTGTGGATGGGTTTGATTTGGGAAGACAGGGAGGAGTGAGGAACAATGAGGATATCCAGGTAAGGATAATGGTGGGAGAAAAAGCAGAAAGGCTGGAGAATACGTATGGATCAGTTGAAGAAATTAGTGGGAAATAGGATTTAAGAAGTTGGCAGGAATGACCAAACCATGATTGTCAGGCTTGGAAGAGTGGGCTTTATCCTGCAGACAAGGGGGCTACAGCAGATGTTTCCACAGAGGAGATCCATTATGAAAACTGTCTGGAGAAATGGTTTGGGCAGAGGTATGTGAGTAGAAGGAGGCAAGGAATGACCGGAACACTGTTGTGACCACCAGTGAGAATGGAGAGCGCTGGGTGAACACGAGAACCATTGGGAATGGATGAGACTGAATGCAGGGGCATGTCTACAGGAGACCCCAGGGCACAGAGAAGCCCCAAGCCTGGCATTTCTGAGCAGGATTGCTTTGCTCGATGCCACCTTCTCCCTCTCCTCTATTCTAGTCGTGTGCCAGGGCTTTGTGACCAGTGCTTTTCTGTTCTTTTCCTTGGGACATCTCTGCTACTGTCACTGCTGCCTCTTTCCTTATTTCTGAAGGTTTCTTCCACATTTCTCCTTATTGATTGTATATTATTACTGCAACTCATGAATGATCGTCAGAGGTTTCTGAGCCTACAGGGCTGGGGCAGGGGTGTCTCCTTACCATTTCAATCTTCTGCCACAGCCTGGACCACACAGATAGCTTTAGCATCAGAAGAGATGGCCACACCCAGAACTGGGCCCCTAGTATCCACAAAGGAAAGTTCAGCTTAGGAAGAAGAAATGGGGAGAGAACATTTTTCTTCCTTAGCACCTGAATTAATGCTTTGCCCAGCAGGGCTACCTCCTGCCAGTCTCTACCTTTGTTGTAATGCCAATTCTTATTTAATGTCTGCCAAACACAAAAGGTCCATCAGGGTCACGTGGAAAGAAAGTGAAATGCTGGCGGTGCCCCCTGGGCATAGGCCTGAAATAAGATGAACGGGAAATAAAACATAACCCCAGGGAGGCGGGCCCTAGACAAAGAATGGCAGTGGGCTTGCTTGTTCCTCCTCTTTGCTCCCTTCCTTTCAAGCCTCTTGCTTTGAGAGGGAGAGGCTTGTGTGTGTTTTGTATGGGTTGGTAGTGTGAGAAGGAAGTCAAGATGTTTGGGAAGGATGAATTTTGAGGGAGGATGTTAAACAGAAGAACAGCCAAGTATGGGGAAGGATTGGGAATAATGGCCCTAAATGTGGCAGAGTAGAAAGAGAAGGAAAAGAGAGTGAAAAGGCACACCAGTTTCAGTGTGGCAGAAGGAGCTCAAACACAGGGTGGGGAGTTGATGGGGGCTTTGCTTGGCTATTTGTGTGCAAGTTGTGAGAAAATTGCTAATAAACCAATGCAAATCATCATTTATTCATGTCATTAAGCACTATGTTTAGCTCCTTCATGCATTATCTTATTCTCACAGCAGTTGTGTGAGCTAGAACTCTATTTTCTATGATTTGCCTAGATTTGTAGATGACTAAACTAAGGCTGAACATGAGTAACTTGCTCATACAGCTGACAAGCAGTATGCTGGATCTAAAACTCAAGTGGGCAAAACCAGGATAGTCAAAGGAGTATTCCTTCTGGACATAGCTCCTAGGCATTAACTCCCAGCATATTGGCTGGAGTTAGAGAAGTATTGCCAGGACAGAGCACATCTCCACGTTCCTCTGTCTCCCCATCCCATGTCTTGTTATCCAGTTCTGTGGCCCCTGGACACCAACACAATATTCGTTGGATGGTGAAGAACGGTGGGAAAATCCTGGTCCATTTGGTGTGCACAAAGCATCTTCCTGACCTCTTACTGTAAAAGCCATGACAGTTTGCTCCCTATGTTGTACAAGAGAAAGGATAAAAGCCTTTTGCCTCCAGTATTACAGAGAGAGTCTGTAGACTGGGCATACTTCCAGAAGGCAAGTCTTTTCACAGTCCCTGCACATAAGTACCAATTAGATAATTTTTCCAGCCATTTCCTCATTCCCATCCCAATAATAAACCAATAATCTAAACATACTAAGGTTGAGAACACTCCTCCCAAATATCTTTGGGTAATTGGATGATCTACAGAACGTATATGAGGACTTGTTGGGTGAGGCCCAAGTGCTATGTCTTTGTCTGCAGCACTTTCCACTTTGCATGGTCTATAAAAGACAGCTACAGAATACAGTGCGGTCTGTCTTTGGCTTTGAAGTTGGACATGCTGAATATTATTAATTATTCCTTGCAATACAGCAAAAAGTTCTGATCCAAACATTGTTTCTTATGCTTAAGTTCTTGAAAAATTTGAAATCAGGCCTTGTTAATTTGATCATCTAAGGTCTTATTTGCAGAGACATATACTTACTCAGGTAGTAATGTCAACAGTGATGTCCTGAGGCTCAAGAAATCCCTGTTTGCATTGTGGTGAGCTCCTCAGCCACATTGGAGCATCTTGGCTGATTCCAATGAGGCCTTTTGAGGACCAGCTCAGCCCCATGCACAACAGCATGCAGCTTTGCTCTAATATAAATAAAAACAATGGAAGTATCTATTTTTATCAGACTTTTACTATTATAATATGTGCTAGGCACTATGTAGAGGGCTTAAGTTCATTATTTCCAACTCTTACAACTTTGCAATCTAACATTACTACAATTTTTTTTCTTAAGATGGGGACACAGAAGAGTTAATAACTCACCAAAGTCACAGCTCAGTCCATGATCTTATCCTCTACCAGTTCTGAAAGACATGCCTCCTGCTGTGTAGTAGTTCCAACAGGGCATGGTTCTGATGCTAATCCATTTCCATGATTATGAGTCTCAGAACAAGGCCTTGGCAAAATTGTGAGATAGTAAGGCATGCCTTCTAGCTGCCAGCCCTTTTGTCCTTTCCCTTAGAACCTTTCGTAAAATTCTCCACCCCCATCACCACCATCAACGCACTTCTACCTCTCACTGTCTCCCCTAGCAAATTCTTTTCCCCATTGATTCATTCATTCATTTCGTCAACAGATCTTTATTGCATGCTGACTATGTGCTAGGTACCATTGTGGGCACTGCTCTAAGGAAAGATTCTAATTTCAGTTACTTCCATTTCTGCTTGATTTTTAAGTCAGTGTTTTTTTTCTCAGAAGCAATTCATTCTCAGTGCTTACCTCTAATCAGAGAATGAAAAACCTTGTCGATTATCAAAAGAATGTGAGACATCAGCAGGCAGATGGTGTGTTTTGGGCAGGTGCACCTCTACTGTGAAGACAGTTGCCATTCTTCCTCAAGGATAAGATAGACCTGAGGTACACAGAAGTGAGATCATCCATGATGTGGATCTACCTCCAGAGGCCCTATCCCACTAGATAATTTGTAGATTCAATAGGGGAAGGGTGCTTCCTGACTTAGAAAGCAGATCTCAGCCTCTGACCCTATCCTTTCACTGTGGCTGAGTTATGTTTACTGCCATAGTTACTATAGTGTGTTTAAAGCCACAATATTGAAAGACCCTATGGTTGGCAGATTTCTTCTTGGGCAACTGGTTTATGTTACAGTTCTTAGATGAAGACCACTCGTGTATAGTCATTCTAGTATGCATGCAACCAACTCTCTGTGATCATCTCTGATGAAATTCTAGTTGAGAATAAACTTTTCCCTTGATGCATACAGAAGGCAAAATCAGATATTCTCTAAAAAAACCCACAAGATTTCCATCTGAAGGCAAATGCACCAATGCACCTAAAAGCAGAGACTGTCAAGTCACCCTACAGAGTCTTCCTGTCCCGGGAGAAAGCACGACACTTGAGGAGATTACCATACCCGAACAAAGCATGACCCTCTCATGGCCTGGCCACCTATGGAAGCAAGGGAAAGAGCACCAGAGGAAAAAATAGGTAGGACCCATCCCAACATCTGTAGGGAAGAGGGAGCTCCGTCCAAGGACTGGACTTTCAGGTCTCTCTGGAGGGGAGCAGGCTGAACCATGCTACTGCAGCCTAATGCCACTGACTATCTCAGTCATGTGATGCACTCTCCTTGCTCTGATCCATCTTCCAATCACAAATCGACTTCCCAGGTGGCTTGCCTGTGAGAGGGTGATGGGTTCACCTGAGCTCATGTGGGCCCTGGTCTTTGCAAGGTTTTATTTTTCATTGGAATGCTCAGGTGTGGTGAGTTCGGCCTGAGAAACAATTAACTGTCAGGTCTGATGAATCAGGTTTGTGAGCAACTGACATTGAGGGCTGGACTCTGGAGTAGATAGAGTTTACTCAGAGTCCAGAATGCTGTCTGGCCTGTAGGCAATAGTCCTTGACGCCATTCCTTTTCCAGTTTGGTGCTACTTGACTCTGAGTTTTCTTTAAGACAGCTGGGACAGTTCCATGGAGGGTAGACTCATGCACAGAGATATCACATTCATAACGGCTCTTTGCTATACAGCTACTGCAATCTACAATCGCACACAAGATACCCCCTCCTTCAGTTTTTGAGTATACATATAACTGTCAGGTTGACTGAATAAGTTTGCCTATCCTGAGGTCATAAAGACAGTCTCCTGTTTTATTTTCTAGAAGTTTTATTGATTTATTTTTCACATTTAGTTTTCAATCCACCTGGAATTGATTTTTATGTGTGTTGTGAGCAGGAGTTAAGATTTATTTTTTTATGTGGACATCCAATTGACCTAGCACTATTTATTGACAAGTCTTTATTTTCTCTGTTACTGTCTGTCACCTTTATCATAACCATATGATATGTGCCTATCATATGTTTGTATGAGTTTGCTTCTGGACTCTATTCTATTCCATTGTATCTCTTTGTACCAAATACCACAAAGTTTTTTAATAACTGTAGCTTTATAATAAAAGTCATGTGGTGATGTAACTTTTCTAAATTTGTTCTCTATTTTCAGATTTGTCTTGGTTATTTTTTTTTCTTCTCAGCATTTATGTATACATTTAGCCTTTAAAAAACATGAGGGCTAGGAGTGCTGACCACCTCTTGGTCAAAAATCCACATATAACTTTTGAGACCCCCAAAACTTAACTGCTAATAGTCCACTATGGGCTGGAAGCATTACTGATAACATAAGCTGTCCATTAATACATATTTTATATAATATATGTGTTATATACTGTATTCTTAAGATAGCTAGAGAAAAGAAAATCTTATTAAGAAAATCATAAGGAAGATAACATGTTTACTATGATTAAGGCTAAGTGGATCATCATAAAAGTCTTCATTCTCTTCATTTTCACATTGAGTAGGCTGAGGAGGAGCAGGAAGAAAAGGAAGGATTGGTTTTACTGTCTCAGGGGTCAAAGAGGTGGAGGAGGTGGAAGGGATGGCAGGCACACGTGGTGTAACTTTATGGAAAACCCTCATAATTTTTTTTTGTTTTTTAATTTCTTCAAAAATGTTTCTATATGGTACCAATCCTCCTTCCACCATTTGCTTTAGTTTCAGTGCCTGTGTAATAGAAGGGCTCGTGTCATAAAAGAAGACAAAAATCAGTCTTGAATAATCAGAACCCTTCTGCCAGATTGTCTAATGTCAACTTGTTTTCTGGGATTGCTGCTTCTATATCTTCTTCCTCATGATCTGGCACTGGTTCGGAAGCACTCATCTTCACCAAGTCATCTTCTGTTAGTTCCTCTGATGTGGTGTCTGTTAGCTCTTGATTTTCTCCAAGATTCATATCTTGAAACCCTTCATCCCCAATCTTTTATGCCATATCCACAATATCTTTCATGATTTCCTTGATTTGCTCTGTCATAAATTCTATGAAGTCATGTACAACATGTGGACACAGTTTTCTCCAGTGGATATTTATTGTGTGGGGCATGATAACTTGCACAGCTTTTACTATAACAATGATGGCATCTTCAATGGTATAATCCTTTCAGGCTTCTGTATTTTTTCTATTGGAGTTATCTTCCATAGCATTGAAAATTCTTTCCATAGGGTACCGTGTGTAATGAGCCTTAAAGGTCCTTGTGACCCCCTGATCTAGAGGCTGAATTAGAGACTGTGTTTGAGGACAAGTAGACCACTTCAACACCTTCAGTGTTGAATTTGTGAGTTTCTGCTTAGCCAGGGGCTTTATGTGATGTCAAAAGAATTTTAAAGGCAGTCCCTTATTGGCAAGATACTTCCTGACTTCAAGGACAAAGCATTGATGGAACCAATCCAGAAAAGTGGTTCTTATTGTACAGGACTTCTTACTGTACAACCAAAAGACTGGTAGCTGGTGTTTATCTTTTCCCTTCAAGGCTTGGGGGGTTAGCAACTTTATGGGTAGGGAAGGTCCTGATCATAAACCTAACTGCATTTGCACAAAACAGTAGAGTTAGCCTATTCCTTCCAGTCTTAAATCCTGGTGCTCACTTCTCTCCCTTACTAATAAATGTCCTTTATGGCATTTTTT
The DNA here is from genome assembly GCF_028885625.2 of Pongo pygmaeus. Classification (NCBI taxonomy): domain Eukaryota; kingdom Metazoa; phylum Chordata; class Mammalia; order Primates; family Hominidae; genus Pongo; species Pongo pygmaeus. The sequence goes on along the minus strand of NC_072373.2, from coordinate 68,243,854 downwards.
TTCCCCAAAATAGGGCACTTTGTCTGCATTAAAACCACTTAAGGTAGACATCTTTCCTCCTCGATGATGTTTTTCAGTGGTGCCTGGGAACTCCTCTGCTGCCTCTTGGTTGGTAGCAGCTGCTTCTTCTGTTAGCTTGACATTTTTTTAAAGCCAAATATCTTTCTAAAATTATCAAACCATCCTTTGCTGGCATTAAAGTCTCCAGCTTTAGATAATTCACATTCCTTTTCCTTTGTCATATAATGGCTTCAATTTTTCTCAAATCAAATTAGTCTATAGGTATGCCTTGCTTATAGCAATCCTGCACCCATGTAAAAGCTGCATTTTTAATATGAGATAAAAAGATATTTCACAAAAAGTATAAGGTTTATGTACCTGCTGACATTGCTGCTACAACTACTTCACAATTTTCTTTTCTTTTTTTCTTTTTTACAATGATCCATATGTTGGATTCATTTGTCTTGAAATAGCAGGTAGCCACAGCTGTAGGCCTCAATTTATGGCAAATATCAAGCAATTTAACTTTTTCTTATACTGTCATGACTTTTCTCTACTTCTTGGGAACACTTCCAGCATCACTAGTAGTGACATTTCTTATGGGCCTCATGATGTTATTCAAGGTTTACAGTATTGCTCTAACCACAATGAAAACTATGCAAGAACCATGAGAGATCACTTTTTTTTACTACAGCATGCAATTTACTGGAGACAATCGCTCACTCAGAGATGATTATTGTCACATGGTGTTTGAAGCAGATACTTGCAACACTTGAGCTCATTGCAATAGCAACAGGAGGTGGCTACAAAAATATAGCAGTAGTACAGTTACACATGCAGTTAATTTTATGCAGTTATGCTTTAATACTGTATCTTTACATTTGTTTACATTTCTCTTAACTAAATGGTATCATGTACAGTCTGTAAATGTGTGGATAAGTTTTGATACATTTTAACTTTTTATAATCTGTATGTTTTATGGTACTAAATGATATAGATTAATATCTACATATATTTTGTGCATTCATGACATACCTAACTTTTTTTGATATTTCTAGGTTACACAGTTCTGTGAGTTTTTTCAAATTGTTGCAAATGTCCAAAAATTTTTTCCAATATATTTATTGAAAATAATCTGCATATAAGTGGACCCATGCAGTTCAAACATGTGTTGTTCAAGGATCAGTTGTATATACTTTAGAATTATACTGTCAATTCTTACTAAAAAACTTTTGCTAGGGTTTTGATTGGGACTGCATTGAATCTATAGAATATTGGGGAGAATTGACATCTTTATAATAATATTGAGTTTTCTCATTCATGAAGGTAATATAGTCATCCATTCATTATATACTTTTTCTCATTAAAGTTTTATACTGTTTTGTGTAGAGGTCTGATATATCTTTTATTTTATTTTATTTTTTGAGATGGAGTCTCACTGTGTCACCCATGTTGGAGTGCAGTGGTGCGATCTCGGCTCACTGCAACCTCTGCCTCCCGGGTTGAAGCCATTCTCTGCCTCAACCTCCGGAGTAGCTGGGATTACAGGCACCTGCCACCACGCCTGGCTAATTTTTGTATTTTTGGTTGAGATGCGGTTTCACCATCTTGGCCAGGCTGGTCTTGAATTCCTGAGCTCGTGATCTGCTCGCCTCGGCCTCCTAAAGTGCTGGGATTACAGGTGTGAGCCACCATGCCTGGCTGATATATCTTTTATTAAACTCATTTTGATGCTATCATAATTGGCATTATTTTTAAAGTTCTGTTTTCTAGTTTTTGTTGCCAGTATATAAATATACACATTAATTTAGCCATATTCAGCTATCTTGATAAATTCACTTACCAATTTTAGTAGTGTATCTGAAGATTCTTTTGGATTTTCTCTATATATAATTCTGTCATCTGTGAATAATGGTAGTTTAATTTTTCATTTCCAATTCTTATGCCCTTTTTATTTCTCTTATCTTATTATACTGGCTAGGACCTTGTTACAAATTAAATAGAAGTGGCAATAATGGAATTCTTATCTCATTCACAGTCTGAATGGAAAAGTTTCACTGTTTTCTCATTAAACATGATCTTTGCTGTAGGTTTTTTTATAGACACCCTTTTTAGGACTAAGTTTCCTTCTATTCCTAATTTGTTAGGTGTTTTTAATAAACACAAGTTGAACTTTACTAAAATTTTTTTCTGCAACTATTGCATTGATCATGATTTTCCTCCTATATTCTTTTAATATAGTGAATCACATTGATTTTTCATTGCAACCTTGGAGTGGCATCACCTTTGTTGTGATATGTTTTTTCTATATCATTGGGTTTGATTTTTTAAGATTGCATTATCTGTTTTCACAATAGAAACTGGCCTATAATTTGTTTTTCTTGCAATGCTCTTGTGAAGTTTTGATATTAAGGTTAGGTTTCCTTAATGAAACAAGCTAGATATGCTGTCTTTTTCTACTCTTTGTACTCTTTGGAAGATTTAGTAAGATTGAGGTATTTTCTTCCTTAGAGTTCACCCATGGAGATATCTGGGCTTGGAGGTATTTTTTTTTAATTGTTTTTTTTTTCTTTTTGTGGTTTCTACCAAGTTGTAATTTAACACAGTGGAGAATCAATGTGTTATTTACCATATTGAAAGAATAGGCTGGGCGCAGTGGCTCACTCCTATAATCCCAGCACTTTGGGAGCCCAAGGTGGGTGGATCATGAGGTCGAGATCAAGACCATCCTGGCCAACATGGTGAAACCACATCTCTACTAAAAAAATTACAAAAATTAGCTGGGTGTGATGGTGCACACCCGTAGTCCCAGCTACTCAGGAGGCTGAGGCAGGAGAATTGCCTGAACCGGGGAGGCAGAGGTTGCAGTGAGCTGAGATCGCGCCACTGCACTCCAGCCTGGTGACAGAGCAAGACTGCATCTCAAAAAAACAAAACAAAACAAACAAACAAAAAAAAGGAAGTGGGGGGAATCATGGAATCAATGCAGAAAAAAATTTAATGAGGTTCAAACTTTCTTTGTTTTGTCTTTTTTATGTCTCTTATAAGTTACAGATTTAATTTCTTTGAAAGAGAACCATTAAGCTTTTCTACTTCTTGTATCAATTACTGTAAGTTATTTTTTGAAGTAATTTATCCATTGCATTCTTATTTTCAGATTTAGTTGCATAAAGCTCTTAATATCTCCTTATTATCTTTTAAAACATTCATAGGATCTGTAGTGATGTCCTTTTTTCATTCCTGATAGTGAAAATCTCTGCTTTCTCCCTCTTATTTATTTATATCTATTAGTCTTGCTAGAAGTTTATCAAATTCATTAGTCTTCTCAAAGAACCAATTTTTGGTTTTGTTGATTTTTCTGGATTGTAAATTTATTTTTGTTTTTATTTATGTTCTTTATTTCCTTCTAAATTTTAGGGGTTTAATATGCTATTCTGTTCCAAACTTTTCCATGCATCTTTATATTTAAGGTGTATTTCTTATGAGCAGCTTCTTTTTTTTTCCTAGTGGGAGTTTTTAGTGTTTGTTTTGCTCATCATAGTATGTTGTATCTGGAATAGTAGCTGGAACATCCTAAGTGTTCCACCAGAAAATATTGAATGAATGAGAGAATGAGCACTGAGGTGTTTGTCAAGGGCAGAAGATGGGACAGAGATCATCAGGAATCTGAGTTTGTCCTGCAACAAGTGAATCAGTGCAACTCCCTTGAGGACTTTTGTTCTCTGTGTATTCCCTATCTGATGATGATTTAGCCAGTCTTCATGCTTATCTGTTTCATGCCAATCCCCCTATCAAGGACTTCTGCTTTCCTTCTTCCCACCTCCATCACTCACAATTATAGCAGTGAGGGGTGCCACAAGCTTAAGTATATAGCATGTTCTTTGCCAACATTCCCAACAACCCCTCCTTTTCAATGTTCTCTCACAGAAAGATTGCCTCCCACACCTCTCTTCATTACAAAAGAGCCCAAATAACTCCTGGTATTTTAAGGGGCACAAAGTTATGACAGTGACAGAGCGATGTGGTATTAGCACAGTGACTCCGTTGGATGTGCCATTAGGGCTTTGCATGTCATCTGGGTGACTGCTGCTTTGTCCACATTTAGCTGGGTGAGCCCCAGAGCTGAAGGAGTTTATTTTCGGTGTAGGAAGAAAAGCTTTTTGGATTTGCCTGTCGGTTCCTTTTATTTTTTTCAAAGACTCCAAAGTTGATATGGCTTTTCCCCCCTGCCTTGCTTCAGAGGCCCAAAGATGTAGACAATGAGTCTCTGCGTGACATTTAATTCGCCTACGGTGCTGTTTTGAATGTTACAGATGAACCAACTATGAATTGGCTGTATGTCTGTATTTATATGAATATGTGAGACAAGGGGACTAGATGAACTAGAGAGAGGCATTCTTGGGAAGAATAAGAAGACACCAGGGAAGAGATGGTGATGGGCATGGCAGATAAGAGTCACAGTGGTAGAGGGAACTTCAAGAGATCATCTGGGCTGGGCGCGGTGACTCATGCCTATAATCCCAGCACTTTGGGAGGCCAAGGCAGGTGGATCACTTGAGGTCAGGAGTGCGAGACCAGCCTGGCCAACATGGTGAAACCTTGTCTCTACTAAAAAATACAAAATTAGCCGGGCATGGTGGTGCGTGCCTGTAATCCTGGTTACTCGGGAGGCTGAGGCAGGAGAATCGCTTGAACCTAGGAGGTGGAGGTTTCAGTGAGCCAAGATCGCACCACTGCACTCCAGCCTGGGTGACAGAGCGAGACTCCATCTCAAAAAAAGAAAAAAGAAACCATCTGGTTGAGTCCTTTGTCCTTCAGTAGATGAAGTGTCCTCATCCATATTTTATAGACAATACAATTGAAATCCAGAGATGTTTCATTATTTGAAGAAGAAGTTGGAATCTGATTCTGCTAGCCTGTGAATTTCAAAGGTCAAAGACTATATTTACGTTGATCACTGTTGTATTCCCAGCACCTAATTCAGTGAGTAGTACAGGGTAGGTGCTCAATAAATATTTGCTGAGTAAACACCAAATATATACCTACAGCTGCTGAAAATTCCTTTACATTACACTTTAAGTTGTTCTCCAGAGCATCTGGTTAATCTGGCCCTAAAGTACTACAAAAATTATCAGTTTTTTAATTCATAGATACATGATAACAAGTAAAATAAATGGATTTCAGTTTATTAGATGAGGGTTCATTCATATAACAAATTTTTGTTGAGTATCAATATTATATACAAAGCACTGGTCTAAATACGGGGGATACGTCAGGGAACAAAACAATCCAAATCCCTGCCCTCATGGAACTTACATTGTTTACAATGTAAAAATAAAACAGATAAGTAATATACATAGTGCATTAGATGGTGATACAGTACAAGGGGACGGGGTCAGTTTTGGTAGGAGGCCCTGATGGTGTACTTTTATATAGGATAGTTAGGAAAGGCCTCACAGAGAAGTTGACTGTTGAATAAAGACCTGAAGAAAGCTAGGGATTAAGCCATATGGACATCTGGGGAACAAGCAATTTGAGAAAGAACAGCAAGTGTGAAGGCCCTAAGGAAGGAGGGTGTCTAGAAAGGTCAGGGAGGAGCTAGGAGAACCGTATGGATGGAGCTTATCAACTAGGGGAGCCAGTTCAGGTAGAATACTGTAGGTCATGATGAGACTTTGACTTTAACTTGGGGTAAGTTAGGAAGCCTTTGGAGAGCTTCAAAGAGGGCAGTGACATGATTCAGCTTACATTTGAATGGGGTCACCCTAGCTGCTTTGTTGGGAATGGACTGAAAGGAGGCAAAGATGGAAGTAAGGAGACCAGTTAGGAGGCAATTGCAATAATATGAGTGAGAGATGATGGTGGCTTAGCCCAGGGGGTAGCAGTATGAATGGTGAGGAGGAGTGAAATTCTGGATAGGTTTTGAAGGAAGGAAAGGCTGATTGATTTATTGATGAACCTGATGTGGGATATGCGAGACAAAGGGGGAGGGTCATGATTACTTGAAGGCTTTTGGCCTGAGCAGCTGGTAGGATGGCATTGTAATTAACTAAGCTGTGGAGAATGGTGAGAAGAGCAGGTTTGTGTTTTGTGGGGGAGGGGGGAAGGATCAGGAACTCAGGTTTAAATGTGAAGTTGGATGTGGCTACTGGACATCCATAGAGGATCTTTTGTAGGCAGGTAGAAACATGACTTGAATTCAGAGAAGTTTGTGGTGAAAAAATACATATATATCTGCATTATTGTAGTATATAGTTTTTAAGACCATGAGAATTACGTGTGAATAAAGCTGATGTTGTTTTATTAGTATATGGCCCAGATAGGGTTTTCTATTATATTCTGGGGGTCATTGATTAGCTTCAGGGCTACTAATCCAAGCTAGCTATGTAGAGCAAGTATGTGTTAACTCTACAGGTGAGCTGGTGAGGGAAGGGGGTGGATCAGCTTAAGCCAGCCTCACTGCCAGGAAAGCAGCCTCGGGTGTTGAGTCAGCTCTGCTATCATCCTTTCTGTGAAGGGGAAGACATCCTGATTGCTATTATAGATATGAACATAAACTCACCTGGATCATGTCATTTCACCATGTAGGCACCCCTCATCCACATGTTGAGACATGGGCATACACGTGCAATTGAACTCATTTCTTGTTTTTCTTGTGATACATTCACCTCAAGGTGAGACTTAGGTAGAGTTGACCAATGGGCTGGAGATCATGTGCTTAGGAAACACCGAGAACACATCTGCTCTCAATTGTCATAAGGTGTTTCTTTCCAAGGAGCCCCAAATGGATTGTGCTATACTCATAGCATTATGGTTGGTAATGGAGGTGCAAAGAAGTAGAAGACTTGGAGAGTTCCCTTAAGGAACTTATCTGGTGGACTTACATGAAAATTCAAATAGTAATGCAAGATGGAAGGTGCCAGACAACAGAGGCATGAAATAGTTCATATGAGTCATGAGAAATTCTGAGTGAAATCCTAGGTGCCATAAAGTCAGGAAAGGCTCATTCACATAGGAGATGAGGCTTGAGCTGACCTTTGAGGAGTGGGAAGACTTAAATAAGTAAACAGGAAGAGGGCTTCCTAGTGTGGTTGTGCAGGTTGTACATAAACAACTCTAAATAGCACCATAAATATCACAATCCATGTGTATGGCCCCAAGATGGAAAGACACTCCAGGAGGGAAAAAAGCATGGAAAAAAAACAAGGAGATAGAGTTACATAATACATGGAAAGTTTATTTGGCTGATGCTAGTCAAATATCCATCTACTTATTTAGGAAATATTTATTGTCTGGCATCATTGAGATCACACTGAACAGAGTGGAAGATTCATTTAGGAAAGTAGTGACAAAAATGTGTGGGCTGTTGCTATTCGATGTGAGGCCTTGAATGTCAAACCAAGGACTTAGGACTTTGCCCTATGGGCAATCAGGAGGTGTAGAAGGTTTTGGATGAGAGGTTGATGTTTTAAAAATAGTGTTCTAGAAGGATATCTTGGCAACAGTGTGCCAGATGGCTTGGGTTATGGGGTGACTTGTGGTGGGGAAGTGAAGGAAGACCATAAACCAGGAAAAGAGTGGAGAGTGTTAAAGGTAATTCAGTATGGGTTAACAGAAAGACATGGAGCCATTTTCAAATGTACAGAGTCGACTGTACATTCGCCAATTAGGTGCTTGGTAAATGCTTACTGTGTCCGTGGTTCTCTAATACATGTAAAAGGGAGACAGAAAAAAATTCAACAGTAATAATCCCAGGTATATCTGTGAATATAAAACACATATCCACATTGCAAGTCAGCCTGTCAATAAGGGAGGACAGAACATAGATAAGCAGAATGAGATATGGTGAATAAATTTAATAACTGCCAAGCTACTTAGGATTTATGGAGCTCCTTAATGACTTAAAGCATGACTGTATCACACTTGAGTTTTTTTACTACAACCCTATGAAATTAGTGTTATCACCCATCTTTCAATTTCAGTGAGGAAACCAAGATGCCGAGAGACTGAGTGACCTATTGTGCTACCTAGCCTTGCACTGTGCCAAGCTCAGTATCTCTACAATACATAGGTAGGGGAGCCTCTAGTTACTGAGCCAGCTTTGTCAGCTGTGGCGAGGGTCATACCTGATGCAGCCATGAGTGCATCCCCTCCTCAAGGGGCATACAATACCCTGCTGAGCTAAGACATCCAGTATGGGGTCTTTGTCACTGCCAAGAATGCCCCTGGCCATAATAACTGTACTTGAGTAGCGAGAATAGCAGAGTCCCTACTTCCTGCTCCTGGATGAGTTAGGTCAACAGGGACTCCACCAACTCTCCTTGGCACTGGTCCATCAGAGCTGCCTCATGCCTATTTCCATGCCTAGGTTATGCTGTAGGAAGCATTGGCATATCCAAGGCTAGATCTTTCATTTCCTTCCCCTGCGAGTCTTCTGTAATTGCTTGGAACTCTGGGAAGTCCAGCTTTTGGCTTAGTAGAGGGCTGTTCTTTCACTGAGTCAGGTCCCTTTCATGATGGAACCTCTTCTGATTATGAAGGTAATGTTAGAGTAGTTGGTGGGTATATTTGCTAGGGCTGCCGTAACAAAACACCACAGACTACTGGCTTAAACAGAAATTTACTTTCTCATAGTTCTGGAGGCTGGGGAGTCCTAGAGCAAGGTGTTGGCAGGTTTGTTTTGTCCTGACCCTCTCTCCTTGGCTTGCAGATGGCCCCCTTCTTGTTGTGTCCTCACATGTTCTTTTTCTGTGTGCATGCATCTTTTGTGTACAAATTTACTTTTCTTGTAATAATACCAGTAAGGTTGCATTAGGGCCCACCCCATTGACCTGATTTTTAAACCAAATCACCTCTTTAAAAGGCCCTGTCTCCAAATATAGTGGGGGTTATGGCCTTGGGGTGAATTTTGGTGGGAGACACAATTCCGTTCATAATCCTGGGGAAGCTCTTCCCACTCCACATTTCATTGTCCTGTTGTCCTTGCTCTCCTAATTCCACTTCCCTTCCCTCACCTTTTCTGGAAGTCTATTTGAGCCTGGATCCAGAAGATGCAAGGGAGAGATCTGAAGTGTTGCTTAAAAAAACCGCGACAGCCCACTTATGCTTAGGAGCTTTTTCTGGGCACCTTTCAGCAGCAACACACCCTCACAGTTGGACTTCCTGTGGTGAAGGAAATTTTCTAATTTCTTTTATTAAGCTAATTAGGAAAAGAAAAACAATAATTTTTTCTCAAATCAGATACTATAACTGGGACACAATGATTATTAATCATCATCAGCTGCAATTGAAGTCCATTTGGTCATTCAGCAAATATTCCCCAACCCCATTCCCACCTTTCCAATTATGCAACCCCTCAGTTAAAAATCGCCATCTCCAGAAGGCTCTCCCTAACTAATTTGGCCCACAATGATAAACCCCTTTTCAAAATTTATGTAACATTTGACATCTGTATTACTTATTTGGTATGTATTATAGTGTACCTTAAAATCTTTTATGTACACATATACCTAACAAAATAAGTTCCTTAAGGACAAAAGACCACACTTTATATAATTTTTGTTTCTTGGAATTTAACGGAGAGTAGGCACAGAAAAAGTTCTCAAATGTTTGCTGAATGATTAAATGATTAAATTAAATAATTTGAGGATGAATATTTTTTGAGTCCATAAATTTAGAAATTACTGTTAAATAAAATAACATTATATAGATTTTGTAGATTACAAATTTTGAAAAAATTGAACAGCAATAAAATACATTTTAAATTCAAACAATATATGGGCATACCTTGGAGATATTGCAGGTTTGATTTCAGACCACTGCAATGAAGTGAATGACAGTAAAGTAAATCACACAAATTTTTGTTTCCCGGTGCATATAAAAGTTATGTTTACACTATATTGCAGTCTATTAAGTGTGCAATAACATTGTGTCAAAAACATATCTACATACCTTAAATAAGAAATATATTGCTAACAATCATCTGAGCCTTCAGAAAGTCTTAATCTTTAGCTAGTGGAGGGTCTTGCCTCAATGTTGATGGCTGTTGACTGATCTGAGTAGTGGTTGCTGAAGGTTGGGATGACTGTGGCAATGTCTTAAAACATCTTGGTCTGTTTTTCTTGCTATAAAAGAATACCTGAGGCTGGATATGTTATAAAGAAAAGCTTTTTATTTGCCATACAGTTCTGCAATCTATACAAGAAGCATGGCATTGGCATCTGCATCTGGTGAGGGCGTCAAGCTGCTCCCACTCATGGTGGAAGGCGAAGGGGAGCCTGCCACATGGTGAGAGCAGGAAGCAAGAGAGTGGGGAGGGAGGTACCAGGCTCTTAAAAATTCTGGAGAGAGCTAATAGAGCAAGAATGGAGAACTCATCATCATCAGGATGGCACCAGGCATCAAGCTATTCATGGGAGATCCACTCCCATGACCCAAACACCTCCCATTAGGCCCCATCTTCAACCCTAGAGATCCAATTTCAACATGAGATTTGGAGGGTCAAATTTCCAAACTATAGCAATAAGAGAAGAATGATGCTTGCTGCAGCCATTGACTCTTTCGTGAAAGATTTCTCTATAGCATGTAATGCTGTTTGGTAGCATTTTACCAACAGTAGAACTTTTTTTGAAACTGGAGTCAATCCTCTCAAACCCTGCTGCTCTTCTATCAACTAAGTTTATGTAATTTTCTAAATTTTTTGTTGTCATTTCAACAATGTTCACAGCATCTTTACAGGAGTAGGTTTCATCTCAAAAAGTAAAAAGCAACTCCTCATCCATGAAAATTTTATCCTGAGATTGCAACAATTCAGTCACATCTTCAGGCTTCATTTCTATTTTTAGTTCTCTTGCTGTTTTCACCCCATCTGCAGTTACTTCCTCCACTGAAGTCTTGAACCCCCTCAAAGTCATTCATGAAGGTTGGAGTCAACTTTGTTCAAATGCCTGTTAATGTTGATATTTTTACCACTTCCCATGAATCTTCTTAATGGCATCTAGAATGGTGAATCCTATTCAGAAAGTTTTCTGTTTACTTTGCCTAGACCCATTAGAGGAATCACTATGGCAACTATAGCCTTATGAAGTACATTTCTTAAGTAATAAGACTTGAAAGTTGAAATTGCTCCTTAATCCATGGGCTACAGAATGGATGTTGTGTTATCAGGCATGAAAACAACATTAATTTCCTTGTGCATGTTCATGAGAGCTCTTGGATGACCATGTGCATTATCAGTATTTTGAAAGGAATCTTTTTTTTTTTTTTTTTTTGAGAAGCAGATCTCAACAGTGGGCTTAAAATATTAAGGAAACCATGCTGTAAACAGATGTTCTGTCATCCAGGCTTTGTTGTTTCATTTATAGAGCACAAGCAGAGTAGATTTAGCATAACTCCTAAGGGCCCTAGGATTTTTGGAATGGCCAATGAACATTGGCTTTAACTTAAAGTCACCAGTTGCATTAACCTCCTAACAAGAGAGTTAGCCTGTTCTTTGAGTCTTTGAAGCCAAACGTCGTCTTCTCTACTTAGGATTTTCTTATGTCTAGTTATGAAAGTCCTAGATGGCAGCTTCTTGCAATATGAAGCTGTTTCATCTACATTGAAAATCTGTTGTTTAGTGTACCCATCTTTATCAATTATCTTAGTCTTCTGGAAACCTTGCTGCAGCTTCTGTATCTGCACTTGCTACTTCACCTTGCACTTTCATGTATGGAAACAGTTTCTTTCCTTCAGCCTCGTGGACCAATCTCTGCTAGTTTCCAACTTCTGCAGCTTTCTCACCTCTATTAGCCTTCACAGAATTGAAGAGACTTAGGTTCTTGCTCTGGATTAGGCTTTGGCTTAAAGGGACGTTGTGACTGGTTTGATCTTCCATCCAGACCACTCAGACGTTCTCTGTATCAGCAAAAGGTTATTTAGCTTTCTTATTCATGTGTTCACTGGAGTTGCACTTTTAATTTCCTTCAACAACTTTTTCTTGCACTCACAAGTTGGCTATTTGGTGCAAGAGGCCTAGCTTTTAGTCTGTCTCAGCCTTCACCATGCCTTCCTCACTAAGCTTAATCATTTCTAGCTTTTGATTTAAAGTCAGAGAAGTGTGACTCTTCCTTTCACTTGAACACTTAGAAGCCATTTTAGGGTTATGAACTGGCCCAATTTCAATATTGTTGTGTCTCAGGGGATAGGGAGGCCAAAAAAGAGGGACAGAAATGGAGGAATGAATGGCAGGTCAATGGTGCAGTCATAACACACAACGTTTATCAGTTAAGCATACCAACTTACATAAACATGACTTATGGCACCCCAAAACAATTATAATAGTAACATCAAAGATTGCTGATCACAAATCACCATGACAGATATAATAATAATGAAAAATTTTGAAATATTGCAAGAATTATCAAAACATGACACAGAAACATGAAACGAGCATGTGCTGTTAGAAAAATAGCATCCATAGTCTTATTGGACTCAGGGTTGTAAAAAATGCAACATTTGTGAAGTACAGTAAAGTACAATAAAACGAAGTGCAGTAAAGTACAGTAAAATGAGGTATGCCTGTAGAACTAATCTCATGTCTTAGATGTGTGAAAAAAAGAAAAGAACACTGAAGCAAGGTTAGAGAGTTCTGCTTTCTGCTGTGCCTTTCATGGACTTTTGGACCTTGGGAAGTTACTCAGCCTTTCTCAGGACCTTTCACCATTTACAAGGTGAGACCATGGACTCTCAGATGACAACTAGATTTACCTTGCATGCAGTTTTCAGTGTATGGACATGGTTTACTGGAGAAAGATTCTGAGACCATGTCCAAACCCATCTACGAAAAGGTCATGGAATTGTTAGTCTTGTCAACAAATGCAGAAGAGGAAGTATAGGTAGTGTAAGTATAGACGTTCTCTGAGGTCCCTCCGAGCAGTAAAGCTCTATGAATTTATGATTCACTTTCTCTTTCATGAAGAGAAAGCACTTCAGAAACTTATGGGGCTCTGTAGTCATCAGCAAGAACATTTGCTTTCATTGTACTGTTGATAAGTAGGAGTGCTCATTAGCAGAGATTCTGGTCAACCAAATGCTGGATTAGTGTAGAGTATGCTACTTGATCTAAATTCAGGAAAACATGCCCAGGGCGTAGGACTTCTATACTACACAAATTTTCTTAATTGCATTGATGTAAAATGTGCAATTAAAAGGGTAATGAGAGTGGTTATCTCTAGGTAATGATTGTGGGTAATTTTTGTTTTCCCGTTTATGCTTTTCTGTACTTCTAAATGTTCATGTATTACTTTTATAATTAGAAGAAACAAATCCTATAAAAAAGAATGATAGATACTCTAGCAAGATGAAAGAACAAGGAAGAATTTCAAAATTCAGTTCATTTCAGTGAACATTTATCTATTTCATTCAATAAATATTTATTTACCACTTACAATGTTACAGGTACTGCAGGGGTTACCAGTAACTGATTCAAGAAGGAGAGCTGTTCAAAGAGCAAGATGTTTCATAGAAGGGAAAGCTATTGAAGTAGGTCTTGTAGGAAGAGTTATCAATTGACAGAATATGAAAATGGGGCATCTTGGGAAGAGGAAATGACACCTGTATCTGGAAAATGTAATGCATTATCAAAGGACTGTGAAAGGTCAGTTTAATGTTTCTGAGAGGGATCCTCCTTAGGAGTGGGGGGAGATAAGGCTCAGTAAATAGATGAGGCCCAGACTGTTGTGTCATGGTGTCTAACTAGTGGGCAAAATGGAGCCACTGCAGGGTTCTAAGCAGAGGAAGGCCACCATGAGAACAGTGTGTTGGGAACACTGATGTTGACTTCAGGAGGGTCAGAGGGAATTCACTGGGCAGCACAGTGGTTCAGGGTAAGGGAATGCTGTCTAAGCACCAGGCTTCTTCCCAAGTGTTCTTAATTATTACAAATTAGGAAGATTAAGGTTTAAATTGTGTCACTAACATGCTTATTCAGTGGGTGAGGCTACAGGTTGCTAAACTTTTTGGAATTGTGATACAATAATCTCATTGTTTTAGTGTCATGTCTTTTCCACCCACCTCTGCTTTCTCTTTCTAACCTTCTCCCACCCCATGTTATTGGCATTTAGTTCATATTCATTTTAGTATTAAAGTGAAGTAATTATTTCTGTATTGTGAAATTGGCATTTGAGATCATTGGAAATATTCTTTAATGCTGTAAGCTAGAGTTTTAAAAAATAGGGTTAGTTAAGTCATATTTTTTAAAAGAGAAAAAAATCACCCAGAAGCTATTGAAGATGACGAGATGTTGAGATGGACTGTATGTCTCTTGAGTCACTTTGGAACCTGTCCTAAGTGAGAACCTCGATTGCCCTACTACAAATGCACGTGTTCAGCTGCTGATTCAGGACTGATCACTGGGGGTGCCTCAGAACTTTCCATTTTCTTAGATTTGTCAGCAAACTCACACTCAGGGACCTTATGAGACCATGTCAGAGTAAATGTCCAGGGTTTACAGAGTGGATACAGTGGCTCTGTTTCTCAAGAAGGACTCTCTATAATTAGATTGTCATTCTTCTATTAAAAAATTGAAATTCTTTCTCCCAGGAGCTCATTGCCAGTGCCTTCTCTGTAGTCTTAGTCAATTCAAAAATATATCACTTCTGGAAGATGTGAGCTTGAAGTGTGAATGCTATCACATGAATCTTCTTTTTATCATAGAAAAGACTTTTAGGTGGGGTGCTGATGTCAAGATTAACTCAGAGAAAATTGGCTGCAGTTAGGGCTGAATGATAGTGATCATTCCAAAACTCATTAGGAGTCTAAAAAGTGAATATTTAGACTTTGACCAAAACCCGTTTGTCCTAGAGTGAAATATGGTAGCGAGAGAAAGACAGCCCTGCAACCCCGAAGTGTAGGCGGGCCTTTCTTTAGGAACCAGGCATGTTCTTGAAATCTTGTGTGTCAATCAGCTTTTTGTAAATGGAATCCTTTTTTCTCCTTCATTAACTTTCCCTGTAATTTCAGCAGTGTTTAACATTCATTACTGATTGATCTTGAGTTGGCAGTTAACTGCTAACATTCAGATTTGGATTTTAGTGCTTCTTTCTTGATTTTCTTGCCTTTTTTTCTTTGCTCGCTTTCTTTCAGCAACTACTTAAGGAGTAAATACTATGTCTCAGGCCCAGTGATAGGGACTGGGAATATAAGTAAGAATGACAGGTAAACAATTACCGTAGGAAATGGTAAATGCAAATCCTAGGAGTGCAGAGAAGCTGTGGTAGCACAGAGTCCCTCTGTCTGGGGAGGGCTTCCCAAGGCAGCGGTTACTGAAGGATTTGAAGATGTGAGGAGGAGCTTGCTTGGGTGATGCCCATCCAAGGAAGACCAGGATCAGAGGCAGGTTTGGGATTGACTAACTGGAAGGACTTTGGTGTTGAGGAGTTTCAGTCTCAGGACAAGCGGTGAAGCAGCTGATGATCGTTGCTTAGCCTTCTACATGGAGTGAGTAGTGGGGAAAAGTTGTTTGCAACATTTATTTCCCTAATGGCCAGGGAGGGGTTATTTCACTATTATTTCTCTCTCAACTTTTCTATCAAATACACTTGTGGAGTTTCTGTAGTGTGAATTGTCTTACTTCAATGTGTAAGTTCAATCTATATTCATGCAGTAGGAGGGCACCCCTAAATAAGATTGAGAGGGAAAAAACATGAATATTTTCAGCTTTAGTGGGAACTCTCATATTTGGCTTAGCAACATTAAAAATGATTATATAGAAATTACCAATTTTTTATGGTAAAGGACACCATAAGTAATGTCAACAAATGATTAATACACTGAGAAAAATGACACATAAAAAAATTCTAATATAAGTATATATAAAGAGCCTCTATAAATTTATAAGAAAAAGACAACATATAGAAATATGGACAAAGGAAGAGGGTAAGCGATTCAAAGGAAAGGCAATCCATATGGCCAATAAACACCTGAAATGATGCTAAAACTCAGAAAAATGCAAATTAAAGCAATAAATCGGACCAATTCTTTATCCATCAGATTGGCTAACATTAGTAGAAAGATTAGTGGAATGTTGCCTACCTGTGGTTCTGTGGTGTCTGTGTGGGTCTACTTTAATGAGTTTAGATCTAGGTGCTTGTCCTGGAGGCACATTCACAATGTGTTTTCAATGTGTTTTTTAAATAAGAAAAGCAAGTTACAGAGTAATGTGTATAGTATGATCCCATTCAAAAAAATAGCAAAATGCTATGTGTAAGTTTGAATGTGCATGAAGATAGGTGGGAAGAACACACATCGGGCCATAAGCACTTATCACAGCAGGATGGGAATTGGGGGAGGGTGGGGGCAAGTAACTTTTTATATATACATCTTTGTATGCAGTTGTATACATACTGCCTTTGTAATTTAATGTACAAAGACAAAATAAGTACCTAGAAATTAACAGATTAGTATACTTTTTCTGCTACTGTCTTGCCATAATGTTGTTCAAACCAGCTAGAAAACCATTTTGTGATGCCAGGTGAGATGAACTCTCTACTTCTTCCTGAGGGCTTTGTCTTCATGCATGGGACAAAGCAGTGTAATTAACATGCCCCCCCCAAAAAAAACCTAATATTCATTCATCTCTTACTTTGGTTATTATTTAAAAAGAAAACATTTGTCAATTACTTCACACTGACAAGCACCATCCCACTGAGGGGGCAGGCAGGAGGTCCATCTCACCACCCAGCTGTATTGCAACAACGCCCTCTCCATCTGGGAATATGGCCCAGGCACTCCTCTGGAATCCTGAACACACTCCAGGCACCTCTCTTCTTACTGAACACCATCTATGCTTGGAGCACAATGTGAGTGGACACCTCTGGTATCAGGCAGCTTCAGATATATTCAGAGAGATTGAAAACTGCAAGGATTCAAGGCATAGCAAATGATACAAAGACAAGAAAAAAAGACATTTAGAGGGGGGGATAGGGCCTGAAGGCTTGAATAGTCCTACAAGACTTTCTCAAAAGTCATCACCCTGGGAACTGAAACATTAGAGCTCTTTCCAGAGTAAGTCTATTCTCAGCCAGAGGTCTCCAACAGAGGCTTTCCATGTGTACTTGTTTCAAGTTCTGCTTACCTCCCAAGTGTTGTTTTTTTCTGACCCTGACGTAATTCCTCCCAGGCCAGGCTGGCCAGCACCTTCTGAAATTGCTCTCAGGCAGCTGGAAGGCCTGGCTGGCAGGAGCCCTGGGTTTTTCACCCTCAGCCCCAGGGCTCTTTGAAGGTCTACTCTCCAAGAACAAACCTGGCCTGACGCTGCATAGCTGCAGAATAGGGGAGCTTTCTCGGCCTGGTGCCCAGGGTGGCTGAGCTGCCAGCCAGGTGCATGATCCTCAGTTAATTCGGTGACTACAGGTAGTCCTGCAGCCCAGGCTGTGTGCTGATTAGTCTGGGCTGATGTTGGAGACCTCTGAGAATAGACTTAGTCTGGAAAGAGCTCTGATGTTTCAGGTCCAGGATGATGACTTTTGAGAAAGTCTTGTAGGACCATTCAAGCCTTCAGGCTCTATCCCCCTCTCTAAATGTCTTTTTTTCTTGTCTGTATATCATCTGCTATGCCTTGAATCCTTGCAGTTTTCAATCTCTCCAAATATATCTTAAGCTGCCTGATACCAGAGGTGTCCTCTCACAGTGTGCTCCCCCAGCATCGTGCTCTGAGCATAGGTGGTTTTCAGCAAGAAGAAAGGTGCTTGGAGTGTGTTCAGGATTCCAGAGGAGTGCCTGGGCCGTATTCCCAGATGGAGAGGGTGTTGTTGCAGTATGACTGGGTGGTGAGATAGGCCTCCTGCCTGCCCCCTCAGTGGGATGGTGCTTGTCAGTGTGAAGTAAACCCTGGAGCACCTGAGGGAGGAAGAGGAGAAGGAGATAGATCTTCAGCTTCCAGGGACTAGACTGAAAGCTTAACTGGCAAAATGCCCATTTTATTCCCTCATTGCAAGCTGAAAGTAGACAGCTGAGGAACCCCGGGCTTGACCACTTTTTTGCATTGGCAGATCCTTCGTGGGAGACACATGATCCACATGGGCGTTCCTAGATCCCTTTGAAGGCTCCATAAGCCCAGGGAGATCAGATTTACCTCAGGTTTCAAGTAGATCTCAAGATCCCACTGGAACTCAGATTTTCAGGAGATTTCAGAGTTAGGACATGAAGTGCAGGAGATGGTATCAACAGCAACAAATCTGTCTGAGATTCTAAGAGTTCATCCCAGTGTAGCCCCAAAGACTTCAGACTGAACCAGATTCACCTTGAATTGAATAAGCTGATGCAATATTGGCAGCTACACATTCTTCATATCACACCTCTTTTCTCAACTTCTCTTCACCCTGTAGTCTCCACAGAGATATCCCTGAGGGATAGCAAGAGTGGGGAGCTAACCTGTTTCTTTGCACTGAATGAGCAATGCTTGTGCCTTTCCTCTTTTCTTCTGTCCGTACGTTTCTAGAAGAGCCAGTTATAGAGAGTATAGAGTAACCCAAGAATACAGGTTTGGGAGTAAGGGAGCTGACTTTTATTCCAAGTGCTGCCACTGGCTCTCCGTGTCACCCTGGTCAAGGCATGGGGTGGGAGCAGGTGTTGAAAGGAGCCTGCTGCTGGGGATTGGCTGGCCCCCAAGGAGCTTATGCCCCTCTTGCTAGGATGCTGGGGATCAGGTCAGTAACACCTGTCTTTACAGATGTGGGCTTTGTTACATATTTAATATTTAATTTAAAAAGAATTAATGACAGTCATAACCCATATATAACCCACTTCCTGATGTGATTTGTTTGGCCCAATTTTACAAAGTTATCCTGTCAGAGGAATTTCATTTATAAAGTTCCTTATTGCTGAGCCTCTGTGTGTTCCAGTTATGAGCCACATGTGTCAACACCGTGGAAATGAAATTTGTACCCCCTGGACCCGTGCAGATTGATTTGATTCTGGGCTAAATGGAAATAGAACCTGTGCAAGTCAAATGTTTCTGGAGTATCTGCCATCTACAGGGCACTTGGAGGAAACATAAAGACATTCAAGACACAATCCATGTATTCAAAGAATGCACAGTCCAGCCAACAATGTTTTAAAGCTTCCAGTAGTTTCCTAAAAAATACCGTAGTCTTTTTGAGTTTGGAGAATATTATTACTGTTGTCAATTACTTTTTATTAGCACCCTGTATGATATAGGTACTATCTTAGGTTGGTTTCCCTGGAAGTCAGCTCTGCAAAAGAGAATTGCAAGCAGAACATCTATTGAAGTGTGCTTTGGAAAGATATACCTGAGGATGCAAAAAAGCCAAAGGTGAACAGAGGAAAGGCTGACTTGCACCACCAGAGCTGTATGTCCCTTCAGAGGTGTCTCTAATCGAGGCAAGGGGCAGTTTCCAAGGAAGGGTGCAGCAGCTGGGGAATAAGAGTGTCTGCCCTGAAAGCAGAACCTGAGTGTAATATCATGGTATCCACTCCAGGCATTCAAATTCATTCTTATCACCATAGCTAATACTTACCGAACGCTTTCTGCTTGCCATAGCTTGAGCGGAGTGTTTTAGCTGCACTGTTTCTGATTCATGCAATGTAGAGATGAGGCAGTTAAGGGGCAGAGAAGTGAACTGCACAATGAATACCATGGTAGGCAGAGAGGTGGAGAGGGGAATTATTAATAACTATCAGACTACGCTTTTTTATTTTTTTGAGATGGAATCTTTCTCTGTCACCCAGGCTGGAGTGCAGTGCCACCATCTTGGCTCACTGCAACCTCCACCTCCCAGGTTCAAGCGATTCTTATGCTTTAGCCTCCTGAGTAGCTGGGAATATAGGTGCCTGCCACCACTCCCGGCTCAGTTTTGTATTTTTAGTAGAGACAGGGTTTCACCAAGTTGGCCATACTGGTTTTGAAATCCTGACCTCCAGTAATCTGCCTGCATTGGCCTCCCAAAGTGTTGGGATTACAGGCATGAGTCATTGTGCCTGGCCTCAAACTGTACTTTACATGTAATTTTTAAAGTGCTATCCCATGATAGGAATTATCATTCCCATTGTACAAATTGAGAAACTAAAGCATGGAGAGGTTAAGGGATTTACCCGATGTCACAGAACAAAGAAGAAAGAGGTAAGGCCAGGGTTTTACTATTAGCCTATGATGTCTCACAGAGATAACCTGTCCAATTAGATACCCAATTTTTGGCTGGAGAAGGCATCACAGACCTTGGGTAATTCATGGCCCATCAGTTTGCACCCATTTCCATTAATGTGGACAGATCATGCCCTTCATTGTGGGTCAGTGAGCATGGTCTTTGAAGTCAGGCAGATGTGGCTTTGAATTCTAGCTCTCATTTTATGACTTACGTGTCACTTCACACCTCTAAGCTCAGTTTGCTCTTCTTTAAAATGGGGGTGATAATGATGACTTCATTGGGTCATTATGAGGATTAAAAGAAATCAGGTATGAGAAATCTCTCAGCACATTCTCCCCTCCCTGGCAAAAGGGTTCAAGGCTGCACAAAGATTATCTAAGGGCAGATACTCTGAACATAGCCATAGTTTATTGATTCAGCATTTTCTCATTTGCTTCCCTCTCTCAAGAGGCAAGAGAGAAAGCGAGACTGTCTTCCATGCAGTTTGCTCAGAATTCTAACACTAGCCTGTTAGTCTAATCATAACACATTTCTTCTTGGAAACAAACATAGCAACAGCAATTATATCTTACTTTTAATGTCTAATTGGCTGTAAACTCGCTTTTACTAAGTTATTTCCATCGAACATATAGAGCATTGTGCAGTTTGCTTATCTTGATGTCCTCCTCTTGCAGTCCCCTTCTTGGCTTTATTCGGGAGGCCAATTATGTGTGTGCTTGCCTTGTGGGTGCCCTGGAAACTCCAGTAAAGGCCAGTGACAGTGTTGTGAGCCTCCTGCTCCTCATTATCCACAGAGGCAGGAGCCTATCAGGGCCTCCAACCTTGAATTTTTGTGTGAGTTCTGCTTCTGTTCTCCTACTCCAGGTATGTCCCCTCACCTGGCTTCTGGAGTAACCCATCCCTGCTCTCTGAACCCCACTTCACTGTGCCTTCCTCTGCTTCTAACCCTGCCTCTACGATGGGCTCTCTCTCCTTTTCCTCATAAGCTAATCATTCTTTCCTGCAAGAAGTCCCATAGGGCAGCCATGCCATCCTAGCCAGACTTGGTTATGGTATTACCGGGTGTTCAGAGGACACACCCCAGCACCTCTACACTGGCTTTCAGCCAGATATGTCTTCACCGCTTGTCGAGACAGAACAGCTTTCTTCTACCTTTATGCTATGAAGCAGCCTTTCCAAGAGCCCCACTGGGGCCAGAGCCCATGTGGGAAGATCCTCCCTTAAGCTTTCCGCCTGTTTTTCCAACTTCTGAAACTTACATCCTTCTGCAGAGTTCAGGACTCAGTGTAGGTGTGTCTGATGCCTGGTCATCCTAGAGAAGGGGTTGTGGGAGGGGCTGTACCTGTTGCTATGGCAGCACCCAATTGAGATCATGAACCCATTTGATTCAGAGGCAATTGCAAGGTGAATCAATCTCCTTCTCACCCACTCCTCTTCTCCTCCCTCTCTATCTCTCCCCACAGCCTTCTGTCATCTTTCCTCCTCCCCACTCAACCTCAAGCTTTCTCCTTCCCCAGCTCTCTCTCTCTCTCTTTTTTTACTCCTAGATATGATACATCAGTGTAGCAGCTAAAGCTACTCATGGTAGACTTCTTATTTATATTATACTTTAGCAAGCATCACCTAAAGGGCTTATTAAAACACAGATTGCTGAGCTTCCCCTAGAGTTCTGATCTGTACTCTGCACTGGGACCCAAGAAAGTGCATTTCTGACAAGGTCCCAAATGATGCTGACACTGCAGGTCCAGGGGCCACACTCTGAGAACCACTGCTCTAGACTATGTTTACCCAGTTTGATTTGGTTGTGGCTGGAATATTCCTCTGCATTTTGATTCTAAATTATTTGATTAGCTCATTCATCCATTCATAGAACAGATGTTTATTGAGCACCTATTCAGTGTGAAACAACTGTGCTAGGTACTAGCTACTTAGAGAAACATAAAACCTTGCCCTCTAAGAGTTCACAGATCTGTACAAAAGACACAGTAAATAAGTAATTATTATATGGGGTGATAAGTATTGTAATAACCTGCAAATAATAAGAGATTTAAAAGTATATAACTGACTCCTTGCTCATAGCAAGTAAAATATTTAGATGATAGGAATATAAAAAATAATGACCTATTCATTTATTTTTCTTTCTTTGCCAAGAATTGCCTAAAGGGAACTGAGCTTTACCTATTTAAATAATAATATTAACATTTAATGTTTGTGGAGCATTTACTATGTTTCAGATACTGTACCACATACAAGGCATATTGGTTAAGAGTGCTGGGGTCAGACTGCTAGGGATATAGTCCTGAGTTGTCATTATCTGTGCAACCTCAGGCAAGTTACTTAACCACTCTGTGCCTCAGTTTCCTCATCAGAGGAAAAGGTTATAGTATTAGTTTCTGCTTCAGCAGATTACTGAGAAGATGAAATGTGATAATGTAGTCAAAACATATATAGTAATTACTCCAAAACATGTTGACTCTTATTACCAACATATTTTGACCTGATGCTGAATATCACAGAATTGGCCTAGAGAAATTGATATCTTCCAGACTAAATAAATCTCCAGGATTTTGTCAAGAGAATGGATGGGGGCTGGACCTCAATGTGGTGATTAGAGAATTCCAAAGCAGGCCTGAAAACCCCTTGGAGCACCAGTCAGAGGAAGCAGCCCTACTTGGCTGTCGGAGAATCAGTGCACCCCAGTGGAATATAAGAAAGGCCCTGATGGATGTCCAGGATTTGGACCATGAAACTTGTTTTGGAGGAGGGAGGGGGATTGTCAGGACTGAGGCTTTACAGTCTCTGGTTGACACAGCTGAGGAAGGCAGAACCCTCAGGCTGGGGTGTGAGAGTTTCAAGCTTAGCCTTGCCCAGTCTTGCCATCTAGAGAACCAGGGTCACTTTCAGGCCCAAATGCCATGGGGCTGGTGCTGTCAGCATTAACAGAGCGTTTCCTAGCAATGCCCATCAGCAAAGAGGCTGTGTTTTCTGAACCTTCTCCAAAGAGGCTGCTCTCTCCCCTCTTCGATATGCACCCCCATCCCTGAGAGAAGTGGTTTCCTCTTGTTATTTGGAAATCAGAGAGAGTTTCCCAATCTTTGTCTGGGGCTCTACAGGGACAACAGTCCACATTCATGTTGAGTCAAGTCTCTCTTTTCTGTCTCTTAGACCCAGCTTCACAGCTGAGACTGTAGCTATATGAGAAAGCAGAATCTACCAGTTTTGTTTTAATCCTTTCCTGAGCTCATCAGAGATAAGAGTGATAGAGACTTTCTTCTTACAGAGAGGATTAGAAGTTCTTTGTGGCATGATATACCTGGGAAGGGCTTATTAAGTGATCATCCCTGATAAAGCCCCTCTAATCATCTACTAGTTTTGCCATTTTAGTGGTGGGAAAAAAAACACAAAACCCTAGGCACTGAATTAACTCTTGGGGAAATCTTTCTAATCCCTTCCTCCCTCCCTCCCTTCCCTCCTTCCCTCCCTCCCTCCCTCCCTCCCTCCCTCCCTCCCTCCCTCCCTCCCTCCCTTCCTCCCTTCCTCCCTTCCTTCCTTCCTTTCTGTGTGTCTTTGTGTCTTTCTGTCTTTCATCCTTTCTGCTTGTCTCAGATTTAATCAGAGCCATACATTCAGCTTATTCACTTATTTGTTTATTCATTCAACAAATACTTGCTGAGCACCTACTGAGAGCTAAGTTGGGTTCTGGGCCAGAAACAGAAAAAGCAAACCTGCTTCTTGTTCTTGAGGATGTCAAATATTGTAGAAGTGAACAACATACCAGCCCACAATGATTATGTTGCAGTTAAGTGGTATGGTGGAATTCAGTGCAGGGCATAAGGGAGTGACTGACTCTGGGAAGGTTTTTTAGTGAAGGTAACATTCAGTCAGGGCTTGAGTGGAGGCTTTTCAGGTGGAAAAGGTAGGAAAGGCATTATAGGCAGTGGGGACAACATGAGCAATAGTGTAGACGTAGGAAAGAACGTGGCATAGAATTGCAAGAAGCTGGATGTGGCTGTGTGACTTGGTATACAGGTAGGCAGATGCTGTGAGAGACAGATGAGCTAGAGAGGCTAGGTTGGGTCAGTCATGGCAGGGGATTTGGCATGGGCAAATCCCCATTTCAAGGTATTAAGCAAGGGAAAGACAGGGCAAGATGTGTTGCTTAGAAATGACAACTCTTCCCTGCTCTGAAGAATGAAACCAGCTGTGCCTGGGAGTCACTTGCCGCACTTTACAAGATCTCCCTGGCAACAGAATGGCTGTTGTACAACTAGCCAGGGAATTTGCTGTGACAGTCTTCCAACCTTATCTGACATCCAGAGCAGAGAAGGAATTGCCAGGTTAGGGTGTAGATATCAAAGGAATTGAAGCAACACAACATTGGAATAGGATTACAATATGAAATTAGAATTGAAGCAACACAACATTGGAATAGGATTACAATATGAAATTAGAAACTATTTTCTCTGCTGGCATTGTTGTAAATACCAGCACCCATAGCTCCCTTCTCAAATATATTGTAAGTTAAAACATTGCTATTTTAATCTCTAACCCCCTTGCCTTCTAACCCAGGCAATACAATATAGCTTCTTTAGGAGAGGCCCAAGCTGGGTGTGGATTCTGAATCTTCAATATGCTTACTGTGGGAGCTTGGGCACATCCCCTGTGCCTTCTGAGCCTGGGTTGTGTTGTTATTGTTGCTTGTTGGTTTGTGATATGGTTTGACTGTGTCCCCGCCCAAAATCTCATCTTGAATTGTAATCCCTATAATCCTCACAATCTCCACGTGTCACGGGAGAGACCAGGTGGAGGTGATTGACTCATGGGGGCAGTTTCCCCCATGCTGTTCTCATGATAGTGAGTGAGTTCTCACAAGATCTGGTGGTTTTGTAGGTGTTTGGTAGTTCCTCCTACATTCATTCTCCATCCTGCCTCCTTGTGAAGAAGGTGCCTTGCTTCCCCTTCTGCCATGATTGTAAGTTTCCTGAGGCTTCCCCAGCCATGCTGAACTGTGAGTCAGTTAAACCTCTTTCCTTATAAATTGCCTAGCCTTGGTCAGTTCTTTATAGCAGTGTGAAAACAAACCAATACAGTTTGTTACATGTACAATTGCAATAGCACCTCTCTTGCATGTGGTTGTGAAGATTAATGTATACTATGCACCTGGTCCAATGTCCAGCTTAGAGTAGAGTAGATGCCTTTTTTTTTTTTGAGATGGAGTCTCACTATGTCTCCCAGGCTGGAGTGCAGTGGCATGATCCTGGCTCACTACAAGCTCCGCTGACCAGGTTCACGCCATTCTCCTGCCTCAGCCTCCCGAGTAGCTGGGACTACAGGTGCCCGCCACCACGCCCAGCTAATTTTTTTGTATTTTTAGTAGAGATGGGGTTTCACCATGTTAGCCAGGATGGTCTCGATCTCCTGACCTCGTGATCCGCCCGCCTCGGCCTACCAAAGTGGTGGGATTACAGGTGTGAGCCACCACGCCCAGCCGAGTAGATGCTTAACAAGTGGAAACCATTATTATTTTTCTCCCCTTTGATACATGGAGCCTTAGGGTCTAAGTGACAGGAAAATGTTCAGATAAAGATGTTTTAATTATGTCTTCTTAGTACTTCCAGAAAGAGGTCTGCATGGGTTTAGGTCAGCTTTGCCTTCCGACAGCTTATGTGCATTCTTGTGTTGCTCTCCCATCTTCACTGCTCTTCCTACATTCTACCCTAATGAACGGCAGAGAGAGTTATGCAGAGTGGTCAAAGTAAAAAGGGATTCTTTCTGATGTTTCCCAGATTGGAGAAACAATGAAGATGATTACTTTATTATTTCTGTTTTGTTTTAACCTTGTTGTGCCCCAAACTAATGGTGATGCTCATTTGGAATGAGCTTTGTGTATCTTTGGGCAAAGAGGAAAACCAAGATGAATTTCTAGGAGGGCAGCAGAAGAGTGAATAAGAGAGTACAAATCATCACAAATCAAGAGATGAGATAAGAGAAGGGGGTTGGGAATGGCAGAATTAGAACCTGAGAGTTAGAGTTCATGAGAGAGAGGAGAAGCAAAATAAGAAATATGGAGTCTGAGTGGGAAGGAACCCCACATCTGTTGTCTGATACAGGCACCTACTCAAGGGAGGAATTCGGCATCAGTGTCCCTCACAGATGGTCGCCTGACAGAGTGATTTCTATAAATAACAATTATATGGCACTAAGGGAAGTGGATGAGGCTGCTTACAAATGGAGTTGACCAGCGTGGGGACTGACTGTCCCCAAGGTCTGTCAAAGGAGTGATGGGAAGATATTTTGTACACATCTGTAGCTCAGTGTGCTATGAGAAACTGACCTCATAGGGCCATCTTGGAGTGACTCACCCATGTACCCTCAGGCCTTCAGGTGATTAATAGGCATGTAGGACTGACATTTCATTATCATTCCATCAACGCTGATGTAGACTTATTGAGCATGTCTTCCACTGATGCTGTCTTGGGTTCTGGAGATACAAAGACTTACAAGCCGTGGTTCCTTGCTTTCAACCTGTTTTTATTAAGGAATAGGAGTGTTTCCTGTGGCCACAGAATAAACGAAACTAACTGTCCTGGGGCTTCTTCAGGAAACCAGTGGGGCTAACCAGACTTACACAGTGTTTGATACACAATCGTTAATTAAAACAGAGATGTTCAATGATAAATTAATTCACCTTCTGCTCAGAATTCATTGAGGAGGGAAGAATGGAAGCCAAGAAAAATGATTATCTGAAGCTTTTTTCTTGAGCGTCTGCTCTTATAGGCTGTGCTGAATATTTGAGTGAGCTAAGTGTACTTGCTGTATGTCAACAGAGATGACATTTTACGGGTGATATATTTATTTCCAGAGGAGGAAACTTATATAGGCTTGTGAAGCAGAAGAATGCCAGCAGGTTTCTAATCTCCTATTAGTAAACAACATTATTGAGAATCTCCTGTTTGTGGAGTAATATTCTAGGCATTTGTAGAGTGAACACAGAAATAAAGATGCAGTTCTGTCTTTAAGAAACATTCAGCCCTAATGGGAACGGAAGACCAATATGTAAAAGAGACAGAACACATATAAAGAAGGTCCATAAATAAGTGCAAATAAGTGCCTGAGTGCAGCACTTAATGTTCTGTTTTCTATTATAGGTATTTGTACTCATGACTTAGCCTTCTTATGGATACCAAAGCCCTTGAGAACTATTTTCCTTTCTCATTCATCTTGTGCAGAGTACACACTCAAAAGTGTTGAATGAATATGTATGCTACTGTGAGGTGTGCCTAATTGCTGGGGGAATTCTGGAGTGAAGTAGAATGACATGTTTAGGGGAAGCCTTATAGTGGCTTAGCAGTGTTTTCAAGTATGAGAGGACTTGTAATTGGTGGAGTAAGGGGACAGGAGGGAGAAGAAAGAAGGAAGAGTTCACAGGGACTGAGCAAATCCAAACAATTTATACCACCATTCAGGGTCCTCCATGATCTGATCCTTCAGGTCTTACCTTGCCTTGCTTGCTGCCACCAAAGGCGGCCCTCTGTGGTCTTCACATTCCCACCTCTTTCTCTCTCCTTGGAATGTCTTCCTCTGTTGATTGGCCAAACTGAATCCACCTTCCACTTCATGTCTGGGTGAAAGTACAGTCTCAGGAAGCCTTACATGACATCTCTATCCTTGCTCCTATCTTCATTAAATGGCAGTGTTTGCAGGTCTGATTTCAGTGGTCTTAACCTTCAGAGGAAATGAGAGACAATCATGGTCTTCAACCTCGGGTAGCTTTCAAATGAGATCATTGAGGCAACACTAATTTTTTTTTTTTTTTTTTTTTTTTTTTGAGATGGAGTCTCGCTCTGGACACCCAGGCTGGAGTGTAGTGGTGCGATCTCGGTTTACTGCAACCTCCGTCTCCTGGGTTCAAGCGATTCTTCTGCCTCAGCCTCCTGAGTAGCTGGGACTACAGGCATGCGTCACCACACCCGGCTAATTTTTGTATGTTTAGTAGAGACGGGGTTTCACCATCTTGGCCAGGCTGGTCTTGAACTCCTGACCTTGTGATCCGCTCTCCTCTGCTTCCCAAAGTGCTGGGATTACAGGCGTGAGCCACCGCACCTGGCCTGAGGCAACACTAATTATATACAAAATAATAAGAGGGAGCAGGGCTGTATATAATTAGGTGCTAAACAGAGTGGACAGAACAGAAGAGCTGTGCAGAGTTGATTGGAGGTCAGAAGTCCTGCATTCTGGTTCTACTTCTGTAACCAATGAATGGAGTACCTTTTGGCAGTCACTTGGCTTTTGAACCTTGGTTCTTCTGTAAAATGAGGGGTTTGTGCAAGATGCTGTGATTCCTTCCAGCTCTAGAATCTGTAAGATGATAAAGGTTAGAGTACTCATTTTAGACTGAGTGGGAAATAGTGATTTGTTAGTAAGAGGGGAGAGGGGAACATCAGGAAAAGCAATAAATGATGGCAACCAGAAGGATTGATTCCTGACAACCATAGGACAAAGTGGAGAATCAGAGAGGGACTGGTTGAAGAGCGGTTACCTTGGTATTATCCAGCATGTTCTTTCTGGAATACGATGGGCACTGCACAAAACGTTCACAATAGAGGATATATGAAGCCTCCTGTACTCTTTTGCCTTTCTGATACTCACTTCCCCTCTTGTTTTCAGAGCCCTTTCTGGTGCTTGCCCCTCTTTAAAGAATACAAATCTCTCATCAGCAAGCCCTGTAGAAGGGGCAAAGGGGTGATGCACTTTAGCTCATCACCACTGGGCACGTTCTCTTTAATCCTCTCTTAAATTCACCTGCTTTGGCTGATCTGCATACAGTGGGAGTGGTGTCAGAGCAACACACTGGCCTTTTCCCAAAGCAAAGCGGGATCCCAGCCTGGATGGCCCAGCACAGGGTCAGCTGCCTCTGTCCTGGCCCCCCAGAGCATCTGCCTCCCCAGCACCCTGGGCTGCAGTTGCAGAGGGCCTTCTTTTTAATTTTTTTCTAATAATAATTGTTCTTTCAAACCCTAAAACAACATTTTGTTATTGCATGAAAGTTGCAAAAATATAAAAATAATTTTTAAGAATAACTCATTTCTACCCCCTCACTCCCCCCACAGGTTATCATCACTATTATTAATAACATTTTTCACTGTTTTGACTAAAAAAGGATTTCTTTTAAAATTCACCCATGACCCAAAACTATTTAAATAAACTAATTTTATTTTGGAGAAAACCCCTAAAACTTTTATTATAGAGATTTTCAGTCATGCACAAAAGTAGAGAGAATAAAATATTGAAATCCTATGTAACCCACATCAGCCCCAGCAGTTACAAGAAGACCTTAAAGTCTTTAGAGGATCCGGCATCTCCCTGTTGGGCTTCTGTGTCAGAGTTCAGAAAGGGAGAGGGGAGGGATAGGATAAATATCATATGACATCAATGTTGGAATTACTAGGATTTAACCAGAGGGATTTTAAGCACAGCAGGACCCTGAGCCCTGCCCATATTGGAGGTGCCCACTTTTGCAGACCCTGCCACGGCAGCCTTCGTAGTCCTATGTGGCAGTGCTCTTCGCTCTTGAATTGTCCTCCCAGGAGCGTGGATGGGTTTTCACTGACACACGGGTACCTGCCTGCCCAGTGCCAGTGGTGAGGGTGGCCCACATCTGGGGTGGGCCATGCCAGCCCTTGCAGCTGCTTGGCCAGAGCTCCTGACCCTGGTCTCGGTAGCGTCGTGTGGCTGCTTGTAGGTTGGGTGGAGGAGTGTTTCTTTCTGTGCTCCTTCTCTTTGCCAAATACTCTGCTGCATTTTCCCACTGGCAAAAGAAGGGGAAGAATAGGTGGTGAAATGTGGTTCTGGACTAAGGCACTGCTTCATCCTCAGTGACAATCACTGACATTCTTGGCAGCGGGGAGATGGTGGCTGCATCAAGTCCAGAGGATTCTGAATGACCAGAATGTGTGGGAAGCCTTGCTTACTCATAACGGCCCCTGGCTAAGCCAGATGCTGCCTCCGGAGATTGTTTGTGTGGGGATACTTAGTATGTTTATTAAATATACTCAGGGCTCCAAGTTACAGTGAAACGCCCTGCTCCTGGGCCTGACAGGCTCAGCCTCCTGGCTGGGTGGCAGCAGGTGCCTATGTTTCACTTGGAGCTCTAGGTCCTCATTCTTTCCCCTGCTCCCCAACCTTTGCCTCTTGCCTGGGGGCTGAGAAGACAGCTTTTATTTTTCTGGCTGTAAGATCCTAGTGGTGACTGTCCTATCTGTCTTTTGTTCTGCCCTAGAAGGTAGTAATAGTATGGGTAGGATTGCTTTTAAGAGTTCTGGAACTAAAGCAGACATGCAGTCAAGGGTTTGCAAGAAGTTGACCCATTTTGGTTCTAGATTGTGGCCCCAGATCTGCCGATAAGTTGCTTGGATCCTCAGGGAAGTTGCTTTGCTTCCTTGGGGTTCAGTTTCCTCTCCTATGGAATGATGAGTTGGATGACTTGTTCTCATCATCCTCTTCCAAGAGTATGACTGGATTTCCTAGTCTGCAGGAAACCCGTTATAGGCATTTAATTGCCCAATGATGTGTGGGATATGCTGTACATTGTATCCTTTTCCTAAAATGTGGGTGTGGT
Source organism: Pongo pygmaeus (assembly GCF_028885625.2). Lineage (NCBI taxonomy): Eukaryota > Metazoa > Chordata > Mammalia > Primates > Hominidae > Pongo > Pongo pygmaeus. The sequence continues at coordinate 68,213,092 of NC_072373.2, read as the reverse complement.
CAGAGGAATCATACAGTGGCTTTGAGGTAGAAACACCATCCAACTGGTGTGACTTAGGGGAGGCGTGTTGCCAGCTTTGTATGGTGGGTCAAAACCCTGATAGAATGCCTTAAATCAAATTCCCTAGAAACTGTGAAACTGAGCTTCTTGTGGCAGTGTTTTAATGAGGGACTGCTCTTAGGAGTTACCCATAGGTATGTGAGGGAAGCAGGATAGGTCAAGGGAAAAACTAGGCAAAGCCTCAGCCTGGTTCCATGGGCAGCCCAAAGTGTGAATTCCACCACAGCAATTGTCTTACCCAGTGGCAAAAGGGCCGGGCCATTGATAACTCCTACATTAGGTAGTTATCTGTTATAGCCCCACATCATCACCAGCAGGGGCAGGAATAACATTCCAAGTGAAGCTGGTCTGTCAGGCAAGGGCAAGCATCTGAAAAGCGTACAGGAGCGAGGCAGGTGTGAGTTATTAGCAGCCAACAGTTATGTAGCAGCTGGGGGATGAGACATGGGTGAGAGTGCCACAGAGCCTGCCACGTCCTTACTGGTGAAAGCCGCACAGGGAGGAAGGCAGGAGTAGGGTGGGAGAGGGCTGTCCTGGGTGGCCAATTCCTGTGGATGGCTCAGCACACGCAGGAAAGTATTCAGATGGGATTTCCAATTAGGCCAATCTAAGTGATTGTTCTAAAAGTTGGGATGATGTTACATTTGGGGTGGGGGATAGAGTGCCTAGGAAGGGACATGAGGAAGACCTTAAGGTTATCTAGAGGCTGGTGGTCCAGTGATATATATTTTGACAAAATCAGGGGTACCTTTATGACTTGCATTTCAGCATAACATCCACACAGAGCTCCGGGGGGCTGCTACTGCAAGGTAGTAGCAGTTCATTCTGAGAGGGCGTTCTCCACCCTCCTTTTCCTTCTTATAGGTCCCCCACTTCTTGGCATGTCTTCATCTTAATCTTTTTCTCCATCTTTCTTCTACCTCCATAAGTAACCTTTTCACTGCCTTTCTGGCTTCTGCTGTCTCAGCCAAGGTAGTTTCTTAGACTCCCGTGTGATTGTTTTCCCTGAAAGCTTCAGCACATCCTTTTCTGACCTCCTGGACCCATGCAGGCCCACCTGCCCCAGTGCCCTGTGCTCCCTTCATAGCACTGACCACACTCCAGAGTTAAAGTTACATTTGTGTGCTCACTTGCTTCATGGTTGTCTCCCCCATTAGATCACAAGTTTCAAAGAGCTGGGACTGAGACTGTCTTGCTCATCATCCTGAACACATAGAAAACTGTCTGTCACATAGTAGGTGGCCCATGAATGTGTTGAATAAAAAGTATGGCATTTCAGCTCTAAGACATGGAATCCAAGTCCCTCGGGGTGGGACAGGAGCTGTCACACTTGGTGCTGGAGGAAATGGGAGCCTAGGGGAGGGTGTGTTGGCCTGTGAGGTGCAGAAGACCAGGTATGTGGCTGTGAGGGAAGGTGTGAAGCAGTTGAATCAGTCCCTGGCCTCTTCCCTTCCCCACTCACTGCTCTGTGAATTTTCCTTTCCCTGGGAATGGTCAGCAGAGGCTTTGGACAGATGCTTCTGCAGAGATGAATGGCCTGGATTTTTTGCTGGCCTGTGTTGGCTGCTCCAACCATCTCCTGACCTGAGCTTAGCTAATAATTAAGGAAGCCAAAGATCTCTCCTGGAGATGGAGCCTTGAGTCCAGCAGTTCTTAATCAAAATTAATCTTGCCCCCCAGAACATTTGGCAATTTTTGATTGTTGCATCTGGAGAAGTACTAGTGTCCTCTAATGGGTAGAGGCCAGGAATGCTGCTAAGGCACACACAGGAGAGCCCCCACCACACAGAACTGTCTGTCCAGAGGTGCTGGCAGTGCTGCAGTGGAGAAAGCCCTGCCTAGGCCAGCCCTGCTCTAATCAGCAGGTGCTGCTGACAGCCTCTGGAGCGGGTGTTCCCCAGAGACCCTTTGCTTCTGAAAGGACCATGGAATTAGCATCTGCCTTACCCCCAGCCCCAACACACTCAGCCTCCCCACTCAATCATAGGCAATTCAGCCTCCCAGGTTACAGCTGCTCTGTGAAGAGGGTGCACAGACAGGGAGAATGTTTTCCATGGAGCCCTGGGGAACCCTGTTAGAGACCTGTCTCTGGGGCTGGGGGCTGGGCCCTGCCTGCATAGCCTCAGATCAGGGGACCCATGGGGCCCCTTTCCTCCTCTTGCTCTATCCCCATCTTTCTCTCCAATCCTCCTCCCACCCCACCTTGCAGCATCTCCCCCAGTCCCCTGGAGATTAATGTGATAATTACCATGTGTGCCTGTTTACGCAGGGAGTGGGTGAGCTCGCCACCCCCATCAGTCAGATTCCCAAAGGAACACATTCCCACAATGTCAGGACTGGTACCCACTGAGCACTCCTGTGCAGGTGGGCTGCCACCCCCAAACTGCTTTCTCTGTCTGTCATCACCCTCGTCGTGTGCACGTGTGCATGTGTGTGTCACTTAGGGGATCGGCAGGTGAGGAAGATGGAGAGCAGCCAGCGTGCCAGTCTAGGGAAGGGCTGGGTGGGGAGGGTGTTGGGAGATGGGAGGAGCATCAGTGCCCCATATAAGAGGACACTGACCAAAGAGAAGCGCTCTCCTGTGATACCTGACTGATAGTAGGTGTTGCATGAGTGGTGTGGGATGGAGGGGCTGGCGTTTTCTGGGCAGCATTCTTTGCAGGGAGGGCCCTGGTTTCCCTTAGCTGCTCTACAGTAGAGGTCTGGGCTGTGAAGTTTCTCCTGGGGCCAGGATCTTGATTGGAGTACTTAGCATGGCTGTCCCGTGTTCCTGAAGGAAGAGTCGCTGGGGAAAATAGAGTGCAAGTCTTACATGAAAGGAGCTTGCGAGAACTGCCACTCTGTCACAGAAGCTGGGGGGGATGCTGTAAAGAGAGAATGAGTGATTCTCCCTCTCACAGGCAACCCTCCTCTCTTGCACCTCCTGTTGAGACAGACACGTGCACACCACGAGAGAGAAAACAGTCACAACTCCGCGGTTGAACTGGCAGCTTCACCCCGACTTCCACTTCACATACTTTCTGGGTACTTGCTGCCTTGAGTTGTCGGTTGCTGCTGCTTTTTTAATCTCAAAGGACACTTGAGTCATTGTCTCTCCTACATTGGACAATTTTGTTTCAATAATGATGAATCAGAAGGAGATTGAAGCCCCAACTGGCATCAGAAAGAACTGTGCCATTTTGAAAAAGGGAAGCATGCATTTCTTTGCTAGCCTGCTTCCTGCCGAGGTGGGTCGCTTTGTCCTACCAGGTGTGTCACTGACCCATGGACAAACATGCAAGGGGAGTGGAATCCAGTTGGCCAGGAAGAATGAAACAGGAGGGAGAGGAGCAAGGTGTGGAGAGGGTGGGGCAAGCCTATTAAAAGGTGTGTGAATAACCTACAGGAGCTGTCAAGCTGCTTTCTCCAGAAGAACTTTTTAAGCTGTCAGTCATCTTCAAGAACCCCCAGGGCCTTGCTGGTGCTGGTGTCTTCCCAGCTATGCTTTTCTCCTTCTAGTTCCCATCCTCCTCTTTTTTCATCCAGCAAGCCCCATTGTGGTGGATAATGTTTGCAGCAATTCAGAGAAATCTCCACAGATTGAGAGGGGCCTATCAGAATAAATTGTATCAGTGTATTTTTAACAGGAGAATCTTCATATTAGAATTGTGGATGTCTTTTGATTAGTCGACCATCTATGCGTGCCAAACGCTTTGTTAGGTGCCAGATACAGAAATGAGCAGACAGTTAAGGTTTCTGCCTGAATATAGGTTGAAGCAACACCAAAACATACTCACAAAATGCTGAATCAAAAGACACTGCTCGTCATTGGTTTTTTTATGGAATTGAGAAACACATTCCAGATTCTGACCCACTGTAGTTCCTACATTTCATAGACTATATTCTTTGATGTGTTACTAGATTTTCTCTGAAAATGAGGGTTTCACTATGATCAAAAGTGTTTATGAAATGATGGAATAAACGAGGTAAATAATGTTCTTTTTTTGTGGATCTTCTCACGGGCTCAGAAGAAAATATAATCTGCTGTGTTTCCCAAATTTCTTTGGTTACAGAAGCCCCTTTTCCACAAAATACATTAACTTGTTACAGATCTCTAGCAATGAGAACAATGTAATTTTGGACATCCTCTTTACAGCATCCCTGGCAAGTAGTCACCCAAGTGAAATTGCTCTCAGCCACCCTCAAACTGTAGCTCAATTATTTAAGAACAAAATAATCTTAAAAGTCACAATTTCGTCATTGCTATTGCTGATACCTGCTAATGTTTGTTGGCAACAAAGTCCTATCTGGGTGCTGGGTGTAGACTCAGTTTTTGTTGCCAAGGAATGTTGGGGTGCTGGGGGGTTTGCCCACTGGCTAAGCCATAGAGCGAATAAACCCTGTTAATCTGGAGCTCTACTGGTGAACCATCAGAGCTAGCCAGCCTTACAGAAGGACTGATTTGTAATCACGAATAAACACAGAGCTAGCTATACAAATATCATTGCAATTCATTTTTCAGCTCATAGGGAAGGTCCATGTCTTAACGGTCTCAGAGAAAACGGCTTCCTACCTCCTTTAAAACCCTCAACAACTCTTGGCATCTAGTTCCTTTGGATCTTTCTACTAATATTCAGGAACAGTTTTCTCTGAGGTCTGGCCCACATCTTCCCTGATTGTATTTCACTGACCAGACCTGATTGACCCAAAGAGCTCCATCTTACACACTGAAATTGGCAGGGCCCTGCATCTGTCCCTTCCCATTCAGAAAGTGTTTTCTTGTTTACTTTTTACTTTTATTCTGCTTCAGTTGCAATTATCTCTCTCTGAATAGTGTAGGGGCAAAATAAAAGACACAAGTTTGGTGAAAGGATATTGCCTTAGAAGCTGTTTTAGTGGGGTGATTCCTCAAATACCCAAAAACAGAACTAGCATTCAACCCAGCAATCCCATTACTGGGTTTGCTTACAACCCAAAGGAATATAAATCATTCTGTTATAAAAACACATGTATGCATATACTCATTGCAGCACTATTCATGATAGCAAAGACATGGAGTCAACCTAAATGCCCATCAATGACAGAATGGTTAAAGAAAATGCAATACATATACACCATGGAATACTATGTAGCCTTAAAAAAAATGAGAACATGTTCTTTGCAGGAACATGGATGGAGCTGGAGGCCATTATCCTTAGCAAACCAACACAGGAACGGACGACCAAATACTACATGTTCTCACTTATAGGTGGGGGCTAAATGATGAGAACACATGGACACATAGACAGTAACAACACACTGGAGTCTTTTGGAGGGTGAAGGGTGGGGGAAGGAAGAGGATCAAGAGAAAAGCAGCTATTGGGTACTAGGCTTAATACCTGGGTGATGAAATAATTTGTACAACAAACCCCTGTGACATGACTTTACCTATATAACAAACCTGCACATGTACCCCTGAACTTAAAATAAAAAGCTGTTTTTAATGGATGAATCAACTATACAGTGATAGGTTCCATGACTGGTAAGAGGCTATATTCTGTGGACCGAAATATTTGAATGGGAAACAGAAATGAGATAATTTGAAAGAAAACAAGAGAATGTCACAGAAGTCCACAGGAAGCATGAAGACAATGAATCAAAATATGTTTTCAGAATTTAGTAGTGAGAGGGGGAAAAGGTAGATTGGAGGGACAAGAAATACTTTGCTATAGAAATTCTGAGTTCTGGTCTTAATTTTACTAATTTAGCTTGTGAGTTTTAGGCATGGCATTTGACTTTGGCCTTGTTTTTCCAGTGAAGTAGAGATAAAATATCTGTTGTAAATTTCAAATGGGTCTTAGAGTTTGTGTGTGTGAAAGTGGAGTGGGGGTTGAAGGGATTTCAAAACCCTGCATATGTGAAATGCAATTCAGGAAGACTATTTGGAAAGACTTGGAGGTGCTGTCAGGGGAAGAAGAGTCAACGGGAAGACTGAGAACCCTTAGTTGAGTGGTACAGCTTTTAGAGAGGCTCCCAAGCTCTATTTCAAGGTTCTAATAAGACATCCTGCTAAGAATTGCTTCTTTTGCTTAAGTCACGAGATATAATTCTTCCTCAATCCCTGACCATTCAAGGGTCTTGCATCCGATTCATGATTCGAGAATCCAGAATATGGATTTGCAGGCATTTTTTAATTCACTGAGTGTTAACATTAGAGTGCAAGTGATCACTCTTCAAATCTAGATTTATTCCTTGTTCTGGCCAGAACCTTGTTGGGGCCAGGCCTGGGCCAGCTCTGTACGATTGTACTATGATGGAAGAAAGCAAGCTGAGCCTGGGTAAAGGGCTGAGCAAGATGCAGAGGACCCTAAAATGTCTTCCAAATAACCCTGTCAAGGCCTTTGCTAGCATCCATGGAATAGATTGGGCACAGCCTGCCTTTGTCTTTTTGAGAATTTGCCCAATTTTGTGTGCAGAGGCTTAGAACCCACATTACCAAATGCTATAAAACCAGTGGTTGTTTGCATGACCTTGGAAAAGTATCTGACCTTTCTGTATTGTCTTCTCATGTGCTAAGCGAGAGTGTGAGAATATTCCAACACAGTATATTATGGTGAGGCTGATGCTATGTTCTTCATTATGTACATGGGAGATTGTGAGCTAACTCATGGTAATACCAAATTGGGAATGGAGTAAGGCAATATTTAACTGTATTGCATTGTGGTTGTTACATCACCCTCTGTGAAGCTGCAGGTATGTAAGCTTTACTTATGGAAGATGGCTTTAAGTATTAAGGAACGGTTTTTCTTTCTTTCAGACCAATGATGCCTTAGGAGCCACCTGGAATTGGCTGTACTTCATCCCCCTCATCATCATTGGATCCTTCTTTGTTCTCAACCTAGTCTTGGGAGTGCTTTCCGGGTGAGCCAGATGTTTCTCTCTTCTTAACTCATTTGCTGACTGCTAACTGTAAACTAATGCCTCCTGACTCATGGCAGATTCATTCATTTAACCTTCATTTAGAAGACACTTACCGAGCAGTTCCTCTGTGCCAAATGCTTTCTAGATGCTGGGAATGCAGTAGTGAACCGTCATTCTAATAATCTTGATTATTCTCAGGAATTAAAAAGTCTTGACGTCAGGCACAACACTGAACACAGTATGTAGTGAGAGTTCATTTATTCATCCATGCTTTCATTCAGTAACTCAGCAGTCAGAGACCTATGTCAAACACTGTGCTGGTTGTTAGGGAAATAAAATTGAATTAGACACAGGCTGTGCCTCAAAAGTTTCTCTGTAGTGTATTGGGCATCAAGTCTCGTATTTGTGGCTTGAATTAATTTATACAAATCTGCAACTATTTGGGGTCCAATACCATGGTAAGCATCGCTGGGAGCACACAAAGTATAAGGTGTGATTCCTCTCCTTAGGAAACATGTTTTGCCAAGAAGATGATACACATGAAATGGAGAATAGGAGTTCTTTTACTGACTTATACAAGATACAATCATTTGTTTTGGGGAAAGGACAAATCTATGTAATCTGAAGTCATCAGGGATAGTTTCATGAAGGATTGGGATTTTGCTTGGGTTATGAAATATGTAGTAGGATTACATAGACTATGGGAGTGAACATTTCAGGAAGGGGAACATCACACCATAAGCAAAGATGAAAAAAATGGGACTTGTCATGGAGTGTGAAGAAATTATAATGTAACATCTTAGGATAGCTGAGACAGGGATATATTTTAGAGATTCTTGTATTTTTCTAAGCAAAACTGAACTTAATTTTTTGTCAGAGTGGCATACGTTCTTCAAATGAAAATTTATAAGGTGGCACTTCTGTTTAAACATGGCAGATTGAACTAAGTTGGTCATTTCTTGAAACTCCACTAACACAGAAAATAAATTTTAAGAAGGGCACTAGGACAAAGAGAACAAGAGGAATGACAAGAGATGAAAGAGGTCAACAACATTTTTGAACATAGAAAAAATTGGCAACGGACAGTGATAGGAAAGCTGAAGTTTAATTGTTTAGGGAATACCAGTAAAAAAGCAAACTGATTTTTCTTCGGAGCCCTAGAAAGGCTCAGGAATTGGAGACACCAGGTAGGTCTGAGAGCTGGGGTAGGTGTGGTGCTAAAAACAAGAGGATTGATGCAAAGTCCTTGTAAGGAACATTAGACTCCCTGCCCCACCCCACTATAACCTCCAGGCAATGCTGACAGATATCTGCTTCACCCAGCTCCCATCCTAGCAAAAGTTAGGAGACTTACTCTCTGTAGATGTGGAATCAGAGAAGCTTGGAATTGTACCATCAGATATACCTGAGGGTAGTGTTGATATGTTGTACTGAAAACAGGAGGGCTAAATGAAAGTCTACAAACTGAATGTGCATAGTCCAGCCCACTTCTCCTGCTTGACTCTGAAAAACATAGCAGTCTGGTAGGAGTTGAGAGGATTCCTCTTTTGGGAAACTGTCTGTCTGAAGAGAAGGGACAAATTTATACTGATATTTGGGGGAGACCAGAGAAACAGGTTCCTACCTCATCACCTTCAGTGAGACTCACTGTATTAATTACCTATGGCTGCTTTCAACTAATTACCATAGTTCTGCGGCTTAAAACTGTGAGAGAAATTTCATTCTCTTATAGTTCTGAAGGGTAGAGGCCCAAAATCTGGTAGGGCCGTTGATATAGTTTGGCTGTGTTCCCACCCAAATCTAATCTTGAATTGTAGCTCCCACAATTCCCAGGTGTTGTGGGAGGGACCTGGTGGGAGGTAATTGAATCATGGAGGTGGGTCTTTCCCGTGCTGTTCTCATGATTGTCACAAGACCTGATGATTTTATAAAAGGGAGTTTTCCTGTACAAGCTCTCTTCTTTTGTCTGCTGCCAAGTGAGATGTGCCTTTCACCTTCTGCCATGATTGTGAGGCCTCCCCAGCCACGTGGAACTGTGAGTCCATGAAACGTCCTTCTTTTGTAAACATCTCAGTCTTTCGTACGTCTTTATTAGCAGCATGAAAATGGACTAATACAGCTGTGCTCCCTCCAAGGGCTCTAAAGGAGAATTGATTTTCTTCCTCTTCTAGCTTCTGGCAGCCCCAGGCATTCCTTGGCTTATAGCCACGTCACTGTAGTCTCTGCCTCTGTGATCATATTGCCTCTTCTTCAATGTCTGTGCAGTTTTATAAGGCCACTTGTCATTGGATTTAGGGTCATTCTGATAAGCCAGGATGACCTCTTATTTGACCATCCTTAACTTAATAATCTGCAAAGATTATTTTTCCAAATAAAGTAACATTCACATGTTCCAGGACTTAGGATGTGAGCAAATCTTTTCGGGGGCTCCCCAGTCATTCCATTACATTCACCATTCCACAAGCTCCAAGCTTGCATACAGAGTTGCCAATGAGCTTTTGTGCCGTGCTTTTAAATATGAACACACAGCAAGGGATCATCAGCATTTGAGGAAAATGCCCAACACAAAAGAACAAAAAACAAAATCATGAATTATAAAAAGGTGATTGAAGGAATAAGAACAATGCAGGGAGTAGAAGACAACTTTAAAAGCTGTATTTGCTATTAGAGATAGAAGAGAAGCCATTTCATTTACAGAATAACAGGCCAATAATTAAAAAAAAAACATTTAGAGGTTAAGAGCTCTTGGAAATTAATGTAAAATGTACATTCATTTTACAAAGTTATATATATATATACTTATATATATTTAAATATAAAAATTAAATAATGTAAAAATATAAGAATGTAATAAAAATATAAAGACAATAAATGTTTGGAATATAAAATTGATGAAATTACCTACAAAACAGAACAGCAAAATAGGATTGATCCAGCTTTTAACTATAATAGGAGTTCTATAAAAAGAACAGAGACATGGAAAGGAAGAAATTAACAAAAATCTAAGAAATGTTCCCAGAACCAAAAGACTCACATTGCCAGATTAAAAGATGTGTTGAGACAGATGCAAAGATGTTCTTTCTAGCATTATTTCATGGTAGTGGGGAGTTGGAGGCAACTTGGATGTCCATAACTGGGAGATTATATAGGTAAAATATTGGATGTATACCATGGCGTAGTATGTAGCAGTATGTACTGTGGCATCCTATGTAGCACAGAGCAACAAATACTGTGTACACATGAAACATAAGATATCTTGGGCCGGGCGCGGTGGCTCATGCCTGTAATCCCAGCACTTTGGGAGGCCGAGGCGGGTGGATCACGAGGTCAGGAGATCGAGACCATCCTGGCTAACACGGTGAAACCCTGTCTCTACTAAAAATACAAAAAATTAGCCGGGCGAGGTGGTGGGCGCCTGTAGTCCCAGCTACGCGGGAGACTGAGGCAGAAGAATGGCGTGAACCCCAGGGGGCGGAGCCTGCAGTGAGCCGAGATCGCGCCACTGCACTCCAGCCTGGGCGACAGCGAGACTCCGTCTCAAAAACAAAACAAAACAAAACAAAAAAAAAACAAGATACCTTAAGAACATAGATTTTAGTGAAAACAAGAATCACTGTGCTATGATACCATTTACATAAAACTACATGCACACAAAATATTCAGTTTGTGAAAATACATTCAAATCAAAGGCACATTTTGAATATCTTATAATTTGTTTAATTTTTATTTTACTTTAATGATAATTTTTATAGCAGGGTGATATAAGGTAGGTATGGAGGTAAAAGAGAACAAATGAGTTTAATTAATAATGAAATACACACTGAAAACTCAGTGTGACTAATGGAAAGTGAGCACCCCAAGGTGAATCATCATGAAATTTCAGAAGATCAGATTAAAAAATATTCTGAAAGTGCCTGGTAATTAGGAAGGAGATAGAATTTATCTACAAAGAAATAGGAATAAGGATAGCTTTGGGCTTCTCAATGGCAACACTGAAAGTTAGTAACGAATAGATAAGTTCTTAAAACTTTCATAAGGAAAATAATTTTCAAGATAGAATTCTATACCTAGCTCGAATACCAATTGTTTTTTAGGATGGAATCACAATATTTTTAGATATCCATTTTGAAAAAGTTACTGGCGAATGTGAGTCACTAAAAATAAGGAAGTAATTGAAGAAAGAGAAGAACGTGATACTCATGGAAACAAGGGATTCAATGGAGGAGAGAAGGAAGAGGAATTGATTTCCCAGGGTGATGAAGGGAAGTCTAGGATGACAGAAGCCTAGAGAGTATCAAGCAGTATCAAGATTTGAGTAGGGTGACAGAGGCCTCTAAAAATGCTATCTGTCAGAAAAAAATAAAACTAATGTATTCCCAATGTGTGTTATTATTTTCAAAAGAGCTTATGGTTTTGCCAAAACTATATAGTCATGTGCCACATAATGACATTTCAGTCAATGACTGATGTATATGCAACAGTGGTCCCATAGGATTTAGTGGAGCTGAAAAATTCCTGTGGCTTAGTGACATCATAGTCATCTTAACATCATAGTGCAATGCATTACTCACATGGTTGTGGTGATGCTGGTGTAAAAAAAAACCTGAACTGTCAATCATATAACAGTAGAACATATACAATTATGTACAGTATAGTACTCGACAGTAAATGACTATGTTACTGATTTGGTATTTACTTTTAATTGTTATTTTACAATTTATTCCTACTTATTTTTAAAAAAGTTATCTGTAAAACAGTCTGAGGCAGGTTCTTCAGGAGGTATTCCAGAGGAAGGCCTTGTCATCATAGGAGATGACAGCTCGCTGTGTGTTATTGCTCCTGAAGACTTTCCAGTGGGACAAGATATGGAGGTGGAAGACAGTGATATTTATGGTCCTGACCCTGTGCAGGCCTAGGCTAGTGTGTGTGTTTGTGTCTTTGCTTTTAACAAAAGATTTTAAAAAGTAAAAAAGTAAAAAATAAGAATAAAAAAAGCTTATAGAATAAGGATGTAAGGAAAGAAAATATATTTGTACAGCTGTACAATGTGTGTTTTAAGCTAAGCATTATTGCCAAAGAGTCTAAATTTTTTCTAAGTTTATAAGGTAAAGTTACAGTATGTGAAGATTAATTTATTGAAATAAAAATGTTTTTAATAAATTTAGTGTAGCTTAAGTGTTCAGTGTTGATAAAGTCTATAGTGCTGTACAGTAATGTCCTAGGCCTTCACATTCACTCACCACTCACTTTCTGACTCACCCAGAGCAACTTCCTGCAAGCTCCATTCATGGTAAGTGCCCTATACGGTGTACCATTTTTAAAAATCTTTTATACCATATTTTTATTATCCCTTTTCTATGTTTAGATATATTTCGATGTACAAATACTTAATGTTGTGTTATAATTGCCCACAGTATTTAGTACAGTAACATGCTGTATAGGTTTACAGCCTAGGAGCCATAGGTTACAGCATATAGCCTAGGTATGTAGTAGGCTATACCATCTAGGTCTGTGTAAGTACACATTCTGGTGTTCACACAACAACATTGCCTAGCAATGCATTTCTCAGAATGTATCCCTTTTGTTAAGCTATACATGACTGTATGAATATATGTATGTATTTGTATACACACACATACACAAAAAAAACTCTAAGCATTTAATTCCATGAAATATGAAATTGTTACCAGTAAGAAATACAAGCATAGTAAGTAGGTCCTCTATCCAGCTCAGTTGTCAACCAAATTTATGTTGCTGATGCTGAATTTTGATATAGCCCCTTACAGTGCTGTGATTACCTTAAGTGGATGGAGGAGGCTGAATACGGGGAAGGGAAGGAGATGTCAAAGACTGAAATCTTAGGTTCCACAGTAAGGAAGTATTTAGGCAATATTTAAAATGAGAAGATAAAGACATTTCAGTTTTTAAGTGTAATATTTAGAAATTTGGAAATGAATACCAGAAGAAACAGGTAAAAGAGTTGAAAGTGGTTGCCTCTGGGGAGTGAGATTCAGGGGTTAGGAGAGGTAAAGCAGAGGGCTGCCAGTTTTTCATTAGAAGTCTCTCAAAATTATTTGACTTTTTAAATTCTACATGTGTTACTTTGAAAAAATAGAAATTAAATTTTAAAGTAAAAATATTGCACACACACAAAAGTGTAGGACGAAAGGCGTATATAAGAATATTCATCTAACATCCGTGGGGGAAGGATTGACATGGAGAGAGACCAGATTCTGTAGGATTAAGCAGGAAACAACCATAGTAATCCAACTACGTGGTACTAAGAGCCTGTGGTGGTAATTTGTGAAAAACTGAAGATATCGTAAAGAAGAACTTTAATAATGTTTATTTTGAGTGGAGAATCTTAAGACATAAGAGATTTCTTCTATATTTACTCATTCAGTGAGTGTTTGTTGGCATTCTTTGTTTGTGCCCAAGCACTGCTAGACTTACTGTCTCCAGCCAGCCAGAACCTACAACTCCAATGTGCACCTTCCATAACTCTGGCCCCCAGAGAAGCCTGACCACAGGCTCTCCTCTTGTATTTCTACTGAGAGGATAATGTCATGTTTGTGTAACCTTATCTGATATTCTTTGTCCTAAGTGTGTATATATTTTAGTTTGGAAAATTTAAGACAGATTCTTACTATATATTTGGGGAGAAAAGTAGATGCTGTGCTAACAAAAGCCACTGGTGTTCTGGGTGAGGCTCCAGTATAGGTTCGAGTTGTGTCTTAACAGAGCTGGAAATGGAACAGACACTACCCTACTGGACAGTGCCTTGTGTCTGACCACATGGACTCTCTCTGGTTTGGAATCACATCTTTTCATTCTCTTACATCTTTCTCTGCATGGGAAACAGTTGTACGTTGGAAGAGGCATGGGCTTTAGCATCTGACATTCATGGGTGAGAAGTCTAACCCTGTAAGAAACCACTTATTAGCATTGCGAATTTGGATAAGTTACTCTGAGCCTGCTTCCTCCTCTGTAAAATGGGATAGCAATAGCTCTCTCATATACAAAACCCTAGCCCAGGGTCTGGCATGGAGTAGCCCTTAGCTCTTATTACCTGCCTATATCCTTCGATAATATTAACATACATTTTCTCAGCCTCTTAGGTCCAGGTGGCATCACCTGCTTAATGGCCTGTGGATGTTCGATTGAGCCAGCTGTCAGGCCATGGGCTCCTCTGGGAGATGGCCTGCACAGATTAGGTGTCATGGAACTGGGATGGCAGATGCCTTCTTAGCACTTCTGGAGAAGCCTAGGAAGTGACAGTGGCAGCTGGGAGCAGCTGATATGAATAAATTTTGACATTTTAAGGAGTGTTCACAATAGGGGCCTTATAGGCTGGGACTGAAATCATTCTGACCTGATTTCTTTTTCTCATTCTGAAGCTCAGCACGGTTGGGGTGGGCTTTATTGGTGTCTGCAGGGGGTTCAGCAGCAGCCAGTCCTGTGTACAGGAGGGGCCGTGGGTTCTCTCTTCTGCTTGGTTGTCTCTCACATGCCTTTGGAAAGATTGTAAGCTTTCTCCTTAGAGTGGGGGTTTAGTTGGGATTAATTCAGAAGCAGCCTGGGAAATAGCTTGGAAACTTAGGGAGCAGGTTTTTGTGACCTGCAGGCAGCTGAATGTTATGTACCAAGGCTGTTCCCAGAGCAGAGAGAGACAGGAATTAAAGGGGGAACACACATGGCTCCTAGGTTGGGCAAGTGAGGGAGAGAGTCCACATGAGAGGGGGCAGGCCACATCCACTGGTGCTCAGGGACCCCTGGATGCCAAGTGTGGAAATGACTGAGGCACCTGCCTCTGGGGAACAGGCATTGGTGAGAGGAAGGCTGTGAGGCATGCTTGTCGGCTCATATTTAAAGAGGAAGTATGGATGGAAGCATTGTAGCATTTTTACTTGTCTCAAAGGAAATGGGATTTGATGAAAACCATTAGCTTAGGCATGAAGAGAAGCAGAGCTTCCTGTCTCCATGGAAACAAAGCAGGGCTGCATAAGCACATCCTGAAATGCCATCAGGGGCTACAGGGCAGAGGCTAACACAAACAGAAATGACCCTGAGCCATCCCACTGTCTCCATCCATTGTTCCCTGGGCTTCTGGACAGGGGAAGGTAAATATGGGGAAACAGTTGAGCTGTCTCAAAACCAGAGCAGGGACAGTCAGACCAGAGACTGCTTCCATATATGTGTGGGGAGCAATGTGAGCTCTCTTGTGTAAAGCATGCCATAGTTTTCAAAGCACCTTTGCTTTTGTGATCATATGTGTTCTTTGCAATGACTCCATGCAGTACGTGGACAGTATCTTTATTTAGAAATGAGAAGAGGGAGGTTTAGTTAATCTCCAGCTAGTTACTGGCAGAGGTGGGGCCAGAGGTTACAATTTCTCAACTTCTAGTTAGTGCTTATTTTAGTGTACACTACGTAGCCTCTATTCAGGGATACTGACACCTAAGGTGGCATACCCAGAGATATGCTGCCAGTAGTAAGCCTGGAATATCATCTTGACCATATAGATTTGGTGCAAGTTTTAATGTGTATGTGCATTGATGTACATACTTATTCACACACACTGATGTTCACGTATACAATGTGACCCGGTATGTGAACAGGGCAGAAGATGCCAACACCCACTGTCAAGGTCCTGTTGCCCTAAGACTAATGGGAAGTGGTGAAGTGTCCATAGTAGAGGAGGAATTCTTCTGGTTGCATCTCATGAATGCATAGAGTGGCTCCGACAACAAGCAAAACTACAGCTGTCTGCCTTGCTAGCAACTCATGTGCAAGCTGATTCTGTGCGATTCAGCAAGTGTTTATTGAGTGTCTACTATGCAAAAGATACCTGGCTAGACATTTAGAATACAAAGATGGGTAAAATAAGGAGATTGTAGATTAATTATGGAAATATTTCAAAAATACATGTAATGGGACTCTAAGTTCAAATAGTCCAGAATGCTAGTCCCTCCCCAAAGCTAATTTTTTTTTTTGAGATTCATATATGCAGGTCACTAATTTTGAGTTCCTACTATCTTGCAAGGCATTGTTGAGGATAAAAAGATGAATGAGACCTAGGTCTTGGCCACAATGGGCATATTAACAAGTATAACTTCAGTGTTAAACCTTGCATCTCCTGTTGGATGTGCCATTACATCTTAGGAGGTGGTTCCTGAGTGTTTCCCACGCCTGACCTAGACAGGAATGGCTGCTGGTCTTAAGAAGGAAATTATTCATGCCCAGCTCAGTGTTCCAGATGAGATCTCTGAGGGGAGTTGGTGGGTATTAGTTTGACCTATATCTGCTCCTCCCAAGGCTGGCTGACATTGAAGGTGACTGGCTAAGATAAAGGAGAGTAATTCTTTTGGGATTCTAACACTGGAATCAACCAGTAGAAAGTCAATGACTGACTCACGCAAGAGTTACTAAGTACTTGTTGTATGTGACTCACTGCTAGGGGCTAGGGATACCAGGTCAAACAAGGACAGAGAGCTGCTACCCCTCAAGGGGTTTGAGTCTAGGAAGAGATAGCAACAGGGGGGCATTTAAATTAGAAGGGGCAAGGATCAGGTAAGGCCAACTGAAGCAGGTGACAGTGGTGTGTGCCTTTGAAGAGCCAGTGATAGTTTGCGAGCACAAGGAAGAAGCACATTCTAGCACGGAGGCACAGGCAGAGGCTCATTGAGAAGGGCTTCTTGGGCTAAGCTGGTAAGTTTAAGCTTGATCTCAGAAGCTTGTGGGAGGTTTTAGATTGTTAGATAAGGAGATGGCTAGATTTGCATTTGAAGATGATCACCCTGGAGAAGGTACATAGAGAAGCAAGGCTGGAAGCAAACAGAGAGGAGCAGCAGTTCAGGGGAGAAGCAGAGAAGCAGCGGGGCTGAAGTACAGCGGTGGGGATGGAAAGGACAGGACAGCTCCAGGAGGTGTTGGGGGCCAAGTGTCGGATTTGCAGGACTTGGGACTGTATAGGTGTGTCTGAGTGGGTTTGGTGTGGAAATCAGAGGGAAGTCTTCTGGATTGCTTTTAGGTTTCTGAATTGAGACTGTAGGTGGCTGGGGGAGAACACAGGCCAAAGGGTAGGTCTTAAGGGAAAGAGGGCAGGTTTTGGACCTGTTGAGTATGGGAAAGCATAACACACTTCATGGCTTTTGGCCAGTTCACAGGAGTAGAGTAGGGTTTGTTTTAAGTTGTTTTTCTTGTAAGCTATACTTTTTTGAGACTGTGCTACCCATCAAGCATTGTGCCAATCACATGACACATATTGTCTCATTTAATCCTCACAGTGACCATATGAGGAAGTACTAACTTCCTTTTATAAATAGAGATACTGTGGGATGCTTGGTAATTTGCCAAAGTAAACAAAGCTCATGAGCAGTAGATTCAGAATTTGGACTGAGATCTACTAGGCACAAACACCTATGCTTTTAAGCAGATCCTCCAGATAGTTTAAATGTCCTTTATGGAAGGAAATTATCTGTCATCTAGTACAGCAGAACTTGATGAAAATGAACAGGTCCTCCATGACGGCCATGGCACATGTAACTTCCCAGTCCTGTGGACAGAAATTTCCTGTATGATACCCTGCTATGATGACCAGAGTGGGGTGTTCATAATTCCTACACTGACGAGAAGGACTTTTCCTGGGTGAGTTGTGTGACCATGGGGGTCACATAAAAAGCTTATGGGAGCTTGCTGAGAGAATCTGCATTTCCCCAAGACACTGCTTAGTGTATCAGTTGTGAAAATTGTATCTTAGGGTGAGATAAAAATTATTTGAGGAAGACAAGACTCTAAGTGTCGTTTGTGCCTGCCTCCTTGTTACAGTGGAGGAAACTTGGCTGGAGAGTGAAATGACTTGCTCAGTTTGTAGACAGCTATTTAGTGTTAGACCTTGGCTAGAAGCTAGCTGCCCTGGCTCCCTGTCTGGGGTGCTTTTTCCTCCTTACCCTATGTATAGCCTAGTAGTAAAATACAGACTCTCTAGACAGTCTAGCTGGGTTTGAGTTCTGTTCCTATCACTTGCCAGCTATGATAATGATGTTAGGTAAATTATTTCATTTTCCTATACCTTTAGTTACCCAATTGTGAATAAGGATGGTGGTGTTTGTCATATAAGATTGCCGGGGAAATGAAATCAGATAATACATGTTAAGTGTTTAATACCTGGGTGATAGTAATTACTTAATAAATGTTAGCTGTTAGTAGCAGATTTCTTCTCTCAAGAGCTTGGTTTACACTCAGTAGGTGGGGCTGGGAAAGAGCCATTCTTACCTACCAAGTACTCCCATTGAGTCAATTAGCATGAGCTCAGATGTTTTCAGATACCACTGGTAGAGCTGACCATCCATGGCACCCTACAGGGAACAGCAAAGACAGACTGTGCCCTTGGGCCCCACATAAGGCCATCAACTTGGACACTCCACCATTTGAAGTTCCTTGGAGTACCTGGGCCTTTCTATTCTCTGCTCATGTGGTCTGGAGTAAGCCTCTAATTTTCTTTGTTAAATTCCTGCTCATCCCTCTCAGCTTGTTTTAACTTTGGCTTCTTTCACGAGATCTTTCCAGGTCTGTACTCCCCAGTCTCATTTTACAATTAGTATTAAAATCTTTCTCCCACATGTTCCCATAGCACTATGTGCCTGTTTGTTATAGAAGCTGTCACTCATAGTAACATCATGGAATTGTTATATAATGTAATACTACTAAAGATAAGATCTAATGTTTATTGAAACCTTGTCATCTGCCCGATACCATGCTAAATGCTTTATATACATTATTTCAATTAATTTTTGTAATAGCCTTATGAGTCAGGTACTGTTGTTAACCCCATTTTATAATTGAGGAAATGGAGACTGAGAGTGGCTAAGAGTCTTGCCTAAGGGTGCACAGTCTAATGAGAGGCAGAGCTCTCCTCCCTTCTCCTGGATGCACTATCTTCCTGTGCTTTGGAGTCACAGATGTCTCTGTCACCCATTAAGTTTTCTTTCTTCTGCTGAGGCTGTCTTTCCATGTAGTTGGATTGCTCCTGTTATCTTAGTGCCTTGCTTTTGTGTTCAAGAAATGATTGATGAATTGAAGGGAAACCGAGTAACATCAGGACCCTCTTAGGGGATGCCATGCCCCCCTATGACCTCCTGGAGGATAGTATTGCAGAGAACTGAGGAAGAGGCTGGCATCTTAAAAGTCAGGAGCATAATCACTGGTACTGGAGATCCTCGAAAAACCTCCAGAGAAGCTGTTTGCTTTCTGGAATGATGATCCCAGCTTACAAGCATTACAGATAAGTAATTATGACAGGTTGGACATTTTTACACTTGGCCATTGCTAATATTTTTTTCTTTGAGTTAATTCCTCATACTGTTTGCCCATTTTCCCACAAATTGGCATATTTATCTTTTTCATATGAACTTAGATTATTTGCATAGTAAGGATATTAACGTTTTATATCATATGTGGTGCATATTTTCAGAATAATCACTTCTAAAGGATTGTTAAAGCTGTTATCCTATAGGCAATTGTGGGCAAATAAGGCTGTTGGAAGCAGAAAAAGACAAAACAGTTATTCTTTTTTACTTTAGAGTATTTGATTTATAAAGCATTTCATGTGTTTGATTCTCACAATTATCCTAAGAAGTATATTAGTATTTTACAAACAAGGAGATTGCAGCTCGAAGTGAGCAAGTGACATGCCCTAAATGACAAATGTAAGTGTGATTTTAGGACTCCCAGTCCAGTGCTCTTGTTCCACAAAGCAGTGCTTCCCCCGTGGAGTGGGCATTTGCAATGGGACCTTTGCTGCTCAACTTCTACTCACAACAGAGATGTGATTTACACACATGCCCCAGCACAACAACAAAGTGCTCTTTTGAGTTGATTAATTCAACAGATAGTTAGTGCCAAACACTGTTCTCTAGATGCTGGGGATTCAAAAATCCCTGCCTCCATGGAGCTTATATTTTTCTGTTGCACATGTAATCTATATTTTATGTAATATTACCCCCATTTTAGGACTTTATTATTAGGAAGAAGTACAATCAGCACCAACACCCTGAAATTGCCCTGTGTTGATAACGCTATGGGCTGTGAAATGTGAATGTGAAATGTAATGCAGCTGCTTTTGGGGGGAAAAAGGCTCTGATTTTCTTGTATTAATTAAAATTCTGTCTCCTTTCAAAAATTAATCTCTAGTGTCTCTTGCCGTTATCTACCTTGAGAAGCAGAGGCAGTGTCAGGATAGGTGGTTCTGGGGGCTCAGCCAAGGTGAGAGCATCCTTGGCTGCAGAGGTATGGCGGGGGTGGAGAGGTGAAATCATAGCTGGAAGAAGCCAAGAATCCTATCCAGAAAGGTTGCATGTGAGAGGCAGGGTGAAGGTGTTGAGGGAAAAGGAATAGAGAAATCAGTAAGTAGAACTATCAACATAAATAATCAAAACAAGGTACTGTTTTACAAGCATTTATCCTTTTTTAAAGCAAACTGTTGACAATTAGATTGGGACTTCATTAGGTGCCTTTTTGGATATGAAGACAATAACCAAATATAAAAATGCCTCCATTCTCTGTTGAATTTTTCACACATGAAATTTCTGGTTGAACAAGTTCTTAGGTAACTGAAACATCCTTGTAGCTCCTCAGCCATGCTCTAACTTAGTATAGGTAAATCTTCTAACACTCTGATACCTATATACCTATATATACACACACACACACATACACACATATACACACACACATATATACATCTATACATATGTACATATCTGTGTATATATACACCCATATATGCATACATACACACACATTTTCACACATGTATATGATGTTTTCTATTCATGTGAAACTCCAATCCATATACTTCCGGATTTGTCCCTTTGTTTAGTACTTAAGGAACCCAGTAGATGATTGTGCCATTCTCTGAATTTGCCTTGCACAGTGACTACATTTAAACTTATTTCAAGAATGTTCCATTGTAAAATCTAGTTTTATTTGTTTTTCAGAGGAGGAGATAACTTCTACTTAGTAAAATATAACATGAAGTAATGTTTAAAAAGATGGCTTTTTAGATAGATGAAATAAGTTCTGGTGTTCTATTGCACAGTAGGTGATGATGGTTAACAGTAAGGCATTATTTATTACAAAGTGGCTTGAAGAGAGGCTTTTAATTGTCCTCACCACAAAGAAATGATACATGCATGAAGTGAGGGATATGCTAAATACCCTGATTTAATCATTAAACGACATATTTATGTATCAAAACATCAGATTGTACCCCATAAATAAGTACAATTACGATGTGCCAATTAAAAAATAAAAACACATGAAAAAAATTTAAAAAGATGGCTTTGCTAAGAGACAGACCTGGATTTAATGTTCTGATCTGCTACTAAGCTCCGAAGTGTACATATTCACTTAGATATCCCTTAGGTGTCTTAAGCTTAGGGTGCCCCAAACAGAATTCATTGTTTAACTTCCTTTCTTCATCACTAAACACATTCTCTGTTCTTTCTATATTCTCTGGTTTTCTTTTACTCTTTCTGTGATTCTTTTATCACATTTGTTATCCAAGATAGAAACCTGAGTTAATCCTGGTATCTTCTCCTCACTTATTCTCTGGGCCTAATTGCTCATCAAGACCTACTGATTAAGTTTCATAAAACTATGTCCTGGACTATAGCAATTGTCTCTTTAAATGTTCTCCCAGCTATAATGCAGCCTGCTATTCATGAGAAAACAGTCTTTACAAACTAGACATTTAATTATAGAATTTGTATACCTTAGTTATTTATAATGGGATCCTATTGCCTAAATGATAGAATCACTTATGTATTCACTTAACCAGTTTTCAATAGATGTTGAGCTTCTGTGTGCCAGGCAGTATTCTAAATGTTGGGAATACAGCAGGGAACAAAACAGAAATCCCTGCCCTCATAAAACTTGCTTTCCCATATGGGGAGAGTCTAAGGACATATATTCTGATTTAGGTAAATGAAAAGACAAACCCTGCTCTTGAAAAGGAATACTTCAAATTACAAAGGTGTCTGCTTTCTCCACTTTAGTCTTTAATGTGATATTGATAAATGTAAACAATGTTTTTACTAAATTATATTAAAATTTATCTGAAAATGTAAATGTATAAGAGTAGCCAAGACATTTCCTTAAAGAACAATGAGGAACAGGAACTTTTTTTATAAGGAGTAAAATCTATTCTAAAGCTACAATAATTGAAATGATGTGATATAATATAGGAATACAGGAACCAAATATATATATACACACACACACACACACACACACACACGAGATATATATTGTTTATGTGTGTGTATATATATGAATTTACAGTATATATAAGTGTAAAGTGTCATTTCAAATCATTGAAGATGAATCATTCAGTGAATTGTGTGACTGGCTAGTTACTTGGCAGGACAAAAATTGAGTTGGAGCCCCATCTTATATCTTATATCAAAATAAATTGCAGGTGGAGCTAGTACATGCATTTTAAAAATTAAATCATAAAAAGATTCAAAGAAAACACAATTTAAAAACTTGAAGGGAGAAGACCTTTCTAAGCATTATGCAAATCAATAAGCCATAAAAGAAATAATTGATACGTTTGAATTTGTAAAAATAAAAATACACTGACCACTATAATTTATTAATAACTTCCAAAACCAAATGAGTTAGTTTTGAATTTTAGATTGATTATATAGAGGATTCAGGAAGGTGATAAAAAGATGATTGATAAGTAATAAGATTGTAATAAAGCTCTAGTTCCAGACAGAAAATGAGGATTTCAAGCACTGATGGCTGAAATGTAAAGTGAAAAACAGCTGAAGATTTTAAGTGGTACAATAGTCAGGACATGATGAATGACTGGCTGTAAACAGTAGGGAAGATCACCTAGTATGTGATCCCAAGATTCAGTTGCAAATGTTTTGGAGAACTTTGGTTCCATTTACTGATATGAATAATAGAAGAAGAAAAAAAGCTCTTATTCTGAGAGAGAGGTTTGTTTAATTTTAGACATAGAAAGTTTGAAGTTCAAGAGGCCTGAACAAGTAGATAGGATCATCCAATATCTGTGTCTTAAGAAAAGAGGGAGGAAAGATATGATACACTATCAGAACACAATAGAGAAAATGGTACAAAAACATAAGGTTATCCATGAAGGGGAGGTAGAGAAGAAAAAACAGCCACAGATAGAGGTTTCTAGAAACACCATTTAAGAGAATATTAAGATTTTCAAAAGGACATACCAGAAACATCACATCATAGAGGATGAAGAAGTACAGGGTTTCAAAAAGGAATGAGAAGACCCCAAGTGCTGAATGAGTCATAGAGATCCAATACACAGTTGACTAAAAAATAGCTGTTGAAGCTGGCAATGTGGAGGACGTGTCTGTCTGTTTTTTTTTTTTTAACTTTTTTTTTGAAATAATTATAGAATCAACAGGAAGTTGTAAAAAAAATTGCAGGGAGGTCCTATGTGTTCTTCTCCCAGTTTCCCCCAATGGTAACATCTTGCATAACTGTAGCACAATACCAAAACCAGAAAATTGACATTGGTGCAATCCATAGAGCTTCAGATTTCACCAGTTTCACATACACTCGTTTGTGTGTGTAGTTCCATGTAATTTTATCACGTGTAAATTTGTGTAACCACTGCCACAATCAAGATACAGAACTGTCCTATCACCATGAGACCCCTTGTGCTACCCTTTATAGCCACACCTACTATCCTCTACCCTCGCCAACGCATTCTTCTAATTTTGTCATTTCAAGAATGTTAAATAAATGGAATCATAGGATAGAAAACTTTTTGAAATTGACCTTTCTTCACTTAGCATAATTGCCTTGAAGTCTATCCAGGTTTTCCATGTATCAGTTGTTCATTCCTTTTTATTTCTGAATAGTATTCCATGGTATGGATATACCATGGTTTGTTTCCATGCACTCCTTGGAGGACATGTGAAGTTTTTTCAGTTTGGGTTACTACAAGTAAGGCTGCTATGAAGAACATTTGTGTACAGGTTTTTGTGTGAACATAAATTTTCCTTTCTCTGGGAAAAAATGCTCAAGGGTGCAGTCGCTGGGCCATATGGTAAATGCATGTTTAGTTTTATAAGAAACTGCCTACCTGTCTTCCAAAATGGCTGTTCCATTTTACATTCTTGCTAGCAATGCATGAGACTTCTGGTTTTTTCATATTCTTACCTGTGGGCTTAAAAAATTAAATAATATACAATGAACATTAATAAGTATTTTATTAATTAACAAATTTATCTTGAATTATAAGACAATAATGTAGACTCAGGCTGGGCATGGTGGCTCATGCCTGTAATCCCAGCACTTTGAGAGGTTGAGGCAGGAGGATTGCTTGAGCCCAGGAATTCGAGACTAGCCTGGCCAACAAGGCGAGACTCAGTCTCTTAAAAAAAAAAAAATTAGCTGGGTGTGGTGGCATGTGCCTGTAGTCTCAGCTATTCAGGGACCTAAAGCAGGAGGATCACTTGAACCCAGGAGGTCGAGGCTGCAGTGAGCTGTGTTTGTGCCACTACATTCCAGCCTGGGCAACAAAGTGAGACCCTGTTTCAAAAAAAATTATAATGAGGTAGACCAATGATTATTAAATCATGTTTTTAAAATTATGGACCAGTAAATTCTCAGGAAAAAAATAAACAACAAAACCAACATTGGTTGGGTAGAAAAGATGAATACAGAGTTAATAACTTTTAATTTTAGCAGTTAAAGACTTTAAAACAAATAGATTAATCACAAAAACTCAACTGCTAGCTTCACTCACCATCAATTCATTAAAGAAAAGGTCCAAATTAATGTTTTTTGTTTTGCAAGACCTCTCAAAGCTTTGCTGCAACCTACTTTTCTAGCCTCAATTCAAAGATTCCTCTGCCTTAGCCTGGCCACACAGCTCACTGTTCCCGGATTTCCCAGGTAATCACTTCTTTGGCTAGAAATAACCAACCCCCACAGCCACTTCCACCCACTGCTGTATTTGACTGGGGAACTCTGACTCATCCTTCAAGGTCAAGTTTCTTCATCTGGGTTCCCATTGCACTATATATACTCCTCTATTAGAGCACTCGTTACGTTATTTTATAGTTATTTGTGGAGGTCTTTGTCCCTTTCACAGGATTATGAAGAAGGGCATCATGGTGAGTTCACTTTCTTTTCCCCAGCATTTAGCAAGCATAATTAACAAGCACACGGTAAGCTCCCAGTAAATGGCCTCAAGTGAACAAATCAAAGGCCAACTTCCTGTTTGTGATGTCTGTATTCATCAGAAATTTTCCTGAGATTTTGAGCATTGTTTTCAGTGTGTATAATTCCCCTGAAACCCAAGTTTAATATTAGCTGAAGAGCAGAGCACAGGGCACTTGCAGTAGGACTCCAAGAAGTGTGCCACTCTAAGAACATCTCCATTACATCGAGAAAGAGGGAATATTTGTTATCAGCATGATGGACACGATCCCAGTGTAATTGTTGCTGTTGTGAAGGCCTTTTGAATGGTTTTCCCCCTCCCCATGATAATTTATCTCGTACATTCACTTCACTATAGCTTTGATACCAAAATCTTGGGCTTTTCCAGATTAGAAAAAAAATATGTTTTTGTTTAAACTTGTCTCTTTTTCTGGTCTATAGAACCTCATAATAATTGGCTTTGCCACATGGAAATTTGTAATAACATTAGAGCCTCACATCATTCTGAGGTTATAGTCCATAGTCGAGCCCCTATAATTAGACATGTTTTCTGTGCACTTGCAGACATGTATACATTGAGGTGGCTGAAATAATACCTCCCAATTTCCCCGGCTGATAATCAGGTCTTTACAATTTGGGTTATATACTGGGTGCTTGGCATTTCTAGCTGTTAAGTTGAGAAGCTGTTAGAGTTGTAGTTGAATTAAAAGTTATTTTCCCCTTGGTGTCAAGTGTATCACTACATTCTCAACACTTAATTATCGTTGTGTCCCAAAATATTTTTCATTTAGCAAAATATTGAAATTACTCTTTCCTGTTGAAGAAGCTAACTCTACTATGCGAGAGAGCACTGAGATGCCGTGTTCCACAGAGAACCCAGGAAATGAATGGCATTTGAGGGCATTTGGGGCAACTGGAGGAGCCCCAAAACCTGTTAAAGGGGCCACATACTCTTACCTATATTAGACTCAACTTGATAGCTAATCTTTTTAGCAGCTGACAAGTCCTCAGAATGAAGCTGACCAGACCGAAAGAGGCCTCCCCACCCTCGGCAGAGTTGACTGAAATGGCATTAGAGTAGGACATGACTTTCTTTCCCCATGCCCCCACCCCACTACCTTTTGTGCTGTTCACAGAAAAGTTTCTCCTCCATCCTCTTGTCCCTGTGTTTTCACATTGTGTGTTCTATTTAGATCAAGGTACCCAGTGACCAAATATAATATGAGGAAGGGATGATCTAATTATGAGCAATTAATACCTTAGTGAGCAAGAGCTGAAGGAGGAAGGTACAGACTAATTTTTTAAAGTAAAAGATGGTAAGGGGGAGAAATACTTCTTTGATCACTTACTAAAATATCTAATCACAAACATTTATTCATTTATTATTATTATTATTATCGAGACACGGTCTTGCTCTGTCACCCGTGCTGGAGTGCAGTGGTGCAGTCATAGCTTACTGTAGCCTCGACCTCCCAGGTTTAAGGGATCCTCCCACCTCAACCTCCCCAGTAGCTGGGACTACAGGTGCATATCACCACACCTGGCTAATTTTTTGTAGAGGTGGGATCTCACTTTGTTGCCCAGGCTGGTCTCAAACTCCTCAGCTCAAGCAATCTTCCTGCCTTGGCCTCCCAAAGTGCTGGGATTACAGGCGTGATCTACTGCGTTCCAGCCAGCAAACATTTGTTAAGCACCAATATGTCAAGCACTCTGAGTTTGATAGTGAACAAGAAGATGCCGTCCCTTGCTCTTATGAACTTTATTTTTCTCATGGCTGAGACAGAAAACAAGCAAGCAAATAACACAAATAATGGGAAATGTTATGAAGAAAATGGGCAGGCTTTGGATAGCAACTTCGATTCCTGTCTTAGAAAGCAAAAACAATTAAAGCACAGCGAAGATGGCCGAATGGAACAGCTCCGGTCTACAGCTCCCAGCGCGAGCGACGCAGAAGACGGGTGATTTCTGCATTTCCATCTGAGGTACCGTGTTCATCTCGCTAGGGAGTGCCAGACAGTGGGCGCAGGTCAGTGGGTGAGCGCACTGTGCGCCAGCCGAAGCAGGGGCGAGGCATTGCCTCACTCGGGAAGCGCAAGGGGTCAGGGAGTTCCCCTTCCAGGGGTGACAGACGGCACCTGGAAAATTGGGCCACTCCCACCTGAATACTGTGCTTTTCCAATGGGCTTAGGAACCGGTGCCGCAGGAGAGTATAGCCCGCACCTGGCTCAGAGGGTCCTACGCCCACGGAGTCTCGCTGATTGCTAGCACAGCAGTCTGAGATCAAACAGCAAGTCGGCAGCGAGGCTGGGGGAGGGACGCCCGCCATTGCCCAGGCTCGCTTAGGTAAACAAAGCAGCCTGGA
Organism: Pongo pygmaeus; assembly: GCF_028885625.2. Lineage (NCBI taxonomy): Eukaryota > Metazoa > Chordata > Mammalia > Primates > Hominidae > Pongo > Pongo pygmaeus. The sequence continues at coordinate 68,185,572 of NC_072373.2, read as the reverse complement.
AGCTTGAACTGGGTGGAGCCCACCACAGCTCAAGGAGGCCTGCCTGCCTCTGTAGGCTCCACCTCTGGGGGCAGGGCACAGACAAACAAAAAGACAGCAGTAACCTCTGCAGACTTAAATGTCCCTGTCTGACAGCTGTGAGGAGAGCAGTGGTTCTCCCAGCACGCAGCTGGAGATCTGAGAACCTGCTGACTGCCTCCTCAAGTGGATTCCTGACCCCTGACCCCCGAGCAGCCTAACTGGGAGGCACCCCCCAGCAGGGGCAGACTGACACCTCACACAGCCAGCCAGGTACTCCAACAGACCTGCAGCTGAGGGTTCTGTCTGTTAGAAGGAAAACTAACAGAAAGGACATCCACACCAAAAACCCATCTGTACATCACCATCATCAAAGACCAAAAGTAGATAAAACCACAAAGATGGGGAAAAAACAGAGCAGAAAAACTGGAAACTCTAAAAACCAGAGTACCTCTCCTCCTCCAAAGGAACGCAGTTCCTCACCAGCAACGGAACAAAGCTGGATGGAGAATGACTTTGACGAGCTGAGAGAAGAAGGCTTCAGACGATCAAATTACTCCGAGCTACGGGAGGATATTCAAACCAAAGGCAAAGAAGTTGAAAACTTTGAAAAAAATTTAGAAGAATATATAACTAGAATAACCAATACAGAGAAGTGCTTAAAGGAGCTGATGGAGCTGAAAACCAAGGCTCGAGAACTACGTGAAGAATGCAGAAGCCTCAGGAGCCGATGCGATCAAATGGAAGAAAGGGTATCAGCCCTGGAAGATGAAATGAATGAAATGAAGCGAGAAGGGAAGTTTAGAGAAAAAAGAATAAAAAGAAACGAGCAAAGCCTCCAAGAAATGTGGGACTATGTGAAAAGACCAAATCTACGTCTGATTGGTGTACCTGAAAGTGACGGGGAGAATGGAAACAAGTTGGAAAACACTCTGCAGGATATTATCCAGGAGAGCTTCCCCAATCTAGCAAGGCAGGCCAACATTCAGATTCAGGAAATACAGAGAACGCCACAAAGATACTCCTCGAGAAGAGCAACTCCAAGACACATAATTGTCAGATTCACCAAAGTTGAAATGAAGGAAAAAATGTTAAGGGCAGCCAGAGAGAAAGGTCGGGTTACCATCAAAGGGAAGCCCATCAGACTAACAGCGGATCTCTCGGCAGAAACCCTACAAGCCAGAAGAGAGTGGGGGCCAATATTCAACATTCTTAAAGAAAAGAATTTTCAACCCAGAATTTCATATCCTGCCAAACTAAGCTTCATAAGTGAAGGAGAAATAAAATCCTTTACAGACAAGCAAATGCTGAGAGATTTTGTCACCACCAGGCCTGCCCTAAAAGAGCTCCTGAAGGAAGCACTAAACATGGAAAGGCACAACCGGTACCAGCCACCGCAAAATCATACCGAAATGTAAAGACCATCGAGACTAGGAAGAGACTGCATCAACTAACGAGAAAAATATCCAGCTAACATCATAATGACAGGATCAGATTCACACATAACAATATTAACTTTAAATGTAAATGGACTAAATGCTCCAATTAAAAGACACAGACTGGCAAATTGGATAAAGACTCAAGACCCATCAGTGTGCTGTATTCAGGAAACCCATCTCACGTGCAGAGACACACATAGGCTCAAAATAAAAGGATGGAGGAAGATCTACCAAGCAAATGGAAAACAAAAAAAGGCAGGGGTTGCAATCCTAGTCTCTGATAAAACAGACTTGAAACCAACAAAGATCAAAAGAGACAAAGAAGGCCATTACATAATGGTAAAGGGATTAATTCAACAAGAAGAGCTAACTATCCTAAATATATATGCACCCAATACAGGAGCACCCAGATTCATAAAGCAAGTCCTGAGTGACCTACAAAGAGACTTAGACTCCCACACATTAATAATGGGAGACTTTAACACCCCACTGTCAACATTAGACAGATCAACGAGAAAGTCAACAAGGATACCCAGGAATTGAACTCAGCTCTGCACCAAGCGGACCTAATAGACATCTACAGAACTCTCCACCCCAAATCAACAGAATATACATTTTTTTCAGCACCACACCACACCTATTCCAAAATTGACCATATACTTGGAAGTAAAGCTCTCCTTAATAAATGTAAAAGAACAGAAATTGTAACAAACTGTCTCTCAGATCACAGTGCAATCAAGCTAGAACTCAGGATTAAGAATCTCACTCAAAACCGCTCAACTACGTGGAAACTGAACAACCTGCTCCTGAATGACTACTGGGTACATAACGAAATGAAGGCAGAAATAAAGATGTTCTTTGAAACCAATGAGAACAAAGACACAACATACCAGAATCTCTGGGATGCATTCAAAGCAGTGTGTAGAGGGAAATTTATAGCACTAAATGCCCACAAGAGAAAGCAGGAAAGATCCAAAATTGACACCCTAACATCACAATTAAAAGAACTAGGAAAGCAAGAGCAAACACATTCAAAAGCTAGCAGAAGGCAAGAAATAACTAAAATCAGAGCAGAACTGAAGGAAATGGAGACACAAAAAACCCTTCAAAAAATAAATGAATCCAGGAGCTGGTTTTTTGAAAGGATCAACAAAATTGATAGACCGCTAGCAAGATTAATAAAGAAAAAAAAGAGAGAAGAATCAAATAGATGCAATAAAAAATGATAAAGGGGATATCACCACCGATCCCACAGAAATACAAACTGCCATCAGAGAATATTACAAACACCTCTATGCAAATAAACTAGAAAATCTAGAAGAAATGGATAAATTCCTCAACACATACACCCTCCCAAGACTAAACCAGGAAGAAGTTGAATCTCTGAATAGACCAATAACAGGAGCTGAAATTGTGGCAATAATCAATAGCTTACCAACCAAAAAAAGTCCAGGACCAGATGGGTTCACAGCCGAATTCTACCAGAGGTACAAGGAGGAGCTGGTACCATTCCTTCTGAAACTATTCCAATCAATAGAAAAAGAGGGAATCCTCCCTAACTCATTTTATGAGGCCAGAATCATCCTGATACCAAAGCCTGGCAGAGACACAACAAAAAAAGAGAATTTTAGACCAATATCCTTGATGAACATTGATGCAAAAATCCTCAATAAGATACTGGCAAACAGAATCCAGCAGCACATCAAAAAGCTTATCCACCATGATCAAGTGGGCTTCATCCCTGGGATGCAAGGCTGGTTCAATATACGCAAATCAATAAATGTAATCCAGCATATAAACAGAACCAAAGACAAAAACCACATGATTATCTCAATAGATGCAGAAAAGGCCTTTGACAAAATTCAACAACGCTTCATGCTAAAAACTCTCAATAAATTAGGAATTGATGGGACGTATCTCAAAATAATAAGAGCTATTTATGACAAACCCACAGCCAATATCATACTGAATGGGCAGAAACTGGAAGCATTCCCTTTGAAAACTGGCACAAGACAGGGATGCCCTTTCTCGCCACTTCTATTCAACATAGTGTTGGAAGTTCTGGCCAGGGCAATTAGGCAGGAGAAGGAAATCAAGGGTATTCAATTAGGAAAAGAGGAAGTCAAATTGTCCTTGTTTGCAGATGACATGATAGTATATCTAGAAAACCCCATTGTCTCAGCCCAAAATCTCCTTAAGCTGATAAGCAACTTCAGCAAAGTCTCAGGATACAAAATCAATGTGCAAAAATCACAAGCATTCTTATACATCAATAACAGACAAACAGAGAGCCAAATCATGAGTGAACTCCCATTCACAATTGCTTCAAAGAGAATAAAATACCTAGGAATCCAACTTACAAGGGATGTGAAAGACCTCTTCAAGGAGAACTACAAACCACTGCTCAAGGAAATAAAAGAGGATACAAACAAATGGAAGAACATTCCATGCTCATGGGTAGGAAGAATCAATATCATGAAAATGGCCATCCTTCCCAAGGTAATTTACAGATTCAATGCCATCCCCATCAAGCTACCAATGACTTTCTTCACAGAATTGGAAAAAACTACTTTAAAGTTCATATGGAACCAAAAAAGAGCCCGCATCGCCAAGTCAATCCTAAGCCAAAAGAACAAAGCTGGAGGCATCACACTACCTGACTTCAAACTATACTACAAGGCTACAGTAACCAAAACAGCATGGTACTGGTACCAAAACAGAGATATAGATCAATGGAACAGAACAGAGCCGTCAGAAATAATGCCACATATCTACAAGTATCTGATCTTTGACAAACCTGAGAAAAACAAGAAATGGGGAAAGGATTCCCTATTTAATAAATGGTGCTGGGAAAACTGGCTAGCCATATGTAGAAAGATGAAACTGGATCCCTTCCTTACACCTTATACAAAAATCAATTCAAGATGGATTAAAGACTTAAATGTTAGACCTAAAACCATAAAAACCCTAGAAGAAAACCTAGGCATTACCATTCAGGACATAGGGATGGGCAAGGACTTCATGTCTAAAACACCAAAAGCAATGGCAACAAAAGCCAAAATTGACAAATGGGATCTAATTAAACTAAAGAGCTTCTGCACAGCAAAGGAAACTACCATCAGAGTGAACAGGCAACCTACAAAATGGGAGAACATTTTCGCAACCTACTCATTTGACAAAGGGCTAATATCCAGAATCTACAATGAACTCCAACAAATTTACAAGAAAAAAACAAACAACCCCATCAAAAAGTGGGCGAAGGACATGAACAGACACTTCTCTAAAGAAGACATTTATGCAGCCAAAAAACACATGAAAAAATGCTCACCATCACTGGCCATCAGAGAAATGCAAATCAAAACCACAATGAGATACCATCTCACACCAGTTAGAATGGCAATCATTAAAAAGTCAGGAAACAACAGGTGCTGGAGAGGATGTGGAGAAATAGGAACACTTTTACACTGTTGGTGGGACTGTAAACTAGTTCAACCCTTGTGGAAGTCAGTGTGGCAATTCCTCAGGGATCTAGAACTAGAAATTCCGTTCGACCCAGCCATCCCATTACTGGGTATATACCCAAAGGACTAGAAATCGTGCTGCTATAAAGACACATGCACACGTATGTTTATTGCCGCATTATTCACAATAGCAAAGACTTGGAACCAACCCAAATGTCCAACAATGATAGACTGGATTAAGAAAATGTGGCACATATACACCATGGAATACTATGCAGCCATAAAAAATGATGAGTTCACGTCCTTTGTAGGGACATGGATGAAATTGGAAATCATCATTCTCAGTAAACTATCGCAAGAACAAAAAACCAAACACCGCATATTCTCACTCATAGGTGGGAATTGAACAATGAGAACACATGGACACAGGAAGGGGAACATCACACTTCGGGGACTGTTGTGGGGTGGGGGGAGGGGGGAGGGATAGCATTGGGAGATATACCTAATGCTAGATGACAAGTTGGTGGGTGCAGCGCACCAGCATGGCACATGTATACATATGTAACTTACCTGCACATTGCGCACATGTACCATAAAACCTAAAGTATAATAATGATAATAATAATAATAATAATAAAAGAAAAAGAAAAAAAAAAAAAGAAATTAAAGAAAGCAAAAACAATCAGACTTGAGAGAATTGCTGCCAGACTTCTACAGTCTGCATTGATCTGACTCCGTGTGATTCTACGGATACGCTTCCCTCATCTGACATAATGGCTCCCACACTATTTCCCTACAGGAGAAATGATGCTTGTGTTTCTCTAGTGGCCAGTGTCAGTTACTCTGAAGATGTGATTTACCAACCAACTGGGCTAAACAAACAAACAAACAAAAACCAGAGCAATAGGACCTTGAATGCACAATTAACTTGTGTGGAAGACTTCGTTCTTCACTTAGGGGTGTTAAAAAGAATGCCTTTGTGAGCTAAAAGCAGAACTACCATTTGACCCAGCATTCCCATTACTGGGTATATACCTAGAGGAATATAAATCATTCTACTGTAAAGACACATGCATGTGAATGTTCACCGCAGCACTATTTACAATAGCAAAGACATGGAATCAACTTAAATGCTCATCAGTGACAGATTGGTTAAAGAAAATGTGGTATATATACTCATGGAATACTATGCAGCCATAAAAAAGAACAAGATTATGTCATTTGCAATAACATGGATGAAGCTGGAGGCCGTTATCCTTAGCAAACTAACGCAGGAACAGAAAACCAAATACCTCATGTTCTCACTTATAAGTGGGAGCTAAATGATGAGAATTCATGAGCACAAAGAGGAGAACAACAGACACTGGGGTCTACTTGAGTGTGGAGGGTGGGAGGAGGGAGAGGAGCAAAAAACATAACTATTGGGTACTAAGTTTAATACCTGGGTGATGAAATAATCTGTACAACAGACGCCTGTGACATGAGTTAACAAACCTGTACGTGTACCCCAAACCTAAAATAAAGTAACTTTTGAAAAAAAGGATGTCTTTGCGTTAACTAGTGGGGAAAGTTGCCCTAGTGGATTAAGTAACTTCATATTTCTTCCAACGATAATGATCTAGAAACCAAGACTGTGCTTTTATTGATATCTTCACCTTCTAAATTCCCTCTGTAAACACCTATGAATAGGAGGGAAGAAAGAACCTAAAATGGTCAGAGGGAACCTCAAGGCCAAGGCCAACTTGTATCCCAGACTGTCTGGCTCCAGAGAGGAAGGTCTTCCTTCAGTCATTCATTTCTGGCCCCCTTTCCTCTGCACTAACCTCAGAAACAGTAGCAGATACCTATTGCAAGGTAGCGCTGTGCTGGTCATGTTCACAGACAATGCAAACATTTTCCCTCCTTTCTAGGCATTTCTTATCCATATAGTCTTTCAACCCTGTTCAAGGTTTTCTCCTGGCAAAATTTGAGAAGTTGGTGGCATTTGTATTTGAGATCGTGCACCTTTGCTGTCCCTTAGTTTAATGTACCCCTTTTCTCTTCCCTGTCCTTTGGTCAGGGAGGAGTTATTTGTTGGACTTAACTAGCTCACATATGGGGTTTTGGCCTGGGTTCCCTGAAAGACGACCCCAAGAAAAGAATTGGCCACAAAAGGGAGCAAGTGAGAAAATTGAGGCAGAGAAGGGGAAAAAGCCAAAGAGTTATGGGTTAATTGAGAGGGTTGTCAGTATGAACTGCTGAGGCTTAATCCACTGGGAACCCTTGAAGGAACCATGCAGAATGAACCTCAGCCCTGCTCCACCACGCAACTGGGAAACTGGGACATAGATACATGTATCTGTATGTTTATGTATGTATGTATATGAGTATGCGCGCGTGTGTGTGTGTGCATTTTTCCCCTATCCATCAATCCCTGTCCATCCTTGAGTGATGACACTGTGGGGCTGCCCTGTTTGTGGACTGAACAGTGCCTGGAGAAATTCCATAGGTGGAGAAGCAGGAAGATGTAGGCACTCAAAGTGGGCACTGTCACACACCTGTGTGAGTGTTTAAGGCCTGTCCACTGCAGCTGCAGAACCCAGAGGTGGCCCGAGGGGATATGGGGTGGCATCCAGAGCATATGCTCTTGCTCCACATTCAAGGAGTAGATCATTCATTCAACATTTGTGGAGCACCTACTATGTGTCAGGAACAGCTTTTCCAAGGTTAGTGAGTTAGAAGAAGCAGATTGACAACAGAATTCAGGACTAGAGTGAGCCGGAGAGCAGACGGTCCACTGCCCAGAAAGAGGACATCCCTTATAGGGCCAGGAGATGAAAGCCATGGGCTGGGCAGAACACTCCTGTCCCAACCCACATGGCAGCTAGATTCCTGGAAATTACAGTTGACATGACCCCACCCCTCTCCTGAAACACAGTTTCCTCCTCCCAACTCCACCCAGCAGTGCACACCCCAACACCCGCTCTGCCAGCTCTCGTTCGTTGCCTGTTTCTCCTCAATATAACCACCATTTTATTTTATCCCAGCTCCCAGCGTGCATTTGTCCTGCACAGCCTTGCTGCCCTTCACCCTGCTCCTCAGTGTAGAGTACCATGTTCCCGTTATCATTGTTCAGTTCCCCAGCCACACAGCTAATCCTGTTAAGGCCAATTTAGGCAATACAAGAGTCCAGAGCTTTTATGACCTAAGCAGTTGGGGCTCTCTTTATGCTACCAATGATGAATGATAGAATAAGTAAGCAGAGGGCTGGGCGCGGTGGCTCATGCCTGTAATCCCAGCACCTTGGGAGGCCAAGGTGGGCGGATCACGAGGTCAGGAGATTGAGACCATCCTGGCTAACACGGTAAAACCCCGTCTCTACTAAAAATACAAAAAAAAAAAAAAAAAAAAAAAAAAATCCAGGCATGGCGGCATGCACCTGTAGTCCCAGCTGCTGGGGAGGCTGAGGCAGCAGAATGGCGTGAACCCAGGAGGCGGAGCTTGCAGTGAGCTGAGATCGCGCCACTGCACTCCAGTGTGGGTGACAGAGCAAGACTCCATCTCAAAAAAAAAAAATAAGCAGAGTCTCAATTAAAATACTCATTGATCATGTCTGATGTCACAGAGTTTAATCTTAAATTCAGTAGACCCATAAATTAAAAATACTCGATCTCAGTAGCCAGAGGGTCATTCTATCTTAGAGCCCCTGGACACTGTCCCCCTAATACGGACCAGGCCCCATCTGAATGTTCCATGCCCCCTCAGCTGCGAATTCCCATGTTTTCTGGGTCAGTTATCTGACCTCTTCCTGTGAGGGCAGTGCAGCAGCGGTGTGGGCTGTCAGGGGTACAGAGGGACTCTGCCACAGGCTTGACCTGACCATCTCTCTCAAGTCTCTCTCTGCACCCCAGCACAGAGAGAGCAGAGGTCTGCAGAGTGCCACCCCTCTAGCAGCTCTGTGGACCAAACAAGCATTTCACCTGCAGGTGCCAGCTCAGCGTGCCAGGGCATGAGTGTCCCCCAGGTGGCAGGGCGACTGCCTTTCTTAGGTGGCTTGTGTTCAGTGTGGAAGTTCAGGCTCTGTCATTCCTGTTTTGATTCCTTTTCCCTCTCTGTCTCACCTGGTCTTTGATAGCAAAGGTTAGTGTTATAATTAAACAATCAATTTAGCAAATTTTCTTTGGGGATTTCCTTTCCTTTTGTTTTGCCAACCGTAATTCCTCCAGTCTCCAGAGAGATCCCCTGTGAAGTGCATCTGAGGTGTTTTCACTTTCCCTCATCCACAGTTGTTGTTGTTTTCAGGGACTAACAAATGACAAATAAGACACAGCATGTTCGTGGTTTATATAAGCAGGAAGGAATATATCTGCTTCTGTCTGCAGGAAGAGAGGAGGAGGAAAAGAGGAGGAGGCACAGCTGATGGCTGCTACCCAAGGCCTTGCTCCGAAACATCACGGGTGATTGGGAGTCTAAGAATATTAATTGGAGACAGTGGGAACAGGGGTAATTTCACGTACCCAGTAGGGACATGCTGTGCTAAGAGCGTGTGAGAAAATAGCGTGTGAGAAAAATTTACCTGATGGTGCTATAGATCTTATTTTCTTCCATGTTTTGTTTCTTATGCAAAACATGTATGTGTTAAGAGAAGGGGATGGGGAAGGAGAGTTCATGGAGGAGAGAAGAGGAGGAGAAATAAACTTTGAAAATTCTAGTTGCCATGACAACATAATGAGCTCCAAAAGTGGCATCTCTGAACCAGTTTTGCATGGGAAGGCAGAGAAGCTCAAAAGGGAAAGAATTAAAATAATAAAAATAATAAAACAGTGATCATGAAGCAAAGGATACATCTGAAGAGGCTGTGAGCCCTTCTTGTCACCCTCTGTGTGTTGGGAGTGTCAAAGCTGCTTGCTCCTGGCTGACCTGGGCAGAGCCTGCGGGATTGCTGTCAGGGGTTGGAATGCCTTTGCAGCCTCCTGGGCTCTGGACAATGCGCAGCTAAGGGATTCTGACAAAAGAGACCTCATGCATTGTGTGTGAAGTGCATTGTGCTTGAGAACCCATTGCAAGCCAGGCTGTCTTCCTGCTCTGTTTCTCCTCCCTTTCCTCCCTCCCACCCACCGTTTCTTATAGCTCAGCTTTACTCTTTTCAATGAATTTCACTGTAGCCCAAGTGACAGTGTGTGCTGTGTCACTCTTACCACCACGGTATAGAATGTAAAATCCCCATTATTGGGCACTCATTAGAACTATAAGGCTCTTCTCCCCAGCAAAGTGTCCCAGAGCTGTGCGAGGCTTATACAAAAGAAGGAAGCATTGAGAAGTGCAGAATGTGAAAGCCAAGAAGGATTTGTAGATAATGATGTTTTTGCCCACCATACTCAAATTGGAAATGCACCAGAGCATCTTAGAATTGTTTATTATTAAAAATGTATTTTAATGAGGATATCCCTTGGTATCCCTTGTCCTGGTTCAAGTCGTGTTCATGTTTTCCTCATTATAATGGCCAGGACATTGCACTACATATGTTTCCATAATATAATCGGTGTTTAACAGCATCTGAGCCAATCCATCAGTTAAGGCGCTTGTTCTGAGAACTGGTTGAATGTGGGGATCCTGCTGCCCCCTTGTGCTTGTTTGATATTGTTGCCCACGAGACTATCTAGGGTGTACATTATGATGTCTCTACCACCAAGCTCTGTGTCTGGCACACAGTAATTAATATATGTTGAATGAATGAGTGCTTGGTTCCAGCTGAAGCATGAAGCCCTCCTTAGTATATATGTGCTCTGGCTAGACTCCAACAAATAGCTGTTTGTCAATACATGTCAAGTTGAATGGATGATGTATAAGTGAACTAATATCCCCTATGGAGGACAGCAATTCTCAGTGAAATAAGCAAATCATTGTGTGAGTTCTGTATATCAGCAAAGATTAAATCTATTAAGTTTCTAGCTTCTTTCAGATGTTAACCACTTAAGTAGTTAATATTTGCATAATGCTTCCTATAGTTTAGAACCATTAGTCAGTGAGGGGAACCTCCTTTTCTCTGTTATGTTTCCTGGTGGAAGAACTTCCTCCAGAAAACACTTTTTAGGCCTTTGTCTTCATCCTTTGCTCATTCCTCCTGAATTGTAATAGATGAATTTAAAAGAACTGGCTGTGCTCCCCTCAGCCTCTTCCTCCTCTTTAGAACCGGCCCTCCAGGAACATGTCTTGTCTACTCTCTTTTGCTTGTAGCTTCTGGGACAGTGCCCGGTAATAGGGTAGGCCTGGGCTTCTGTGGTTGTTCCTATGACTGGATGGTTCAAAATTCTGGGGTATACACTAAGGATAGATCTAGAAGATAGATGACAGATCTAAAGTCATGATCTCCAACTTGCTTTATCAGAAATGAAACTGATTATTTTTTGTTTTTATTTATCTAACTCCAGTATATCCCGTGTCTCAGCTGGTTTCATAATCAGGAGGGGAATAAAAGGAAAATTGTATATTGATCCCCACAGCACTGCTATACATGATTAGAAAGTCTTTTCCCCCTTTAAACATGTAATTTTAAATGATACAATACAATCTCAGATGTGATTTTTGTCACCTTCAAGACATCCAGGAATTCTAGCACCTTAGATATTTATATCGCAGGTCAGTTGGAAAAGAGTAGTCACAAAACACAAATTATGTTCATAGTACACTTGGCTAGTGTGCAATCTCCTGATCACCAAACACAGGAGAATTCAAAAGAAGTATGAAACCTGGTCCTTTCTCTTAGGGGCTTATTTCCTCCCACAGAAAGCTAAAACCTGCCACATCTTTTCATATGGGTGATCCCTGAAATAGACATTCTGGACTGGAGATACCACTGTGGTTTCTATCATGTAAGAGCAGTTTTGTAGAAGAGGTGAGATTTGAACAGGGCTTTGAAAGGTAGCTGGAACTTATATAAGCCCAGGGGTGTCATGGAGTGGGTTTTGGGGGAGAAGTTTTAGGAAGAACAGGACGATCCCTAGCTTTGAGACAGGCCCTAATTTATTTGTGGGATAAAAAGGATATTGAACATGAGAGTGGTGGGAGCATCAGTGGTTTCGTTAGGTCTGGTTAGATCATGGAGGGCCTCACAGCAGAGGGAATTAAGGCAGGAGAGTTACTGTGGGTGCTGGATGGAGGGGGCAGGATGACCATGTGGGACATAGTATTTGGGGAAGATTAGCTTGCAGGCCTGTTCTGTGGGCGAGGACACTTGCTTGTCTGGGTTCTCTGCTGCCTCTTCAACTTTAATCTTCTAGGAACTCTGAGTGGCCCAGCATGAGAGCTATAGTGGTGCCCCTCTGCCAGCCACTCTGAACTGTGGCAGACTTGCCCAGCACAGAAGTTAGGATAGGCTGTCTCTAAAAGAGGACTGAGAGAGTGTTTATTCTACCCAGACCATAGCTTTGAGATTGGATATCACGATGCATGTTATTTTTTTAAAAGAGCTTTTTTGTTGTTATCTTCTAGATAAATGAGAAATCAGAAACAAAGTCACCATTCACCTGAAAAGGCACCACTGTCTGGGAGCAGTAGCAATGGGCTATATATAATAACAATAATGATAATAAAACAGGTACTGTTTATAAAGTGTTAACCGCCTGTTAGGACTTTTCTTATTGTATTGCTGCACATCTATCTAACATGTATGTATCTAACAAGGACATACTGAACTAACAAGGACACACTAAATACTGGTATTAGGATTTGAAAAGGCTGGGGTAAATACAGACATACAAAAACAACCCTGATTTGAAGGTTTTGGAAGGACCTCTTAGGAAAAGAGGGAGGCAATTTAGCATTGTTTTGGATTACAGGGCTCAAATCCTAATTCTTCATTTAATTAGCTGTGTCACCTTGGGCACATTTTCTAACATTTCTCAGACTTAGTTTCTCCACCTGGAAAGTGGGGAACATAATATTTCATGGAGTTTTTGTTGATTAAATGATGTAATGAATACAAAGAACTTAGCACAGTGCCTGGCACATAAGAGATGTTCAATAACACATAACTATTAAGAACCTCTTAAACTAGCCTCCCGTGAAACATGAATTTTCTATTATTCATTTTTATCTTTGAGTTAAGGCTTTTTAAGAGCCTCTAGATAACTACAAATATGATATCTGGTGAAAGTTCCACATTTTCTTCCTCATGGTCTTTCACACCTTTGCATGACTCACTTACTGGCACCTAAGGATGACAGAGTCCCAGGAGAGAGGTACTCAGATAGGACAGAGTCATTTTAATAGATAGGGAGTAGAGTTGTAAACGATGAAGAAATCTGGAAAAGAATAGCCGGAAAGTTAACAAAATGTATTGGATAACTACAATGTGCTAGGAAAATTTTTGTATATTATCTCTTCCTTACAACAATTCAGTAAGACAGGCTGTGTTTCTCCATATTACCCATGGTGGAATGTGAACTGCAGGAGCCTTGCATACTTGCCCAAGGATCCCCAGTTAGTAAGTTGGGGACTAGGATTTTTCACTTGGGTCTCTCTTAATCCAAAGCTCACGTGCTTTGTCCTACACTCTGCTGCCCCTTGGAAAATGCACAGAGCAACGGTCCTATTAGAAGAAGGCAAACTCAGGCCAGGGCTCCTGGGCAGCCAGGGGGCGGATAAGGACGTAATGCCAGGGAGCTCCATGTAAACATGTGAAAGAAGGAAATGGGTGACAAGGTATCCTTTCACAAATGGTTACTTCCAGTGTCCTTAGAGCTGGCTTGGTCTCAGGAGGACAGAGAGGCCACACTCACAAGGCATATTACCCATCAGGATGGCACTGCAGTGATGGGATTCTGAGATCTTTGTCCTCCTCCTGTAAGTAGCTGGGCTAAGAGCAGGCCAGGCTGAACAGTGGCCTGGGAACATAGGGCAGGCAGGCAACCTGTTACTTGCCATAGAAGTGTGCAGAATTGACAAATCCATGTTCAGAAGGGCATCAAAGTCTGGGTGAGGCTGATCTTCTAAAGTTAAGTCCACCTGTAATTCCAGTGCTTTGGGAGGCTGAGGTGGGAGAATCACTTGAGCAGACGGGGCAACATTGTGGAACCTCATTTTGACAAGAAACTTTAAAAATAAAAAATATTAGCAGAGCATGGTGTGGTGTGTTGTGTACCTATAGTCCTAGCTACTCGGGAGGCTGAGACAGGCAGGTTGCTTGGGCCCAGGAGTTTCAAGGCTGCAGTGGTTGCATCACTGAAGTCCAGCCCGCGTGACAGAGTGAGACCTTGTCTCAAAAAAAAAAAAAAAAAAAAAAAAAAAGAGTCCCCAATCTCAGCAGCTAGACAGAGAGCAAGTGTCAAGAACCAGGAGAAACCAGTGGGTAGAAGGGAAGCAGTGAATGAGGGGAATCAAAATGGGCATTTGGGAGATGTCACTAGAGGTATTCCCTGGGCAGAGAATGGGCTGTTAGTGTGGTTCCCATGTCCTTCTTGTGACAGTGGCTAGGCACTTTCAAGGAGCCAGGTCTGACGTGCTATGATGCATAAGCCTCCAACCATTAGGGTGAAGGATGTGATCTGGGGTGAGAGCACAAGCCAACGATGTGACAACCACATGGGCCTGAGTGAGTGAAAACTGCCACAGTGAGCAGCGTGTAGGCTGCCAACCCACAGGGCCGGGAAAGTCAAGAACTGTGTGTTCCGCCCGCACATGTTCTCTCATGCACATGCCGACCAGCCCAGCCCACCCTGCTTCTCACACGCCCTGCCTCCGGAAACGAAGAGCCAAAAAGGGAAAACCTCCCGAGAGTGCTTTTTACATCTTGCCAGACATCGGTCCACGCAGCAGCACACTTCACCACACCCCATCCCTGTCCTCAGTTATCCTCTGTGTTCCCAGTCAGTGGTCTCTCAGCCTTGAAGCTCTTTCACCTCCTTGGGGCGCTTGAAAACGTTGGCCAGTTCCTTGAGACCTTCCTTCTCCCCTAGATTTCTCATTTCTCACTTCCTATGTGTCTGACCACTCCCTCCCAGCATCAGTAGGAGAAACCTTCAGTCCTGTTGCCATAGGTGTTAGGTCAGAGTTGCTTCCCAGGTGTCACACAGGGACTCAGGCTGAGGAACACTCCATTGCCTTCAAATGCCACCTTTTCAACAAGCACCGGTGCAGTCGCCCTGGAAGAAGGGAAAGGCTGCAGAGGGAGCACTGTCAGTTAAATGCTTTAGGGCAGCGCGTGACAGTTCTACTCACATTTCATTAGGGAATGAGTCACGTGGCCGTGCCTCCCCTCAAGGGTGAAGAAGAACAGTTGAGGAGAACTGGATGTATTCTTTTTCTCTGGGTTCTGGGTGGTTCTCCACAGGGAGCCGTTCTGAGCGTGATTGCCTACCACTGCTCTAAGCCTTCTGTGTCCTTGTGACCCTCAGATCCATGTCCCCAACTTCTGCCTCTCCTGTGCTGCAAAGCCGTATTTTCAACTGTGGGATAGATTCGAATGAAGTACTTCAAGCTTAGCATCCCACAAACCAAATTGATTTCCCCTACCAAAAACCCACTTGGCCATCTTGAGGGGCCTTTGGAATTCCTGGAGCATCCTTATCTGGTCTGCAAATTCCCTTTTATTCTGTGAAATGTCTGTTGCTCTCCCCATCCTCCTGTTTATTTCCAGTATCCTTGATCCTGTCACACCCAGGTTTCTGCCATAGCCTACCAAATGGTGTCCCTTCCTCCTCTTTAGTTTTTGGCAAAAACATAGCTATTTTCCTAAAAATAGACCTAATCATGTTACTCCCTTATGTAAAAACCTTAGACTATTTCCTACAACCCACAGAATGAAGTAAATCACATCAAGTCATTGGGGGAATGGGGTTGTATTTGAACAGAACCAGACAAGGATCTGAATGCTGGTCTACCACCTACCAGCTGCGAGTAAGTTATTTAACTTCATTGACTCTGTTTTTCAATCTATAAAAGGAAGATAATGATACCTACCTCACAGGGTTGCTTTATTTTTTGCTGTGTTCTGTGCCTATCATCTGGCTGGCTGGGGGCTTTGGGCAAGTCATTTTCTTCCTCTAGAACCAGGAATGGGGAAGCAGCTTCTCTCTGACCTCATCACTTCCTACTCTCTTGCCTACTTCTCTTCAGCCACACTCTCTATAACTGTGAAAGGGGAAAGAGAGCTCTGGAGGTCCTTACTCTGGCAATGAAATATTTGCCCGAACTGGTCATGTGGCCACATCCAATGTTGGGGGCCAAGAAGGCAGGGAGCCAAAAGTATTATGTGAGCAGCGTTAATGACTATCCCATTAACGAAGACCCCATAGTGGTATAGACCCTTGCCCTTTGGAGCACCTCTTGCCTGGTCAAGATCTGACACTAGGACCCCGTGTGACCATAGTTCAGTTGACCTTGTCAGGTTTTTCTTAGCTTCCTTCCAAAGAGGATGGGATACACAATACTTTTAAGTACATTTAGGAGTTGAGGATAAAAACTGACCCTCCAAGATGCTCTAACTAGAAGGAATGCTGACTATCTTCTTGTCAGTTTTGCTTATCACAGGTGAGGAAACTGGAGGACCAAGAAGGGTGAGACATTCCCGCCAAGCTGGTTGCTGGCATCTCAGACTCAGTATGGCCACCTCTGAACTCTCATTGTCCCTCCCAGGAAATCCCACCCTCCAGCCTATATTTCCTCAATGGCTAGTTGTATTAGTCCGTTCTCACATTGCTATAAAGAAATACCCGAGACTGGGTAGTTTATGTAGAAAAGAGTTTATTTGGCATATGGTTTGCAGACTGTGCAGTAAGCATGATTCTGGTATCTGCTGAACTTCTGGGGAGGCCTCAGGAAACTTACAATTGTAGCAGAAGTTAAAGCAGGAGCTGGCATGTCTTACATGGCAGGAGCAGTAGCAAGAGTGTGAGCGAAGGGGGAGGTGCTACACACTTTTAAACAACCAGATCTCATGAGAACTTACTATCGCAAGAGCAGCACCAAGGGGATGCTGCTAAATTATTCATGAGAAACACCTCCATGATCCAGTCATCTTCCACCAGGCCCCACCTCCAGTGTTGGGGATTAGAACTTGACATGAGATTTGGGCGGAAACACAGATCCAAACCATATCACTGGTGTTGCCATTGATCTCTACTTATCCTTTAACATGCAGTGTCCTCTTCCCTGAATACCTTCCCCAGTTCCTTCCATAGAATTGGAGCCCCTGCCCTCCCTATGTTATCCATGTCCCATTTATGGCATATGACATTTTATATTGGTTTACTTGTCTGGCTCCTTGGTAGATAAGATTGACTTGAGTACAGCAAGGGCATCTTATGCATCTTTGCATTTTCCAGTCTAGCAAGTGGCACTTTATGCAATGGCACTGGATAGAATTCTTGTCTGAATTATCGGAAAAAAACCAGTTCCCGCAGGTACAACAACAGGCAGTGGAGGAGTTGGTACCAAAACCTGGAACTTCTGATTTTTGTTCTCAGTCACTTACTACTGAATTGTATTTAGCTTGCAGTTTTTCAGTCTCCTGCAGCATTGTGTTCCATGCTCTTATGCTTGGGTTTAAGAGACTTTTTTAAGATCAGATTTTATTTCTTTCTTCCAACTTTTATTTTAGGTTCAAGGAGGTATGTGTGCAAGTTTGTTACATAGGTAAATTGCATGTCACTGAGGTTTGGTGTACGAATGATTTCATCACCCAGACAGTGAGCATAGTACCCAATAGGGAGTTTATCATTCCTCACTCTCCTCTGATCTTCATTCTCAGGTTTGCCTGATATCTATTGTTAACCTATTTCTGTCCATGTCTACTCAATGTTTAGTTCCTGCTTATAAGTGAGAACATGCAGTATTTGGTTTTGTGTTTCTGCATGAAGTTGCTTAGGATAATGTCCTCCAACTGCAACATGTTGCTGCAAAGGACGTGATTTCGTTCTTTTTTGTGTCTGCATACTATTCCATGGTGTATATGCACCACAATTTCTTTATGCAGTCCACTGTTGATGGGCATCTAGGTTGATTTCATGTCTTTGCTGTTGTAAATAGTGCTGCAATGAACATATGTATGCCTGTGTTTTTATCGTAGAACAATTTATATTCCTTTGGGTATATACACAGATTGCTCCTTCAGGCAAGGTTCTAGGGGAAGTATGACCATGACTTGCCCAGGTTTGCTAGGTCAAATGGTAGTTCTGTTTTAAATTCTTTGAGAAATCTCCAAACTGCTTTCCACAATGGCTGAACTGATTTACATTCTCATCAACAGTGTATATGCGTTCCCTTTTCTCTGCAACTTTGTCAATCTTTTATTTTTTGACTTTTAATGCCATTATGACTGGTGTGAGATGGTATCTCATTGTGGTTTTGATTTGCGTTCCTCTAATGATTAGTGATGTTGAACATTTTTTCATATGCTTTGTTGGCCATGTGTATATCTTCTTTTGAGGAGTGCTTGTTCATGTCTTTTGTCCATTTTTAAAGGGCTTGTTTGGTTTTCGCTGTTGATTTAAGTTCCTTATAAATTCTGGATATTAGATCTTTGTTGGATGCATAGATTGCAAATATTTTCTCCCACTCTGTAGGTTGTCTGTTTACTCTTTTGTTAGTTTCTTTTGCTGTGCAGAAGCTCTTTCATTTAATTAGGTCCTACTTGTCAATTTTTGTTTTTGTTGCAATTGCTTTTGGAGTCTACATCATGAAATCTTTGCCAAGGCCAATGTCCAGAATGGTATTTCCTAGGTTTTCTCCTAGGGTTTTCATAGTTTTAAGTTTTTCATTTAAGTCTTTAATCCATTTTGAGTTGTTTTTTGTGTATGGTGAAAGGAAGGGGTCTAGTTTCAATCTTTTGCATATGGCTAACCAGCTATCCCAGCACCATTTATTGAATATGGAGTCTTTCCCTATTGCTTCTTATTGTCAACTTTCTCTCTTGTCTTCATTTGGTTTGCTGATTTGCTTTGTTTCATGTTTGGTGATAATGCCATATTCCCATTCAAGATGGATGTTCTTCCTAAATAAAGGATTTTTTAAATAGTGTGTGTTTTTTTTTTTTTTTTGCCTTGTTAGTGACATGCTACAGAAAATAAACAGGAGAATTCTGATTTGCGATTGGACAGCCTTTGAATTAAAGGAGTACATATGGCTTTGGGGGGCTTAAGTTACTCTTGAGATTCTCTAAGTTTTTCAAACTGTAAAGTGGCTGACATTTGGAAGTATTATATGTAACATATATATGTTCCATTATATGGAAGTATTATATGTAACATCCAGCATCATGTCTGCTGCATAGTATATACTAATTAGGAGAATTTGACAAACAAATGGAGAATTTTTCCTCCCAGGAGCATGCTTACAAAGGAAACTTTTTTTTTTTTTTTGCCTTGCCTAGGTAGCACATAGCCCACCTTTAAGTTTTTTTTTTTTTTTTGAGACGGAGTTAAGTTTTTAAATGATTTTTATATGTGTTATTTCATGTCCTCATAACAAGTTGTTGTGCAACCATATATTATACCTCTCAAGTCAAGTATTATGTTATGAATGCCTGTACAAGTATTGAGGGAACCAAGTTGGAATGTGAATAACTAACCCAGTGTGGTCTATCTTCTGCCAGTAACAGTTTAATTGCACCATCTTCCTTACTGGAGGCTAGTCACCTTACCCCACTGACTTGGCCCCTCTTGGAGTATCTCCTTTTTACTTTTGGAAGGGTCTCAGAACTTTCTCAATAATATTTCAAATTGCCATGTTTTGGCCAGGTGTTTTCAGTTGTGCAAATCTTAAAGCCATTTCTAGAAGATGTTCTCAGTCCTGGTCTCACCTATTCAATAAACATAAAGTTTCTGCTGTGAGTTAAGTGCTCTGTTAATTTTGATGGGGAAAGCACAAACAGACCTATTGTTAAGGGACACTCTCAAACTTTGTCTGGAAGACCCTTTGGAATACTTCACCTGTATCTCACAGTTTTATTATTTCTGGTTTCTCAATACTTACTCATTTGTACCCCACTTGTTTCCTATGTTGTATATAAAATGACCCTGTCCTTTATATTTTTTATCTCCTGCATCGTAGTTCTCTAAGTTTTACTTCCTGAAAGCAATCAAATGTAACTAACATTGGGTTTCATTTGAGTTAGACCTGTAGAGTGCTTGGGCTAGAAAGGCTCTCAGGGAGCACTTTGCAGTTAAAATGAAGCCATCCCCACGCCCCCACTCCCTGCCTCCCCAGGGTAGTCTTGACCAAGACCTAGAGACAGTGAGGGGTAGATTAGGGCCAGAATCCAGGCCCCTGACTTCTAGTCAGTACCCTTTGTCTACCTATCCTTGTCCGGTGAACCTTTTGATATTTGATTTCCATCCTTGTTATCCCTTTCTCTTTATTTGGTGCTAAGCTATTGTCTTCATTCCTCGTTAGATCCAATTACAGAGGCTTGGAGGCCAGTAAGAACCAAGTTTTTTTTTTTTTTTTTTTTGAGATGGAGTTTCACTCTTGTTGCCCAGGCTGGAGTGCAATGACGTGATCTTGGCTCACTGCAACCTCCACCTCCTGGGTTCAAGTGATTCTCCTGCCTCAGCCTCCCAAGTAGCTGGGATTACAGGCATGCGCCACCACGCCTGGCTAATTTTGTGTTTTTAGTAGAGATGGGGTTTCTCCATGTTTGGTCAGGCTGGTCTCGAACTCCTGACCTCAGGTGATCTGCCTGCCGCAGCCTCCCAAAGTGCTGGGATTACAGGCGTGAGCCACTGCGCCTGGCCAGAACCAAGTTTTTTAAGGGATGGCTTCACATCTGAGTTTTGGCCTTTCACACTGACTTGCTATGGCTGGTAGCAAGGTGATGAGGCTCTTTTAATCTTCATGGATATCCAGATAATACAGCTTGGATCACTGATAGTAGGAATTACAAGGCCCTCCTAATCCAGTGAGGACATGGTGTTCAGAGGCCAAGACAAGGTGGGGATGCTTGCAGCACCTTCATGTGAAGAGTTTCCCTGCATGGAGGTGTTTGGAAAACAGGCTTGTGGGTGAGGGGCAAAGAGAGTTCAAAAAGACTGCATTGACCTTTTGGATTTTTCTGTAGCTCACCTCAAAGATAGGCAGAGATCCTGGGTGACATGTGGTGCTAATTTTTATTGTATTCCTACTGGCTCTGTAGATATTGTCTTTTGTTATGTCCTTGGCAAGAGAAATGTGATTGATGTGATTGGGAACATGAGCCTGGCGGGGTGGGGGTGGTTCTCAAGCTCCCCATAATTCACAGGTTTCAAGAGAGGAGCACAGAAGGACTTCATTTGAAGGGAGGAGTGAACCATCTAACCTCCAGTGGCAGATGGGAGCCGAGACTCTGGAGTCATCGGGGCAGCAGGTGCCTGAGCAAGGGGAATAACAGCAGTTTCCCACCAAAAGTCTTCTACTGGGATTTTCATGTTTTCTGTCCTGCCTTTTAATGTTTTTTAATGAACAATAGGATCTATGAGCTTTATGCTTTGGGGAGTCACTCAGGACAAGTTTCATACCCCCACTTGGAGTTGGGATTATTATTTACTGATTTAGACAGCTTGGGGGGCTGTCACCACACTTCTTCTGTCTTGTCCAGTTCACCCCTCAGCTGGCTAAGTCTGAGAAGGTGTTACATGCACAGCTCAGGAAGAAGGCATGCCTAAGTTTCTAACTAAGTGAATGCAAGGCAGCTGGGTCTGAGAGCCCCAGAGGCTCACCTCTGCACATGGTGAGGGAAAAATAAAGATGGCTTCTGAGTGATTTTATGACTTTTGAAAGAAGGGGCATTGGGACAAATAAAAGGATACAGCCAATGGACACGCAGTTCTTTGGACTGGAAGAAAAATTATAATCTGTTTGCTTTTAGGGTCTTTGTATTCATCTACAATAGTATATGGTTTGTTACAGATTCCAGGGCATTTTCCATATATATATATTTTTTTTCCTACTATAACTTTAAAAGAAATTATTTCCCCCATTATTTAAATTAATAAACAAAGGCTTATTGATGATTTACCTAGAATCACATAGAATATGCCAGAGTCAGAACTTGAAACCAGCTTTATTCCTTCTGGTTCAGTGTTTTTTCTCTTATTATTCAATATAACTCAATTCGCTCATAACCATGAAGCATTGTGTTTTCGTGACTTATGGTTCATTGACTTACAAACATCATTTTGTCTGAAATATTTCATATACACAAAAGAATATATATATGAATATATATATGAATATATATATAAGAATATATATATATATATATATATATAACATATGGTTTGTTCCATATATGTGGGACAAATGAAAATTAAATGAGTATCTGGGCACTAACAATGAAGCTTAAGTGATAGAACATTACTGATGCCAGGGAAACCCAATTGCCTTTCCTGCATCTCTTGCCCTCCCACTCAAGGATAGTATTTATTATCCCTTTGCTTATCATTTAGTTTTACAACTTGTGTATATTTCCCTATGCAATATATCACTAAATGTTATATGAATTGTAAAATACAGTGTATGTTTTTATAGAGGTTGGTTCATTCACTTCACTTTTGCTGCTGTGCAGAATTCTACACAGCAGAAGTGTAAGTGTATTGCAAGTTATTTATCCCCTCTCCGTTTCTAGAATTTTGCTAATGCAAGTGACACTGCTATGAAGATTCTGGAAATTTTCTGGGGCTATGGGACATTTGCATGCTTAACTCTGCAAGATAATGCCCAATTGCTGTTTTCCCCTATCCTTTTTAAGTTATAATTGACAAAATTTGTACATATTTACAAGGTACAAAGTGATGTTTTGATATATGTATATTTTGTGAAATGATTAAATCAAGCTAATTAGTCTATCACCTCAAATACTTTATTTGTGGTAAGAACATTTGCTATCTACTCTCAGTAATTGTCAAATATACACTACATTGATATTAATTAGTTACCATGCTGTATAATAGACCTCTAGAATTTATCCTGTTTAACTGCAACTGTTGCCATTTGGCTAACATCTCTCCATTTCCCCTTCCCACTCCAGCACCTGGTAACCAGCAGGTGCTGCTGGTCTACTCCTTGCTTCTATGAGTTCTACTTTTTTAGATTCCACATATAAATGAGATAATGCAATATTTGTCTTCTTGTGCTTAGCTTATTCTATTTAGCATAATGTCTTTGAGGTTCACTTGTGTTGTCATGAATGACAGAATTTTGATTTTTTTTAACTTTAAGTTCTGAGATACATATGCAGAACATGTAGGATGGTTACATAGGTATACACATGACATGGTGGTTTGCTGCACCCATCAACCCATCATCTACATTAGGTATTTCTCCTAATGCTATCCCTCCCCTACCCGCCCCCTGACTCCTTGACATGCCCCGGTGTGTGATGTTCTCCTCCCTGTGTCCATGTGTTCTCATTGTTCAACTCCCACTTATGAGTGAGAACATGCAGTGTTTGGTTTTCTGTTCTTGTGTTAGTTTGCTGAGAATTATGGTTTCCAGCTTCATCCATGTCCCTGCAAAGGACATGAACCCATCCTTTTTTATGGCCACATAGTATTCCACGATATATATGTGCCACATTTTCTTTATCCAGTCTATCATTGATGGGCATTTGAGTTGGTTCCAAGTCTTTGCTATTGTGAATAGTGCTGCAGTAAACATGTGTGCATATGTCTTTATAGTAGAATGATTTATAATCCTTTGGGTATATACCCAGTAATGGGATTGCTGGGTCAAATGGTATTTCTGGTTCTAGATCCTTGAGGAATTGCCACACTGACTTCCACAAGAGTTGAACTAATTGACAGTTCCACCAACAGTGTAAAAGCATTCCTGTTTCTCCACATCCTCTCCAGCATCTGTTGTTTCCTGACTTTTTAATGATTGCCATTCTAACTGGCATGAGATGGTATCTAATTGTGGTTTTGATTTGCGTTTCTCTAATGACTAGTGATGATGAGCTTTTTTTCATGTGTTTCTTGGTCATATAAATGTCTTCTTTTGAGAAGTGTCTGTTCACATCCTTTGGTCATTTTTTCATGGTGTTTCTCTTTTCTTGTAAATGTGTTTAAGTTCCTTGTAGATTCTGGATATTAGCCCTTTGTCAGATGGATAGATTGCCAAAATTTTCTCCCATTCTGTAGGTTGCCTGTTCACTAGCTATTGATGCAGCGTATCTCAAAATAATAAGGGCTATTTATGACAAACCTGCAGCCAATATCATAGTGAATGGGCAAAAGCTGGAAGCATTCCCTTTGGAAACCAGCACAAGACAAGGATGCCTTCTCTTACCACTCCCACTGAACATAGTATTGGAAATTCTGGCCAGGGCAATCAGGCAACAGAAAGAAATAAAGCATATTCAAATAGGAGAGAAGAAGTTAAATTATCTTGGTTTGCAGATGACTTGATTGTATATTTAGAAAACCCCATCGTCCCAGCCCAAAATCTCCTTAGGGTGATAAGCAACATCAGCAAAGTCTCAGGATACAAAATCAATGTGCAAAAATCACAAGCATCCCTATACATCAATAATGGACAGAGAGCCAATACATGAGTGACCTCCCATTCACAATTACTACAAAAATAATAAAATACCTAGGAATACAACTTACAAGGGATGTGAAGGACCTCTTTAAGGAGAACTACAAACCACTGCTCAAGGAAATAAGAGAGGAAACAAACAAATGGAAAAATATTCCATGCTCATAGATAGGAAGAATCAATATTGTGAAAATGGCCATACTGCCAAGGTAATTTATAGATTCCATGCTATCCCCATCAAGCTACCATTGACTTTCTACACAGAATTAGAAAAAACTACTTTAAATTTCTTATGGAACCAAAAAAGAGCCCTTATAGCCAAGACAATTCTAAGCAAAAAGAACAAAGCTAGAGGCATCATGCTACCTGACTTCAAACTATACTACAAGGTTACAGTAACCAAAACAACTGGTACCAAAACAGATATGTAGACCAATGGAACAGAACAGAGGCCTCAGAAATAATGCCACACGTCTACAACCATCTGATCTTTGACAAACCAGACAAAAACAAGCAATGGGGAAAGGAATCCTTATTTAATAAATGGTGTTGGGAAAACTGGCTAGCCATATGCAGAAAACTGAAACTGGACCCCTTCCTCACACCTTACACAAAAATTAACTCAAGATGGATGAAAGACTTAAACGTAAGACCCCAAACCATAAAAACCCTATAAGAAAACCTAGGCAATACCATTCAGGACACAGGCATGAGCAAAGACTTCATGACTAAAACACCAAAAACAATGGCAACAAAAATCAAAATTGACAAATGAGATCTAATTAAACTAAAAAGCTTCTGCACAGCAAAAGAATTTTTATTGTTTTAAAGGCTGAAGAATATTCTGTTGAATATATACCACATTTTCTTTGTCCCTTTATGGACACTTAGATTGATTCCATATTGTGGCTATTGTGAATAGTGCTTCAATGAACATGTGAGTGTAGATAACTCTCAGATATACCGATTTCATTTCCTTTGGATATACACCCAGAAGTGGGATTGCTGGTTCATATGGTAGTTATATTTTTAATTTTTTGAGGAACCTTAATACTCTTTCCATATTAGCTGTGCTAATTTATATTCCCATCATTAGTGTACAATAGCTCTCTTTTCTCCATATCCTCGCCAACATTTATCTTTTGGCTTTTTGATAATAGCCATTCTAACAGTTGTGAGGTGATATCTCATTGTGGCTTTAACTTGGGTTTCCCTGATGGTCAATTATATTGAACCTTTTTTCATATACCCATTGTCCATTTGTATGTCTTCTTTTGGGAAATGTCTATTCAGAACTTTTGGCCAATTTTTAGTCATGTTATTTGTTTTCTTGCTATTGAGTTTCTTGAGTTTCCCGTATATTTTGGATATTAACCCCTGTATTAGGCCATTGTTACATTATTATAAAGAAATACCTGAGACTGGGTAATTTACAAAGAAAAGAAGTTTAATTGGCTTACGGTTCTGCAGGCTGTGTGGGAAGTATGACACCAACATCTGCTTCTGGAGAGGCCTCTGGAATCTTACAATCATGGTGGAAGGTGAAGTGGAAGCTTGCATGTTACATGGTGAAAGTAGGCACAAAAGAGAAAGTTGGGGGTCTTACATGCTTTTAAATGACCAGATCTCACAACAACTAACTCACTATGGTGAGAACAGTACCAAGAGGGATGGTAGTAAACCATTCATGAGAAATCTATCTCTGTGATATAGTCAGCTCCCACCAGGCCCCCCTCCAACATTGGGGAATTACATTTCAATATGAGATTTGGGCAGGGACACACATCCAAACTATATCAGATGTGCAGTTTGCAGATATTTTCACCCATTCCGTAAGTTGTCTCCTCTGTTGAGTGTTTCAGAAGCTTTTTAGTTTGATGCAATCCTATTTGTATATTTTTGCTTTGGTTGCTGGTGCTTTTGGGGTCATATTCAAAAAAATCATTGCTAGACCAATGCAAAATATCTTTTCCCCTATGTTTTCTTCTAGTAGTTTTACAGTTTCAGGTCTTATGTGTAAGTCTTTAATCCATTTTGAGTTTATTTTTACATATGGTGTGTATAAGGGTCCAGTTTAATTCTTCCACATGTGGATATCTATCCAGTTTTCCCAATGCCATTTATTGAAGAGGCTGTCCTTTCCCTATTGCATGTTCTTGGAACCTTTGTTGAAGATCACTTGACTGTAAATACACGAATTTATTTCTGAGCTTGAAATAAGGTAATGCGGGGAACATCACACTTCGGGGACTGTTGTGGGGTGGGGGGAGGGGGGAGGGATAGCATTGGGAGATATACCTAATGCTAGATGACGAGTTGGTGGGTGCAGCACACCAGCATGGCACATGTATACATATGTAACTTACCTGCACGTTGCACACATGAACCATAGAGCCTAAAGTATAATAATAATAATAATAATAATAATAAGAAAAAAAAAAAGAAATAAGGTAATGTGTTGCCTCCAGCTTTGTTCTTTTTGCTCAAGATTGCTTTGGCTATTCTGGGTATTTATGGTAAAAATTAATTTTTCCTTTTTTTTTCTTTTTTTAATTATACTTTAAGTTTTAAGGTACATGTGCACAAAGTGCAGGTTTGTTACATATATACACATGTGCCATGTTGGTGTGCTGCACCCATTAATGACAGACTGGATTAAGAAGATGTGGCACATATACACCATGGAATACTATGCAACCATAAAAAATGATGAGTTCATGTCCTTTGTAGGGACATGGAAAAATTAATTTTTCTATTTCTGTGAAACATATCATTGGAATTTTAGTAGGAATTACACTGAATGTATAGATCACTTTAGGTAATATGAGTAGTTTAACAGTATTAATTATTCCAGTTGATGAACATGGGATATCTTTTCATTTATTTGTTCTTCTTCATTTCTTTCATCAATGTTGTATACAGAGCTTTCACTTCCTTGGTTAAATTTATTCCTAAGTATTTTATTTTTTTGATGCTATTGTAAATGGGATTTAATTTTTTTTTCAGATAGTTGTTAGTGTATACATACGCTACTCATTTTTATGTTGATTTTGTATCCTGTTTCTTTACTGAATTCATTAGTTCTAATAGTTTTTTTGGTTGAGCCTTTGCGGTTTTCTGTATATAACATCATGTCTTCTGCAAACGAAGACAGTTTTACTTATTTCTTTCCAATTTGGATGCCTTTTGTTTCTTTTTCTTCTCAAATTGCTCTGGCTGGGACTTCCAGTAATATATTGAAAATAAGTGGCAAAAGTATGGGTATCCTTGTCTTGTTACTGATCTTCAAGGAAAAGCTTTCAGTTTTTTGCCATTGAGTATGATGTTAGCTGTGGGCTTGTCACATACGGCCTTTATTATACTGAGATACATTTCTTCCACACCTAATTTTTGAGAGGGTTTATTATGAAAGAATGTTGAGTTTTGTCAAATAGTGTTTATGCATCTATTGACATGATCATGTGATTTTATCTTTTATCCTGTTAATGTGGTGTATCACACTTATTGATTTGTATATGTTGAATCATCCTTATGTTCCAAGGATAATTTCCACTTGATCATGGTGAATGGTCCTTTTAATGTGCTCTTAAATTTGATAATTAATAAATAATAGAAATGTATTTCTCACAGTTCCAGAGGCTGGGAATTTCAAGATCAAGGCTCCTATAGATTTGATGTCTGCTGAGGGATCTCTTTTCCCAGGATAGAGCCTTTTTGCTGCATTCTCACATGGCAGAAAGCGCTAATACTGTGTTATCACATGGTACAAAGACAAAAAGAAAAAAATGAGATGAATACTATATCCTTACATGGCAGAAGGTGTGGAAGGACAAAGGGACTTAGCTAGTTCCCTCTAGCTCTTTAAAAGGTTGCTAATCCCATTCATGAGGGTAGATCCCTAATGGCTTAGTCACCTCCTAAAGGCTCCACCTCAGTACTGTTGCGTTGGGGATTAAGTTTCAGCATGAAGTTTGGAGGGGGCACAAACATTCAAATCATAGTATCTATAATACATTGTGAGTTAATTTTTGTGAAGGGTGTAAGGTCTGTGTCTGGATTCATTTTTGTTGTATGTAGCTATCCATTTGGTCCAGCACCATAGAGAAGAAAGTATCTCTATTCAATTGTATTACCTTTGCTCCTTTGTCAAAGATCAGCTGCCTATATTTATGTGGATCTTTTTCGGGGATCTTTATTCTCTTTCCTTGGTCTATTTGTTCCATTGGTCTATTTCATCAATACTACATCATCTTGATTGCTGTCGATTTATAATAAGCCTTGAAGTCAGGTTGTGTCAGTTCTTCAACTGTGTTCTTCTTTAATGTTGCGTTAACTATTCTGAGTCTTTTGTCTCTCCTTATAAACTTTAGAATCAATTTTTCAGTATCTATAAGGTTACTTGCTGGAATTTGGGTTAGAATTGCATTGAATCTATAGATCAAGTTGGGAAGAACTGACATCTTGACCATATTAAGTCTTCCTATTCATGAACATGAACTGTCTCACCATGTATTTAATTCTTGATTTTATTTATCAGAGTTTTGTAGTTTTCCTTATGTAGATCTTCTACATATTTGGTTAGATTCTTACTTATTTAATTGTTTAGGTACAAATGAAAATAACACTGTGTTTTTAATTTCTTTTTCTGCAAATAATTTTTTATTGTACTTTAAGTTCTGGGGTACATGTGCAAAACGCACAGGTTTGTTACATAGGTATACACCTGACATAGTGGTTTGCTGCACCCATCAACCCATCATCCACATTAGGTATTTCTCCTAATGCTATCCTTCCCCTAGCCCCCCACCTCCCAACAGGCCCCAGTGTGTGATGTTCCCCTCCCTGTGTCCATATGTTCTCATTGTTCAACTCCCACTTATGA
Organism: Pongo pygmaeus; assembly: GCF_028885625.2. Classification (NCBI taxonomy): domain Eukaryota; kingdom Metazoa; phylum Chordata; class Mammalia; order Primates; family Hominidae; genus Pongo; species Pongo pygmaeus. Next base: position 68,156,281 of record NC_072373.2, on the reverse strand, counting down.
GTGAGAACATGCAGTGTTTAGTTTTCTGTTCTTGTGTTAGTTTGCTGAGAATTATGGTTTCCATCTTCATCCATGTCCCTGCAAAGGGCATGAACTCATCCTTTTTTATGGCCACGTAGTATTCCATGATGTATATGTGCCACATTTTCTTTATCCAGTCTATCATTGATGGACATTTGAGTTGGTTCCAAGTCTTTGCTATTGTGAACAGTGCCACAATAAACATACATGTGCATGTGTCTTTATAGTAGAATGATTTATAATCCTTCGGGTATATACCCAGTAATGGGATTGCTGGGTAAAATGGTATTTCTGATTCTAGATCCTTAAGGAATAGCCACACGATCTTCCACGACAGTTGAACTAATTTACACTCCCACAAACCATGTAAAAGTGTCCCTATTTCTCCACATCCTCTCCAGCATCTGCTGTTTCCTGACATTTTAATGATTGCCATTCTAACTGGCATGAGATGGTATCTAATTGTGGTTTTGATTTGCATTTCTCTAATGTCCAGTGATGATGAGCTTTTTTTCATATGTTTGTTGGCTGCATAAATGTCTTCTTTTGAGAAGTGTCTGTTCATATCTTTTGGTCATTTTTTTATGGGTTTTTTTTTCTTGTAAATTTGTTTAAGTTCTTTGTAGATTCTGGATATTAGCCCTTTGTCAGATAGATAGATTGCCAAAGTTTTCTCCTATTCTGTAAGTTGCCTGTTTACTCTGATGATAGTTTCTTTTGCTGTGCATGAGCTCTTTAGTTTAATTAGATCACGTTTGTCAATTTTGGCTTTTGTTGCTATTGCTTTTGGTGTTTTAGTCATGAAGTCTTTGCTCATGCCTGTGTCCTGAATGGTATTGCCTAGGTTTTCTTATAGGGTTTTTATGGTTTGCGGTCTTACGTTTAAGTCTTTCATCCATCTTGAGTTAATTTTTGTATAAGGTGTAAGGAAGGGGTCCAATTTCAGTTTTCTGCATATGGCTAGCCAGTTTTCCCAACACCATTTGTTAAATAGGGAATCCTTTCCCTATTGCTTGTTTTTGTCAGATTTGTCAAAGATCAGATGGTTGTAGATGCCTGGCATTATTTCTGAGGCCTCTGTTCTGTTCCATTGGTCTATCTATCTGTTTTGGTACCAGTACCATGCTGTTTTGGTTACTGTAGCCTTATAGTATAGTTTGAAGTCAGGTAGCATGATGCCTCTAGCTTTGTTCTTTTTGCTTAGAATTGCCTTGGCTATAAGGGCTCTTTTTTGGTTCCATATGAAATTTAAAGTAGTTTTTTCTAATTCTGTGTAGAAAGTCAATGGTAGCTTGATGGGGATGGCAGTGAATCTGTAAATTATCTTGGGCAGTATGGCCATTTTCACGATACTGATTCTTCCTATCCAAGAGCATGGAATATTTTTTCATTTTTTTGTGTCCTCTCTTATTTCCTTGAGCAGTGGTTTGTAGTTCTCCTTGAAGAGGTCCTTCTCATCCCTGTAAGTTGTATTCCTAGGTATTTTATTATTTTTGTAGTAATTGTGAATGGAGGTCACTCATGATTTGGCTCTCTATTATTGGTGTATAGGAATGCTTGTGATTTTTGCACATTGATTTTGTATCCTGAGACTTTGTTCTAGTTTTTTTTATCAAGTATTTTGGATTTTCTACATAGATGACTTCTTTAAATTTCTTAGGCTTCTTTAAAGACTTTATCTTGGTGTTATGGAGTTTACTCTAATGGTGCTAGTTATGGGTTTCCTTTTAGCTATCCTGCTTTTATATGCATTGTGCTCACTGCATCTACGTATCTGAATATTTCATTCTTGTAAAATCAAGTATTATCTTTTCAAATGTTTCCTCTCATCATTTATCTCTTCTCATTTTATGAAACTCTGACTTGACTTATTTAAGATCTTCAACCTAACATTTCTATTAGCCTCACTTTCAGTTTTCTCATCTCTTTATTTCTATGCACTGCATTAAAAATATATATGTGTATATATATATATATTTATTTAGTTCTTTGATTTTATTTATCAGAGTTTTGTAGTTTTCCTTATGTAGATATTGTACATATTTGGTCAGATTTTTACTTATTTAATTTTTTTAGGTACTACATTTTACATACATTTTCTGTTCTGCTATCTGCTCTGTCCTGTAACCTATCTTTGAAATTTAAATTTTAAAGAAAAAACAACACAAATGATCAAAATCTGGAATGAAAAGGGGGGTATCACTGTAGATCCTACAGAAATCAGATAATTAAGGTTATATTATGAATAATGTTGTGCCAGTAAATTCAATAACTTAGATAAAATGGCAAGTTCCTTGCAAACCAAAATACCAAAACATTGCCAAAAAACCGTGTGATCATCTTAATAGATACAGAAAAAGCCTTTGATAAAATCCAACATTGCTTTATGATAAAAACCCTCAACAAACTAGACATCAAAGAAGCATACCTCAAAATAATAAGAGCCAGCTGTGACAAACTCACAGCCAACATCATACTGAATGGGCAAAAGCTGGAAGCATTCCTCTTAAGAACTGATACAAGACAAGGATGCCCACTCTCACCACTTCTATTGAACATACTACTGGAAGTCCTACCTGGAGTAATCAAGTAAGAGAAAGAAATGAAAGGTATTCAAATAGGAAAAGAAGTCAAACTATTTCTCTTTGCTAACAACAATTCTACATCTAGAAAACTCTAAAGACTTCATGAAAAGTTTCCTGGAACTGATAAATAACTTCAGTGAAGTTTCAGGATACAGAATCAATATAAAATTCAGTATCATTTCTATACATCAGTAGTGTTCAAACTGAGAGCCAAATCAAGAACACAATCCTATTTACAATGGCCACAAAAAATAAATACCTAGGAATACATCTGCAAAGGAGATGAAAAAGCTCTACCAACAAGAAAAACTACAAAACACTGCTGAAAGAAATCATAGATGACACAAAAAACTGGAAAAATATTTTATGCTCATGAATTGGAAGAGTCAGTATTGTTAAAATGGCCATACTGCCCAAAGCAACACTATTTCAATCAAACTACAAATGTCACTTTTCACAGAATTAGAAAAAACTATTCTAAAATTTATATGGAGCTAAAAAAGGGCCCAAATAGCCAAAGCAATCCTAAGCAGCAGGAACAAAGCCAGCGACATCACACTACCTGACTTCAAACTATACTACAGTAACCCAAACAGCATGGTATTGGCACAGAAACAGAAACATAGACCAATGAAACAGAATAGGGAACCCAGGCATAAGGCTGCAAATCTACAGCCATCTGATCTTCAACAAAGTTGACAGTTGACAGAATTAAGCAATGGGGAAAGGAATCCCATTCAATAAACAATGCTGGGATAGCTGGTTAGCTAGATGCAGAAAAATGAAACTGGACCCTTACCTCTCAATATATACAAACATTAAGATGAATTAAAAATTTGAATATAAGACCTCAAACTATGAGAATCCAAGAAGTACACCTAGGAAACACCATTTTGGACATCAGCCTTGAGAAAGATTTATGACTAAGTCCTCAAAAGCAATTGCAATGAGAAACAATTGACAAGTGGGACCTAATTAAACTAAAGAGCTCTGTATGGCAAAAGAAGTTATCAACAGAGTAAACAGACAACCTGCAGAATGAGAACGCAAAATATTTGCAAACTATGCATCCAACAAAGGTCTAATATCCAGAATCTCTAGGAACATAAACAATTCAACAAACAAAAAACAAGCCCATTAAAAAATGGGCAAAGGACATGAGCAAGCACTTTTTAAAAGATACGCAAGCAACCAACAAATGTGAAAAAAATGCTCAACATTGCTAATTATTGGAGAAATACAAATCAAAACCACAATGAGATACCATCTCACACCAGTCAGAATGGCTATTACTAAAGCAAAAAAAAAAAAAAAAAAAAAACAACAGATGCTAGCAAGGCTGCAGAGAGAAGGGAATGTGTATACTCTGTTGGTGGGAATGTAAATTAGTTCAGCCCCTGTGGAAAGCAGTTTGGAGATTTCTCAAAGAATTTAAAACAAAACTAGCATTCGACCCAGCAATCCCATTACTGGGTATATAATTCCAAAGAAAATAAATTGTTCTACCCAAATGACACATGCACTTATATGTTCATTGCAGCACTATTCACAACAGCAAAGACATGGAGTCAATCTAGATGCCCATCAATGGTGGAATGGATAAAGAAAATGTGGTACATATACACCATGGAATACTATATATCCATAAAAAGGAATGACATCATCTCCTTTGGATCAACATGAATGCAGCTGGAGGCCATTAACTTAAATGAATTAATGCAGGAACAGAAAACCAAATACCAAATATTCTCACTTATAAGTGGGGGACTCATGGACATAAAGATGGCAACAATAGACACTGGGTACTACTGGAGGTGGTAGAGGGTTGAAAAACTGTTGGGCACTATACTCACTACCTGGGCAACAGGATCATTCATATCCCACACTTCAGCATCACACAACATACTCATGTAACAAATCTGCACATGTACCCTCTGAATCTAAAATAAAAGTTGAAATTTAAAAAGTTACCAAAACTAAGAGAAGAAATTTAAAATCTAAATAAACACAGATCTGTTAAAGAAATTTAATTCATATTCTAAAACTTCCCACAAAGAAAACTGTAGGCCACATTGTTTTACCAGTCAATTCTACCAAACATTAAGGAAGAAATAATGCTGATCCTTCACAAACCCCTTTAGGATATGAGGCAGGGGGAAAAACACTTCTCAATTCATTTGATGTGATCAGCATAACCCCATTACTTAAACCTGACAAATATATAATGAGAAAAGAACAATGTCCATTATGAATGTAAATGCAAATTTCCTTGAAAATATTATTAAATCCGGCAAAATATAAAGGATAATATGTCATTACCATGTGATGTTTAATTCATGAATGCAAGGTTGATTTAGCATTTGAAAATCAGTCAAGTTAATATACTACATTAGCAGTTAAAGAGGGAGAAAGCATACAGCACCTTAAAACGTGCAAAAATAACTTAAAATTACTAGTCCTTTATAATAAAGACTTGCAGTAAATTAATAATAGAAAGGAACTTTCTCAGTCTGATAAAATGGCATTGCTATTGTTTGAATGTGTTTTCCAAAGTTTATGTGTTATAATCCCCAGTGCAACAGAGTTGAGAGGTGGGACCCTTAAGAGGTGATTAGGTCATGACAGCTCTGCCCTCGTGAATGGATTAATGCCATTATTGTGGGAGTGAGTTCTTTGTTAAAAGGATGAATTCATCCCACTTTCCCATGCTCTGTTGCATAGGCTTTGCCATTGCACCCTTCTGCCATGAGAGGATGCAAAAAGAAGGCCCTTGCAAGATACAACCCATTGATCTTGGACTTCTCAGCCACCAGAACCATGAGCCATGTAAATTTTGGTTTATTGTAAATTACCTAGTCTCAAGTATTCTGTTATAGTGGCACAAAATAGCTTAGGACAGGCATCTATAAAAAACCTACAGTCAGCATCATACTTAATGAAATATTAATCCCTCTTCCCTGTAATCTGGAAACGGGCAAGGACTTTCACTTTCACCACTTGTCTTTAACGTTGTTATGTAAATCTGAGCCATATTAATAAGGAAAGGAAAGAAAATAAAGGGTACATAAATTGGAAAGGAAAAAATAAAAACCAATTTTTTCACAGATAACATGATTATGTATTTTGAAAATCTAACAGTAGACTCTAAACTACAAGAGCTAATTAAGTGAATTCAGCCAGGTCACAGGATACAAGGTCAACATACAAAAATTAATTGGGTTATATATGCTTGCAATGACCAAGTTAAATTTAAATTTAAATTAACTAAAAATGGATGTTAAATATTTAAGGAATAACAAAAAAATCAAATATCTAGAAATAAATCTGACAAAAGATATCAAGACCTTTCTACTGAAAACTACAGAACATTGCTGAAGTAAATTAGTCTTGAAAAATGGAAAGACATGGTATCTTTATGGATCGAAAAACTTATTATTATTAAGATATCCATTATCTCTAAATCAATATGGAGATTAAATAAAATCCCTATCAAAATTCTAGCAGGTTAATTTGAAGAACTAGACAGATGATTCAAAACTTGATATGGAAAGGCAAAGGCTTTAGAGAGCCCAGAACAATTCTAAAAAGAGAACAAAATTGTAGGACTTACACTACTTGATTTTAAGATCCACTGTAAAGCTACTGTAATCAAGACAATATGGTATCACTGTCAACAGACAAATAAACCACTGGAACAGATTAGAGCGCCCCTCATGTATTTTGGTGGTTGATTTGTGATAAAGATGCAAGATCAATTTAGAGGGGGAAAGGAAAATCTTTTAATAAATTTTGCTATATCCACTGTATATTCATATAAAAAAGTGAATCTACAGCTGGGTGTGGTGGCTCATGCCTGTAATCCCAGCACTTTGGGAGGCTGAGGTGGGCGAATCACTTGAGGTCAGGAGTTCGAGACCAGCCAACATGGCGAAACCCCATCTCTACAAAAAATACAAAAATAACCCAGGTGTGGTGGTGTGTGCCTCTAGTCCCAGATACTTGGGAGGCTGAGACATGACAATTGCTTGAATCCAGGAGGTGGAGGTTGCAGTAAGTTGAGATTGCGCCACTGCACTCCTGCTTGGGCATCAGAGCAAGATCCTGTCTCTAATAAATAAATTAATAAATAAGAATCTAGACCTTTATCTCTCTGTGTAGATTAAAATTAATTTGAGAATATCTTTGTGAATTCAGGCTAGACAAATGTTTCTTGGACAGAATACAATATAAAAAATATAAACAATAAAATCAAAACAATTGATAAGTTGGGCTTTGTCAAAATAAACAATTTCTGTTTATCAAAAGATGCCATTAAGAAAATGAATATAAACAAGACACAGACTAGGAGACAATATTTACATAACATATATCTTTTTTTTTTGACCTTGGAGATTTCCATCACTTTTTTGTAAGCTTAGGAATGCATTAATTATCATGCTTGTCAATCTAGTACCTGGGTGTTTTGTGTAAAAGGTATTTCAGAACACTGGTGTTTTATTCTGCCAGAGTAGAAGTCAGTTCTTTGACTTTTCAGATTCTCTGAAAATATAACATTTTTCTGAGCAGCATTAGGTAGAAATATACTGTAGTATCATAGTGATTACCTTATTTCACACAAACAGAATTATATAACCAAATTCTCTATAGTTACCCCTTCAGAAGTAAAGCCTATACTTACTAGTTTCCCAGGGAGGAGTCATTATTGCAAAGGAGTAGATTAAACCTGTGGGGAAAAAATGTTGGCCTGGTGTATCTTTTTAGGCATCAGCCTTCCTGTAAGTGGAGCTGTGGCCAGGTGTATGTATACACATGTGTATGCATGTACATTTTCATGACTGCAGATGTAGACACGTGTATGCACAGATAATGTTTGCAGATAAGATGTATTTTCAGATAAGAATGGAGTAATATTTTAACTTGGGTTCATTGTAATGTTTGGATATAAGATATCTAAAAAAAAGATCAGTGTTTATTGGTAGAGCATGATTACTTGCAAAAGAATTTGACTATTTTATTTATGCTAGTGACAACCAGTGTTTTTCATAGGAATCCATTTCTAGTAATTACTGTTTGATAATATAAGGGTAATGTGAATTTCCTGCTTCCTGCACATAATGAGAATGTGAATTTAATGCCTTCTTTATAGCCTCGTTTCTCCACTCCATAGAGCAGGATAAGGAAGAGATACTCTGTAGTGGAGTTCAGGGGCTTTTCTGACCTCAGGTCCTATCCTTTCATCTGAGTACGTCCTCAGAGACAAGAGGCAGAAGAGAATACAGAAGGGGAAAAATAGGATGAAAAAGAATAACAAAAGCAGGGGAGGAAACACATAGGAAGAAAGAAGAGGAAGATACACTGAAAAGCTGTGGTGAAATGTTGCTGATGTAATCCTAAGGGCCTCAGGTGGCACAGGTCCCCTGGCTTCTATTCGCCTCTCTAGATCTATTTGTGGTCAGAAGAACCAGTACTTAGATGTATGACCTTGAACAGGTTCTTAAACATCCTTTGGCTTCATTTAAAAAGTGAGCTAGCATCATGTATTTTGTGGTTTTGTGAAAATTAAAGCAGATAGTGCTTACAAACTTCAGCAGAGCGTCTGGTACATCATAAACACAAAATAAGTGGTCATTAGTATGATGATCTCGGTACCACATCTTCCAGCTGCAAAGAAATGGTTTTGCTCCAGACAGTGCTTTTCAAACTATCCGTGTTGAAGAATTGCTTCTAAACATTACCAGTCTACTGTGTGTTTATACTTTTGTAAAATGAATTTGTTTATAAAATGAATTATCTGAAAACTGAAATGAAAAATATAAACAGATATAAAATACAGCCATCAATTTTTATTCTTATATTTGGTAGACATCAAATATCTGTAAAATTATTGTAGAAGTTACTAGTGCTTTTAATTTCTGAATTTATCTTATGGACTGGAAATAGTTTGCAGATAGGCATTGGTCCATGGTTCACACTTTGACCGATACTTCATACACTGCTCTGTGAAGAGCAGATCTACTGTTGCCTATAAATACATAAGGGTGGACTTTGCTAAGGCAAGGGACTTAGGAGTATTTAGAAGTCTATGCTGGGGTGGGGGTTATGGTCCAAGCTGGAAGCTTCCACCCTCATGCATGTCTCTGATGGCTCCAAACTCTGGAGAGTCTGCTTTGAAGGAAATCTTCACATAAAAGGTCCTATGTAAAAATGTCTTCTCCTGAAGGTGGTAGAGTTATTTAGAATCTATGAGGTGAACAGCTAGAGTTCAGAAGTTGTCTAACAGTTTACACATGTTCAGTAACATAGACTTTATCAAAAGATGCACTCTTCTCCTCTCTAAACCTCACCAGTATTCCTTCCCTTCCAGTGTTGATTTGTATTATCCTTGATGCAAATGTCTGATTTGAGTTAATATTTCAAGGTCACAAAGTAATAAGAGTTGTCAGCTGACAGTGCTTTGTACTTTAAGAGAGCAGCTCCTTAGAAATTTCAGAGTCCACTCTTATCTATTGAAGATCTACCATACTAGGCGCCATGACTGGTGCCTTGGTTCACATGGGCTTGCTGATGCAGCAGCTCAGTGAAGTTGCAGTTTTTATCAATGCCATTTATTAGGAAATTGAACTTCAGAAAGCTTCAATAACTTGCCTGTGGTCTGATTCAAAGGTAGGTGTAATGAGTCCAAATACAGTTTTTATTTTTTACAATACCACAGGTTTAATCATCTTTCATGGCATTTTGTCACTGTCATTGTATATGTATTGTTACAAAACCTCATGGAAAAGTGCATAGCCTACCACAGTCCTAGGCACTGGTGTCCATGACAGGCCAGCCATCTAGTAAGAAAATGCCTTTGCTTGTATGTCACCAGCTTTTGTTTCATTTATCTCTAATAGATAAGGATATTTTCAATAAGGTAATAATTAATTGCATTTTAATGAAGAACTTAGGTTAACTGTAAGACAGGCTAAAGAAGTTGGTGATTTATTAAATATCCTCGATTTAAGAAAGACTTCTAAGTAAGGGATGATAACAGTCAACTTAAATGATACTGAGACTACAGAGGGACGAAGTCTCAATTGCAGCGGAAAATATTTAAGCTGAATATAGTGAAAAATTTCCTGCCATGATGTTGCTTTACAGCTTTGGAATGGTCTTGAAAGTTCATATAGAGTGTCAAAGAATAGGTGTACAGCTTGTTTTCAGAAGGTCCTGGTTGAGAATTCTTAGATTGACTACATTACCAGTAGATATGATCTGAAGTGGTTGTGACTCATAGATGTAACCTCCAGAAGAAAGAATATGTACTTCTGAATGTTCTGATGCCTTTATCCATTCATGCAACAAATATTGCTTGAATTCCTTCTAGGCACCAGGCATTGTTCTGAGGATATGATGGTGAACATGGCAGAAGAGATCCTTTTCTTGTGTAGCTTATATTCTTGAGCAAAGACAAAAAACCAAATAGCCGAACAAGGTAGCTTTTAGGGACAGATGTTATTAATGAAATAAACAGGTTAATGTGGTAGAGTGCAGCAGGTAATGGGGCCATTAATTTTAATTTTGTGATCAGGAAAGTTCCCCCATCCCATGCCTGTAGTCAGGAAGAGAGACAGAGCAGATCTATGGAGGGTCTCATAGGCCACAATAAAGGGTTTGTATTTTAACAATGAGAAGCCAGAAGAAAGTCTTAAACAGAAGGATAGCATGATGTATTTTGAATTCACAAGTCACCCTGTTTTCCTGCTATGAAGGAAATAGGGGGATTGGGACAAAGATGGAAATGTGAAGTCAGTAAGGGAGGCTACTGCGCTATTGCAGCCAACTGAAGGCAAGAAGCATCCAGGAAGGAGACAGCAGTAGCCCGGACTAGGGTGACAGCAGTGGATTTGGAGAAAAGGGGTAAGACTGCCAGGAATTGCTTATGGATTGGGCTGAGGTTGGGATGAGAAAGGAAGAATGGAAAATGACCCCTAACTTGGGTGGTTTTATTTACTGAGGTGGGAGAGAATAGAGGAGGAGCAGTTTGGGGAGAAATCACTTGACCATGTTACATCTGAGATGCCTATTTGACATCCAAGTAGCTGATGCCAAGTTGACAGTTATATAACTGGGTTTCAAGCTCAGTGGTGAATTTGGGCTGGAGGCAAAAATTCGGTAGCTTTCAGCATAGAGATGATGTTGGAAGTCTCCATGGGCCTGTGCAACGTCACCTGGAGGGAGAATGTTTTAGAAGAGAGGACTTATGTCTGGGCCCTGGGGCACTCCAATGTCTAGAGGAGGAGTGAAGGAGATTGAGAAGAATCAAACAAAAGAGTGGGTGTCATGGAAGCCCAAGAGAAGAGGCCTCTCCTGGAAGGATAAGCTGAAGTCTAAAGATCCACTGAGCCCCAAACCCCTGTTGAGTCCACAGACCCTGGACCCACACAGCTTCAGGACTGACCTGGAATTGAGCTAACCTCAGTTGTTTTAGGTCAAGGCACAGGGTATGTGCCCCCTCCACTCCATTCTCTCCTGTTGTTCCCAAATCTGAGCTGCTTCTTGTCTGGTGGCTGCCTGTAGCGTGTGATGCACTTATTCATGATGTAAACAGTTGCCAGACAGCCTGTCTGTGCTGGGATTTCAGGCATAACCATGAACAAGAGCAATCTACACAGTTTCTGCCCTCGCAGAGCTTACAGCATCATAGGTTCACCAACGAGAAATGAGACAATTCCAAGAAATGGAAATAGTTGAGGTACAGCTGCTTCTAGTACAGACTGTGTGATATGGATAAGTAAAGTTGCTGTTCTAAGCCTGGATTTTCCTGCCTGAAAAATAGAACTAAGTCTGAGAGACTTTCTAAGATACCCTGAAGATGTGAATTAATGACTGTGTGAATCAAAACTCCTATACATCCCATCCCATTTTAATTGCATCCCTGGAAAGGACAGCAAGTGGAAAGGCCAGGCTAGTCCTTCTGTGTATTGAGTCACATTTGGTGCGTTAGCCCACACCGAGCCTCTAAACTTCCTTTTGCTCACTTCGAGTCTCTCCTCAGGAGCTCCCCCTGGTCCATTTTCCCTCATATTTTGGCTCTTCTTTCCCATCTCCACCATCCCATTTCTGTCAGCTTTGGGCCTTCTCCTTGGTTCCACTTGACCATCCCAAAGCATATAAAAGGACTTGTTTTAACAAGGAAGAACCTTTTGGTGATGAACCATGACATTTTGCCTTCCTGAGAGGAATCCTTGATGTTTAAATTATCTAGGGATGTTGAACAAAGGATTGTGGGAAATGCAAAACTTTTTACAAGGGGGAAAAATGCCCACACAGGGCGAAGTGTACAAAGCTTCAGCCTGGTAATAAACTCACAGCTTCTTCCTTGAACACAGCTGCACCTCTCCTCAGACACCTCCAAAGCTTTTGGGGAGGGAGCTGGTTGCTGTGCCTTCTCAGAGGGGTGTGAAATGTGTCTCTGAAAAGAACACAGCCATTTATTCTCTGTTAGGATGCTTCTTTCAGACTGTAATTAGAGTGCTGTGGGGGGTGTAGATGGAGGAGAAAGAAGAATATGAAATGCTCTTACTTCCCTGTGGCTCATTCTTCCTGCACCATGGGGCTTTGAACCCACTGAAATATTGTGACTGAAACATACACTATTATATGCAGAGACAGAGAGAAAGCAACATGTACACCTCTGAGTTCATGCCTTGATAGTATCTGTGTGCCACAATGAGGTGGTGCAGACTGGTGGAGAATTAAACAGAGTAGATCTGAATTCTGCTGTGTAACTCTTTGTCTTTCAACACTCCTGAAAGCCTGTATTTTTCCAAACTGCAAAACAGAGATGAAAGTGTGGTCTCCTAGTCCTTTTCTTAAAAGGTTTTAAGGGCCACCATGTGAGAACTCATAACTTTTCAATATTCATAGTACATGCTATTCTGTGATCATCCCACTTATGGGAGGGATTCGTGAAGCAGTTATAAAGAAATAGTGTAGCATCCAAGAATATTTGTGGGTTTTTTGGTTTTGTTTTAAACTTTATTTGCAGCAATATCAACAACAATTTATTGGTGATGTTTTACTGAATAATCAGTTAACATCTTTCTAGCATGTGCCAGCAGAGGGGAAGGAGGGTGGCAGAGAAAGAGCATCTGGGATGGTTCTGTTTCATTCACAGCAGATAATCCTTGAAGCAGCTGGCACATATTGTGTGGATGACAGAGAATTTGGTGCTATTGAGCTTAATGATCTTTAATATAAACGTGTCAGGATATCCAGCTGACTTATATACACAGCTGAATTCCTGATCCTCCCTCTTCCCAAACCTGCTCCATTATCTTTTCCATCCCGGTTCATTTAACTCCATTCTTCTGGTTGCTGTAGCTTAAAACTTTGGGGTCATCTTGGATGCATGTCTCTCACACTCCTCGTCCACCAGCCAGCAAGACCTCCTAGCTGTGTCTTCACAGTCTATCCAGAGCCCCACTGTTTCTCATGAGCTATACTCTAGCACTCTGGCCAAGGCCACCATCAACTGGATATAACCTGGAAGATCTCCCTGCTTCCACCCTTAATCCCCTTCAGTCTCTTCTCAACAGGACAACCAGAGACATTCTTTGCAAACTTAATTTGTGGGACTCCTCTGCTGCAACCCACCAATGGTTTCCCAATCACACCAAGTAAAACTCAAATCTTTATAGGGTCTCTATGGCCCTACGTGATGGCCCTCTACTTCCCCACTGCCTGCTACCACTTTGACCTTGTTTCCATGTATTCAGTCCACTCTAGTCACATTGGCCCTTTTCTGTTCTTCAAAAGCTCCTGCACGATGCTTCTGCCCCACAGCTTTGCCCTGGTCATCACCTCTGCCTGGAATCCTCCTCCCCAGATGTCTGCATGGCTCGCCTCCTCACATCTCTCATATCATTCCTCAAGTCGCCTCAGTGAGGCCCTCCCTGGCCACTCAACCAAACATTCCAGCTCCCCGACACCCAATACTTACTATACTTCTCTGCTTTATTTTTCCCTGAGGAATTATCAGTTTATAACATTCTGTTTATTGTGCTTATTTATCTTGTTTACAGTTTTTCTCCTGCAGTATAATGTAAGCTCTGTTGAGGACAAAGATTTGCTTCCTTTTTTGAGAAGGGGGTCTTATTCTCTGGCCCAGGCTGGTCTTGAACTCTTGGCCTCAAGCCATCCTCCTTCCTCTGCCTCTCAAGTGTCTGAGATTACAGGTGCATACCAGCATGCCCAATTATACTTGCTGCTATATCCTCATATTCTAAAACAGTACTTACCGTGTAGTAGGCACTCAATAAATTGTATTTTGAAGGTGGAATGAATATATAAAATAAAGGCCTTGATAATAGGTTATCTGTATTATGATACATTCTCAGAAATGTCAGTAATATAACAGCTACTTGGAGCACCTACTATACCTTGCACTTTCTATCATTTAATCCTCACAACAACCTTTTGAGATAGGTATGATCATTATTCCTAATTTTATGAATGAGGAAACTAAGATTTAGTTTAAGAACTTGCCCCAGATCACACCACGGTGGAGCTAGGATTCAAACCCAGGTCTGTACAACTTCAGAGCTTTTAATCATTATACTTTAACATTCTGGATTCCACCAACTTCAAGGTTAAAAACTGAAACAGGAAACATATTCCATTTCCTTCATTATCTCCCTTACATTAATTGTCATGCTTTTCTTCCCCTGTGTCTACTCAAACAAATAAATGAGATCTCAATATTGAGAAGAGAAAGAAAAAAGACCAGTCATTCCCTGAGCTCCTAAAAGGATAATCTTCTTTGAGTTCTCATAACTGAAATGTCATGAAGCTGTGGAATAGCACTGGCTTTGGAACTTGATGCACCAGGTCTGCCGCCACCACCCTAATCCTTGGAAATGGCAAGTCATCTGACCTCTCTCTATGCCTTAGTTTCCCTGCTTATGGAAAGCCGGTCTTGGACAGGTGATCTGTCAGGTTCCCATCGCCTGATATCCTGGTCTGTGAGACTCCTGGTCTGTCTTCCATTGCCGTGGACATAAGGTGGTAGAGTAGGAGTGGGATATAGCACTTCATGTAATGCCATTTATTTGCCTTAACCACTTTAGGGAAGGATTTCTGCTCATAGGAGGAGCTTTCTGAAAGCTCCAGATTCTAAGGAAGAATGACCCCATATGATGTCGTTGAGCATCTGCATCACCCATCCTGCTTATTAGAGTCAATAATGGATAGGATTTAGAGGGCTAGCTTCTGTTTTTGCCTTTATTGACAACCTAAGTCTTCTTAAATCCTTTCTGGAACAAGCCAAGGGATAAAGCATAAATAACTTTAATACTGCTGAACTCTATGACCTTCAGTAAGGTGTTTACCTTCTCTGGGGCTGTGTTTGCTTCTCTGAAAAATGGGAGAAATGGTTCCCCAGGCTCGTAAGAACACTGAAAATATAGAAACATTGGAGAGGCTCACCCCAGCCCCAACCCATTTTCCAATGGCACTGAAATGAAACCACTCCTAACACAGAATTGCCAATCTTGCTTCCAATTTCTCTGTTAGTTTCAGAACATTTAGGGTTGAAGAGGTTTTTCTTGATGTCTAACCCAAATTCCCCCTTCCTAAAGCAAAGACTTTACAGGAACCTTGGCAAGGTTTCCCTATGGGTAGCAAAGCTCTCTGAAACATGAACTCTGAAGATTAATAGGAATATGACCATGTGGCCATTTGTGTGCTTGGCAGTGTGTGTACATATGCTGCTTGTGCCAGGATGAGCGTGTGTATCCATGCCAATATGTGTGATGAAGCATGCAAGTGTGTACAGGAGTGTGGATAAACAGATCTTTGAGTCACACAGGCCAGCCCATCCTGGCACTTTGTCTTCCTTTTGGTTGTCATGACAGCAGTGAGGGGCTGTGCATCAGTAAACAAAGCTCCCTGCATGGAGCCGGGAGGAGAGGTCTGGAGCGAGAGGCTAAAACATGAGTCAAGCAGTCCTCCAACTGAGGCTTTTTTACCCCAGCCGACCTACCAGAACATCTTCATCACTAGACAAGCATCGAGATACCAGTCCAGGTGCCCTGTGACTGACTCTGGGGTCACATAACATGGGCAGACATTTCAGGCTGGAGCTAGGCTTTCATCAACCTCACTTCTAATCCCTAAGAGTTAGCAACAGCATAATCAAGTCTATAAATGTGAATGACTGAAGACCCTCCTAGTATCAGCCTATGGGCTAAAACCAGTTACTTCATTAAGGCAGAAATTAGCCACTTTGTGATTTGTCTGTAGCAATGGCTCCTTATAGGTTCATACATTCATAAAATACTAATTTTAATAATAACCTAAAATGATTTCAAAGAAGCCTTTGTCTTCTCTCTCCTCATCCCTCCAGGCACACATGATAAATGTTTTGGGCATTCTACCTTGTATGAGATTATGTAATTCTTCCACTTCATCTTATTGATTAATTATATAGAATTAGCTGTGTACGAATAGTTGAGTTTTACAATTTATATTTCTCATGTAAACTGCTGCAGAAAAAAAGCAGTCACAAATACAAATGTAGTAACCAGGATAAAAGAAGAAAACTGTGTTCAACCATGCAGTGCAAAGAGATCCACCTTGTTCTTAGTTTCCATGACTGAAATTTAGAAACCCAAACCTTGCATACATATGTAGCATCTAGAGTAGAGGCTCATCCATGCTTGACTCCAATTCACCTTACTTCCCTGTATGCAAGAGCCGTATGTGAGGGGACCTACAGATTATCCTCCCTCAGAGGAGCCAGGTTTGGGGCTGGAGGAGCAACCTAAAATTAAGGAATACAGAATTGGGTAAGGAGAAGTATCTGGAATGAAACACAACTTGGATTTGTGTCACTGTACAATCTCTTATGGGAATCTAGTCAGGACTCTCAGAGTCAACCAGATCTATCCCTGCCTCTGGTTATGAGCCTAGGGTTTATATGGGTCCTAATGTCAACTCTGACTGATGAGGAAATTGAGACAGCAAGGTGACTGTCCAGTTTGTAAGCAGCAGAGGATACCTAGATCCCCAGCTCTGAAAATAGAATGGTGGTGTTTCTGCTGCATCACATGGGGATTTATTTTTGTTCCCCTTGTTTGGAATTCTGAAATCTAGATGCATCCCTTCTTGATTTCTGTTGCATCTCTTGGTGTAGAAACCCTGGATAGAACAAAGGAAAAGGAGCCAATTACCTATCCTCTTACCTTAGGCCACAGGCTGTTGCCAAGGGTCCTTAGAGAATATGAACACTCTTCTTCTATAGGCCAGATTCCCCCTTTTACATTTCTATGCCTTGCTCCAAGGGAACTGGATAAATTAAGATATTCATAGTGCCCTGCTTTGAGCTGCCTTTCAGTGGGGGAATTCAGCAGTCATCTGGTAAACTAAATAATGGTAATATGCATAATCATCTGAATAACCCCAGGATCCTCTGTGAGGAGGACAGGGTACTCAGATCCTCAGAGGAGAGAGGGACCAGTTAAAGGAGTATGCTTTGTTTCCCAGGTCTGGCCACATATATACTCATGAGCCTGATGGACATGTTAAATCTAAGGTTTATGAAGCTGAATCTTATTTGCTCCTGTTCTCTCCAGAATGCAATATGTGTATGAATAAATGGACACAAAATCAAGCAGTATATCACTAGCTTGACTAACGCTATGAATTTTATTCTAGGTCTTTAATAACCCAACACAGAGCAATGGATTTTTATGCTACTGTCTCAATGAAAAGGATACTACCTTAAAGAAAAACAAAAACCCGTCTGTTTTTATATCCTTATTTTCCTCAACCTTGGGCTGAAATGAAATCCCTCTTGTAGATTTTAAATGTTGACTTCTAGATAGCAGGGAAGACAGCTAAGGCATTGTGGAAACAGCACATAACCTGGAAGAAGACATTAGTTTGAATTTTGTCTCTGCCTCTTGCTAATTGGATTATCTTGGGCAAGTAATCATTTTAGCCTTTGAAGTCATCAGGCTCATTGATCTTCAGTGGCAGCTTTTATTGAGCACCAGAGTACAGGACAGCAGAGGCAACACAGCATTGTGGTTAGAGTTCAAATCCCAGCAAGGTATTTCACCTCAATAAACCTTGGCTTCCCCATCTGTTAAATGGAAATTTTAATAGTATTAATACTTCATAGGATGGTTGTGAGGATGAAATGAGTTAATTGGTGTAAAAACCTTGATACAGGGCCAACACATCGTAATTGGTCAATATACGTTAATCACTATTGTTATCAAAAGGAGAAAGAGTAGCTGTGCCCTTCAGAGGGTTAAGGGTTTTCGTTGTAGCCAAAGAGGTGGAACATGGCATTTTGAAACCTAGTTTCTCACACGGCTAAGAACATACCTTTCAAAAGAGAGCAAGCAATCAGTTGGTCCTGACTGGAATGCAGCTAGTCTGGGAAGGCTTCCTTTGTGAGGCTGAATGAGGTGTGTTTCTGTGTAACATTGTAAGGAGGTCATATTTGCAGCCTGGGTCAGGAGAAGGAGTACATGGGCTTAATAGAGGTACTTGCCCAGATGCTCTCTCTCTGTTGCTTGATTCACCCTTTCCCTTAGTCATGGCCCTATCCAAACCCAGTGAATCTTATCCTTCTTGTCCACAGGGAATTTGCCAAAGAGAGAGAGAGAGTGGAGAACCGAAGGGCTTTCATGAAGCTGCGGCGCCAGCAGCAGATTGAGCGTGAGCTGAATGGCTACCGTGCCTGGATAGACAAAGCAGGTAGGCCTGGGGGGCTGCAGGAGGCTGGTGAGTGGGCTGCAGAGACATCAGGGCCGGCCCCTCACTCCCAATCCTCCCATTCAAGGAGCAGCCTAGACAAGACAAGAGAAACACTCTGGATGCCTGGTTGGCTCTTAAGGTTCCCTGCTCATCCCACTTTCTTCCTCTGGGGTCTAACTGTCCTATCAAACTGTCCTAACACCTTAAGGCAGGCATCTTAGCAAGGTGAACTGAGTAAAAGTAACATAACCCAATCCTGGAGCTGAGACTGGGCTGATGGCATTTTATAATACCGTTCCTGGTGGTCACAGCAATCCATTTATTCAGCAAATATTTATTGAGTGCCTATTTTGTGCCAGACCCTGTTCTAAGCACTTGGGATACAGCAGTGAGCCAAACAGTCAACCAGCTCACCAAAGCTCTTCTCTTGTAAAGCTCTCTAGTTGGGTAAGGCAACAATAAACAAAATAATAAATGAGTAACTTATAAGACAATGATAAGGTGGTAAGTATGATGAGAAAACTGATCAAGTTAGGGGTATGGGGTATAGAATGTGCCACAGTTTTAAATAGGAGGTCAGGGTGGGCCCATTGGTGTGTAGACTTGAAGAGATGAAGGAGTGAGCCAGAAGAAGTTCTGGGAGAGGAGTATTTCAGCACCAAGTACTTAACATGGGAGTGAGCCAGGGGTGCCCAAGGAGCAGAAGGGGGAAGGAATAGGGAGGAGGAACAGGAGACAGAGTGATGGCTGACATGGGGAAGTGGGCAGCAATCGTGTTTGACCTTATGGGGCATTGTAAGGACTGTGGGCTTCACTCTGAGTGACACAAGAACCACGGGAGGGTTTTGAGCAGAGGACTGACGTGCTCTGACTTTAGACCATAAAGGAGCGTGTGCTGGCTGCATTGAGAATAGACCATAGAAGGACAAGGCTGGAAGCAGAGGGACTAGTAGTGCCGCCGTCCAGGGAGGAGATAATGGTGAGAACAGGTGTTTTCCTAAGCCTTGAGCTGTCATCAGTTCTCACCCTGTGACTCAACGTTAGGAATAGTTCTCAGCTGCCTGTGAGAATAGGTCTAAACCTATCATGATTTCATTAACCCACAGAGCCACCAGATTCAAGTTTGGCTGTGGCTCAGATGCTTATGAAGGGCATCAATCACCCCCATACTTGTCAATAAAAAGGATGGGTTTGCTTTCTTTATTATTTTAAAGGTTGGTTTGCATTAGTATTATATATCTTCATTTTCTTCCAGAGGAACAAGTGATTTCTTAAATAAAAACTACACATATGACAGTATCTTTTCTCTATTCCTAATAGAAAACATAGCACAAAAGTGAGGTCACAGAGGAAAAATTTGGAGTATGATTTAGTGCTTAGTTGCTTGAGCCTTATTCTTCTGTAGGAGCTTTGGAATGACACTATGACACTTACTGTGACTGCCAACACACAAAAACCCTCTCTAAGCTCTGCAGTCAACTTTTGGTGACCTCCAAGGGTTGAGAGGGTACATGTATGATTGCGATCTGCACTCCCTTGTAGCCTCTGGAAACATGAGCAATGCGTATTGACTATACTTACATTTCGCCCTTTCTCCTCCAAGGCTGTTTTGTAGGGATGAAGTGGACACGAATATCCCCTACCATTTCCCAGAATGGTAACTCAGGCTTACCATGGGAGGTCAAGCAGATTTGCCTGTAGGCCAGGCAGGCAGCTTGATGGTCCCAGCTGTCGTTGGCTTTCTCGGCGGAGGAGCCATCTGACAGACCGCTAAGAGAGCTGGCAGCAGACCCAGGAAGGAGCCCTCCCAGCCCTGGCCACCCCGCACAGGTCATGTGGCAGGGTATGCTGCTCGCTGGGGCTCTGCTTTTCAAATACTTGCAGAATTCCAAGGCTTCCCTTTCTTCCAGTTGGCAAAGCCAGCTCTCTCCTCCTTCTAAGAAAAAAGACGCACTGCGACGTCAAAGTGTGCTTCCTGGCCCTTCCCTTTACAAATGGAGCGCCAGTGAATCAGAGACAGATGGGTTACATTTCCCTGGAAAGACACTCAAGTTCTAAAGCGAACTTGGCAAAAGGCATGGGGTGAGGAGGAAGGGGGGTGGCTTCAGCAAATCCAGAGCCCTTGAGTGCTTCCCAGAGATCTCGGCAGCACCACACACCTTCCATCTGTCCTGGGGGGTCCCCAGATCTGCCCACCCCAAAGCCCAGACACTGTGCACAGCAAAAGTGACTGTCTGGCTAAGATAATTAAAGTTGCTATGAGGTATTTTAACAAGTTCCTAATTTTTAAATGATGCCCTCCAAACATGTCCTATAAAATGACTTAAAAACCCTTTATGTCTGCGGAAGGAGTGCCGCACCAATAACACTTAATCTGTTAATTTAGCGTTTTGCCAGAGGCTATACTTAAAAGAGAAAGCAAACATTTATGACTTGGTAATAATGGCCATCTGGTGAGTACCATCTAAGCCTTAAAATATTCCCCTCCCTAGGAAATACATTATGTACTCTCAGTTTTATCTGTAGCTGGAATTATGGTAATGACTTTAACCTTTCCTAATGTCCTTTTACTTGTTAAAAGTGTTTAAATTAAACCATTGTTTAGTAGGGTCTGAGGCTAGCTCTCCCCCAGCAGCTGGGATCTTAGGGAATGTTTACCGAGGTCTCCGGCTCCCTGGCCTATGGGTTGAGCTCAAAACTCATCCCGTCACTCCTCATAGGGCATGCAGGATCCCACCAGACTTGGGAGAGAAGGGCTGTTTTGTTGGTGCACTTGGAGGGATGCTAGTGAGGTTTGGTCTAACAAGTCTTAGAAAATATTCCCCTTCAGATGATGCCACCTCAGTAGAGTATGGGACTGCTCCTGGGGGCGCCAAGTGGGAAGAGTACAGGGGACTGTCTGGTGTCATTTTAGAACTCCAACAAGCAAATATATTATTTCATCATCAACCAGTCCTTCAGTTCTCTAACACCAACTAGGTGTTCAACAATCAGTTAAATTCTAACACTAAATACTACCTCAAATTAGCATAGACCCCACAGGTTAAAGGCTCGGTTCCACTGGACTGCCCCCACTTTAGATGGCAGCCAAAAGTGGGGTCTCCAGGCAACCAACATATCTGCCTGGCTGACTACAAATCTGGGGTTCCCACAACCATCCCCCCACTCCCCACTGGTTCAGTAATTTGTTAGAATGACTCACAGAACTTTGGAAAAACCATACTGTATTATAAAGGATACAACTCAGGAACAGCCCAATAGAAGAGGTGTATAGGGCAGGGTATGGTGGTGGGGGGCGCAGAGCTTCATGTCATCTCTGGGAACACCACCCTCCCAGCTCATTGATGTGTTTACCAACCCAGATGCCTCCTGAACCCCAACATGCTGAACCCCAACATTTAGCATGCCCATCATTACATAGGCATGCTCGATTAAACCATCGGCCATTGGCAATTAAACTCATCTCTAGTGCCCCCTCCTCCCTAGAAGTGGGAGTAGAGGGAGGCTGAAAGTTCTAGCCTCTAGTCCTGTGGCTGTTTGTTCTGGCTACAAGCTACCTCCTCTAACCTATCCAGGGCCCCTCTCTCCTCCATGAGTCATTTCATTAGCATATGAAAGACTGCCAGGAACCAGAGACAAAAACCAAATACTTTTTTTATTTTATCTTAGGGACAAATTCATGATTGGCCCAAGCCTCTTTGGCTCAGGCTCTGGTCAACCAACAAAGGATGGAAGCGATGGGGACAGGAGGAAACCCACAAGCCCCCTTCCTGTCTCTGAGGACCTTTGGGCATCTTCCTCTGACTCCTCCTCAGAGACATAGAATAAAGCGCAAAACATGGGCTCCGCTCCTGAATGAGGGTGTAGATATTATAACCCATGGCCACTGGCAAGAGAAGCTAAGGAAGCTGTTGCTGCTAGAAGTTCAAGGAGTTAGGAAAGACAGGAAGCTGGGTGGAATTAAAAACGGAAATGGAAATTTTTCATTCCTGTCAAGGATTTTAGCCTCTTCCTCTCTTCTCACAAGTATCCTCCTGAACAGGTGTATCAGACACAGAACTGATTGTTACCCCAAGCACCCCCTCCCTGAGGCTTCCTTTCTGTTCTCAGGAGCTCTCCATGCACCCTCTGTGACACTTGTTTTCTTTCTGATGCTGGTGCCTGTGACAGGCTCTGAACTCTGCTCTCTCTCTGTTGCCCTGAGCTGGAGTTGTCCCTGAGGGATTTTCATCTTGCAGAATAATTTGGCATTTACAGATAATTTACCAAACCATTTGTTTCCATATAGAGGAAGTCATGCTCGCTGAAGAAAATAAAAATGCTGGAACATCTGCCTTAGAAGGTAAGGAAATGTTTTGATGCCTTATTCCAGTTGCATTTGCCCCCTCTTAGGCGATGGCAATCTCTCTTGATCAGAAGGGGAGAAAGAAATGAAGGACGGTGTTCTGGGATTTGAAATGAGAGTCTTTCTGTCATAAAATCCCTCATGCTTTAAAATGAAGAGAATTGAGTCACATATTTAAATGCCTTTTAAAGTGATGAAAATGAAACCCAAGAGTTGCTTTGTTCCAGGGCATGTGATTGATACTGAGCAAGGAAAAGGCCATCCTACAACCAATGCTATCTAAAGGGACCTTCTCTTAAAATGTGTGGGAATCACCTTGAGACCACTTTCATTACCAGGAAGTGGCATTGTAGATGAAGAGCCAGGACAGATGGATACAGAGTGCCTGTTTACCTCCTGCATTTAGATAGGCTCTAGCATGGCTTCCAGAGCCCTTGTGTTGCAGGAAGGTGCTGGTGAGCACAGCATTTGTGGTCCGGTAGACATCCTTGATTTCTGTTACCCTGGCTCAGGTATTAAAGGCAGATAGATGCCTGTGTTACAGGGGCCTCACACAAGGCCTCTTGCCTGCATTCCTCAAAATTTTGTCCAGAATGGTCTGGGTGTACTTGTGGCCTCTCACTGGTCTTCCCTTTCCCTGGTGCAGTGCTTCGAAGGGCAACCATCAAGAGGAGCCGGACAGAGGCCATGACTCGAGACTCCAGTGATGAGCACTGTGTTGATATCTCCTCTGTGGGTAAGTGGATCCAGTTAGATCTTTTACTGCTCTGAATCTCCCATGAAAAGGGAGATCCTGTCCTTTGAGAAGCACCACAAGGAGGGAAAGAATCCAAACAGTCCAGAATTTAGGAATGTAATTAAGGAAAAGAGTGGAAATCGAATCTAGATTACAATGATTTATTTAAAAAAAAAAAAAAAAAAAGGACCTGGGGATGCTGTTCACATGAAACATGGGATTTAGGGCTAAGAATCCAACCCAAGTTTTTCAGGTGTGGCAGATGTATTCCATTTGCAGAAGTATCCGCCCTCTCCTGGGAGTGATGATGAGAACCCACTTTGGGACATTGTTCAAAGGATCCTGAGGACCTGTTGCTTCCAGGGACACGGATGTGAGATCTTGAAGCCATCTGCTTAACAACAGTAGCCCCCACCTACTTCCATCATGTGAAATTTAAACTAATTCTGATTGGCAATTCTTTAACATTAAGTGTTCCATCTCAGGTGCTTCTAGAGATTCTGGCTGATGGCAGGGTTTTCCTCCCCAGAAGAAGGGAAAGGTCTTGTTCCATCCTCAAAAGCAGAAGAGACTTACAACGCTCATTGCTGTTTTGTGCCACCAGTGGTAGAAATATCACCAGTGTAGCAGAAGAATTCCAGTGCTTGAAGCTATTTTAAAAGGAAAGGGCAGAAAGAAGCCCAGTCTGTTGCAAACATAAACACAATCCTATTAAGATTCAAGACGCTGGTGTCCTGCCTGGGGAATCTTCCCATTTCTTAGGACTGAGAGTGCCCAGAGAGGAAAAACAGGGTCACTGCCTATAGAAACTACTGAGCCCATAAGATGGGGATTCCCCACACCTGCAATGTGGCAGACACCTTGCCCTGGGACTAGAGCAGCCAATCTTGCCCTTCGAATGCTCCCTGGCCCGGACCACAGGATATTTTGCAGCCTCATTCTTCCTTACTTCTCCCGCTTAGGCACACCTCTGGCCCGAGCCAGTATCAAAAGTGCAAAGGTAGACGGGGTCTCTTATTTCCGGCACAAGGAAAGGCTTCTGCGCATCTCCATTCGCCACATGGTTAAATCCCAGGTGTTTTACTGGATTGTGCTGAGCCTTGTGGCACTCAACACTGCCTGTGTGGCCATTGTCCATCACAACCAGCCCCAGTGGCTCACCCACCTCCTCTGTAAGTAAAGCCTCTCTCTAAAGCCTCCTCTGCTGGTCCCCATGTCGGGCAGCTTGATGTGTGTGTGAACGCAAGACAGCAAAGCACCCTGCTAGGAGAGGTTCTACCTCTTCACGCTGTGAGGGAGGCCACATCGTCCTCAAGGGGGCTGGAGTATCTCATGACTGTTTCCAGCTTTCATTCTTTAGGTAAACAGATCATTGTTGATGAATCAACAAGATAGCATAGCGTTATACCTTTGGGTACCATAAAGCCTTCACTTCCTTTCTTAAGGAGGCTCAATGATCAGGAGTTTTGATCATTGAAATCCTGGGCAGGAAGTTCTCAGGGCAATGGAGATCTCAAATAGACCAGAAGAAGAGCTTATAGGTCAGCTCCAGATTAGACTGCCACTGGGTGTGAGTGAGGGTCAGGGGCCTGTCCCTGCCAGGCATGTGGGGAGGAATCCAGCTCTTTGATCAAAGCCGTAGTAAGTCCTCTCTTTCCCCCCGAGGGCCCTCTACCATATAAAGGCCAGTGACAGGCCTACCTATTGAAAGAGAGCAATGCTGATCTCTTGAGTGTGCCTGGGACTTGGCCTGGGTCAGAGGGTATTCGGACATCATTAGGCTCTGTCCAGCCCTGGCCTGATGTGGCCACCGAATGTCCTGACATGTGTTGTTGTGAGATCCTCTGTAGGTGGGTGTGTTAGCTGAGAAGTGCATGAGCCCACCCCACATGTGGAACCAATGCTCTACTTTTAATACTTCCAGACTATGCAGAATTTCTGTTTCTGGGACTCTTCCTCTTGGAGATGTCCCTGAAGATGTATGGCATGGGGCCTCGCCTTTATTTTCACTCTTCATTCAACTGCTTTGATTTTGGGGTAAGTCCTTGGAAGCCTGCCTCTGCTCCTGCTTCGTGTTGATATGCCCTGGTTTTAGATAAGCAGCTTACTCCTTCCTCAGCATGAGGCACTGAAATCAGAATATGTAAAAGGGGAATAGATAAGATTAGCTAAAGGGAATTCAGAAGTGAGTGAATCCTTCCCATGCAGGGTTTGTTTGTTTTTCTGAGCTCTTTGATTTTCAATATTTTTATTAAAATGTAACACATACATTATAGAGGGTACATTTAAGTGTATAGCTCCATGAGAGTTTACAAAGCTACCCATAGCCAGAGTTTTGAACCACTTATTATCTTGGGGGAAGCCTGAAAAGGACAAAGGACTTGATTTTAGAGGTGGTTCCATAGGAAAGAGAAGCTTATATATTTGTTTTTCTACTTCAGTTTAAAATTGGGATAATTATCTAAATAGACCCTCATTCAAACACACACACACACCCTTATATTAGCAAGTCCCCACAGAGAATATCTCAGTCAGCTGTTTACTTTCTAAATAGTATGGATATCTAAATGTATACATTGTGCTAACACTTCAAGGTGCTTTCACGTATCTTTTATTTTTGTCCCCTGACGCTTACAGGAGTCCTATGAACTATATTACATTTCAGGAGTTAGCCTTCCCATTTACACAAGAATAAATAGAAGCTACTGTGCCCAAGTTCATACACCCAGTTAGCAGCAGAACTGGGTCGCAGAACTTTGGGCTCCTGAACCACTTCTCTTTCTGCCAATCCCACTACTTTTTCTGCCAAAGCTTCAGTTAGGTGCTAAAGATTTTGAACACTTGCTAATCTACATTTTAACTTGGAACATATGGTTCTGAGTACGGGCAATTTTCAGGCATAACAGCTAGTGAGAGATCACTTTAACCTCAGTTTCTTTGTGTCCATACCTTTCGGCATTGCTATCAGGATTAATAGTTGTTGTTTCTCCTAGCACACTATCTAGAACATAGTGGACATTCAATAAATATATAATTAAAATAAAGGAAATAGAAATGTTCATCTGAAATTGCTGCATCTTGTAGCAATCAGATCCTACATCACCATGAACTGTCACATTGCGGGATGCAAGACCTCCATGACTGAAAGATATTTATTATATCAAGGACCAAAACGTTCTTGTTAGCACTAAATTTTAGGATGATGAGAGAATGTAGACCTTCTCTGAGATTTCTGTATTGAGAAGCAACTTGTACTAATCCAGATCAGTTTCCTTGGTTTGAGTACCACTCCTTTGTCAGAGCAGCAGAAGTAGCAACTGGCTGTTGTAGTTTTCACCAAGGACAGGAGTCAGTAAGCCAATCTACAGTATGAAGGATTAAATTTAGGAAGGGGATTGGAGAGCAATGAGAGAGAGGTGGCAGCTTCCCACATAGGTAGTTCTACTGAAGGTAGGGCTGGTGGGAGAGGAGAGTTTTTATTTCCCCATCCCCCACTGAGAGCTGTTGATGGTGTGCTGGGTGCTAGAATGCCCCCTCTTCTCCTCCTCCTCCTCCTCTCACTGTGGCTGGCATTGCCTCTCTAGGTCACAGTGGGCAGTATCTTTGAAGTGGTCTGGGCAATCTTCAGACCTGGTACATCTTTTGGAATCAGTGTCTTGCGAGCCCTCCGGCTTCTAAGAATATTTAAAATAACCAAGTAAGTGATCAGAATTTGGATTTTTCCCAATGACTTTGAGAGTAGAACCTTTTTTCTGCCTTATATTTTCTTCCATCTTCTTTTTCCCCCTTAGGGGGAAAGTATCCCTTCCCTGCCCCACCCCTTTTCTATTCTTTAGCTCTTCCTTCTTATCCAAAGATTAAACAAAAATATCTATGGTGCCACATTCCCAAGGGGAGCAATAGGTTGCTGCCCTTTTTACTTCCTACAAATATACAAATGCAGCTTATTTCATAGACTACCAGGCATATGCTGAGCTGGGCTTGGGGGGTGACTTGGTATGCAGTGTTCACAGCTGTCACATTGTCTGGGTTTTGTAGGTATTGGGCTTCCCTACGGAATTTGGTGGTCTCCTTGATGAGCTCAATGAAGTCTATCATCAGTTTACTTTTCCTCCTCTTCCTCTTCATCGTTGTCTTTGCTCTC
This sequence comes from Pongo pygmaeus, assembly GCF_028885625.2. NCBI lineage: Eukaryota > Metazoa > Chordata > Mammalia > Primates > Hominidae > Pongo > Pongo pygmaeus. The sequence goes on along the minus strand of NC_072373.2, from coordinate 68,128,700 downwards.
TTAGGAATGCAGTTATTTGGAGGCAGGTAAGTGCCCAGAAGCTTTCCATCCAAAGGAGGCTCAAAACCCAGTCATAGCCTGTGTTGGGCTAGGGTCATTAACTCGATCACCATGTTACTATCCTGTCTGCCTTTGCCCATGGCTTGAATTAACCACTGAGTGAGTGCATATGTGGAGTAAACGTCTCTGCTTTTATTCCTTTCATGCTGTACAGGGTTCTCATTCCGGGGAATGATTTCTTTGGTGCTATCCCTGAAATGTGCAGCGTGGGCACATCCTTCAAAGTGCATAGTTTATCAGTAGTAGTCACTGTTACAGTCTTTGTAAGTTATGTGAAATGGGGAAAAAGTAGGGAAGAGGGGGGTTGTAGAAGAAAGGAGAAAAGAAATGATGAAAGCTGTGGTCTTGGGGGATGGAAAACTTGGTATGTGAGATTTTCGTTTCATTATTTTCTCTAATTTTGTTTTTCAGGTTTAACTTTAATGATGGGACTCCTTCGGCAAATTTTGACACCTTCCCTGCAGCCATCATGACCGTGTTCCAGGTATGAGGCCAGCTGATGGTTCACAAGTGCTGCATGGGGTCCCTTGGACTGCACACTGCAAGACAAGGATGAGTTTCAGGATAATTCTGTTTTTCCTTTCCAGGCGCCTCCCAGGGGATTGAGGCACTCTTTGTAGTTGAGCAGTCATTACTACAGTAATCCCTAGAACTTCTGTGGCTTTGTTCTTACCAATAGTAAGAGAGCTCTCTTGGGACCATCTTACTGTCCTTCTCTCACACCTGTGAGTTTGCAGGAGACATTGAGTCTGAGGCATTCAGCCAAGAATCACATCTATGGTTTTCTGAAATCTAGGGGCATCTTCTAACCCATTTAATGAGGTATCCATTAAATGGTGTTTATTTAACAAGGTCTCTTTTCCACCCCTACTCCCCCCAAAACTCAGCTGTTTAAATCATGGGGAAAACTCAAAATCAATAGTGTCTTAGGCCTAAAGAAAAATACTATTTGGCCAGAATCTGAGGTTGGACCACAACCCAAGTTTCCTGAACTGCAGTCCACAAGGCTCTTTCCAATCATGCTGCTGTTCCAGACCCTGTATCTGGGCAGCTCTGAGGACAGTTAGGTAATGACCAGACCACCTGATCTGTGTCATTTCCACAAGGACCTTGCAAAACTGGAGGTGGGAGACATTCTGAAGTTGGAGGAACAGAACCTTTCCCTTTGATGCTCTCCTTCCATTTTCAATGCCTAAAATTCTTTTCCATATGAAAAGAAAGTTTAGGATTATTTATGGGAATGACTTTTTTTTTTTTTTTTTAACTCCCTGGCAAGATTGTCAAGCAAGGGAGTAGATGCAAAAGACACAGGCCCAGAATTTGCCCTTGGCATTGGCTCTATTTTCTCCTCCAGCCCAGGTTTCTGATGCGCCTGTCATTTGCTTTGTGTAGATCCTGACGGGTGAGGACTGGAATGAGGTGATGTACAATGGGATCCGCTCCCAGGGCGGGGTCAGCTCAGGCATGTGGTCTGCCATCTACTTCATTGTGCTCACCTTGTTTGGCAACTGTATCCTTTTTAAGATGCACCTCCTCAAGCTGCCTGCCTTCCTGGACCAGCATTTGAGGAGGCATTGGTGGTGGTGGTGCTAGAGCTTGGGTTGGTGGGACAGGGGCGTGGACATTGTTTGGTGTACTAAAGTAAATAAGGATCCTGATCTGAAGGACTTTATGTACTAGTTGGGTAAAGAATACAAACATAAACAAGATAGAGTATTATCCAAATCTGTCGTGTATGCAAAGAATAACGTAGGCTGTTACATTGAATGGTTGGAGGTACTATGAGCTGGGGAACATTAGACAAAGCAGAGATCACTGTAGGCTGAAATAGGCACATTATACCACTAATGAATTAATTACATGCTAATGTAGAACAGAGCCTACCACATAGTAAGATCTCAAAAAATTAGTGTTAGGATTAATGCTATTACTGCTAATTATAGCAAATATGTATTGTATTTGGGCTAGACGTGAGACCTTAAACTAAGTGCTTCATAGGCACTATTTCATCTAATCCTTACAAGACAGAGAAAAAATATCTCGAGTAAAATAACTACTAAATTGTAAAGGGAGACTAAAGTCCAGTTCCATCTAACTCCAGTGCCCTATCCAATCACAAGATCTAGAACAGGAGATTTAGGTTTTAATCCCAGCAACTCTGTGTATCAGCTGTGTGGCCTTGGGAAAGTTACTTAATCACTCCAAGCTTCTATTTTTTACAACTGAAAGGAGAATAATAATATTTATCTCCTTTGTTTGTGGTGAATACTAAATGAGATAATTTATTTGCATGTGATTTATAATTCCAAACTTCTATACAACTGTTAGATGCTTTTGGGGAGTTGGGTTGGCCGTGAATTGGGATTAGTAGAACAGAAAGGCAGAACCATGGGACGCAGGTGTATTTTTGCATTTTCCATAGTTTCATAGAGAAGATATGCTGTTTTACGTTTTCTGCCCTGAAAACATCTAGAGGTTGGGTCAGACTAGAAGCTCAATATGAGAAACTCATGAAAAGAACACTAGGCAGTAAGTCACAGACATGGAAGCTCCATGTGTCCCAATAGCACCATCATTTTCCTGATATTCTGGGGGTAGTCAGAGCTAGGCTTTGATGCTAGAACAGTTCTATGTTCCACAACACATAGGCTTTGAAGAGAGTTGGAAATTGAGACTTCAGGCACTAGAGTATGGCATAGGAATAGATTTCATAGTGAATCATGTCTGCTGTGTGACATTTTGTTAAATGAAACGTGGAACCCTTCAGGACCCTCACAAGAAGAATGGGAGAAGTTAGCATCTCATTGGGAGATGCTCAGTAACAGGGGCTCTGGAATCTCATTCTTTTTGTCTTTAAGGACAGAATGGTGTGATGCCCATTGGTCTAGGTGGGATTCAATTCCAGCCTCCCAGAATGGGGAGATGAGCTCCCACACTGAGCTCCCTACACATCTTGTTCAGTGATTCTCTTAGTTGTTATTGCTATGGGTAGAGGCCACAGCTGTCTAAAGACCTTTTGAATGTGGCTGAACAAACTCGAAGTGCTTTTTCTGTTCCCTTACTCATCAACAATTAATGCAGAAGACTTCTGTAACCAAATGTGTGGGGTTTTTTACTCACTAACAAGCAAGCAATCCTGCAGTGGATACTAGTTGGTGTCCTCTAATTCAATTCTGACGCTATCTACCTGGAGATATCATCAGATCCCACAGGTCGATGGCTCAATCCCCAAGACTGCCCCTGCCTTACGATGACAATTGCATGCCTCAGGTTACTTTACCTGTGTTTTGAAGGCTATAATTCGGGGTTCCCACAACCCCCTTCCTGGGTTTGGTTAATTTGCTAGAATGGCTCACGGAACTCAGGAAAACACATTTACTGGTTTATTATAAAGGATATTACAAAGGATGCAGTTGAAGAGGGGCAGAGGGAAAGGCATGGGGGATGGGCACAAAACTTTCATATCCTCTCTGGGAGTGCCAGTCTCCAGGAACCTCCACATGTTCAGCTATCCAGAAGCTCTCCGAACCCTGTCCTTTTGGATTGTTATGGAGTCTTCATTACATAGGCATGATTGATTAAGCCATTGGTCATTGGTGATCAACTTAACCTTCAGCCCCTCCCCCCTCCCCAGGGGTTGTGGGGGTAGGGCTGAAAGTTCTAACTCTCTAATCATGCCTTGGTTTGGTGACCAGCCCCCATCCAGAAGCTACCTAGGGGCTACCAGATAACACTTTGGAATTTCTAAGGATTTTAAGAGTTGTATGCTAGGAAACACAGTTAAAGATCAAATAATAATTTTTCACAGTATCGTAATTTTCCTCACCCCATCTGGCCCCCAGATGGTTTGATTCAGGTATTTCTTTATCCTGGGTAAAGAGATGATATGCAGAAGGAGGGAAGAAATGTCCTCTTTCTCCTTTCAACAGAGTTGTACAACATCTCCCTCTCTGTTCTCACAGCCCCTGCTTAAGTGACTCTTCAGGGTAGCTTCTGTTCCTGTTAGTGTCCCAGGCAGGAAAGATTATCAGGTGGCCTCTCAGCCTCGCTGAAGACTTTTGCTTTTCTTATTTGCCCATCCTTAATTCATCACCCCAGACACGCTACTGAATGTGTTCTTGGCTATCGCTGTGGATAATCTCGCCAACGCCCAGGAACTGACCAAGGTAAGCATTGTTTTCTGGGGATCTGATGTTTCTCTAGTGCCATTGGGTACCCTTTGGCCTTTGGAACTCTCTCCAAAAGCCTACATTGTCTGACTCAGGCCTGCCAGGAAGGCCCTTTCTGGAAACTTCTGGACAGTTGGATAGCCACACACCCATGACGGAAGGCTGGTTCACTTTTATTGAGTTTGGTGAGCCTCAACCTAGCCCAGGGGGCCTCAAGGAACACAGAAAATAACATCTTAATTTCTATGAGCCCTCAAAGGAGTCCTTTCCAGGATCATCATGGAGAGTCAAGAAAATTCTAGAGCCCTGGTTTTAAGTTCCACCTCTGCTACTGCAGCCTATGGGTGTGTGACCTGAATCACATGACTTAACCCTTCTGGGTTTTGGTGAGAGAGAGGTCAGGGCCATCACAGTTCCTGGGCTATGGCTGTTGGGATATTCCAGTAGGCAAAGGTCATTTTGGGGAAATTTCAATGAAGCCAGATACTAAATTTCTCACAGAACTGTTCCCTTCTTTTCTCTGATTAATTTCCCCAGTGTGGGGAGGCAATATTAACAGCAGTGGGATGGTCTACAGAGATGAGTAAAAACCCTTCTCTCCACAGAGGGTGCCAATTTGGTTTTGGGCAGAGGTGCATAGCATCCTGCTGACGTTTCTGAGCTTCTTCCATGCATTCTCTGATGATCTTTCTACATCCTTGAGGGTCTTCTTATCTGCATATATGGTAGGAAAAATACCAGCTTTAGTAGCTGAGAAACTGGGTCTGAGTCCCACACCTGCCATTGGCTGTGTTGGCTTTGCTTGGACTCCTGATCTCCATTAGGATTGGTTTCTTCATGCATGAGACAGGAATGCCATATCTGCACTGTGTACCTCACAGGATTACTGTGAGGATCAAGTAAAATAACGTCTGTGAAAACCATAGCATGCTCTGAAGATGTATGTGCTCTTATTAGCTCTAGTCATTTTACCTGAGCTGGTTTTCCTTGAGTTCATCACATAGAGGGGACACTTGCAGGAATGCTGCTGAAGGGATGAGATCTCTGCCTAAGCACCCACATAGCTGTGCAGAGAAGACACTACAATGGGGCACTCAGCCTCAGCACTTTACTTAGCGGGGTCCTTGCCTGGAAGGCCCGTGCTCCATCACTTCCAGACACTGTAGGACATCTGAGAAGTGTCAGCTCCTGCCACTGACCTCCACAGCCATAGCCAGCTCCACTGAGGGCTAGGGGTTGGGGTAGACTTCTCCTGGTTCTCATGAGCAGCCTGTGGATGGCTCCAGGATGGAGACAAGGATTGCTGGCCACGCTGGAGCTGTGAGGCTACTGACTCCCAAGGGGCCTGGCCTCTGGCCATCAGAAGTCTCTGAGCCAACCTAACATCTCGCTGCCTTGTTTATCGTCTTCCTGTGTCTTCCTCACTTCACTTGGTATTCAGAACTCCTCCTTAGGAGAGCCAAGGGAAGCTACTCTCCTTCCTGGGGATCCCAGGCAAAGCCATCTCTGCTTTGTGTCTAGGATGAACAGGAGGAAGAAGAGGCCTTCAACCAGAAACATGCACTGCAGAAGGCCAAGGAGGTCAGCCCGATGTCTGCACCCAACATGCCTTCGATCGAGTGAGTCAGCTGCCCCCTTCACTGATCCCTGAGCTCCTGTGCTAACAGCCAATTCATCAACTCACAGAACTATTGGTTATAGGAGTGTACCTACTCCATGCTGGGAACTGTTCCTGAGAATACAGCAGTGAGCAAGACAGAGTCTGTTTTCATGGAACTGTTATTTCAGTGAGCGAGATAGATAATAAACATGCACATCATTTCAGATAGTGACAGGTGCTATAAGTAAATGAAACAGGGTCCTATGGTGGAGAAGTACAGGAGCTGGGTGGGAGCAGCTTATGTCAAGCCAGAAGGGATTCTCTGAAGGGGAGCTGTTTAAGCCAAGACCTAAGTGTGTAGATGACAGTCATGTGACATTTTGAAGGAAGAGTGTTCCCCAGCAAGGTTGAGTGTGGCTGGTGTGTAATTAATGAGGGGAAATAGAGACAGGGCCGGGGAGGGGGCAGGGGCCAACTCTGAGGTCCTTAAAGTCCAGGTGAAAGAGTTTAGCTTTTATTCTAGCTGAAATCACAAGAGAACTTCAAGTGGAAGGATGAACAGGATATGATTTACACTTTTAAAAAGGTCACTCTGTTCCGTGGAGCATAATGGACTGTAGGGGCCAGAGTGGAGGCAGGGAAAGAGTCTGCTCTCAGAGTAAAGTAGGTGAGAGGTAATGGGGGTTTAGACTAGGGTGGGGGAAATGGAGGGGATGAGTAATCCCATTCAGTCGGTAGTTTGGAGAGAGAGCCAACAGGATGAGCTCATGGATTAAATGTGGCAGGGGTGAGGATGAATAAAAGGGAAGAAACAAAAATTGATCCCAGGTTTTAAGGTTTTGTGGACTAAGCAATGGGTTGGGGAGTGGTGGTAGTTACTGGATCCCTGGAAACTGGTGGAAATCTAAAGTTCATTTTGAGATACTTCTAAGGCATCCAAGTGTTGAATAGGCTATTGGTTACCTGCATCAGGAGCTCAGAAAAGTCAGAATTAAAACAATGATTGGGGAAGGTTATTTGCATTTAGATGGTATTTAAGTCGTCAGTATGGGTCAGATGACCCAGAGACCCAGCTGCTGAGGACAGAGGCTGACAGTGCTCCTTCTGCTTAAGAGGAGAAACCAGCTAAGGAGACCAAGGGAGTGCAGCCAGGAGGCAAGAGAAAGAACAGGAGGCATAGTGTGCTGGAAACCTGTGAAGGAAAACTGCAGGAAGGAGGAGTGGGTGCCAGTGCTACATACTGTAGAAAAATCACATAGAATGAGGAACAGAAAAGGGACCACTGCATATGGCAAAATGAAAGCTGTTAGTGACCTTACAAGAGCCATTTTCGTGGCCAGGTTGGAACAGAACCCAGTTGAAGTGGACTAGGAAGAGAAACAGGATGTGATAAAGGAGAGTGGTGAGTCCACTGCTTCAGGGATCTAGCCTGGACCTGTGGTAGAGCTACAGGTAGTCGGCCTGGGCCCTGTGTGGCCTGGTCCCTGCGTGGTGACACAGGGGGATGTTGGAGAAGAGGCTGGGAAGTGACCGTAGAACCACATAACTCCTGTTGTTGCGTCGGGGCCTGCATGAGGACTGTGTGAGTGGTGAGTGGTGCTGGGGCATCTGTGGGAGGGTCCGAGACCCCCAAGGGGGTGGAAGTCTATCCTGGCAATGACCCTGTCATTGTTACTTGAAGCTAGTAAGGGAGGAGCCCTTGGTTGGCTAGAGCTCCAGTGAAGGGCTCCCAGGCAGCCTCTTCCTTTCCTTGTGGGGCGTGCCAGGGTTGTGTGTGTGTGTGGGGGGACCTCCCTTCTGCACGGCCATCATCTTGCCTTTGCCTTTTATAACAAAGGCCTGGCCCCTGGATCCCTCTTCTGTGAGTGAAAGAGAAAAATTCCCCTCCAAATCGTTAAAGGGTTCATAGGGAAATGCCAAAGATTGATAGGGAATATTCCTCTCTGGAATATTCTCTGGGCCTTGAGTAATTTCTACTCCACCTTCCCTGAACTCATGAGTTTGGGTTAAAAACACATACACACAGGTATCCAAAAATGTGGATGGGTAGGACTGGCTGTCACTTAGGAGTGGGTGGTTCTATTTACTGAGATGAGGAAGCCTGGGGGAGAAGTGGGTTTAGAGAGATGTGAGTTGGGACAACGCTTGGCCCAGAGTAGAAACTCACTATTTCTGGAATGAAAGAATGAATGAAATGTGGGTAGGCATAGGCAGGGCCATGGGAATTGAGCAGAGTGTGCATCAGGGCACAGTGAGGTGGAAGGACGTACTGCAAACATCCAAGACCAGCAGAGACCCGGGCTTTGGTGCTGTACATGTGCTGTGAGGTTGGTGTTGCTGGTGTGAGCCACCTCCAGGTGTGTGTGCCCTGCTCAGCTGTGTGCACTCTGCTCAGGTATGTGTACCCTGCACAGATGTGTGTGCCCTGCAAAGACGTGTGCACCCTGCTTGTGTGCGTACTCTGCCCAGGTGTATGTGCCCTGCACAGGTGTATATACATTGCTTAGGTGTGTGTGTCCTACATAGGTGTGTGTCCTCTGCCCAGGTGTGTGTGCCCTACACAGGTGTGTGTGCTCTGCACAGGTATGTGTACAATGCTCAGGTGTGTGTGCATTTTGCTAGGGTGTGTGTGCCCTGCTCAGCTGTGTGTGCCCTGCACAGATGTGTGAACATTGCTCAGGTGTATGTGCCCTACTTGGGTGTGTGCCCTGCTCAGGTGTGTGTACAATGCTCAGGTGTGTGTGCATTTTGCTTGGGTGTGTGTGCCCTGCTCAGCTGTGTGTGCCCTGCACAGATGTGTGAACATTGCTCAGGTGTGTGTGCCCTGCTTAGGTGTGTGTACACTGCTCAGGTGTGTGTGCATTTTGCTCGGGTGTGTGTGCCCTGCTCAGCTGTGTGTGCCCTGCACAGATGTGTGTACACTGCTCAGGTGTATGTGCCCTGCTCAGGTGTGTGTGCTCTGCACAGGTGTGTGTGCCCTGAACCAGTGTGCGTACACTGCTCAGGTGTGTGTGCTCTGCTTAGTTGTATATGCCTTGCTCAGGTGTTCATGCCCTGCTTGGGTGTTAAGGCGAAACTGCTGATTTCGGACTACACTTTAAGTGCAAACATGGCTATCCATGGAGAAACACAGGAGAAGCACTGTTAAAAAGCAAAGTGCCTGAGTGCTAGTTATATTTGTCTCACTAATATACCCTGTGACCTCAGAGAGACAACCACTCCGATCTCAGAACCTCTATTTCCTCATCTTTGAAATGAGAAGAATGCCAGCTGCCCTTCCTATCCCACAAGGCTATTGTGAGGCGTACACAAGGTCTCATTCATATGAGTTGGAGACATGTGGATGCTTCTCTGTATGATTTTAGGTATGAATGTAAGTTTGAATCTGTGCATATGTGAGTAGAGAGAATGCTCATGCTTGTGTGTGTGAGAGAATCCTTCCACGTACGTACACTCTTACACACATGCTTCTGGATAGCTGGTATTTGAATATTTGAGAATTTGCAAATAGATGGTGTGATGTGCTTTTCCTAGCAGGTGTGCATGCTGCCTGTCTAAAGCGTATGCTTCTACTTCTGTATCTACCCGTGCTTCTTGGCTCTCCCACCCCCACCTGTGCCTTGTTGCATTGCAGGCCACTGATGCTGAGGGTTGTATTCAGTTGAGGAGCTCACAGGCTTCTCCACAATGATGTCTGCATCAGTGGGTGCTCCTGGGTGGCCACATACATGTGCACTGTGCATCTTCCAGACACCCAGAGTGGGCCTCAGACCAACTACCTCTGCTCCCTCAGTCCCACCCTTGTGTGGGGCTCTTCTGCAGACATGTGAAAGATGGCAGTTGAGGGGGATTAATTTGCCTAGCATGTTCTCCGTGGATGGGCATCAGCTTTATCAGGAAAGGAACAGCATTTGTGAACATCCCAGGTCCAAGCAGGGCCCACTGGGCTGGACTGAGTTCATCAGGCCAGTAACTGGGGCAGGCTCACTGCAAGGATAGCCCAGATGTGTTGTCCTCTAGGTGAGCATTGAACCTGTGCTGACAGCTTATTTACCAGGCATCCTGTCTGTTTTTGCGGGCACAGTTCATACGTTGCCATTCTAACCTTGTGTTTGTAAGGACACAACATGCATATGGAAGAGAGTTTTCTCTGTACAAGGCTAAGAAGGTCAATACTCTGCTCTGCCCAGCTGAATATAGAACAGGGTCTATGGCCAGGGCCTCTGCATTGCTCAAAGGCAGAAGTCACTGCTCACATCCTGGAGTACATGGATGGTGGCCTACGGAAAGATGGTGCTGCCTCTGACCATGGACCACTTCATAGCCTTGACATCGTGCATGGCAGAGCACTTGCTCCCCTGCATGTTTTGTGAAGCTGGGTCAGGGTCTGCTACGGGAGTCATGAGCTGGGGAGCCACACCCAATGAATGTGCTATGCTAGCCCTAGAAATGATTCAGGGGAGGGGAAGAAAACTACTCAGCAACATCTACAGGATTTCCAAAATAGGAATCTGAAGGATGTGTAGGTGGAAGTTTGCGTGCCTGTGGGGCATGGTGTTTGAGCATCTGGAGCTGTGGATCATGTGAAATGGCATAACCTGTGTGCCTCTGCATGTGTGCTTCAAAAACTAGATCCATGTATTTGCACATAGCAAGGAATCGAAAGTTACTCCATTGGAGAGTCGAATGTGGGGAGTCTACAGAAGGCAAGCAGGCACATGGAGACCCGATGGCCACGCAGAGGACTCCGTGTCTCCCTCCGGAAATCTGCTGGTGGCTGTGGGGCTTGAGGTTCCTAGAGGTTGGGGTGAACTGAACCTGTTCGTTTTTCTTCCCCAGAAGAGACAGAAGGAGAAGACACCACATGTCGATGTGGGAGCCACGCAGCAGCCACCTGTATGTGTGTACCAGTTTGCGTGTTTGTGAGTGGTTACGTGTGGGCGTGGGACAATGTGTCATTGTCCTTGCCATAGACAAAGTGGCACTGGGTGTGCATGTCAGTGTGTGGCTTGGTGTGTGTGTTCCGTTCATATGATCTGTGGATATGCCCTCTGCACCTCTCAACATTTGCTTATATCAGCGTGTGTCTACCTTTGTGACCTGTGTGTTTTTCGCTCTTCAGTCTGGCCTGTGAGTGGGTATATGTTGTGTTAGTGTTGGTGGGTATACCTCTCATGTAGGCAGTTGTGTACAGCTATGTGTGGGCCTCAGCGAGGGTGCGTGTGGGTACATGCGCGTGTTCCCTTCACAGTTTGTAGGTGTGCGCCCACAGGCACAGGCGCAGGGAGGAGGTAACTCCCCCCTCCGCCCAGCGAGCCCTCTCCATTGTGCTCTCCTGCACTTGTCATGTTCATGATTTCCTGCTGCCCCGTGAATGCTCCTCTAGGCCCCTGGGCTGAAATGCTCGATCGCAGTTTTGAGTATGAGCTGCTGGTGGTCTCTGCACTTAGCCTTCTGTGGCTTTTATTAGCTATTGTGGAAGACACTCCTAGCACTCTTACTTTTGAGGGTGATATCAAGACTTTTTGTAATAAGTCTGCCTGGCACTCTTCTCACCCTTCAATGGTATCTGACCATTTCAGCCCTCATTATCCCGGGCTGTAACCTGAGAGGGAAGGGAGATGAGGGGGAGAGGAGGAAGAAAAACCTTTGACCTTGAATCAAGGGCCATTGAGTGTGTACAAGCAGATGCCCCGAAAGCAAGGAGAGCAGGAGAGTGAAGACGTGGTAAGCCTGTGGACGGCTGCCCCAGCAGGCCCTGGGGACTTGGAATTCCTCCCAGGGTTGATGCCTACCCACCCCTCAGCTACTACAAAGCAGGGATTGGAGTGGAAAGTGCCTGGGCTGGGAGGCACCTGCCCGATGAGCTCCTCATGTGTGGCCCGCCTGCTCCTCGCATCTTTCTGTGCTTCCTGTCTGCAGGTCCTGGGCGCTCCCATTTGCCCCCACCATGTGTCCTGCCCTCTCACATGGCCCCTGTGGCCACCCTCCCTGCCTGCAGCTTCCGGGCTCTGACCGTGGCCCTGCCCTTTCCCCTTGGCAGGAGGGAGCGGAGGCGTCGGCATCACATGTCCGTGTGGGAGCAGCGTACCAGCCAGCTGAGGAAGCACATGCAGATGTCCAGCCAGGAGGCCCTCAACAGGGAGGAGGCACCGCCCATGAACGCACTCAACCCCCTCAACCCGCTCAGCCCCCTCAACCCGCTCAATGCCCACCCCAGCCTTTATCGGAGACCCAGGGCCATTGAGGGCCTGGCCCTGGGCCTGGCCCTGGAGAAGTTCGAGGAGGAGCGCATCAGCCGCGGGGGGTCCCTCAAGGGGGATGGAGGGGACCGATCCAGTGCCCTGGACAACCAGAGGACCCCTTTGTCCCTGGGCCAGCGGGAGCCACCGTGGCTGGCCAGGCCCTGTCATGGAAACTGTGACCCGACTCAGCAGGAGGTGGGGGGAGGAGAGGCTGTGGTGACCTTTGAGGACCGGGCCAGGCACAGGCAGAGCCAGCGGCGCAGCCGGCATCGCCGCGTCAGGACAGAAGGCAAGGAGTCCTCCTCGACCTCCCGGAGCAGGTCTGCCAGCCAGGAACGCAGTCTGGATGAAGCCATGCCCACTGAAGGGGAGAAGGACCATGAGCTCAGGGGCAACCATGGTGCCAAGGAGCCAACGATCCAAGAAGAGAGAGCCCAGGATTTAAGGAGGTGAGTGAGTCACAGGGCTTCCAGATGGATGGCACACAGGCTGCTGTTAGATGTTCCTCAATATAAGCCTTTCTGAGCTCCAGTTTCTCCTATTACAAAATGGAAATGATGCTGACACACACTTTGTGAGGTATGAATAAATATAACAGGCAGTGGGCTCCGTCCCCTCGAAAACGAGGGCCTGTTGGAAGTGGGTCATGGACAGAAGGACGGGAATAAGGCAGTGTCCATGGCATGTGGGTCTTAGCGCCTCTCTGCCTGTCTGGATGGGGTGGAAGGCAGTGGTGGCCTTGTACCTTCCAGGCTGCCTGAGCTTCCCCGCCTTCCCCTCGTGCCAGGCACACCTGCCATTTGGGGACAGCGTCTGAGCACCAGCTCTCTCTTCCTCTCTCTTCACAGGACCAACAGTCTGATGGTGTCCAGAGGCTCCGGGCTGGCAGGGGGCCTTGATGAGGCTGACACCCCCCTAGTCCTGCCCCATCCTGAGCTGGCAGTGGGGAAGCACGTGGTGCTGATGGAGCAGGAGCCGGAAGGCAGCAGTGAGCAGGCCCTGCTGGGGAATGTGCAGCTAGACATGGGCCGGGTCATCAGCCAGAGCGAGCCCGACCTCTCCTGCATCACGGCCAACACGGACAAGGCCACCACCAAGAGCACCAGTGTCACCGTCGCCATCCCTGACGTGGACCCCTTGGTGGACTCAACCGTGGTGCACAGTGAGAGCACAGTCCCTGTTCCCCTCCACCCCCACCTCCTATCCCATCTGGGGCTGGGGCCATTCCAATAAAGCCACATGGAAAGCACCACCAGGAGGAGTAAATCATCCTTCAAGAAGTAAAAATGAGTGGCAGTTTTCTCCCAGTGTGCAGAACAAAAATAAGCTAGCGTTCTCTTCATCTTAAATTTTTCCCATAAGATTTCCCCAGGCTTGTTCCTGTGACCACCCTCAAGTCTTCAGAGTGATCACTTGTGACTTTATGCCCAGTTAGATATTCAGCTGTTTGCTTCAGTGTATGAATATTTGATGGTGTTGTCTGGGGTCTCCCAGGTGCTCTGCTGCCCCGGCAAGTTAGGGAGCCTCTGATGGAGTGGACCATGGCTCTGTTCACTGAGTGATCTTGGAAAAATCTCTGCATCTCTTGAGGCCTCAGTTTGTCACTTGTAAAGTGAGAGCATTGTGCTAGATGATCTCTGAGGCCTTTCCCTGTACTAATATTTTATATGATTCTATTGCTCTTATCAACTCTTTTTCTCCTAGGAGCTTTTAGCCACAAGTTCTCCCTATCACAGTTCCCTTAGGCAACAAATGTTAATCAATGATGTCCTAAAGGGAAACACAGCCAAAAAAAAAAAAGCACTTCCCCACCCCTGCCCTGACCCTACATCCCATCCCTGTATTCATCCTACCCCTTATCCTTGCCCTGACCCCATACCCCATCCCTGCATTATGAATTCCACACCCTATCCTTGCTCTGACCCCATACCCCATCCCTGCTCTGGCCTCATGCTCTCCCTGCATTAATCCCACCTGCTGCCCCGCGATCACTGAATTGTGACCACAGGGTTCCAGCCTTGCTGTTTTCCTCTACTTTTTCTGTATTTACTGTTTCACATGACAATCTTTCCTCTCCCTATTTTTCTTTCTTCCACGGCTCCCTCTCCATTTCCGTATGTTCTCTATAGTCAGCGTGCCACTACTACTTCAGAAAGTGCAATCTCCCATGTCCAGTGCATGCTTCAGTTGACTTGGGCATGTCTCAGGATCCCAGACCCATAGCTCTTTTGGTGTTTGTTTGCTTTAATACATAAGAAGTGTTTTGGGCCTTCTTTTATGAGAAAGAACATAAAGAAAGCTTTACTCTCCCTCTGTTGTAATTCCAAAGCTAGTCTTTGGTCTTGGTCATAGGTAAAAGCATGTGATAGGAAGGCTTTTGGATACTTCTTATGACTTACTCCTTAGGAGGCCCGGGCATGGGCCAGGACCACCGAGGTCCACGGCTGACACAGGGTTCCAGGGTGGAGTCATTCAGTGAGCAGGGAGCAGTGGGCGAGGGTGACTGGGGCCCTTTCTCCACTGTGACAGCTTCAGCCTCCTGCCAGTTTAACCTACATCGTGTCTTGAGTATGGAAACAGAGCAGCAGCTGAGAGGTCCCCTCAACCTCTGGCTCCTTTGTCCTCCCAATCCTGGGATGCAGTCATGGACCTATACTCACATGAATATTGCATTCTCATTTCCACATTAATCATGGCCGAAAAAAGCACAGCGAGAAAGCCTGCTGCAAACAGAGTCATGATTTCTTGAAATCTTCCATTGCAGGGTGATTCACTGAAAGGCTATAGGATTTTGAATTGGGAACCCATACTAGCTGTATGACCTTAGGAAAGGTACTTAAATTGCCAGAACTTTAGTTTTCCCATCTGTATCATGGGAGTAATAATACATGTCACTGAGGGTATACTGATGGGAAAATTCAGTAAGTGAGTATGTACAAAGAATCCAGAGTTTAGATATAAAATCTAAACCTTGTGAATTTTATAACAGAAACACTATGTTGTTTATCAGACTGTAAAAGTTCAACCTTAAAAGGGGAAACATGATCATAGTCATTTACATGACATAAAAGGTTATTTCTCATAACATTTGGGGAGGGTAAAAATAAGAAGAGAAGAGGAGTTTAACTCAATGTCAGGTAGTAAATACCCCCAGTGCCTGCAGGGCACCTTGTTAGGGCATCCCTGGAGCCCTTTCTCCTCCTCTCCTTTCATCCCCAACTAAACACAAATGGTGCCATTTTCACTTGCCGCATGGTTTCTGAAGATTTCAATGTGTTCCTCTTGCAGTTAGCAACAAGACGGATGGGGAAGCCAGTCCCTTGAAGGAGGCAGAGATCAGAGAGGATGAGGAGGAGGTGGAGAAGAAGAAGCAGAAGAAGGAGAAGCGTGAGACAGGCAAAGCCATGGTGCCCCACAGCTCAATGTTCATCTTCAGCACCACCAACCCGTAAGCCACCCTCGCGTTGCTCCCTCTTTAGTGCTAGGGTAAATGGCCAGGTGTGAGGCAGGGCAGGGTGAAGGGGAGAGGAAGGATGGAGGCCCAGCCATCTTCTTAAGCCTTCCTGGTGGAGTGTGGCCAGACATTGAGCATCTGGGGTGCCCCCTAAGTGAGGTGGGTTGGTAAGTTAGTCAGCCTCTGAACTCTGTGCCCATAGCTGAAAGAGTAACATCAAACAGGAGAGCATGAGAAATGTCATTGGAAAGGAACTCTTTACCAGTCTTTGGTCAGTAGGTAGTGTGGAGGGAGGAAGGAAATCTACCTGAGATTGTGCCACCAAATATTCCAGAAGTGGATAGAGCCAAGAATGTGGAGCCTAGAATGACCAGATCACCTGTTGGAGTTGAGAGTTTTGGTCACACTGCTCTACATGTGGAGTTTTGAAATAGTCTGCTCTGAGCATGCTACTCAGAGCAGAGGCAGGGACATGAAGTGGGGGTGACAGAGTGGAGTCTGGAAGGTTAGATTCAGGAAAGATGGAATTTGGGAAGAGCATTCCAGCAGGGCTCTGGGAAGGGAGCAACCTGGGTTAAGGCATGTGAGCCATCCATGGCTAGAATGCAGAATATAGAATACAGTTACTTTAACCAGAATAACCTGGGGCTCATGAAAACTCATTACTGCTTTCATCAGGAATTTTAGAATCAAGATCTCTTTTATGTTTCTTGGTTCTTTGTAATTTCCTTGGGATGTCCCAGTTTCCTTACAGTGGGAGAGTAGACATTGAGATACAGCAGAGGGTGCTATGCAGCCGCCCTGAGTTGGTAGGCTGATGGTGGCTGCTCCCCATGGCTCAGATGTGTCTGCGGATAATGTTTCTTGGCTTGCGTGCTGCAGCCTCTAACCAATCTGATTACCTTCCTCCACTGGGGCTTTAAATCAAGGGTGGTGGCTGAGAAATTAAATTGCTCTCCCTGGCGGCTTCCTTTGGCAAGGGCCTGGCTGTCTGGAAGGGGCCGATATGTGTATGTGGGAGTGAGGAGTAAGGGCATGGGCGTGGTGGGGAGTGGGCCAGCTCAGCCTTGCCCACTGCCCGCAGGATCCGGAGGGCCTGCCACTACATCGTGAACCTGCGCTACTTTGAGATGTGCATCCTCCTGGTGATCGCAGCCAGCAGCATCGCCTTGGCGGCAGAGGACCCCGTCCTTACCAACTCGGAGCGCAACAAAGTGGGTACACAGGGGCCATGTGCCAGCCTCCGTAGTGCTCTGGTGCTCACCGCATCCCAGCACTGGAGGTGAACCGAGATGGTAGCAAGATTTCTGGGGAATGAGCAAGGGTTGGAAATTGCCCACTCCTGTTCCTTAGGGCAAAGTAAGAACCATTCCCAGACAAGCCCCTTCTCAGCCCAACGCACTACAAGGCTCTGCCCCAAACCGGCCAGGGCTCTGCAGGGCTCTGCAGCCACCCATGGGCTTGGATGTGGGTCTAATATAGGGTCATGGATGGTGTGTGTGAAGCTGGCAGCTGCAGCTCCACCACAGGGGGCCAAGGCCTCTCCTGGGGTCCCATAGGTATATGTCAGGAGACATGAGGGATGCCAGGAGCACAGAAGCTGACAAGGATTTCAGGTCCCGAGCCTGAACTAAGGGACAGGTATGTGGGCAATTTAGACCCAAAAAGCTAAGTTCTGGCCAACGAGAGGGAGCAGCCAAGGAGTGGCCACTGGGTCACACGGCTCCAGCAGGGCCCATGCCCCTCCTTCTGGCATTTCTCTCTCAGTCCAGCTAGTGGCTCTAATTCCAAGCCTTTGCTCTGAGGGTGCAGTGGGTGAGGGCCAGGGTGGGCGTGCATGAGTGCATGTGTCCTGGCAGGTAGGAGCTCATGTAGTAGCCTGTTGGCCACACATGGTCATTTCCTTCCGCCATATGTGTCTTTCAGGTCCTGAGGTATTTTGACTACGTGTTCACGGGTGTGTTCACCTTTGAGATGGTTATAAAGGTAAAAACTTCTAGAGAAAACCTGGGCTCTTGGGTTTAGATGGGTCACCTGTCTGCTCCTTAGGCTAGAGCCCTTCCTCAGTGTTACCACCTACCAGCCAATGGCAGCCCTCAGTAGAGCTTCTGCCACCCCTTCTCTGGCCTCAGAATCCTGAAGAAATCTGTCTCAGCAAGACACAGCTGCGTGGATATGTTTATACTGGTGCAGGCCTGTGGACATGGCCCAAGTAGGAGGCAGACAACAGATGTGCAGACAGGCTTGGGGCCTGCACTCCCCTCCCCAGTGCTTGTCTTGGCTGAGCCTGGGTGTGTGCCAATGCAATGGGCTAGGTAGAGATGAGTCTTCCTGGGCTTCATCTAGTCCCAGCCACCACAACACTCCATAGTCTGTCTTGTTCCCAGCCTCATCCATCCAGGATTTTACCCATCTGTGCATATGTGGCAATGCCCAGTGCTCTGAGCCATAAATGAAAGGAGGAATGTGGCAGGGTTCTGTGACAACCAAGGAGTCTAGCGAACCCTGGCTGACTATGAGATGGGGGCCTCAGGACTCAGTTATGTGGAGAAAGCCTGCTGGACCTAACCTTTCATTCTCCAGGTCCCAGCATAGGGTTGGTTGTGGAGATAGTGGCAGTGGGGGCACTGCCATGATGAACAGAGCTCAGGTCAAGTGTTGCCCATACTTTCTTAGCTCACTGTGGCTGTTCATATCCTTCTGCAGATGATAGACCAAGGCTTGATCCTGCAGGATGGGTCCTACTTCCGAGACCTGTGGAACATCCTGGACTTTGTGGTGGTCGTTGGCGCATTGGTGGCCTTTGCTCTGGCGTAAGTAACTCTTTTCTTATTTGATTCCCTTCCTTCCCCTCTTCCTGCAGACTCCAGTTGATTTGAAGCCCTTTCTAGAAATGCAACATGCAGGGTGATGCCAAAGAATGCCCCCCCGGAAATCTGCTCCCCAGTCGCCCCCAGCAGAGCTCCTGAGCGCCTTGCAGCTCCAGCTCACATGACCTGAGTGGCAGAATGGGGGAAGCAGGAGTAGGGAGCATCAGGAGGGAGAAGTCAGAGGCCCTGGGAATTCCTTTCCTGGAGACGAGTAAGCATGGGCAGGCACTCACAGTGTGGACAGTGTTTCCATGCATTCAGCAATGGACCCAGGAACAGCTTATGGGCCCTTTCTTTCTTGAGTGTGTCAATCAAGGAAGCAGCTTGAAAGATGCAGAGGGTAGAGCAAAGTTGAGGATCATGGAATCCTAGCCATGGTGAGGTTTTCTGTTCATAGCAAGTGTAAACGAGAGCTCTTCCAGGGATGCAAGGACCATGCTTTTGCACAAAACTAATAATATGTTTAATCTCCAAAAGGAAAGGCTTTCCAGACTTTCCTTGATAACATACCTAGGAAAACAGTCTTAAACCATTCAGGCAACTAAATCATGTTCATTATATTTGTGGGATTTTTTTTCCCTGCACATGGATCCAGCTCTAGCCAGTTTTCAATCACATTCTGACATTTCCTGTGGAATCTAGCCAAGGAAAGGGCTCTTCTAGCCCTCCTGGGTTTAACTAGGAAATGGGATGCTTTCAGGGCCTTTTTCCTAACCCAGTGTGTAGAGTGCCCCAGTAGGATGAATGACAGCCTCGGGGCTCTGTCTGTACCTTGTTCACCCTGAGCAGCTTCAGCCTCTTCCAGGAGGCACGACAGAATTCTCAGAGCCATCCCTCAAGTCTCTCTGAGTACAAGTGGAAGCCTCATCTTTAGTCTAAGCAAGGTTAGCTACACCGTGTAGTGAGGCAGGAGAGCTTTCAGGAGCTGCTGTCATTGATGGCAGCTGCAAAAGGAACACAGTATCTTCATATGTTTACCCTTCTGAGTGGTTTTCCCTCCAAGGGTTTGCCCTTCCAAGTATTTAGAAAGAGATCACCCTTGGAAGGGTTTGCCCTTCTCAATGTTTAGAAAGACAGGGAAGCTGACAGTGCTTCTCCCCAAGCTTCCCTTCAAGCACTGTCAGCTTCTGTCTCTTATCCTTTCTGGCAGAAAAATAGGTGGGATAAAAATTACGAGATGTTTCTCAAGTGGCCTGGTGGGGATGGGGATAGTGGAGGGCTCTCTGTCTTAAGGAGAAGTACAAGATACACTCCCAGCTGTGCTAGGAGTGTAGGATCTCCCAGACCCTGGAAGTGGACTGTGTCCACTGCTCTCTCAGCCATGAGACACCCTTCAAAAGAAAACCATATTGAGCATAGTTTGTAACCCTAAAATGGGCTGGTGATCAAGATAACTCGTGTCCCTTGTCCCCTTGTGCACATGTTAATTCCATTGTGTGCAGTCACCTTTGCCCCCCACAAAAAGAAAGTTTTCTGTCACATGTGGCTGGACTGTTCTTGAGGAAATTTTATAGAAGCATGGGGTATTTTCTCAAGCATCTGGGCCCTGTCTGGATTCTCATGGTGCAATGAAAGGAAAGGCAGCTCTGGCTACATCAGAGGGACTTCCAGCTCCTCTTCCGTCTTCTTGGAAAGATGGATTAAAGTCTGCCTTTGCCCTAAGGAGACTCACCTTTTTTGTTAGAGATAAATATTATCCTTAGGTTTTTAAAAGGTCAAGTTCCCTTTTCATTTTACTAATTCATTTGCATAGATTATTCACTGTATTGTTCTTCTTATTTTGATCTCTAAAAATCATGTGTCTCTCTTTGAAGTATAAAGGACAAGGAGATAGAAGCATATAGGAAAGAATCCACCCCATCTTTAGGAAGAACAGAGCCCACTAGCGTAACAGGACAGAGTGGCAGAAAAGGTTGGGCTGTGGAACCAGATGGGCCCTTGTTTGAATCCCAGCCCCTCTACTTTCTAGCTTTGTGTCCTTGAGCCACACAGCAAAATATTAACCCTCCTAAACTCAGTTCTCATCTCTGAAATGCAGATAAAATAATGTGTGTAAAGTGCTTAGGATGGGGCCTGATATAATGTGAACAATCAACACATGTTAATTCCCCTCCTCATCCTTCCATTCTCTTATCACATCGTGAAATCCAAATATAGGAGCAAGTACGTATTGATGCGCAATGTATACAGATAGATGTGTGCAGGCTGGCCCAAGACCTAGTTGTTTTATACATACACACCCCCCTCGCCTATGCCTGTGTGCCTGGTAACCAGGCTGGCGTGTTGGTGCCAGTGTGGGAGGAGGTGTGTTTTAGAGGAAGCTCCTGCATGCCTGCCCATTGTCCACAGTCCAGACATCTCTCCTGAGACCCAGAGCAGTGATGATGTGCGGTAGAGTTGTCATCTGTCTTGTTCTTTCTTTGTGCCCTTTGAAACATGGCAGTGGTGGCTTTGGTGCTGGTGGCAGGGGAAGCCTTAACAGCCCCGGAGCTGAAGCCTCTCTGTTGGTCCTCAGACCAGGTACAGTGCAGGGGCCCCCAGGAACCCCCTGGTTCTGGGGTCCACACTTATGTGATGGATTGAGAGTTATGATCCATCACTTGCTTTTAGTCATGTCACTTCTTGAATTCTCTCTTCATTTTCCCTGAAACATAGATGATACTTGCCTACCCTTCTCCATCCATTTTCTCTTTGCCTTCAACTTCCCAAGATTGCCATGCCCATTCCCTCTCCCCTTTCTCCACTCATGGAGCAGGCTACCACTCCCCCTCCTTTGGCCTTCGTCACATTTGCTGAGGGAGGTCCAGGTAATGCTTTCTCTCGCTCATGCACCCATGCTTTCTAACTCTGCCCTGTTCCTTTCCTCATTCATGGTACCAGAGAATTCAGCTCTCCCATGACTTTGATGGAGTTAGCCAGAGTCCCACCTGCCAGCAGAGAGAGGGCCTGGCCTGGGGCAGAGAGTGAAAGAAGTCACTGAGCCTATATTCCTCGTGGTCAGGGGCTCAGGCCAGCAGAAAGCCAAATGTGGGGTTGTCTGCAGGCTTGTCAAGTATCTCTCTCCTTGTGTTTACAACTTTCATTATCATATGCCATATATTTGCCCCATAATGTCCACCATTCAAATAACCTTATTCCTGTCCCAGTCTCTTTCTGTCCTTCTTGAAATTGAACCATGACTTACTGAGGAGGCTTCTGTGAAGCCTATTGCTTAATAGACTTGAGCTACTGTTGGTGGTTGCCATGGTAGCATCTTTCTGTGGCTCCTCAGAAACCAAGGCTGACATGGCATTCCTTCCACCACCCAGCCAGAGCCTTCTCAGACCCTGGCCCAACTCCCAGGAGCAAAGCCCCTCACCAAGTGGGGGCAATGACCTCTAGCTGAATTCTCAAAGAAAGCTGTGGTGTCCCCTGAGCCCTCCTGCCGAGGCGTGTGCCTGCCACCATGTATGTTTTCTACAAACATATATGTTGTTTATGCAGTGGCTGAAGAGAAGACTCTTTTCCACAGCTGCATACATCAAGTTAAGGGAACGTTTATAATGTAAACCTGGAAAATTCCATTGGTGAACTTTATTGACTTCTGAGGAGGAAGGGAAGGGGATTTTTTCATTTATTTATTTTTCTTCTTGGATTTATTTTAAGTGTGGGCAGAGCAGTGGTTAAAAAAATAAATGGAAAGATACCCACATTGCAACTTTTCTGTTCTTTCCAATTCACTTTTACATTATAAGGCATTTATAAGAACACTCAGGTCTCCTTCCTTAAGCCCAGCGTCCCTGCAGGGAGGTGGGCAGAGTTTTGGCAAAGGTTGGGTTCAGGGCTTCGTTATTCCACTGCCCTCACAACACCCACTTTCTGGGCCACATGGAGACAGAGTGTTTGCTGACTATAAATGTCCAGAGCTGTGCCTTCTGTACTTTGAGGTTTCAAGAAAAGTCTGGTGAGTGGCTGGATCTATGAAACCATCCTCTTTTATCTTTTTCTTTCCAAAGAAGAGGGATTCTTTTGTGTGATTTTATGTGAAAGGACCAGAAACCGCTTTGTCTAGTTTCCACACACCCTGTTGCCATCGCTGCTGCTTCCCAGCTTCCTGCAGGGAAGGCAAAGATGGTTACAGCCTTGGCATTTCTGGGGATCTGCACATGAGGCACATTCCCCTGCTTTGGGGGACCCTGCTCCCCAACCAAAGTCAGCTGCCTTGTAGGGAGGTCACGCAACCACTACACATTACATTCATGAACCTCACAGAACCCTCATGTTTCATGTTTCATGTTTAGTGAAATGACTTGGGCAAACAGGTGGGCAGGGACAGCATCTCTGGAGAAATGTAGGAGAGGACCAGAACACCTGTGCGTGTGTCTTTCTGTGTGTGACACCTGCACTCCAACCCAGGACCCTCACCCTCTCCATTTCCACTGCTCTACAACACGTTACTTGACTAGCTCGATTCACATGAGCAGGTGAGCTCTCCTGGATTGGATTCTAAGTAGTCATCTCACAGCTTATAATTGCTTGTCAGCACAGATGATTTAACAGAAAAATAACTAGCAATTCTGCTCCCATCTCCTCCCCCACCTCGGAATTTACCATGGCCTGTGCATCAGTCAGTTACACAGGCTCTCCGGCGGCTGACGCCAAAGTTTCCCATTGCCAGTAGCAGGGCCTGGGGTGAGGTCAGGACTCCCTGGCACTCAGGAGATTTGGCTCACAGCTGCACTTGGCCTTTCATTATTCAGTCCTTAGCCAGAAACGAAAAACATGAGTCAATCTGCCTCTTGATGCCAGAAGGAACTGGAGTTCCCACATTAGCTTTTATTACATTCTTTTCATTGAAGTATGTCACTTTCCTGACACTTGACACTCTGCCCTAGTCACTGAGACGGATAAGGTCCATTGAATGTATTCAGCACTAGCTGTAGCAGCAGAGTTATATACACAGGCATGGACAATTTTAGATTTGGAAGGATCCTAAGGAGCCACATAATATGTTCCTCTGGGAGCTGGGCATGGTGGCTCATGCCTGTAACCCCAAGGAGTCGGGAGGCTGAGGTGGAAGGATTGTTTAAGGCTGGGAGTTCGAGAATATGGTCCTCTGGTTCTGGATTTGCTTGTGGGGTTTTGCATTTTAGAAGGTGAGAATGTGCACATGTAAGAAAGAGGTGGCTATTCAGCACCAAAATGCTTGTACATACTCACGCTCAGCACAGCATAGAAACAACAGACAAACATTTCACCCTAAACCTGGCTGTTTCTTTCTCCTATTCTTCACTACCTGCCTGTGTCTGAGGCAGTCCCCTCAAACCTCCAGCGTTGCCTATGGGACTTCTTTCTTGACAGAACTTCTCTCTTTTCAAACTGAAAGGGGAGTCTCCCAAACGAAGCAGTGACTGCACATTAATCTTGGAGGCAAAAAAAAGTGGACGAAGTCCTGCTTCATGCAAAGAAGACCCATTTACCACTGAGCCAGACAGGCCATCCAGTTCCCCTATTCTGTGGAAGAGAACGAAGGATTGAAATTAAATTTAGCCATCAAGTAGCCCATTAACTGTGGATTTAGGAGGCCAGCTGAAGAGGAATTGGAAATTTCCAACTGTAAGCAGATAGGAGGATGTTGTTCCCTGAGACTCCAGTTTAAAAGTCACCTCAAGAATGACTACATCTGATTTTTGTGCCCAGACAAGGACACTAAAGATGATCAATGCCCATGGACTTTTGAGGTGCCTCCTACTATATCATAGCTGCCTTGAAAATGGAGTTTGGGAAGGAGTAAGGAGGGACAGAGTGGCAGCCACATGGAGGGAGTGAGTGTCTGAAAGGAGGAGATAAGTCCTCAGTCTACCTACTCTTGGCATTAAGTCTCAGCATGCATATTTTTTAGTGAATGCTGGAAAATGTGTTGTCTGCTGCATGTGACATTGGTACTGCCGAGGAACTGCCTGTAGAATATTCACTTTGAGACCTTTATCTTATGGAGGCAATGGGTGTGAACACCCAAGTATTTTTTTTTTTTTTAATCAACAGCATGAAATTGGGAGATGGTTGGTTGTAAATGGGATATCAGGCCATGGCCACAGACCCAAACAAAATGAAATGATCCAATCAGGGAACATTGCCCCATCCACATGGTAACCAACAACCAACCAGACCCAGATATAAAATGCACCCTGTGAGCCTTCACAACCATGGGAAGAGCCCAGTACTGCTGGATTAGTGGAAACTCCTCATAGTGCCCTCCAGATTTAAAAGTAGATTTTAGAGTAACTTGAGTCAGAAGACTTCATAATGGGACTTGGGGACCATCAAGACAGATCATGCCAGCCACCTTCCTAATTCACATGCACAGGGGCACAGCCTAGCATTTCAAATTAGTCTTCAGTGGGACAAGTGTATTGGGTGGACTTCCACCAGCTCCAAGCCTTCTTAGAAAGATCAGCAGATGAGGTGTCTTTGGGTATGTTTAGAATAAGACAAAAGAGACAACTAAGTCCACTGTTCACCAGATTGAATAATAAAACTGCTAGGAGGCAGTTAGATGCTCTGCTCTCTCCTGCTGCTTCTCAGTGTTTGGACAAAAACACCTGCCAGTTGAGTATGGTGCTGTGTATAGCAAAGGAGGAAGCTTGCAAAAGGCTCTCAGGAGTGTGTATGAGGAGCTCGTTGAGGTCAATGTGCAAGAGGGAAAGGATTATGCACCACTTAGCATAGAGCTAGTGCTCTGGTCACATGACAAAGAAAGATGGCAGAATAACAATGGATTGAGGGTTCGAGGGTGACCCCAAGAAATGCTGAGGCATGGACCATGAGGAAAGATAAACCCCAAATGGCAGCCGCTAAGCAGTGACAAGGTCAAAGTGGTAAATTTAAAATTTTCACAGAAGCAGATGAACATATCTTTATCTGCAGATCCTAGAGAGACAGGCACTGCCAGTGCAAAAGGGGAAACTTCCCCATGGGTCTTTAGAATTTTTAAAGTGCTTTCACACTCTTTATTTTATTTATCACTGAACAGTCCTGTTTTACAGTTGAGAAGTGGATTGCCTGAGGTTTGACTGGTCTGACTCATTTGACTAGTAAGTAGCAAAGCCAGTTCTTGAGCAACCTTGGTGTTCTGATTTGAAGTTCAGTGTTGTCTCCATTATGTTAAGCGCCCTTTTACACATCATGTTCTAGTTAGCTCCAAGCAATTAACCCCTGTAAGCTAAGAGCAGTGGCTTGGTATAGATCTCTCCTCAACCTACAGATCCTTCTGTCTCTACCTGGTGACAGACAAGACCTATGGGTAGATGGAGAAGGTCATCCCTGAACTTGTCCATCCTGATGTTTCATCTGTAACTTTTTTTTCCCAGGAATCCTCATAGATCCTAAACTGTTTACAGGGAGTGTGATAGCTTAGTATTTGAGATCAGGAAGTACTTGGTCCTTTTACTGTTTCCTTCTTTGGTTAAAACCCTCCAGTGGTTCCCATTTGAAAGGCACTCTAACATCACAAATAAAAGCATAGGTTTCAGAGTCAGGCATATTTAGGCCTGAATCCCAGCACTATTATTAACTGCCTTAACTTTGAACCTCTGCTTCTTCATCTGTAAATGAGGATTCAAAATAATATTTTGGTCCTATAAGCATTAAATAAGGTAAAATGTATTTAATGTCTGCTATAGTGCCAAGCACTTAGTAATTGTATAATAAATGATAGTTATTATTTCCTACCAAATAATAGTCCAGACACATTAGTGAGACTCTCGAGGCTCCTCACGGCATGGCCCCTCCATCTACCTTTCACTCCTGCAAGCCTGGCCATTCCCTGAGGCAAGAGATTCTTCAGATCCCTGAGCTATTCCCGCTCATGGGGGAGGGCAGAAAGCCATGGCACTTAAAGGACAGAAGGGTTCTTTAGAACCTGATGTCCCTGCTCTGCCCTCATGGGAGGAGAATCAATTCCTGGCAGAAATCAACTTGAGAGTATGTCCTTTGAGAAGAGGGGACTGGGAGGTGAAGAGCAGGATTACATTGAATGATGAGTAATTACACATGAAAGATCTGGAGGGCAGCTTGACAATTGAGCTGGAAAATTCTCGTCTTTTACTGATGAAACAAGAAAAATCTGTGTCTTTTTTTTTTTTTTTTTTTTTTTGCTGGAGAGCAGCCAGGAACTTACCAAATAAATAGAAAATAAATGGTAAAATGGGTGACCCAATTGAGTCCCAATTAAAGTGAGACCAGTGCATCCTAGTGTGTGGAATTGTCCTTAGATTTTAACATTAGAGTCAATTTTTGAAACTGATAGAAATTTTATTAATGAGGCAGTGTAAAAACATCTGATTATCATTTAGTAGCAGAGACTAGCAAAGTGTTATTGAACAATTACATTTAAATGATTTGTAAAATGCACGTGAATTATTTCCTAAACAATGTGCCTCAATTAAGGTACTTGAAGAGCTCATCCTTTTAGTTTGGTGAAATGTCTTCCTTGTGATCTTGTTGGCTTTGATAATGGCTTAAATCACTCTTGTATGTATGGATTTGGGAGCAGTACTTTGGCCTAGTCCATGTGTAAATTATATTTTAACTAATGGGGACTAAATTGTTGAGGCTTTTCTTGACTCCAGGGCTTTGTTATTCAGTACTCTCTTCATTTCAAATGGCAATTTTAAAATTGGTTATATCTTGCCCCTGTTAACAAAACTGAGGATGAAAGCATATTTTTCTGCAGCTATTCCAATTCATAGCTTTTCAATGGCTCCTCTGCAGTAAGAGACCTGATGAAAGATGCGTAGAGCAATGACTAATTTTTTTTTTTTATTTTACTTTTGGCCTGTGTCTGATTGCTATCCCTGGCTCAGACCTGTGGGAGTTAGGATGTGACAAATAGCCCCCCCCTCCAGTGGTTTGGCAGCCACATTCAGCTAAGATTAGAGTGTACCATTAAGGAACCCTGTTTTCCAAAACAAGGGACAATGGTGAGTTTGCATTATAACATGCATTATATGATATATGTGGTAATACAATGAATTATACCATGATGTTTTACTGGGATTCTGGGGGGAAATTAATTCAAGAGAGCAAATTATATCCTTTATCCAGGTGTGTGGGAGGAGCAGGAAATATCGGGCCCTCCCGCAGAAGATGCATGTCTATGAGCATGACCTCTGAGAACCTTTTCAGATGCTGCAGGATAGAAAGGTCTCCAAGATAAGGACTTGAGCTAAGCAGAAGGCAGAAGCTTGGGGTGTGTGATCCTAGATCACCTGCCCATATATTGATCTCCTACCCTATTCCTACATCTTAGAGATATGAAAGATTATCCCTTAGTTCTTAAGACAAATGTAGCCTGGGGAAAGAGAAACCTTTGTAGTTATTTTGGTAAATTTTTTAATTGATTTCATTTTTCCTATGGCAGCTTGCAGTTATACTTTTATTTATGTGCTTGTTTACTTGAGGTCTGTCTTCCCTACTAGACTAGGTAAGTTTCAAAAGGTTGGCAACCTCATTTGTTCACAACTGTATATCCAGTATGCAGAATAGTGCCTGACATATATTAAGGACTCCACAGATGCTTGGTATATGAAAGAGTAAAGATGTGTTTGGCTGACCTACCATATGCCCTGTCTTATATGTGAGAAGATGCTGGGGAAGATATTTCTGTCCTCCGAACATTTAGAGGTTGTCACATTAAGGATTTAAGGTTTATAAGTCCTTGGGTCTAATTCCCAAGTCATCATTCATTTGGCATTTATAGTGAAAATTAATTTAATTTTGAATATGGGATCATTTGTTGAGTAAAATAACCATTAGAAGTCTTTGCTTGTGACATACAGTAGTGGAACATAGGTTTGCCATACATTGGCAAAAAATAAGAAAGGAAAGAAAAAAAGTAACCTTCATCACAATGTCCAACTAAGAACCAAAACCTGAATTATGAGCACTTCTTCTTAGCAGCAGGCCAGGCTAGGGAATCATGAGATGCAGGTTCACCTATGTTTCTAAACTCACTCAGTGAATGATCTTAGGCAAGGCACTTCCTCCTGGGGCCTCAGTTTCCTTTGCAGTTGGGTGGATTTCAGGGATCTCTTCCAGCTCAATTTCACTGTGCTGTTTGACAGAACCTTGAACTAAAACCTGCTGGTGCAGAGCCTTAGTGGTTAAGAGCAAGAGCTTTGATCATCATACATGCTTGGGTTCATGTCCCAGCTCTGCCAGCTGATGTTGGGCACTCAACCTCTCTGAATCTCTTCTGTGAAATGGGAATAGTGATTCCTATGTGCTAAAGTTAGGAGGTTTAAATAAAGATTTGCACTAAAATTGCTTAGCACAGAGTCTGGCCCAGAATAAATAAATATTCAAAAAATTTAGAAGTTGTCATTATTTCTATCTTGAAGATATTTATGCCCTGACTTATTTTAAATGCCTCACCAGTAGAACTGGGATGATTTTTTACCTTCAAGCTGAACTGTATGCTCACAATGGACTGGCGGTCATTTAATTTATCAAAAGGCAAACTTTGGTGTAACATCATGATCTTGACAGACAAATGCCTCCCTCCCTTATTTCAAGTTGGTTTAATGGTGTTGCTCCTCCGAGCTTCTAAGAGACATCAGTGAGTCTCTCTCTGAGTGGTTGCGTGTCCCTCTTTAGATGAAACCCTTTATAAGCCTAACTATGCCAGTGTGTGAAAGAATTTCTGGCCCAGAGTGGGCATAGTTCCTGCAGCCTGGTTTCTTATAAATTCACTGGAAACAGAGTTTGTCTGAAGACTGCATAGGAAATGAAAGTAAACGCCTGCACTTAGAAAACTGCAGTTAAACCAGACTCCATGGAAATGACGCACAATACCCAGAAGTCTATGTAGAATTGTCACTTGTGCTGGCAGAGGGCCTTCACCCCTGCAGGCTGGGACAATGGCCATGGAGCAAATGGTGTGCTGGCCCTTCCTTTCACAAAGGTGTGGACACCCTAAGTGCCAAGGCTGTGGGTGGGGTCCCCTGGGCCTGTGCTGCTCTGATTCCCTATCATTGTAAGGTTCTCTTTTCTCCCTGAAGTGTTTTGACTGTCTTTCTTCTCTCTACCCCAACCCCATTTTTTGTTTTGTTTTATTTTGATTTTCTATGCTCTCTGATTGGATCCTCCATAGGAACGCTTTGGGGTAAATATGTTCGATTATCTTTGAAGTAAACGATACAAGGAATGAGTTGGAGGAGCAAGAAAGTATGGTTGGGAGGGGAGGGGCTCATGCACTGAGAAAAGAGTGGTCAGTTTTTATTTATATCCAAGGGATCAAAATTAGGAGTCACCAAGCCTTCTTGGGAAATGGTCATTCTTATTGGTTTGGGTATGTATTCGGCTCATATGTTGCCTCTTTTAGGTATTTAGACAGATGAGCCTAATGCAGTGAAATAGTTTGTAAAATATGCCAAAGTCTCTGGATGCTAAAGACCATATCAGTGCAAGGCTTTTGGATTATTTATATTCAGATCTAGGATTGAATAAAAGTGACTTGTAGGTCATGGCCTATAATCATTAAAAGAGTCTTAAAATAAACATTCTGGGCAAAGTCAGCATTCCTTGAATTCGACTAAATATATTTTGGCCTCGCTTTCTGTGAAAGAATAGATGGACTTTTATCTCCCTGTCAGGAGGGCGGGGTGGGGGGTAGGTATTGCAGGAAGGTCGGGGGGAAAGCAGCCGGAAGCCTTGCAGTTCCCACCTGATGTTCTGGACCCCATTTCCTCAGATTCTTGGTGTAAGAGTAATCTGAGTCAACATGAAGAAAGAGACAGAGCCTGACTCCACTATTTGGAGTCTTGTTGTCCACTATTTGTGTGTTTTATAAATGACAACTATTTGAATTGAATGCAAATATCTCGGGATGAACAGAGAAGAAAGAGAAATGCAAGTTTATTTATTCATTTTATTCCTAAAAATAAAAAGAGAAACATACTGTCACTATTAGGAGTAAACATTTCCAAGAGGCTGAATAGGGAGGATCAATAGCTGTAGGGCCAGGATAAAGGTAGGCTGGGCCTGCAGTTTGGGCCTCCTCCAGTTGAGTGGCTCTCTGCAGCCTGTGCTAGGTGCACACCATCTGCAATGGAAGGGACTGTGGGAACAGCCAGCCACACAGAGGTACTGGGGTGTGAGCCAAGGTCCTGGCTGGAAGCCTGCATGACATGCTTTCTCTGGAACACGTGGCCCAGCGAGAGTGTCATGTCTGCCACCCTGCCTCACCTTGCTGTCTCCTGCACTAATGAACTGTGTAGCGGTGACAAACCCAGATTAAGTCAAGTGCCCTGATGAGACTTGCTCTCAACTGTGGGTTCATCAATTCAGCGAATATCATTTGAGAACCTATCATTTGACAAGCACTGGATTAGGCACAGTAGGGATCTGAAGTGGGCTACTGCTCATGTTCCCTAGTTGATGTGTCTTCTGTTTTCATTGTGCCAGTGTGGTAATCAGCAGCATTAGACTGGTAGTTAGGGAAGGAAGTGTTTATTAACATATGTGCATGGATGCCTCTGTGTGCCTGTATGTTCCTGTGTGTGTGTATATATGAGTGTGTACGTGCATGTGTGGATGTTTATGCATGTGGATGTGTGTTCATGCGTGCACACTGGGAAGTGATTTGAGAATATTCCTGAAGCATTTTTCGTAGGACGTCCCTGGAGTCAAATCTGACTCAGTTTCTGGCTTCTTGCCTCCATCTCTCCCATACATCTCTCCCCTTTTAGCCTGTTGTTACTAATGCCATAGTTTGAATGTCATTTTTATTTCTCCCCCATTCCATATGATTCCCTGGGGGCCTCTCCCCTGCAGAACCAACAAAGGACGGGACATCAAGACCATCAAGTCTCTGCGGGTGCTCCGAGTTCTAAGGCCACTGAAAACCATCAAGCGCTTGCCCAAGCTCAAGGTAGTGTTTACAGAGTTTGTTCCCATCAAATCCCCTTCTCCCATCTTCTCTCTTTAGCCATGGCTGCCCTGCCTTTGGAGAATTTGTTCTGGGAATGTTCCTTTTTCTCACATGGATATTGAAGTTCTTTTCATCTGCCTGAACTAAAGGTCTTAGTTTCAAAGGAAAATAACCAACATCCCAAGAAATCTATAAGAAAGCTTTTCCTTTTAAATTCAGACCCAGATGGTGTCTTCTCTCCAGTGTGATATGTCATCCAAGAGGGAATCCTGTGTGGCTTTGTCCTGGGGCCTCCCATGTCCCCAGTGCAGACCCAGAACACCAGAATGGAAGCAACGGGATCCCTCTGTGTGTTCTGGTCTGCATATTTTTTAAGGCCAGGTATCCTGGGACATTTTCTTTTTCTTATAACTCAAGAGGAAAAGAGACTCTTGTAGTCCTACCCTTCATAATTTTGAGGCACAGATAGGTCAGTAACTTGTCCAAGGACATGCAGTCCATTTTTGGCAGAGGCAGAGAAGAAATGGGAAGTGAGCTGACATGAATTAAATTCTTCCTATTGCCAGGACCTTTACTAGGTATCTTACCCAGATTTCTCCTTGTCTAATACGCTCCCTGCTCAACTCCCCTGGGGCTCCACCTTCCACGAGTCTCCCTGCCTCTCAGGAAACCTTCCTGCGCTCTATCACACAATTCTGCTAGCCTGTTGAACCCACCTGCCCCACCCCGCATACCTTGCTGTTAATGGAAGCTGAGGCTCCGTGGCAGGAAAGTTCTTTCTCCCTGAATTCCTGTGAATGACAGCAAGCCACTTCCAGGGAGAGGACCAGAGCTCCTGGTTTCCAGCCCCAAAGTCTTTCTGCTGCTCAGGCCACACAGCCAGTCAAGACCCATCTTCAGGGGTTACACCAGAATACTTTCCAGCAAGCAGATTCAATTACCTAACTTCAGCATCACATGGAATCATGCAGTGCTTCTCAAGGTGTGGGTCATAGACCACCTGCATCAGGATCACCTGGGTACTTCTTCAAATCCAGATTGCTGACAACCGCAACACACAGAGCCAGACTCCCTGTGGGAGGGGCTTGGAGTGTGCCTCCTAAACCGGCTTCCCAGGTGACTCTCAGAATATAGTGTAGTTTGAGAACTCCTGTCAACATTAAAAAGAACCCACTTGAGTGCGAGGCTCAGCTCCAGGACTTAGAAGCTATATGACCCAGGGCAAATTACTTATTCTTTGACTTTTTTTCACATGGGAAATGAGGACACATTGTAACTCATCCATCTGTGGTGTGGAGAAAATGAACTGACGTGAGTGGTCCCTGTTAGAAAACTCACCAGTTCCTCTGGAATGCCTGGGCCTGCTCTCCCAAGCCTGCCACGGAAGACACAGCTTGGGGAGGGCTCTTGTGCACTTGGCTCTCCCTTGCTTCTCAATTCCCACTTCCTATTGAATTCTCATCACCTCTGATGCTCTTTGGCCACCCCTACCCCAGACCTCCTTCAGGCCTCATAGTGCTGCTTCCCTTTCAGCCATTTAGCTCTGCAGATAGGAGGCAAAACTAACTGGGTTTAGGCCCTGATGTGACTGAAACCTGGCTACCTTTCAGAGCCCAGGGCCCTGGCCCACCGCATGGGTTCCCAGAGACAGACACCCATACTCCCAAGGAAGTAGCCTGGCCGACTGCTGTCCTCCCTGGCTACCCTGCCTTACCCCCTGGAGGAAGCACTTCTCACAATGTCAGCTGTTTCTTACCACCTTCCTGCCCATAAATGCTTATTGGGTTCTGCCTCACACGCAGAGTGTGGCCAGGCTGTCTGGGGCCCTGACCCTTATCAGTATTGTCAGTGATCCTGCAGGGCAGGATTCAGTGGGCCTCAAGGAGAGTGCAGACAAGCTTGATGAGACTAGTTAATAGGCCAGAGAAAGCACCCTGCAACCTGGCTTAATTCTGTTAAATTAGAAAGGGCTAGTTCCTTGCTCTGCAGCTCCATAACCTGATAGACATAGGTGGCTCTGATGATTCCGCAAGGCTGCCTGTCACTTACATTCCCACAGTGTTGAACTAATTAAACCAGCAATGCTTCACCCAGTGCTGCAAAGAAGCAACTGCACAAATGCAGCACCACCGTGGGGCTAGATTGTCCTGTGAGCTAAACCTAAAAACCTAGAAAATAACCTAAAAATGGCCTGCAATGTGTTGAATTCCCATGTAACTCCTCACAGCTTAGGGCCTAGAGTGGAGGTCTCTGGAGGTCTGTCACCTTTTAACTGAAGTGTAAGTCCCTAGTTCTATCTACCCAGCCTCGCCATCTCTAAGAGAAGGTATGTATTGGTCTTTCCCACGTTACTTCTATTGGTCTTCATCCCAAATGCAGCCACCTTCACTAGAGAACATTTACATGAAGTGCCGAATATAATCATAAATGTATGAACTTGCTATGAAATATTAGTGAAATGAACAAAGATGATGGTGTATTATTACCTGATCCTTTTAGAAAGGTAAGGAGAAAACAATACATAATCAGTATATAAATCGAATCTAAGAATGTCACCAAACAGAGCACAAGCTATTTAAAGACTAAAATGGGCTAAATGATCTCAAATATTCCTTCCAGCTATACACTTCTGTGCTTCACACTAAGTGGAGTACCTGTACCAGGATCACACAGAGGACCAAATTCCTTGCTTGGTATCATCTGATTTCTACTGCGTTGGGTCTACATTCAGTTTCAGAACATGTGTTCCCATCCCAGGTGGTAGGTCCTTGGAGTCAGAACCAGCTTAGAAGCCAGCCCTTAATCTCATGAGCGCCACCTCACCTCTTAGCAGGAAATTCTCTCCTGGGACAACTTCTTGGTGGGGCTGGGTAGTGGTGGTATGGCCCAGCTCGGCTCTAGGCAAGTGTGCAGACCATCACAGGGTTCACACAGCAGGGCTGTTTGCTCTGTCCACAGGCCGTCTTCGACTGCGTAGTGACCTCCTTGAAGAATGTCTTCAACATACTCATTGTCTACAAGCTCTTCATGTTCATCTTTGCTGTCATCGCAGTTCAGCTCTTCAAGGGAAAGTTCTTTTATTGCACAGACAGTTCCAAGGACACAGAGAAGGAGTGCATGTAAGTGCCACCAGCGCATTCCACTTGATTTTGCTGAAGCATGTCCTGATGAGCCCACTCCACCCCCACAGGTCCACCCTCCCTCCTTTCTATCTTACCCATCTCCACTCTTCTTTCAGCAAAAAGACAAAACGGAATCAATAAACTTTTTATTGAGCTCCTCTTTTGTGTCAGACATGAAAACTTGAGTGTAAAATGTCTCGTACCATGACATTTTACACTCGAGTTTTCATTTTAAACCCCTATAACGAACTATTGAAATGAGTTTTATTTGCTTATTATACAAGTGGAAGCTAAGACTCAGAAAGTTTAAGCAAGTTGCTCAAGGTTACACAGCCAGTAGTGAAAGGGTTAGGATTTACTCCTGTATCTATTGGGCACCAAATCCCATTTTTGCTCCATGGTAAAAATACCTTCATTTAATAAAATTCCTTTTGCCTTACACATGTATAGTGATCATTATTACCCCCACATTATTGTGGCCTGTAGAATGTGCTGACTCTTCCATGAGCTATAGTGAGGAGGCTCTCTTTCATTTCTGCTCTGGTTTTAGAGGCAACTATGTAGATCATGAGAAAAACAAGATGGAGGTGAAGGGCCGGGAATGGAAGCGCCATGAATTCCACTACGACAACATTATCTGGGCCCTGCTGACCCTCTTCACTGTCTCCACAGGGGAAGGATGGCCTCAGTGAGTGATTGAGTTGGCATGCTTGTCTGTGGCTGTTTTAGGACCCCTGGTTGCCTTGAGAAGCTGACTCAAGATGAACAAGGCTCACCCTTTGTTATTGTATGAGGGAAAGTAAGGTTTTTTGAGAAGGTGACACAGGCAGAAAAGAGGAAGAATGAAAATTCTTCAGGCAAAAATGGAGAAGTGGGTGAGCAAATCAGGAAAATATTTGAAACTCTTAATGTTTTAGCCAATTATTGAGGAGTCAAGTGGAGCCATCTGACTTCTATGGAACACATGAGTTTTGAACAGCCCTGTACCCATAAGGAGAGTTCCTGAGAGCTGTTATAGACAGATTTATCCTCCAGGGGGGCCCAGCACCTGAAAGCCTGAGGATTGAGGGTTAAAAATGAGTTGGCAAAACCCAAAGGCACTTCCTGTGATCATGAGGAAGACCACAGAATGCAGGTCTTATGCTGCCCATAGCTGAAAGCTAATTTCTCAGAGACTTAGCAATGACTAAGACACCACTTTCTGGTGGCAGCAGGTTCTACTTGGCAGCAAAATGTTAAATGGGAATCTGGGAGTCTCTTTGTATTGAACATGACAACCTAAACTATGAAATGATGTCCCTCTGTTGCTTAGGAGTTGAGTGTGTGATGGAACAGAGGCTAGAAAGAGAAGTGGATTGTTGATAGCAGGATATGACAACTTGGGTTTGGACTCAAAAAAATTAATGGAGGATCTGCAAAGTCAAGTCAGATAAAACATTATAATAGGTGGTACATTTCCTAACGAAGCCAAGACTGTCATCCACCATCTGTGCCCTCTCGTTCTGTCCCCAGAGTTCTGCAGCACTCTGTAGATGTGACAGAGGAAGACCGAGGCCCAAGTCGCAGCAACCGCATGGAGATGTCTATCTTTTATGTGGTCTACTTTGTGGTCTTCCCTTTCTTCTTTGTCAATATCTTTGTGGCTCTCATCATCATCACCTTCCAGGAGCAAGGGGATAAGATGATGGAGGAGTGCAGCCTGGAGAAGAACGAGGTAACAACAATTGGTCTAAAGTGGGGAGCAGCAGGGGCTCCAGAAAGGATTCTTGGGCCAGCAATGTAAGAAAGGAGGACTGCATTTTCTTAACTTGATTAAGAATTATAGACAGAAGATGGGAAAAGTAATTATTCAGCCATTAAATAAACATTTTCCAAGCACCATTTAAGGCCCACGTATGAGGCACGGAGGGAAGATATGTAAGATGTTTAACATGCCGTCTTTACCTTTGTGTGCACATAGTCTAGAAAACAATGATAACTTCAGATATCTGCTTATCTGACTGTGACCTTCCCTGCCATGTATTTGCTGTAAGGGCAGAGAATGTGTCTTATTGCAGCTTTTCCAGCAACAAGCATAGTTCTGGCACATTGTAAGGTTTCAAAAACTTTTTTTGTAATTTCTTTCTTTTCTTTCTTTTTTTTTCGATGGAACTGAACTAGAAACTGTTAGGGACTGTAAGAGAAATGCGACATAAAGTGCTGTAGAAATACATAGGTAGGTAGATCTTTACTTCTGACTAAGGACATCAAGGAAGGCTTCCTGCCTAAATAGCTCAGCCACATGCTGTGTAAAGGACTTTTTAAATAACCATGAAGTCCCTCCTCCATGTGACAACACCTCCAGTTTTGTGTACTCCTTTAAGGTGATGCCTTGTCTGTGGTTTTGTCCAAGTGACCCCAGTTGCCCTCTTTACTTGCCCAGCCCTGCCCTTTTTCCCATTCACCATCCTCCTCTTCTGAGCATGGAACAGAGCCTGCCATGGTAGATCTAGGGGATTTGAATTTGTGCTAATAAGCATGACTTTCTTGCAGAGGGCGTGCATCGACTTTGCCATCAGCGCCAAACCTCTCACTCGCTACATGCCGCAGAACAGACACACCTTCCAGTACCGTGTGTGGCACTTTGTGGTGTCTCCGTCTTTTGAGTACACCATTATGGCCATGATTGCCTTGAATACCGTCGTGCTGATGATGAAGGTGAGAGGAGAGAGGCACAAGGGCCCACTGAGCCCCAGCGATGGTTCCCTCCCAGGGCAAGTGGGAAGACACCCCAACATCCCAGCCCATCACTGCTTTACCTACTTTTCCATCATTGAATCCTTTTGTGATCTTATTTTGTTCAATAACCCAGCCTCTGGGGCTTTGGGGGTCCACTGAGCAAAATGCAGTGCAGACTATAGTAGCCATCCAGGGGCTCCCAAGACCTGCGATGGCAATGGGAGGCAGCTTCAGACAAGGGTGGAAAAATCAGGAGACAGAGATCCATCATCACGGGGTCTAAAGGAGCCTTGGAGTATTCAGAGAGGCTCATCCTATTTAATACCAAATGACTAACTCCAGTAACTAACTCTAGAAAATGTTTCTTCCCTGCCTACCCTCATCTCTAGGAAGACTGGCTGTTTTGCTATTAAGTCTGGTGGGGCGTGGGTCTGTGTTTTCATTTGTTTTGTTGGGTAGAATATGTGGTTCTCCTCTCCAGCACTCGAAGTCCATCTCTCCTCCTGTACCACACACCAGAGTGTCCCACAGGGCAGGAATAAGAGATGGCCAACCTCAGTGACATGTATTCCCCCTCTTACCTTAAGGCTGTGATTCTTTCTCTCTTCTTTTTTCTTCCTGGCAGTATTACTCTGCTCCCTGTACCTATGAGCTGGCCCTGAAGTACCTGAATATCGCCTTCACCATGGTGTTTTCCCTGGAATGCGTCCTGAAGGTCATCGCTTTTGGCTTTTTGGTATGTTGCTGAATCCTTCCCAGCACTGGGCTTGTCTCTTTCTGTTGGGTGCCTTCCCAGTCTTTGTTGAAGGGGAGGTGGTTACTGCTATTCCAGAAATCACCTACCTAGATGTGGGCTCGTTTTGACTGCTCAGTAAACTGCTGTAGAGACAAGATGATGTGTGAGGAAGCTGGGAGAAAGGGCAAAGGAAGCCACAGCCATCAGCCTGGTCCTGTGAAATTCTGTCAGCAGTCCAGAGGCAGCCATCACTGAGTTTTACTAGAACTGCAATTTATGTGTAGATGAAGGAGGAAGCCAAAGATTGGACTAATAAACTTTGAGTGCTTATTTACTGGTAAAAGGCATAACAGTTTTATAACACAAATGGGAAAATACCTATCTCTCTTAGCCTCAAACATAGCAAATAATAGATTTTACCTATTAGTCCTTCTGCCATTAGTAACATGAAGAGTAATTTCTGCCAAAGAAAATAGGTGTTTATTACTTATGCCTATAAAAGCTAATGACCTTTAAGGGGTGTGTGTGTATGTGTGTGTGTGTGTGTGTGTGTATGGAGTGCAAGGGGAAGGATTCTGGAATTGAGTTTGAAGAGGTTTGGGGATGATGAATTTTTCTGCCATGAGCCCTCTTTTTTCTTCTCCTCAACTACTATTAATAATTATAATTGTTGGGCAAATTCTTGCATCTGTCCTCAAGAGTGTTAAGAAAATCTAGCCCTTTGCTTCAGTGCCCTATAAACAAGATAATCCCCTTGGCCACCCTCCCCCCAACTTGCTTCAGTGTGTGCAGCGAGTTCAGTGGGATGCAAGCCCACATGACAGCTGTTTCACACTTACTTAGGATGTGAGCTACCATTTCAAATTACATGTGTATATGGCTTTCCCTGCAAGGAGGAGAACTTTGCTCATTATCTGAATAAGTTTTTGTCTGGTAGCAGCTTTAACAGAGACTCTGGGCTGGGTTCGATAATTGTGAGTGTTGATTACGGGGGCTGCTTTTGGTCTCCCAGCGGTTCTTTGAAAAACCATTAATTTGATCACTTTGGGTGGAGAGTTTAAGGGAACCAATTGTAGTTGGCTGCATTGTGTTTGCCTGGCTCCCTTTTGAGTGTTTTGAGACTTGGGGAAATAAAAAAGTAAAAGAAACTACTACCAACAAAGATGCCTTTATAATACAGTCTAGCCCTGAGCAGGGGGAGCTGAGAGAGAGGGAGACACAAGCACTACAACAGGGAAATTTTTTCTATGCATGTTGATTACTTGTATGTGGTATTGACATTGTCTGCGACTTAAGTCCCATTATGTGTCTAATTATGGTGAATGCTGAATATATACTCACAGCCTTAACTAGATTCGGCCCTTGAAGCCTGCCTCCTTCCCACCCTACCCCCATGTTTTCATTCAAGGTCTAGAGGGATTTTCACTCTGTAAAAGGTACCACTAATTCTGATAAGTCTTTACATTGTTAAGGCACTCTAAGCTTTCATAATATTGTAATATATACTATTTCGTTAGATCTTCTCAGTGACTCTGAAATAGGCATGGCAGATGTCACTATCATAATTGCCATTATTGTTGTTGTTATTTTAAATGAGGAAATTGAAGTTCAGAAAAATTGTATAGCTTCTTAAAGATTACACAATGAAAGGCAATAGAATTGCAAGGCAAAATGGGAATAAAAAGGGAAGGGAAAAAGAAAAGGAGGGAAAGATGTAACAAAAATTGGTTGGCTATTAAGTACCAAATGCTTTACATA
Organism: Pongo pygmaeus; assembly: GCF_028885625.2. Classification (NCBI taxonomy): domain Eukaryota; kingdom Metazoa; phylum Chordata; class Mammalia; order Primates; family Hominidae; genus Pongo; species Pongo pygmaeus. Next base: position 68,089,058 of record NC_072373.2, on the reverse strand, counting down.
TTGCTTTTCTCTCCATAACAATATATTAGATAAGCATTCTTATTTTCTCCTTTTTATGGATGAGCTGGAGCTCAGAAAGGTTGAATACTTTGGCCAAGATTAGTAAGAGGTAGGGCCAGGATTCAGACCCTGTTCTATCTGACTTCAAAGCTCACAATAATCTAGTCTACACTACACTATACTATTCTACACCATATACCACAGCGTGCTAGTCTATACCACAGCATGCTATTCTGTATTGTAAAGCATTGTTAACTGGAATCCAGAGCTTCTGGTCCTCTGAGACCTAGATCCATGCACCAAGGTTTAGAAAGAATTAAAACCAAGAATTAGGAAGTTCACCCCAGGTTGGACAATAGGAGAGCCCTCAGAATTGAGGAATTTGGAGACTTAATTTAGCTCCACCACTGATAGACTAAATATTCTAATGGAAAGTGAATTTATGAAACTGTGTGATTCAGTCTGTCCATATGCCCCATAGGTACATGTGGCTTTGTAATAAGGCCTCTTTCAGCCTCATTTTCTCATACATAAAATGAGGATAACAGTAGCTACCTTATGGCCTTAGCTACTTTGTTGTATGTATCCAATTAAGTGATGTTCATAACCTTCTGAGTGGGTGTTCATTAAATGTAACTTCTCTCTCTCCACACTCCTTTTCTTTCTTTATTGGGTATTTCCCCCCAACTCCTCTTGCCAACTCTTCCATTCAGGACTCTATGAACATGGGGTGTTTTTCACTCCCTGCCTCTAGGATCCATGAGAAGAATAAATGAGTTGAAAGAATGCCAAAGGCCTGGCCTAGTGTCTGGCTCATGTAGGAATTCAATGATGCTAGTTGTGAGGCTGGGATGGAGTATACTTCTGCAGTGCTCTGAGAGTCTCTTGTGTTTTATTCCAAGGATAGAATAAAATAATCCGTTGTCCTGTGATCTTGCTGAGGATATCAATTACAGGTGTTTGAAATTTTCTTCTCCTTGTACTTTCTCTGTCTCCTCTGAATTTCTGCATTCTGTTGATTTAAATCTCTGTTTTCTGTGTTATAGACGGCCCTTAAATGTCCCAGGGGCAAGCAAGTGAATTGTTTCTGAGATTCAAGTGTCCTTTTTGTTTGTTTTTAAAGGAACATAGTCTAAGGTCTGTGTTCATCTGAGCCTAGGAGATGGATGCATAGTCCACCCTCTCCTGTTAAATGGAGTGTTATCTGGTTGGTGGATTTTCAAGGCTCTTTATATCTCCTTCAGCCCACTCATTTTATTACTGCTTCCTTGTACTTAGTTACATCTCCTCAAAAGGTGTAACAGCAGAGAAAGAGGGGAAAGATGAAGTCTATTTATCCTATTACCAATCAGTAGTTGGTTTGAAAAGGCTCAATGGAGTTAGAAGGAGATTTTTGGCACATCTGTAACCTTTAGTCACTTATGACTTGTGTGACTTTTGTTGATAGTTGAAAGTCAGACTGTATTTTATAGGGCACTTAATGCAATAGAGATAATTTGAAAGTTATAGCTGTATGACCATGGCAATGGTTTCACAGGTACAAACGTTTCCCCAAACCCATCAAGATATATCCATTAAATATGGATAGCTTTTTGTTTGTCAATCATGCCTCCATAGAGGTTTTTAAATACATAAATATTTGTTAAAAATTGAAAACACTTTTTTACATATGAGCTTTTGGTGACAGTTTCAAAAATAAAGTCTTCAAATAGTGATAGAACTGCTTTCCAAATGAGAAATTCCCACATTAGTAAAGGAGAAATAGCATCTCTGGTTAGAAATGGGAAACTGAAGCCAAAGTAAGAGTGAACTTATGCATGAATTGACAAGTTTTATTTCCAAGTGACAAACAAAGTTATATAATGAAAGATGTCTTTTCTCCTTTTTTTTTCTTTCCTTTTTCTGATGTTCCTATGACTGAATTCATTTGGCAGAACTATTTCCGAGACACCTGGAATATCTTTGACTTCATCACCGTGATTGGCAGTATCACAGAAATTATCCTGACAGACAGCAAGGTGAATGGCTTATAAGATCCATGTCTGTAAGCTTGGTCCTGGAGTAGCATTTTTAAAACTCCTCTGTATATTCAGTCCATTTTTAACCCACCAAAGCAAATGCGTACCCCTCTAAGTGTTGGGAATTTACTCCCTCGCTGCTGGGCATTAGCCAGGGAATGCAAACTTGGGAGTGGCACTGGATCCCCGGGAAGGCTTTGTTGATTTGCATGACTCAGGCAGCAGACCTCTAATGGGGTAGGTGGAATAGACAGTGTCAGAAGAGAGCTAGTATGCATAGCATTCCACTAGATTCTCAAAGGAGGCACAGTATCTTTGCCCTCAAAGTTCACAGACCTGTATTTTTTCCATAAACTTGTTCCTTCTAAAGACGACTTGGAGAGCTTATGGTAACTCTCTGAATATCAGAGGGCCAGTGTGCGCTAGAGGGGTTCCTAGATCTGCTCTTTTTGGCATCTAAGTGCAGACTTCAGACCACTCAGTAGAAGACTAGGGAGGCTGGTTTTGTGTGCAGGGTACCCTTCTCAGGTACATCCTTTACCCTTCTAGCTGGGGATACAGAGCAGGCATGGGAAGGCTTAGGAGATGGGCCTCACTGGCCAGCCCATCAGCTGGAATTGGGGTTAACAAAGACAGAGACTGTGTCCCATTTATCGGAATGAGGGATAAATACACAAATACTAGTGCTTAGATTTTTCTAAATTACCATAATGTTCCTAATTATATGTTTCCTTTTTGTCCACCAGCTGGTGAACACCAGTGGCTTCAATATGAGCTTTCTGAAGCTCTTCCGAGCTGCCCGCCTCATAAAGCTCCTGCGTCAGGGCTATACCATACGCATTTTGCTGTGGACCTTTGTGCAGTCCTTTAAGGTAAGAGGTACAAGCAAATCCTCTCTGAGGGTTGTCATATCAGACAGCACAGCCAGGCAACACTGGTGTCATTACCCAAGTCCCTTCACCTCTGGGAAGCTGAAGCTAGTAGAATGGGTGTTTGTTAGAAGCATTCAGTAAATACTGCAATTCTTAGTTACAGCACAGCGTGGCTTGACTGGGATCAGCTTATGTCTACTGGATAGAATCTTATTTTAGAAAAACACCTTGACTTTGTGACTCAGGCATCCTCTCTGTCTGCTGAGGCAGGGGACATGTTTTATAAGATGTGCTTCATCCATAGAGATTCCAGACAGTCCTGAGTAACCCCATCCATGTAAAGAGCCAGCCATCTGTAGTCAGATATCCTCTGCATTTTCAGGGACTTTGGGTGTTTTTATTTCACATGAAAGTTTTTCAAAGGACTCATTGGGTTGTGTTTCATAGAGAGATGATTCATACTTAGCCCCACCTTTGTCTTCATCAGCGTTTATTTCCTGTGCCACTGAACACAGGGTATACTAATGGCCACCTCTGTGTCCTACAAATAAATAGGGACATCTGGGCAGGTTAATATGATGTGTTTCCTCTGCACAGTCTCGTGGAGCTGTACAGAGGTGTACATATGATAAATATAAGTAAAAAATTGACAGCTGAGACCCAGACTTTGAGTAAAAGTTTCTTAAACATACTTAAATATCTTTGGGCTCTAGCAAATATCATAAATTAGTTGTTTTTAAGCTTTGGGGGGCCTAAATGTTGTTCAAATGCCTGTTCTTACTAAAATGAGTTTTTCAGTGAATGTGTTTAAAAATAAATTTGATGGAATTAAGTGACTCAAAGATGAGAAATTATGAATTCACCAAATTGACTCTCTTATTTTAATTATGTATACAGTTTAATGAAAAATTAAGCTAAAGAAGGCAAGCCAGTGAATTCATGGTTTCTCATCACTTGGAAAAGGATTTCTCCCCACATCCATCATTACTGATTTACTTCTTCATCGAGGACCTGGGATTTTGAGATGTGAGATCAATTTTAAGGATGTTCTGGCTCCTAGGAGCGACCTTGACATTTTTTATCATATCCAGAGCAATTGTTTGGCGTAATGACTCCCACGGAGGCCTCACTTCAATGAAAACTATTTTTCTAAAGTTAGATATGGAGGATAAATCTAAAACCTTAGTGAGAATTTTCTGAGTCTCAGGTGATTTTTGGATTTAGAATTGGAAACACAAGATGCTTTTAAAACCTTTTTTTTTTTAGAGGATTGCCCAACAAACTTCAGTGGTTAGTCTCTTAAGAAATATGTGTCATCCTGTCATATTATCACAATCACCAAGTCTCTGAGAAACCATATACTATTGAGGGCAAAGAAAATATTGTCAAAAATTGATGGCCAAATGGTTGGCTTATTCCAGCAAATACTACAGAGAACAGGGAAGACAGGTGAATTTGCCTCCAGGTGACACTGTGTTATAGATAGATATTTCCTTTTCAGAACAGTTCTGCGACACAGTATGGAAGTTTGATTTTTAAAAGTCAGATTAGCAAAGGCTACCTCTGCAAATAGAAAGCAGAGAGCCACACGATATAAACAGCATCGCCATTGCCTATACCTCCCCCACCCTCCCCTAAACAGCATCCAGTTTTCTACCTCTGACCCCTACTCTAGAGTTCTTCCCTCTTTTCCCTTGTGTTAGCATGTATAAACATGACAAGAAAGGAAAACAGAATGAATCTTTGCTTTTCTCCCTACATTGGGAGTAGGGAGAGATAAACTAGGGACTAGAGTGGAGACAGTAGAATAAGGGCAGAAGGTAAAGATGAAAGGTAGCAGCACTGCAGGCACAAGAAACCCTGTCTCCTTCCTTCTGGCTTTCTGTAGAAGAGGTCCACATTGCCCATCAAAGTGTAGCCAACCCCCATCACAAAGCCTAGGAATCAGCACTTCATTGGAGAGGGAATTCTCCCACCCGCTTTCAGTTGCATTTTAATTTTAGCCTCTCTTCAAGTTGTAAATAGTCTCATAGGGCTCTTCATTTTGTTAGTGCTGTTGAAAAGCTCTGCCCTGCTCATGCAGTCTGAAAGCCTCAATTGATCTCCTGGGATTCATGGTGTACACAATCAAGACAGGATGGAGACTCCTCGTAGCACTGTCTGCCAGGGAGCTTAGTGGATGGTAAAGAAGAGGGACTTCTCTGGCAGCGCTGAGATCAATGCAAAATTACAGTGTCCCACTCTGGCCCCAAATCCAAACTGTCCTGTGTCTGCATCCTCCTCCAGCACCAAGACCAGTTCCCTGCCTCACATCTCCTTGCCTTGACCCTTACCCCTAAAACTGAAACGTTATCCGAAAGTGGCAATAAGCATGCACAGTATGGAATTTTGTGCCACGTGGCTTCATGGCAGAGTTTTTTGGTGGCTAACTTACCAGGCTTTTGCATGAAACATAATAAAATGTCAGGAGACTTAAACACTGGGAAATGACATTTCATCAGAAAATGAATGACCTTTCTAGGAACTTACAAACAAGTGAGACCCCAGTCATTTCACTTTGATTCCAGATTCTTCATTATGGGTGCCACTTTGGGTATGGGAGTGGGAGGGGGTAATACAGGGATTTGGAAGCCAAAGCTAGGTGCTTCATATTTAATTTGCATCACAATTGCTAGGTTATTAATTTTCTGCATGGCAAGTGGGATGAACCCCAAGCCCAGGAAGTTTTCCCAGCCTTCCTTCTAGATATGGGCTATATTTATGGGTGAGTGAATCTTCCTGATAAAGGTAAATTTTAAGCCTCCCTTTGGCCAACTGTTTACCTATCAGAGGACAAGCATGCCTGAGAGAGTACTGCACCTCAAAACAGAACAACCCCAGGGAATAGGGAGTCCCAGTCTCTGTTTGCATTAGCCTCCGGGCAAGATCCTGTACTGCCGGTGACTGCGGGTTGTTGAGCTTGGGTGCTTCCTTTCTTTGATTAACGTCTTATCTCTGCTTTCCTTCCAGGCCCTCCCTTATGTCTGCCTTTTAATTGCCATGCTTTTCTTCATTTATGCCATCATTGGGATGCAGGTGAGCTGGTAAATCAAGGGCCTGGTGGGGGACAGCTGTTACCCAGATAATCTCTGGCTTAGCAACCTAAGCATGCAAGACCTGAAGATGCTTTGAACCCCTTCTTGTCTAAGGGTGCTCCCCTGAGGTCTTGTCACAGTGTGACCTTGGGAATTTCACATGCGCAGTGGCTCCCCATTTTAGCTTGCCTAAGTATTCAGGGTAGTCTGGTACAGGGGCTTCATCTCAGGTGTTCAGATCATAGTGCTAATTCATAAGCAGCTGGGCTTCTGTGGTGACAGCCATAGAACTAAAGCAAAGATGACACCATTGTTCTTAGCCAGAAAGATCCCCCAGGAGACTAAGGAGGGGGATCTCACATCAATCTATTTCTCGGGATCTCTGGTATTTTGACTTGGCCTAAAAGAAGGTCAGATGTTAGTTCTTCCTGTATATGGTGACACCAAATCACCACATATAGTCATGGCTGTCTTATAGAGTCTTATACTTACACAGTCTTGACTGGCTGAGATTTATGCCCTAAGATACATCACTGTGAACAACTCATGGAGTTCCTGACAGCCCGTTCATTCCTAGGGAGACTCAGGGGCCACATTCCAGCTAATTAGGCCATGCAACTTGTTGGACAGTTCCCTTGTTTTCCCACCCCAGGTATTTATGCAGGTAGCCAGAGGCCTGCTAAGCAGAAGCAGCCAAAGGATCTTTCAAAGATGATGGTTGTTCTTGGTGGGTGAATTCCTGCTGTAAATAACCAGCAGCACATCCCATGAACCTATCTGGTTGGAGACACAGGCTTTCTGCTTGTCTCCAGAGGGCTAACTTTCTGACTTGGAGATATTGTGACTAGATCCCAGCACAGAACTTCGGCTATGTGACAGCCTCCTGCAGTCAGGCAGTCTGGCTGCCTTGGGCCTGCCGGCTGCCTTCCCAACTGTGTTGCCACCTGGAGCTGCTGCTGGAGTGTCCTAGCCTTGCTGTGTCTGCAGCCTTTTCCAGAGCCTTTCTGAAATGTCTCTTCCATTCACTCTTCTCTCTTGCCTGTACTTCTTGGTTTCATTCTTTAACTCTATTACTGGAGAATTTTGTTCTCTAAAAATACAATAGAATGTCAAGTGTCAAAATGTGTGAGATTTGGTTGAGAAGTAGTGAGTTCTCCTTCACTGAGGATATTTCAGTAGGAATTTAATGATCATGTTGGCAGTGTTGGAAATAGAATTCCTGCTGAAGTTTCATACTGGCTTTGTAACGTCCATGAAGTCCTGTCTAATTCCAACATATTTGATTCTGGAATTAAAATATTCTTGAAGAGCCAAATGAAAGCTTGATTTAAATTATTTTTTCAAAATTTATTTTTTTATTGATATATAATTGTAGATATTTTGGGGTACATGTGATATTTTCATGCTTGTATACAATGTGTAATGATCAAATCAGGGTAATTGGTTTATCCATCACCTCAAACATTTATATCTTATTTATGTTGGAAACATTATAATTCTTCTTGTCTGGTTATCATTAAGTTCCTTTTGCCTATACTCAAAATAGTTCTTACCCCTTTTCATCTTCAAACAAAATAAACTAGAATAACACCATCTCCAGTACTGATCTGGTATGAATATTGTTGATTCTGATAATGGTGATAATGCTATTTATCATTATTTAAATTCCTTGGTGTACAAGACACTGTACTAAATGTATGCATAGAGACAGAGTGAGGGGGGAGAAAGGGAGGAAGTGAAAGGAAGAGAGAGCGAGCATGTCCAGGCAAGACATATGACTAATGTTTTTGAGTAATGTGAATACGTTTATAGGTGAGTTTCATTGTCTCCATTGATGCTTAGCATAGTTAAGTAACTTATAACATGCTCAAGTTCTCAGACAGTAAGTGAAAGAGATGAGTTGTAAATCAGCTCTGTCTGCTCCCTAGCCCATGTTCATAACTCTATACTGTCTCTCATCCCACCAGACAAGCAGACACAAGTATTTATTTTTACCCTGTAGTTGGAGGTAGAAGTTGTTCAATTATGAAATTGTAGTCTTCACAATAACTGTACAGTCTCACATCTTATTCCCCTCAGATTTCTTTCCAAAGGGTAATAGCACTATGTCCATTCCACAGAGACATGAATGACATTTCTGCTATGACTTGCTTTGAGCTGGCCATCCCAATCCTTGTCTATGACAGAGACACAGCACCAAGCACAAAGCAGACACCTGAGCTTGTTGCTAGAGAGACTGTTTCTAATATAGTCACAACAAAACTGAGGGATCTGTACAAATAAACACAAGGGCAGAGACAAGCTTTTGGAAAAATATTAATAGCAACAAGGTATGTCTATGAGAAAAACCATTATTATTCCAAACTTTCAAAGGCACCTTGGAAAAAGGGACCATTGCAGAAGAATCGGAAGTTAGAAAGGAGGAGTAACTTGCTGGGGATGAGAAAGAGCCCTGTGGCTACGTGGTGTTAGGAAGTGGGATTGTCAGCCTCAGCTCTTCACCGACCAACTGTGTGAACTTGGTGAAGTCACTGTATCCCTCTTCACCTTAACTCCCTCACCAGTACAGTGGAGGTGTTGGTTAGAGACCTTCACAAGTCTCTTCTAGTTCTAAAGTTCTGTAATCCCAAGTGAAATGGATTTAAATCTATACTCTCGTGAGATTTTTCTATGAGGCCTCAGCATCCCTTCTTTCTCTTCCATACCCTATTGATGGAGGTTTAAGTTAGTGACAAGGACTAAGTGAAAAGTTGAAAAAAAAAGTACAAAAAATTTAAGACCATCTTCACAATAAATATGTGTTTTTGACTTAAATTATGTTTGTTTTGTTCTGCTTTTTGGTTTTTTTGGTAAAGATGAGGTCTCACTGTGTTGCCCAGGCTTGTCTTGAACTCCTGGGCTCAAGCAGTCCTCTCACCTCAACCCCCCAAAGTGCTGGGATTACAGGTATGAGCCACCATGCCCGGCTTGACTTAAATTATCTTAGATTCAAAATAGCTTTGGTTTCTTGGACTATTACACACATACTTTGTGCAAAATCACAGTGTGCTTTCCAGTTAGTTTGTGATTGGATGAGGTGTTTGAGAAAATCATAATGAATTCAACTCATGATACCTCCAGGAGTGTCATAGGGAAAAAAGACACTGTAAGTTGTATGTCTGTGATGAATCAGGGATAAATCATGAATTCCAAATCAAGAGGGAAGAAGAGGGCAGGAAATGTGAACAGGGCAAGGATAAATGTCAGTGCCCTCTTGGGGTATCCAGAGTTAATTAGATTTTGTTGCTTGGGTGGGATTTTTAAAATGCTACTATTTGTCTTTTTGGGGCCCTCTAGCTTCTTCTTCTCTTTCCATTCTTCTCTGCTGCTGCCTCACTTGCCACCTCCATTCTCCCTGAGAGACAAGTAGTATTTGGGTTTTGAAAAACAGCGTTGAGAACAAATTCCCAGAGCAGGTGTCAGTGGGAGTTACTTGAGCAAAATAGCTGGGGGCAGAGATTGTTCCTCAATTGCACATTCTAAAAACTGTGAGGGGGAGAATGTGTTCCATTTAGCATACATTGGATAAACTGAAGCATGTTCAATGCAGGCTGAAAATTGTCTCAAATGACTGGAAAAGTAACCCAGTAAGTCCTCGATTGTCTCAACATTGACTTGTGAGAATAGGTCCTGATACCCGAAATGTGGCTAGGGAAGGAGGGTGCATGTGAAAGCCTCCTTTTCATCTGAAGAGTGGAGGGGTTGACCTTGGCTCCAGGCAGTGCTGTGTCTGGGAGTTCATCATTACTCAGTCTCTGTGGATAAAGATCTCTGGGTGTTCCCTCTTTTGAATGTTCACAGCGATTACATTCTAAGCTCAGTAGCCAACAGCAGATCAGCAAATCTCATTCCGTCACCCAGAATCTGCCCAAAGCCATTTTCTGTTTTCCTTTTCAAAGTGCCCAGTTGGCCCGACTTTCTCCATCCTGTTGGCCTGGACTTCATTTTAGCTCCTGCATAAATATTTCCTTTTGGATGGGATTTGGGTCTGTTGGATGATACATGTAGACATATGTAGATATATGCATGTGGATATATGTGTTCAATCTCATAGATTCTACATTAATGACATTACAGACCTTCTAAGATGTGACTCAATGGATAGACACATATCTAAGGAAGATAGAGATGCCACTCTCTGACCTGATCTGTTTGTAAATTGCAGGGTGTCATCTGCCCAAGCCATAAATGATGTCTTCTTGCAAATTTGAATGCTCCCATCATGACTACCTGAGACAGGAAGAGAGGGGTAGCTCCTTCTGTGCACTCCTGCTGTGAGATAATGTCTTTGACAGACGCTTGAGTACCATGGTGACAGGTACCATGGAAATAAAAGACCAGATTAGGTGTAGGAGGAACTATGTACAGGCAGAATGACTTCAAAAGAGCTTGCATTCTACGTTATGCTCGGACCTTGTTGCATGGGTCCCCTTTGCTGCACTAGAGCAGTGGAGGATAATTATTCTTGCATATCAGCCCAAAAGCACAGTGTCCAGCAGCTCTCTGGGTCTGAGTTGTCTGCTTCAGGGGTAGGTCATCGGGAAGAGCCATGCAAGTGGCTTTGCCAACCCCCATGTACTGGACACATCACACAGCTTGATAATGCTCATTGTTTTCTGTTGTTTCTCTCCTCAAGGTATTTGGAAACATAAAATTAGATGAGGAGAGTCACATCAACCGGCACAACAACTTCCGGAGTTTCTTTGGGTCCCTAATGCTACTCTTCAGGTACCTGGATGCGTAACTGTCATAGCTGGAGTTCTCCTGATGGAGGGAGAGAGAGTTCATCTGCCTCTTCCTCCCATTTCCCTTTGTATCTTTATTCCACTTCCTTTGCTCCTGTCAGTAGAAAGGGGGAACGGGCAATGTCTTTGCCAAACTGCCCCTATAACATTAGAAAGTTTTGTCTTGTCTACAGCCATACCACCATGAATGTGCCTGATCTTGTCTGATCTTGGAAGCTAAGCAGGGTTGGGTCTGCTAAATACTTGGGTGGGAGAAAATTTCATCAATGTCTTTGGCTCAGCAGTTAATTTGCAAATTTTAACTTCAACATGGCCTGCAAGGGTTTGGGAGAGGGGATGTCAGGACAGTGTTTGCAGACCAGATTCCACTTAAGGGCTGAAACCTTGGATAGCCAGGTTTATGCTGGGTCTTAGAGAATCCCATGACTAGTAGCATAGACCCCATAAAAGATGGAGACGCAGTGGATGGGGTAGCAGAACCCAAAGCAGACCTCAGTGGGACTCTTTATCTCTGCATGGAAAGCACTAGAAGGGGTCAACTGGGTAAAAAGGGAGCCTGTTGGGCCCAGACAAGAGTAAGGATGGGGAAATTGGGAGAGAGGACCAAGGATGTGATAGGATCTGCAGACCTGCTCCTGCTAACCAAAATGTCTCTTGGGCTCAGGAGTGCCACAGGTGAGGCCTGGCAGGAGATTATGCTGTCATGCCTTGGGGAGAAGGGCTGTGAGCCTGACACCACCGCACCATCAGGGCAGAACGAGAATGAGCGCTGCGGCACCGATCTGGCCTACGTGTACTTTGTCTCCTTCATCTTCTTCTGCTCCTTCTTGGTGAGCAACATTGTGCTCTTGCCTTGCTTTGTGGCCTATCCCATCCTACCCCTAACCCTCTGATACATAGACCAGAGATGTTTGCTTCAGTGTATGTTTGTGCTTCCCTCCCCTCCTCTCCCCCTCTCTCCACACCCCCACCATGCACACATTCACACTCATGCCCACACCCAGGTTAAGAACTAGATCATCCTCTGGATAACTCTTGGAGATTAGGGTGCCCGTCAGACTCCTGGATAGGTGACTTTCAATGACTGAGAAAAGTCTTTGTTGCTTCTAGGGAAAGATTGTTGTGAAAAGGGAAGGTGAGCATATTTAAGTGCATTGAGCTTCATATCGAATCTATGGACACACAGAGTAATCCTTTGTCATACCTCAGGTATTTTATCTTATAAGTAGGTCTATGGATATCTTTGCTTTGGGAGATTTTTGAAGTGCTTGAGAAAAGGTACCTTGAAAATGCAAGGTTATAGCATTGATAAGAGTAGAATGATGATAATGGAATAAATGTGGTTCTCTCTTGACTTGTAATGTTATTACATTTGATGATAATTGACCAGCTGATAGATGAGAAAGAAGGAGATTGCTTGATTGCTTTGGGTGTTAGTAAATATTGAGTAGTATATGTGCAGCACACCCACCTATAAAGTGGTGGGAAGCCCTACGTGCCTCTTAAGTCTCTTTTGGAGAAAGCGTGACTCAGCACACCCACTTCCAGAAACTTCTACCCTGCATATCAGACAAGCAGTGATAAATAGAATAATCAAAGGGCCGGTTTAGTGTTTCTGGTCACTCTGAAATTCCTCAGCTCAACTACACTGCTAATGCCACTGGCTGTACAAAAACCTAAAGCTCAGACAGTGATGCCACTGAAAAGTGGTCAATTTCATGGCCATGCATCAAAAAGTGAATTAATTGTCTTATGTCCAGGCATTGCTACCTTGCAAGTGATCCCAAGGGGACTGAAACTTCCCACATGTCCAGCTCTCCAGTGAGGGGGGTGGGCTACAGAAAGACCATTAAGTGTTGCCTGTAGGTCAGTGTGGCAGGGAAGGAGCTAATGGGAGATGTGGGCAGCCCACGCAGTAGTCTTGGCTTTGTTCCTCTGCTAGCCTTGGCCAAGACACTTTTCCCTTTATAGCATCTATAAAATGGGAGAAAAAAAAGACTTAATAATAGGAACATTTTATACACAATGAACTGATCCATGTGTTTTAATACACTTCCTTCTTATGTATGTGAAAGGTTTTTCAGTAAAAAGAAAAGAATACACAACAGTATCTTATTTACAAATATGGAAGTATAATGTATAAAGAAAAAACCCCCTGAAATTTAGAATAATGCTATTGATTGGAGTTTTCCATTTATTCACATCTTCAGCACATTTTTATTGAGTGGCCATTGTGAGGTTCACTCTCAGCAAGGCCCATCCCTCAGTCACCAGTAGTCAAGGGGTGAAACCAGCTCACAGCTTCCAGGAATCGGTGCTCACTGCTAGGGTGAAATGGAGCAGATAGAAGCGCATATGGACATCTTACTTTTATCTTACATGGTTTAAGTGTTTCGTAATAAATATTTAAAAGAAACCAAAGATATAACTGGAAATTAATTAGAGACCATAAAGGTACTTTTGGAATTTTGAGACAGAGGGTGCTGCATAATTCACATTACTGTTATTTTTAATGAGGCTATATTCAGTACGAGATGATCTGCTTTCAGATCTATATGAGATTGACTTTGTGACCTTGGACAAGTCACAGCTTCTCAACTCAAACCAGCCACTCTACAGAGATTTACTGATGCCCCTACGATATGCCCGAGGCCTTGTGCTGGAAGCTAAGAACAAAAATGTGAATCCAAAGCAATTCTGTCCTTGAAGGGTGATGGTAATTAAACCTGCCTCACAAAGAGTTGGAGCAAGCGTAACAACAAGTAATAGGTGTGACTGCACACGCTACACTCTTAATGACTGTACAAATGAAAAGCAGTAACAATGCTAATAGTTTTTGTTGACATTAATAATAGGTACCCTGAAAAGAGTACAAAAGAAATGTCTGGATACATGGAAAACCCTTTATAGCCCAGGCAGTAGTTGAACAAATTCACTGTGGCTCCAACCTCAGAGGCAGAAAGACAGGCCCATGTTGGGATTAGGTTCGCCTGCATGAGACAGAAATCTCCAGATAACAGTGGCTTAACCAGGAGGGATGCTGATTTCCCTTCCACATCAGTGAAGTCTGGAGGAAGGCAAGCAGTCTGGTTATGGTGTTGGGGCCCCAGACCTACTCCTGCTTTCTGCTCCATCACCTCTGTGGTGTGTCCCTCATCCTCATGGAAGAGAAGACACCTAGACCTCCAGCCATCCATCTCTACTCTAGGCAACAGGAGAAAAGAAGGAAGAGAAGAGTCTGGCTGTTAGGTATGACCAGCAGTCTCTGTATTGTAGAAAGACTCTAACCATGTCCTTCCTCCACACTGTTTCCTTATCCTGTACACCCTGTCTGCATATCTGGCACCTCTGTGCACCTGGCCACTTGGCCTGGGGGTCCACAACAGAGACTCCAGTTTTCCCACCAGTTGTCATCTATCAGGCAGGACCCTTTCACTTACAAGAGACAGAAAGCCCAGCTAAATCTGCTTCAGTAAAGTGGGATTTTACAGGCTCCTGTAAATGAGGAGTCCTGGGGCAGAGCAGGCTTGATATGGGGCTCAGATGATATCACCAGGTCCAGGTTTCTCTCTGTTTACAGATCTCTGCCTTCACCTTGCTCCATCCTTGTGAGTGCAAATATCAACATCCCAAGATGGCTGTAGTGGCAGCTCTAGACCTCACATTTTCACACATTTAAGAGCAACAGGAAGACCTATTTTGCCCAGAAGGTTCAATACCATTTTATTGGTTTTGATGGGATCACCAACCACTGTGCCCAGGGAAATGGGGTTTAATGACTAGTTGAGGCCTGGGTCACAGGAGGGTATCCCCCTGAATCTCACTAACTGAGAACAGCCAAGAACTTGGGCTAGAAATACAGTGAATGGGTGAGCAGGGCAGCCAGGAAACAAGGAAACAGTGCTGTTGAACATCAAGTCCTGTTGATTCTACCTTTGTTAACTCTCTACTCTGGTCCGTGCTGTCGTCCTGCCCCTGGTAGATTCAGGAGTACTGCAACATCCTCCCTTGGTTTCCCACCCACCCTACATGCTGCTACCAAGAGTTCTTTCTGAATGCAAATGTCCCTTTATCTCTCTCCTCTCTAAACCCCTTTAGTAGTTCTTGTTGCTTACAGAACAATCTAGATCAGTGGTTGGCAAACTATAGCCCTTGGGACAAATCAGGTTTACCACCTGTTTTGTATAGCCCGTGAAATAATGGCTTCTACATTCTTAAATGGTTGAGAAAAGAAAACAAAAGATGAATGATGTTTCATGACGTGGAATTACATGGAATTCAAATTTCAGTGTCCATAAACAAAGCTTTACCAGAACACAGTCATGTTCATTTGTATACAAATGGTCTGTCTGGTGCTACAACAGCAAAACTGAATAGTTACAGCAGAGATCACACAGCCTGCAGAACCTAAAATATTTGCTATCTGACCAGCTCACTGATCCTGGTCTACACTCTTTAGCTCTGTGTATGAGATGCTTCTGTGATCCGGCACGTGGATCCAGCTGCTCCGCCCTCCTTGCAGATCCCTGACTATTCCCTATCCCTGCATACCTCTGTTCTGGCTCCTTTGCTAAAACACCCTCCGTGCCCATGTCTATATGGTGAACAGTACTCAAACATCAACCCTCTTATACATTTTTTCTTCAGCCAGGAGAAGTTGCCTTCGTAGTCTTTTCTGTCCCCACTGGAACCTGCATGTGCTTCTTTCATGGCTCTTAAAATTTGTCACATTTGTATGTTTCCATTGCATCACAGTCTCTACTCAGTATCAAATAAGTCTTGAAGAGCATTCAACTAACCACATCTAGTGAAGCCCTGCTGTGCTGTAAGCCCTGTGCTAGGCATGGGAATATACCTCTGGACAAGAACTTTCTTATCTCACATCTCTGGCACCTGAATCTCTGTTTGGAACATAGTAGGTGCACAGTAAAGGCTGGCTAAACAAATAAGTGGAAGAGTAGGGACTTAGAAACTGTTTAAAAGCCAAGAACAGCTTAAAGTCATCACAACAGTAGGCTATGCCGTCAACTCTAAAACATCTTACCAGTTGTTCTTTGGGCTGCTTTTGTGGAGCAAGAATGAAGGGAGAGGCTGGGGAGGAAGGTTAGCATCTGGCCTTGACTTCCTCTAGCCCTCAAGAATGTTATGGCTGCTGCTGTTCCCTCTGCTGCCACAGTAACAATTAAATAAATGGAACAGATAATAAAAGTGACTGTGGGGTACTCTACAAATATGAAGTGGCATAGAAATGTAAAGTAAGAATGCTCACACAATGAAACTGTGGTACAAATAATGAAAACGTGTTGCATTCAGCAAGATCAGTGGTGCTTGAGCTAGGAACTTCAGGCCTACAAACTTTTGAATTCTTTTATTTGCCCTGAAGCCTGTTCTTCTGCTTCCTGAGCTCTGCTTTAGGTTTCCCCTAACGCCTCTTCTTCCCCTTGTGCTTCAGATGCTCAACCTGTTCGTGGCCGTCATCATGGACAACTTTGAGTACCTGACTCGGGACTCCTCCATCCTGGGGCCTCACCACTTGGACGAGTTTGTCCGCGTCTGGGCAGAATATGACCGAGCAGCATGGTGCGTACGCCCCTCGGCCGCCCCAGCGGGGCCCAGAGCAAAGGTCTCTGGAGTTCCCAGGGAAGAGGTTGGAACTGGAGCCACCCAAATGCCTGCCTGTTACAGAAGGAAAGGAGATTCCTCTTGATTGTGGCCCATGGAAGAGGCTCTGGTATCAAGCCAGTCACCAAAGACTTCTGTATCCTCCTTTCCCCTCTCTTTCCTTCTGTGACAGGGTTTTCCCTTTCTGGGCTGGTCTCATCATCCAGTCCTCACCTCAGATTATTTGGGTTCAATCCCAAGAGAAGTTTCCAGTAATCTTTTTCTGCCAATGGTTAGTGGACTCCTTTGAGTTATCAGGGGGTTTGACAAGGGTTTTTGGCCAGCTGGACATCTGGCCACCATGATCAGTGACTGTGAGTGTTTTCTCTTTCTCATTCCTCTCAACAGATACAGTTGGATATAACTCTGGAATTATTTTTTAAAAACCAAACAAGTTGTTCTTCCAACTGTTCCCTTAAACATTTGTGGATTTTTATTACATGGAACTAAATTAAATGGTAGGAATTGGTGAAGATAACCTCTTTACTGTCTCTTTTGCTGTTTAGTAGTCCTGAAGTGATAGCGTGCCTTCTAGGCTCTAGAGCAGGGATTGGCAAACTACATCCCATGGGCAAAATTCAGCCCATTGTCTGCTTTTACAAATAAAGTTTTATTGAAAGACAGCTCAACCATTCGTTTACGTATTGCCTCTGGCTGCTTACATACTACAAGGAAGAGGTGAGTGATTGTGACAGAGATGGTATGGTCCTCAAATTTGAAAGTATTTACTACAGAAATATTAGGTTGGAGCAAAAGTAATTGTGGGCCATTTTTGCAACAACCTATATATTTTACTGTCAAAAAATTTACTGCCAAAAACATTTGCTAATCCCTGCTTTAGAGTATAAAGGAAGGATTTTGGCCCTCATGGCTGAGGACAAGGTGAGAGTTCTATGAATGCTCACTCCAAAGGAACTGTTGTGTTCCAGGTCATTTTAGCTTTCGGGTCTTAACTCACCAATCCTCTATCCATTCTGGTCCCCCTCTGAAAAATACTACAAGAAATGTTATCCTTCACAGGCATGGACCAAGTTGCTTCCACCTGGAACCCCTTTCATAATCAGAGACTTTTCCCAAAAATCTATCCTCTGGTGAGGCTGTTGAACTTGGGTCACTGTTTTAGAGACTAGAAGGGTGAATCAGAATTCTTTCCTTCATTAATTATTAATGACTTAGGGTACAGAGTTATCTAAATCCATTCCTATTACAATGGCTGAGCAACAGCTTTTTCTTTCTGGTCTTACTTTCTAGTAAATAGATCTTAGAAAGCAATGGGCAGTGTATTAGAGGAAAAGGCAGCCAGGCCTGCGTGTCTTCAGCTCCATGGCCTTGGACAAGTCACATAACCACTCTGGGCTTCTTTACCTGTAAAATGGTGATCGTGATACCTACATAACTTGCAAGGTGGTTGTGAGGATGATATTAAATCGTGTGTAACTGTTATTATAATCAACAATAACCACACGGGAATGATAATTGGAATGTCTAGAAAATCAGCCTCTGTAACCATGGATATCTATGGGATTGGGAGCCTAAGAAGGGGACCACTTCACTCACCCAAGAGGAGAAACCAACTGTGAGCAAAAAAGTCCATTGTTCATCTGGGCTCACTCAGGTATCCTTGGCTTCCAGAAACCCCGCTTCTTGTGGTTTCACTTATCTTGGGATCCAAATGCTATGTGTATAAAACATGCTCCTCCCTACTCGTTCCAGTTGCTGGGAAGAAATGATTCCATGAGGATGAATCATGAGACTCAGACATGTGGACTGGGAAAGAGCATAAAGACAAAGAAGAATTTCTTCTGTGTGCTTTGTAATTCACAGTGTAACTCATTCTAGTTAGAGTTTGGTTGGCTTGCTTTATAAGGTGGGTGAGGAAGACTAACAAAAGTAATGTGAGCCAATGTCTTCAAAAGGAGGACTGATACCAGTTGCAAAAAATGTCAGTCTATAGCGACTCCCCACCCACCTACTTTCCAATCTCACTAAGGCAAAATGAAAGGACAACTGGCTAAATTACCTCCTCTCAAGAGTTGAGAGACTTGGAGGTACTGATGAGCTGCTATCTGGAAGAATAGGAGGAATCAACCCTGAAATTTCAAAAAGCCTAGAAAGAGTAAAGCTGGGCTGAAGCAATAGTCTCCATACGGTTGCAAGCAAGGACTGAATGCACAGAGGTGGCGATGCTGTGCTTATAATTTCCAGTGGAAACCCTGGTCTGTTCCAGGGCATATACAGACCTGCAGATCCCTGGGTGTTGCTTCTTTTTCTGGATGCTGACAGAGAAGATGCTGTAGCCACTGAAAATTAATCAATCATTAATTCTATCCCTTCCATAGGAAGCTGGTACTCTCTAGTGGGCTCCTGGGAAAAGGGTTGGTAAGATAGCTAGAATTCTGGCTGGCTCCAGCCAAGCTGCTGTTGGCTGAGTGGCAGAAAGAGGGCTGGGGGGAGAGTGTCCATGGCTTCCTCCCTGGCTGCTCTCTGAACACAGACCTCAGCAGGCTTCTACTGAGTAAAGAAGACTTGCCCAAGCTGAACGCAGAAAAATCTGTCACAAAGAGAAGCAAAGCCCTTTGTGATTTCCCTCATGCCAACTGTGCTCCTTGCTAATTAGCCTAATGGGAAATTTGTCTCTTCCAGACTGCAGAAAGCCACTGACTTCCCACTGCCCCTGAAAAGCAGGTCTGAGTAACTGACTGTAATCAGTGTCTGTGAAAAGCAAACAGTTCTGCAGTCCACTTCAAGGCAGCCTGGCATCTGCTCTGGACAGCGGTCTGAGTCATTTGTGAATTGGCAGGCTTTGTTCCTAGAAGCCTAGCTAGAGCCAGGGCTGTGTCTGCATCTGGCCAGGTATGGGCCAGATAGGTATAATGGGGTGCTCTTGGTCATTAGGCAGTTCCCTTTGGCATTGACTGGGCTCTGATTTCCTTAGAAAATTGCAGCAGTTCAGTTTGGCAAGGTAATGGTTCTCTGGTGCTTACTGTTTTCAGTCTCTCCTGGTCTGGCTTTGCCAGGCCCAAGGAAAGAAGCTGCTCTGACCTCTTTCAGCCATCCTCTTCATGGCTAAGCTATCATTTCTTTTCCACCCTTCTCTGAGTGTCCTATTAACCCACCTGTGCTTCCTTTACAGCGGCAGGATCCCGTATAAGGATATGTACAAATTAGTGCGGGTGATCTCGCCTCCTCTGGGCCTGGGAGAGAACTGCCCCTACAGGGTGGCTTGCAAGGTTTGCCTCCCAGTCCCCAGCCATGACCTGCCGTGGGATGCAACATCTAACCCCTCCTCTCTGTCCTCTGCTCCACCACCACTGCGCCACATGAGGGAACCTTCATGTTGCTTTCCTTTGAGTTTAAAGAGGTCCAAACCCTTCCAGAACCAGCAGCTGTTATACAAAGATAAGGGCATACTTTGGGGAAAAGGGAGAAGAGTTAAGAACTTCATATGAAGACCAATGTGATCACTCTCTTCTTCACATGCACACACTCATGTATGTGTGTATATGCACATGTACACACACACACACACACACACACACACACAGAGGTCCACCTTAGTCTGTATAGTTAATCAGAGGGACCTCTCCTTTCTCTATAGAATGCAGAAATATTTTTAACCCAGCAAAAGAATTCTGGCTTCTTTTCACTGGAGATGGAGAAGCCTCATTTTAGCAAAAGAGCCTCATCATCCCATATGTAATGTATGGAGTATGATCCTAGTGATCCCACCCTCCCAGCTCCTGGATGGTCTGGTCAGAATGACTATGAAAGCTATAGGACAGAAGGGGTGAGAAACAAAGAATTAGGGCAAGAGGTGAGAGTAGGTAAAAGAGGCATGGATTTGGTGCTGTGTGGAAGAAGGTAGTAATAGCTCAGAGAGTCTGGGAAGATCACAGTGAATGAAGCACTACTGAGCAGATTCCCTGCCTTAGGGTCCTGCCATGGGTTGCTGTGAGGGATCTGAGGGGGCTGTCACAATTTCCAAGTCACTTCTTGTCAGTTAGACCAAGGATATTGTTCAGGAGTGAGTAGGACCTCCCTGCTCAACTCTGCCATACCCGGGGAATTCTCTATATCCCAATGGCTCTACTAAGCGCCTGTGTATGGCCAAGCCTGCTAGGTAAGGAACCCTCTCCTGGTGCAAGTGGAGGGAAGCATGGGCTCCCTGGAGCATAGCACTGCCCAGGCAGCTGGAAGATGACCTAGGCTCAGGAAGGATGCCCGCCTGGACAATGGGGTAGAGCTGGCCTGGGATGGTGACACAGTGATTCCATACTCAGGAGGCTGGACAGCTGCCTCTGCTGAGACTCTTTAAACTCCACCCTGGTGAAACCCGCAGCCGCATGTGGGAGAGCTGGGGAGGGTAGCATGGCATGCAAGATGCTCTTCCTCCTCCTATTTTTGTTTCTTCTGTCCCCAGCATGCCATCGACCTGGCACATGCTGGGGAATAAAGAGCAGTCTTGTCCACAGAGCCAGGTGGAAGCAACGGGGCCAACTCTTTGAGCAGCAAGCACAGCCCACCACCTTCAGTGCAAGACACCGCCTCCTGCTGCACACACACACCAGAGGGGGGATACACGACGTTCTGCCTGTGGGTTCAGTGGAGAACAGCCTGACTTCCAGGCGAGCGCCCCAGCCGGGGTCAGAAACTCCAACCCACGGCTGGAGCACCGTCTATCCGGTTTATACCGCTCACACACAGCCCTGGGAATTGAAAATAAGCTGTGTTGTATTGGGGAGGGATGAAGTGAACAGGGAAGTCAGGGGAATGCTAATCGAGGAGAAAATGAGTCCCCGTGACTGTTCCCATGGAGAGTCATAGGGACTGAAGGTTGCCACCAGTGTTCCCGGGTCTGTGTGGGGCGTGATATAAACCGCACCAGGATGGAGTCATGTCTACGATTTGCCTTGATTAACAGGTTTCCTATTCTTTTCCCGTTTGTCCATTTTGTTTTGTTTTTCTTCTCCTGTTTTCTGTATTTTGTTCGTTTTTGCTCTCTGGGAATGCCTATTCTCCTCTCCTACCTGTCTGCATCCTTCTCCCCACTTCCTTCTCCTTTCCCTGCCACCCCACTGCCCCGCTAACCCACCCCATCCCAACTCACCACCCTCCATGAGCAGTGGCCGCATCCATTACACTGAGATGTATGAAATGCTGACTCTCATGTCACCTCCGCTAGGCCTCGGCAAGAGATGTCCCTCCAAAGTGGCATATAAGGTAGACCACCCCTTCCTTTGTTCTGGGCTAGAGACCAACAGGAAATGGGATCTAGTTGTGGGGAGGCCAGAACATGGGGAGGAAGCCAGGCTGGGGAGGCGGAAGAGGGAACCGAGGAGGAAAGGCATGATGAGACTGAAGAGTCAGGAAGGTTCCCAGGAGGACGAACTCATGGGACAATACAAGGAATGGTTTTTAATACTGTTCAACATGGTTTTTTATGTGATATTTTATGTTTCTACAACTGTGTGGCTTCTTGTGAGTGAGTTACCTGACAAGCAGTGTTAAGTGGTGTGTTTCCTTTTAGAGGAGGCAGAGTGGTGGCCTGTGGGATGGCATATATGGGCAAGAAGGAAGCCTACAGCAAAACAGCTATCAGTGCTCATATGCAAAGAAATATCTTCCATCAGATAAATTAAGGAAATCATGCAGAAATTAAACATGGAATTTTTAGGAGAAAGGAAAATTCCTTTAAACAAGAAATTTTTAGGAGAGAGGAAAACTCATAACAAATGTTTTCACCCATGACATAGGAAGAATGGCATAGGTTCCTTCTAGGTATAAGAAGAAAAGAGGAACCTGTCTTCCATCCTGTGATAGACTGAGGAATGCAGCTCTATTCCACTAGCCCAGCTACCCAATTCTCTTGGAAATACTCAAAAGGAAGGGAAATAATGGGCACAAGTTGTATTCAGCGTTAAATCTGACTTACTGGCAAAACATAGTTATGGGACCTGGCCCCAGAGTTATGGGTGGATTCCCCCACGGCTTGCTGCTTAGAGATTATTGTACATTGGGAGTCACTTGCCCTTGGGGTGGTCATAGCTTTTGGACGTGAGTTGTTTTGCCACCCATTAGTGATAGTTACTGTTAGTTCCCCTTTGCTATTTAGACTGACCCAGAACTCTGGAGCTCTTTCATTCACCTAGGAACACATCATAGTAATGTTTCCACTTCTCTAGATGTTTAAAGAAGTGGGAGAGAGATGCAACGCAAATCCAAACAAGAAACTGGCTTTCCACTCTAAGACACCATGTGGCATCAGCTTTAGGCAGGATGCTGCAATGGAACGTTAGAGACCCTTCTTTGGGAAGAGGTACTTCCCTCTCTGCCAGGCTGGTGGTTCTGCCAGAGGACGTTCTCCTGCTGCTACCTCACGTTGTATGGCCCCAGATAGCATCTCACTGGAACATGGCCATTAGGGACCCTCATTCCCCCCAGTACATAGCTCCTCGTGCACAGCTTAGGGGCTGGCATCCTTTTTGCTCACAATGGCCACATCCAAAAGTACCAGGTGGTAGAATGTGGCCTTGAATTTGTACTTCTGGGATGAAGCTTGGTGGGAGAAGGGGAGCAGGGATTGGAGGAAAAGTTAAAGAACTCCAAAAGCAAAATACTCTCTGGAAAGTGGATTTGGCCATTTCAGTGTGATCCCTTTCTTTGGGTGAGGGGAACAAGGCCTGCCCACTCTGCTCCTGCCTGGGCCACCCTTCCTCGTTCTGTCTCCTCCGCTCTCCCCATCCTCCTACCCCAGAGCCTGTTTGCACTCTCCCCCTTGTCCATCCTGCTCCACCTCATCCTTTAGACAAGTTGGACTTATGCATGTTCAGTCAAATTTCATCTATTAAAGACTCAAAAAGGGGGCACCAGGATGCATCTTTCAAGTTAGATAAGCAAAGCAAAATCTCATTTCTCACTGTATTTCCATATGAGTTTCAGGGGGTATTCATGGGACAAGTGGAAATATGGAGCAGCCTTGAACAGGGAATGGAGCCACCTCCCAGAGCTGACTCCTTTCCTTGAGCCACTTCTTTTAGAAATCACTTCCCATCCCTATCAAAGACATTCTTAGGACTCCATGGGGGGGCCTTACAGAATGATTAGGGAAGCCCCTTCCCTTTGGAATTTGGCATCATTCCCTTGGTGGAGAAAAAACAAACTACAACAACAACAACAAAAAACAGCAGCAAAGGAGCCTTAAGTGAGAAGCAGGGAGAGAAGGACTGGGGCAGGGGATAGGGATCCTTGCCCTTCTTTTTTGTCTGTGCATTTGACCTCTGCCCTTTTCTTCCTTTCTCACTGAGATGTCTTTCAATTTTTTTTTTTTTT
The DNA here is from genome assembly GCF_028885625.2 of Pongo pygmaeus. Lineage (NCBI taxonomy): Eukaryota > Metazoa > Chordata > Mammalia > Primates > Hominidae > Pongo > Pongo pygmaeus. The sequence goes on along the minus strand of NC_072373.2, from coordinate 68,065,320 downwards.
TTTTTTTTTGCCTGCTGTTTCTTTTTTCTCTTTCACACAGAGGTTGGTCCTGATGAACATGCCAGTAGCTGAGGACATGACGGTCCACTTCACCTCCACACTTATGGCTCTGATCCGGACAGCTCTGGACATTAAAATTGCCAAAGGTAAGCTTAGGAAGGGAGGTGGGAAGGAGGAATTCTGGAACAACTCATGCAGGTGGCACAGGATGGAGATATTTGAACTGTCATCTATCCAGCTAAGGACATAACAATGCAGTCATCTGAACATCAAGTATCTGACTCAATAACTAATAATTGCCCTTTCCTTCTGGTACAATGAATGGTTTGATAATCTCTAGGGCTTCTTTCAGCTTTAAAAGTATATCATCTTCAGTGTCTGGCTCACAATAGGTAGTCTAGAAATATTTATTGACCAAAGGTTACTTTTTTCCTCTTTTTCTGTATATGGTTTATTTTCTCTGAAGTCTTGAGAGGCTTCTGTGGCAGAAGGTGCTGTCATAGAGGCCACGGTAGTGTTTTATTCCTCTTGATTTCTAATCATTGATTTAGGAGAGAAAAGGCTTACTACTACTTCCAGGTGGACCTTTAGCCTTTCTGCTCTTGTGCAATCTAAATCTTTTTTAAAATCAGGTCACTCAGACTGTGGAGTTAGGGTTGCTGGAAGGATTGATGTATGGATAAGAAGGCAGAGGAACGTACTTGCGGCTATTTTTATTTTCTCCTCTGATGTATTGAGCACCTGGGAGGCTTTTAGAATGAATGAGGAAGTTGCTCTTAGTCTGAGGGCCTCAGATCTCTTGGCAGGATATCCCTGAGTCACTGAAAAAGGGACAAAATGTGTTCTGCTTCTTCAGCAGAAAGACCTGGTATTGCAAGATCCACTGTCACTCAGTGCCAAGATTTCCTCTTAAAATGTGAGGTGTCCTGCTGATTCAGCTCCTACTCCACCTCCTCCCTCAGTCCTGGTTATTTCTGGGTCTATTCTATTTATTAGTAATTTATCTTATTCTAGGTGGTGCAGACAGGCAGCAGCTAGACTCAGAGCTACAAAAGGAGACCCTAGCCATCTGGCCTCACCTATCCCAGAAGATGCTGGATCTGCTTGTGCCCATGCCCAAAGGTTTGGGTCTTCTCCTGGGTATCCTTGTCACTGTGGGCCCAGCATGTGAAGACTACATCTTTTGGGGGAACCGAGAGTGATCAAAGAGATAAGGAAAGTTTGCCTTTTTCAATTAATAAAGACAAAAGGGACTTAAGGATAAAACATGTTCTTTAAGATAGGTCACTGTGGTTGTGGATGAGACTTCCTGGGTGTATAGCTCTCTCCCTCCATATAATACTGCTCAGCAAACCCTCATGGGAGAAAGGATGTTGTCACTTAGCTATAGAGATTTAGAATGGTAGGCGTGATGCTTACTCATGTACTGCTTATCCTCAGTATCATCACCATCACTAGGTGGGTATGCAAGCCCCCTGAGGACAGATCAGGGGACCTATGCACTCTGCATCCTCAGATCATGGCACCATGGGGGCCCTCAATATACATTGGATGAATGGGTGACTTATAGCGCAGACCTGTTCCAGAGAGTGGGTAACAAAGCTTAGAGGTTCCTCACTCTCTCCCATTATCTTCTCCCTCTTCACCAACATGCCACATTTGTGTTTCTAGCCTCTGACCTGACTGTGGGCAAAATCTATGCAGCAATGATGATCATGGACTACTATAAGCAGAGTAAGGTGAAGAAGCAGAGGCAGCAGCTGGAGGAACAGGTGAAAGTCAATGCCAAGTGGGTGGGCCACGAGGAGTTGCAGGAGGGGACAGGCCTGTGCATCCCTGGGGCATAGTGCCCGGCAAGGACTTAGAAGCAGCAGTAATGGGTGCAGGGCCCAAGAACTTTCTAGTGACATGGAATTAGAAACCCAGTCGATCGAAGGTTAAAATGGTCAAACAAGGGATAAGTTATGTGCCTGTATTATCCATGTTAATTTTATTTTCCCCACAGCAAACTCCGTAGTCATTGGAATTCTTTTCTTCTTCTTCCCTCTTTTTACCCAGAAAAATGCCCCCATGTTCCAGCGCATGGAGCCTTCATCTCTGCCTCAGGAGATCATTGCTAATGCCAAAGCCCTGCCTTACCTCCAGCAGGACCCCGTTTCAGGCCTGTGAGTAGCACCAAAACATCCCTGGCATGGCTGCTTGCAATCTGTCACCCATATTGTTGTGCAGACCCCAAAACTCACTGCTCAGAAGGGCCCAAGAATGAATACTCTGAGCTTGAGTGATCCTTTTTCTGAAGTTGAATATCTTAAAATGATTTTCAGCAGGAGTAAGAGAAAAGCAGACTAAGCATACTTAGCACTGTGGTCAGTGTTGGCGATCACTGTGAATGAACAATAGAAGAAGGGAATTTGACTTGTCTTTTAATATACTTGGGTCTTAGTTGTAGTTCTGTTGTGAAGAAAAATAATCTCCTCTCTAATTCTTGGTTATCGCTTCCCCGTGGATCTAGTGTCCTGCTGGAAGATAGAGCCTCCCTCACAGGTGCCATGCTGGCTGAGTGTAAGAGGGGAATAGAACCAGCAGTTACTGCTTTCCCTGAGGTTGACACTTCTAGAGACGCTATTTGCAGAATCTCACTTGATTCCCACTCTAGCAGCCTACTATACCCTGGAGGTATATATTAATATCACCACATTACACATGAAGAAACTGGAGACTAACTGAAGTTAACTACGTTGCCTAAAGTCATGGCTAGTAGAATGTGGAACTGGAATTTAAGTTCCTTATTTCTGACCCCAGAGTGTTTTCACTATACCATGTTTCCTTTAATGAACAAAAAGGACCTTATTCAGAAAGGGAACTTACTTTTTCTATAATAGGAGTGAAAATAAAACACAAATTAAGGAATTTTCCCATCCTTCTGAGTGATAAGCCTTTACCCCAATTAATCTACTATAGCATATGTATCTCACACCATTATATTTCAATCATCAGCAATCATTTAGTGCATACCTAAAGAACACAAATCTTTCTACTCAATGTAAATGAGCTTTTGTGATTGGGTTTAACAAAGTCCCAGTTCTTACAAAACCAGGAATCACCAAATCGCTTATCTTAATTACTAAGAGAGTGATACTCAGGGCTTGGGAATGAGACCTCTGTCGGAGTCATTTGGAATTGCTCAGATCATTGATTTCTTTCTGCCTGTGGGGCTGGACTGTTTTTGAAAAGCATTGTTTTCAGAGATCAAAGTCCAACTTCTTTGGAAGAGAAGAAAAGGACGAGAGTCATGACCAAGGTCATTTCTTTTTTTTTCAATAATTTGATGTGATGAAGTGCAGGGTGTGAATTCTCCTGTCCACAGAAAACAAGTCAGTGTTTATCTTCTGCTTGTGTAGGAGGGAGGGAGGGAAAGAAGTATGATTGGAAGAGTGGGACGTCTTCACTGGAAGGATTTACGCTGTTTTTTTTTGGTTTGTTTTTGTTTTGTTTTGTTTTTTGAGATGGAGTCTTGCTCTGTTGCCCAGGCTGGAGTGCAGTGGCGCGATCTCGGCTCACTGCAAGCTCCGCCTCCCGAGTTCATGCCATTCTCCTGCCTCAGCCCCCCGAGTAGCTGGGACTACAGGCACCTGCCACCATGCCTAGCTAATTTTTAGTAGAGACGGGGTTTCACCGTGTTAGCCAGGATGGTCTCGATCTCCTGACCTCATGATCCACCTGCCTCGGCCTCCCAAAGTGCTGGGATTACAGGCTTGAGTTGTTTTTGTTTTTGTTTTGCCAGTCCTTGGCTTAGAAATGGGGGACACCACCCCCTAAATTGCAATCTCTGTTTATCTACAACAATTTGCTTTACAAATTAACCCACCACCATAGGATCACTCTGGCTTTTCTCCCATATATTTATTGATCCATTTACTCATTGATTTTTACCAATATTTATTAAGAGCCAATATGTCCCCAGAGCTGACTTAGGCACTGGGGCTACGGCAGAGAACACATACCCATGGAGACAAATCTGGAAGAAGAAATTACAAGAGCAATACAGGCAAACAATGCTGAAGGGTGGGCTGTTGTGATGTCATGGAAACAGCTCACTCAGTTTGAGGGTTTAGAGAGGTCTTCCTGAGGAAGTAACATTTGAGTGAGACTTGAAGACAAGCTCTTCAAGAGTGGTAAGAGAAAGTATGGTAAGTTTAAGGAACCTAAAAACTGTCACGATGGTTGGAGCTTGGAGAGCTCAGGGGATGTGTTAAGTTATGGATTTGGAGAGATACACAGGGGCTAGTACTTTGGGGGCATTATAAGCAGGATAAAGAAGTTGGATTTTGTCTTAGGATAATAGGGTTTTATGCGTCAGAATCATGTGCTCAGATGTGTGCTTTCTTGAATTCGGTATAGGCTAAATGGATTGGAGGGAAGCATTTCTAGAGGCAGGAACACCATTTTGTAGGTTACTGCAGTTGTGTAAATTATCAGTGATAGTAGCTTGGACTAGCAGGATAGAGATGGAGACAGATGGTCAGATGTGAGATATTTGGTAGATAAGACTGGATAGGATTTGGTGATTGATTTGCTACTTGGACTAAAGGGGAAGGAGGAAGCAAAGGATTCTGGGTGAAGCCTTTGGGTGCATGTTGGTACATTTCCTGACATGGGGACACTGGTGGAACAGCAGGCTGGTTCCTCAGAACCATCTGTGTTTCTAGAGCCATGCATTGTTCAGTAGAGGTTGATCTAGGGGTATAGTGGTAGACATAACAGATAGGGTTGCTCCCTCAAATATGATGGAAAACCAGACATTAAACAGAGGATTATTGGAAAGAAGAAAAGTTGCATTTTCAGTGATTTAATTACAGTTCTGATAAGTGCTAGAAAGAGTTTACAGAGCGGTAGGGGAGCTGGAGAGAAGTGTTCTGCACTCTTAGAGTGGCCTCTATTAAAATCTCGAGGCAGAAACAAGCCTAGCCTATCCAATGAACTAAAAAGGGCCACCATGTCTGGAGTTCAGGGAGCAAAGGGGAAAGTGGTACAAGAGGAGGCTAGTGAGGTAGGGACCAGATCATGAGGGAGGCTGTGTTCAGAATTCTGGACTTTATGCCCCAGCTTGACAAGGTTTTCAAAGTAGGAGATCACTCTGGGTTCCAGTTATTTAACTCTGTGAGATTATTAAGTGATTCCAAGGGTCCTCTCCCTCTATTGAGGATTCTATAATTATTTACTCTCTGTAGGACAAAAAGGAACCCATTTCTTTCTTTCTGAGACATGATCTCACTATGTTGCCCAGGCTGGAGTACAGTGGCACAAACGGCTCACTTCAGCCCCGACTTTCTAGGCTCAAGTGAACCTCCTGCCTCAGCCTCCTGTGCAGCTGGGACCACCCCAGGCACGTGCTATCACTGCTGGCTAATTTTTTTGTAGAGACAGGTCTTGCTTTGTTGCCCAGGTTGGTCTCGGATTCCTGAGCTCAAGCTATCTTCCCGGTTCAGCCTTCCAAAGTGCTGGGAGTACAGGTGTGAAACAGTGCAAAGCCGAGAACTCATTCTTATACTAGCTGTGCTCAATCTTGTTCCCAGTGGTTCTCAGGAGATGCCACAAGTGGGGAAGATGACTGACATTTAGGCAGGTCATTTAAATATCATAAAAACTCTGTAGCAGCTGTGAAAACTCAGCAAAAGCTCTCACTGGAAGCAAGGGGACAGATTAGGTGATTCTCTGCTCTTCATATCTTCCCCTGTAATCTAGAAAAACATTCCTATGGATTGTTTTTAAGTAATTGGCAATCCTTGCTCATGCCTTGAGTTTTCCATTGGATGCAGAGTCATCAGCAGTAGACTTAAAGAGATGGTGTCCCATCTCTCCCTCCTAACTCTACCACCAAGAGAGCTGCTGCCCAGCCACTGACCCCAGTCCTTCCTCCCATAATCTAGAAGTTCACTCTGCATTCTTGAGCAGGTCAGATGGTAGCTATTACCATACTGGTGGCAGTCAGCCAATAATTTGGCAACAGGCACCACATTCTCCAGAAAGCTCGGCTGCTTCTTTCTCTCCTAACCAGCCCAGTGGATCCTGTCAGGTTAAGAGTGTCTGGAAGTACTAGACAGTGGTTTAATAACAAGCCTACTGTGCCAGTTCTGCATTCTTTTCCCTTGGAGGCCTCTAAACAACTGGGCAGACTTTGTCTGCATCCTCTTTTCTCACCACCATTTAAACCTCTTCCTACATTGCCATCAACCAAGAGGTTTTCATCTCCTTACCACCACCTCTGAAATCCTTCTCAGTTCATGAACCAACAGACTTAATGTATGGTACAAAGTAGTCCTTCAACAAATGGCAATGGAATTGGACTGAATTGTTTAGTTTGGCCAGGGATGTTGGCAAAATAAGACCATATTCTTACTGTGAGTGGGGAAAATGTTTAAAAAGTCCATGGCTGCTTAATATTTAAACAAACTGTTCACTGTGTAAACTAGGGTGTTTTTCCACCAAATGGGGAAACTGAGCAGAAACAGGTTTACAATCTAGCGCTGGTCTTCCGTATGGCTGAATGTGACAAATGATGTCATTTGTCGTAGACATGCTAGCCCCTGGCAGAATAATGAATGGTTCCAAAGGCAGGATGCAGGTTGAAAACACCAGTTTCTGTCTTTTCCAGTGCTTTTTTTTTTTTTTATTTCAGGACTAGCCACATGTAAGTTAGTAGGTTTACAAAAGCCACTCAAGGCTAAAGGGTGTTGCCCTGCTGGGGTGGGAATTGCTAGTGGCATGACTGTCCCTCATTACCTCTGGATTTGACATTGCTTTTCAGGAGTGGCCGGAGTGGATACCCTTCTATGAGTCCACTCTCTCCCCAGGAGATATTCCAGTTGGCTTGTATGGACTCCGCCGATGATGGACAGTTCCAGGAACAGCAGTCTCTGGTGAATGCATGAGTTATATGACCTCGAAAATACTTCCGTGGTTTCCTGATCCCTCTCACTAATTTTAATACATAGTCATGGTCTATCAGGAAAATCCATTCCGGTAGTTTAGCCAGTTGCCCTGGAGGTGTCCTGCCTTAGCCCTTTTCTAGCCCAGTTTCTCATGTGCTCTGACAATGTTCCCTCTTCAGGTTTTACAGTCCCAGAGGTCCCTTCCCTGCAGCAGGAACTTAAATTGCTCTAGGCCAAGCCCTCTTAGTTTATGCCCAAGTATCAAGTGTAAGACCGGAAGTCACATATAAAATCTTGCCTTTGATGGAGAGCTTGAAGATGCATCACCAGAGAATGAGTGACACCAACCCTGCCTCTTAGTGTAGTTAGGTACTGCTTGTGGGACACACAAATGCCCCATGCCATTCCTTAGTGATGCCCACCTCCTCTAGAACCTAGCAGCACCATGTGCCACAGTGACGAGCTGCCTGCCAGGAGGCACAGAAGACTGTCCTACCTCTGCTCTGTGTGGGTTCAGGCACATTGTCCCTTTTGGTCACAATTCAAAGACATTCTAACAGGCCACTAAAGTCACTTCCCTGACCCCAAAATGAGTTTGTTAGCATAAATGGTGAAATTCCTGGCCGGGCGCAGTGGCTCACGCCTGTAATCCCAGCACTTTGGGAGGCCAAGGCGGGTAGATCACAAGGTCAGGAGATCGAGACCATCCTGCGTAACACGGTGAAACCCCGTCTCTACTAAAAATACAAAAAAAAATTAGCCGGGCTTGGTGGCAGGCACCTGTGGTTCCAGCTACTCAGGAGGCTGAGGCAGGAGAATGGCATGAACCCGGGAGGCGGAGCTTGCCATGAGCCGAGATCATGCCGCTGCACTCCAGCCTGGGTGAAAAAGCAAGACTCCGTCTCAAAAACAAACAAAAAAGCAATTCCTGAGAGACCTATTGAGTCAAGTGAAAGCTTAAAGAAGAGAGATTATAGTTTTGGCTTAGCTAAAATATGGTTCCTAAACATCATTGACTTTACCATTATTCCTGGTTCAGGAGCCATGAGCTCAAGGTCCCCAACCTTAGCTTAGAATTGAAGCCCAAGCAGTCATTGGACTGAAAAGACAAAACCCAACCATTGCAAAAGTCTGTACAGACAGCTTGTACTAAGTGAGTTCCATATCATTTAAATTCTGATTCATCTGTGGCTCTTCTCTCCCCTTGATTTCTCTCCTGATCCCTCCCCGCTGCTACTGTGTACCTCAGAGCCACCCTGAATGATGTGTGATGGAATGGGCACCCCCACAAAGGGCGAAAAACACTCAGTAGCTCAAACAAATGCGTGCTTCTATCTATCTCCTGCGAGTGCTGAGACAGAGAATCGTGCATGGTTGTGTGGGGGGGGAGACAGTCCAGATGCCCCCAGGGCTGAGCAATTGACTTCCTGAGGGTGTTCTTGATGAGGCGGGTAGGAACTCGTAGAGTCATTCTCTGCCCTCCCCTCTGAGGAACTTAGCACCAAGACCTGTGGAATAATTGGTATAGATAGTTTGATTCTTAAAAAGGCCTCGCAGCATTTTGCCTGCCTGGTGATGTGTCTAGTGGGAAAAAAATCGCAATAATGTGTCCTTTCTTTCACAGGGAGACTTTATGACATCATTTCTGCGGGTTCCGCAGGGCTGAGCCGTAGTGCCAGGACTTTTTGGATATGTGTTCATCTCATTGTCAGTACTGGTGTCTGTAATTCAATTCAGGTGTCAGCCTGTGCTACACACTGAACACTGTGTACTTCTGCCCATCCCTTGGGGCTGCTGCTCCATGTCCCCAGGCATGGCCATGATTGTGTGTGTGCATATGGAGTGTGTGTCTCACACCACCTCTGATACCTGTAGACTGCAGTGTTGTTACCACGTCTGTTTGGAGTCAGAACTGTGTGCTATACAAAGCATGTACTACAAACACTATAACTCCCTCAAGTGCACCATAGCACAGGTCTTGGGAAAGTACCCCTGCCATACACACCAGAAACCACTCAGCCAAAAATGGTCACATAGGCTAAGGTGGGGGTCCCAGACACTCTTTCCTTTGGGCAATGCCCTACATGTTTTTAGGGTGTCATTTCCTAAATATAAAATAGCTTTTTCTGGTACGATCTCCATCTGCCCAAGATGTTCTTAGGTCTTTTTGTTGGGTAGCCCACGTAAACATCTCTCATACAGCTCTTTATGCAATGATACTAGCTATCTGTATAGCGCAGGCACGACTGCCAAACAAGAATGACAGGACCTTAGAGATTTCCAGTCCAACCTAATAACACTGTAGGCTGGCACAGTCCAAAACAATAGCTCTTAGCCACATGTGGCTAGTCCAAGTAAAATATAAACTAATTTTTATATTGATTACATGTTGACATGCTAATATATGGATATATTCAGCTAAATTAAATGTTATTAAATTTCACCTTTTACAACATGGTTACTTGGACATTTAAAATTCCGCAAGTGGCTTGCATCATCCTTCCATGGGACTGTGTCACTCAGGGCATCCCTGACAGCCACCCACCACGTCTTTGGGTGGTTTCAATCAGAAGAAAACTCTTAAAGTCATGTGTCTTAAGGCTTCAGAAGACGTATTTGACATCAGAAATTGTTGACTTCCCTTAGAATTCTGGTTTCTATTTAATTGATAAAAGGCTTCTTCAGATTAAAATAATAAATCCAATGCTATCACTTCTTAGAAAGCGAACTTCACATATCTGAAAAGTATTATACCAAACAGTGTTTGTTGCAGAAAACAATAAATCTGAATCATTGCTTAGTGATGAAAAAGAGGAATCTACACCAGAAAAATAGGTGACCTTCAGCACTCAATCCCAGCTACGGCTTCCTGTCTGGAACATATAGCACATAGGTGCACACACACATATACATACAACTGAGACCTTAAAGCTGCAAGTCTCTCTTTTGAAAGCCATTCTTGAGGAGGCTGAATTGTCCACTGGACGTGAGAAGCAATGAGATGGAACCAAGTCCCACAAGCTTGGCTGTGTGTTTATTTCCAGGAGCCAGAGGTTAGTGAATTAAAAAGCGTGCAGCCCTCTAACCATGGCATCTACCTTCCTTCGGACACCCAGGAGCATGCGGGATCTGGGAGGGCATCCTCTATGCCACGTCTGACTGTGGATCCCCAGGTAAAAAGCAACCACCTACATTAATGCAGTGGCATCCGGGCTCTATTAGCTGGGTTATGGAATAATATCTGATATTTGCAGGTGAGCCATTGACTTGCCCGCACCCCTTCCCTATAAATAAAACCTGGCTCATGGGCCCTCTCTAATAGAGCCTGCTTCTCCGGTGTTTTCAATGACCCCCTAACCACAACAGCCCAGTGAACAAAATTGCATACTTCACTGTGGACGGGCTAAACATTCTCAAGATTCAACCAGCCATGCAAAAAATATTTTCCAGGATTTTCTCTGTGTACTTCTCCATCCTTTTTTTGTTTCCTGACTCCTCCAGCACATATGCAGTTACTTACACACACAGGTCTGTGTCAGGACTGTCTGTCCTAACCAGTGCAGGCCACACCTCATTTCTTTGTCTGTTTTCCTGGCTTCTTTTTCCTGTCTGTCTGTCTTACATCAGGTTTTGACAGAGACAAGAAGTTTTTGTACATTTGTTTTAATATCTGTGGCAAATCAAAATGCCAGAATTTAAAACGGGGCTAGGTGGGATTGATGGCAGCAGAGGGAGAGTGATACATTCTTAGCACTTGTTAAATTGCAAGCTCTCCTAGGCTCTAGTGCTGCAGGGCAGGGCCTTCTCTGGCAAGGACGTTAAGAAAAAAAAAAAAGCAAAGCCATGCTTCTTTCGTGGATGGGATGGCCTCTTAGACAATTGCCCTCACACGTTTCAAAGCAGCACAGTATTTGCTGCAGCCTGGCTGCGCCCCATGGTAGACGGCTCTATGGGAGCTTGCACAGTTCCTGCCTGCATTCCGCATGGCTTTGCCTTGGTACACTCAGCTACAAGAAGAAAAGATTCTGGACCATTTCCAGTGACTATGTTAACATAATGTAAGGATGCTTTCTTGAACAGTTTCCACCAGCTAAGGTTTGAGCGAGAGAGATTCAAGGGAAGTTACCATTTCCAGGGGTTACAATTTGCCTTCCTCAACGTCTCAGTCTTGCTGCTTCTGTCCTTTTAGATCTTTTCAATCGTTAATCCATACCTTGTGTTTCTCTGGGGGCTTGTATTTCCAGGTGGTGACAGACCCTAGCTCCATGAGACGTTCATTTTCCACTATTCGGGATAAGCGTTCAAATTCCTCGTGGTTGGAGGAATTCTCCATGGAGCGAAGCAGTGAAAATACCTACAAGTCCCGTCGCCGGAGTTACCACTCCTCCTTGCGGCTGTCAGCCCACCGCCTAAACGCTGATTCAGGTGAGGAGGTCTTCAGTGTCCAGCTCTTTCATCAGGCAGTGGGCTCCTGCCCTGATGGACTTACTCTCCGAGGACTGTAGATAACCAGAAAAGAATTCAGAGACAAGGGCTGAAGAAAGTGAAGGATGCTCCTTACCAGAGGGAATTCCTGTATCTGACTTACATCCTGAAGCAGGCCAAAGCCCTCCTCTGTGTTCACCAGAAAGGCTGTTGCAATCCCTTCCTTCTGGAGCAGGGCTATACAAATCATTAGACTTGAGGGAGCTTTTCAAATAGCCTTCTGCAAGACCATTGGGGCTTTTTAGGCTTGTATTAGAGACCCACTGTGAGGACTGAACTTTAACCACCAATTCCACTTCAACCCAAACAGTGCTACCTGGAGTTATTTCCTGTGTTTGAATTTTTTTTTTTTTTTTTTTTGAGACAGAGGTTCGCTCTGCGGCCCAGGCTAGAGTGCAGTGGCGTGATCTCGGCTCACTGCAAGCTCCGCCTCCCGGGTTCACGCCATTCTCCTGCCTCAGCCTCCTGAATAGCTGGGACTACAGGCGCCTGCCACCGTGCCCGGATAATTTTTTGTATTTTTAGTAGAGATGGGGTTTCACCGTGTTAGCCAGGATGGTCTCGATCTCCTGACCTCGTGATCCGCCCACCTAGGTCTCCCAAAGTACTGGGATTATAGGCGTGAGCCACTGCGCCCGGCCTGAATTTCTTTTAAGCTTTTTCCTTTAAAAAAAAAATATATATATATATATATATTAGTCTGGCTCAACCATTTTATTTTATTGGATAAAGGAATCAAAGTTGAAAAAGCATTGACTTGTCCCATGTCATAGGGCCATTAAGTGGCAGAACTGGGACTAGCACTGGGATCCTTTCATTTCAATCCTGGACTTCTCACCATGGCATTATGTTAGGTGTGTTATTATTTAGTTCATAGAAATTTCTTAATTCCCTTCTGCTGGTGCCACTTTCCCCCCAAAAAGTTATGCAGCCATATTTATGACAGAGTTCCTGAGCCATATTGTTAACCAAGATCCTATATTGTGTGTAGCATAAATAGAAACAGAATAGATTGCATTGTTTGACATATGTGTCTCTAGTGGCACCTTGCAAACTTACCTGCTTACAAAATAGGTAATTTGCTAGCCTGCCTTTCTCCCCTGCTTCCCTTTCAGATCATCTTTTGACATACTTGGAGAAGCTAGGATTCTTTTAGGGGCCTATCTTTGTTCAGGCTGCTACAACAAATTACCACAGACTGGGTGGATTCAATAACATGTATTTGTCACGGTTCTGTAGGCTGGGAAATCCAAGACCAAGGTGCCAGCAGATCCCTGTCTTCTTTCTATTCTCACATGATGGAGAGCAGAGAGACAGGAAGCAAGCACTCTCAGGTCTCTTCTTATCAGGGCACTAATCTCATCACGGAGGCCCCACCCTCATGCCCTGCCTCCTAATACCATACCATCAGGAACAAGTTAGGCCTCAACATTTGAATTTGGGGGGGACACAAATATGTGGTTCCTCTGAGGGCCCAACTCCAGGCTGTGATGTGATACTTGGAGAGAAGTCCCTTCATCATAATTGGTCAGAGTGGACAGAGTTATAACCAAGTGCTTTTGTCACCTCTCACAGGCCACAAGTCTGACACTCACCGCTCAGGGGGCAGGGAGCGGGGACGATCAAAAGAGCGAAAGCATCTTCTCTCTCCTGATGTCTCCCGCTGCAATTCAGAAGAGCGAGGGACCCAGGCTGACTGGGAGTCCCCAGAGCGCCGTCAATCCAGGTCACCTAGTGAGGGCAGGTCACAGACGCCCAACAGACAGGTGAGCACAGAGAGGAAGCCAGTCTATAGCAGAAGGACAGGGGAGGGTGGGCTGTATCATTAGATGCAAGTCGTGAGCATTTAGCAAACATGTTCAAGTACCCTCAAAGACTGGAATTTCACAGGAAGCTATACCTATAGTGCATAGAGGTTAGTTGCTCAATGCTTGTGTACTCAGAGATGATCTGAATTCACAGAAAACCAGATTTCCCCCAAAAAGATGGTGTCTAGAGGTCATTCCATTCCAGCCTTCAGAATCCAGAGATATAAATAGGTTGACAGATATCTCAGCCAGATTTTGGAGGAGAGGATGGTCCTTTAGCCAGAAAGTTTCCTTTGACCATCTTGTGATCCTCAGTATTTGTTAGAATTGTGATTCATCTCTCAGCCCAGGATTCACAAGTCAGAGCAGTTCACCCTCATTTACCTAGCTTCCAGCCGTCCCAACAAGATCATGCCTTTTGCTGAACCACCAGCTTGATGCCTAAGGAATAACTATCAGAGCTGTATGAAAACATTCATCGACTCTGTTTTACTCCTTACTTCAGCCGTATCTCTAGTTTTGGCATTTTGACCCATAATAGGAGACCCTCTCAACAGAAATGATCAGCGGAGAAAAGGCAGGGCTGCTAATGCAGACCTTTAGAGACACAGCAGTTGAGAGGTTTCCCTTCTAGAACAACAGTTTTCAAATTTTAGTGCAGAACAGCATTAACCCATGAAGTTTACTAGCACTGCACATTCCTGGTGCCTGAAGGACCCAGGAGTCTGCCTTTGAAAAGACCCCTCTGTAGGATTCTGAGCAGGAGGTTCGTAGGTCACACATACCTTAAGAAATGCTCTCCTGGAGGTTTACTTCCCAAAACCTGGGCTCAGTTTCCCTTGGGAACAGGTGAGGGCAAGTATGGCCTGAGCCAAAAACTGAGTGTATCAGGTACAGAAGCTGAGTTCAGCAAACCACTGAAGACATGGGCAGGAATAAGGGTTTCCCAGACGGAGCAACTCCAGCATTTGTTCACCTTCCACAGAGTTGTCTTTCTCAAGTTTCAAGTCTCTCTTTTAGTGTGCCCCTTGTTACATATGTAGAGCTTCCTTAGTAGTCCAAGTGCTTGTTCCACGGACCTGCCACCCCTAGCATCACCTGGAAACTTGTTAGAAATGCAGAATCTCAGGCCTTGCCCCAGATCTTCTGAGCCTGCATCTGCAGTTTAACCAGATCCCCAGAGGTTTGTATGCACATTAAAAGTCTGAGATGTCCTGGTCTAAATGTTCTTGACTCCTTAATCTCTTCAATCCCTTTTTCCCTGAGTGGATGTGAATACTACAGGGAGCTCCAGCTCAGGCCTCTCCCCGACAAAATTCAGATTCCAAGGACTCTCTTAACAGAGTTGCAAGTAGGCATCAGGCCAAGCCCAATCTAACATGCCATGTCTCTTCTGCTATACAGGGCACAGGTTCCCTAAGTGAGAGCTCCATCCCCTCTGTCTCTGACACCAGCACCCCAAGAAGAAGTCGTCGGCAGCTCCCACCCGTCCCGCCAAAGCCCCGGCCCCTCCTTTCCTACAGCTCCCTGATTCGACACACGGGCAGCATCTCTCCACCTGCTGATGGAAGCGAGGAGAGCTCCCTGCTGACCTCCCAAGCCCTGGAGAGCAACAATGCTTGCCTGACCGAGTCTTCCAACTCTCCGCACCCCCAGCAGAGCCAACATGCCTCCCCACAGCGCTACATCTCCGAACCCTACTTGGCCCTGCACGAAGACTCCCACGCCTCAGACTGTGGCGAGGAGGAGACGCTCACTTTCGAAGCAGCCGTGGCTACTAGCCTGGGCCGTTCCAACACCATCGGCTCAGCCCCACCCCTGCGGCACAGCTGGCAGATGCCCAACGGGCACTATCGGCGGCGGAGGCGCGGGGGGCCTGGGCCAGGCATGATGTGTGGGGCTGTCAACAACCTGCTAAGTGACACGGAAGAAGATGACAAATGCTAGAGGCTGCTCCCCCCTCCGATGCATGCTCTTCTCTCACATGGAGAAAACCAAGACAGAATTGGGAAGCCAGTGCGGCCCGGGGGGGAGGAAGAGGGAAAAGGAAGATGGAAGGACACCATGCATTATCAGAGAAGAGGAAGTAAAGGACAATCAGAACACCAGTCAAACCCACCAAATTGCTTTACTCCCCTTTGCAAGATGGGCACTGCCATAGTTCTGCCTCTTTGCTGGGGAAAGAAAACAGGAATGTGGAGGGTTATTACTGCGGGAGAAGGGACATGAGGATGGCTTTGCTTCCCCTTGCCCCTTCCCACTTTTCTAAAAGCTGTGGAGGGATCTAGCTGGCCTATGTCTACACTCAGTGCCCTGAGAAGCCTGGAAGACTTTCTGGCTCTTAACTGGGGAGTAGTGGAGACCATAGGAGAGGACTCTCCTCCCTCACCAGCTCTTATGCCTCAGCCAGCACCACTGCCACCAGGGCAACTGCAGCAGCAGCAGCAGCATCTCATGCATAACCCTGTGGCTTACTTCCCCCAGGGCAGCACAGGCTAAGTCAGGAACATCAGATGCCAGGGAGGGAGGAGAAAGCCGAAGCGAAAGGGGTCAGGGTGCTGAGGCAACAGCAGCAAGGGCTGGTCTGGACGAGAAAAGCCATAGCCCGGCAGCCCCTACCATGAGGGAGACAGAGAAACAGAACTGGTGGTGCTGGGGGGTATAGCCCCCCATCCTTGAGGCCTGTCACCCACACAGTAGGTGCTGAGAGTTAGGACAGGTCAGGAAGTTCCCCAGGGTCCACAAAGGTGCTCTGGTAAGGGTGAAGGTAAAAGTATTTAACAATCGCTATGGTATCAATGTAAGTGGAGTTTGGTCCTAGTGCTGGAGCCCATGCTATTCCAGGCATTGGCTCTTTAGATGCCAGTCATGGGGAAACCCTGAAGGTGTGGGTAGAGTAGCAGGGGCCACCTAAGGGATTCAAAACAGAGTCTGTTTTCCAACCAGTGTGGAAGCAATTAAATATTCGTAACAGTGCTACAGCCACACCAGCACCTCCTGGCTGAAGGTCAACCCACACTGTGGTCCATGAGGCAGCAAGGCCAGTGCTGTGCCAAGCCCAGTAAGGCCAAGTGCCAGAGGCCAAGCCTTCCCTGCCACTCCTCTGAGAGAGCAGAACACACATATCCAAGTAGGCTACCCACCACTGGGTAGGGACTTCTGTAAAGATGGGAAAGGCTGATAGATTGAAATAAGCTTCTATGAAAGTCTGGATTTACTGAGGACCTCCCATGAGGAGGGACCATTGGGGCCGCAGCTTCTGCAGCTGATGTGGGGTTCAGGTCAGTTTGTCAGGATGCTTTAAGGTGATTAGTAAATATACCTCAGCTTAGACTTGGGCTGCTCCTTCTAGCAAAGCAGACTCCAGTGGGGCCTCATCATACAGGATGACAAGACTGGGGCCCTGGTCACCCTGAATATGCCCCTGGGCCAAGATGGGGCTTCACCCCTCCCCAGAGTAAGAGCTGGGGCTGACAGTCCCACCCTGTCATTCCTAATGGCCCAAACGCAGAAGCACTGAGCAAGAGAGCCCTTTCTTGCCAAGCCAGTGCTCTTTTGGTATATGGCATACAGCTCCATTGGAGGGGACACATCACTGGCTTTATCCAGTGGAAATGTACCTTTCCCTTAAGTTCCTCCTTAGTGCCATCACAGCAGGTGAATGAGTGCCCGACGGGGCCCTCCTTTCCCCCTCCAGGAACAGATGGAGCCTGATCTGCCCTGCACTGAGCACTCAGTGGATAAACACTCCTCCAGCCTGGACACACTCCTCCTCTTGGGCAGGAGCAATCCAGAGTTGTTATTCTTCTTAGAAGGAGCCTCTTTTCCCCTTATTTTTTAAATTGAAATATAATAGCTGCATCAGCCCTGAAAAGCCAAATTCAACCACATGGCTGGAGAATCATTTGTCATGGCCCCGCCTTCTCTTCTGATACTGATGGAGCTTCATGACCCACGGTCAGCCCCCAAACCAAAGTTGTCCCAACAGAGGAGGCCAGTGAGGCAGAGACAGAGCTCTCTCACTCTCAGACCCTCTTTCGTGTTCATTTTCCTCTCCCACTTAGCACGTGTGTGCTTGAGGGTGGCTGGGAATGTGATATACAGCACCCTGATCCTAACAAACAGGTGTGATCGTTACATAAGACGCTGATGCTGGGCCTTGTATTGCTTTTAAAGTTTCCTCTGCTCAGCATCATTTCATGCCATAGTGCTGCTATGGGCTGCTTTGTGTGCACAAAATTGCTTTTTCCACCTCGGAAATGCAGCTTTCCCTAGGGGGAGGCCTACAACAGGACAACCATTCTGAGCCAGCGAGTCTATTGCATGGTGTTTTGAGAAAGGGAATTTTAGTGACACCTTATGCCATTTCAAGAGGAAAAATGCAGGCTGGCAGAGCAATTCCCAGAAATGGAATTTGCCTGCAAATAGTATAAACAACACTAAATTTACTGTGCCAGGAAACCTTCCTGAACTCCTTGAACTCATACACACAAGTATTTGAGTCCTGAATAAAGTGTTGGAAAGCACTGCAGATGCGGTCACCTGACTGACCACCTGGGTTTTCTATTACCAGTGAATTTCTTTTATTCACCTTCCCTTGACCAAGAAATTGGGTTTCTTTTGTTTCTTTTCCCTCAGCCTGCACTTACTCTTCTATTAAGACCAGAAAATAAAATAATTTTCCATTGAGTCACAAACTCATCATCTTGTTTGGTTTTCTGCTGCCTCTGAACAAAAGTGAATGCCAGCCTTCCCTTGCTAGGTCTCAGAGTCTGCCTCCCTTGAAAAGAGGCCCCTGTAGACTCCCAACACCTATTCTTTTCTCTGGTTAATTACAGCAGCATCTGAGAAATTCCATGCAAAAGAAGACTACAACCTGTTTGAGATATACCACAAGATCAAATTTGGGCACTGGTGGTCCACCTCAGAAGACTCTTGAGTCATATATTCAGTTTCTCTTGCTAATATATGACTCGTCTTCACCAGCTCCTCAAAACAAGAGCAAAACTAAGATAGAGGAAGGTAAAAGGAGGAAAGGAAACCAAGGCAGGGAGATGTTCTAAGTAGGTTTGCATTTAGATACCCCTCATTTCACTTAAGGCTCCAGACAGACTCCAGGTAGGGAATTCATGCTGTCTCTTTCTCTGTGTCTGTCTCCCCATCTCCTAGAGGACAGTGCCAGCGACCTTTGGACAGGGGCAGGGGTCCAGCCAAGGTGCCCCTGAGCCAGGGTCAGCATAGAATTTCCTGCCCTGTGAAGGGCTGGCACCAGCTAGCATCCCCTTGGCTCCACATGAGTCATGAACACAATTGTCAGTGGGGGTCTCTGCTGCTCTTCTGGCTGAAGAATCTGTTTTTCTTCTGGGCTTCACTTGTAGTCCCTATTCAATGTCTCCATAGGGCACTGAGATCACCAAGAACATTACCCAGAAGCTGAAGTCCAGATGTTCTAGATTTTGACCTCTCTCGACTCTGGGGCCACAAAGAGAAGGCCCCATAACCCACCTCTCAGCCAGTATCTCCCTTCCTTGCACAGATTCCTCCCAACCCCATAGAGCCTGTGTGGTGAGCATAAGAGTCGTCTTCCCTCTGTTCTCCCATCCCAGCCTCTGTTTTGCTGCATGTTAGCACTGATCCAGCTCCTGAGATGGTTAATTCCATCCAATCCAAGCTTATTTGCTTGCTTGACTGACTCCACCACTCTCTCAGCTATTGGGGAATATTGCATTCTAATGAAACAGGGTTTGGAACTCACCTGGTGCTCCTCGCAAGACAACTGACACAAGGTGTAGGGTGTGGGGATGGACACAATGCCCACCTACTGGATAAAAGCTCACTGCAGGAAAATGAGGTCCCCTGGCCTAATGGAACAAAAATCTCATATAATTTTGATTTTTAAAAAGTTCTCAATTTTTCATTACATCCTACTTCTCAACCCTCTGGATGTTTCATTTTTTTGGACAGTGTTTTTTTAGTGGGTGGGGCCAGGGACAGGTTGAGGGATATTTCTCGGCTCATTTATAAGACATAAATATTATGAGGTTGTATGTAAAGAAAGGGCAAACGTACAGCAGAAGGGGAGAAATAGCTACCTTTCAAGGATTTTTGAGACTTGAAGGTTAAGGAATTTTTACTGCTATTTTTGATCATCAGTTTCATGTCTGTTATGTTTTGAGATCCTCAGAGGCCTAGGGTTAATGTATGCCAAGAATCCTGGTGAGAGACGTTGCCATGCCTTGGGGTAAATTCTTCCCCACTAGCTCTCTCACCCAGCCTGCAAGTCCTTCCCTCATAGATCCCAGAGCAATGGACACCATCCAGGAGGTACAGGAGAGGACTTTATGATGCAGGAAAGAAGGAAGAAATGGGTCCCTTGCAAGTGGCCAGACAGGGAATGATGGTTTGACTCCAGAAAGGGTCTCTACGGAATCAGGTTCAGGTTTGGATAACTTCTCTTTAAAATATCTCCACACTGAGACTCTTATTTTAACAAAATCCAAACAAAATTAACTCAGGGCTTGTGACCTAACCTTTGTAAGAAGGTGATCAAAGAGATCCTACATTAATAAGCACTGCCTGTAGCAGCAGCTTTGCCTTTTTGTCTTTTGTTTTTTCTTTTCTGAACCACCCTGCACATCATAGCCAGGTCTACCCCAAATAGAGCAGCAGCTGATGGCTTCTCTGCTGTCTGTGGAGGGAGGGCTTGGCTGCAGAGCTATGGTGTTTTGCCAGCTGTTAGGTGCTAGAGCCCACCCAGTCAGAGTACATAGACATAGCGCTTTAAGGGACAAAGGACAAACAGAACTATCTTTGCTTTCCAGAGGCCATCTTTTTCTTTCCTTGAATCCTTTCTTTCCTTGAATCCTTTCTGAGGTTTATGCATCCCAGAGAGGTCACAGCAAGCCAAAGAGAACAAATTCATAGATTGTCCCAGCCTACCCAAAGGGCCTGAAAAGCCTCTCTGAACAAAACTCAAGACAGCTGAGAAGTATGAATGGGGCTCACAGCAAAGTCCGATTGATGGCTTTTGAGGCTGGGACACCCTCAAACTGCCCTTCTGTTTTTGTAGTTTTGCTTTCTTCTACCCACCCTCTCTCTGCGTGCTATAGGTAGGGGAGTTAGTATCTTGAACTTCTAAATGCAAAAGAGATTTTATAATAAGCCATGCTACCTGTAAATACATTATTGAGGTTTGCATTTTTATTTTTGGAGGTATGAAAGAGTTGAGTAGACCAAGTCAGAAGAGGTGTGGGGATTTATGTTTATTTTTATTTGTTTGGGGTTGTTTGGTTGGTAGCTGGGTTTCTTGTAACAGACCTATTCTGGAATAGCAAAGAAGGATACCTTGGTGATCTGCAATGTTTCTGAATCTGTTTCTCTTTAGGAAGTGATTGCCATCAAATTTAGTGATATGATATTTGAGTCAAAAATCTGAGGTTATAGTACCAGCTGTCTTTTCTCTCTGGTCTCCTTTTTGTCGTCTTTCTCTTTCTATCTAGATTGGCCTCTGTCTTTTCCTAAGTACTTAAAATATAACCCAAATTAATGAAAAACTGCCCTAAAACTTCAGTGAAAGCCAACGAGGTACAGAATTTTTTCAGGACATCTTTAACCAATACAAAATTTATGTCTTAAGAAGGTAATTTTTACAATAGTGTAGTAATCTGATAAATGAAAACTATTGGAAGTCAATAGTTTTTTATATTCCAGCTTTCTGTATTCAAACTTGTGCCTTCAGCAAGCATCTCTTCACTTTCTTTCCCTTGTCAATTGAAATGTGAATGTTTGGCTAACTCATGATGTAAAGTGTCTGTTAAGTTAATAATACATAATTTAAAGCACTTAGTCTCCACAAAGCAATTTAGAAAAACCTTCACTTGTTAGATCCCATGAAGTACCTATGAAATTCTCAGCATTGCTATAAGCATTTGATTTTTTTTTTTAAAGGAAACTTCCTGTTTAATGGAATCTGAATCCAAGATTTGCTTTAATTTCACTCTATTCTTCCCATTTTCCCTTATTATCTCTCTAATTAAAAAAAAAAAAACCTAGACTTTTTTTTTTCAATCCAGAAAGTTGGGTTTTCATGGTCTGAGCTTCCTTATGTCACCTTCTCTTTGTGCAAACTTAAACCAGTCATAGATCGTCACCCAGACATACTCTCCAACCCAGCACTGGAAATCTGAACGAATCTTTTCTCTTTTTGTCCTACAAGTTTGTCAGAGATGAGAATGGATTGCTGTCTACATTCTACAACCAGACCCTAGACTTTATACCAGGCTGTGCCACTTCCTCTTCACTTCTCTTAGAGGATGGCCCCAAAACTGAAAAGGAAACGAAACCATCAAATACACCAAATCTGAATTTGACTTTGATGACTCAATAGTTTTCCTTCCAGTACTCTGATTTTTTTTCTTTATGGCAATGGCCTATATGGCACAAGAACCACCACTTAAAGCAAATCTGTTGAACATTTTTATAAGGGATGAGCAAGAAAAACACACTCCAAAATTTTAAAGTGCCATTAATCAATTTTTTAAAATAAAGGTAATATGAAATGAGGGCTAAACAATATAATATAACTGCCAGTTAAGGTAGACAGTAGTTGTGGTCTTAGTTACATTTGATATGGAGTTGTATAATATTAAGCAGATCCCAGTGGAGTTAGTAAAAACACAGGTATTGAGTTTTAATGGCTACCAATTGGGATATATACTTAGCCTGCAGGCTGAACTTTAGTCAGTGTTTTTCTATCCTGTTGTTTTGTGAACAAGTCAAAATGTATACAAAGCTACCCTAAGTGCTGCAATTGCAGAGGAACTTGCCTCTTCGTGATATTAGAGGGCAGTCCAACTCCACTCAAACTGAGTCCAAGATTTGAATTCATCCAGAAAAACAAATGGAGGAGAAAAGCCTAATGCACCAGATGTGTTTGGCATTTCATGGCTGGGACAATGGAGTAGAGGGTAGGAAGACAAGCTGTAGAACAAAAGCAAAGTGAGGTAGAAAATAACAGGTCCCAGAAGAGGACAGACTTAGAGATATGTAACCTTGGATCCTCTTTTTCACTTAGATTATGGGTACACTTCTTAGCACAAGACTGGATTCAGAGAAGTTCTTTCTGTTAAACTCACCTAGGGTAGTGGATTTGAAGGCCTCAGAGGATTAACAGATTCCCAAAATTTTCTTCCAGACCTGGGAGATGGAGAGAAAGAGGTTCTTGCTTTAAAGCGGCTCGAAGACAATCTTTATGACTTTAGCAACTCTTCAACATAGTAGCACCAATAAAGGAGAGATTATGTTAACTTCCTAGTGGTGAGAATACCATGGGATGGGAGAAGGGCCAGTGAGTGGGACGGGAATGAGCTTCATCAGGAACAGATTTCAGACTCTGCAGGGTGCACCGGTTCTAGCCTCAAATAACAACATTGCAAGGAGGTGGACTACAGGGTCCACAACCTCTGTCCTTCGGGGCCCATGGTCAGGCCATTCCCTGTTTGTTTTGCTCTTAGAGGATGAGCATGTAAGATGAGATCAGGAGGGAAATTGGGTGCTCTGCCTCAGGCTGTTAAAATGCTGCTACCTGCATTCTAAAACGTGCAAGTCATGCCCCACAAGACACCTCCTTAGGGCAGCATCCACTGTGGTGTGCCAGCCTGACACCCCTGCAGTCATGGTGTTTGAATGGCAGCTGATGCTGGCCCACCCAGAGTATCGGTGCATCTCTCCTAAAGCCACAGTTCAGCACTGCATGTTGACCAAGCGGATATCCTGTAATATAGATGCTCGTTTGGATCCAAAAGGAAAACCATTAAAAATAAAAGAAAGATGAAAAACTTTAATGTTTTGGGGGGGATAAAAGAAAAGAATAAATAAAACCTTGTTGTAAAGAATGCATCGGCCTGATTTCCCTCACTTGATGTGTTTCTTTGCTGCTACCAGAAAGGGAAATCATGGGAGTGAAGCCTGCCAGGATCCTCAGGGTAAGCTGGCAGCAGGCTCTGCAGCTGCACTTACCTGGGGTCTGCTCAGACCAGTCAGGAGGAATTCAGGAGGCTTTCAAAGTCCGAAGGACATCCTGGCCCTGAAAGGTTTTCTTTTATTAAAAAATGCACTTGGTGCTGTGTGTGGTAGCTCGTACGTGTTACCCCAGCTATTCAGGAAGCTAGGGCAGAAGGATTGCTTGAGGCTAGGAATTCGAGACTGGCCTGGATGACAGAGTGAAACCCTCATCTCTTAAAAAAAAAAAAAAAAAAAAGGAAAAAAAAAATGTTCTCCGCCTTGGATAACATTTTTTTTTTTTAAAGATTCCATACAAACTCATTCCCTGAAAGAGATAAACAGATTTTCTAATCAGGACATTGTCCTGATCTCCAAGCGAGGAGTTTAACAAGGTAGGCAGAGAACTTCCTTATGGAACAACAGGGCTCTGTGACCAGAAAAACTATGACCAGCCTCCTCTGAAAAAAGGTGGGGGGATTATAGGACATCAGCTCAGACGCCAAGTTCAGGAAGCAGCTGATTCCCAAGACTCTTAGGAGATACTGTCCATTCTTCCTCCTGTCTACATCACTCCCCGTTTAACTACAATCGCTCCCTTGCCACAGGGAAAGCAGCAAGCCCCAGGCCCAGGCATCCATTTGATTTGCCACTCCGAGAACTGTCTGCTTCATTCTGCTTGGGGAGATATCTTCATCTAATCCTAGTGTTAATTATTTTAATCTGAGCAACACTTTTATCAATTAGATAGAAACCAGCATTCCAAAATAAGTCCCCTAAGTTTGTAGTTTGAGCCAAGATATTTTCTTGAGCCCTAACATATACGACTTTATTAGTTAGAATTTTTCTTATGATTAAAAACATCCAAAAATGTGATATGTGGTCATCTCTCAGGGAGGTCTAGGTCCTTGGAGGCTGGATTTTAGAAATTTCTAAGATTCTCTACAACTTTTAAATTTTATGTTATTTTTCAATCATAATTTCTTTCCTGTGGCTTCTATCACCATTGGAGTTAGAATCTGACAACCTTTAACTTCACACTTTTATGAGATAATAAGTTGGTTTCTTGGGCAAAGGTTGGTTTGTAATCCATTTACATGGACTGATGATTTCTGTTCTTGTTTTCTTCTAACCTAGAACTCAGGTCCACAGTTTTCCACAGGCTAATGGCACTAGGAAACAGATATAAAGAAAAACAGACACTGTTCTGAGTTTCTCTTGAGTGTTTTTGTGCTATGATCTGATAGCATCTATTATGTTCTATGTGCTATGATGTGATAGATCTGATCTATCTGATAGATCTATTGGTTACCTTTACACATTATGTTCCTAAACCTTCTATCCTGCCTCTGGGATATTAGAAATTTGTCTTTACTTGTGTATCACATTAATTTGCTAATGAGCTGGGAAAATTCCCAAACTAAAGACCCAGATTTCAGTTTTTAAAATATTTAATCACAAAATATTGGGACTAGTCACAGGCACACATAGCCTGGGAACTCCTTAAACGCCTGCAACAAAAAGAAAAGAATAGAGGCTACAAATGCAAGTGCTGGGATAGAACCAACTGAGGTCAAACCTGCGCACCACCAGTTACATGCTGCGTGGCCCTGAGTTGGCCACTTAACCTAAAACTCACTTTCTTCACCTTTAAAATGGGAACAATAATAGCAACAACACCATAGGGTGGTTAAGCAGAGTGAACAAATTATTGTGTATGAAGAGAATAGCCCGTGTCTGTCCACAATAGGCATCTGATAAATGTTAGGTCTCACTGTCGTTGTCATCATTAGCACCATATACAAGTGCATTCCCCAAACCCACCACATCTGAGAAACTGAATCTTTCAGGGCCACATGCTGAGAATACACTGGTGGGTGCTCCCCTTCTGTTAATGAAACACAGAGGACAAGTTGATCCTTAGGCAAGTTTCTAAGGAAAGGGGGATACATTTAAAAAGCAAATCATGACTATGTAGCTATTTTAAAATAATGCCACCGCTCTTGCTTCAGAAACAAGTCATAATTTTGTTTATTCTTCATTTCTCATTTCCATATTCATTTAATAACAAAATGGGAGAAACATTAGTGGGAGATAGTAATTGTAAAAGTAGCAATAAAGTTAATGGCAACATTAAAAATACTGTATACCTATAAACATGTCAATATTCAAGGTAATTTGAAATATCAAGTAACTCACAAATTGACAGCACATGTAAGTGAACCATATATTTAGGGTCAGTGGCCTAATTGTTAGTCCATTAAAAAAAGGGAAAAATAAGAATAATTTTGTTTAAAGACCATTCCTAAGTGGTCAATAAAGAATGATTAGTTCATAAAACATCAACTCTGGACATAAATAAATTGAGAAACCCTTTCCAGGAGATTGCCAGGGGAATATTCAGGATACCAGAAGGCAAAACAATGTGAGACTGAAGCCAAGCACTGTAAATCCATCCAGAAAGAGGGCTCCCATGCCTCAGGGCACTGCTTCCAGATCCCCATCCTCTGCTTCTGCATGCAAAATCATGTGTGTGTTTAAAATCAACAATAATAACTATAGCCTTCATCTGCTGATCTAAATGATTCTACAACACACAGGAATCATAGAGCCCAGAATGCTGGCTTAAGGGAGAGCCTAGGTATTGATTCTGCCAGAGTCTATTTCATATGTGAGGGATTTGACATTTGGAAAAACTCTAAAATGGGTTTTCCAGAGGCCAAGAAAGTATCCTGTGAACCTGGGCTGCCATATTAGGCTCCTGAGGGTAGCCTCAGCAACCCTAGCACAACCGTCCAAAAAAGAAGGAAAAAATAACTGAAACACACCCCAGGAGGCTTCTTTTGCTAACGTGTCCAGAAGACCCCTTTGGGAACCTAATGGAAGCTGTGTATCCTCTCCCTTGAAAAGGGTACCAAAAAATCTGAGTGTTTACATCCTCCAGTCCCAACCTGAGCCTGTTTATAACCCCTGCAACAGTAGCAGGAGGTATCATGGAAAGACCAGGCATAAATGAGCTATTTTCATCAAAGTAATTCAAAGAAAGAGCTATGACAGTTGGATCAAACTATTCAGGCCTGGAAATAGAGGACAGAATCCAGGCTGATTTCCTGGCATGTTGGAAATACTGCTTGCCTCTGTAACCAGATCAGATAGCTTGACAATGATGGGAATACAGTGTGACTATCTGGGAGGTAGGGTGGAAGAGAAAAGGGCAACTTATATAAATATAGCTCAGTAAATACACTGGCATAAGGCATTAGGTAGACCTGGATACAAATTCTAGCTATGCATTTAACAGTGATCCCAGCCAGGTTACTTAGCTTGTAACCCCTGATTTCCTTAACTGTATAATTAGGATAACAAGACTAACCTTGCATAGTTGTATTTAGGATTAGGGATTACACACATACCCCCCGACACACACACACACAGAAAGAGAGAGAGAGAGAGAAAGAGAGAGAGCACCCAGCATGGTGTCTATCACGTAACTGGCATGCAATAAAATATGACTGCTATTATTATTAGTTCACTCATTCATTGAATGTATTTATTAACCATTTACTATGGTGCCAAGAACTAGGGTTTTAATAAGCAAGCCAGATGAAGCAGTGTCCTTAAGTTGTTCACAGCCTAATGGAAGCTACAGATAAGGAAACAAACCACTGCACCATGGTGTAATCTTTGTGAGGGTGAGGAATTTTCAGGGTACTATGGAAGCCCCTAAAAGCAACTTGGGGAGTCAGAAATGGCTTCCTGGGAGAACTGCTATTTGAGACAAAGCCTAAAGAATAAAAAGCGTTGGCTGGGCCATAAGGATGGGGGCGAAGATGTCAGGTAGAGGTGCAGGAGGAGGTATCTTGCTCTAGTTCAAGAGCAGATCTTTGAGAGAGCTTGTTAAAGGACAGGCTGGAGAGTGAAGGGAGAGCTTACAAGCCATTTCTCAGAGTTTAGCCTTCACACCATCCCTGTATTGGCAAACAGCAATGGCAAGTATTAAATCATGGGGAGACTAGGCACAGAGAACACATCGATAAACCAAACCAGGTTTACTTACCTGAATAAGGAAGAAACTCAAAATACAGAAATAACTGTATTATCTAAGACCAAGACACAAGCTTCTGGCCACCGAATTCTGCATGAGAGGGTACACAGCTAACAGTGAAAACATGAATGAGTAAGGGTCACACCAGACCTTCCAGAGACCTGATTATCTCCCCCATTTTTAGCCTACCACAGAGGGTCTCATTTAATTCTTTCAGCAACATAAGCTCCACATGTCTACACCCACGAGTGGAAGGCAGTGAGTTTGACCAGCCCTAGTGAAGCCTTCAGACATTCCCTGCTGATTCTCCACTGCCCTGAGACCCAAGGGACCGTCCGTAGGATACCTTTCAATTTTCCCTTAAGGGCATATATGGCTCTGTCATGAACATCTTCAGCTTCTTCAGAACATTTCTCACAGGATGAGCCAAGGACCAGAAGAAATCAGACCACAGTCTCATTTTCTAGTAAGAAAATCCTCTGATAGAATCATGGCCAGTGGTTGAGATAAATTATAGAAGCTTGATGTATGTCATCAAAGCAGTCTTTGCTTCATTAAAACACAATAATGGTCCCTTAAAAATAGGATTGTATTAATAAATTGATGCATGAACAATTTCCAGGAGCATATCTTAAAGTGAAACTCACCTCAAATATTTGTCTAAGGAGAAGCAAACTAGTTGCTGTGGTACAACTGGTTAACCAGTTCTACTTAAAGTCCTCTCTTGTCGTATTAAGTCCCTTTGCCTGGGACTCTATTTCCCTGTTATATTTCTGCCCCAGACCTATCAGATCACCTTTCTTATTTTCCAGGCATTTGGAAACTATCTTTTTCAATCACTTTTCTTTTGTTCAGTGTGGTGTGTGTCATAAAAATAAAGGAGAGGGTCTCCATAGATAGACTGTACTTGTGAACAGTTTCAAAGAAGTTTTAAATAACTCCCTGATTCTTAGAATCAATTTAAAATAAGCCATGTTGTATGGGCATGAGTGCTTCTTGGGGAGATTGGTAATGCTCCCTCGGCTAGCAGTGGAGTAGGTGAGCTAACAAGGAGTTCCTGGTGCCAGGTGGGTCTTTGCACACTGAATTCGTGTCTGTGGGGAGAAGCAGCTGCCACTCAGATCTGAACTGGCAAGAGATGACTTTAACCTTGGGCAATAACTAGAGTTCTGAATAGCAGCTGCTCTGCAAGATTGAGGAAATAACAGAGGTTCTCAGGCAGCATAATTGGATACCAGCTTAAGTTGTTGTTTTGTTTTTTTTTAAGAGAGGGAGAGAGAAAAAAAGGTATGGAAAAGAGAGGAAGAGGAAGGAGAAGAAAAAGAAGAAAAATGGTAACTGGCAACTTTACCACTATCAGGCATCACAATCTAGTCACTAAGCATAGAAGAAAGGCTCTTTTTTAATTAGAGAAATAAGCAGGTTAGTCACACACTAATCAAGACCTATTTTTGCTTGAATTAGGTCAGTCTTCGTTAAATGCCTCTCTAGAAATAGGCGGAGGTCGAACTCTCCATGGGTGGTTTGCATGGATGCAGCAGAGATGACTCATGTTTGCTGATCTTAAACGCTGTACAGATGGCTGGGAGCGGCCGATTAAAACCTCCTTGACAACTCCTCGGAGACTGAAGACCACCCGCCTCCATCTTCACTGGGAGCAAATGGACTGTAGAGTGAGCAACATGGTTTCTGACCTGATCCTCAGGCCAGGGGGTAAACAAAGGCAGCTTGACCTTTTGCTAAACAGAGTGTCCGGGAAAATAATCCTCAGCTTGTTGTGAATGCACGCTGGACAGAGAATTACTGGTACTTTTGTGAACTGGTAGGTCTCTGCACTGGAATAAGAAGCCACCGTAACTGGGTCCTTGTGGTGTGACTGATTCATTTTCAGTCTACCCAGACTGTCCTGGTTTTAAAACTGAAAATCCTGCAACCTGGGAATCCCCTTAGTTCACTGCAAACCAACAATTGGTCATCTTTGCTCTCCTCACAAAGAGTAAGATGCAAGGCCAAATTTTGGCTTGAATGATGCTCCAGGTTCTCCACCGTTGATGAAAAATCACTGAATGAGAAAATGTGCAGGATGAAAGGGATATTAGTAACTACCTGATCCAGTAGTTCTCAAACTTCAGTGTGTATCAGAACCCCCTGGGCTGCTTATTGAAAATGTAAATGTCTGGGTTCTATTCCAAAAATCTGATTCCATCCATATTTCTTAAGTAGGGCCTCAAATTCTGCAATTTTATAAGCACCCTAGATGACTTTGATTATACATGGTCCAAGGACCTATGTTTGAAAAGCAGGGATTTAATTACAGCTCATTTTATGGATAAGAAGTCTATGTTGCCTGAAGCCACACAATACGCAACTGCAACCTGGTCTAAAATAAAACCTCAAATATGCACTCCACTCCTGGTTCAAATTTATTTTCATTTATAGCATTTCGGGGTTACATGGTCCCTTTTCCTTGCGACTGTCTGATCATGTTATCCTTCTCGAAAATATCATTTCAGAAAATATTTGACAAAAAGAAAATAGAGACTTCACTAGATGTAGCCATATTTATAGGGTTTGGCATTTCTTTTCTGTGAGTAGCTGGTGCCAGCTTCAAAGGAACAGAAGCTGTAATGTCTTGTTTTCCTTCTTGAGAAGTTTCTTAGAAGCACCAGCTGCTTTGAGCCAGTTTGCTTTTGTATACAAGGTTCTGACACCTCACACTGATTCAGCCAGGGCAGGGGATGTTAATTTTAAAGGTACCTGAGATTAGACATAATAAAACAATTCAGGCTCCCAAATTTGCAGGTTATGGAATTGGACCCAAGGCATTTCATGTCAGTATGCCTCATCTCTGGTTTTTCCATAGCATATAGAATCAGTCCTTAAATTTCAGGGCAAAGGGTAAGCTTTCTAATGCGGTATTTTAAGCTGGCTTTAACTAAAAAGCTGGCAATTTGGGATGCGGCCCATTTCATGTTGTTTTATTCTGTGTCTGTCTTCTCCCATTTTATTTTTTGTTTTTATATCTGAACGCATACTGCTAGTCTTCAGAAATCTTCCTCCATGTGACTTTTATCTAATAATGCTCATAGACTTGTCCTCTGGAGCTACCTAAGTCTAATTCCTATTCCAGAAGACAATTCTTCAAATATTTGGAAAAAGTTATCAAGACCTACCTAGGCTACACATCCCTAATTTATTCAGGTGTCAAGCGCCCTTTCCAAACTCCTAGTTCTCCTCCAGGTGTGATTTAAAACATTACTGTCTTCTTAAAGTGCGTCATCCAGGACTGAACCCAGATCCTCATCCCCACCCCATCTCCTCACATGCAGCATCTATCATTAGAACTGGGTGAGGTGAACGGAGGAGACCCACAGACCCACAGAAAAGCACAAAGATTTCCACAATCTTTGTGGAATCTTTCACCCTGTGAAAAGGGCCCCATCCAGAATATGGAGGGAGAAAGCATCCATTCCTCTTACCTTCCAGGTGTGGACTGGGAATTGTTTTAGCAATGGTGACAATAAATTGAAGCCAAGTGGAGATGTGGAGACAATCCATTCAAAGCATTGGTATGATTGATGCAATAGACTGAATGTTTGTGTCTCCCCAAAATTCATATGTTAAAACCCTAACCCCAGTGTGATGGTATTTAGAGGTGAGGCCAATGGGAGCTAATTAGATCTGGAGGGTAGAGCCCTCATAAATGGGATGGGTATCCGTCTTAGTCAACTTGTGCTGCTATAACAACATACCGTAGACTGAGTGATTTATAAAGAACAGAGATTTATTTCTTGGAGTTGTGGAGGATATGAAGTCCAAGATCAAGGCACCAGCATTGGTGCCTAGTAAGGGCTGCTCTCTCTTACAGGATGGCATCTAATAGCTGTGTCTTCACATGGCAGAAGGCAGGAGGGCAAGAGAGTGCTCCTTTCAACCTCCAGTCCTTTTATAAGGGTGCTCCACCCTCATGACTTCACGGCAAGTGTGACCTGCCAAAGGCCACACCTCTTAATACTTTTGTATTGGAGGTTAAGCTTTAACGTGAATTTTGGAGTGGCACCATCAATCAAACCACTGTAATACCCTTACAAGGAGAGGCCAGAAAGGTAGCTAGTACTCTTTCCACCACATAAACAACACAACAAGAAGATGGCACATATACACCATGGAATACTATGCAGCCATAAAAAATGATGAGTTCATGTCCTTTGTAGGGACATGGATGAAGCTGGAAACCATCATTCTCAGCAAACTATTGCAAGGACAAAAAACCAAACACCATATGTTCTCACTCATAGGTGGGAAATGAACAATGAGAACACTTGGACACAGGAAGGGGAACATCACACACAGGGGCCTGTTGTGGGGTGGGGGGAGGGGGGAGGGATAGCATTAGGAGATATACCTAATGTTAAATGACAAGTTAATGGGTGCAGCACACCAACATTGCACATGTATATATATGTAACAAACCTGCACATTGTGCACATGTACCCTAAAACTTAAAGTATAATTAAAAAAAAAATAAAATAGGTAAGCTTTATGGTATGTAAATTATATCTTAATAAAGCTGCTTTGAAAAAATGTGAAAAAAAAAAAAAAAAGAAGATGGCCACCCACAAACCAGGAAGCAGGCCCTCACCAGACACCGTATCTGCTACACCTTGATCTTAGACTTCCTAGCTTCCAGAACAGTGAGAAATAAATGTTGTTTAAGCCACCCAGTCTGTGGTGTAATGTGTTATAACAGCTGGAGCTGACTATGATAACCAACTTCTTGAGCCACAGTTCCTACAGACTGGGTTGCATATGTTTCAAAGAAAAGCATTTTTTTGCAATAAAACATTCTTTCTTTATGAATTGTAGAGTTTTGTCTTAACATTTTTGTCCTTTAACAACTTTAGTGAGATACAATTCACATATCTCACAGTGCATCCATGTATAATTACAATTTAATGGTTTTTATTATACAGAATTGTGCAACTATCACCACTGACAACCTTAGAATGTTTTCATCACCTCAAAAACATAATCAAATTTTAGGCATTATCCTAATCAGTTTATTTACTAATTTCACCCATTTACAGGACATTTACTTTGTATAGTAATGACTGTCCAGTGAGTACTAAATATTATAAGAACTCAATATGAAAGAATGAGGAATAAAGAGGGAGATTTACTACTTGGAGACTAAATGACCCTGGTGTACAATATGAATATGCCATCTATTTATTTATGCCATTTATTTATTACTATGCCAATTCTGTATAGCAACTAAGAGCAAAGACTCTGGGGCCAAATTGGCTGGGTTCAAATATTGCTTTCACTACCTCCTGACCCTGGGAAGGTCAGTTCCATGTGAAACATGAAGACAATCATTGTTCCTACCTCATATGATTCTTACAAGGATTAAATAGATTAATATGCACAATATTTAGGACTGAGCTGGTTCTCAATCAGTGTTTGCTAATCTTATCGTATATAAAGTAATCCTGTATATTCTGACCTTCTACTAGGGTAATCCTTCATGACTATGAAGGCTGT
Source organism: Pongo pygmaeus (assembly GCF_028885625.2). Lineage (NCBI taxonomy): Eukaryota > Metazoa > Chordata > Mammalia > Primates > Hominidae > Pongo > Pongo pygmaeus. Next base: position 68,032,507 of record NC_072373.2, on the reverse strand, counting down.
GAGATTTTGTATTTGTACATATACTCTGCCAGCAGTTCAGTATGCATCAAGAATGTGGTTAGAATGAGATATCTTTGAAATTATTCATGATTGGGTGTTTTACCTGGGAGAAAAATTAGAGATAGTCTAATCTTATTTAATGGATGAAAAGGAAACAAAAAAGAAGCTCAGAGAGGTAACTTATTCACTCAAGTTCACACAGCTACCGAATGGCAGTTCTTGACTTAAAAACAAGGTTTTCTGTCATTTAAGTTTGCCAGTGCCCAGAATGGTACTTAGTACATAATAGGTACTAAAATGTTTAATTGAAGGAAATGGATGATTCACTTAGAATATGCTAGAGTGATATAAGAGAGTCACTGACCTTTCAGTTTCTTTATTGCAACATGCTTTCTCTCACCTCCGGACTGAGGCATGCATTTTTATTTACCTTGAAAATCTTTCCCAACTATCTTTTGCCAGCTTCCTACTCAACCTTCAGGAGGAGCTGAGGCGAAAAATCTTCCCCAATGGCAAATAAGTCTGGGTGGAGCACTTCTTCTATGTACTCCCATAGTACCTTGTACTTTCCCTGTTATCACAATATTATATAATCACACCAAATTATAATTGGTCAATCCATTCCACTAGAATGTAAGCTACACAAAGGCAAGGACTGTGTTAATGTTTCAACAGTTTTTATTTCTGACACAACAGGGACCTAGCATACAGTAATAATATTTTCAGAGGGACATTAGAAACCATGGAAGGAACTGATGATTGTTCCCAATATTTGTTCTCCCTTCTTCTTCTAAGAACAGAATTTTCTCACTGGTATTTTAGGTCACATGACTACCAAACCAGAGACAGCATTGCCCAGCCCACCTTGGAGCTAGATATAGACAGTGATTAAGTTTTCACCAGTGGAAACAAAGTGTGGCAGGCCTGGTCTTACTAACAAAGGCCTCCATAACAACTGTTTCAGCACTGACTGAGTGGTTAAGTTAAATATTAAAAGCTGATAGAGCCAATGCCCTTACACAAAGGCTGGAATGTAACAAAAGCCCACCAAGAGTTTTGCCCACACCTTTCCTGGGCCTTAACAGGATAACTAAGATAACAAGATAATGAAGGAGTTCTTAACAGAACCCGTTTAGAATTAAACAAGTTTTACTGGGGTTTTGAAAAAACTCTCCAGACTTCCACGAACAAGTTTACTGGGGGTCTGAAGGAACTCCCCAAACCTCCATAATTTAGCAGAAGACAAGATAAGGGTAATCATCCCAGCACCTGGACACATTTAGGTTAAGTAAATTTACTAAGGATTCAGAAGGAGGTCTTCAGGACTCAGATCTTGGTTATAGATTAAAAGAAGTTAATCACTTTGTCTTTAGATAAATGCACACTTGCACACAGACATATAGCTTAGAAGGTATATAAGCTATGGAAAACTTTGTAATTTTTGAGTTGTTCTGGCGGTATTTTCCAAGTCTTCTCCCTGTACCTGGTTACAGAAATAAACTCTCTTCTTTCCCGGTTCATCTGCATCTCATTACTGGGCCACGAGAATAAGCAGCTTGACCCTCATTTTGGTCTGGGAACAAAAGTGCAAGTGATACATACAACTTTCTTAAAAAGAAATGCTTACAATCGACTTTTTCCTCTTCCCTTCTTTCTTTGGGCTAGAAGGCAGATGTGGTGTTGGTAAGCCAAATGGGAGCAGGTGAGGGCGGAAAATATGCCCAAGGGATGGTGAAGCAGCCAGGTAGAAGGAAACAAAGTTCTTGGATGATCGTGTAGGTAAGGTAGTACCGTCTGACCTACGATGACTGGCTGCCTAACTTTGGATTGTTAAATGAGGAAATATATAAACCTATAACTTGTTCGAACTCCTATGCTTTGAGGTCTTTGTTACAGCTTCTTAGGCCATTCCTTAACTAAAATAAGAACAAAGCATGAGTATACCAAACAATCACCCACCATTCAGAGCCTTTGAAATTCTAGATACTAGCATTACTTAAGCTCTATTGCTTGCAAAGAATAGCTACATCCACTCAGGTTAGCACTAGTACTGGAGGAAATTTCATAAGGCTATCTCTGGACATAAGAATAGCAGTAATCTTGACCATATGACCAGATGCCACTGAGACTGGAAAAAGTTTGTAGTCTGCAGAATTCTGGTGACCTGGCAGATAGGCTAACAACTGACCCCTTAGAAGCAGGCATCCATTCAAGGCAACCCCGTGTCCCCAGCCCACACCATCAGCATGACTCAGCTACTCTCCCCATGGCTGATTCCCCCTGGTCTTTCCACTTCTTTCTTCTTTTTTTTTATGTAATTCTGATTCTCTCATGTCTCAGAGTTCAAAAGCTCAAGGGGGGAAAAAACCCCTGATTAACCCAATTTAAGCAACATCTAATGGGCCACTGGCCAAACTATAGATGGGCAGCTTTTATTTGAGATGTCTTTCATGCATAAATTAGCTGCAGCTAAATTGGGATTAGGAGTCATATGGCACAGAACATGGCCATGTCTGTATTAGAATCTGCTCGATAGTTTGTCTTCAGCAGGAGTATATTAGTTTTCCATTGCCGTTATAACAAATTTCTAAAAATTTACTGGCTTAAAGTGACACAAATTTTGTTATCTTACACTTCAATAGAGCAGAAAGCCAACATGGATCTTACCTGGCAAAGGTCAACAAGTAAGCAGGGTGTATTCCCTTCTGGAAACTCTAAGGGAGAATGCATTTCCTTTCCTTTTTTAGCTTCTAGAGACCTCCCACATTCTTTTGCTCATGGCCTGCTCTTCTGTCTTCAACGTCTGCAACATCTGGCCATGTCCTTCTCATACTGCTATCTGTCTGGTTCTCTCTTTTGCCTCCCTTTTCTGCTTTTAAATACCCTTGGTTTTACATTTGGCCCACTCAAATAATCCAGGATAATCTCCCTATTTTGAGGTAAACCAATTAGCAAACTTAATTCCACCTTCTCCCTTAATTCCTTTTTGCCATGTAATAATGTAACATGCAGGTTGGAGGAATTAGATGTGAACATCTTCAGAGGGTCATTATTCTGCCTACCACAAGGAGACTACAGACGAAAGTTTGCTGGCCTACCGTGATAACTTTCTCCTATATTTTCTTTTGGGACAAACATTTTGTATATTTTGTTTATGGTATTAAGAATTGCAGCTCCTTTTTACCCCATATGGATATCAAGTTGTTCTAGCACCCTTAAAACAGAAACAAAAGCAAAAGACTAAACTTATTCCATTCAATTATATTGAATTGTTAAAACAGAAATCAACTGACCATATACATGTGGGTCTATTTCTGGAATATTTATAATGTTCTATTGTTCTATAAGTTTATACCAACCATACTGTCTTGATAGTTTTATAATAAATCTTGAAATCAAATAGTGTTAGCCCAACATTTTCTTTTTCAAAATTGTTTTGACTATTCTTAGTGCTTTGTATTTTTACATAAATTGTAGAATCACCTTGTCAATTTCCTCAATAGTAGCCTGTTATGATTATAATCTGGATTGTATTAAATCCTTTCAAATATTGCTGGGTTAATTTTATAAATTGCTTAGTTCAAATCTGTTAATATTTTATCAAGGATTTTTACATTTATGGTTATGAGAAATATTGGTCTATAGTTTTTTTTTTCTTGTAATATTTTGGGGATAAGAATAATGACAGCCTCATGTCTTGAGAGAGGTTTTGATGTACACCTCTAACTCTATAGATTTAGAATAGTTTCAAGCAATAAACCCATCCTGGTGTTCCCCAAAGTCCTTTTATCCTGGACAATGATCAGCCCTCTCTGTGAGCCTGAGATTCATTGATATAGACCTGAATGTGTGCAGAGGAGTATTACAGAAAAGATAAAGGTAGAGACCAAAAACTGATTCCCAGCCCTGGTAAAATTTATAAAATAACTAAGTGGAGAAGTCAATACAGCCTAAATAAAGGTAAAAATAACCTCTGCTGAAAAGTTTTCTCATTTGTTATCATTTAGTCTGAGCTGAAATGTATTGGGGGAAATGGGTAATATTTGTATATGTCTGCACTCCCCTTGCTACCTTTCAGCCTAAAGCTGTAGTGCATCCATAGGAATGGCTATGTCCTTCACTGTAAATGATTAGCATCATAATTTCCAAGCACAAGTATTAAATATGAATACTTGTAAAAAAAACTTCCTTTTTACAAGTATTCATATTTATGAGAAATAAAACCCTCTTCCTTTTAAAGTCACCAACTAAGGCCTCTTAGGGCACTCTTGCCTTGTTTTGATCAAACTTGCAGAGCAGCAACTGTTACTGTTTAGAAGGAATGACTTTTAGAAAGGACCATACTGTCTCCTTAAAATTGTTTCCTGTGTGAAAGCTATAAGACTGTAAGTAGGAAATGCACACACATACAAGTAGGGTATATATCTACACATTAAAACCACAAATGCACGTGTGTATTTAAAAGTTCATTACTACTCAGCCATAAAACAGAATGAATTAATGGCATTCACAGCAATCTGAATGGGATTGGAGACCATTATTCTAAGTGAAGTAACTCAGGAATGGAAAGCAAAACATCGTATGTTCTCACTCACAAGTAAGAGCTAAGCTATGAGGATGCAAAGGCATAAGAATGATAAAATGGACTTTGCGGACTTGGAGAGAAAGGGTGGGAAGGGGGTAAGGAATAAAGGACAACAAATTAGGTTCAGTGTATACTGCTCAGGTGATGAGTGCACCAAAATCTCACAAATCACCACTAAAGAACTGACTCATGTAACCAAATACCACCTGTTCCCCAAAAACCTATGGAAATAAATTTTTTTAAAAAGTTCATTTCAAATGGCAATAATTTATTGAGACCTTTCTAGATTCTAGGAACTGTGCTAAGGACTATGAGGGATTCACAGATGTCAAATAAGGAAGGGACTTTGAATGAAATAAGCTTACAAATCAGATGAGAACATTAACATTCATATACATAATTCTAGGACATAGGAAAGAGTAATAAGGTTTAAAATGCTAGAAAGAGGCACATATATACAACCTGAGAGGGTGAAGGTGCCAGCTACTGCCTGCTACATTGTAAGTTCTCAATAAATATTTATATAGTGGATACATGGATGATGAATAAGTATCTCTGGTCATATCCCTTACATACAATTATTGAATAAACTATTGTTGAGCAGGGGGAGAAGACTGGGGACTATAAGAATACTATTTGAATAATTTTGCCCTTCATCTATGCTACAGGCCTGTGTAATCCAGATATATCAGAAAGAGATGTTTCTGGATGGTTTTTCTAATATTCTTTCTGGAGGATATTTTATAATGAAATGCTGTGTTGCTATCTCATTAGTTATCAATATTAGGCTCACTCTGGCTCTCTACCCACAATATACAACCAGGAAGCATGATTCCCGGAAAGTTGCAGCATTACACAAAAGCAGATGGAGGATCCAATCTGGATATAAAGAGTCTGCTAGTAAAAGAGAAGCCAAATAATGTCTGCTGCTGAGAAATGCTAGAGAACAGTATTTTCCTCTAGGGCAGCCCATATGACTTCTAGAATTTCATTCCTCTCCCCTACCCCTAAATGTAAAATAATTCTACTTTCAAAAAGTGAGGCTATAAAAACTTCTGCTTCCATCCAAGATGAAATAATAGGGTCTATGTTTAACTTCAAACAACCAAAAAAAAAAAAAAGGACCATCTATAGGTAACAATAGTTTGTAAGACACTGCATATCTGGCAATGAAGAAGAGTAATCCTTGAGACACAGGAAACAAATGAAGTGAGTACTATGATTGCCCCAGCATAGTTTCTTGAGAAAGTTTGCAGGCCATGGTTTAAGGGCTGGGAGAAGGGGACCCATATGGAGCCCAGTGAACTCCTTGAGCTGAGGAGAGGAGAGGTTGTGGGAGACCATGGAAGTTCACACTGGCAGAATAGAGTACCAGAAAGGAAAGAGCTTCAAAGAGAACCCTGGAGCTCTGTAGCGATTTCCCCTTGAGAATTGAACTGAATACTGATCAGCCCATGCATATGAAAAAACTAACCATAGCTCGGAAGAAACCCATTTCAAATGATTACAGGTAACAATGTCTGGTGATAAGACAATGCAAGAATCTAGAATGAAAAATCAGATTAATGGGGTATTGGATATATTTCCCAAAAGGTATTTAACTCCTAATAGGGAACAATTAGTCCTAGGAAAACATTTCTAATTCTGCCTTACAAATCTTAACAACAAAACTTTAAAGGATCAAATTATTTCCAGGTAACATAAAAACAACCCAGAACAGAATTCAAGGATATTAATTGAAATACAAAAATATACAGTGCCCCACAAAGTAAAATGTAAAGTGTCCAACATCTAATCAAAAATTTTCACGAGGCAAAGAAGCAAGAAATACAACTCATGAGATAAATTAGTAAATTGAAGCTGACTTGGAACTGACAGAGATGTTAGAATTAGCAGACAAGGACACTGAAACAATTATTATGACTGTGTTATGTATGTTCAAAACATTAAGAAGAGACATAGAAGACATTAAAATTACCCAAATTGAGCTACTGGAGATGAAAATTACAAAGTGTGAGATGAAAAATAAACTGGGTGAGATTAATAGCAGATTAGATTTTGCAGAAGAAAAGACTAGTGATTTTAAAACATACATAGTAAATAGAAAACATGCAAAAAACAAAATTAAAAAATATGAATAGAGCATCAGCGATCTTTGGGCCAACTTTATGAAGCCCAACTAAAGTGCAACTTGAATTTTTTAAGGTGGAGGAACAGAAAAAATATTTTTAAAATAATGGTTGAAAAATTTCCAAAGTTGATAAAAACTATAAGCTCACCCAGGAAGCTAAATGAACCACAAACACAAGAAAATGAACCACACAAACACAAGAAACAGAAGTAAATATACACCAAGGCATGGCATATAATTGCTCGAAGTCAGTGATATAAGAAAATCTCAAAAGCATCTAGAGAAAAGAAGACATAATACATACAGAGTGTGGTGTGCACAACAATTTCTTCCTAAAGATATCCATGTCCTAACCCTTGGAACCTATAAATGTTAGGTTTCATGGCAAAAAAGAATCAAGGGAGAAGAGAGAGTTAAGTTTGCTAATCAGCTAACTTTAAGATAGAGAGGTTATTTGGGTTGATTTGAGCGAGCCCAATGTAATCACAAGAGTTCTTAGAAGTGGAAGAGGGAGGCAAAAGAGAGGACCAGAGATGGCAGTGTGAGAAGGACATGGCCTAACGTTGCTGATTTTGAAGGCAGAAGAGGGGACCAGGAGCCAAAAATGTGAAAGGTTTCTACAATCTGGGAAAGGCAAAAAAAAAAAAAAAAAAGGTTTCCCCCTAGGGCTTCCAGAAAAGAATGTAGCTCATGAGTCCATTTCAGATTTCTGACCTCCAGAACTGAAAGGAAGTAAATTTGTACTGTTTTAAGCTACTAAGTTGCTTGTAATTTGTTACCGCAGCAAATAAAAAGTCAATAGACAAAGTAACAAATAAAAGAATGACAGCTGATTTCTTACTGGAAGCATTGCAAGAGAGAAGATGGCTTAACATCTTTAAAGTGCTAAATTTTTTAAAATGTGAAACTTTTTTTTTAAAATGAAGGTTAAGTAAAGTTTCTTTCAGATGTACAAAAGCTGAAAGACACAGTAGATAAATGTTTAAGGAGGTCCTTCAGGCAAAAGGAAAATGACCCCAGATAGAAATATGAATTTACACACACAAAAAATGAAAAGCACTGGAAATAACTACATGTGTAAATATAAAGTATTTTTATTATTTACATATTTGTTAAAGATAAAGTTTTAAATCAAAGAAATAATGTATTTTTACAACGTCTGTAAAAGTAAAATTTATGACAAGAGACTTACAGTAGTACACTTTTCATTTCTCATTTCAGGAGGGGAGAAATGAAAAGTGTACTACTGTAAGTCTATTGTAAGTAAACAGACTTACTAGTGTAAGTCTACTGTAAGTCTCCCCTCCTGAAATGAGGGGAGAAATGAAAGTGTAGTATTATAAGTGTCTTATATCCTGTTAGAAGTGGTTTATCACTTGAAAATAGACAAATAATAAGTTAAAGACATATATGACAAACCCTAAGGCAACCACTACAATGACAAAGCAAAGAGTTATAGTGAATAAACCAATAAAAAACTAAATTGAATTGTAAAAATACTAAATTAATCCAAAGGAAGGCAGAAGAAGAAGAAAATGAAAAACAGATGGGAAACAGAAAACACTAGCAACATGATACATTAAAACTAGAAATCTCAAGAATTACATTAAGTGGTGTAAATACACCAATTAAAAGGAGAGACTGTCAGATTAAAATAAAATTTAAGGCTCAACTTTATGCTGCTTATAAGAAACACATTTCAAATATAAAGACAGAAGTAGATTTAAAATAAAAGGAGGAAAAATACACAACGCTGATAATAGTTTTTAAAAACCTGAAGTGGTAATACTAATATTAAAGAAAATAGATTGCAAAGTAAAGATTACCAGGAATGAAAGAAGTTAATTTATAATGCTAAAGGGGTCATTTCATCCAGTAGAAATAATCATAGAGGTTTATGCACCATGTGACAGAATTTCAAAACACATAAAACAAAAATGGATAGAACTGCAAGAATAAATAAGCATATTCACAATTATTGTTGGATATTTCTATACTCCTCTCACATTTGTTGATAAAACTGACAGGAAATCAGTAAGGATATTGCAGACTTGAATACCTCCCTCATTATTTGACCTAGTTGAAGACCATAGAAGATTAAACAATAATATAAGAGATATTTTTAGATGAACAAGCAATATTTATCAAAATAGACAATACTGTGGGCCATTAAAAAGCCTCAAGAAATTAAAAAATATTCAGCTAACATAAAGTATGTTCTTTCATTACAATGAAATGAAACTAAAAGCCAGTAACAAAAAGTTTTATGGAAAATCACTCAAATAATTGGAAACTAAATAATATGCTTCTAAATAACACAAGTCAAAGAAGAAATCAAAAGGGAAATTAAAATGTATTTTGAGCTTAATGAAAATGAAAAGACTACATATAATTTGTGAGATGCCATAATTTTATAGCATTAATGCCAACATTAGAAGAGGGGGAAAGCTTCAAATCAATGACCTCAGCTTCCATCTTAGATAACTAGAGAAAGAAGAACAAATTAAATCTGAAGGAAGTAGAAGAAAGAAAATTTCAGATAAGAAATTAATGAAATAGAAATTGGAAAAAAAATCAATAAAATGAAAAGCTGGTTCTTTGAGATGAAGTGATAAATCCCAAGCTTGACAGATTAGGAAAGAAAGAGAAAAGATACAAACAAGTAGTATCAATAATTAGATAGAAGACATTACTACATAGTCTAGTAATATTAAAAACCTAATAAGGGAATATTATGAATAAATTTATCTAAATACATTTGACAACTTAGATTAAATTTGTAGTTAAAAACCTTCCCATAAAGAAAACCCCAAGCTCACATGGCTTCACTGGTTAAGTAATACCAGTTCTATACAAACTGTTCCAGAAAATTGAAAAGGATGGACTACTTCTCAAGTCATTCTATGAGGTTATTACTAAATTGATGTTAAAATCAGGTAAAAACATTACAAAAAGTGAACTACCAATTACTATCCTCATAAATATTAATGCAAAAGTTATAAATAAAATTTTAGCAAATTAAATCCATCAGTATGTAGAAATAATAATACATCATGACCAAGTGAAATTTTTTCAGGAATGTGAGATTAGTTCATCATGCAACAATCAATTAATGTAGAATTATGAGAAGATGCAGAGTAGGAATGACCAGAAATCTGTCTCCCCACCTAGACAACAATTACACTGGTAGAATCTGTCTGATGTAAAAATGTTGAAACTGAAGTCTATTGAAGGCATGTAACTTCCAAAGGAAGCTTTAGACTATAAATTACAATTAATTTCAGTTAGTTTCAGCTCTTTGCAAAGTAGTAACTACTCCTAATTCTCCACTCCTCATTCCTGTAGGGGACAGCTGTGCATGTTTTCCTGGAGTAGCTTGCACAAAGTTTGTGGGAGCCAAGGTGGGCAAAAGTACAATGTCCTTCCAACAGTGAAGATCTGTGTTCTCATCTTAGAGATATAGACAAAGAGATGACAGCCAATGTTGTTACACCTCCCCACTACATTGTTTCAAGACCCTCCTCCTCTGGCTGAAATGACTTTCATAGTATTTAATGATCTAATGCTTTGATTTGCCACCTCCTTTATTTGCAGTGCCCCCTTCTCTATTTTTTCTTTTCCCTGACAGGGACCCAGATATTGAAGACTAGGTCATTCAAAAGCAACCATACATATGAGGCATAAGTAGAAAGTCACCATGCCTCCCAAAGACAGATATCCCAAAAGATTAGCAAAAAAACCTTAAGTTTATACTTCAGGCTGAACTATGGCCAGAGACTGCCTACAATAACTAAAAACAAAAACAGCAAACACTGGCAAAGAAAGATAATTAAATTTCCAGAGTTACCACATTGTTAGATTCAAATGTTCAGTGTTCAACAGCAGAAAATCACAAGGCATACAAAGAAATAGGAAAGTATAGCCCTTTCAAGGGAAAAAAATATCAACAGAAACTGTCCCTGTAAAAAGACCTGATGATGAATTTTGTAGGCAAAAACAGATAGCTTAAAAATGCTCAAAGAACTAGAGGAAGATGTGGAGAAAGTAGAGAAAGTCAATAAAATTATGTATGAACAAAATGCAAATATTAGAGATAGAAAATATAATAAGAAACCAAAAGGAAATTCTGGAGCTAAATCAATAAAATTATGTATGAACGAAATGGAAATATTAGAGAGAGAAAATGTAATAGGAAACCAAAAGGAAATTCTGGAGCTAAAAAGTACAATAACTGAAATGAAAAATTTACTAGAAGAGGTCCAGAGGCAGATTTGAACAGGCAGAGAAAAGGATCAGCAAACCTAAAGTTGGAACAACAGAAATTACTTAGTCTGAGCAACAGGAAAGCAAAAAAGACTGAAGGAAAGTAAGCAGAGGCTAAGGGACCTGTAGGCCAACATGAAGCAGACCAATTTACTAATAATAAGTTCCAGGAAGAAGAGAGGGAAAGAGCCAAAGGGGCATACAGAATAGTTGAAGTGGTAAGTGAAAGTTCAAGCTCGATGAAAGATATAAACACCCAAGAAACTCAACCAACTCTAAGTACAATGAAGATAAAAAGCCCTACGGTGAGACACATGATAATCAAACTGCTGAAAGACAAAGAACCATGAAAGCAGCAAGAGAGAAGTGACTCCTCACATACAACAGATCTTCAATACATTATTAGTAGATTTTTCATCAGAAATTTTGGAGTATAGAAGGCAGTGGGCTGATATATTCAGAGAGCTAAAAGGAAAAAAAAAACAAAACCTGTCAACCAAGAATTCTATATCCAGCAGAACTGTACTTCAAAAGTGAAGGAGAAATTAAAACATTCCCAGATGAACAAAAGCTGAGAGAGTTCATTATCACAAGACTTGCCTTGGGATAAATGCCAAAGGGAATCCTGCAGGCTGTAATGAAAGAACACAACACAATAACTTGAAGTGATGAAAAGAAATAACTATCACAGCAAAGGTAAATCATGGGCAATTATAAAAGCTAGTATTACTGAAGCAATGGTGTGTAACTCTACCTTTGTTTTCTACATGATTTAAGAGACATATATTTTTAAATAGTCTAAAAGCTAATATTATTACTTAAGTTTACAACTTTATATTTTATTATCTAACTTATGAAACTAATGCATTTAAAATTTGACTAATTTATGTTTCTGAACACACAATGTATAAAGATGTAATTGTATAAAATCAACAACTGAGGGGGTGAGAACAGAGCTGTTAAAAAAGAAAAGTTTTCATATGCTATTGAAATTAAACTGGTATAAATTAAAATCAAAGTATTACAACCTTAGGATTTTAAGTGTAATCCTCATGGCAATCATAAAGAAAATGGTTAAACAACATACAAAAAAGAAAATAAGAAATAATTTAAATGTTTCACTACAAAAATTCAACTAAACACAAAAGAAGATAGTAATGCAAGAAACTAGGGACAAAAATGCTATAAGCCATAAAGAAAAAGTAGTAAAATGACAGAAGTTTCTCATATCAGTAATTACTTTAAATGTAAATAGATTAAACTCTACAATCAAAAAGACAGAGATTGTCAGAATAAAAAAAATCCAACCATATGCTATCCACATAAAGATATCCGTATCGCTGAAAGTGACAAAATAGAAAAGAATATTGTATGCAAATAGTAACCAAAAGAAAGCAAGAATGGCTATATTAATATCAGGCAAAATATATTTTAAATCAAAAAAAGACAGGATAAGGAAAGATATTATATATAATATTTAATCCAGCAAGAAAATATAACATACATTTCATAATAGATATAACATTATATCTATTATAAACATTTATGCACCTAATAACTGACCATCAAATATGTGAAGCAAAAATTGACATTATGGTGATTAAACAACACACACTTAGAAAACGAATAAATCAAAGAAGAAATCATGAGAGAAATTAGAAAATACTTAGTGATGAATGAAAATAAGACTACAACATACCAAAACTTACAGGAGGCAGCAAAAGCAGTGCTAAGGGAAAAATTTATAGCTATAAATGCTTCCATTAAAAAGCCAGAAATGTTTACATTAAAAAGCCAGAAATATCTCAATAATCTATCTTTACAATGTAAGCACCTAGGGAAAGGACAACAAACTAAACCCAAAGCTAGCAGAAGAAAGTAAATAATTAAGAGTAGAGCAGAGATAGAGTGGAAAAAAAGAGAGAGAACAGAAAAATAAGAGAAAAAATATCAACAAAACCAAAAGTGAGTTCTTCAAAATGATCAGCAAAATTGACAATCCTTTAACTAGATGAACTAAGAAAAAAGAGAGAGAAGATTCAAATTACTGAAACTGGAAATGAAAGTGAAGACATTACTGTTAATTCTACACAAAGAAAAAGAATCAGAAGATAGTACTATGAACAACTGGATGCCACCAAGTTGGATAACTTACATAAAACAGACAAATTTGAGGAAACACAAAACCTACCAAGATGAAACTTCAAAGAAATAGAAAATCTGGATAGACCTATAACTAGTAAGGAGTTAAATAAGTAACTAAGAAATCTTCCCTCAGGGAAGGTCGAGAAGGCAAATGAAACACTCAACAGGCATTTAAGGAAACTAACACAAGAAACTCATCTCCCATGACCTACTCTTTTGCCTATGGCCCTGTAGAGAATCCAAAATTCTCCTCACAAAATAGGGCTCACTCCATAAGAAATGCTGTATGGACCACCTTTTCTCACAAATGACCTCCTACTTGATCAGGAAATGGCCAACTTGGTCAAAGATATAACTCATTTGGCAAAATATCAACAAAACCTTAAAAACCTACCTGAAGGATGTCACAGAGAAAAGAGAACAGAGTTGTTTCAACCAGGAGACCTAGTGTTGGTCAAATCTCTCCCCTCTACCTCCCCACCTATGGACTCTTTGTGGGAAGGGCCATACTTGGTAATCCTGTCTACTCTCACTGCAGTTAAGGTGGCAGGAGTGGAATCTTGGATTCACCACACCCGAGTTAAACTTTGGATATCCCCTGAGGAACCTGCAGGACCATCAGCTCAGGAATGCCAAGATCAGCCAAACCAGCCTTGATACACCTGTGAACCGTTAGAGGACTTGCACCTCCTATTTTGGAAGGAAACATTCCAGACTAAAAAGGCTCCTATCACTGATCCTGAGGAAAGACCCCTTCCTCCTTAAAAAAGATAAGTGAAAACAGCATACTAACCATACTCTTTGTGATAGGACTATATACTGTAGTTCCTGCCAGGATGAAAATCCTAATCACATCAACCTTCTTTCTATCTTCCTTCCTTCTGACAGCAATTTACTCCTACCTCTAACTCAGACTAGATAAAATGATCTCATTTTCCAGAGTACCCTCTTTACCTTCCTATTTGCTCTTTGCCTATGTATCCCTCCTGCTTCCTTGGATACCTCATACAAGCACCCCTCCCCTTCCACTAGCTCCTAATTACCTCTACAGGACTCTCAACTTAACTCGCTCTCTGTTAAACCAGTCCAATCCTTCCCTGGCAAATGACTGTTGGCTTTGTATCTCTCTATCAACCTCTGCCTACATTGCCACTCCCATTTCCACAAAAAACTGAGTCTTTACCAACTTAACCTACCACCCTTATTATGAAGGAAAAAGACCCTTTCCGACTTCTAAATATGCAATCATTAGCTGACTTCCCCATATCTGATGGACCAAGAATACCCTAACAGGACATGCAGTCCAACTTTTACGTTCTTACATTTCCAACCTCACCTATTACACAAGCAATGAAAACCCATACAAGGCCCTGTAACCATGAATACTATCTTAACTTTCCAAGCCCCTTTAGGCATCCAACACAACCTGTTATCAGGCCTGCCCCTGGGGCACCTACTACCGCTTGAGTGTAATTACATCCTACAACTTCAAGCCCCAACTGATCATAGTAACTTCTGAGTCACCCAAACAGCTCCACTCAGATGGCTTGTCTGCTTCTCAGGGCCCCCCAAAATCATCACCTCCTCCCTGCTTAACAAACAGTCGAGGTTTTCTAATGGCAAACATACTCCCTGCATGACCATTCACCCCTGGACTCCCCACTCCAGCAGCGCCCCCACCACTAGTGAATGCCTTCTTATCCCCTCTTTCAATCATTCTCTTGAATGGTTCCTAGTGGATACAAAACTTCTTTTCTCCAATGGGAAAATAGAACACAGGGAGCCACTCCGTTTGCTCCCAACACCCCTTTCCAGCCACTCACTGGAGCTACCTTGGCAAGTACTCTAGGAGTATGGGAAAATGAAAACAACAAACTCACACACCTGTTTAACATACATAACTAGTTCTGTCCACCCACCCAAGGTATATTCTTCTTATGTGGAACATTGACCTATATCTGCCTCCCCACTAACTGGACAGGCACCTGCACATTAGTCTTTCTAAGTCCCAACATTAACACTGCCCCCGGAAATCAGACCTTATCAGTACTCCTCAAAGCTCAAGTCTGTCAGCACAGAGCCATACAACTAACACCCCTACTTATAGGGTTAGGAATAGCTACTGCTACAGGAACCGGAATAGCCAGTTTATCTACTTCATTATCCTACTACCACACACTCTCAAAGGATTTCTCAGACAGTTTGCAAGAAATAACAAAATCTATCCTTACTTTACAATCCCAAGTAGACTCTTTGGCAGCCATGACTCTCCAAAATCGCCGAGGCCTAGACCTCCTCACTGCTGAGAAAGGAGGACTCTGCACCTTTTTAGGGGAAGAGTGTTGTTTTTACACTAACCAGTCAGGGATAGTACGAGATGCCACCCAGTGTTTACAGGAAAAGTCTTCTGAAATCAGACAATGCCTTTCAAACTCTTATACCAACCTCTGGAGTTGGGCAACATGGCTTCTCCCCTTTCTAGGTCCTGTGGCAGCCATCTTGCTGTTACTCGCCTTTGGGCCTTGTATTTTGAACCTTCTTTTCAAATTTGTTTCCCCTAGAATCAAGGCCATCAAGCTACAGATGGTCTTATAAATGGAACCCCAAATGAGTTCAATTAACAACTTCTACCAAGGACCCCTGGACTGACCCACTGGCACTTTCACTGGCCTAGAGAGCTCCCCTCTGGAGGACACTACAACTGCAGGGCCCCTTCATTGCCCCATCCAGCAGGAAGTAGCTAGAGCGGTCATTGGCCAAATTCACAACAGCAGTTGGGGTGTCCTGTTTAGAGGGGGGATTAAGAGGTGACAACACGCTGGCAGCCCTCGCTTGCTCTCAGCACCTCCTTGGCCTCGATGTCTGCTCTGGCCATGCTTGAGGAGCCCTTCAGCCTGCCGCTACACTGTGGGAGCCCCTCTCTGGGCTGGCTGAGGCTGGAGCCAGCTCCCTCTGCTTGTGGGGAGGTGGGGAGGGAGAGGCATGGGCGGGAACCAGGGCTGTGCACAGCGCTTTCAGGACAGCGCGAGTTCTGGGTGGGCGTGGGCTTGGTGGGCCCCGCACTCAGAGTGGTTGGCCAGCACCACCAGCCCTGGGCAGTGAGGGGCTTAGCACCCAGGCCAGCAGCTGCAGAGGGGGTGCCAGGTCCCCCAGCACTGCCAGCCTGCTGGCGCCATGCTTGAATTCTCGCCGGGCTTCAGCCGCCTCCCTGCAGGGCAGGGCTCAGGACCTGCAGCCCACTATGCCGGAGCCCCCCTGGTGGGGGGCTCCCAGATGGCCTGAGCCTCCCCGACGGGTGCCACCCCCTGCTCCATGGCACCCAGTCCCATCAACTGCCCAAGGGCTGAGGAGTGCAGGGGCATGGTGTGGGACTGGCGGGCAGCTCCGCCTGCGGCCCTGGTGCAGGATCCACTAGGTGAAGCCAGCTGGGCTCCTGAGTTGGGTGGGGACTTGGAGAACTTTTATGCCTAGCCAGAGGATTATATATGCATGCACCAATCAGCATTCTGTGTCTAGCTCGGGGTTTGTGGATGCACCAATCAGCACTCTGTATCTAGCTAATCTGGTGGGGACTTGGAGAACTTTTATGTCTAACTAAAGGGTTGTAAATACACCAATCAGCACTCTGTATCTAGCTCAAGGTTTCTAAACGCACCAGTCAGCACTCTGTGTCTAGCTCAAGGTTTGTAAACACACCAATCAGCACCCTGTGTCTAGCTCAAGGTTTGTAAATGCACCAGTCAGTGCTCTGTGTCTAGCTAATCTAGTGGGGACTTGGAGAACTTTTATGTCTAGCTAGAGGATTGTAAATATACCAATTAGCACTCTGTGTCTAGCTCAGGGATTGTAAATGCACCAATCAGCACCCTGTCAAAACAGAACAATCAGCTCTCTGTAAAATGGACCAATCAGCCCTCTGTAAAATGTGTCAATCAGCAGGATGTGGGGTCAGATAAGGGAATAAAAGCAGACTGCCCGAGCCAGCAGCTGCAACACACTCGGGTCCCCTTCCACACTGTGGAAGCTTTGTTCTTTCGCTCTTTGCAATAAATCTTGCTGCTGCTCACTCTTTGGGTCTGCACCACCTTCATGAGCTGTAACACTCACCACGAAGGTCTGCAGCTTCACTCCTGAGGCCAGCGAGCCCACGAGCCCACCAGGATGAATGAACAACTCCAGAGGGGGAATGAACAACTCCAGACGCGCCACCTTAAGAGCTGTAACACTCACCACAAAGGTCTGCAGCTTCACTCCTGAAGCCAGCGAGACCACAGACCCACCAGAAGGAAGAAACTCTGAACACACCCAAACATCAGAAGGAACAAACTCCAGACACGCCACCTTTAAGAACTGTAACACTCACCACGAGGGTCCGCAGCTTGATTCTTAAAGTCGGTGAGACCAAGAACCCACCAATTCCCAGACACACAAAGACCCTAAGTAAATGTCTAATGTTGCATGTAGAGGAACTAGAAAAGTAAAAACTAAACTGAAGATTAATGGAAAAAAAAGAAATAATAAAAATCAGAGCAGAAGAGATTTTTTTAAATACAAAAAATTAATGAAATGATGAGTTGGCTTTTTGAAAAGATAAATAATTGATAAACCTTTAGCTAGACTAAAAAAGGGGGGACAGGACTCAAACAAAATCAGAGATGAAAAGGAAACACCACAACAAATACCACATAAACAGGATCATAACAGACTATTAAGAACAAATATGCCAACAAATTGGAAAACCTAGAAGAAATGAATAAATTTCTTAACACATAAAACCTACCAACATTGAATCAGAAAGAAATAGAAACATAATCAGACCAATAGAAAGTACTAATGTTAAAGCAGTAATGAAAACCTTTTTCTCAAAGAATAGCCCAGGACTTGAAGGCTTCCCTCACATTTAAAGAAGAATTAATACCAATTTTTCTAAAACTATTACAAAAAATTTAAGAGGAAGACATTCTTCCAATTTATTCTTTGAGACCAGCATTACCCTGATACAAAAACCAGACAAAGACACCTCAGCAACAACAAAATTACAGGACAATATACCTGAGGAACATAGATGCAGAAATCTTCCACAAGATACTAGCGATTCAAATTCAACAGCACATTAAAAAATTCATTCACCATAAACAAGTGGGATTCATTCCAGGAATGCAAAGTTGGTTCAACATACACAAATAAATGTGATACATCACATTAACAGAATGAAGGATAAAAGTAATATAACAATCTCAATAAAGGAAGAAAAGGCTTTGGTAGAATTTAACATCCTTTTATGATAAAAAAAAAACTTTCAACAGATTAGGTATAAAAGAAATATATCTCAACATAATAAAGGCCAAATATGATGTACCCGTAGTTAACATCATACTAAACTAAGAAAAGTTGAAAGCTTTTCTTCTATGATTCAGAAAAAGATAAGGATGTTCACTTTCACCAATTTTGTTCAACATAGCATTGGAAGTCCTAGCCAGAGCAATTAGGCAAGAGAAAGAAATAAAGAGATTAATAACCAGAATATATAAAGAGATCAAACAACTATAAAAAAATTAATAATCTGATTTTAAAATGGGCACAAGATCTGAACAGACATTTATCAAAAGAAGACATACAAAAAGGCAGGGAAGAAAAATGGCAGATAGGAGGCAGGACTAAACTGCAACTCCCACTTGAACGAACAGAGCAGCGTGTGGAGACTCACATCATGAACTTTTGGTCCAAGAACTATTGCAAGAACATAACAAAAAAGCTGAGAGAATCCACAGACCCTTTAAAGGAAGTGGATTGCTCTTGCAGGCCATGAGAGACAGCCAAAAAACTGTGAGTGCCTAAAGCATAAAAATGTGACAGGGGAATCATTCACCCCTGAACACATATCCTCACTGGGGATCCCAAAGGTCCAAGTCACTGGAGAAGGATTTGACCTTACCTGGAGCTGAGACAAATTTAGAGAGTCAAACAAAATACAGGCGTAGAAGAAGCAGCAGGAAGAGCCTTGTGGGCTCTCTTGGTCCCCAGGGAAGCCATTTCTGCTTTTGTCTCACAGAGGTCCTTGAGAAGGGCTGCCAAAGGATCTGTGAAAAGACCAGAGGAAGAAGGAAACTTCCAGCTAAACTTTGTAACAATTTCACCCAAACACAAAGTTGCCTGAACAGAACTTGGGGGAGGGGGTGCATTGGGAGTGCAGACACAGCACAGAAGCCACTGTAGGCTGGGAGGTGTTAAACCTCAAAGTCCTGCTTGTTTTCTCAGCTAGGAGGCTGGTTGCCTGGGGCAAGTTCTCAGCCCTATTCACTTACTACTTGGAAATAAACTTAGTGCTGTTGGGAGGTAGGGGGTGGGTGGGAGTGAGACTGGCCTTTTGGGCTGTGTGGGAGCTGGGTAAGGCCTGTAACTGCCAGCTTTCCCTCACTTCTCTGGTGATCTGCATTAGACAGCAGAGGCAGCCATAAACCCCCTGGGAACATAACTCCATTGGCCTGAGAACCATACCCCTATCCCCACCAGTAGCTGCAGCAAGCCCCACCCAAGGAGAGTCTAAGCTCAGACACACCTAACCCTGCCCCAAACTGATGGTCTTTCTCTACCTGCCCTGGTAGCTGAAGAGAAAGGATATAATCTCTTGAGAACTCTAGGGCCCCGCCCACTGCCTGATCTTCCCTATACTACAGCAGTGGATGCTCCCTTGAAAGCTTCACCTCCTGGCAGGAGGCCATCCAACACAAAACTAGTGCAATCAACAAAACTACAACTAAAGACTCTCACAGAGTCCATTTCACTCCCCTGCCACCTCCACCAGAGAAGGTGCTGGTATGCATAGCTGAGAGACCGGAAGATAGTTCACACCACAGGACACTGTGCAGACACCCTCAGTACCAGCCTGAGGCCTGGTAGCTCTGCTGGGTGGCTAGATCCAGAAGAGAAATAACAATCACTGCAGTTAACTCTCAGAAAACCATATCCCTAAGGAAAGGGGGAGAGCACTACATCAAGGGAGCACCCCTTGGGATAAAAGCATCTGAACAGCAGCCCCTGGGCCCCAGATCTTCCCTCTGACATAGTACAACAAATTAGAAGGAACCAGAAAAACAGTTATGGTAATATGACAAAACAAGGTTTTTTTAGTTTCCCGTAAAGATCGCACTAGCTCATAAGCAATGGATACAAACCAAGAAGAAATCCCCAAATTGCCAGAAAATAATTTAGAAGGTTGATTATTACACTGGAGGCATCAGACTTTCTGACTTCCAAATATACTACAAAGCCATAGTAACGAGAATAGCATAGTATTGGCACAAAACAGACTCATGGACCAATAAAACATAATAGAGAATGCAGAAATAAATACATGCAAGAATCAGTGAACTGATTCTTGACAATGGTACCAAGAGTGCACATTGGGGAAAGAATGGTCTCTTCAATAAATGGTGCTGGGAAAACTGGATATGCAGAAGAATAAAACTAGATTCCTATCTCTCACCATATACAAAATCAACTCAAAATTGATTAAAGACTTAAAAGGGAGACCCAAAATTATGAGGTTACTGAAGAAAACCTAGGGGGAAACACTTTATAACATTGGTCTAGGCAAGGATTTTTTGGATAAGACCTTTCAAAAGCACAGACAACAGCAAAAATAAACAAATTGAATTATATCAAACTAACAAGTTTCTGCACAGCAAAGTAATCAATCAACATAGTGAAGAGCCAACTTATAGAAGGGGAGAAAATATTTGCAAGCCATGTATCTGACAAGGGGTTAATATATCTAGAATACATAAGGAATTTAAACAACTCAGTAGCAAAAATAAATTAATTTTAAAAATCTGATTTTAAAATGGATAAAAGACCTGAATAGACATTTTTGAAAAGAAGACATGGTCAGGTATGGTGGTTCACCCTATAATCCCAGAAATATGGGAGGTCAAAGTGGGCGGATCACCTGAGGTCAGGAGTTTGAGACCAGCCTGGCCAACATGATGAAACCCTGTCTCTATTAAAAATACAAAAACATTAGCCAGGCATAGTGACATGCGCCTGTAATCCCAGCTAGTTGGGAGGCTGAGGCATGAGAATCACTTGAACCCAGGAGACAGAGGCTGCAGCAAGCCGAGATCATGCCACTGCCCTCAAGCCTGGGCAACAGAGTGATACTTTGCCTCAAAAAAAAAAAAAAGACACATAAATTATATAAATGGCCAACAAGTACATGAAAAAGTGCTCAACATCACTAATCAGCAGAGAAACACAAATCAAAACCATAGTGAGATGTCATCTCACTCTGGTTAAAGAGATGAACCATTATCAAACAGTCAAATAACAAATGCCAGCATGGATGTAGAGAAAGGGGAACTTTTATACACTGTTGGTGAAAACATAAGTCAGTATAGCCACTATATTCAATAGTATGGAGGTTCCTCAAAAAATTAAATATATAACTACCATGTAATTCAGAAATCCCACTGCTGGGTATACATCTACAGGAAACAAAATCAATATGTTAAAAAGATATCACTACTCCCATGTTTATTGCAGCAAAAATTCACAACATCTGAGATATGAAATCAAGTGTCTGTCAACAGACGAATGGATTTTTAAAGTGTGATATATGTACAAAACATAATACTATTCAGCCATAAAAAAGAATGAAATCCTGTCATTTGCAAAAACGTGAATAAACCTGAAAGACATTATGTTAAGGGAAATAAGCCAGGCACAAAAGACACATACCACATGATTTCACTCATACATTGAATCTGAAATATTTGACCTCTTAAGAGTAGAGATTGGAACAGCGGTTACCAGAGGATGGGAGAATGCAGGGAAAAGGTGGGAATGGGGAGAGATTGGTCAACAGCTACATTACAGTTAGAGAAGAAGAAGAAGTTCTGGTGTTCTATTATACAGTAAGGAGTATGCAGTGAACAATAATGTATTGTGTATTTCAAAATAGCAAGAAGAGAGAATTTTGAATGTTCTCATTACAAAAAAAAGGTTGAATGATGAATATACTAATTACCCTGATTTGATCACTATATAATGTATACATGTATCAAAACATCACACTGTACCCAATAAATATATACAATTGTTAATTGTCAATTAAAATTTTTTAAAACTACAAAACACTTCTGAAAGAAATTAAAGGTGATGTAAATAAATGGAAAAACATCCCATGTTCATGAATTGGAAAACAATAGCATGAAGATGTCAATACTATCCAAAGTGCTTTACAGATTTAATTCAATCACTATCAAGGTCCCAATGACATTTTCTGAAGAAACAGAAAAACTCATTCTAAAATTTATATAGATTTCCAAAGGACTCTGAATAGCCAAAACAATCCCCAAAAAGAACAAAGCTGGAGGACTCACATTTCCTGATGTCAAATCTTACCATAAATCTATGGTAATCAAAAGTGTGGTACTAGCATACAGACATATAGACCAATGGAGTAGAATAGAGAGTCCAGAAATAAACATTGAATAGTGCCAAGACCATTCAATGGGAAAAGGAAAATCTTTCCAACAAAGGTGCTGAATATCCATATGCAAAAGAGTGAAGGTAAACTTTTACCTAACACCATACCCAAAAATTAATGTCAAATGAATCAAAGACCTAAACATAAGAGCTAAACTATAAAACTCTTGGAAGAAAACATAAGGCAAAATATTAATACCACTGGATTTGGCAATGATTTCTGACATATGACATCACAAAAACCAGCAATAAAAGAAAAACAATTGGACTTCATAAAAATATTTGAATGTGCATCAAAAAACACTATCAGAGTAAAAAGGAAACCCACAGAATGGAAGAAAATATTTGCAAATAATATATCTGATAGGGAATTGATATGCAGAACATATAGAGAATTCCTACAACTAATAAACAAAAATCAAACAATCTGAATAAAAAATGGTCAAAAGTCTTGAACAGACATTCCTCCAAAGAAGATATACGAATGACCAATAAGCACACGAGAGCTTGTTTGGAGGTTCTAGCAGGGGAGCGCAGCTACTCCTACTCGTATACCCTTGTCCTGTCTTCCTCTATTGGGGATGGTCATCCTCTATCACTGAGCATGCAGCTTCAAGAGGGACACACATAGAGCAGTGACAGAGGAAGGGCATACCTGCTTAGCCAGCCAGATCAGCCAAATCAACCCTGGCAATCAAAGGGGAGACAGATGTTGCAGCCAGATCACCCTCATATCCAAGCACATAAAAAGATTATCAAATTCCCTAATAATCAGAAATGTGAATAAAAGTTGTACTTGTATCTCACCTGTTACCCATTAGGATATCTACAGTAAAAAAAAAAAAAAAAAAAAAAAAGTGTTGGTGAGGATGTGGAAGAATTAGAATCCTTGTGCACTGTTGGTGAGAATGTAAAATAGGATAGCCTCTGTGGAAAACAAATGGCAGTTCCTGAAAATATTAAAAATAGAATCACTACATGAACCATCAATTTCACTTCTGGGCATATGCCCAAAAAACTTAAAAGCAGGGTCTAGAAGAGTTATTTTTATACTCATGCTCATAGCAGCATTATTCACAATAGTTAAAATGTGGAACCAACCCCAAATGTCCATCAACAGATGAATAATCAAAACGTGGTATATACATACAATGGAATATTATTCAGCCTTAAAAAGGAATAAAATCCTGACAAATACTACAACACAGATGAGTCTTGGGGACATTATTCTGAGTGAAATAAGCCAGTAACAAAAATATAAATATTTCATAATTCCACTTATAAAAGGTATTTAGAGTAGTCAAACTCATAGAAGCAGATAATAGAATGGTGGTTGCCAGGGGCTAGGGATAAGAGGGGATGAGGAGTTATGGTTTAATGGTTATAGAGTTTCCATTTTACAAGATAAAAAGAGTACTGGAAATGGATGGTTGTTATGGTCACACAACAATATCAATATGGTCAATACCACTGAACTGTACACTTAAAAATGGTTAAGATGGTAAGTTTATGTTATATGTATTTTACCAAAATAAAAAGTTGGAATAAAGCGATGTAATTAATCATATTAATAATCTATAAAGGAGAAACCCTGTGATCAGCTCAGTTGATGCAGAAAAATCACATGACAAAATCTGACATCCATTCCTGACAAAATCTGTTAGCAAGAACATACGGACACTTTCTTAATCTCATAAACGGCATGTATGAAAAACCTATAGCTAACATCTTGTAGTGGTTACCTTACAAATTTCAACATTCATATTTTACGTATTTAGCATCCATCTTAAGTTAGTACTTTTGCAATCTCCCAAACAAAAGCTTAACTGTATTTAACTTCAATCTCTTGCCATTTGTACTATTGTGATATACAGTTTAGCTACATATGTAGTAAAATTCATAGGACTTTATATCATCATAATCATTTTAAAAAGCATTCTTTTAGTTACCATCTCCTGTTGTTTTCATTCTTTCAAATAATTCCATGATTCAAATAGGATAATTTTCATACAGCCTTAAGAACAGGAAGGGGAACATCACACTCTGGGGACTGTTGTGGGGTGGGGGGAGGGGGGAGGGATAGCATTGGGAGATATACCTAATGCTAGATGACGAGTTGGTGGGTGCAGCGCACCAGCATGGCACATGTATACATATGTAACTCACCTGCACATTGCGCACATGTACCATAAAACCTAAAGTATAAAGAAAAAAAAAAAAAAAAGAAGTACAAAAAAAAAAAAAAAAAAAAAAAAAAAAAAAAAAAAAGAACCTCCTCTAGTGTTTTTTTAGTGCTTATTTGCTTGCAGTGCATGCTGTTTTTATTTGTCTAAAAACCTTTACCATAATTTTCTCTTAACTTTTTATTTTGACAGAATTTCAGAGTTCAAAGAGTCAAAGCAGTAATACAAGTTGAAATAATACAAAGAATTTCCATATTCACCTAGATTCCTCAAATGATTACTTTTTTGCATTTATCATATCATTCCCTCTCTGTCTTCTCCCCCAACCCCACTTCTTGTTTTTTTTTTTTTGAGACAGAGTCTTGCTCTGTCGCCAGGTTGGAGTGCAGTGGTGCGATCTTGGCTCACTGCAGCCTCCGACTGCCTGGTCTAAGCCATTCTCCTGCCTCGGCCTCCTGAGTAGCTGGGATTACAGGCACGTGTCACCACACCCAGCTAATCTTGGTTTTTTTGCTTTTTTTTTTTTTAGTAGAGACGGGGTTTCACCATGTTGGCCAGGATGGTCTCAATCTCCTGACCTCATAATCCACCCGCCTCGGCCTCCCAAAGTGCTGGGATTACAGGCTTGAGCCACCATACCCCTTGATAATTTTTTAATTACATTATTCTTTCTAAATTCATTGGCTATCTAGCATCAGAAACAGCTTTTCCTTCTTAGTCATTTATTAATTGGTATCAATGTGAATTTGTGGGTTTTTTAATTTCACCTTTATTTTTTGAAGGATATTCTCTCTGGACGTAGTTTTTTTAAAGATGTCATTTCAGTGCCTCTGGCTTAAAGAGTTTTAGTTGAAGAATCAGCCCTTAATCTTGTTGTTACATTGGAAGTGATATCTGCAGTTCCCACTTTGCTCTGCCCCCAGCTATGTTTGAGGTTATCTCTGTCTTTGGTTTTCAGCAGGTTGAATATATATGCTATAGTTGGTTTTCTTTGGATTTAGCTTGTTTGGGATGTGCTAAATGCTTTGATCTTAGAATTGAAGACTTTCATTCACAGATGAATGAAAAATTCTCATCCATTACCTCTTCAGTTATTACTTTTGCACCAACCTGTCTTTCTTCTTCTTCTGGGACCTATATGTAATCCTATAATTTTTTTTTATTTTATTTTTTTGAGATGGGGTCTCATTCTGTCACCCAGGCTGGAGTGTAGTGGTGTGATCATGGCTCACTGCAGCCTCTACCTCCCTAGGGTCAGGTGATCCTCCCACCTCAGCCTCCCAAGTAGCTGAGACTACAAGTACATGTCACCACAGTCTATTTTTTGGTATTTTTTGTAGAGGTGAAATTACACCAGGTTGCCCAGGCTGATCTTGAACTCCTGGGCTCAAGATCATCTTGACCTCTCAAGGTCCTGGGATTATAGGCATGAGCCACCATTCCTGTCTTACTACAATTTTTTTTAAACTGAGTTCCACACATCTGTTACTCTCTTGTTTCTAAAAATTTTTAATCTGCTGTGCTTCAATTTCAATTTCAATTTGAGTATTATCTCTTGATCTTCAGTTTACTAATTCTATATTCTGTGTCTAAGTCCACTGTTGAAACTAATGACATTTTAAGATCAATGAATTTTTAATTTGTACTTTTTAGTTCTAGAGTATCCACCTGACACTTTCATTGGTTTTCAGTTCTCTGATGAAACGTTTCATGTTTTATCCATTTGGTCCTCTTTATGTTGTTTACCATAAATCATTGTTATTTTAAAGTCGTTGTCTGTTAACACCAATATCTGGATCATTTGTGGATCTTCTTTCCGTATTCTTCTTTCTCTTCCTCTTTCCCTCTTCTTCTTGTTCTTCTTTCCTTGTTTTTGGCTATTTTCTGACATGTTTGCATTTTCAGTAACTTTTAATTTTAATATACCTATTGTTCATAAATAAACTATAAAGACACCAGATGATAAGTTCTATAGCTATTGTTCTCCCTTTTTGTCTGTTAGGCTTATTGAGTATAGGTTTAATAATCTCAATCTGGTCAGGCTTTCTACTGAATAGTGTCTGGTTTGAAGATTTAGTGTGACTCAGTTTACCTCTGGTGTGTCTCTATACCCCAAGATTAGCCCTCCAAGGCTTTTTGTAGTCTAGTGAGCATCTTTCTCCCACCTGAAGGATGGCATGTGCTTCTATTATTCCTTTCAGAGGTTTTAAGCTTAGCTTTTTAGTCTCCTGCCTTATTCCACTTCAATATCTGAGAAAGGAAAGGACAGTCTGTTTGCGGTAGCCCCCTTTTCTCTAGAAAGAATTTGTCTCTTAAGTCCTGTGGTGTTTGGTTTTCTGTTCCTGTGTTAGTTCACTTAGAATAATGACCTCCTGCTCTGTCCATGTTGCTGCCAAGAACATGATATTGCTCCTTTTTATGGCTGTGTAGTATCCCATGATATATATGTACCACATTTTATCCAATCTACCATTGGTGGGCATTTAGGTTGATTCCATGTCTTTGCTATTGTGAATAGTGCTGTAATGAATACACATATACGTATGTCATTATGGTGAAACAATTTATATTCCTTTTGGTATATACCCAATAATGGGATTGCTGGGTTGAATGGTAGTTCTAAATTCTTTGAGAAATTGCCAAACTAGCTGGGCACAGCGGCTCATGTCTGTAATCCTAGCACTTTGGGAGGCAGAGGCGGACAGATTGCCTGATCTCAGGAGTTCAAGACCAGCCTGGGCAACATGGTGAAACCTCGTCTCTACTAAGAATACAAAAAATTAGCTGGGTGTGGTGGCAAGTGCCTGTAATCCCAACTACTGGGGAGGCTGAGGCAGAAGAATTGCTTGAACCCAGGAGGCAGAGGTTGCAGTGGGTCAAGATCACACCACTTCACACCAGCCTGGGCGACAGAGTGTGACTGTGTCAAAAAAAAAAAAAAAAAATTCCCAAACTAATTTTTGCAACTTTTGAAAATTATATTTTAGTTGCTGCAGATATGGTTTCTAATTTTCTAATGAAAACTAGGTGTCAGTATATTAATAACTGCTACATCCTCTTATATTACTTTTTATTTAAATAAGATAGCAGCATCATTTTAGGAAACTGGAAAGCCTGAATATCCACTAATTCTAATGATATTTGAATTTCATTAATTGACTGTGAAAAATAAAGGAGGAGTTTTATAAGTTAGTTTATACAATCTCAAACATTTTTTAAAAAGATTCTTCAAAATACATCATAGGAATATATAGAGGAAAATGAGATATCAATGTTGTATTTATACATTGTTTATATTCACACTATAGTTATTATACATTTATAATGCAACAAGACTTCTTTAAGCATCTTTTTTGTGGCTCCCTGTGAGATATAGGTGACTAGATCTCTATCCTTAGTCTCTTCTGAAATCACTGAACTGAAACAATGTCATGACCATAACCTTGGACAACGGTGTGTTGCTAAATATCTAACAAGTGGCTCTTCAAGGAAGAAACAAACACACATGGACTTATAGCATTATCCATTACTCATAGCATAAATCCTCCCACTATGTTCAATTTCAGCAACCAGCATGATTACTTAATGTGGGGTTTGGGAAGAGATATGAACAAGTGGCTTGCATAAGCCAATGCCAACAAACTCCAGTATGCTACTGAGTCCTAGGAATGACTGAGTTGAGCATAGTGAGGAGTTCTTTAACAAGTCTATTCCGGCTTACTTGATGCTTTACAACTGCCTACGCTGGTATGGTTAGTGTGCACAACAGGCTGCCTTAAGTGATTATCTCTTTATTCCATGAGCCATTATTCATTTTACACAGGCAACTCACAAACAGCATCTTCTACTGAAACACTAAGATAGTAACAAAAATAAAATGAAAAAAGGTTTCTAAAATCCAGGGGTGCTGCTCCATCTGGGACATTTATGAAGACGGTGTATGCAGACTTCAAGTGAGAGTCAGCTCTCAGAAGGAAGGGAATCTTAGCAGAGGGCAGGGAGTCCAGTGGGGGAAAAAATAAATCACAAACCTGGAGTTGCTGCTGGACATAGATTTACCCTCAGGAACAGTGGCTGAGAAGCCTAAGAAGAACCATAAAGCTGCTAGAATCTCAGGGTTAGAAGAGTTCCTGTGATTAATCTGGATTTACCTCCCACCCAGGACCATGTTCTCCCCCAGAGAAGAATCTGAATGTCCCCTGGAGTTCAGTGATTTCTTTCTCTTCATCTCAGTTTCTCTATCCTTTAATTAACCAATGTCTTAAGAAAATTATGACTCAGATAATCCTAAAATATACTGAGAATCTATGTCTTTTCCAAATATGAACAAAACTTAGAGGGATGTTTTATATTGACTGCAAACTACAGATGACTACTCAGCCATGATCCATCAGTGCCACCTGCCATGGACACAGGAGAGGCAAGTGACTGTGCTAACACCACAAATCCATCATCTTTGACTTAAAAGAATCTATTCCTCTCAGGTTTCCCCACATATGAAAATTGATCATCATAGCATTAGAGAAAATGAGAAGAAATCCCAAAGCAGAGGGAAGTTGTTTACTTCTTTCATGCCTTGCTTTCTCTGTTATAATTCACAGGGGTTATGACGACAAAATAAGACATGTGTAACTAACCTGCACATTGCGCACATGTACCCTAAAACCTAAAGTATAATAATAAATAAATAAAAATAAGACACCATTCAGAATTTGGAAAGGAGGTAAAGCCGCCTTGCAGAATTATTATTATTATTATTATTATTATTATTATTATTATTAAGATGGAGTTTCGCTCTATCGCCCAGGCTGGAGTGCAGTAGCGCAATCTTGGCTCACCACAGCCTCTGCCTCCCAGGTTGAAGCAATTCTCCTGCCTCAGCCTCCCGAGTAGCTGGGACTACAGGCAGGTGCCACCAGGTCCAGCTAATTTTTGTATTTTTAGTAGAGATGGGGTTTCACTATATTGCCTGCCTCAGCCTCCCAAAGTGCTGGCATCACAGGCATGAGCCACCATGCCTGGCCTACAGGACATAATAAGTTACAGCAGAGATATGTAAAGTCATCTTGAAAGACAGCAAGATTACACTGTAACGTGAATGGATGTCCATTCAGGTTATATATAACCTTTCTTGGATGTCCAAGAAAGCATATGGCAATCAGGATAGGGACGACCAGCAAGAGAAACTTAGAAAAAAATAAATAGAGGGATGACTTCAACTACATAAAAGGGGTAGAAAATACAAAGCCAGAGGTCAATGTTGGCAGAGTCTTCGAGCAGTGTCCAGGACAGAAGAAAGTCTGACTGCAAACTGGAGAGTTCCCACTGGTAAAGGACCCTTCATAATGCACTGAAGAGTTTCATGCCACCTTAGCTGGAGTGGGACCCCATCTAAAGAAATACACTGTTCTATTTGCCTAATCCTGGAACACTTAGCTGTCCAGAAAAACATGCCTATTTATAATGATGTGGTCAATTGGAGAATGACAAAGAGAGGTTGTCTGCACCTAGGAAACTTTCCAGGAGGTGCAAGTGTGTCACGATGAAGGCAAGTGGCCATGTATTTGCTGAAATCCTCTCCAGTGACCCTGGCATTCATGCCATCACCCATTTCTGAATATCACCAGGCTTCAGAAAAAGAGTATATCACATCTACATGAAATTAAAGCCCATGTGACAATTATATTTCTTTTCATAAGTTCATAAATAATTTAAGTAATATGTACATCAACTCCTGTGAGATTAATGTAATGCTACCCCTGAAAGACTCACTCACTCTCAGAAAACCAAAACAGGTTTCAGGTGTTCAAAACTGATGGCTAAAACCTGGACTTAGGTGAAGTCAGCTGGTTAAATGGCAATCAGCTAACCTTCCCTGATAGCTACCTTGCCTTGTGATGGAGACTTTTAATTTTGGGCAACAAAAGGTGGCATAACTAAGAGTGTTAGCTCTTTCTAGTTCCTACCCACAAAATGAGGCTAACACCTTCTGCATAGCATTGTTGTGAGAATAACAATGATAAAGTTCCTGGAACATCTTCAGTGGTCAGAGACAGGCTAGATGCTCATCAGTCCAACTTCTTCTTGTGCACAAAGAAATGCTACATTTCCCAGCCTCCTCTGGAATTACGTTGAGGCCATTAGATTCTCACCAATGGGATGTGTCTGGAAGTGATACGCATCACTTCCAGGTTTGGTCACAAAACTCCCTGTACTTTCATATGTGGTTAAGAAAAATTACATATAATAGGAGGCCTCTGAGAGAAATCAGGAGCCATTGAGAATAATGAACAAGAGAGTTATTTCCATAGTCGGGGCATAGTAAGGAACCCTTATGACATCTGCCTAACAGGATTCCAGAACTGTTACAAACAAGTAACTGTACAGTGTCTCTACTTTTCCCCTTTCTGAAGGGTACTTATTGTGGTTATCCTACCTCTGTTCCATCATTGTATACTGGGGGGAAAGGAATATAACTTTTTTATTTCATAAGTTGCCAGGCTTAAAAAAGCGACATTTAGATATGATGGAAAGGATGACTGTACAACTATCAGGATTCCTGAACTTTAAGCTGGATGCAGGGACTTGAGGGAGGGGGTTTTGGTGATGACCTTGGAGAGCATGTCCTATGTATAAAAGCAAGAATGAAAGAGACTTCTCTGATCATATGGGCAGTGCATGAAGAGGCTTGCTTGCTGTCCACTACCAAACCTGTTTTTCTCAAGCACACAGAAGCCTGCATTTTCCAGTATAATTTGCAGTTATGTTGGAACAATAAGAATGGGTTCTGGCAAGTGGGATGTGGATAAAAGTGATCATCCATACTCACTGTTACCAATAAGTAATAAAGTGGCCCCTAGCCACAGGTAACTATTTAAAAGCAAATTAACAAAAAGCAAAAATAGACAAATGGGACTGAAACTAAAATGCTTCCTCACAGCAAAAGAAATAACCAGGGTAAACAGACAACTTAGAGAGTGAGAGAAAATATTTGCAAACCATGCATCTGATAAGGCAAAATATCTAGAATCTATGAAGAACTCAAACAGCTAAACGAGAAAAAAGAAAACCATTAAAAAGTGGGCAAAAGACATGAACACTTTTTCAAAAGAAGACATACATGTGGCCAAAAAACATGAAAACATGTTCAACATCACTAATTATCAGAAAAATGCAACTTAAAACCACAATGAGATACCATATTACACCAGTCAGAATAGCTATTATTAAAAAGTCAAAAAACAACAGATGTTGGTAAGGATTCAGAGAAAAGGGAACACTTATACACTGTTGGTGGGAATGTAAATTAATGCAACCTCTAAGGAAAACAGTACAGAGATTTCTCAAAGAACTAAAAATAGAACTATGATTTGATCCAGCAATCCCCCTGCTGAGCACCCCAAGGAAAATAAATCATTTTATGTGTGTGTGTGTGTGTGTATGTATATATATACATGTATGTATATGTGTGTGTGTGCATGTGTCTATATATACATTTTATATATGTATAAAATCACTTTATATATATATGTATATATAAAAGACACCTGCACTTGTATGTTTATCACAACACTATTCACAATAGCAAAGTTATGAAATCAACCTAAGTGTCCATCAATAGATGATTAGATAAAGAAAATGTGGTACATATATACCATGGAATACTACTTAGCCATAAAAAAGAATGAAATTATGTCCTTTGCAGTAACATGGATGAAACTGGAGGCCATTATCCTAAGTGCAACAACTCAAAAAAATCAAATACCACATGTTCTTACTTATACGTGGGAGCTAAAGAATGGGTATACATGGATATACAGAGTGGGATAACAGACACTGGAGACTCCAAAAGGTGGGAGGGAGGTGATGGATGAAAAATTACCTACTGGTCAGTGGGGCCAAGATGGCCCACTAGAAGCAGTGGTGTTCCAAAGAGCCCATCGGAAAAAAAACCATAATAAGCATGTGAATCCTTCACCGGCAACCAAGGTATCCATGTTCTCTCATCAAAATTGACTAGAAGGCTGGCACGAATCAGAGAGAGAAGGAAGAGCAGTGTGGTGCAGCGGCCCATGTGAGAGCCACATGGGAAAGGGAACCCTCTCCCCCAGCCAAGGGAGGCAGTGAGTGAGCATGTTACCCAGCCAGGGAAACTGCTTTACTGTGCAACCCATGGATTGGAAGACCCCACTCGTGAACCCACACCACTGGAGCCTAGCGTACCAACCCTGGAATGCACAGATTCTTACAGCCTCTCAGCTGGAATTTGCTTAAGCCTACCGAACTCCCAGGGGTAGGAGCAACAAGCACCTGCTGCGGCTGCCAGCTGTCTAAGTCGTTTGAGCTCCTTGGGGGAGGGGCAGCAGCCAGCACTGGGACGCACAACTACTTAACGTGCTAAGCTCCCTGGGTGGGTGAAGGGTGGCACTCATTTCTATAGCTCCAGGCTGTGCTTTTCCCCTGCTGGAACCAGGGAGGCTGGATGGCTTGGTCCAAAACTTGCCTTCACAAACTAACACACTGGCTGTGGCAGTCTGCGGCCAGAGTGCCTCTTTAGGTCTAACCCTGACCCATCCTTCCTGGGTGAGTGGGGCTTCCCTGCAGGATCTCCAACAACTCCAGCCAGAGGCTCAGGGACAGAATTAGGATCTCCCTAGGCCTAGGGGAGGGGTGGTCACAGTCTCTGTGAACCAGCAGACTTAGCCTCTCCTCCTGGTAGTTCTGAGGAATCCAGGAAGCCCAGATGACTGGGTTTTGCCTCGGTAAAACACATCATCTCCACCAAGGCACAAAGTGCTTTGTTAAATGGGTTCTGCTCCTGGTGCCACCAAACTGGGTGAGACCCTCCAACAGGGTTTGTCAGACACCCTACACAGGAGCATCCTACTGACATCAAGTTGATGTTCCTTGAGGTCAGAGGTCCCAGAAGGAGGAGGCACCCATCTTTGCTGCTCTCTAGCCTTCCTGAGTGACATTTCCAGGCACGGGAGTGAATCAGATGAATAGGGCTGGAAGTGAATCCCCAGCAAATTGCAGCAGCCCTACAGAAGAGGGACCTGACCATTGACAGAAAAACAAACGGAAAGTGACAATGACACCATCAACAAAAACAACAAAACAGGCCCCCACAAAAATCCCATCCAAGGGTCAGCAGCCTCGAAGACCAAAACTGGACAAATTCATGAAGATGAGAAAGATTGAATGAAAAAATGCAGAAAACCCAAAATGCCAGAGTGCCTCTTCTCCTCCAAATGATCACAACATCTCTCCATCAAGGGTGCAGAACTGGATGGAGGATGAGATGGACAAATTGACAGAAGTAGGCTTCAGAAGATGGGTAATAAAAAACTATGATGAGCTAAAGGAGCATGTTCTAACCCAATGTAAAGAAGCTAAGATCATTGACAAAAGGTTAGAGGAATTGCCAACTAGAATAACCAGTTTAGAGAGGTATATAAATGACCTAATGGAGCTGAAAAACACAGCATGAGAACTTCATGAAGCATACACAAGTATCAACAGCCAAATCGACCAAACAGAAGAAAGGATATCAGAGTTTGAAGACTACGTTACTGAAATAAGACATGCAGACAAGAATAGGGAAAAAAAAGAATGAAAATGAATGAACAAAGCCTCCAAGAAATATGGGACTTCATAAAAAACCAAACCTATGATTGATTGGAGTACCAGAAGGAGACAGGGAGAATGGAAAACAGCTGGAAAACACACTTCAGGATATTATCCAGGAGAGCTTCTCCAACCTAGCAAGACAGGCCAACATGCAAATTCAGGAAACATAGAGAACACCACTAAGGTACTCCATGAGAAGATCAACCCCAAGACACATGATTATCAGATTCTCCAAGGTCTAAATGAAGGAAAAACTGTTAAGGGCAGCCAGAGAGAAAGGCCAGGTCACCTACAAAGGAAAGCCCATCAGGCTAAGAGCAGACCTCTCAGCAGAAACTCTACAAGCCAGAAGAGATTGGGGGCCAATATTGAACATTCTTAAAAAAAATAATTTTCAACCCAGAATTTCACATCGAGCCAAACTAAGCTTCATAAGTGAAGGAGAAATAAAATCCTTTCCAGACAAGCAAATGCTAAGGGATTTCATTACCACCAGGCCCACATCAGAAAGCTAGAAAGATCTCAAATTCACACCCTAACATTACAATTAAAAGAGCTAGAGAGGCAAGAGAAAATGAATCCAAAAACTAGAAGAGAAGAAATAACTAAGATCAGAGAAGAATTGAAGGAGATAAAGACACAAAAAACCATGCAAAAAAATCAAAGAATTCAGGAGGTGTTTTTTTGAAAAAATTAACAAAATAGATAGACAACTTGCTAGACTAATAAAGAAGAAGGGAGAGAAGAATCAAATAGACACAATAAAAATGATACAAGGCATATCGCCACTGACCCCAGAGAAATAAGAATTACCATGAGAGAATAATATAAACACCTCTATGCAAATAAACTGGAAAATCTAGAAGAAATGGATAAATTCCTGGACACACACACCCTACTAAGACTAAACTAGGAAGAAGTTGAATCCCTGAATATACCAATAACCAGCTCTGAAATTGAGGCAGTAATTAATAGCCTACCAATCAAAAAAATCCCAGGACCAGACAGATCCACAGCTGAATTCTACCAGAAATACAAAGAGGAGCTGGTACCATTCCTTGTGAAACTATTCCAAACAATTGAAAAGGAGGGACTCCTCCCTAACACATTTCATGAAGCCAGCATCATTGTGATACCAAAACCTGGCAGAGACACAACAAAAAAGAAAACTTCAGGATAATATCCTTGATGAACATCAATGCAAAAATCCTCAATAAAATACTGGCAAACTGAACCCAGCAGCACAAAAAAACTTATACACCATGATCAAGTCGGCTTCATCCCTGGGATGCAAGGCTGATTCAAAATATGAAAATCAATAAATGTAATCCATCACATAAACAGAACCAATGACAAAAACCACGTTTATCTCAATAGATGCAGAAAAGGCCTTTGATAAAATTCAACACCCCTTCATGTTAAAAACTCTCAATAATCTAGGTATTGATTGAACATATCTCAAAATAATAACAGCTATTTGTAACAAACCCATAGCCAATAAAATATTGAATGGGCAAGAGCTGCAGGCATTCCCTTTGAAATCCGGTGCAAGACAAGGATGCCCTCTTTCACTGCCCCATTCAACATAGAATTCGAAGTTCTGGCCAGGGCAATTAGGCAAGAGAAAGAAATAAAGGGTATTCGAATAGGAAGAGAGGAAGTCAAATTGTCTCTGTTGGCAGATGACATGATTCTATATTTAGAAATCCCCATCATCTCAGCCCCAAAACTCCTTAAGCTGATAAGCAACTTCAGCAAAGTCTCAGGATACAAAACCAATGTGCAAAAATCAAAAGCATTCCTTTACACCAACAATAGGCAAGCAGAGAGCCAAATCATGAATGAACTCCTATTCAGAATCACTACAGAGAATAAAATACCTAGGAATACAGGTAACAAGCGGTGTGAAGGACCTCTTCAAGAACTATAAAACACTGCTCAAGGAAATAAGAGAGGACACAAACAAATGGAAAAACATTCCATCCTCATTGATAAAAAGAATTAATATCATGAAAATGGCCATACTGCTCAAAGTAATTTATAGGTTCCATGCTATCCCAATCAAACTACCACTGACATTCTTCATGGAATTAGAAAACACTATTTTAAATTTCATATGGAATCAAAGAAGAACCCTGTATAGCCAAGAGAAGTATAAGCAAAAAGAACAAAGCTGGAGGCATCATGCTACCTGACTTCAAACTATACTACAAGGCTACAGTAACCAAAACAGCATGGTACTGGTGCCAAAACAGACACACAGACAAATGCAGCAGAACAGAGACTTCAGAAATAACACCACACGTCTACAACCATCTGATCTTTGACAAACCTGACAAAAACAAGCAATGGGGAAAGGATCTCCTATTCAATAAATAGTGCTGGGAAACCTAGCGAACCATATGCAGAAAACTGAAACTGGACCCGTTCCTTACACCTTATATAAAATTAACTCAAGATGGATTAAAGACTTAAGTGTAAAAACCAAAATGATAAAAACCCTAGAAGAAAACCTAGGCAATACCATTCAGGGAATAGGCATAGGCAAAGGCTTCATGACTAAAACACCAAAAGCAATTGCAACAAAAGCCAAAATTAACAAATGGGATCTAATTAAACTAAAGAGCTTCTGCACAGCAAAAGAAAGTATCATCAGAGTGAACAGGCAATCTAAAGAATGGGAGAAAAATTTTGCAATCTACCCATCTGACAAAGGTCTAATATCCAGAGTTTACAAGGAACTTAAACATATTTACAAGAAAAAAAAAACCATTGAAAATGGGCAAAAGATATGAACAGACAATTCTCAAATGAAGACATTTACATGGCCAAAAACATATGAAAAAGAGCTTAACATCACTGACCATTAGAGAAATGAAATCAAAACCACAATGAGATACCATCTCATGCCAGTCAGAATGATGATTATTGAAAACTCAGGAAACAATAGGTGCTGGCAAGGCTGTGGAGAAATAGGAACGCTTTTACACTATTGGTAGGAATGTAAATTCATTCAACTATTTTGGAAGACAGTATGGGGATTCCTCAAGGATCTAGAACTAGAAATACCATTTGACCCAGCAATCCCATTACTGGGTATATATCCAAAGGAATATAAATCATTCTTCTATAAAGACACATGCACATGTATGTTTATTGCAGCACTATTTACAATAGCAAAGACATGGAACAAACCCAAATGCCCATCAATGATAGACTGGATAAAGAAAATGTGGTACATATACAGCATGAAATACTATGCAGCCATAAAAAGGAATGAGATCATGTCCTTTGCAGGGACATGGATGAAGCTGGAAGCCATCATCCTCAGCAAACTAACACAGGAACAGAAAACCAAACACCACATGTTCTCACTCTTAAGTGGGATTTGAACACTGAGTACACATGGATACAGAGAGGGGAATAGCACACGCCAGGGCCTGTTGGGGGTTGGAGGTGACAGGAGGGAACTTAGAAGATGGGTCAATAGGTGAAGCAAACCGCCATGACACACATATACCTATGGAACAAATCTGCATGTTCTGCACATGTATCACAATTTTTTAGAATAAAGAAAAAAGAAAGAAAGAAAAGTCACCTCTTGGGTACAATGTACACCATTTAGTTGATGGTTACACTAAAAGTCCAGACTTCACCACTATGCAATATATCTATGGAACCAAATTGCACTTGTACCCCCTAATTCTATAAAAATAAAAAATACTAAAAATTTAAAAGATACTTTTCCTAGGATAGTCATGACGATTACATCATACAAAATTTTTCTTAGTATTTGGAATGAAAGGTATGGTAATTAGTTCTGGTTAACCCAGCCAGAAAAGTCACTTGAATTTCAGTGGAATGACATTTCCTGATATTGTTATGTGCTAGGTGCAAAAATATGGCCAAGGACAAAGTTCTGGTAAGCAGACTGAGTGGAGATTCTGAGTATGAGGTCTTTGGTCTGGCTTTGGGTCCTCTGCTGGCTCACAGATTGGTGCCCATAAACAAATGAAACTTTGTTCTTAGTCACACTAGCTACATTCTGAGTGTTCAGCAGCCACATATCTAGTGACTTTCATACTGGATGGTGCAGATAAAAAGCATTTCCTTCATCATGGAAGGTTCTATTCAACAGTGCTGGTCTAGCCCCACGGGAGTGAACTTGGCATCTCCTTAAATGAGATGAAGGCTCGGAAGGCCCAAATAGTGGGGAGACTGGTGACTATTCATTAGGACAAATTTAGGACATATTCAAGTGTCAGTCAGAAATAACAAATGCCTCTAATTAAATATGTGACTGGTGGATGAAACAAGCATATTTATGCCTGTAGCAGAGAGTTGGAGACAAGAGGACTAACAGTCGCTACTTTAATAACAATGTTATCTTCCTCTACAGTGAAAAAATGTTTGCTATTTATCTAGCTTATATAGGTACAAAGTGCTATGAAAATAAGTCAGTGGGCTATCCTGACTTCTGGACTGATTATCCCCTCAAAAATCATATTAGCACACTTGAATTTCGCTCTCTATGAAGGAAGAGTTTGTAAATCAAAAGTAAACCTCAAGACCTGTTGAAACAAATTTCTAATCAATGAAAAGTCCTGGGATGCCTGCAAAAGTGCTTTCAGAAATATTGAATATTATCTAAATCATGATCAAGGCCAATGGCTGCCTGTGTGGCTGAAAGTTTCCCTATAGGACTCACAGAATGTTTCCACACCGCCAATCCAACAGAATTTGGTTTCTTAAACATTGCTCCAGAAGAATCCCACAGGTAACAAGCATCACTTGTGACATTAGCTTCCTCTCTGGTGATTATGATGAGGTCAAATGTCCTATGTCAGTCTGGAGCCATAGGTATTGTCTATTTGTTTATTTTTCATGTATGAATGTGTGCCTAAATATAAGTGTGATATCAACTTCCTTAAGATTTTTTTGCATATCTAAATCTACACATGTTCCTATACACAAAAACATGATCATACTGTAGCATACTGAGGAGAAAAACAGCAGTTTTACTGCTATTCATGTGGACATAGGCAAGTCACTTAATTTTTCAGAACACTGTTTAACTGTACTCTAAAATGCATGAGTGAACTAAATGTCTACAATCCAGTCTCATTAACTTACATTATTTTTAACTTCTATATAAAGAAAAAACAAATAGAAAAATATATTAATATTCTACCTAAGATTTTATTGTCCCATTTAGTTTTAAACAAGCATATTTGACTTATTAGTGCCCGTAAACAAATGAAACTTTGTTCAAATTTCCCCCAAGTACTCTTGAATTGCTACAAATATTCATGAATTCACAAGAACCCTTGGATATAAGGGCAAACTATTACACCATTGAATGACAGGGCTGATGGACTGATCTTGTTAGCTAGACAATCCAGGATGACATTTGCTGTAATCCAGGATTTGACTGAACTAAATGTGTATCTTTGCCCTATACATTGGAAAATGGCTGTTTACATTGTAATCCTGTGTGAGGCCATATCCATCTAACTTTGAGTCATCTTAATCTTTCAAATATCTTTCTTTAGTCAAGTAAGTACCATAAGTAACCATATGATCCTCAGAGCAAACACTTAGTCCTTGTCAATTATCCCTTAACATATCCATAAGAAAAGAATGTTCAGTCAGGAGGCATGGCTGTAGTGTGGAAATAAAGTCATACTAGGAACAGAAAAACTAAATTTGAGCCCCGGTTTCCATTCAGTCTAACAAACATTTATTGAGTAACCAGTATGTGCAAAAATGTTGGGTTAGATTCTGGAGATACAATGGCAAATAAGACAAAAATAGCTTACTAATTCATTGGGGGAGATAAGCACTAAACATGTAATTGCAGATATAAGCATTTCTAAGAGGGATATGAAAGATACTATGGGGGCATAGATGAAGGGACTTTTACTTACTGAGAGTTAAATGGAGATGAGAAAATTAAGTGACAGTTATCCAGGGAAAGATAAAGGAAAAGTAATCCAAACAGTAGGAAACACATGTGGTGAAGCTTTAGTGGCAAAAGAGAACATCACACACGAGGAATTAAAGGAAGTTCAGATGAGTTAGATCATAGAGAACAGGAGGAAAATATCCTGAGACGAAGAAGAGGAGGTACACAGGAGCAGAATGTGGAAGACCCTGAGATAACATCAAACAGCTATGATCTTGGGAAGACCTCCTTGGGCCATCATAGTACAGGATACTAGAATGGGTGAACGTAAGAACCCTTCCAACTCTGAGGTTGAAAGATTGTATGATGTTTAATTATTCCATGTTCCAGAAGCCCACAATTTAAATTTGAGGGTTGAGAGAAATGTAGCTAGAGGTACACTATAGGGTATAGTTTAGGGTAAAGTATAGCCTGATGTCTCAAGCAATTTTTCCCTATTCCATGAATTTTAGGGATGTCTCTGTGTGTTGTCATGGAAACAAAGCACAAGGATTCCAAACTTTCATGCTGTGTGATATAGCCATTGAGTGGAGATTCTGAGTATGAGTTCTTTGGTCCTGCTTTGGGTCCTCTGCTGACTCACACCAAACCTGGGATGTTTATTACTCTCTGACTTATCACCTCCTTTCAAAACTATCATGGAGATACTGAAAACACTTTTCCTAGGATAGTCATGATGATTACATCATACAAAATGTTCTTAGTATTTGGAATGAAAGGTATGGTAATTAATTCCGGTCAGCCCAGCCAGGAAAGTCACCTGAATTTCGGTGGAATGACATTTCCTGATATTGTTATGTGCTAGGTGCAAAAATTTGGCCAAGGACAAAGTTCCGGTAGGCAGATTCACAGCTGGTAAGCAACTGTTGCTAAGACTGCATGCCTTGTGAAACAGAAAATGTTTTTCTTGTTCTGCGATGTTTCAAACACCCTGACAGTGTTGGGGCCATAAAGATGCTCAAGAAATATTGATAGAATATGAAATGAATCAAAGTGTCTATTGGTATGGTTTAGGTTTACTCAACCCACCTAGACAGACATGCAGCAGGAACCCATGTAAATCATAAAGGATAGGAACACACATTTCCAGAATTGGTCCAGCCTCCTTTCTATTTATGCATTCTGACTTGCTTTGTGTAACTCTGGACTTCCTTGGTTTTTCTACCTTAGTTTGGCTTTGTTATTGAATGTCACATTTCCTATAACCTCCCACCCCTAGCTCTTGATAATTTATTTTAGGCTCACTATTCCAGCTAACCGGCATCTCACATTGTAGCAAGTGCTAATATTTAATCACTTAAATAACAGACATCATGACAGAAACTTTTAATTCTCCTAGTGACACAGAGCAAGCCATTTGTGAATACAAGGGTCACATGTCACTTGAAAGCCCTTTTTTGCATAATGGCAGGTGTTTCCTTTAACTTCAAGTCACTTAACCTAGTGCTTTCCCTTGGAGAAACACAGAATAAGTCTGTTCCTTTAACATGACAGTCATTTAAATAGTGAAGATTAGGAATTACTTTCTATCTCAAGCTCTTTCCTAGAAATTCTTTCAACTACCATGTAGGGTACAGTTTTGAAATAATCTACCTTCCTGATAAATTTGGTATATAAACCAAAAATTACATGACAAAAAAACACCATAACTGAAGTCAAAAGAGAAGTGAAAAGCCAAGAGAAAATATTTGCAACATATATCAGAGATAAAAGCTAATATCCCTAATATGTAAATGTCTCATAAAAATTAAGAGGAGAGACTAAAATCCTGATAAAAAGATAGGCAAGGCATGAATAGAAACTCACAAAAACATACAAAATGACCCTCAAACATATGAAAAAATGGTCACTCATTGGATTTTATGCAAATTAATTTAATACTAACTACATTGCACTGACATACCATTTCTCATTTATCAGAAGGGTGAAAACTGCAATAAAAGGCATTTTGTTGGTGATGCCATGTGGAAATGGCTCCTTCTTACATTGATGGTGGGAATATAAATTAGTACAATTCTTTTGGAGGAGAATTTGGCAATACATAATTTAAAATATATATATGCAGTTACCTATTGGCCCAGCAAAATAGTCGAAGCAATTGTGAGAAGTAGTTTTAAGAATTTACCCTAAAAATATAACCTCAGCAATATGAAAATACACATGTACAATATTACTTATGGCAGCATTGTTTGTAATTGTTCAGTATTTGAAATAACTTAAAGGATAAAATATAGCAAAGTTATGAATAAACTATGGTACATCCACACAGTGCAATACTATACAGCTGTAAAAAGAATGAGTTATCTATGAACTGATAAAGAGTAATTGTTAGCATAGAATGTTAGTTGAATAGAAGCAACCTACACAAAAGTGCCAGTAGTAAGCTACTTTGAGTATAAGAAAGGAGGAATAAGAAAATACACATGACTTTGTTCATTTGTGAACAAATGAAACAGAAAAGGCAAACCAGAAACTAATAAGAGTGTTTACCCACAGACTGTGGGTAGAAACCAGGTGAAAAAGAAGGGGAATGGAGTATAAGGGACTGGGGGAGTGACACTTCTCTAGTAAAAAAAAATATATATATATATATATATATGTGTATATATATATGTATATATATAGTTGTGACTTTTAGAACTATGGTGATTTCTCACAGACTTGGAGTAAATATAATAATTAACAAAGTGGGGAAGGGGACCTCAAATAGGATATAACAGAAAAGAATGAGCCACACTCCATTACAAATAAAGTCATGTGTCACTTAACAATGGGGATATGTTCTGAGAAATGGTAATGTTGTCTTTGCATGAACATCATAGAGTGTACTTACACACACCCAGATGGTATAGCCTACTGAACATATATAAACACAGGAAAGACACAGTAAGAATATGGTATTATAACCTTATGGGATCACTGATGTGTATGTGGTTCATTGTTGACTGAAACATCATATTGTGGTGTGTGACTGTAATATAACCACACTGAAGGGGTGGTGCCTGTAGCTAACAAACCAATTAACTTTAAAAAACATCAGTTTGACTATAAATTTTTAAGGTCAAAGACAAAAGAAAAACTCTGCACAAATATTGTACTTTAGTTAGGTTTGTTTTCCACAGGCTTACATATCCTGAAACTACTTTGCATGTATTCTATGAATCAGCCTATGATATTAATAATAATAATAGGTTGGTTTTTGTTAGGGAAGGGCATTGTGAATAAGAAAATGGGGAAGGCTAGAAAAAACCTTATCTGGAGGTATCAGTACTAGCTCAAGGTTTGAAAATGCATCTAGATAGAGAAATACTTATAGGAATATGTGTGTGTGTATGTATTCATACATGTATTTCATAGGCCTGTCTTCTGAGGACTAGGAGCAATTATACCTACATATCCGTGAATGAACCTAACACTTATTCTCTAGAAAAAAGGAATGCTTTCAATAAAATATCATTTGTCAGTAAAATAAGCCAGGACTCCTTGAAGAAAAGGCACACTCCAGGGCTAGGACAGGGAAAGTATAAGATAAGCCTCCACCATCTTGTGGTGCCAGAGATCTAAAAGCGCTCAATGAATGATAGGGCCATATCAAAAGGACACTGGAGCTAATTGAATGAGCTCCTGGTGATCAGAAAAATTGGAGCAACAAAAT
Source organism: Pongo pygmaeus (assembly GCF_028885625.2). Classification (NCBI taxonomy): domain Eukaryota; kingdom Metazoa; phylum Chordata; class Mammalia; order Primates; family Hominidae; genus Pongo; species Pongo pygmaeus. Next base: position 67,988,464 of record NC_072373.2, on the reverse strand, counting down.
GAATAATGGTGATGAATTGTCACTCATAGAATAAAAAGAATCTGTGAGTCCATGCTTATATAAATAAATAATTTAATAGATAAATGGTAAAGAAAGAAAAACACTTTTTTTATGAGACTCCAATTAATAAATGTAGAAGGAATGCTGAAAAGAGAAGTTCACCATTCAGCAAATACCTCAGTAACAGCTATTTAGGCAAGAATCATCAACAGAAGCTATAATTAGTAGACAAAATATGATGAGACAAAAAGGTATTTACATAGTCTCAAAGTATCTTACCATAAGATACTTATTTAAAAGGGGAAATACAGTGGAAGAGCTTGGCAGACACCATGTTGACCAACCGTCAAAGATAATGTCACCAGCAATGAGACAAGTCAACATTATGTGCCTCCTGATATGATACACTGAAAAGGACATGATATCACTTCTGTTGAATTCTTGAAAAAAAAAATGCCTATCCTGAATCCAATCATGAGGAAACATCATATAAATTGAAGAAAGTTGCATAATATTTTGAACAGTATTCTTGAAAAATGTTAAAGTAAAAAAAGAAAGATCAAGGAACTGTTTCAGATTAAAGAAGACTAAAGAGACAAGACAACCACTAAATGCAATGTGTGATCTCAGATTGGATCCTGGATCAGGAAAATGAGATAGGACAATTGGCAACATTTGAACAAGGTCTGCTAAATACATAATAAAATTGTATCGATGTTAATTTCCTGATTTTGATAAAGGTACCATATAGAATAGGCTGAATTTGCATCTTACTAAAATTCATATGTTAAAGTCCCCCAGTACCTCAGAATGTGACTATTTGGAGATAGAGCCTTTAAAGAGGTAATTAAGGTAAGGCGAGATTCTATGGGTGGGCCCCAATGCCATGTGATTGGTATGCTTATAGGAAGATATTAGGGCACAGACAACACAGACTGAGGGGTGACCATGTGAGGACACAGTGAGAAAGTAGCCATCTTCAAGCCAACGAGACAGGCATCAAATGAAACAACCTGCCAACACCTTGATGTAGGACTTCCAGCCTCCAGAACTTTCAGAAAATAAATTTCTGTTTTTTAAGCCACCTAGTCTGTGGCATTTTGTTATGGCAGCCCTAGCAGAGTAATACAACATACAATGGGATATTGTTTAGTCTTAAAAATGAAGGAAATTCTGACAACATGCTAAAATATAAACTTTGAGTACATTACATTAAGTAAAATAAACCACTTATGACAGGCAAATGACTCCACTTACATGAGATACTTAAAGTAGTCAAACTCATAGAGCCAGAAAGTAGAATGGTGGTTTCTAGGGGCTGAGAGGAGACAATGAGGAGTTACTGTTTAATTCGTATAGAGTCTCGGTTTGAGGAGATGAAAAAATGTTCTGGAGATAGATGGTGGTGGTTGTACAACAATGTAAATATACTTAATGCCACTGAACTATGCACTAAAAAAATAGTTAAAATGGTAAATTTTATATTAAGTATTTTGTCCACAATTTAAAAATAAAATTTAAGAAAAAACAAGGAGGAAATTTGGATAAAGAGATGAAAGACACAGAGAAGACACCATGTGACAACAGAGGCAGAGACTAAAATGATGCAGTCCAGGAATGCCAAGCAAGGACTGTTAACAGCCACCAGCAGCTGGGGAGAGGCAAGAAGGGATTCTCCCTTAGAGCCCTAGGGGAACACAGCCCCACTGACAGCTTGATTTCACACATCTAGCCTCCAGAACTGTGAGAATAAATTTTTGTTGTTTTAAGCCAAGAAAAAAAGGAACTCATGAGCCTTAGAGCCCCAACCTGAAGCTTCTGTGAAACATTACACAAAGCGATATATCTAGTCAGCTTAGAATGGATTCAGGAGGATGAAGTATCATTATTTCATGTGGATTAAGTGCTTGAAATGTGCAGGTCTGAAGTGTCTGTAAATGTACCTGCCCAAACAACAGCCAAGTCTCATTCTTTTCCTTGGGGGAAGCTACTTGTCTTCGTAAATCACTGCCTAAGTAGGGCATCACCAGGAGGAAAGAGTGAAGCAGATAAACTTTATCTCCTGTGATCCTAAGCCCAGTTTGCCCACTCTCACTTTCCACCAGAGCAGCAATGGTGGTGGGAAAATTGTGAAGGAGTTAAGAGACTTGTTTTTATTTTTCGTGTTTATTTATTATTTGTTCACAGAGAGTCAACTATTGAGTACTTTTTGCATAATCCAAGGAATATGTAAATTTGTTTAGTTGACAAATATTTGAGTGCCTGCCATGTGTAAGATGCTGGTATATGCACAGGAGATATGGTAGTGAACAAGACAATGTCCCTGTGGCTACCATGAAAATGCACCTCTCAGATCTCCTATTTCAGGGAATGTCACTGACACCCCCAGATGTTGTGTTCTGAAATCTGTCACAATATTCCTGCCAAGGCCACATTTCCCATAATCTGCTTCCAGCTATTAACTGAACATGGCAGTGGTACTAAGATAGGCCAGGTCCTGAAAGATGTAGGCTTCCTATAATGAATGACTTTGGCTTAGGGACTCCTTGGCCTTCCAGAAACTTTCTTAAAATTATACTGCAATCCATGGTCTGTCTTTCTTACTTTCCCTCCTTCATAAGAGTCAGAACTCCAGTATGGTCTAACCTGTTTTCCAGCTTTCTCTGGTTTCTTCCCCATATTCCCTTACTGGTGTTTCCCCTAGTATGTCTATTGTGTCTTGTATCAGGCCATTTTTGTGTTGATATAAAGAAATATCTGAGGCTGGGTAATTTATAAAGAGAAGAGTTTTAATTGGCCCAAGGTTTTGTAGGCTTTATAGGCATGGCTCTAGCATCTTTTCTTCAGTGAGGGCCTCAAGAAGCTTACAATCATGGGAGAAGGTAAAAAGGGAGCAGACATCTCACATGGTGAGAGCAGGAGCAAGAGAAGTGGGGAGGTGCTACACACTTTTAAACAACCAGGTCTCATGAGAACTCACTCACTATCATGAGGACAGCACCAAGACATTCATGAGGGATCCACAGCCACACCCAAACATCTCCCACCAGGCCCTACCTCCAACATTGGAGATTACATTTCAACATGAGATTTGGAGGTAACAGACATCTAAACTATATCACATCTCTAACCCCATCTTGATGTCTGCTTCTTAGAGGGCCTTGACTATCAGTCCCCAACTCTGTGTGGGAGGTGGCAAAGAGAGTGGTTAAGAGCGCAGGCTCTGGAGTCAGACTGCCTGGTTTGAAGCCCTGCCCTGCCATTTGCTAACAGGTTGTCTAATGTCTCCCTGCCTCCATTTCATCAGCAACTTTGCCTCAGTTTCATCATCTGTAAAATGAGGATAATAATAGTATATTAATCTCATAGCATTGTAGTTACGATTAAACAAGTTGTTTTATTTAAATACCATGAGATTTACAAAACACTGCTGAAAGATATCAGAGACAACACAAACAAATGGAAAAACATTCCATGCTTGTAGACAAGAAGAATCAATATTGTTAAGATGGTCATACTGCCCAAAGCAATTTACAGATTCAATGCTATTCCTATTAAACATAACAATGTCATTTTTCACAGAATTAAAAAAAAAAAAACTACTCTAACATTCACATGGAACCAAAAAAGAGCCTGAATAGCCAAAGCAATCCTAAGCAAAAAGAACAAAGCTGGAGGCATCACACTACCTGACTTCAAACTATACTACAAGTCTATAGTAACTAAAACAGCATGGTTCTGGTACAAAAACAGATACATAGAACAATGGAATAGGTTAGCAACCCCAGAAACAAAACCACACGCCTAAAACCAACCATCTGATCTTCAACAAACTCAACAATAGCAAGCAATAGGGAAAAGACTCCCTATTCAATAAGTGGTGCTGGGACAACTGTCTAGCCATATGCAGAAGATTGAAACTGGACTCCTTCCTTTCACTATATAAAAAAACAACCCAAAATGGATTAAAGACTTAAATGTAAGACCTAAAACTATAAAAACATTAGAAGAAAACTTAGGAAATACCATTCTGGACATAGGCCTTGGAAAAGATTTCAAGAAGTCTCCAAAAGCAATTGCAACAACAAAAAATTGACAAGTGAGTCATAATTAAATGAAAGAGCTTCTGCATAGCAAAAGAAACAGAATAAAGAGAACCTACAGAATGGGAAAAAGTATTCACAAACTATGCATCCAACAAAGGTCTAATATCTAGATTCTATAAAGAAATTAAACCAACAACCAAAAAACAACCCCATTAAAAAAAAAAGACAAAGGATATGAAAAAACCCTTCTCAAAAGAAGATATACACATGGTCAATGAACATGTGAAAAAATGCTCAACATCACTAATCACTAGATAAATTCAAATCAAAACTATAATAAGATACCATCTCACACCAGTCAGAATGGGTATTATTAAAAGTTCAAAAAACAACAGATGTTGATGAGGCTTCAGAGAAAAGGGAATGTTTATACACTGCTATTGGAAATGTAAATTAGTTCAGCAACTGTGGAAAGCAGTTTGGAGAGTTCTTAAAGAATTTAAAAAATAACTCTCATTTGACCCATCAATCCCGTTACTCGGTATATACCCAAAGGAATATAAACCGTTCTACCAAAAAGACATATGCACATGTATGTTCATCACAACACTATCCACAATAGCAAATACATGGAATCAACTTAAATGCCCACCAACAATGGACTGGATAAAGAAAATGTGGTATGTATATACCATGGAATACTATACAGCCATGAAAAATAAAATCATGTTATTTGCAGCAACATGTATGCAGCTAAAGGCCGTTATCTTAAGCAAACTAACACAGGAACAGAAAACCAAATATCACATGTTCTCACTTATAAGTGGGAGCTAAACCTTGAGTGCATATGGACATAAAAATGGGAACAACAGACCCTGAGGCCTACTTTGAGTGAGGGGAGGGTAAAGATTTAAAAAAACACAAACCTACCTATTGGATACTATGCTCACTACCTGGGTGATGAAATCATTTGTACACCAAACCCCAGCAACATGCAACTTACCCATGTAACAAACCTGCAAGTGTACCCCCCAAACCTAAAATAAAAGTTGAGGAAAAAAATATGTAAAGTACTTAGAATGGTGCAAGGTTACAAGGGCTATATAAACATCAGTTATTATAGAGCTTGTGTTTTAGTAAAGGAGATAGAAAAATATATATAAAAATACTAGGTGGTAAAAATACTAAGGTGAAAATCAGGAGAGTTATGTGATATGGTGACTAATGAACTATTTTAGATTTGGAAGCTAGGAAAGGTCAATAAGAAAGAATAACTAGAAGTTATTCCATATATTGCTGAGTTCAGTATAGCTAAACTTGACTGTGCTCCAGCTGATCTGAGATCTGGGGAAGAATTGCTTAGCCAAAGGTAACAGCTTGCGTAAAGACCTGAAAGCAAGAATGAGTAGGTCATGACTCAGACAAAACAAGAGGAACAGGGAATCTAAAGGATGATAAACAGTGGAGGAGACAGGTGAGGAGTCCAGGGATTCAGGCAGAAACCAGACAGAAGAGTCTCATTCCTTTCTTCTTTCATTAATTCATTCAGTGTGTATTTGGCAGCCACCCAACTAAGTACCAAGAACTCTGATAATTCTAGCTCTGAACTTTCTAGTCACATATTAGAGGTAACTTGAAGTAGTCAAGTCCTAGACAAAACTCACACAGGAGGCAAAACATTCCTCTAAAGACTGCCTCCTTCTTTGTGTTTTTGCATAACTTGATTCAAGTTTTCTGCCGTTTGCACATTTCTACTTATAGACATATTTATGATGAACATAGGCTGTTTTTTATTTAAGTTTACCTTATAGATACTTCAGTTTTTAAAAATTATATATGGTGCTTAATACATATAAAATAACTAGATTCATTTTAGTTATCAAAGTTCTGATAGCTTGAAAACAACAACAAACAACTCTGACTAGTAGAATTAGAAATTATTCCATACATTGCTGAGTTCAGTATAGCTTAACTTGACTGTGCTCCACTTGATCTGACCAGCAGTTAATGAATTCCTTTCATAAGGGGGCAGAGTTTGGTAACCCCTCTAGCAGTTTTATATAATAGTGTCTGAAACACCCACTTAGGGGTATGTGTTATTTTACCTTGTGTTGCAGTCTAATGTGAAGCCAGAGATTAATGTTTTGCAACTTCAAGGTCTTAAGCAAGCACTTAATTCTGCATGACATTGAGCTTTCTCTGAACAGGCATAGCCATATAATTCATCAGGGTCTAAGTGTCCTCATTTATAAAAAAAGTCTAATAAGCATTTAATATATATTACATAAACATTTAATTAAATATTAGCCTGAATGAGTCACACCTTCTCCAATGGAATCCCCTGAATCTGGAATGTGGGACAATGAGGAGATTACAAAGCTCTTTTGGGGTACACTTTTTACCCACAAATTCAGTCAAGGTGAAAAAAATCTCTAACTGGAATTTCAGATGGGGAAGTGACAGCTAAAGTGGTGAACTAGACAGAAAAGCCACTGGGCTTTCATCTCAAATTAGAGCCTGAGGATAAGAATAGCTTTTGCAGCAACACTCACCTAGGCAAAATTACAAAGGACATTAGTTTCCAGGTCTCAAGCTGCAGTTGACTATAGTGAGTCTTCCCTCAAGGGCTGCATACCTTCCTCTGATAAAACCTATGAACTCCCCAGGGAAGCCAGAGATTTCCTTGTTATATCTGCCTCTAATTGGGGTTCGGCCTCTTAGTCCATTTGTTGCCGTGAAGGAATACCTGAGGCTGGGTGATTTGTAAAGAAAAGAGGCTTATTTGGATCATGGTTCTGCAGGCTGTACAAGGAGCATAATATCAGTATCTGCTTCTGGTGTGGGCCTCAGGCTGCTTCCACTCATGGTGGAAGGCAAAGGGGAGCTGGCTTGTGCAGAGAGCAGATGATGAGAGAGGAGGCAAAAGAGATGGGAGGGGGGTGTCAGGATCTTTATAACAACTCTCTCTCATGAGAACTAACGGAGCAATAATTCACTCATTACTGTGAGGATGGCACCAAGACATTCATGAGGAATCTGCCCCTATTACCCAAACACTTCCCATTAGGCTCACTTCTAATATTGAGTATTGAATTTCAACGTGAGGTTTGGAGGGTCAAATATCAAAACTATAGCAGGACCTGTGCTATTTACTAACCCTGTGGCATCAGTTGTTCAGTCTGCAAAATACAGCAACATATAACTGACACCTATCTTCCTCAAAGAGTTATGGTGAGTTTTTACCATAACTATATGTGAGGGAGAAAAGCAGTAACTTAGAGAACAAAGTGGGCAATGAAAAGAAGCACTTCCTGAGATCTTAGCATTGAAGGGGAAGGATATAAAACTGATTATTCTCTAGACTAGACAAAGGGCCATAGCAGCAGAAAGGAAATCGCTTCTAACATTGGATAATTGAGGAAGGAAAATAAAGCTTGCCATATTGTGTTGCTTGTTTGATTATGGAAATGAAAATATTATTTTTACTAAGGTGGTTCTTTACCTGAAGCAGTGACTCTCAAGTTTGGTTGCTCCTCAGAGTCATTTCGTTGAGCCCAATGCCACACTTACTGAGAATATCTGAGACATCCACTTCTGGCTAAGATGGAATAACAGATCATGTTACTTTCCCATTTAAAATAGCCAAAAAATGGACAAAGTATATAAAACAATGTTCTACAAGGCACTTCACATAGAAAAAAAAGGAAGGACAATAATCTTTGAGACAAGGGAAAAACATTAGGTAAGCATTGATTATCCCAAGCTTACTACCTAAGAAACCTGAGAAAGCTTCTAGGCTCTGATGCAGAGTGGAGCCTAGTGGACTGCTTGAGCTGGAAGGAGAAAGCAGAGTCTGGTGAGATTAAGCTGGTAGAATTCTAAGGACAGAATACCAGAGAGAAAGAGCCACAAAGAGAGAGAATGAAAGTGTGAGAACTTTGGATCTGTGCAAATATACCCCTTGAATATTCAACTGAATATTGAAAATGTATAAGAAAACTACCTAAGACTGGGTTGGAGGAACTGTCTAAAAGGACTAGAAGTGACAGCATCCAGCATCCACATAGGGCCAAAAATAGTGCCTATTCTTAATAGCCAGAATGGAAGACCTCAAGATTCAAAGGTCAATGGGTAGGTCAAACAGGTTGTTGCTTCAGTGGTATGGAATAATTAGCCCTATACTGATAACTGCTCCAATCCTGCCTAACAAAACTTAAAATCAGACAGAAAAATATTAAACTGTTTCCAAGTAACTTAACTATATTCCAGAGTATATAAGCCCAAGAGTATTTATAGAAATACAAACATACCCAGCAGTCAACAAGATAAAATTCACAATGTTTGGCATTCAACAACAGAAATAAATTACTGGCCATAAAAGGAAGCAAGAAAATATAACTCATAATGAGGATATAAGCCAAGTAATTGAAAATGACCCAGAATTGACACAGATGCTAGAGTTAGCAGACAAGGACATGGAACCACCAGTTATGGCTGTATTCTATATAAGTCAAAAAGTAACTAGAGATATTGCTATGAAAAAAGCTTAAAGAAAACTTCCAGAGAATAAAATTACAATGTTTGACATAAAAACACACTAGCTGGAAATAGCAGATTAGAGATGGCAAAAGAAAAGATCAGTAAACTATAAAGACAGAGCAACAAAAACTATTCAAAATGAAACCACAGGAAAAAAAGAATTAAAAATAAAAACAGCAGTGAGCTATGGGATACCTTCAAGCAGCTTAATATTTTTGAAACTAGAATACCCAGAGAGAGAGACAGAGACAGAGACAGAGAGAGAGGGAGGAGTGGTGAGAAAAAAAGTTATAATATTTACAGAACAAAATGACTGAAATGTCCCCAAATTTGAGGAATACAATAAGACACAGATCCAAGGAAGTCAACAAAACCCAAGCACAAAAAATTAAAGAAAATTACACCACATCGAATAATAAACCTGCTCAAAACCAATGATAGAGAATCCTAAAGGCAACCAGAGGAATAAAAGACATTAACGGCTGAGGAACAAAGATAAAAAAAAAAACAGGCTGGGTACAGTGGCTCAAGCCTGTAATCCCAGCACTTTGGGAGGCTAAGGTGGGCGGATCACGAGGTCAGGAGATCGAGACCATCCTGGCTAACATGGTGAAACCCCGTCTCTACTAAAAATACAAAAAAATTAGCCAGGCATGGTGGCGGGTGCCTGTCGTCCCAGATACTCTGGAGGCTGACACAGGAGAATGGCATGAACCCAGGAGGCAGAGCTCGCAGTGAGTCGAGATCGCACCACTGCACTCCAGCCTGGGCGACAGAGCAAGACTCCATCTCAAAAAAAAAGAAAACAGACATCTTATTGGAAACAATGCAAGTTGAGAAGACAGTGGTGTCACACTTCAAAATACTAAAAGAAAACAACTATCAACCTAGAATTTTATAATCAGTGAAAATATCTTTCAAAAATTAAGGCTAAATATTTTTTCACACTAAAAGAATGTTACAGCTTTTTTTTACAGCAGATTTGCACTACAATAAATGTTAAAACAAGTTCTTCAGGCAGAAGGAAAGTAATACCAGATGGAAATACAGATCTGTAAAAAAGAATTAAGAACAATGGAAATTGTAACTACATAGGTAAATATATATATATTATTAAGTCACTTTTAACAATAATTAGCTGCTTAGACACAAATGATACATTGTGGTATTTAGTTTATTACAGATTTAAACATCTGTAAAAGTAAAATAGATGACTAAAATAGCATAAAGTTCAGAAGGGAAGTAATATACTATTGTAAATTTCTTCTATTATATATGAAGTGAAGGTAGACTCTGATAAGTTAAAGAAGTAGACTATTTACCTTAAAACAAATACTAAAATAACAAAGAGGTATAGCTAATAATCCAAAAAATTAGATAAAATGAAATAATAAAATCTATTCAAATATTCCAAAAGGTGGCAAATATAGGGGGAAAAGGTGGGGGAAGGGGGATGCATAGGGAACAAATAGAAAACAAATAATATAATAGACCTAAACCTAACCATCTTAATAATCACATTAAATATAAGTGGTCAAAGTGCCTTCACTAGAAGGCAGAGATTATGACATTGGATAAAAAGTAAGACCCAACTGTATGCTGACTACAAGGAATATACTTCAAATATGAGGACACAACTAGCTTAAGAGTAAAATGATGGAAAAAGATTACCACACTCACACTAATCAAAAGAAGGTCAGAGGGACTTGACCTTCTTTTGATTAGTGTGAGTGTGGTAATCATCTATCATCATGGCAGATGGGAGGTAGGACTAGATTGCAGCTCTGACTCAGATGGACAGAGCAGCATGTGGAGGTTCACATTGTGAATTTTAGCTCCTGAACAACTGCAAGAACAAACCAGGAATCCCAAGAGGACCCAAAGACCCTCTGAAGGAAATGGATTGCTCCTGAATGACCTGGGAGACACCCCAAATACTGTGAGTGCCCAAACTGCAAAAGTGGGAAAGGGAGATCCTTCAATCTCAAGTGCACACCCCCACTAGGGAAATCGAAAGTGTAGTTTGTGGGAGAAGTTTCTGACTTTATCTGGAGCTGAGTCAACTTAGAGAGCTGAGCAAAATACAGTGGCAGAGGAAGCAGTGGGAAAGGCCCTGGGAATTCTCACAGGGTCCCCAAGCAAGCTATTCCTTCCTGGCACCACAAGGATCCTTCAGGAGGGTGGCCAGAGGCATGGGGGAAATGACACAGGGAGGAAGAAGTCTGCAGCTCAACTTTGTAACAATTTGAATGGGGCAAGAAGCCTCCTGGCCAGAACTCAGGGGAGGGCATGAATCCAACATGCAGACTCCATAGGTGGGGGAAGAACTAAAGCCCTTTTCTTTTGCAACTGAGAGGTAGGTAGCCTGGGGCAAGTTCTCAAGCCCTACTTGCCCACAGCCTAGAAACACTTGCTGCTGTTGGGGGTGCACAGTGGGAGTGGGACCAGCCCTTTGGATTGCATGAGAGCTGGGTGATGGCTGTGATTGCCAGCTTTCCCCCACTTCGCTAACAACCTGCATTGCTCAGCAGAGGCAGTCACAGTCCTCCTAGGTACACAACTCCATTGGCCTGGGAACCTCACCCCCACCCCCCACAGCAGCCACAGCAAGTCCCACCCAAGGAGAGTCTGAGCTCAGACACACCTATCCCTGCCCTCACCTGATAGCCCTTCCCTACTCACCCTGGTAGCTGAAGACAAAAGGCAATACTCTTGGGAGTTCTAGTGCCCTGCCCACCACCAGCTCCTCTCCATACAATTACAGCTGATGCTCTCTGGAAAGTGCCACCTTTTGGCAGGAGGCCAACCAGCACAAAACAGAACATTAAACCACCAAAGTTAAGAACGCTCACAGAGTCCATTTCACCTCCCTGCCACCTCTACTGGAACAGGTGCTAATATCCATGGCTGAGAGACCCATAGATGGTTCACATCACAGGATTTTGTGCAGACAACCCCCAGTACAAGCTCGGAGCCTGGTAGACTTGGTGGGTGGCTAGAGAGATAACAGAAGAGAGGTAACAATCACTGCAGCTTGGCTCTCAAGAAGCCATATCCATAGGAAAAGGGGGAGAGTCCTACATCAAGGGAACACCCAAGGGACAAAAGAATCTGAACAGCCTTCAGCCATAGACCTTCCCTTGGACAGAGACTATCCAAATGAGAAGGAACTAGAAAACAAACTCTGGTAATATGACAAAACAAGGCTCTTTAACATTCCCCCCCTCAATCACACTAGCTCACCAGCAATGGATCCAAATCAAAAGAAGTCCCTGATTTACCTGAAAAAGAATTGAGGAAGTTATTAAGCTAATCAGGGAGATACCAGAGAAAAGCAAAGCCCAATGCAAGGAAATCCAAAAAACAATACAAGAAGTGAAGGGAGAAATATTCAAGGAAATAGATAGCATAAAGAAAAAACAATCAAAACTTCAGGAAACATTGGACACACTTATAGAAATGCAAAATGCCCTTGAAAGTCTCAGTAATAGAATTGAACAAGTAGAAGAAAGAAATTCAGAGCTCAAAGACAAGGTCTTCAAATTAACCCAATCCAATAAAGTCAAAGAAAAAAGAATAAGAAAATATGAACAAAGCCTCCAAGTCTGGGATTGTGTTAAACCACCAAACCTAAGAATAATCAGTGTTCCTGAGGAAGGAGTGATATCTAAAAGCTTGGAAAATGTATTTGGGGGAATAATTGAGGAAAACTTCCCCAGCCTTACTAGAGACCTAGACACCTAAATACAAGAAACACAAAGATCACCTGGGAAATTCATCACAAAAGATCATCACCTAGGCACATAGTCATCAGGTTATCTAAAGTTAAGATGAAGGAAAGAATCTTAAGAGCTGTGAGACAAAAGCACCAGGTAACCCATAAAGGAAAACCTATCAGATTAACAGCAGATTTCTCAGCAGAAACCCTACAAGCTAGAAGGAATTGGGGCCCTATCTTCAGCCTACTCAAACAAAACAATTATCAGCCAAGAATTTTGTATCCAGCAAAACTAAGCATCATACATAAAGGAAAGATCCAGTCTTTTTCAGACAAACAAATGCTGCGAGAATTCTTGTAGCCACCACTACAAAAATTGCTAAAAGGAGCTCTAAATCATGAAACAAATCCTGGAAAGATATCAAAACAAAACATCTTTAAAGCGTAAAGCACACAGGACCTATTAAACAAAAATACAATTTAAAAAGCAAAAACAAAACCCAAAAATATCAAGGTAGACAGGCAACAAATAGCATGATGATTAGAATGGAACCTCACATCTCAATACTAATATTGAATGTAAATGGCCTAAATGCTCCACTTAAAAGATACAGAACAGCAGAATGGATAAGAACTCACCAACCAACTATCTGCTGTCTTCAGGAGACTCTCCTGACACATAAGGACTCACATAAATTTAATGGGGTGGAAAAAGGCATTTCATGCAAATGGATACCAAAAGTGAGCAGCGGTGGCTATGCTTATATCAACAAACAAACTTTAACGCAACAGCAATTTAAAAAGACAAAGAGGGACATTATATGGTGATAAAAGGCCTTGTCCAACCGGAAAATATCACAATCTTAAACATATATACACCTACCACTGGAGCTCTCAAATTTATAAAACAATTACTAATAGACCTAAGAAATGAGATAGACAGCAATACAATAATAGTGGGGGATTTCAATACTCCACTGACAGCACTAGACAGGTCATCAAGACAGAAAGTCAACAAAGAAACAATGGATTTAAACTATACTTGGAACAAATGGACCTAACAGATACCTACAGAACATTTCATCCAACAACCACAGAATACACATTCTATTAAATAGCACATGGAACTTTCTCCAAGACAGAACATAGGGTAGGCCACAAAATAAGCCTCAATAAATTTAAGAAAATTGAAATTATATCAAGCATGCTCTCAGATGACAGTGGAATAAAACTGGAAATCAACTCCAAAAGGAACCCTCAAAACCATGCAAATACATGGAAATTAAATAACCTGCTCTTGAATGATCATTGGGCCAAAAACGAAATCAAGATGGAAATTTAAAAATTCTTCAAACTGAATGACAATAATGAGACAACCTATCAAAACCTCTGGGATACAGCAAGGATGGTGCTAAGAGGAAAGTTCATAGCCATAAACACCTACATCAAAAAGGCTGAAAGAGCAAAAACTGGCATTCTAAGGTCACAGCTCAAGGAACTAGAGAAACAAGAATAAACCAAACCAAAACCCAGCAGAAGAATGGAAATAACAAAGATCAGAGCAGAACTAAATAAAAGTGAAACAAAAAAATACAAAATATAAATGAAGCAAAAAGCTTGTTCTTTGAAAAGATAAAAAAAAATTGATAGACCATTAGTGAGATTAGCCAAGAAAAGAAGAGAGAAGAGCCAAATAAGCTCAATTAGAAACAAAATGGGAGATATCACAACTGATACTACAGAATTACAAAAGATCATTCAAGGCTACTATGAACATCTTTACATGCATAAACTAGAAAACCTAGAGGAGATGAATAAATTCCTGGAAATATACAACCCTCCTGGCTTAAATCAGGAAGAAATAGATACTCTGAGCAGACCAATAGCAAGCAGTGAGATTGAAATGGTCACTTAAAAATTACCAACAAATAAAAGTCCAGGTCCAGATAGATTCACAGCAGAATTCTACCAGACATTCAAATAATAATTGGTACCAATCTTCTGACACTATTCCACAAGGTAGAGAAAGAGGGAACCCTCCCTAATTCATTCTACGAAGCCAGCATCACCCTAATACCCAAACCAGGAAAGAACATAACCAAAAAAGAAAACTGCAGACCAATATCCCTAATGAACATAGATGCTGAAATCCCTAAAAAAATACTAGCTAACTGAATCCAACAGCATATCAAAAACATAATCCACCATGATCAAGTGGGTTTCATACCAGGAATGCAGGAATGCTTTAACATATGCAAATCAATAAATGTGATATACCACATAAACAGAATTAAAAACAAAAAAGCACACACATGATTATATCAATAGATGTGGAAAAAGCATTAAAAAAAATTCAGCATCCTTTTATGATTAAAACTCTCAGCAAAATCAGCATACAACGGACATACCTCAATGAAATAAAAGCCATCTATGACAAACCCACAGCCAACATAATACTGAATGGGGAAAAGTTGAAAGCATTCCCTCTGAGAACTGGAACAAGAAAAGGATACCCACTCTCACCACTCTTCTTCAACATAGTACTAGAAGTCCTAATCAGAGCAATCAGACAAGAGAAAGAAATAAAGGGCATCCAAGTTAGTAAAGAGGAAGTCAAACTGTCCCTCCCTGTTTGCTGATGATATGATTGTTTACCTTAAAAACCCTAAAGACTCCTCAAGAAAGCTCCTAGAACTGATACATGAATTCAGCAAAGTTTCCGGGTACAAGATTAATGTACACAAATCAGTAGCTCTTCTATGTGCCATCAGTGGCCAAGTAGAGAATCAAATCAAGAACTCAACCCTTTTCACAACAGTTTCAAAAATAATAAAATACCTAGGAATATACCTAACCAAGGAGGTGAAAGACCTCTACAAGGAAAACTACAAAACACTGCTGAAGGAAATCATAGATGATGGAAACAAATGGAAATACATCCCATGTTCATGGATGGATAGAATCAGTATTGTGAAAATGATCATACTGCCAAAAGCAATGTGCAAATTCAACCCAATCCCCATCAAAATACCACTACCATTCTTTACAGAATTGGAAAAAACAATTCTGAAATTCATATGGAACCAAAAAATAGCCCACATAGTCAAAGCAAGACTAAGCAAAAAGAACAAATCTGAAGGCATAACACCACATGATTTCAAACTATACTATAAGGCCATAGTCACCAAAACAGCATGACCCTGGTATAAAAATAGGCACATAGACCAATGGAACAGAATAGAGAACCCAGAAATAAAGGCAAATACTGACAGCCAACTGGTCTTTGACAAAGCAAACAAAAACATAAAGTGGGGAAAGGACACCCTTTTTAACAAATGGTGCTGGGATAATTGGCTAGCCACACGTAGGAGAATGAAATTGAATCCTCATCTCTCACCTTATACAAAAATCAACTCAAGATGGATCAAGGACTTAAATCTAAGACCTGAAACTATAAAAATTCTAGAATATAACATTGGAAAAACCCTTCTAGACATTGGCTTAGGCAAGGACTTCATGATTAAGAACCCAAAAGCAAATGCAACAAAAACAAAGATAAACAGCTGGGACTTAATTAAACTAAAGAGCTTTTGCACTGCAAAAGTAACAGCCAGCAGAGTAAACAGACAACGCACAGAGTGGGAGAAAATCTTCACAATCTATACATCTGACAAAGGACTAATATCCAGAATCTACAAGAAACTCAAATTAGTAACAAAAAACAAACAATCCCACTGAAAAGTGGTCTAAGGGCATGAATAGACAAGTCTCAAAAGAAGACATACAAATGGTCAACAAACATGAAAAAATGCTCAACATCACTAATAATCAGGGAAATGCAAATCAAAACCACAATGCGATACCACTTTACTCCTGAAAGAATGGCCAAAATAAAAAAATCAAAAAATGGTAGATGTTGGCATTAATGCAGTGATCAAGGAACACTTCTACACTGCTAGTGTGAATGTAAACTAGTTCAAACACTGTGGAAAACAGTGTGGAGATTCCTTAAAGAGCTAAAAGTAGAACTACCATTTGATCCAGCAATCCCACTACTGGGTATCTGTTCAGAGGAAAATAAATCATTACACAAAAAAGGTACTTGCACATGCATGTTTATAGCAGCACAATTAGCAATTGCAAAATCATGGAACCAACCCAAATGCCCAGCAATCAATGAGTGGATAAAGAAACTGTAGTATATATATATGAGATGGGATATTAACTCTGCCATAAAAAGAAATGCATTAACAGCATTCACAGTGACTTGAAGGAGATTGGAGACTATTATTTTAAGTGAAGTAACTCAGGAATGGAAAATCAAACATTGTATATTCTCACTGATATGTGGGAGCTAAGTTATGGGGACGCAAAGGCATAAGAATGATACAATAGACTTTGGGGACTTGGAGGAAATGGTAGGAGGAGGGTGAGGGATAAAAGACTACAAATAGGGTGCAGTGTCTACTGCTCAGATGATGGATGCACCAAAATCTCACAAACCACCACTAAATAACTTACTCATGTAATCAAACTCCACCTGTACCCCAGTAATCTATGGAAAAAAAAGAGACAAATACAAGAAGGTTGGAGGGATGGTTTTAATATCATAACAAGAATATTAACAGAAATAAAGAAGATCACTTTTTACATTTAAATTTTAAGTTCGGGGTATATATGCAAGTTTCTTATATAGGTAAACTTGTGTCATGGGGGTTTGTTGTGCATATTATTTCATCACCCAAGTATTAAGCCTAACACCCATTACTTATGTTTTCTGATCCTCTCCCCCCTCCCACACTCCACCCTCAGGCCGTGTCTGTTGTTCCACTCTATGTGTCCATGTGTTTGTTGTTCCATTCTATGTGTCTATGTATTCTCATCATTTAGCTTCCACTTAAAGTGAAAACATGTGGTATTTGGTTTTCTGTTCCTGCATTAGTATGCTTAGAATAATGGCCTTCAGCTCCATCCATGTTGCTGAAAAGGATGTGATCTTGTTCTTTCTGGCAGCATAGTATTCCATGGTGTATATGTACCATATTTTCTTTATCCCGTCTACCATTGATGGGTATTTAGGTGGGCTCCATGTCTTTGCCATTGTCAGTAGTGCTGCAATGAATATACACGTCCATGTGTCTTTATAATAGAATAATTTGTGTTCCTTTGGGTATATAACCAGTAATGGGATTACTGGGTAGAACGGAATTTCCATTTTTAAATATTTGAGGAATCACCACACTGTCTTCAACAATGGTTGAATGAATTTACACTCCCACCAACAGGGTACACCATTCCTTTTTCTCTGCAACCTCACAGGCATCTGTCATTTTTTGACTTTTTAATAATAGCCATTCTTATAATCATATGAAGAAAAACTTTTATTCATATGATTGTTAGCTATTCCTATTAAACTACCATTGACATTCTTCACAGAACTAAAAAATATATATATTTTAAAATGTATATGGAACCAAAAAAGAGCCCAAATAGCCAAGAAAATTCTAAGCAAAAAGAACAAAGCTAGAGGCATCATGTTTCCTAACTTCAAACTATACTACAGTGCTACAGTAAACAAAACAGCATGGTACTGGTACAAAAACAGACCCATAGACCAGTGGAACAGAATAGAGAATCCAGAAATAAGGCCACACACCTACAACTATCTGATCTTCAACAAACCTGACAAAAACAAGAAATGGGAAAAAAAATTCCGTATTCAATAAATGGTGCTGGGATAACTGGCTAGCCTTATGTAGAAGACTGAAACTGGACCCCTTCCCTATACCATATACAAAAATTAATTCAAGATGCATTAAGACTTAAAGGTAAAACCCACAACTATAAATGCCCTCAAAGACAATCTAGGCAATACCTAGACATAACAATGGGCAAAGATTTCATGACAAAGACACCAAAGCAATTGCAACAAAAGGAAAAATGGGCATACAGGATCTAATTAAAGAGTTTCTGCACAGCATAGGAAACTAGCAACAGAGTGAACAGACAACCTACAGAATGGGAGAAAAATGTTGTAAACTATGCATCTGACAAAAGTCTAATATCCACCATCTATAAGGAACTTAAATTTACAAGAAAAAAAAACATTAAAAAGTGGGAAAGGGTAGGGGGAAATGGCAGATAGGAGGGAGGACTAACTTGCAGCTCCCACTCAGATGGACAGAGCAGCATGTGAAGACTCACATTGTGAACTTTTACTCCAATAACTACCACAGGAACATACTAGGAAAACTGAGAAAATCCACAGACCCTTTGAAGGAGGTGAGCTGCTGCTGCAGGCTCCATGGGACAGCCAAGGAACTGTGAGTCTGCTTGGTTTCTCAGCTGGGAGGCTTGTAGCCTGGGGCAAGTTCTCAGCCCTGCTCATTGGCTGCCTGGAAATAAACTTGGTGCTGTTGTGGGGACATGGTGGGAGTGAGATGGGCCTTTCGCATGGCAGGCTGCATGGGAGCTAGGTGAAGCTTGTGGCTGCTGGCTTTTCCCCACTTCCCTGGTGACCTGTGTGACACAGCAGACACAACCATAATTCCCCATAACATAACTCCATTGGCCTGGGTACCACATCCCCATCTGCCATAGCAGCTGCAGCAAGCCCTGCCCAAGGAGAGTCTGAGCTCAGTCATTATAACAAAAAGATACCTGCACATGCATGTTTATAGCAGTACAATTCACAAATGCAAAAATATGCAACCAGCCCTAATGCCCATCAAGCAACAAGTGTGTGTGTGTATACATATACATTTGTGTGTGTATATATGTGTGTATATATGTGTGTGTGTATATATATCCCTATATATATATACAAACATATTTGAAAACACACACACGTATTTACATATAGACACACACACCATGGAATACTAGTCAGGCATAAAAAGAAACAAAACAATGGCATTCACAGCAACCTGGGTGGAATTGGAGACCATTATTCTAAGTGAAGTAACTCAGGAATGGAAAACCAAAGATCACCTGTTTCTCATTCATAAGTGGGAGCTAAGCTATGAGGACACAAAGGCATAAGAATGATACAGTGGACTTTGGGGGCTTGGGAAATGGTGGGATGGGGGTGAGGGATAAAAGACCACAAATTGGGTACAGTGTACACTACTGAGTTTACAGGTGCACCCAAATCTCAGAAATCACCACTAAAGAACCTGTTCATGTAAACAAACACCACCTCTTTCCCAGAAACCTATTGAAATTTTTAAAAAGTGGGAAAACAACATGAAGAGACACTTTTAAAAGGAAGACATACATGCAGCCAACAATAAAAAGATCATTTAAACATAATAAAAGGGTCAGTTCAACATAACAATTTTAAATGTTTATACAGCTTATAACAAGTTCAAATACATAAAACAAAAACTGACCAAACTTCAAGGAGAAAGACAAGTCCATAATTGCAGCAATAGCTTCCAATACTTTCTCTCAAAACTTGATAGAATATGAATACATAGGCCAGGTATGGTGGCTTATGCCTCTAATCCCAGCACATTGGGAGGCCAGGGCAGGCAGATCACTTGAAGTCAGGAGCTCAAGAACAGCCTGGCCAACATGGTGAAATCCCGTCTCTACTAAAAATACAAAAAAAAATTAGCCAGGCGTGGTGGTGTGAGCCTGTAGTCCCAGCTACCTGGGAGGCTGAGGCAGGAGAATCACCTGAACCCAGGAGGCAAAGGTTGCAGTAACCTGAGATTACAGCCTGGGTGACATAGTGAGATCCCATCTCAAACAAACAAACAAACAAACAAAAAACCCATAAAAATCAATAAGAATATAGAAGACTTGACTATCAACAAACTTGAACAAATTTGTATGTATAGAATACCCTGGCTGACAATATCAGAGTAAATATTCCCTTCAAGTACATGAGGAATATTTACTAAGATAGACTACACCTTGGCTCATAGAGCAAGTCTCAGTATACTTGAAATAAAAAAAAAACATACAAAGCATGTTCTCATGTTCTCTGACCACATTGCAATTAAATACAAAATCAAGAACAGAAAGATACCTGGAAAATGTCCAAATATTTGGAAAAAAAAATAAGTTTCTAAATAACCCATGGCACAAAGAAGATGTCTACAGGGAAATTAGAAATTATTTTGAACTGAATGAAAATAACATAACAGATCAAAATATTTAAGATCCTACTAAAGAAGTAAATAGGGAAAATTAAATGCATATATTAGAAAAGCCTCACATCAATGACCTGATCTTGCATCGATGACCTGAGATCTATCTCGCATCAATGACTTGAGATTCTATCTTTTTTTTTTTTCTTTTATTGTAATTATTATTATTATTATTATTATTATTATACTTTAGGTTTTATGGTACATGTGCCCAATGTGCAGGTAAGTTACATATGTATACATGTGCCATGCTGGTGCACTGCACCCACCAACTTGTCATCTAGCATTAGGTATATCTCCCAATGTTATCCCTCCCCCCTCCCCCCAACCCACAACAGTCCCTGAAGTGTGATGTTCCCCTTCCTGTGTCCATGTGTTCTCATTGTTCAATTCCCACCTATGAGTGAGAATATGCGGTGTTTGGTTTTTTGTTCTTGCGATAGTTTACTGAGAATGATGATTTCCAATTTCATCCATGTCCCTACAAAGGACATGAACTCATCATTTCCTCTCTTAAGAAGCTAGAAAAAGAACAAACCAAATCCAAAGTAAGCATAAGATAAAAATAAATAAATATTACAGTGGCTATTAACAAAATAAAAAACAGGATCCCATTCCAAGATGGCTAAATAGTAACAGCTCCAGTCTACAGCTCCCAGCATGACTGACACAGAAGATGGGTGATTTCTGCATTTCCAACTGAGGTACCTGGTTCATCTCATTGGAACTGGTTGGACAGTGGATACAGCCCACGGAAGGTGAGCCAAAGCAGGGTGGGGCATCGCCTCACCTGGGAAGCGCAAGGGGTCAGGAGATTTCTCTTTCCTAGCCAAGGGAAGCCATGACAGATGGTACCTGGAAAAACAGGACACTCCCACCCAAATACTGTGTTTTTCCAATTCTCCAACAGTCTTAGCAAATGGCACACCAGGAGATTATATCCTGTGCCTGGCTCAGTGGGTCCCACGCCCACGGAGCCTTGCTCACTGCTAGCGCAGCAGTCTGAGATTGACCTGCCAGGCAGCAGCCTGGCAGGGGGAGGGGCATCTGCCATTGCTGAGGCTTGAATAGGTAAACAAAGCAGCCAGGGAAGCTCAAACTGGGTGGAGCCCACCACAGCTCAGCGAGGCCTGCTGCCTCTGCAGACTCCACCTCTGGGGGCAGGGCATAGCTGAACAAAAGGCAGCAGAAAATTCTGCAGACTTAAACATTTCTGTCTGACAGCTCTGAAGAGAGCAGTGGTTCTCCAAGCACAGTGTTTGAGCTTGGAGAACGGACAGACTGCCTCCTCAAGTGGGTCCCTGATCCCCGTGCAGCCTAACTGGGAGATACTTCCCAGTAGGGGCCGGCTGACAACTTATACAGGTGGGTGCCCCTCTGGGACGAAGCTTCCAGAGGAAAGATCAGTCAGCAATATTTGCTGTTCTGCAATATTTGCTGTTCTGCAGCCTTCGTTGATGATACCCAGGCAAACAGGGTCTGGAGTGGACCTCCAGCAAACTCCAACAGACCTGCAGCTCAGGGGCCTGACTGTTAGAAGGAAAACTAACCAACAGGAATAGCATCAACATCAAAAAAAAGGACATCCACACCAAAACCCCATTTATAGGTCACCAACATCAAAGACCAAAGGTAGATAAAACCACAAAGATGGGGAGAAACCAGAGCAGAAAAGCTGAAAATTCTAAAAACCAGAGCACCTCTTCTCCTCCAAAGGATCGCAGTTCCTCGCCAGCAGTGGAACAAAGCTGGATGGAGAATGACTTTGATAAGCTGCAGAAGTAGGTTTCAGAAGCTCAGTAACAACAAACAGAAGGATGTTCAAACCCCAAACCCATCGCAAGGAAGCTAAACACCTTGAAAAAAGATTAGATGAATGGCTAACTAGAATAAACAGTGTAGGGAAGACCTTAAATGACTTGATGGAGCTGAAAACCATGGCACAAGAACTTTGTGATGCGTGCACAAGCTTCAGTACCCGATTTGATTAAGTGGAAGAAAGGTTATCAGTGATTGAAGATCAAATTAATGAAATAAAGTGAGAAGAGAAATTCAGAGAAAAAAGAGTAAAAAGAAACAAGCAAAGCCTCCAAGAAGCATGGGAATATGTGAAAAGACCAAACCTACATTTGATTGGTGTACCTGAAAGTGACAGGGAGAATGGAACCAAGTTGGAAAACACTATTCAGGATATTATCCAGGAGAACTTCCCCAACCTAGCAAGGCAGGCCAACATTCAAATTCAGGAAATACAGAGAACACCACAAAGATACTCCTCAAGAAGAGCAACCCCAAGACAGACAATTGTCAGATTCACCAAGGTTGAAATGAAGGAAAAAATGTTAAGGGCAGCCAGACAGAAAGGTCAGGTTACCCACAAAGGGAAGCCCATCAGACTAACAGCTGATTTCTCAGCAGAAACTCTATAAGCCAGAAGAGAGTGGGGGGCCAACATTCAACATTCTTAAAGAAAAGAATTTTCAACACAGAATTTCATATCCAGCCAAACTAAGCTTCATAAGTAAAGGAGAAATAAAATCCTTTACAGACAAGCAAATGCTGAGAGATTTTGTCACCACCAGGCCTGCCTTACAAGAGCTCCTGAAGGAAGCACTAAACATGGAAAGGAAAACCCATACCAGCCACTGCAAAAACATGCCAAATTGTGAAGACCATTGATGCTAGGAAGAAACTGCATCAACTAATGGGCAAAATAACCAGCTAACATCATAATGAGAGGATCAAATTCACACATAACAATATTAACCTTAAATGTAAATGGGCTAAATGCCCCCATTAAAAGACACAGACTGGCTTTTTTTGCAGCCAAAAAACACATGAAAAAATGCTCACCATCACTGGCTATCAGAGAAATGCAAATCAAAACCACAATGAGATACCATCTCACACCAGTTAGAATGGCAATCATTAAAAAGTCAGGAAACAACAGGTGCTAGAGAGGATGTGGAGAAATAGGAACACTTTTACACTGTTGGTGGGAATGTAAACTAGTTCAACCATTATGGAAGTCAGTGTGGTGATTCCTCAGGGGTCTAGAACTAGAAATACCATTTGACCCAGCCATCCCATTACTGGGTATATACCCAAAGGACTATACATCATGCTGCTATAAAGACACATGCACACATATGTTTATTGTGGCACTATTCACAATAGCAAAGACTTGGAACCAACCCAAATGTCCAACAACGATAGACTGGATTAAGAAAATGTGGAACATATACACCATGGAATACTATGCAGCCATAAAAAATGATGAGTTCATGTCCTTTGTAGGGACATGGATGAAACTGGAAATCATCATTCTCAGTAAACTATCACAAGGACAAAAAACCAAACACCATGTTCTCACTCATAGGTGGGAATTGAACAATGAGAACACATGGACACAGGAAGGGGAACATCACACTCTGGGGACTGTTGTGGGGTGGCGGGAGGGGGGAGGGATAGCATTAGGTGATATACCTAATGCTAAATGACGAGTTAATGAGTGCAGCACACCAGCATGGCACATGTATACATATGTAACTAACCTGCACATAGTGCACATGTACCCTAAAACTTAAAGTGTAATAATATAAAATAAAATAAAATAAAATAAAAAAGACACAGACTGGCAAATTGGATCAAGAGTCAAGACCCATCAGTATTCTGTATTCAGGAGACCCATCTCACGTGCAAAGATGCACATAGGCTCAAAATAAAGGATGGAGGAAGATCTACCAAGCAAATGGAAAGCAAAAAGGAGCAGGGGTTGCAATCCTAGTCTCCAATAAAACAGATTTTAAACCAACAAAGGTCGAAAGAGACAAAGAAGGCCATTACATAATGGTAAAGGGATCAATTCAACAAGAAAAGCTAACTATCCTAAGTACATACACACCCCAAACAGGAGCATCCAGATTCATAAAGCAAGTCCTTAGAGACATACAAAGAGACTTAGACTCCCACACAATAATAATGGGAGACTTTAACATGCCACTGTGAATATTAGACAGATCAACAAGACAGAAGGTTAACAAGGATATTCAGGACTTGAACTCAGCTCTGTAACAAGCAGACCTAATAGACTTCTACAGAACTCTCCACCCCAAATCAACAGAATATACATTCTTCTAAGCACCACATTGCACTTATTCTAAAACTGACCACATAATTGGAAGTAAAGCACTCCTCAGCAAATGTAAAAGAACAGAAATCACAACAAACTGTCTCCGAGATCACAGTGCAATCAAATTAGAACTCAAGATTAAGAAACTCATTCAAAACTGCACAACAACATGGAAACTGAACAACCTGCTCCTGAATGACTACTGGGTAAATAACAAAATGAAGGCAGAAATAAGGATGTTCTTTGAAACTAATGAGAACAAAGATACAATGTACCAGAGTCTCTGGGACACATTTAAAGCAGTGTGCAGAGGAAAATTTATACTACTAAATGCCCACAAGAGAAAGTAGGAAAGATCTAAAATCGACACCCTAACATCACAATTAGAAGAACTAGAGAAGCAAGAGCAAACACGTTCAAAAGCTAGCAGAAGGCAAGAAATAACTAAAATCAGAGCAGAACTGAAGGATATAGAGACACAAAAAAACCCTCCAAAAAAATCAAAGAACCCAGGAGCTGGTTTTTTGAAAAGATCAACAAAATTGATAGACTGCTAGCAAGACTAATAAAGAAGAAAAGAGAGAAGACTCAAATAGATGCAATAAAAATGACAAAGGGGATATCACGACCAATCCCACAGAAATACAAAATACCATCAGAGAATACTATAAACACATCTATGCAAATAAACTAGAAAATCTAGAAGAAATGGATAAACTCCTCGACACATACACCCTCCCAAGACTAAACCAGGAAGAAGTTGAATTTCTGAATAGACCAATAACAGGCTCTGAAATTGAAGCAATAATTAATCGCCTATCAACCAAAAAAAGTCCAGGACCAGACGGATTCACAGCTGAATTCTACCAGAGGTACAAAGAGGAGCTGGTACCATTCCTTCTGAAACTATTCCAATCAAAAGAAAAAGAGGGAATCCTCCCTAACTCATTTTATGAGGCCAGCATCATCCTGATACCAAAGCCTGGCAGAGACATAACAAAAAAAGAGAATTTTAGACCAATATCCCTCATGAACATCATTGTGAAAATCCTCAATGAAATACCGAAAAACTGAATCCAACAGCACATCAAAAAGCTTATCCACCACAATCAAGTTGGCTTCATCCCTGGGATGCAAGGTTGGATTAACATATGCAAATCACTCTGATGGTAGTTTCTTTTGCTGTGCAGAAGCTCTTTAGGTTAATTAGATCCCATTTGTCAATTTTGGCTTTTGTTGCCATTGCTTTTGGTGTTTTAGACATGAAGTCCTTGCCCATGCCTATGTCCTGAATGGTATTGCCTAGGTTTTCTTCTAGGGTTTTTATGGTTTTAGGTCTAACATGTAAGTCTTTAATTCATCTTGGATTAATTTTTGTATAAGGTGTAAGGAAGGGATCCAGTTTCAGCTTTCTACATATGGCTAGCCAGTTTTCCCAGCACCATTTATTAAATAGGGAATCCTTTTCCCATTTCTTGTTTTTCTCAGGTTTGTCAAAGATCAGATGGTTGTAGGTATGTGGCATTATTTCTGAGGGCTCTGCTCTGTTCCATTGATCTATATCTCTGTTTTGGTACCAGTACCATGCTGTTTTGGTTACTGTAGCCTTGCAGTATAGTTTGAAGTCAGGTAGCGTGATGCCTCCAGTTTTGTTCTTTTGGCTTAGGATTGACTTGGCGATGCAGGCTCTTTTTTGGTTCCATATGAACTTTAAAGTAGTTTTTTCCAATTCTGTGAAGAAAGTCATTGGTAGCTTGATGGGGATGGCATTGAATCTATAAATTACCTTGGGCAGTATGACCATTTTCACGATATTGATTCTTCCTACCCATGAGCATGGAATGTTCTTCCATTTGTTTGTATCCTCTTTTATTTCCTTGAGCAGTGGTTTGTAGTTCTCCTTGAAGAGGTCCTTCACATCCCTTGTAAGTTGGATTCCTAGGTATTTTCTTCTCTTTGAAGCAATTGTGAATGGGAGTTCACTCATGATTTGCCTCTCTGTTTGTCTGTTATTGGTGTATAAGAATGCTTGTGATTTTTGTACATTGATTTTGTATCTTGAGACTTTGCTGAAGTTGCTTATCAGCTTAAGGAGATTTTGGGCTGAGACAATGGGGTTTTCTAAATATACAATCATGTCATCTGCAAACAGGGACAATTTGACTTCCTCTTTTCCTAACTGAATACCCTTCATTTCCTTCTCCTGCCTAATTGCCCTGGCCAGAACTTCCAACACTATGTTGAAGAGGAGTGGTGAGAGAGGGCATCCCTGTCTTGTGCCAGTTTTCAAAGGGAATGCTTCCAGTTTTTGCCCATTCAGTATGATATTGGCTGTAGGTTTGTCATAGATAGCTCTTATTATTTTGAGATACATCCCATCAATACCTAATTTATTGAGAGTTTTTAGCATGAAGGTTGTTGAATTTTGTCAAAGGCCTTTTCTGCATCTATTGAGATAATCATGTGGTTTTTGTCTTTGGTTCTGTTTATATGCTGGATTACATTTATTGATTTGCATATGTTGAACCAGCCTTGCATCCCAGGGATGAAGCCCACTTGATCATAGTGGATAAGCTTTTTGATGTGCTGCTGGATTCTGTTTGCCAGTATTTTATTGAGGATTTTTGCATCAATGTTCATCAAGGATATTGGTCTAAAATTCTCTTTTGTGGCTGTGTCTCTGCCAGGCTTTGGTATCAGGATGATGCTGGCCTCATAAAATGAGTTAGGGAGGATTTCCTCTTTTTCTATTGGTTGGAATAGTTTCAGAAGGAATGGTACCAGTTCCTCCTTGTACCTCTGGTAGAATTCGGCTGTAAATCCATCTGGTCCCGGACTTAAGAGTGAACAGGCAACCTCCAAATTGGGAGAAAATTTGCACAACCTACTCATCTGATAAAGGGCTAATATCCAGAATCTACAATGAACTCAAACAAATTTACAAGAAAAAAACAAGCAACCCCATCAAAAAGTGGGCAAAGGATATGAATAGACACTTCTCAAGAGAAGAAGACATTTATGCAGCCAAAAAACAAATGAAAAAATGCTCATCATCACTGGCCTTCAGAGAAATGCAAATCAAAACCACAATGAGATACCATCTCACACCAGTCAGAATGGCAATCATTAAAAAGTCAGGAAACAACAGGTACTGGGGAGGATGTGGAGAAATAGGAACACTTTTACACTGTTGGTGGGAATGTAAACTAGTTCAACCATTATGGAAGTCAGTGTGGCGATTCCTCAGGGATCTAGAACTAGAAATACCATTTGACTCAGCCATCCCATTACTGGGTATATACCCAAAGGATTATAAATCATGCTGCTATAAAGACACATGCACACGTATGTTTATTGCGGCACTATTCACAATAGCAAAGACTTGGAACCAACCCAAATGTCCAACAACGATAGACTGGATTAAGAAAATGTGGCACATATACACCATGGAATACTATGCAGCCATAAAAAATGATGAGTTCATGTCCTTTGTAGGGACATGGATGAAACTGGAAACCATCATTCTCAGTAAACTATTGCAAGGACAAAAAACCAAACACTGCATGTTCTCACTCATAGGTGGGAATTGAACAATGAGAACACATGGACACAGGAAGGGGAACATCACACTCTGGGGACTGTTGTGGGGTCGGGGGAGGGGGGAGGGACAGCATTAGGAGATATACCTAATGCTAAATGATGACTTAGTGGGTGCAGCACACCAACATGACACATGTATACATATGTAACAAACCCGCACATTGTGCACATGTACCCTAAAACTTAAAGTATAATAATAATTTTTAAAAATATGGAAATCAATAAACATAATCCATCACATAAACAGAACTAATGACATAAACCACATGATTATCTCAATAAATGCAGAAATGGCCTTCGACAAAATTCAACAGCCCTTTATGCTAAAAACTCTCAATAAATTAGGTATTGATGGGACGTATCTCAAAATAATAAGAGCTATCTATGACAAACCCACAGCCAATATCATACTGAATGGGCAAAAACTGGAAGCATTCCCTTTGAAAACTGGCACAAGACAGGGATGCCCTCTCTCACCACTCCTCTTCAACATAGTGTTGGAAGTTCTGGCCAGGGCAATCAGACAAGAGAAAGAAATAAAGGGTATTCAATTAAGAAAAGAGGAAGTCAAATTGTCCCTGTTTGCAGATGACATGATTGTATATTTAGAAAACCCCATTGTATCAGCCCAAAATCTCCTTAAGCTGATAAGCAACTTTGGCAAAGTCTCAGGATACAAAATCAGTGTGCAAAAATCACAAGCATTCCTATATACCAATAATGGACAAACAGAGAGGCAAATCATGAGTGAACTCCCATTCACAATTGCTTCAAAGAGAATAAAATACCTAGGAATCCAACTTACAAGGGATGTGAAGGACCTCTTCAAGGAGAACTACAAACCACTGCTCAACAAAATAAAAGAGGACACAAACAAACAGAAAAATGTTCCATGCTCATGGATAGGAAGAATCAATATTGTGAAAATGGCCATACTGCCCAAGGTAATTTATAGATTCAATGCCATCCCCATCAAGCTACCAATGACTTTCTTCACAGAATTGGAAAAAACTACTTTAAAGTTCATATGGAACCAAAAAAGAGCCCACATTGCCAAGACAATCCTAAGCAAAAAGACCAAAGCTGGAGGCATCACGCTACCTGACTTCAAACTATACTACAAGGCTACAGTAACCAAAACAGCATGGTACTGGTACCAAAACAGAGATATAGACCAATGGAGGAGAACAGAGTCCTCAGAAATAACACCACACATCTACAACCATCTGATCTTTGACAAACCTGACAAAAACAAGAAATGGGGAAAGGATTCCCTATTTAATAAATGGTGCTGGGAAAACTGGCTAGCCATATGTAGAAAGTTGAAACTGGATCCTTTCCTTACACCTTATACAAAAATTAATTCAAGATGGATTAAAGACTTACATGTTAGACATAAAACCATAAAAACCCTAGAAGAAAACCTAGGCAATACCATTCAGGACATAGGCATGGACAAGGACTTCATGACTAAAACACCAAAAGCAAAGGCAACAAAAGCCAAAATAGATTAATGGGATCTAATTAACCTAAAGAGCTTCTGCACAGCAAAAGAAACTATCATCAGAGTGAACAGGCAAACTACAGAATGGGAGAAAATTTTTGCAATCTACCCATCTGACAAAGGGCTAATATCTAGAATCTAGACAGAACTTAAAATTTACAAGAAAAAAAAAAACAACCCCTTCAAAAAGTGGGATATAAACAGACACTTCTCAAAAGAAGACATTTATGCAGCCAACAGACACATGAAAAAATGCTCATCATCACTTGTCATCAGAGAAATGCAAATCAAAACCACGAAGAGATACCATCTCACACCAGTTAGAATGGCAATCACTAAAAAGTCAGGAAACAATAGATGCTGGAGAGGATGTGGAGAAACAGGAAGGCTTTTACACTGTTGGTGAGAATGTAAACTAGTTCAAACATTGTGGAAGTCAGTATGGCGATTCCTCAAGGATCTAGAACTAGAAATACCATTTGACCCAGCAATCCTATTACTGGGTATATACCCAAAGGATTATATAAATCATGCTCTTATAAAGACACATGCATGCATATGTTTATTGCAGCACTAGCAAAGACTTGGAACCAACCCAAATGTCCATCAATGATATACTGGATAAAGAAAATGTGGCACATATACACCATGGGATGCTATGCAGTCATAGAAAAGGATGAGTTCATGTCCTTTGCAGGGACATGGATGCAGCTGGAAACCATCATTCTGAACAAACTATCACTAGGACAGAAAACAAAACTCTACATGTTCTCACTCATAGTTAGGAATTGAACAATGAGAACATCTGGACACAGGGTGGGGAACATTACACTCCAGGACCTGTCGTGGGATGGGGGTCTTGGGGAGGGATAGCATTAGGAGAAATACCTAATGTAAATGACGAGTTAATGAGTGCAGGAAACCAACATGGCACACGTATACCTATGTAACAAACCTGCACGTTATGCACATGTACCCTAGAACTTAAAGTGTAATAAAAATAAATAAATAAATAAAATCAAAAACAAAAAAAGGAAAAATCAAAATCAAAAGCTGGTTCTTTGAGGATATTAATAAAATTGATAAGCTTTCAGCACGACTGATAAGGAAAAAAGAAAAACACTCAAAACACCAATATTAAAAATGAGAGAAAATACAGCACCACAGATCCTTCAGATATTAAACGGATAGTAAAAAGATATTACAAGCAACTTTATGCCAATAAATTTCATAACTTAGATGAAATAGACAAGCTCCTTGAAATACACAAACTACCAAAAACTCACTCAAGAGGAGAATCGTTTGAACCCAGGAGGCAGAGGCTGCAGTGAGTCGAGATTGCACCACTGCACTCCAGTCTGGGAGACAGAGTGAGAAAAAATAAATAAAAAGATTGGGGCCAAAATGGGCAAACAGAAACAGCTCCGGTCTGCAGCTCCTAGTGAGACCAACACTGAAGGCAGGTGATTTCTGCATTTCCAACTGAGGTACCCAGTTCATCTCATTGAGAATGGTTAGGCAGTGGGTGTAACCCATGGAGGGTGAGCAACAGCAGAGTGGGGCGTCACTTCACCTGCAAAGTGCAAGGAGCCAGGGGGACCTCCCTCCCCCAACGAAGAGAATTCATGTGGGACTGTGCCACCCTGCCCGGATACTACACTTTTCCCACAGTTTTTGGAATCTGTAGATCAGGAGATTTCCTCATGTGCCTACACCATTAGGGCCCCAGGTTTCAAGGACAAAACTGGGTGGCTGTTTGGGCAGACACTGAGCTAGCTGCAGGAGTTTTTTTTTTTTTTGTACCCCAGTGGTGCCTGGAACCCCAGCGACAGAACCATTCACTCCCATGTAAAGGGGGATGAAGCCAGGGAGCCAAGTGGTCTTGCTCAGTGGGTCCCACTCCCATGGAGCTCAGCAAGCTAAGAACCACTGGCTTGAAATTCTCACTGCCAGCACAGCAGTCTGAAGTTAACATGGGACGAACCAGCTTAGAGGCAGGAGGGGCACCCACCATTACTGAAGCTTTAGTAGGTGGTTTTCCCCTGACAGTGCTAAAGAGGCTGGGAGGTGTGGACTCGGCAGAATTCACCACAGCATGGCAAAGCAGCTGTGGCCAGACTGCTTCTCTAGATTCCTCCTCACTGGGCAGGGCATCTCTGAAGAAAAGGTAACACCCCCAGTCAAGGGCTTATAGATTAACTTCCATCTCCCTGGGATGGAGCAGGTTGGGGAAGGGGTGGCTGTGGGCACATCAGCAGCAGATTTAATCTCTCCCACCTGCCTGCTCTGAAGAGAGCAGCTGATCCTGGCAAGAGGCATTCTCACAGCACAGCGTACCAGCTCTGCTAAGGGACAGACTGCTTCCTTAAGTGGGTCCCTGACCACCATGCCTTCTGACTGGGAGAGATCTCCAAATAGGGGTTGACAGACACCTCATACAGGAGAGCTCTGGCTGGAATTAGGCCAGTGCTCCACAGGAAGGATCAGGCAGTAATCTTTGCTGTTTTGCAGCCTCCGCTGGTGATACCCAGATGAACGGCATCTGGAGTGGACCTCCAGCAAACTGTGGCAGACCTGCAGAAGAGAGGCCTGTTCGAAGAAAAACTAAAAAACAGAATGCAACAACATCAAAATCAACAAAAGGGACCCCCACACAGAAACCCCATCCAAAGGTCATCAGATTCAAATATCAAAGGTAGATAAATACATGAAAATGAAAAAAAAAGGCACAAAAATGCTGAAAATTCCAAAAACCAGAATGCCTCTTCTCCAATTGATCACAACTCCTCTCCAGCAAGGGCACAAAACTGGACAGAGAATGAGACTGATGAATTTGCAGAAGTAGGCTCCAGGAGGTGGGTAATAACAAACTCCTCTGAGCTAAAGAAGCATGTTCTAACCCAATGGAAGGAAGCTAAGAACCTTGATATAAGGTTACAGGAACTGCTCACTAGAATAACCAGTTTAGACAGGAACATAAATGACCTGATGGAGTTGAAAAACACAGCATGATAACTTCATGAAGCATAAACAAGTATCAATAGCTGAATCGATCAAGCAGAAGAAAGAATATCAGAGATTGAAGATCAGTTCACTGAAATAAGGCATGAAGATAAGATTAGAGAAAAAAGAATGAGAAGGAAAAAACAAAGCCTCCAAGAAATATGGGACTATGTGAAAAGACCAAACCTACATTTGATTGGTGTACCTGAAAGTGACAGGGAGAATGGAACCAAGTTGGAAAATGCACTTCAGCATATTATCCAGGAAAATTTCCCCAACCTAGCAAGACAGGCCAATATTCAAATTCAGAAAATACAGAGAACACCACTAAGATACTCCTCAAGAACAACAACCCCAAGACACGTAATTGTCAAATTCTCCAAGGTTGAAACTAAGAAAAAAATGTTAAGGACAGTCAGAAAGGTCAGGCTAACTACAAAGGGAAGCCCACTGGACTAACAACAGATCTCTCTGCAGAAACCCTAGAAGCCAGAACACAGTGGAGGCCAATATTCAACATTCTTAAAGAAAAGAATTTTCAACACAGAATTTCATATCCAGACAAATTAAGCTTCATAAGTGAAGGAGAAATAAAATCCTTTACAGACAAGCAAATGCTGAGGGATTTTTGTCACCGCCAGGCCTGCCTTATAAGAGCTCCTGAAGGAAGCACTAAACATGGAAAGAGAAAACCAGTACCAGTCATGGCAAAAACACACCAAAATATAAAGACCAATGACCTATAAAGAAACTGCATCAACTAATGTGCAAAATAACCATCTAGCATCATGATGATAGGATCAAATTCACACATAACAATATAAATCTTAAATGTAAATTAGCTAAATACCCCAATTAAAAGACAGACTGGCAAATTGGATAAAGAGTCAAGACCCATTGGTGTGCTGTATTCAGGAGACCCATCTTACATGCAAAGACACACATAGGCTCAAAATAAAGGGATGGAGGAATATTTACCCAGCAAATGGAAAGCAAAAAGAAGCAGGGGTTGCAATCCTAATCTCTGATAAAACAGACTTTAAATAAACAAAGATCAAAAAAGACAAGAGCATTACATAATGGTAAAGGGATCAATGCAATAAGAAGAGCTAACTATCCTAAATACATATGCACCCAATACAGGAGCATGCAAATTCATAAAAAAATTCTTAGAGACCTACAAAGAAACATAGATTCCCTCACAATAATAGTGGGAGACTTTAACACCCCACTGTCAATACTAGACAGATCAATAAGACAGAAAATTAACAAGGATATTCAGAACTTGCACTCAGCTCTGGACCAGGTGGACCTAATAGAAATCTATAGTACTCTCCACCCCAAATCAGCAGAATATACAGTCTTCTCAATATCACATTTATTCTAAAATCAAGCACATAATTGGAAGTAAAACACTCCTCCGCAAATGCAAAAGAATGGAAATTATAACAAACAGTCTTTCAGACCACAGTGCAATCAATTTAGAACTCGGGATTAAGAAACTCACTCAAAACTACACAACTACATGGAAACTGAACAACCTGCTCCTGAATGACAAAACAGCATGGTACTGGTACCAAAACAGATATATAGACCAAAGGAACAAAACAGAGACCTCAGAAATAACACCACACATTTACAACCATCTGATCTTCGACAAACCTGATGAAAACAAGAAATGGGGAAAGGATTCCCTATTTAATAAATGGTGCTGGGAAAACTGGCTAGCCCTAAGCAGAAAACTGAAACTGGACCCCTTCCTTACACCTTATACAAAAATTAACTCAAGATGAAGTAAAGACTTAAATGTAAAACCTAAAACCATAAAAACCCTAGAAGAAAACCTAGGCAATACCATTCAGGACATAGGCATGGGCAAAGACTTCATAACTAAAACACCAAAAACAATGGCAACAAAAGCTAAAGTTGACAAATGGGGTCTAATTAAACTAAAGAGCTTCTGCACAGCAAAAGAAACTATCATCAGAGTGAAAAGGCAACCTACAGAATGGGAGAAAGTTTTTGCAATCTATCCATCTAACAAAGGGCTAATATCCAGAATCTGCAAGGAACTTAAATTTACAAGAAAAAAAAAAAACAAATAATCCCATCAAAAAGTGAGCAAAGGATATGAACAGACACTTCTCAAAAGAAGACATTTATGCGGCCAACAACCATATGAAAAAAAGCTCATCATCACTGGTCATTAGAGAAATGCAAATCAAAACCACAATGAGATAACAGCTAACGCCAGTTAGAATGGCTATCATTAAAAAGTCAGGAAAAAACAGTTGCTGCACAGGATAGAAATGCTTTTACACTGTAGGTGAGAGTATAAATTAGTTCAATCATTGTGGAAGACTGTGGCAATTCCTCAAGGATCTAGAACCAGAAATACCATTTGATATCCAGCAATCCCATTACTGAGTATATACCCAAAAGATTATAAATCATTCTGTTATAAAGACATGCACACATATGTTTATTACAGAATTATTCACAACAGCAAAAACTTGGAACCAACCCAAATGCCCATCAATGATAGACTGGATAAAGAAAATGTGACACATACACACCATGGAATACTATGCAGCCATAAAAAAAGGATGAGTTCATGTCCTTTGCAGGGACATGGATGAAGCTGGAAACCATCATTCTCAGCAAACTAACACAGGAAGAAAAAACCAAACACCACAAGTTCTTACTCATAAATGGGAGTTGAACAATGAGAACACATGGACACATGGGGGGGAACATCACACACTGGTGCCTGTTGAGGGGGTGGGGGCCTAGGGTAGGGATAGCATTAGGAGAAATACCTAATGTAAGATGATGGGATGGGTGCAACAAACCACCATGGCACCTGTATACCTATGTAACAAACCTGCAGGTTCTGCACTTGTATCCCAGAACTTGAAGAGTGAGTGTGTGTGTGTGTGTGTGTGTGCGTGCGTGTGTATAGCTCAAATTAAAAAGACTGACTATATTATGTACTGAGAAAGATGGATGGGGAGGAACTGTGTTTTTTATACACTGCTGCTGGCAATGTAAAATGGTACAACCACTTTGGAAAACAGTTTCACAATTTCTTAAAAAGTTAAAAAATACAACTACTGTGATTTGTCTATTCCACTCCTACACATTTATCCAAGATAAATTAAAGCATATGTCCATATAATGACTTATACATGAATTTTCATAGAAACTTAATTAGGAATAGTCTCAAACTTGAAGAAACCCAAATGTCCATCAACAGATGGATGGTTAAAGTGATACGTCCATACAATGAAATACCACTTATTTAAAGTGGGCATGGGTTAGGAGAGGAGAAAGAATGACTCCTCTAAAGAGTTTAACTGAGATCACTTTGACAACATCACGTGAAGGCCTTGAGGTGTCTTATCTGCCGTGCAGCTCTGGTGCTCAATTGCAGTCCCTTGCCAGGAGCCACTGGCAATGCTGTTTGACCTTGTGATAATTTTTTAGGATGTTTCTGTGTTCTTTATAATCCCACTTGCAGCTCCCCAATTTAAGTCAGTCATAGAAGAGTTGCTTAGATACCTATCTGGCTATCATCTATCCTCTAAACATACCTACTGCAACAGACTAGAATACATTTAGAATTGTGAAACTGCAAAATGTTTAGTTTTTGTGAGAAATATTTTATAAAACCGTAAGACAGGCATACATACGTTCTCTCCCTTCAAACTTCATTTGCAATTTTCAGGGATGGAAAATGGTTTATTCCTTCAGTGGAAACCAGAAAAAGACAAAGTTTTCCAGCTCAAGGTAGATATTTAGTCTTTCTTTTCTTGCAAAATACTAAGACAAATATTTGCCCTCCAAAAAGTTCTCCATGAACAATATTGTAGGAGGAACGTGCTGTCTTCCAGAAGTGTGTTTGGGTGTGATAAGGATCCTGTAGAGACCTACCGAACTCTAAAAGCCTCCCATTCCTGTGATTCATAACTGCAGGGATGATTTCACCGGGAAAAACCTAGGGATACATATTCAGGATTTGTGGCGGCCTTGGGCAAAAAGCTGAAGGCCTGAGGAATCTGTGGTCAGGGCTTTGGATAAGGTAAGGTCTGAGAAGCTGCTGACTAGCCCTTATTGTAACGATTGCGATCTGGACTTTCTTATCTGAGTCTCCAGCCACGAGTGGACTCTCAGCGCCTCCCAGTCGTTCTTCTGTAGGTTCCTTCTATACTTCCCCATCTTCACAAGGCTGTTTCAAACCTTCTCCACCTCTTTTCAATTTCTGGCCCTTCAAAATATCTGGACTTCTCTCTTCCATCAGATGTAACCTCACTCCAATTCTGGCCCCTAGATCCATAAGTGAACCTGCATCCTTAGTCATTCTTTTCTACTTTTCTCCTTCTAGAGAGGGAAAGGTCTCTGGATCCTATGCCACCTCTTTCTCAGAAGTTTTCACCTATAGGTTACCCTTTTCTCCCCCTGTATCTTAAACCACCTCTTCCCTACTGGTTTCTTGCCATTTATTGTTAAATGATGTTAATTTTCTTCCATTGTAACACAGAAACAACATATAAAGCCATAACACCTTCTCCCTTTATCCCTTCTTCCCATCCAGATATTACCCTCTCACCTTTCTTTTACAATTAAACTTCTTAAAACACACACATAACACAACTCTCTCCCACTCACTCTTCTACTCAAATATGTCTTTCCACATCATGCCATTAAAGTTCCTATTACCAAAGTTGACAGGAACTCTCTTGCTAAATCTAATGAACACTTCTCATGTCCTACCTTCTCAACCTCTGTTGTGTGTGACAATGCAGTATAGCATAGTGGTTAGAGCATGAACTCTGTAGCCACAGTGCCACGGTCTGTCTCTGATTATTCCTTTTATTACCTTTGAGTAAGTTCTCTAACTTCACTTGGCTTTGGTTTTCTTCCCTGGAATATGAGGATGTTAGTAATAGTGTTAACCTTATAGGATTGTTGGGAGGATGTGACGAGCTCTGTGTATAGCACTTAGCACAAGGGTGCCTGGCACAGGGTAAGCACTCTCTAAGTGTTAGTATTATTATTGACCACCCCCTTCTTCATTCCTGAAACACTCTTTTCAGCCATTCTGCACTCCTCAAGCTTTCCAGAGACCTGTCCAGTGTAGCTTCTCATCTCCTTAGCAAGTACTATTTCTCTGCCATCCTCTAAATGTTAATGTTCCCCAGGGATTTTTCTTAGGTATTCTCTTCTCAGTCTCCTTGGGTGAGCTATCCCAAATGTTATTTCAATTCTTTCTTATATCCCAATGACCCCAAACTGCCTCAATGCCCTAAACTTCGTATCTGAAATACTTACTAAACATTTCCATTTATATGCCCCATAGGCTGTTCAAACTCTACATGTCCAAAACTCAGTTCATTTTCCCCTCCAAAACTTGTCTCCTCTTTTTTTATTATCCTAGAGAATGACAACATGATCTCCTCAGGTACCCAAGTTAGAAACATGGGTTGCAGTTTGAATTTCTCCTTCTCTCTTCATTTCACCCATCACAATCTATCACTAAGTCAGGGCTACTTCATATATAATTTTGATTCTATTTTTATCTATTCTTACTTTTAGCCCCTGGTTGAGGCTATCACCATCTCTAGCATGGATTACTGGGAAAAAAAGAATTTGTCTTCCTCCCTTCAGTCTGGTTTCTTTCTACACAGTTCTTTGTACCTCAACCATAAGACCTTGTTAAAATGCACACCACTTTCTACCAATTCTGTATACCAAATCTTTCAATATCTCTTTCTTGCTCTTAAAATCCAAATTTTTAGACATGGTGCTCAAGGCTCTTTAAGGTCTTCTATTTTAATTTCTGACCATTTTCTCCCTTCACCCTGAATTCTGTACTCCATCAGACTAAGCTACATTCAATTCTCCAAAATTTTGAAACTCACACTCACCTCCAGACTTAGCAGTCCTCTTTCCCCTTTCTACTGTCTCTCCACTATCATCTGGTTAATTCCTACCTGCTTCAGATGTCACTTCTCATGTTCAGTAAAATGCAATTGATTATCACCCTGCTGATGTTGGGCAGCTCTGTGTCTATTTACAGACAAGAGAGTTTCTTACACCCTTTTCTCTTCTTACCCCTGGACCTCTTATCCTGTTCCTTTTATTCACTTCCCATCAATCTACTGATAATTTCCAAATCTCTAATCCTAGCTTGGGTCTGCCCTTCAAATTAGCATTAACATTACCATTTCTGATTATGTATATATATATATTGCATAGTGTATGTGTGCATATATACATGTATACATATTCTTTGACTTATGTGTAACATCTTACTAGTTTCCTCATTTATGATATAAATATTTAATACATGTTCACTTTACATTTTACATTTGTATGAGAATCATTTTACCCTTTTTAAAATTTATCTTTTAATAACCATGTAATAGATTTACTATCATTATCCCCATTTTACGTTTGATGAAACTGAGCCCTAATTGATAATAGAATTGGGTCAAAGAGGAAATAATTTACTAGTAAGTGACAGAGAAGAGCTTTAAACCCAGTCCATGCTCTTAAGTACTATCCTACCTTCTGTGAAAAGTTGGGGTCCCTGTTGGCTTTGTCCACCAGAGTATCCCAGTACCTAGAACAGTGTCTGACAAAAGGTGGATATTCAGTAAATATTTAATAACTTGTGGGCTGAATTAGTTGATTAAATTCAAGTATCTGACAAATTTCAAACTGATTTTCTGACAATTCCATCCCCCACAAAGTAGAAAAATCAGCTACAGATACACTGCTACCCCAGGAGATCAGGAAAATACAAGATAGTTATTACATTTAGATTTTGTATCAGTCAGGATTCTCTGGAGGTATGAAACTAATAGGATATATGTATATATGAAAGGGAGTTTATTAAGGAGAATTGACTCACACAATCACAAGGTGTAGTCCTACCATAGGCCGTCTGCAAGTTGAGGAGCAAGGAAGCCAATAGTAGCTCAGTCTGAGTCACAAAACCTCAAAAGTAGGAAAGCCAACAGTGTAGCCTTCAGTCTGTGGCTGAAGACCCCAGAGCCCCTGGCAAACCACTGGTGTAAGTCTAAGAGTCCAAAATCTGAAGAACGTGGAGTCTGATGTTCAAGGGCAGGAAGCATCCAGTAGGGGAGAAAGATGAAGGCTGGAAGACTCAGCATGTCAGCTCATTCCACCTTCTGCTTGCTTTTTCTAGCCATCCTGGCAACCAGTTGGATGGTACCCACTCAGATTGAGGGTTGGTCTCTCTCTCCCAGTCCATTGACTCAACTGTTAATCTCCTCTGGCAACACCCTCACAGACATACCCAGAAACAACACTTTGCATCCTTCAATCCAGTCAAGTTGACAATATTACCATCACAGATTGCAATATAGCATTTGACAAGGTCTCTCATGTTACCCTTTTGGGGAAGAAAACAAAATGCAAACTTGATATTATTTATTAAGATGCTCAAAATTAGCTGAAACAGAAGGAAGCTGATTTCCCAACTATAGAAAGACAATACTCTGTCTTATCTCAGTCTTGTTGAAATATTTTAATCTGCCTTACACAGAGCAAGTCTGCTTTATTACCTGCTTTAGCTCCAGGACCTAGAAGAATGCCTAGCATGTAGATATAAATTTGTTTGAATGAATATTGTGACATACTTGCTAAAGTTTGCATAATAGAATTGTAATGAAAGAAATACACTGGACCTCTAAGCAGCATTTGAAACAATTGACAATTCCATCCTTGAGACCTCCTTGCTGGTTTTCTATCTGTAAGTCAGGATTACTCCCTTTCTTCTTCCTTTGTGGAGTCCTCTTTCTCTTCCAAGACCTATGTGGTGGAGTTTCTTACACCCTTTTCTCTTCTTACCCCTGGACCTCTCATCCTGTCCCTTTTATTCACTTCCCATCAATCTACTGATAATTTCCAAATCTCTAATCCTAGCTTGGGTCTGCCCTTCAAATTAGCATTAACATATTCAACTGTATATTTGACATCTCCATTGTTGCCAATCCAAGCTTATCATGTGCAGAATAGAACTTATAACTCACCCAAGAAACCAAGAAAACACCTGCTTTTCTTCCTATGTTTTCTCTTTCAGCAAATGTACTCATAAAAATTGTTTACCTGAATGAACAATACAGAGGCCACACCTAAGAATACCCATTTAAGTCCCAGAGTTAGCTCTTTGTTCCAAAAAAAGCATCTGCATCAGCAAGGGTGGAGGAGAAGGAGCTTAGCAACAGCACATGTGACAGAGACTTTGGGAATTGTGTGACGAGAGGCTGAGGATGAGTCAGTACTCTGAGCTGTGTCAGCCAAAGAACTGATTCAACTTTGATAGCATTGACCTGAACTATGGTATTTGAAAAAAGAAAGTGGTGGCTTTTCTATACTCCATATTGGTTATAACACACCTGGAATATTGTGGTCACTTCTGGATACTAGGCTTTGGGTGTAATAAAGATAAGTTGGAGATAGAAGAAATTGACTAGAAAGATGCTGCAACTTAAAACTATTAGAAGTGAATCAGAATACACTATCCCAAGATATTCTGCTTTGCCATATTGATTACTTTGAGCTGATGACAATGAGAAAGAGTGGATAAAGGGCTCTCAACTCTCCCCCTTTCTACTTAAAAGGTGGGGCATAAATTTCCTTTGGGAAAGGTGCCCTTCATGTGCCAGGAAGAAAACATTCCTATCTCTAGAAATAGGGAGTTGACACAGAGATGAGTCTGTACAAATAAACCTCACTAAAATAACACTTATCTTCCATTAGTTTCCCTATATATTTCCTAGTTGCTTTCCTACAACTTACTGCCTCCAGCCCAAGTCTCTTTTTCCTTTTTCTTGTCATGGCTCCAAAATCTATTACTCTTTGTTAAAATGTATATAGGCCCACAGGTCTAACTTCTTCTTTGGGTTTTAAAATTATTTCTATGGATCCCCAATGCCACATAAAAATATTAACATCAAATAAAATTTGTATGCTTTTTCTCCTGCTAAGGTGTCTTATGTCTGTTTAATTCAAAGGCCCAGGAACAGAAACTAATGTGAAAGGAAAATAAATCTTGGCACCCCCAAATCACTAAGCCAAGGGAAAAGTCAAGCTGGGAACTATGTCAGGCATACCTGCCTCCTGTTTTATTCCTAAATAAGATAACTACAAACATAAGAAGCTACATACCTCCCTCACAATTTGCCCACAAAGAAATTCCTTGTGGACAAAGGACAAACAGAACTCAAAGTCATCCCTCTGCTCACGTGAGACAAATGCATATCTGATTGTCTCCTTTGCTCTATTGTTTCACTAAGCCAGACTAAAGCATAAGTGACTATTCCTATAAACCATGTATTCAGAGAAAGGCTAATCAGAAACTAAAAATAATGCAACCTTTTGTCTTTTTTCTGCCTATGACCTGGAAGCCCCCGCTTTGAGTTATCTTGCCTTTCTGGACCAAACCAATGTATATCTTACATATATTGATGTCTCATGTCTCCCTAAAATGTATGAAACCAAGTTGTGTCCCAACCACCTTGGGCGCATGTTGTCAGGACCTCCTGAGGCTGTGTCATGGGCGTGTCCTTAACCTTGGCAAAATAAACTTTCTAAGTTTATTGAGACCTGTCTCATATACTCTTGGTTTACCCCAAGAGGGTAGAGGAAAAGTCTTTCCTTCCTTACACATGTGAATTGAGGAGCTATTAAAGGCTCAGTATAGACATAAATGCTGCATCTCTACAGTTGTGCTACTTTTATCCTTTAATCCAAGATACAGGGTGCCTAAGAGAGTGATAGAAAGCAACTGGTCTCAAATATATTTGCTGATTGATCCAGGACTTTAGCAATTGACTTAGTCTGCTTTCTTAAAAGGCTGAATGGCTTTCTTAGTCCGATTAATGGCACATAATTTGGATATAATTAAATATTTATTTTACAGATTTTGTCAATTCCTTGGAATCCTATGGTGGAGCAGTCCAGATTCTCCAAGCTGAGCAATTTGGCTTCTCCACTTTTTTTGGAAAGTAGATTTGGTGCAAAGGTGTTTAATTACCTTCCAGCCTCTCTAAATAGGTATGAGATTCCAAGCTTTATGATCCTTGATAGCTGTAACCAGCTTATGTAAAGATGCTCAAAGTAGCTCCTATGGCCTATTTCTTTTTTCTTTTCTTCCTGGAGTTTCCCAAATACCTCTAAGATGCAACATTTGCATGCCCAGTGGGTATATTCAATCCTATTACTGTGCTGAGTGTGAAACAGTCCACCCACAGAATGGTCTCTGCCCTCAGGGTAAATTAAATGAGATACCAGATGTGGTAGAATACTGCATTGAGTAGGTGCTTGATAACAGTTGGATGTGAATGCAAAAGAACTATCTTGCCTCTACACTAATTCATTATTGAGAAATAGCTCTAAATATTGGCCAGTTTTCAATAAGTATAGATATTGCTAATGAAACCAACACAGACCGTGAAAAAAGTGTTCTTATTATTTAATCTGGGTATTTCATCTCCCACCAGATACTTTTCAGATCTTGGGTATTCTCCGGAGATAAGCAGTGGGTGTAGTGACCGTGGTAGTAAAGATCATGGATCTCATTAATGAGACGTTTTCAGACAAGAAACCTGTCATGTCTAATGCAAAAGTTTTCTGTGAAAACTTAGAGATAGATGCACTCACTCAACATTATTTACAAAAAAGTGGATAATACATTTTCTCCCTGTGAAAATTTATTCATAAAATAAGAACACAGAAGCCAAATTGGAGAGTATGACTCAGTGGACTTCTGGTTGATTGACAGACTGATTAATCTGAAAAGAGCCTTTCTTGTAAAGAGTTTAAGGTGTTCCTCTTAGAATAAAATAAAATTAAGGACACCTGAATACAAAGCATTGGCATTGAAACTACTAGAATGTGGCACATTTTTAAAATGTTAATAGTGAGAGAATTTCCAGACTTTGTAATCATGTGTAAAGTTCATATCATAGTTTCCCAATACAGTTATACTGTAGTATGATTATATGTTTCTGACATTCCAGCAACCATAACAACAGTTCACACTTACTGAGTACTTATTATGTGGATGACATAACACTAAGACCTTATACGGATTAATTCAACAACCATGTGGGATTGGCAGGGTGGGGTGGGGTGGGCTGAGGTGGGAAGATCTCTTGAGCCCAGCCAGGTGGTTGAGGCTACAGTGAGCTGAGATGGCACCACTGCACTCCAGCCTAGGTGACAGAGTGAGACCCTGTTTCTTAAAAATCAACGACAAAAAAACAGAAAACCACCACCACCACCACCACCACGACAGTCAAGTAATTAAAAGGGGCCCCTGGAGAACCTCGGGCCAGCTGGCACACTGGGAGGATGGGGTGAGGCCTTGGGAAGTTCGTGCCATTTGCAGTGGGGAGGAGCCTGGCCTCTCCTGTTCCTGGATGGTGACCTGGAATTCAATCTGTGAGATGGGGGCCTGTTAACAGGAATCTCTCTGGCTTTGCTGACAGTCTTTTTCCTTTTTGCCCAATAAATCCTGTAACCCCTCACCCTTTAAAGTGTCTGCATGCCTAATCTTTCCTGGTCATGTGACAAGAACCCAATTTTTTCTACAATACCACCATGTGGGCCATAAACATTTTCCCCATTTTGCAAGTAACGATGAAAATATCTAATATTTACTGAACATAGGCACTATTTCAATGGCTTTATGAGCATTATTGCATTAAATCCTTTAAGTAAAATTACGAAAAACTTGGAAATAAGGTAAAAAGGCTACATCATGACCTTTTGAAGACTTACAGAGCAATGTCCAACAAACTTGCATAAGGGTCATATGATTCTCTAGAGGAGGTAACTTTGACTTACCATTTACTACTAATCAGATCCCAGGCTCTGTAAAGTTAGTTTCTAACTTTTAGAAAATCAAACGTTACAAATGATTTTTGCGAATTATTTTTGTCTGATAGGAAAGATAATCCTAATGATCATAATGCTTTTAC
Source organism: Pongo pygmaeus (assembly GCF_028885625.2). Taxonomy (NCBI): domain Eukaryota; kingdom Metazoa; phylum Chordata; class Mammalia; order Primates; family Hominidae; genus Pongo; species Pongo pygmaeus. Next base: position 67,943,752 of record NC_072373.2, on the reverse strand, counting down.
TTACAGGACATTAACCAGTTTTCTGTCAAAATGTTCCAATCTTATTCTGATGCTTCTTTCTATTTTCCAAGTTTCTTGTATCTTCCTTTACACCAGTTTTGTCATCCTCCTGGTTCCATCATTAATAAGTCAAATTAATCCTTGATACATTTTGTACCCTATATTTGCATAATTATGTATTTCACTTATTGAAAATTATATAGTTTGATATTATAATACTTCCAATGATCCTCTGAAGCGGTTGCTATAGTCATCATTCCTGTACAAAAGTTGAGGAAACAGACACAGAGGAGTTCCTTACTTGCACAAGAACATATGAACGGTAAATAATAGAGTCAGAATGCAGAGCTAGGCTGTTTGATATCAAAGCTTACATGTTTAACTTCTGAGTTGTCTTCTACGAAGGCCGAGACAAAGAGTTAACCAATTTTACCAATAAGACTGTGTTCTAGTAGGTGTGAGAGCTTAATTATTCTGGCTCTGATTCCACAGGCTTAATGTCTATGTTTTGCTGTATATGACATGTAGGCATTGAACACAGTCTAGGGAAGTAATTCATGGAAAAGAGGAAGGGAATTTAAAAAAATCTTAATTCTTATCCATTTTGCTAACTTCATTAGGGATACATCACAAGAAACCAAAGCCAAATTAAGAAAACAAAACAAAAGAATAGTCCAGAAACCTAAAAAAGTGACAGAGTAATTTCCTACACCAGCATTTTTTTTTTTTTTTTTTTTTGCTGAGTCAACAAATGAATTTGCTAATTGCCAGGGTTCCAAACTCTTGGTTTTGCATTTATTCTAATTTGCATTTCAATGCCATTAGGGAAGATTTCTGGAAAGAAATTTAGGGGATGAGTCTACTGCTGGTACATATGCCAGAGAGAAAGCCAAGTTTACTATTTACCAAGTGAAACAGTATGAGAAGTAACTTATGGCACTTACCAAATACAGATTGCCAGGTAGTCAGGAAAACATGTGCCTTTTGTTAGCACTTCTGATAGGTCCCTCATTTGGGGGTTCCTTGGGAAACCTGTGGGACAGAACCCTTCCCACCTACATGTGCTCTTTCCATGATCTATATGACCTAGACAGATAGAACACATCTTCATCCAAGAGTTCTAATGTAAATGCACACAGGGAGGTAAGTACGGTGTGAGGATCAGGGGAGGACTGTGGCCTCGCTCTGACGAAAGGTGGTGGTCATTCCGTCACTCAGCTGATTGCGGTCACATGCTACATGCTGACAGGCTTAGTGTGACATCATCCCACTTACAAAAAAATTAAAAGCCCCACAAACTCAGAGTTTTATGTAAAAACTCCTGCTTTTAAATGTTGGCAATTATTTCAGTATTTAAACACTGTGCTGAATAAACAAAACATATCTGAAATCCAAATTTAGCCCACAGGCTACTGGTCTGCAATTTCTGATTTAAATAGACCTATTATGGGAAAAACTAAATTTATTCACAAGTTAAAATAGGGCATAATTATTGTTTAAAAAGATTTATCATAGGTTCCTTTAAGAAGCAAGTTCTTTTCCATGTTTAAAATATTACTAGATTCAGGGAAACTGAATTTTAGACTCATTTTGAGTAATACATCAATTATGTAGAATGCCTTATTTGCAGAGACTACCTAATCTTGCTTGGTCCTATCCTAGCTCTTTGCATTCAGAACAATTCTAATTAAACTTAACACTTCACTCATTCAACATATAAAGTAACTACCACATAAGAAATTTGCAAGGTGTAGAAAATACCAAGGTAGGTAAGACTTGGTCTGGAAGAGTCCTATTTACATGAGCATAGTATATATAGTGGGAAGAATGTGAGTGACTTTGGAACTGACAGACTGAGTCCTGAATCTGATTTTTTCTTGCTATTTGAGACAGGGTCTTGCTTTGTTGCCCAGGCTGCAGTGCAGTGGCACAAACACGGCTCCTTGCAGCCGTGACCTCCTGGGCTCAAACGATGCTATCTTCTGCCTCAGCCCCCTAAGTAGCTGGGACTGCAGGCGCACACTACCAGACCCGGCTAATTTTTGTGTTGTTTGTAGAGATGAGATTTCATCATGTTGCCCAGGCTGGTCTTAAACTCCTGAACTAAAGTGATCTGCCTGCCTTGGTTCCCAAAGTGCTGGGATTACAGGTGTGAGCCACCACACCTGGCCTCTGATTGTTATTAGTTCTATTATCTATCATTTGCTGTATATTTCTTAGTTTTAGTTTCCTTATCTGGAAAATGTGAGAAATAACATCACCATTCTAAGAAGATTTTGTTACATATACATGAAGGCACTAGGCAAATAGTAAGTGCTTAATAGTTAACTGAGTTGAATCTTTGTGAAAATTTTTTCCACTCTGTTTTTATGAAGTAAAAATTTTTGTTGCAAGTGACATAAACCCAACTCAAACTGATTAGGCAAAAAGGTGAGTTTTTTGGGAGAATACAAAAATAATCTATGTAACCAAAAGAAGAGTCGAATAATCAAACAACAGGAGGGGCAGGGATGCCTCAGGTGGGAAACAGAACCTGGACTGCCATCAGCATCTCTCTTTCTCTTTCCTCTCTGTATTCTCTTTTATTGCAGTTCAGCTTTCTCCACATAGCAGTGCAGATGCCATGGATAGTGCCCAGCCCTCACACTTCATAGCTTTTACCTCCAGAAAATAATCACCACTATTATTTTAGTGCCAGTTTGAAGAGTGACAGGGAAGGACCCTGATAGGGTTGGCTTAGACCAGCACTCACTTCTAAAAGAAATCACTAGGGACCATGAATTTAGGTTGTGGGAACACATGAAAATTTAAAATTCCCTATAAGTACATGAGTGCCTGGAGAAGAAAGTTTCAAGGAGAAGAGGATAGGCTGGTACCCTGAGAAGGGAAGGCTGTTGGACAGACACAACAGACTTTAACCACACAGTCTTCACCCTCCTGCTTCTTTTTGTATGGATCTAAAACATCTGAAATGAGAGTAATTATCAAACACATTCTGACAATTATCTAATTACTTTATGCTTATAGCACCTCCACAAGGGGCAGGATAAGTATTTCCATCCCTTTTTATACATCATAATTTCAATCAGCATATGGAATTGAACCAAGAGCCAAGTCTACCAAGCAATATATTTTTTATGTTGAATCATTATATGCTGAGGCTAATTTGCTTTTTCCACTTGATTCATAATTCCTGTTGGGGAGGAAAAACTTCTCATCTACCCTTTTAGGTTCAATGACTAATGACTAGGGGACTTCAAATTAGACTAATAAAAGACAGATTAACAGGAGAAAAAGCACATAATTTTCATTAATGTTTACATGCACAGGAGTTCACAGAAAAAAGTGAGACTCGAAGTGGTTAGAATCAGGGATTTAAAGACAATTTTAACAAAGGAAAGGGAGTTTGGACTTTGAGGGACAATAAATCATGGGGAAGTGACTTAGGAAATAAATTAGGGAATGAATATAAGGGTTATTTTAGTAAAGCTGTTTATGCAAACTCATCTTGGTGTCAACTCTCTGTCTCTGGTGATAAGAGTCCCTCCTCTTCTTTTCCTGGTACGGGGGAAAACCTTCACAGAATAAATTTATGCCTTGCTTTTAAGCAGATAAAGGCAGAAATCTCTTTCTGCATTTATAGGTTCTTAGTTGCCTTCATCTCAAAACTATCCCTTTTCCAAAGTAGCATATGCAGGGTTGGCATATCCTGATCCCTTTCATTCCTTTAAGGACTAGAAGCTCCTTGGCTCTAAACCATGTTCCCATGAGAACTGGGCACAGAACTAGGTTGCATGTGTGGCAGAGTGACCGAAGCTGTCAACAGATAATTCCATGGATGTTTTCTTTACCTTAAAAACAATCTGCAGGCTCAGAATGCTCTGGAGATTCACCATGTGGTGCCCCATTAATCCAGAACACTCAGGCGCCCCCATGGCAGGAATATTATGCTATCACTGTTGCTAACTATGCACAGGAAAAGTATCCCATGGGATGCCACTTCCAGTTTTACTAAGGTATAATTAACATACTGAAAACTGTGTATATGTGGAATGTACAATTTTATAAATTTTGCCATTTTAAATACTTGTGAAGGCATCACTACTGTCAAGATAACGAACATATGTGTCACTCCCTAAAGTTTCTTCATCCCTCTTTGAGATCCCCTCCCTTGTGCCTTTCTCCCCATCTTTATCTCCAAGCATGCGCAGATCTACTTCTGTCACTATGCATTAGTTTGCATTTTCTAGAATTTCATACAAATGAAATCATGCAGTATGTACTCCTTTTTTTCCTGGCTACTATCACTCAGTATAGTTATTTTGAGATCCATCCATGTGGTTGTGTGTATTAATGAGTTCTTCCTTTTTATTGCTTGATAGGGTAGTGTTTCATTGTATGGATATGCCACAATTTGTTCATCTGTTCACCTGTTGGTAGACATTTGGGTTGTTTCCAGTTTAGAGCTAGTGCAAATTCAGCTGATACGAATAGTGAGCAAGTTGTTGAATGGACATGTGCTTTTGTTTGGAGTAATACCTCGGAGCGGAATAGCTGGATCACATCGCAGGCATATGTTCAACTTTTTAAGAAACTAAGTTTTTCACAGCCATTACATTATTTTACATTCCTACCAGCAATGCATTAGAGTTTCAGTTCGTTCATATTTTTGCCAACACTTGGTATTCTGTCTTTTGAAGTTTAGCCATTCTAAAAGATGTGTAGTAATATTTTATTGTGGTTTTAATTTGCATTTCTCTCACGACTAATGATACTGAACATCTTTTCATGTGCTTAAGTGCCATTTGTATATCTTTTTTGAAGTGTCTGTGCAAATATTTTGCTCATTTAAAAACTTGGTTACTTCTTGAGTTTTGAGATTTATATATTCTAAATGTAAGTTATTTATCAGATATATGCTTTGCAAATATATTTTCCCAATGTGTGGCTTTTTATTGCCTTAATAGTGTCTTTCAAAAAGCAGAATTCTGCTGCAAGTAATCACTGAGAAGCCCATCTCAATATGCTGGGATGTGTGATGCTAGTTTCTAGGAGGGGTAGAACAAGAGCTCTGTTACTGGTGCCCTTGTATAATCTAGGAAGTTAGGTGGTGTTAGCACATGTGGCACCACACTTACCATGTAGCCAGGACATGGGAGTTATGTTCTGTGCCACGTCACGGGATCATTAGGTAGTATTTTCATCTAACTCCTGACACCACCACCAGGCAGCAGGCCCCCCTTTAGTGTTCACCAAGATGCTTGGCAGGTTGGCAGGTACAGTGACTTCCTCACTGTGTTACAATCAATCACTCCTAGCATCCTCTGGAGCCCAGAGGCAAACTCGAAAGCTAGGTGCACATTCAGCATCTGCAGCACCTTGCAGTTCATTGCAGTTTCCTATGTGGGGTACAGCTGCAAATCAGCATCATCATCTTCAGCATGCCAACAAGCCTGCATCAAATGGCAAGTAAAATGCATGGAGGCAAATGCTCTCCAGCTGTGTTCTTCTTGCAGGACTGCTAAGTCCTGAGATTCCTCCAAAGGTCTTAGTGTGGCAGGAGTAGTATTGTATGACAGTCCATAGAGGGAGTATGGATTCCATTCCAGAGTCATCTACAATATACTTGATTATCTGGAAATGCCCAGGGGCATGGTTAGGTTGATTTTTCCCCAGACCGCCATCCATCACATAGGCCCATCATCCTTCCTGGGTTAGAGAGCTGATGACTGACTAAGCAACATTGCCCACAGCCAGGGGCTGCCTTCATTACAAGTGGCCATGTCAAATATATGACGGAAATTATTTGAGAAAAAGGGGGTAGGAAGAGAAAATTAGTGCTCATATTTCTGACAGGTTAAAATAGCTACGGTGAAACAGGGTGCTCTTTAGTGCAAGTAAATGATTCTTTTTCTGTCCAGAAATAGTCTTGGACCCCAAAAAAGTGCTAGCAAGGTCATGCTGTATCTGGTAAGCATCTTCCTAATCGCTGAGGCTTTCACCAAAATATTTAACTGAATTTGAGGCGGAGCGTCAATTTTTTAGAAGAAATAATATAGGCTCTGAAATAATCCTTGACAAGAATCCATGATAAGACATGAAGTCTCAGATAATAATTTGGGGAATGTGTGGCTAAGGGGTCCAAGAAATTTGCCCTGAGGTGGAGGAAGACAAGTCTTCACACACTTGGAGGACTATGGGTGAGGTGCCCAGCCAGGTTTCCAGTCATGGGGATACAGACCTCCCAGGTACTCTGGAAGACAGACTTAGAGACCCTGATGGCAAAGTCACCTTCAAAAAAGAACTCTGGGGGAAAGGAAGGAAATAACCACTGATTGAAGAGATACTGGTATCAGACAATAAGCACTAGGATACCCCTAAGCTACAATTATCCTGTACACAATTAGAGAGTATCTCACTGCATCCAGACAATAATACTGTGAAGTCTTATTTCTCTCACTTTTAGATTGATGCTCAGAGTGGCTTCTCTAATTCATTCACTTATCCTAGCATTTACTGTACAGCTTTTACTGTGCAGTGTGTCAGCACTCTGACAGTCACTGGGGCCACAAAGATGAATGAGACAAAGCCCCTGACTTTGAGGAGCTCATGATCAAATCAGCCTAATTCATGGGACAGATATGTCAACAGAAAAATGACTGTACAGTGCTCTGTAATATGTTGTTTTATTTCAACTGTGCCATTCAAGCTGAGAGGCAGGGCAATATTAGAGCAGAAGTAAGACTAGAAGGACAGCAAATTTGGTCTGAGCCAGTTATGGAAGGCTTCTCTTAGGAACTGACCTGAATCATGTTCTCAAGGGCAAAGGAATTAGCTGGACAAAGAAGGGAGGAAAAAGGCTTTCCAGAGTCCTGAGCTACTATATCTCAGAATGGATTTTGAGCCTGGCTCTTGTCCATTTTCAAAATGGACTCCAACAGTTACCAGGATCCCAGCCTTGAAGATTTCTGAGCTCCCAGAACTGGGCTAACTCTGAGGGAGATGGAGTGTCCCTAGTCAGGTCCCAGGGGGTGAGATGAGCTTCAACAATCTTACTTTGACAATACTCCTAAAGTAGTAGACCTTGATTTAACCCACAGCTTTTGAGACCTGTGGGGCATACCCTAAGCATCCCTGAAATTGAGACAAATAACTGATTACTTCCACCTTTCATGTGAGGTCCAAGAACAGTTTACCCTTCACAAAATCAAGTGAGTTACTTCTTAGCATCTTAGCATCTTCTAGTTTTCTTAGTGGTTAATAAGAGCTAATATTTATTGAATGCTTACTAAGTAGTAAGCACTAAGCATTGTTCTTAATATTTGCATATATAAATGCATTCAATATTCAATATAATAAGTAGATAATTAAATATATTTTCCATTTACTAGATGAGGAAAATGAGGAACTGAGAAGCCAGATTGATCTAGTGTGAATCAGGTCCTGAGGAATGGGAGCCCACATTTTCAGACTCAGCACCAGATTTATTAAGTTACGAGAAGCTCTAGAAACCAACTCTCAGGAGGGGAAACCTATTAGTACATCATTTGAATCAGAGCTATGTACCAAGTTGGGACAAAGACTCACATTTTTCAGATTTTTTTGTGTGTGGGACTCCTACAATCCCAAGTGCCAAGTAGCTAGAAACAGCAACACAGAGAGACAGTGGGCAAAGAAGAGGGTAGCATTTCATTTCCACAGGACTCAGATGCTAATGCATTATGTCTTGTTATTAATAGCACTTACTACACTCTTACCTGCCCTTGGCCCTCAAGAGAAACTGAGAAGACTCCTAGTAGTCTAATCTCACTCTCTTTCCACATGTACCTTGCCAGCTCCATGCTAGTCCTTTGGGACACTTTCCCCCATTTTCATACCTCCAAATTTCCCCTTGATAGTCACTGAACTCGGATTTCACAAAGTACAATTTGCTTCAGTTTCCAAAATTGCCCCAAGGAGGGCTTTGCTATGGCAGTTGTTTTGTACTAACTGGATGACCTGTCCTTGGCACACTTCCTTTAGCATATAATATGGTTTGGCTCTGTGTCCCTACCCAAGTCTCAAGTCAAACTGTAATCCTCACATGTTGGAGGAGGGGCCTGGTGAGAAATAATTGAATCATGGGGGCAGATTTCCCCTTTGCACTTCTCATAATGAATGAGTTCTCATGAGATCTGGTTGTTCAAAAGTGTGTAGCACTTCCTCCTTCTCTCTCTCCTGCCACCATGTGAAGACATGCTTGCTTCTCCTTCACCCTTCCACCATAACTGTACGTTTCCTGAGACCTCCCCAGCCATTCCTCCTGTACAGCCTGTGGAACTGTGAGTCAATTAAACCCCTTTTCTTTATAAATTAACCAGTCTCAGGTAGTTCTTTATAGCAGTGTGAGAAGAGACGAATATAGTATAATTCAGCCACATTTATCAATGGTTCCTTGACACATGCGGTTTACCATTGACTTACTGACTTCCACCTGGAAAGAAGCAACAAAGCCTTCTGCCAGAGAGGGCAGTGTTCTGCTAGGTAAACAACCATAGACCAAGTTCTCAATGTTGGGATCCTTCTTACAGTTTAAAACTCATGGACCTCCAAGGCAATTCTCAACACAACCCCTCCAACCCAAACCCCCCACCCATAGAGCAAGAGTATCATTTCCTTCCTAGTTGCTTTTGGCTTGACTCCTTTTTTTTTGTTTCTCCAGACTTGGGAAAGTGTTTTAAGAAAGAAGTTATTATAATTATTTTTCTGGTATTGCAAGGCCAATAGATTGGGAGACAACTACCACTGAAAAGAGAACTTGTTATACTAACATACTGCAAAAGGAGGGGCCACACAAGAATGTGCCAGGGTCAGTAGAGAGACAGAGGGAATGGAAGGAAAACATGGGAAATGCTTTTATTGTAATTTCTCTGGGAAGAAATGGGCAAGGCAGGGTAAGCAGGCTTAGAATAGGCTAGTTTGAATAATTTTAATGGTTTCTAGGGATGTTCCTAGTTTTCTGGCTTCTGGTCCTGGGGTGAGTAGGGCAGGGGAATGGTGGTATTGCATGTGAGAACTGCACAGAGGAGATAGTTGGGGATGTGGGCTCTGGATTGGATGGTTTGCGTGTAAAACACAGGCTTGCAGGCCAGTCCTTTACCATCTTTAGAAATTGGCTAACCCTGGGAGGGGCAGTCTCTACAGGATGAGGAAAGCCCTAGATTTCAAAGCATCAAATACGAGAACTAGAAAATGTAATTATTATAGAAAAGAGCTGCTAGATTCTTCTCTGCTAAGGAGGTATGTCTCTCTCCAAGGTCCTGCCTTAAGCATTTTTTTTTTTTTTTTTTCCAGAGTGAGGTGCTCTGACTCATCCTGGGAATGCTCCATTTTCTCTGATTTGCATCTAAAAATTAAAATATCCAAATTCAGCAGTGGATCTGGAATTCACACATCTTTGTATGTGAGGCTAGTTTCCCTGGATTGAACATGACTTCCTCTTTCAAAGAAGGATTTTTAAGTCTCTAAGTCTCTGCTGAAGTTGGGATTATGGATCCCCAGGTCATGTGTGAATAGCCAATTGTTTCTTGTGGGTCAACTGCTGAGAAATCAATCAACCAACAGCAGCCAGATCAAGCTGCTATTAATAGTTACAACAATTAGGCTCGGGCTAGGTATTCTCTATACTAGTACCTTTCAGCTCCAGCTGCAAAATAGAATCACCAGAGGAGCTTTAAAAACTATCAGTTACTGGCGCTGGCAGCAGACCAGTTAAAGCAGAATGTTTGAAGGTGTGATCTGGGTAACAATATTTTTCAGAAGTTCTCCATTAAATTCTAAAGTTCAGCCAGGGATAAGAACTACTGTTCCATACTAACTGAATTATTAAACAATTTGACAATGGGTCATTAGAATAGCTGGTTAATGGCCAATAGATAATGTAAAATTAAAACTCTGGATTAATTTGGAACCATCTCGATTTTTAGAACAGAGAGTTCTTGCCATAGAAGAGCTGGGTCTGAGGCACTCAGTGTCTGTTGCTTCCTGCTTCAGACTTCAAAACTGCCTGTCTTCTCCCTTACACTGCCTGTATGGGTAACTCCACTGGACTTAGAATATCCTCTATTCCCCTTACTCTGTGAAAATAAAAGATCGTCAGAGGCTATGATAGATTCCAAGAGGCATGTTTTCACTTCCAGTTGCCATTCTGGTGGCAAATTGGATACTCTTCAGCCATGAGACATGGCTCAGCTTCTGACAGAATTTAGTGGAATGCCAGGAGGGAATTGAGGTATCTGACTTTGGGCCAGGATGCCTGTTCTCTGTAAGCCTTCCAGATACCTAGCCAAGCTTCTTGCACTCTAATTACTGAGATAAACAGCAGCAGACCATTCACTCAAATCAGCCGAGACCTGCTGCTGTTCCTATTTTCATAGGCACCAGGAAGAGAAGCTGATGTTCCTAAAGAATCCTCAAGTTTTCCATAAAGTCCTGGGGAGGGGAGGATAGTCCCCAGAGAATGCCACACCCAATTGCAGAGTTGCCTTGGTAAACCTTCTTCCAGAATTTTCTGTTTCAGAAATCTCATTAAAGAGTTTGAAACTCTATTTTGGCTGTACTTTTGGAGGCTGATCATGGAAAACCTCTCTTGTCTACCTCAGCCTTCTTCTGCCTTTTTAAGCATGTGAAATGATCATATTATTGGGAAATCAGAAGTATCCAGGAACAAATTAAATGAGCTTTGTCAAGGTCACTGAGAGAACATCTTCAGATTCTCTTATTTAAGATGTCATGTGTATTGGTAAGTCATCTTAATGATCATGGACCCAAAAAATACACAGGTTCTGAGAATCTGTAAAATAATGATGGTAGTAGCAGTAGGATCCCTCAGCACATTATAATTTATAAAGCATTTTTCTTTTTTTTTATTTTTTAATTATTTTATTTTATTATTATTATTATTATTATACTTTAGGTTTTATGGTACATGTGCACAATGTGCAGGTAAGTTACATATGTATACATGTGCCATGCTGGTGCGCTGCACCCACTAACTCGTCATCTAGCATTAGGTATATCTCCCAATGCTATCCCTCCCCCCTCCCCCCACCCCACAACAGTCCCCGAAGTGTGATGTTCCCCTTCCTGTGTCCATGTGTTCTCATTGTTCAATTCCCACCTATGAGTGAGAATATGCGGTGTTTGGTTTTTTGTTCTTGTGATAGTTTACTGAGAATGATGATTTCCAATTTCATCCATGTCCCTACAAAGGACATGAACTCATCATTTTTTATGGCTGCATAGTATTCCATGGTGTATATGTGCCACATTTTCTTAATCCAGTCTATCATTGTTGGACATTTGGGTTGGTTCCAAGTCTTTGCTATTGCGAAAAATGCCGCAATAAACATACGTGTGCATGTGTCTTTATAGCAGCATGATTTATAGTCCTTTGGGTATATACCCAGTAATGGGATGGCTGGGTCAAATGGAATTTCTAGTTCTAGATCCCTGAGGAATCGCCACACTGACTTCCACAAGGGTTGAACTAGTTTACAGTCCCACCAACAGTGTAAAAGTGTTCCTATTTCTCCACATCCTCTCTAGCACCTGTTGTTTCCTGACCTTTTAATGATTGCCATTCTAACTGGTGTGAGATGGTATCTCATTGTGGTTTTGATTTGCATTTCTCTGATGGCCAGTGATGGTGGCATTTTTTCATGTGTTTTTTGGCTGCATAAATATCTTCTTTTGAGAAGTGTCTGTTCATGTCCTTCGCCCACTTTTTGATGGGGTTGTTTTTTTCTTGTAAATTTGTTGGAGTTCATTGTAGATTCTGGATATTAGCCCTTTGTCAGATGAGTAGGTTGTGAAAATTTTCTCCCATTTTGTAGGTTGCCTGTTCACTCTGATGGTAGTTTCCTGCTGTGCAGAAGCTCTTTAGTTTAATTAGATCCCATTTGTCAATTTTGGCTTTTGTTGCCATTGCTTTTGGTGTTTTAGACATGAAGTCCTTGCCCATGCCTATGTCCTGAATGGTAATGCCTAGGTTTTCTTCTAGGGTTTTTATGGTTTTAGGTCTAACATTTAAGTCTTTAATCCATCTTGAATTGATTTTTGTATAAGGTGTAAGGAGGGGATCCAGTTTCAGCTTTCTACATATGGCTAGCCAGTTTTCCCAGCACCATTTATTAAATAGGGAATCCTTTCCCCATTTCTTGTTTTTGTCAGGTTTGTCAAAGATCAGATACTTGTAGATATGTGGCATTATTTCTGATGGCTCTGTTCTGTTCCATTGATCTATATCTCTGTTTTGGTACTAATACCATGCTGTTTTGGTTACTGTAGCCTTGTAGTATAGTTTGAAGTCAGGTAGTGTGATGCCTCCAGCTTTGTTCTTTTGGCTTAGGATTGACTTGGCGATGCAGGCTCTTTTTTGGTTCCATATGAACTTTAAAGTAGTTTTTTCCAATTCTGTGAAGAAAGTCATTGGTAGCTTGATGGGGATGGCATTGAATCTGTAAATTACCTTGGGAAGGATGGCCATTTTCACGATATTGATTCTTCCTACCCATGAGCATGGAATGTTCTTCCATTTGTTTGTATCCTCTTTTATTTCCTTGAGCAGTGGTTTGTAGTTCTCCTTGAAGAGGTCCTTCACATCCCTTGTAAGTTGGATTCCTAGGTATTTTATTCTCTTTGAAGCAATTGTGAATGGGAGTTCACTCATGATTTAGCTCTCTGTTTGTCTGTTATTGATGTATAAGAATGCTTGTGATATTTGTACATTGATTTTGTATCCTGAGACTTTGCTGAAGTTGCTTATCAGCTTAAGGAGATTTTGGGCTGAGACAATGGGGTTTTCTAGATATACAATCATGTCATCTGCAAACAGGGACAATTTGACTTCCTCTTTTCCTAATTGAATACCCTTTATTTCCTTCTCCTGCCTAATTGCCCTGGCCAGAACTTCCAACACTATGTTGAATAGAAGTGGTGAGAGAGGGCATCCCTGTCTTGTGCCAGTTTTCAAAGGGAATGCTTCCAGTTTTTGCCCATTCAGTATGATATTGGCTGTGGGTTTGTCATAGATAGCTCTTATTATTTTGAGATACGTCCCATCAATACCTAATTTATTGAGAGTTTTTAGCGTGAATGTTGTTGAATTTTGTCAAAGGCGTTTTCTGCATCTTTTGAGATAATCATGTGGTTTTTGTCTTTGGTTCTGTTTATATGCTGGATTACATTTATTGATTTGCGTATATTGAACCAGCCTTGCATCCCAGGGATGAAGCCCACTTGCTCATGGTGGATAAGCTTTTTGATGTGCTGCTGGATTCTGTTTGCCAGTATTTTATTGAGGATTTTTGCATCAATGTTCATCAATGATATTGGTCTAAAATTCTCTTTTTTTGTTGTGTCTCTGCCAGGCTTTGGTATCAGGATGATGCTGGCCTCATAAAATGAGTTAGGGAGGATTCCCTCTTTTTCTATTGCTTGGAATAGTTTCAGAAGGAATGGTACCAGCTCCTCCTTGTACCTCTGGTAGAATTCGGCTGTGAACCCATCTGGTCCTGGACTTTTTTTGGTTGGTAGGGTGTATGTGTTGAGGAATTTATCCATTTCTTCTAGATTTTCTAGTTTATTTGCATAGAGGTGTTTGTAATATTCTCTGATGGTAGTTTGTATTTCTGTGTGATTGGTGGTGATATCCCCTTTATCATTTTTTATTGCATCTATTTGATTCTTCTCTCTTTTTTTCTTTATTAATCTTGCTAGTGGTCTATCAATTTTGTTGATCCTTTCAAAAAACCAGCTCCTGGATTCATTAATTTTTTGAAGGGTTTTTTGTGTCTCTGTTTCCTTCAGTTCTGCTCTGATTTTAGTTATTTCTTGCCTTCTGCTAGCTTTTGAATGTGTTTGCTCTTGCTTTTCTAGTTCTTTTAATTGTGATGTTAGGGTGTCAATTTTGGATCTTTCCTGCTTTCTCTTGTGGGCATTTAGTGCTATAAATTTCCCTCTACACACTGCTTTGAATGCATCCCAGAGATTCTGGTATGTTGTGTCTTGGTTCTCATTGGTTTCTAAGAACATCTTTATTTCTGCCTTCATTTCGTTATGTACCCAGTAGTCATTCAGGAGCAGGTTGTTCAGTTTCCATGTAGTTGAGCGGTTTTGAGTGAGATTCTTAATCCTGAGTTCTAGCTTGATTGCACTGTGATCTGAGAGATAGTTTGTTATAATTTCTGTTCTTTTACATTTACTGAGGAGAGCTTTACTTCCAAGTATGTGCTCAATTTTGGAATAGGTGTGGTGTGGTGCTGAAAAAAATGTATATTCTGTTGATTTGGGGTGGAGAGTTCTGTAGATGTCTATTAGGTCCGCTTGGTGCAGAGCTGAGTTCAATTCCTGGGTATCCTTGTTGACTTTCTGTCTCGTTGATCTGTCTAATGTTGACAGTGGGGTGTTAAAGTCTCCCATTATTAATGTGTGGGAGTCTAAGTCTCTTTGTAGGTCACTCAGGACTTGCTTTATGAATCTGGGTGCTCCTGTATTGGGTGCATATATATTTAGGATAGTTAGCTCTTCTTGTTGAATTAATCCCTTTACCATTATGTAATGGCCTTCTTTGTCTCTTTTGATCTTTGTTGGTTTAAAGTCTGTTTTATCAGAGACAAGGATTGCAACCCCTGCCTTTTTTTGTTTTCCCTTTGCTTGGTAGATCTTCCTCCATCCTTTTATTTTAGCCTATGTGTGTCTCTGCACGTGAGATGGGTTTTCTGAATATAGCACACTGATGGGTCTTGAGTCTTTATCCAATTTGCCAGTCTGTGTCTTTTAATTGGAGCATTTAGTCCATTTACATTTAAAGTTAATATTGTTATGTGTGAATTTGATCCTGTCATTATGATGTTAGGTGGTTATTTTGCTCGTTAGTTGATGTAGTCTCTTCCTAGTCTTGACGGTCTTTACATTTTGGCATGATTTTGCAGCGGCTGGTACCGGTTGTGCCTTTCCATGTTTAGCGCTTCCTTCAGGAGCTCTTTTAGGGCAGGCCTGGTGGTGACAAAATCTCTCAGCATTTGCTTGTCTGTAAAGTATTTTATTTCTCCTTCACTTATGAAGCTTAGTTTGGCTGGATATGAAATTCTGGGTTGAAAATTCTTTTCTTTAAGAATGTTGAATATTGGCCCCCACTGTCTTCTGGCT
Source organism: Pongo pygmaeus (assembly GCF_028885625.2). Taxonomy (NCBI): domain Eukaryota; kingdom Metazoa; phylum Chordata; class Mammalia; order Primates; family Hominidae; genus Pongo; species Pongo pygmaeus. Next base: position 67,928,563 of record NC_072373.2, on the reverse strand, counting down.
TGTAGGGTTTCTGCCGAGAGATCCACTGTTAGTCTGATGGGCTTCCCTTTGATGGTAACCCGACCTTTCTCTCTGGCTGCCTTTAACATTTTTTCCTTCATTTCAACTTTGGTGAATCTGACAATTATGTGTCTTGGAGTTGCTCTTCTCGAGGAGTATCTTTGTGGCGTTCTCTGTATTTCCTGAATCTGCATGTTGGCCTGCCTTGCTAGATTGGGGAAGTTCTCCTGGATAATATCCTGCAGAGTGTTTTCCAACTTGGTTCCATTCTCCCCGTCACTTTCAGGTACACCAATCAGACGTAGATTTGGTCTTTTCACATAGTCCCACATTTCTTGGAGGCTTTGCTCGTTTCTTTTTATTCTTTTTTCTCTAAACTTCCCTTCTCGCTTCATTTCATTCATTTCATCTTCCAGGGCTGACACCCTTTCTTCCATTTGATCGCATCGGCTCCTGAGGCTTCTGCATTCTTCACTTAGTTCTCAAGCCTTGGTTTTCAGCTCCATCAGCTCCTTTAAGCATTTCTCTGTAATGATTATTCTAGTTATACATTCTTCTAAATTTTTTTCAAAGTTTTCAACTTCTTTGCCTTTGGTTTGAATATCCTCCCGTAGCTCAGAGTAATTTGATCGTCTGAAGCCTTCTTCTCTCAGCTCGTCAAAGTCATTCTCCATCCAGCTTTGTTCCGTTGCTGGTGAGGAACTGCGTTCCTTTGGAGGAGGAGAGGTACTCTGCTTTTTAGAGTTTCCAGTTTTTCTGCTCTGTTTTTTCCCCATCTTTGTGGTTTTATCTACTTTTGGTCTTTGATGATGGTGATGTACAGATGGGTTTTTGGTGTGGATGTCCTTTCTGTTAGTTTTCCTTCTAACAGACAGGACCTTCAGCTGCAGGTCTGTTGGAGTACCTGGCCGGCCGTGTGAGGTGTCAGTCTGCCCCTGCTGGGGGGTGCCTCCCAGTTAGGCTGCTCGGGGGTCAGTGGTCAGGGACCCACTTGAGGAGGCAGTCTGCCCGTTCTCAGATCTCCAGCTGCGTGCTGGGAGAACCACTGCTCTCCTCAAAGCTGTCAGACAGGGACATTTAAGTCTGCAGAGGTTACTGCTGTCTTTTTGTTTGTCTGTGCCCTGCCCCCAGAGGTGGAGCCTACAGAGGCAGGCAGGCCTCCTTGAGCTGTGGTGGGCTCCACCCAGTTCAAGCTTCCCAGCTGCTTTGTTTACCTAAGCGAGCCTGGGCAATGGCGGGCGCCCCTCCCCCAGCCTTGCTGCCGACTTTCTGTTTGATCTCAGACTGTTGTGCTAGCAATCAGTGAGACTCCATGGGTGTAGGACCCTCTAAGCCAGGTGCGGGCTATAATCTCCTGGGGCACCATTTCCTAAGCCCGTTGGAAAAGCACAGTATTCGGGTGGGAGTGGCCCGATTTTCCAGGTGCCGTCTGTCACCCCTGGAAAGGGAACTCCCTGACCCCTTGTGCTTCCCGAGTGAGGCAATGCCTCGCCCCTGCTTCGGCTGGCGCACAGTGCACTCACCCACTGACCTGCGTCCACTGTCTGGCACTCCCTAGTGAGATGAACACGGTACCTCAGATGGAAATGCAGAAATCACCCGTCTTCTGTGTCGCTCACGCTGGGAGCTGTAGACCAGAGCTGTTCCTATTCGGCCATCTTGGCTCCCTTTCAAGTGAGGTAAGCATTTTTCATAGCATTGTTAACAATAGTTAAAATTTAATGAGCACTTCTCCTGTGCCAGATTTTGAGTAATTTGGATGTATTTTCACCTTTAATTTTCACAAACTCCTTTGGAAGTAGGGGCTACTATCCAAATTTGAGAGAAATAAAAAAGGAAGGAAGGAAGGAAAGAAAGAAAGAAAAAAGAAGGAGAAAAATTGAAGAGAGGTTAATAACTGGCCAACATTTTCACATTGTTAAAAGATGGTGCTGGATCTCTAAGTTGAGTGTGTCTGACTGCAGGGCAGGTGCTGTTAACCACCCAAATGCCTACAGGGGCTAGGCAGGTGAGAAAAAAGGGGAGACCAGGTATAAAATAACACTCTCTTTTGCTGGATTTTCCTGTTCTTCCACATCTCTAAATGTAGAAGAGAGCCTCTTGTCCTTGGGTCTCTTCTGTACCCACCTTTACTCCCTGAATGACATCATCCAGTTCCATCTACTATCAAGGACTCCCAAATTTTCACCTCAGAATCCAGCCTCTTCCACACATCCAGACCCATATATCCAATGCTTATTGTTACTTTCACACTTGAATGTCTAATAGACATCTCAAAGCTAACACGTGTAAAACCAAACTCTCAAGTTACATCCCTGGAGACCAATCTTCGCTACCTCAATGTTTCCTGGCTCAAGAAATAGCCCTGTGATTCACACATGTGCTTATGACAAAACTCTTGGAGTCATCCTTATTGCCCCTCTTATTCTTACACCTCATAACTAATCCTCTTTTCATTTTATTCATTCATTTTACCCACAGAGAATATCCCAACTATTCTCTCTCTCTACCCTGCCTTCACTGTTATCATAATTTAAGCCACCATTATCTCTGGCCTGGCCCTTGCCTTTTAATGGTTCTCCCTGTCTCCTTGTCTGTAGTCTCTCCTTTGTCCCCCTAACAATTAATGATGAGGACAAACATCAGCTGGGTAAAAAAGAAACTATCAGTATGTGGAAGGACTGACAACTTAAGTATTGTCAGGTCTCCCTAGCCTCCATCTGGTACAGTTTAGAAACTGCACAAACTCCCTCACCTCATGACATTGCTCCCACAATGACCACAGCCACTGGGCTTTTGCATTGGGTTCCAAATCACTCGTCTGACAACCATGACCTAGAATCAATGCTCACCACAGGGCTGCTTGGTTATTCCTCTGTACCATTTCCCCAAGATTCCCCCCTTCTAATAATGGGGTTCTTGAGGTCTACTCCATCTCTGTCTTTACCCTCTATGCTGTATGCTTAGCTTGGATGACTGAGTTTATGCTTCAGCCCTGACCCCAACCTTCCTGTTCCAGCAAGCGGTCTCTCCCTGACCCTCCTATGAGAATCAGGCCCTGTCTTGCCCTCGCAAACCCCTCCTTAGGATTCAAGACCTGCATCAACACCAGCACTATGCTGACAGTGGTTGCTTTGCAAATGGCACTCTCAAGACTGACCCTCAAGGCCAAGCCCGACCCTCAAGGCCAAGCCCAGGCTGGTGCTGAGGCAGGCTTCCTTGGCGGCAACATAATAACTGTGCCGATTTATAGAGGGCCTGTCTGCTGAGTCTGGGATGCTGTATATAATAATGGAAACTCAGTCATCCTGGGGGATGGAGGTAACCAGGTCCCTTACCAACTCAGCCAAAGTGCTCAGAGGGGCCCAGCTGAGCAGCCAGGAGAACAAAGTTATAGACTAAATAAATTTAACCTAGGTCCAAGAGCCAGAAATTGACGATGAATGAAACACCCTCCGGAAGTAACCAAAAGGATCAGAGCTTGAGACCTTTGTCGTCAGGGCACCTGTGGCTTGAGCTCTCAAAACACTTTGAAGAGAGGGAGTTACTTCTCAAGGAAGCACTAAAGGCCTAGCTGAGCATGTTTCTTCTGTGAGGCCAGTGTATTCTGCAGAGGAAAGGTCACCTGGGACCTAGAACAGGCTCCCTTCAGATCCAGAGAAAAAAAGAGCTGCTCTGCTAGATTGGGGCTGGGCTCAGAGCTCAGCTCCTCCACCCCCAGCTCTGTGGCCCAGCATCTCCATGTACACCACTTCCTTTGAACTTCTCAAGACTCTGTGGGCCAGGTAAGGCTGTGTATTCATTTCCTGTGGCTGCCATTATAAGTTATCACAGACTAGGTGGCTTAAGACAGAAATTCATTCTCTCACACTTCTGGGTGCCAGAAATCTGAAACAAAGGTGCCAGCATGGTGGACTCCTTCTGGAGACTATGAGGGAGAATTTCTTTCATCCTTTTTTCCTGGCTTCTAGTGGCTGCTGGGAACCCCAGCATTTTTTGACCTCTACGTATATCACTGCAATTTCTCCTTTCTTCATAAGGTCTTTCTGTGTTTCTCCTCTGTACCTGTGTCTCTTATTTTTATCTTTTATAGGAAACCTATCATTGGATTTAGTGGCCATCCTAATCCATCATGATCTTGAGATCCTTATCTTAGTTACATCTAGAAAGGCCCTTACCAAGTAAGGTCACATTCTGAGGTCTTAGGTAGACATATATTTTAGGGGGTGATATGGTTTTGCTGTGTCCCCACGCAAATCTCATCTTGAATTGTAGCTCCCACAGTTCTATGTGTCATGGGAGGGACCCAGTGGGAGGTAATTGAATCATGGGGGCGGGTCTTTCCTGTGCTGTTCTCATGATAGTGAATGAGATTTCGTGGTTTTATAAAGGGGTTTCCCCTGCACAAGTTCTCTCTTGCCTGCCACCATGTAAGACGTGACTTTCACCTTCTGCCATGATTGTGAGGCCTCCCCAGCCACATGTCACTGTGAGTTCATGAAATCTCTTTTTCTTTATAAATTACTCAGTCTTGAGTATGTCTTGTTTAGCAGTGTGAAAACGGACAAATACAGGCGACATTACTGAACTCACCACAGGCTGACAATTTTATTACATAAGGGAAACCAAGACTGTGAGAGGTTAAATCATCCAAATCACAAAGCTATTAATGAAAGTGCCAGATTTGGAACACAGAGGACATGGCATATCTCTTGGGATGTTCTGAAGCAATGGAATACCCAATGCTTTGTTTTAGCAATAAATGGGTGTCTCAAGTTATGTGCTGTTCATTGTAGATGAAGGAAAGATCTTAGAGTAAAAATTAAGTGGTAATGCCAAGACTAAGTCATCTCAATATACTTTTAGTTGCCCAGTTGCTTTCCACAGAATTTCCATTTAATTTGTAGACGATTTTCTTTAAAGCTAAAGTCTCTGATAACACACTTCTTTTCTGATTATTTAATTACATTTATGTGACAGTTTTGTATCAAGTGCCTATTATGTGTCAGACTGGTATAAAGATGTGTAAGACATAGCCTCTGTCGACAGAATGCTCACTATCTGGGGATAAGCTTGTGTCTAACAGACCATTGCTGTCCAGAACAGAGAGATGAGGGTAATAGAGAATGTTTGAAGTACCAAGAAAAGACAAAAGATGGAGCCAGGAATTATGCCTAAAGACCAGAGGGCAGGGTTCAGGAAGTGAGCTTTAATGAAGTCTTGAAAGAAAAGTGGTGATTCCTCAGGGGGATAAGTAGGGAGAGGATTCTAGATCAAGAGAACAGCATGTGCAAAGGTATTTATAAATAAGTAGGGATGTTTTGTTTGCTGGGGTAAGGGTTAATATCTATTAAAAGTTTGAGAAAGTAAGCAGAGACCATATTGTTACCGGCCTTGTGTACTAGAACAGGCATTCAGGTTTTATCCTAAGCCACTGATGAGCTTTAAGTAGGGTGAGGAGTGTCACAGGTGAGTTTGCACTTTAAAAAGACCCAGCAGCAGTATGGAGAATATATAGGCAGAGGGCCAGTATGGAGACAAGAAGACCATTAAGAGACATTTGCAAGTTGTCAAAAGCTTAGAGTGATGGCACATATGGCATTGGGGATGAAGGGGTGGGATGAACTAGAAAACCATTTGCTGGCACCCATCCTGAATCCCTGCCAGGCTGAGTTCATGACTCCCTTTGTGTTCCCACAGCATTCCTGCTGTGATGTATTGTTCACATATCACATCGCACCATATTTTTGGTTTACAAGTCTGCCTCCATCATCAATCATGGACTCCTTGAGATTGTGCCTTATTCATCTTTGTTTCCCAGAACCTAACAGAGATGTCCAATAAATACATATTGATAGAATTTTTAATGAGGCAGAACCAACAATAATTGGTGATAAATTCAATGTAGGAAGTAAGGAGGAAAGGGAGAGTCTCAAAAGAGGAAAAGGAGGCTCCTAAGGCCTCACTTGTGTGGGCAGGGAGAAGGTAGTGCCTATTGCTATTATTAGCCTATTACCAAGAAGTTTTTGATTGCTCTGGGCTTGGAGTTCTTTGAGGAAAGATATCTCATCAGACCCAGCTTGGTACTGAGGGTTGTAAATACTTCATCAATTGTGTTAGGTTGAATTGCCTGCTGGATCAAAACTCACCATCTAATGGCTAAATATCCCTGGAGTGGGATTCAGGAGAATGAAGTTCTACCACTGGTCCTGCTCTGCCAGCCACAAACTCTTTGCACTCAGAGATGAGGTCCAGCCTCTCTGACTGGAGAGCCATGCTTGCAAGCCCAACTGCTTCAAACACTACCTCCCACTGCAAGCTTTCCCTTGGGACCTCCCAGTAATTTTTTCCAGCTTTATTGAGATATGATTGACAAATAAAAATTGTACATATTTAGGGTATACAATGTAATGTTTTGATATGTGTCTATACTATGAAATAATTAATACAACCAAGCAAGTTAACATATCCATTGCCTCAAGCAGTTACCATTTTTTTGTGACGAGAATACTTGAGATCTACTTTCTTAGCAAACTTCAGGTATATGTGTTAATAACTATAGTCACTGTGTTGTATATTATTGGTCTCCAGTTCTCATTCATCCTTTAACTGAAGGTTTGTATTCTTAGTGCAGCATAATTTGATATAATCTCTCCTTCTTCTGATCAGTCATAACCACGCCCCCTCCCACACACAACCCCTATATCTCTTAAGATATTTTCATCACTCTACCTTGTATTACAGTTTAGGGTGAGCACATTCTGACTCCCTTCATAGATTAAAACTACCAGGAGCAGGATTCATGGCAGATTCATTTGACAATAATATGCAGCATACTGCTTCATATTCAATAATTTGGCTAAATGAGTAAATGAATAAAACTCATTGAAAGGTGGGAAAAAATCCATCAGGAAAAATCCATCTGGAAGATTCCTCCTGGTTTTTATGTTACTTTGACAATTATTGCCTGATCTGCAGGGTGAGCTTGGCAGGAGGACTGGATGGGGTGCAAGAGGGCAGATTTCTGGGGGAAAAGGACTCAGCTCTTCTTATAAGCCAGGGGATCCCATGAGAACATGGCAGTCACTTACCTGATGCCCCCTGCTCCCCATCTTAGAGAATAACTGGATAAGAATATGGCTCATTGAGTCTAGAAAATTATCAAAAAAGACATTCAGGATGGGCAGGTTGCTGGTTTCCTTACAGCCTGCATGAAGTTTCTCTTCAGCACTGAGAATACTCCCAGTTTTATAGCCTACACAAGCTTCTGGTTTCACTTGGTTGCATATTTCAGCACCCAATGATCCAAAAGACTGATAAGGATTCCCTCAGTTGCTGGGGTCACATTCCCTGCCCACACCCAGTCCTGGTTGGAAATCTGCTGGGTCTCTGGAAAACTGCCTGCAGCACTGATCCACAAGCAGGGATCAGCACCTATGGGGGGTGGCTGACACTCTCAGGGTCCTTCTTGCTATAAGGGCTACCCTTTGTAATCCACTAAAATACTCAGGGCCTTGGTGACTCATGCCCGCCTGACATTTGCCTAATTAATTCTGCCTCTTAAATTCTCAGCTCTCTGGTCTGTGAAGGGGTGGCTGGGAGCTGCGGGGGAGTGGGATTTGCTGAAGCTGCAGGGGCAGAGCCAGTGGGAAAATGGAAAAGAGCACAGCCAGGGAAGGGACTTTCCGGGAGCAAGGCAAGTGGCTGGACCCCCTCAGCTATTCAGGGAACTTGTGGGGCCATCTTACATTTCTGTAGCTGTGCTGGGAAGACCTGGAAAAAGCAAAGGACCAGAGGGGCCTGCGGGCAGGATGTCAGGGGAGGGGAAAGGGGGGATCCCCTCTTGGTGTTGATAGATATTGATACAGAGCACTCCTGGCAGCTAGCGAGGGCATTGCTGGGGCATTTGGTCAAGCTGAGGGACTGACATAACTACACTGCAAGGAGAGAGAGAGGAGAGGAGGCTTTCCTCTGGAGCTCCTGGCCAGAAGCATCACCTACTGCCTGCTGCTGTTCATTGTGGGCATTGCAATGGGGCTAGTGATGTATCAGGATGCTGGGGAGGGATTTTAGGACTCAGAAAGCAGCAATATTTAAATTGTTATATACATTAGAATGGTATAGGAAGCTTGTAAATTGAAAACTCCTAGGCTCTGCCTCTCAGAGATTCACTGCTCATGTTACAAACTCCAGGGTGATTCTGATGCCAACAGTCCTCAGATCAGGCCAGACACACCTACAGGGTGGGTTGGACCAAATGGCCATCCCATGACAACAGGCTGCCCTTCCAGAAGCACAGGTAGCTTACTTTAAAAGTGTCAATTGGGAGCCAGGCGCGGTGGTTCACATCTGTAATCCCAGGACTTTGGGAGGCCGAGGTGGGCAGATCAAGAGGTCAGGAAATCAAGACCATCCTGGCTAATACGGTGAAACCCCATCTCTACTAAAAATACAAAAAATTAGCCAGGCGTGGTGGCACGTGCCTGTAGTCACAGCTACTCGGGAGGCTGAGGCAGGAGAATGGCATGAACCTGGGAGGCAGAGCTTGCAGTGAGCTGAGATTGTGCCACTGGACTCCAGCCTGGGTGACAGAGCAAGACTCCGTCTCAAAAAAATAAAAAATAAAACATAAAGTGTCAATTGGGAATTCCCAGGCAAGATGGCCAAATAGGAACAGCTCTGATCTGCAGCTCCCAGTAAGACCAACGCAGAAGGCAGGTGAGTTCTGCATTTCCAACTGAGGTACCCAGCTTATCTCATTGGGACTGATTAGACAGTGTGTGCAGCCCATGGAGGGCGAGCAGAAGCAGGGTGGGGCATTGCCTCACTCAGGAAGTACAAGGGGTCAGGGAACTCCCTCCACTAGCTAAGGGAAGTGGTGAGGGACTCTGCCATGAAAAATGGTGCTATCCAGCCCAGATACTACGCTTTTCCCATGGTCTTCACAACCCACAGACCAGGAGATTCTTTCGGGAGCCTACGCCACCAGGGCCCTGGGTTTCAAGCACAAAACTGGGCGCCATTTGGGCAGATACTGAGCTAGCTGCAGGAATTTTTTCATACCCAAGTGGCACCTGGAAGGCCAGTGAGACAGAACTGTTCACTCCCCTGGAAAGGGGGCTGAAGCCAGGGAGCTGAGTGGTCTTGCTCAGTGGATCCCACCCCCATGGAACCAAACAAACTAAGATCCACTGGCTTGAAATTCTCGCTGCCAGCACAGCATTCTGAAGTCAACCTGGAACACTCGAGCTTGATCAGGGGTGGGGTGCCCACCATTACTGAGGCTTGAGTAGGCAGTTTTCCCCTCACAGCATAAACAAAGCCTCTGGAAGTTCAGACTGGGCAGAGCCCACCACAGTGCCTCAAAGCCATGGTAGCCAGATTGCCTCTATAGATTCCTCCTCTCTGGGCAGGGGATCCCTGAAAGAAAGGCAGCAGCCCCAGTCAGGGGCTTATAGATAAAACTCTCATCTCCCTGGGACAGAGCACATGGGGGAGGGGTTGGCTGTGGGCACAGCTTCAGCAGATTTAAATGCTCCTGCCTGCCGACTCTGCACAACTATACACACATACAACTGCATAACTTCATGGAAACTGAACAACCTGCTCCTGAATGACTACTGGGTAAATAACGCAATTGAGGCAGAAATAAGTTCTTTGAAACCAATGAGAACAAAGACACAACATACCAGAATCTCTAGGACAGGGCTAAAGCAGTGTGTAGAGGGAAATTTATAGCACTAAAAGCTCACAGGAGAAAGCAGGAAAGATCTAAAATCGACACCCTAATATCACAATTGAAAGAACTAGAGAAAGAAGAGCAAACAAATTCAAAAGCTAGCAAAGACAACAAATGACTAAGATCAGAGAAGAACTGAAGGAGATAGACACATGAAAAACTCTTCAAAAAAAAAAAATCAATGAATCTAGGAGCTGGTTTTCTGCAAATATCAACAAAATAGAGAGACCGCCAGATTAAAAAATAAGCAAAGAGAGAAGAATCAAATAGACACAGTAAAAAATGATACAGTGGAGATCACCACTGATCCCACAGAAATACAAACTACCATCAGAGAATACTATAAACACCTCTATGCAAATAAACCAGAAAATCTAGAAGAAATGGATGAATTCCTGGACACATACACCCTCCCAAGACTAAACCATGAAGAAGCTGAATCCCTGAATAGATCAGTAACAAGTTCTGAAATTGAAGTAGTAATTAATAGCATACCAACCAATAAAAGCCTAGAACCAGACAGATTAACAGCCAAATTCTACCAGAGGTACAAAGAGGAACTGGTACTATTCCTTCTGAAACTATTCCAAAAAATATAAAAAGAAAGACTCCTCCCTAACTCATTTTATGAGGCCAGCATCATCCTGATACCAACATCTAGCAAAAACACAACAAAAAAAGAAAATTTCAGGCCAATATCCCTGATGAACGTCAATGGGAAAATCCTCAATAAAATACTGGCAAACCAAATCCAGCAGCACATCAAAAAGCTTATCCACCACAATCAAGTTGGCTTCATACCTGGGATGCAAGGCTGGTTCAACATACACAAATCAATAAACGTAATCCATCACGTACACAGAACCAATGTCAAAAACCACATGATTATCTCAATAGATGCACAAAAGGCCTTTGATAAAATCGAACATATTTTCATGTTAAAAACTCTTAATAAACTAGGTATTGATGGAACATATCTCAAAATAATAAGAGCTATTTATGACAAACCCACAGCCAGTATCATACTGAATGGGCAAAAGCTAGAAGCATTCCCTTTGAAAACCGGTGCAAGACAAGGATGCCCTCTCTCACCACTCCTATTCAACATAGTATTAGAAGCTCTGGCCAGGGTAATCAGGCAAGAGAAAGAAAGAAAGCGTATTTAAATAGAAAGAGAGGAAGTCAAATTAGCTCTGTTTGCAGATGACATGATTATATATTTAGAAAACCCATCATCTCAGCACAAAAACTCCTTAAGCTGATAAGCAACTTCATCAAAGTCTCAGGATAGAAAATCAGTGTGCAAACATCACAAGCATTCCTATACACCGATAATAGACAAACAGAGAGCCAAATTATGAGTGAACTCCCATTCACAATTGTTACAGAGAGAATCAAATACCTACGAATACAACTTACAAGGGATGTGAAGCATCTCTTCAAGGAGAACTACAAACCACTGCTCAAGGAAATAAGAGAGGACACAAATGGAAAAACATTCCATGCTTATGGATAAGAAGAATCAATATTGTGAAAATGGCCATACTGCCCAAAGTAATTTATAGATTCAATGCTATCCCCATCAAGCTACCAATGACTTTCTTCACAGAATTAGAAAAAACCTACTTTAAATTTCATATGGAACCAAAAAAGAGCCCTTATAGCCAAGACAATCCTAAGCCAAAAGAACAAAGCTGGAGGCCTCATGCTACCAGACTTCAAACTATACCACAAGGCTACAGTAACCAAAACAGCATGGTACTGGTACCAAAACAGATACATAGACCAATGGAACAGAATAGAGACCTCAGAAATAACACCACACATCTACAACCATCTGATCTTTGACAAACCTGACAAAAACAAGAAATGGGGAAAGGATTCCCTATTTAATAATTGGTGTTCGGAAAACTGGCTAGCTATATGCAGAAAACTGAAATTGCACCCCTTCCTTACACCTTATACAAAAATTAACTCAAGAATGGATTAAAGATTTAAATGTAAGACCTCAAACCATAAAAACCCTACAACAAAACCTAGGCAATACCATTCAGGACATAGGCATGGGCAAAGACTTCATGACTAAAACGCCATAAGCAATGGCAACAAAAGCCAAAATTGACAAATGGGGTCTAATTAAATTAAGAGCTTCTGCACAGCAAAAGAAACTATCATCAGAGTGAACAAGCAACCTACAGAATGGGAGAAAATTTTTGCAATCTATCCATCTAACAAAGGGCTAATATCCAGAATCTACAAGGAACTTAAACAAATTTACAAGAAAAAAACAACCCCACCAAAAAGTGGGCAAAGAATATGAACAGACACTTTTCAATAGAAGACATTTATGCAGCCAACAAACATATGAAAAAAAGATCATCACTGGTCATTAGAGAAATGCAAATCAAAACCACAATGAGATATCATCTCACACCAGTTAGAATAGTGATCATTAAAAAGTCAGGAAACAACAGATGCTGGAGAGGATGTGGAGAAATAGGAATGCTCTTATACTGATGGTGGGAGTGTAAATTAGTTCAACCATTGTGGAAGAGAGTGTGGCAATTCCTCAAGGATCTAAAACCAGAAATACCATTTGACCCAGCAATCCCATTACTGGGTATATACCCAAAGGATTATAAATCATTCTACTATAAAGACACATGCACACTTATGTTTTTTGCAGCATTATTCCCAATGGCAATGACTTGGAACCAACCCAAATGCCCATCAGTGTTAGACTGGATAAAGAAAGTGTGACACATATACACCATGGAATACTATGCAGCCATAAAAAGGATGAGTTTGTGTCCTTTGCAGGGACATGGATGAAGCTGGAAACCATCATTTTCAGCAAACACAGGAACAGAAAACCAAACACCACATGTTCTCACTCATAATTGGCATTTGAACAATGAGAACACATGGGCACAGGGAGGGGAACATCACACACCGGGGCCTGTTGGGGGGTGGGGGGTAAGGGGAGGGATAGCATTATGAGAAGTACCTAATGAAGATGACAGGTTGATGGGTGCAACAAACCACCATGGCACTTGTATACCTATGTAACAAACCTGCACGTTCTGCACATTTCCCAGTACTTAAAGTATAATTTTTAAAAAGTGTCAATTATCTCTCCTTTCTTCTCCTTTCTCATACAGCAAAACCCCAACATCAGATCTATCTAATTCTCTACCTTTTTAAACTCCTTGAGATACTGAATTTTGTTGGATAAACACGAATTCTTGGGCAGATTAGTGGCCCTCAAAGTGAGGGCCTTCAACTTGGCTCAGCCACGACCCAACCATCACACTGTGGTCCTGCCACCTCACTAACCTATTTTTAAGTCTATGCTCTTCACACTTTTGCCACTCTCCTCCGCCTGCCTAGACCGCCTACCTGCCTCATTATTTGCAAATGGCTTTAACCTTCACATCAAGTAAAATAAAGGTTCTTGGGTTGGAAATCCACTACCTCCCAAAACTACCTAGCACCGCATCTGCATGAGTGTCCACCCTGTCTTCTGATCTCAGGGAAGAGATCACAGTCCCTGTGCTTTGTCAGTGTCTTAATTATCTCCCCCCTCTCTTTATCATCTTTCCTTCATTGACTTTTTTTTTTTTTTTTTTTTTTTTTTTTTTGAGAAACATTCTCATTCTGTCACCCAGGCTAGAGTGCAGTGGGCATGATCTCGGTTCACTATATCCTCTACCTCCTGGGCTTAAGTGATCCTCTCACCTAAGCTTCCTGAGTAGCTGGGACTACAAGTGCATGCCACCACACCTGGCTATTTTTTGTGTTTTTTGAGGAGACGGGGTTTTGCCACATTGCCCAGGCTGGCCTTGAACTCCGGGAGTCTGGTAATCCACCCACCTCGGCCTCTTAAAGTGCTGGGGTTACAGGTACGAGCCACTGGGCCCAGCCCTGTTTTTTTCCCTTGACAAATATACATGTCCAAGTCTAACTTAAAAAATTCTCCCTCATTCTTTTGCCCTTCTTTCACCACTCCATGACTTCTCTTCTGCTTTTTCAATGGGCAGTTTTACCACAACTGTCTCCACTTTTCACCTCCCGTTGAATCCTCTGTTTGTTATATTCCAAGTCCCACCACCTCCACTCTGAGGCTGCTCATCAAGATGGAAAATTATCTTCACTTGCCAAACACTATCTCATTTGACCTCTGGGCAGCTCTTGAACCTGTTTGTGTCTCCCTCCTCAAACCTGTCTTTTTCACTGGCAGCACTGCCTACTGGTTTTCTTCCTACCTCTCTGTTGCCTCTCATTTTCCTTCCCAGGGTCCTTTCCTTTACCTGCCTCAGAAGAGCCATTCCCTCCCTGGATTTCTTTCTTAGCTCCTATTCTTACTCCATACACTCTCACAGCTTCAACTACCATCCATAGCCTGATATCTCCCAAACTAGATCCCAAGCCCAGATCTGTTCTATGAGCCTTGAACAGTTCTGTCCAATGATTTATTGGTTATCTCTACTCAGATCTCTAACAGAGAGCTTTAACTCATGCCCAAAACAGAACTTACCACTCCTTTATCCCTGCCATTGATAAATTCCATTCTGTTACTATTTCTATATTTTGTAACTCAGTGTTTCTCAAACTTTTTCACTTATTGTTATGTCTCACCTTGTCACCTTTTCAGAGGGTTCTCTAACTACCTTATCTAAAATAGCAACCCTATCCTCACCTTCCAACAATCTCCATCCCCTTATCCTGTGTTTTCTTCATAGAATGTATTGGAACCTAAACATTATTGTATATATTTGCTTTATTTTCTGTCTCTTCTAAAGGCTGTAAAAGACAGGGACTTTCATTCACCACAGCATCTCCTGCACCTAGAACGATGCCTGGGACATAAGGAATGAAAGTATGGGCTCAGAATTATGCAGTGGACTCCACTGGGGTGATTTTAAAATACAGATTCAGAGGCCCCACTTCACCTCAGCCTCTAGGGTGAAGCCCAGGAATTGACATTTTCAAAAAGCTTTCCAAGTTAGTTATTGTAGGAACTCTTTCCTAACAAGATGAATGTCACTGTCACCAATCTGCACATCCTAACTCATCATTCCCTCTTACTTTGCAGATCCAGTTATTCACCATGCCCTATTTTTCTCTCTCCTCATCCCATCTAATGTTTCTGACATTACTTAGATGTGTACCCTCCCTATTTTCCAATGTCACTACCTTCTGTGAAACAAAAATAAAATCCTAAGTTCCCTGACTGACTGAATGAACGCCTCTTGGCCAAGAAGACTCCAGAAAAACTTTAAAAACTAAATTTCTGGGCCATCACAGGACAGGAGGTTGGTCATGCCTCTCAGTACACCCTCCTTCCTTGCTAACTTGCCAGATTTTTTCCCTAAGAGTAAAATAGAAACCAGCCTTGCAAAACAAAGAGTGGAAAACTCACTCCTCTGCTGACTTCAGCCAACCACTTGATATTATGGCCAATTCCCCTCTCTTTTTGCAGTTTCCTGGTGACACTAATCAGTTTCACAAAGCATTCTTTCCTGATAAATGACCACCAACCACAGATTAGGTCCAGCTGGTTTATGAAGCTTGTGCCCACAAAGCACCTGTGTCCTAAATTTCACCTTTTGATGTATAGAGACTAATTTTACTGTATTTTAAGGCTACGTCTCTACCCCAAAGTGAACATGGGATGTCTGTAACATGTATGTTTCCTTGCCAAGCCTGCATGACCTCCCTTTATGAGTATTCATAGCTCCTCCTAAAACCTGTTGAATATGTATATTTCCTCTTTGGCATAAAATTCCTGTTCTACCTTTCCTCCCCTCTAAGTGCCTGCTTTTGGTCTCACCGCAGGTTGCAACCCTTCAGAAGAAATAAAGTTCTCCTTTCCAAATTTTAGATCTCATGTTTTTAAGTCAATACTTCATACCATTACTATTTTTTGTCAGCTATCTGGGCATGTTTCTAATCGATATCTCCATCCTTGACCTGACATAATACATTTTTCTATGCTTCCCTCAGATTAAATATCACATCACTTCCCTGTTAAAAATCTTTTATCCATTTCCTACTGCCTTTGAAATTAGGCCCAAATTCATGATTGTGTTCTGGCTACCACATAGCTCTCATGTCAGTCTTCCTGAATCAGCCTTGTCCTCTCTGCTCCAGTCAAACTGGACAACTTGCATGGCCATGTTTATCATCTCTCCTCCTAGCTGCACATGTTTGTAGCTATTCTGTCTGGAATTCCCTTTCCTCTGCTTTTCCCCATAGCCAACCCCAATAAGTCACACCCTCCCACTCAGGTATGGGTCTTCTCTCAGAACCAAATGCACTCCTAGGTCACAGCTGGATGAAGTGATTTCTACCACTAGCTTGTAGGTCTCTTAAATGCAAAGTCTGTGCCTTTGAGCTCTGCATCCCCAGAGCCTACATAGTCAGGGTCATGCTGAAGCCAGCTTTCTCCAGCTTGGAAAAACCAATTGAGCAGCTCTCCCCAGTTTCCAAATTTACATTAGTAGCTTGTAATCAGCCATGGAGGGAGTATTTACACCACAGAGATTGGCAAATTATATAAATCAGGAATTTTTTCCTTTCCTGGAGAGCTGGTTGTTAAATATTCACCAGGATATCCCTGCCTACAGAGCACCATGTCTAACACCAAATATGCACTCAATTCAATCAATATTTGCTGGATACATGAATGAACATATGAGCAAATAAAAGCTTTTGGGAGTCACAATTGTCTTTTTGAGACTTGCAATTTCATGTTTTTTTCCTTGTATAACACATTGCCCATTCATTCCCTCTTTTATAAAATCCTTCAATTGAAGAAAGAGATAGCTATCATGTTTCCCCTTAGTCTTCTATTTCTCATACTAGAGTTCCTCAGTTCCTTCAGCCATTCCTAAGGATACTCTTCACTCTGGCCATGTCCCTGGAAAGGCTCTGACATATCAGGGTTCCTTTTTAAAAACCATGGCTCCCAGATGTGACACATTCTCTAGGATGGCCTGACCAGTGCTGATGACAATGGACCCATGGAATTCCAGTAACTAGTGTTTGGTGCTTCTATCACTAAAGCTTTGGGTATGAGCTGTGCTCACACACACCTAAACTCACACAAATCCAACATACACTTATGTACTAAGTGGATATTGATACAAAATGTCATTTTCCCAGATAGCCTTGTTAATGTTGTTCTATATTTTTTCAGCCTCAATCTCTTAACCTATTAAGATGCTATTTAATCTTGATTCTATCATCTCTCAGTGTTTTTGTCTGCCCTGATGTCTGAATTTCAAATTATGCACCAGAGATTCTTGAGTAGGTAATAGAAGAGGAACCATGGGAAGGAAGGAAGCTAACATTGATCGAGGAATGCCTTCCTTATGCAAGGTATTAGGCAAGATATTTATTATTATTATTTTTCAAGACAGGGCCTCACTCTGTCACCCAGATTGGAGTGCAGTGGCACGATCTCAGCTCACTGCAACTTCCGCCTCCCAGGCTCAAGCAATCCTCCACCTTAGCCTTCTGAATAGCTGGGACCACAGGTGTGTGCCACCACACCCAGCTAATTTTGTGTGTGTATTTTTGGTAGAGATGGGGTTTCATCATGTTGCCCAGACTGAAGGTATTTCCATATATTTTACCTCCTTTAATTCTAGTGACAACCTACAAGGAAAGCATTGATAGTAACATTTAAACAGATTAAAACTCTTCAGTGCCACACAGAGTGAAAGTGCCCTTGATTGGAGTGAAGCTGTTTGTAAGCTGGAGGTGGAATCAGATCCCATGTTTATCTGAGTCTACACTTTGTGTGCACCATTGCACTGCTTCCCAGAAAACATTACCAGTAGCTAAGGTTAGCATTAATGAAGTGCTTTCATAGTGACTTCTTTATAGAACACTTACAATGTTATGAGGGAGTTTCTACTCCCTCTTTTTAAAAGACTTACTTCTTTGGCCAAGTTCAGATAATCTCCACAGAGTGGCCAAGGAATGGCCCATGCTGCCTGACCATAAGATAAAATGCCAACAGGCAAACCATTGCTGCCCTCTAGCCATGACAGCAGTAATAAAATCAACATTATTTCATAGCCTGTGTTGGGCACTGAGATGGCAAACTCTGTGTGAAGCTTGCTATTTACATGTTCTTGATCACTTTCATAATCAGCCTATGAGGCAGGTGTTCCTATATTCAAAGTGTGGAAACTAACACCTTGAAAGGTGAGTTCACCTGCCTAGGATCATGGTTAATAAGAGGCAGAGTTGGGCCTTATGAACTTCTGTGCCCCATTCTCATCCATGACAGTTGAGGGGGAAGAATCACCTGAAGGAGTACAAAAGCCCAGATTGTCTCATAGGCCACTGGAAAAATTCCTGGCCTTGCTTGACCTTTTCTCCAAGACTCTCTGGGTTTTCTAAGAGTAATCACATATTTGCAATTCAGTGATGTCCAGATCCATGTCCAAATTCCATTTATTGTTTAAATTTATTGTAAAGAAACAAGGAAAATAAGCAAACAAAGAGGAGACAAGGAAGGATTTGTGCCTGTCCATTTTAGAACTGCCATTCCCCCCACTCCCATATGTTGCCATTCTGGCTATGAAAGTCAAGTTTCTTCCAGCATGTGCATATATGTATGATGTCAAAATGGTCAATCATCCAGGCCTACAAGGCTGTCTGGATTATATGTCAGCATTTAACATCATATCAATGACCCAAATAGGCCAACAGACTCCTGACAGGTTTATTTCCCCCAGACAGAGGTATAAACACACCCATTCCTAAGAAAATGGTATCTTTTTTTTTTCTTTACTTATTCTCTCTTAGATTCTTTCTCCTGCCTGAACAGGTCCTGACTAAACGTTGTCACCACGATGAATGGTGAGGTGTCATGCAGAGAGAAGTGCCATACTGCAGAGGGCATTAGCTGCAAACGGGAGCATGAGATCTTAAGACAACACTTCTGAAGCCAGAATAGCTAAGAAGAGAGAAGTACTGCTAAGACTTGGGTGTTTGGTCCAGACATGCTCCTTTTAGCTCAATGTCATTCCATTCTCCTCTCACCCATCAGATTGGATGTACCTAATTGGTCTCCAGGTGTGTTTTTGCTGTCTCTTGTCTCTGATTCTGCCCTATAGCCTGCCACTGCCTATTAATGCTGCCTGGAATTATGCCCCTGCAAGCTTCCTTTCCCTCTGAAGACCTTCCTAACTTAGTGTACCTTCCAGAGGTTCAGGCTACTATCCCAGGCCACCTTTCCACAACCTAGAGTCTCCAACTGAAAGAACAGGGTCCAATTTATTAACACAGTTGTTGGATGGCTTCTTGGTCACTGACCTGAGTTGTATTTCTTGAATCTGCCTGTTGGGGAAGAGGCAGAGTTACTGACCAACTCAGAGCAAGGAGGGTGTCCTACTATATTATTTTTAGCTAGATTCTTAGCAGGGAGATCTGAAGCCAAGACCCCTGTCTATGTCACTGCAGACCAGACCTTACAAGCTGCCAAGGCTCTTCAACCCAGCCCAGCTTTGAATGGCCTTGCCTTTGGAAATATGGCCTTTATTAGAATGAACTAGGTGTGTTTTAGGGACAAGGAACATTCAAGGAGGCTTGAAAAGATGCAACACCCACTCTTTCACACTCTACTTCCCATACATGAGAGATGATGATCATAAACACCATCCCTCCAGGGCCAGGACACCATGCTTATCCTAACTCACAGACAAAAACAATTCAATTTATGCCTGTTCCAAGGACACCCTTAGTTTCAATGCCCTTAGTTTTAATACCCTGTCCCTGAGGGAGGTGACTAAGCCCAATACATGTCCCAGGTTTGAAGGATATCGCTTAGGAAAGGTTCAGTCTGCAATTCCACTCCTCACCATTCCTAAGAATGATGAAATAGGATCTAGGAAAATACCCTCACATTTAGGGGCTTCCTGCTGGCAGGACAACTGAGCCACTCATTCCTTTGCAGTTGAGTCTGCTTATAGAAATACTATTCAATTTCTGCTCAGTTCAACATCCATGTGTTGAACATTTAAGTACCTGGTTCTGTGCTATATCCTGAAGATGTAAAAATAGATAACAGGACTACATCACTCAAGCAGTTTATGCTCCAGTAAGAAGACCCAAACTTCTTATATAATCATGTTACATATGCAACTAAATAAGTATGTACAAGGTTCAGATACAGAAGTGCTATAAAGAAGGAAGCCATTGATCCTATAGGTGTGGGGGCAGTCAAGTGTCCTAACAGGAGATCATGCCACACAAAAATTTGAAAAATAGCTGTGTACTTCCTATTCGAGTTAGTGGAATGAATGTACATTATCCCCACTATCTCCTGAAACCTTACCAAAAAACAACACAGGGATTTTTTTTCTTTAAGGAATAAATATTTAAAGACAAAGAGATCAGGAAAAGAAACAATACCAAACACCTTATTTTGAAGAAGAAAAGCAGATGGGCATTTGATAACGACTCTACAGAGCTGAGAAGACTGAAATCTTAACTGGCAGTGGAAGTGACTGCACCACAGAACCTCAGAAGGGTACAAGATGTCTCTAATCATGAAGGTGAAAGTGAAGCTAAAAGCAGAAGCATCTCAAAGTTGACCCCATGATGCCTTCTCCCCACAACCACCCTCCCCACCACACATGCAGATAGCTCTCCCTCCTCAACCATGGCAGAAGCTGGGAGAGGATGAACTAGAGGGACTCCAGGTTGGGGCCATCAGGTACAGTGAGAGCTGAAGTGCTGTCCTGAAAGCAGGGATTCAGGGAAAGTCTGCACATAGAACTGTCAGAGCCTTCCATACTCTGCAATCAGAACATCAGCACCAGGCTCATTCTCTCTAGAAAAAGAGAGAAAACTGCCTAGTCCAAGAGAAAAGACATAAAGGGTGCCACCATAAAACAGCATGGTCACGTCACCCAACCGATGAAGCTGTTTCTAGTCAACAGGCCCCATTCACAAGAGTTCTTTAGGGCTTGGCTCTTAGAGTGGACAGCCCAGAATTTCCAGGTGTTGGAGAAAAGCCTCTGAAAGCAAAGCTCCCCCTCCCTCCGACAACAGGAAAAAAAAGAATTTAGAAGAAAATCAAGACAAGTCAGGGAAAAGAGGCCTGTATAATTTTATATATATACGTTCATATTTGTATATACAATTTACATATATATATAAAATTGTATAGGTCTCATATATATAAAAGATATATATATCATATATAGAAGAAATAAGATATGTAATTATATAAAAGATATATATCTTTTATATTTTATAATATATAGTTATATATTATATATAACATATCTATTACTACATATAAGCTATATAGTAACATTATATCTATTATATATTATACATAATATCTAAGATGTTATATGTATTATGATATAATATAGATTATGTTATCTATCTATATTTTTTCAATATCCTTAAAGAGAAGAGAAAGTTTTATTGACGAAACAAAACAGGATGATTTAGAAAGAAGTAGGTCATTCAGAGGACCAAAAATTAACAATTTCTTAGAAATGCATAAAAACTTGACAAATATTTGGAAGATAATTTGAAGAAACCAGAGAATAGAATTAAAAAAAACAAAGAGATAGAAAACAGGAAATTATGAAATTAGGGAATCAGCCCAGGAATACTAAAGAATTTCTAAAAGAAACAATGGCAAAAATAGAAATTATTAAATATTTCAAGAAAATTTCCCAGAACTGAAGGACTTTAACTTCTGGATTATAAGGTGCACCAAGCAACCAGCACAATGACAGAACACAGGCTCACATCAAAGCACATCATTGTAAAATTTCACACCGTGAAGGACAGAGAGAAGCCCCTGAAACGTTTTCAGGGAAGTCAGATACGAAGGATCAGGAACCAAAAAGGCATCAGACTTGCTTAGTTTTCATTTCTTCACTTACTACTAATCCATGCTTTTTTTCCAGAGAAAACTGCGTAATCCAAGAGAAAAGCATTGGGAGCTGCTGTCAGTGGATTCATAGTGAGTAAAGAAAATGGGGCAATGCCTTTAAAACTCTGAAGAAAAATCATTTCCAATCTAGGATTCTATACATAGGCAAACTGTCAATCAAAAGTCAGAACAGAATAAATATACTGTCAGCTTGCAAGTTTTCAAAAACATTTATCACCCATCCATCTTTCTCAGGAGGCTACTTCAGGATATGGTTTGACAAAGACAGGGAGTAAATAAAGACAAGATGACATGGGATCCAGGAAACAGGCAATCTAACATAGGAGAGGGGAAGGGGGAAAAGAGAATTCTAAGATGATGAAGAAGGGAACTCAGGAAGATAGCTGCTCAGCAGGCATGCAGTGCAGGTAGCACAGACTGGAGAGGAAGCATAGAGAGTATCTAGAAAGCTCCCAAGAAGATGAACTTGATGGAATATCTGATGTGTTTAAATACATTGAGAAGAAATGTACATATATGGAAGAATGTCTGGGTAGGAATTAATGGTAGGTGAACAGAAAACTGCACAAACGAAGAAATAATTATTAACTCCAAGGAATATTAAATGTTGTACAAGAAAGAAAATGTAATCATCCTTTACTACATGGACATGCTGTGAATACAGTCATAATTATGTAAACACTGAATACAGATCTAACTAAAATGATGATATAAGCCTACTGGGAGGTTTGGAAAAAAATTGTGGAGGTGGGTGAGGGAGGTGTTAAAGAGAGCTAATTCTTCATCTTTCATAGTGAGAATTTAATAATTCCTAAAATGAAAAATCAAGAGGTCGGTAGTAGAAACATGTTATTTAACAATTTGGAGGTAAATGCCCAAAGAGCAATCAAAAGTGGTTGCCTCTGGGAAGTGGGAAAGAAGGATGGAGAAGGGGAAGGCCAGGAATCTGCTATTTTTCATAATAAGGCTTATAACTACTTGACTTCTTAGAACCCATATAACATTTAAATTTAAAAAGATTTCCCTGGGTGGAGAGAAGGAAGAAATCATCTTCAAGTATTTACAAATACTCAACATGTGACACAGTGGGGAATACACTCAGAGTTGCCCTAGGGCGTTGGAGTGTGGAAGAGTTAGGAGACCTGGGAGAGACCAGCAGAATCCAGATCATTAAGGGCTTTGCATGCCCTCAACCCAGATGGATCACTTCCCAGGGCGTTGTGAGAAATCTCAAACCGAACCATGGAAAACGGAAGATCGGCTGGGCTATTAAAATGGAAAAATGTTGGTCTGGTTTCTGGAAGGAAGAAAGAGCAATGACTCATTGTTCAGGTAAAATTCTAGAGTGGACTTTGAAAAGAACAATTTTGACAAAAGGAATAATCATAAAAAATCAACATGGGTTCATGAAGAAGTTACACCAGAATGCCTCTTTCCAGTGTGGTTATGAGATTGAAAGATCCAAGAAAGCTGTGCACACAGGATCTCTTTATTTCAGTTAAATATTTGTCTTCTTGCTGCTGCTATGAATAAGACGAAGATATGGACCAGGCGACAATACGGTGGGGTGACTATATAACTGATTGATTAGCCATAAGCTGTGGTTTATGTCCTTTGCTCAGGGGTTCTGCCCTGATTTCTGTCCCAAGTCGGTATTTTAAACCATGAACTGGATGATGACATTTTTATCAAGTTTCCATGTCAGAACCCCAAAAAGGCTAATATTTGGAAAAGGCAGCCTTCTAAATGATCTTGACATGTATGAAATAATGGATTGAATCTAACAACCTAAGCTTACTAGTAACAAATATGAATTCCTTTGCATGGAGTATGTGGCCCTGTCATCACCAGGCCAGCTTTACCTGTGGCTACAAGTTCCTTAGACTCTGGACAAGGGTAACTACCTACAGTACTGAGACAAGCCTTGCTTCTTCTGTTTTAAGTGTCACCCCAGTTTTCTCCCCCACCGCAAAATATACTTAACACAAACTCCACTGGCAGATTCAGCACAAGCTATGAATTTTTGTCTTACTGCACCCTCTCTTTCTCTACCCCAATACCAGTAGCATTTGACATTTTTTCCTCTGGTTTCCCACTGTACCCAAGTGATGTCTCCAAAGTAGCTACAGCACTCCAAGGCCGTTTCCCCCTTTAATTAGTGAGGAAGTATAATGGGGTAGTTAAATAGCTGCTGGAACCAGACTCACTGGGTTCAAATCCTGGCTCTACCATTTATTGACTGTGTGATGGTGGGAAATTCTCTTAAATGCGCTATGCCTCAGTCTCCCCATTTAGAGAGAAGAGGTGATAATACTTCCTACCTCACTGGGAGGAAAAGAGGATTAAATAAGTTGATGTTAATAACTAGCACAAGGAAAGTATAAGCAGTTATATGTGTATACCTGTGTCTCTTAATAGTCACTGACCACCTTATGAATTGTATCTCTGTATCACAGCACTTAACATTTTGGAACATAGCAAATCCAAGAGCACTGACTTACAACCCTTCAGTAGCTCTCTACCACCCCTAAGACAAAGACCAACTTCCACAGCCTGCCTAGATTTCCTTGAGACCTGGCAGGAGCTGGCCTCTCAAGCCTACACTCTCCCTCAACACTCTTCAGATGCTACACTGAAGCCCTGAAAAATATCCCAGCCACTAACCTTCTCCAGACCTTTGTTCTGAGGTCTTCTCCTCCCTCTGAATGTTGATGTTCTAGCCAGAGCCAATTTCATGGCTAGACAGCTGGCAGAGAGCAGCAGAACCCAGAAAAATAGTGATGGCTCACGGTTCACCAGTGGCTTACTCTTTGTGAGGATGTCACCATGGACCAGAACATGTGTCACCTGCACACCACCCTCAGGCTGCCTGTGTGAGCATCTCGGCATGGACCAGAGCATGTATCACCCACATACTGCAAACAGGCTCTCTGTGTGAGCGCCTCAACATGGACCAGGGTATCACCCCCGCACCACCATCAGGTTCTCTCTGTGTCTTACATGAACCAGGACATGTGTCACCCCCACACTGCCATCAGGCTGAGTGCTTCACCATGGACCAGAGTGTGTGTCACTCCTCCACCACCATCAGGCTCTCCCATCATTTGAGTGGCTTCTTGCAGAGCCTATTAGCACCTGAAGGGAGCCCTCATCTCTCTTAGCCCTTGGTCTCTCAGGACAGCTTTTTCCTCATGTGCGCTGCCCTCTTCAATGCAGATATTCTTGGGGAGTCCAGTTAATTTTTTACTCTTGTAAAATTAACTCAGTATTAGCCAGATCCGGGAATATTAGCTGAGAACATCTTGGTTTCTTCATGACCTTTACATATATTATAACTAATGTTTTGTGGTCAGGGCCTCTGTCATCTCCACATTTGACCTTCTCAGATTCCTAATCTGAGTCATGAACTTGGAAGGTACTTTCAAACCTCACTGTTGATTTTGACAACCTGAAAGCCCACAATTGGGGATGAAGAACTGGACTGAGAAGAAACATGCTTATGTTGCCCTCTCTGAAAACCTTTAATCACTATTAAAAAAAAAAAAAAAAGGCAAAAACAGTGTCCTGTGTAAGTTCAGCTCTCTGGGGCATGTGGACCTCCACAAGCTAGAGGCCATTTCCTGATGCAGAGGCTCCGGTTGCCTGTGACTGGAACCGCAGTGCCATCCAATGGCAATCTTGTGTAATGCAGTAGCTCCTCCATCTTTCTGCACCTGTAGTTTTCCCAGTGCTCCTGAACAGGAAGCCTCACAAGTCCTGTGGTATAGAAACCTGTTTTCTGTTCCTGTGTTGGTTTGCTTAGGATAATGGCCTCCAGCTCCTTCTGTGTTGCTACAAAGGACATGATCTTGTGTCCTTGAGGGTGGAAGGTGGGAGGAGGCAAAGGATCAAAAAACTATCGGGTACTATGCTTACTACCTGGGTGACAAAATAGCCTGTAAACCAGCACCCCCCGCCGCCCTGATATGCAATTTGCCCATATAACAAACCTGCACACGTACCTCTGAACTTAAAAGTTAAAAAAAGGAAACCTGTTTTCTCAATGTCATTTGAGTATGCAGCCTTTTTCTTTCTTTTTGTTTAATGTCTATGAACCTTTGAAGGCTTAATGCTTTATAGAGTTTAAGTAGCAGTTCGCAAAGTGTGGTCTAGGGAGTCCCAAGAACCTTTTAGGGATTTTGCAAAGTCAGAATCATTTTTATAGTAATACTAAGACATATTCTGCCTTTGGCTTCTTATTCCGTTATAAGGGTACACTGGAGTCTTCCCAGGGCTATGTGACCTACACTGCCATCAGACTCAAACAGAGGCAGATATGAGAATGGAGCTGCCTTCTATTAAGCAAGATATTATAAAGATTTGCAAAATTTAAAAAATGTCATTTATTACTTTTTTGGAAAATACAGTTATTTTATTGAAATACGTTATTATGTGTATGTAATAATTGTTTTTTGTTGTTGTTGTTTTGGTTTTTTTGGTTTTTTTTGAGACGGAGTCTTGCTCTGTTGCCCAGGCTGGAGTGCAGTGGCGCGATCTCGGCTCACTGCAAGCTCCGCTTCCCGGGTTCACACCATTCTCCTGCCTCAGCCTCCGGGGTAGCTGGGTCTACATGCACCGACCACCATGCCCGGCTAATTTTTTGTATTTTTAGTAGAGACGGGGTTTCACCGTGTTAGCCACCATGGTCTGGCCCTCCTGACCTCGTGATCTGCCTGCCTAGGCCTCCCAAAGTGCTGGGATTACAGGCGTGAGCCACCGCGCCCGGCCAATAATTGTTATTTTTAATGAACATTTTTAAAATTTCTAATTCTGAATATGGTTAAGTATTGAGAGACGCTACCCACCCACATAGACTAAAGCTCTTTGGAGTCCTGGATATTCATTTTAAGAGTGTAAAAAGGTACTGAGACTAAAAAACTTAATAACCAAAAACTTAAAAACTTAAGTTTCAGAGGCTTAGTTGGACTGTCCAACTATGTACTCTCCTTATTTCTGTATCGAATGGGACACATGGGTGGCCCAGAATCTCACTGGCATAGTAAACAAGGGGATGTGGGTATATTTTTTCTAGGGAGAAGGCTTAGTGTTTCTCTAGTTTTCAAAGCTCTGTATGACACTGTCCAACCCTATAAAGGTTAGGAGCCACTTAAAAGCGAGCATGACAGCCAAGGGGCTAGAAGGCTTGACACGCATCCCCTCTCTGACACTGACTACTCTGTGACAGATACGAGTCACCTAATCTGTGCTTTATGAGAGGAAAGGGGTAGAGGATCTGTCTGGTGTTTCTCTCCTGTCAGAATATAGAAAAATCAGATAAATGTCCATTTTAATTACTGTATAGTTAAAGGAACAATCTTTTAAGTTGTGATTTATATGATGCCTTGTCCGTAAAAGAACTGAAGGTAGTTCGATTCTTCACCAGCTAATGTGAAAAATGTGATCTACAGCCTGGGGTAACCGAAGGAGAGTAAATTGAAATTAAGACTTATTGCTTTTCCAGATGTTTGTCTATTTTAGTGATCTTTCAAAGATCATGTTGTTGGACTTATTTGTCAGGCCCACTGCCTTTCATTTTTCTGTTTTATAGTCTCTTGATTTTTGTTTTCCTGGGTAAATTTATTTCATTACTTCTTGTTTTATAATTACTTAACATCATGAATTTTCCCTTTAAGGTACAGATTTAGCTATATTCTTTGTTTTTATATGTAATGTTCTATTTTTAAAAAATTCTAATTATTGAAGTTTTAGTTTTTTCTATTGTCCAAAAATTAAAAGCTTTTAAAAGTTTATGATTCTTTTAAAAAATACTTAATTTCTAGTTGCATTACATTTTTATAACTGCTGTATTGATATAATTCACATACCCTAAAATTTACCTTTTTAAAGTGTATAATTGTTTTTTATATGTCAGTTATGTAATAATCACTACCATCTAATTTTAGGACATTTTTATCACCCCAAAAAGAAAACCTATACCCATTAGCCATCAATCCCTAATCTCCTTAGACCCCCACCCCACTCCCATCTTAGAAACCTCTCATCTATTTTCTATCTCTATAGATTTTCCTGTTAGGGACATTTCATATATATGGAATTATATAATATGTTGCCTTTACTGTCTGGCTTCTTTTACTTAGCAAAATGTTCTCAAGGCTTTTCTATGTTGTAGCATGAATAAATACTTCATTCTTTTTTATGGCTGGAATATTACTGCATTGTATGAATTTACTGCATTTATCTCTGTTCATTAGCTGATGGGCATTTGGATTGTTTCCTTTTTTGGTTATTATGAATAATGCTACTATTAATCATTGTGCACAAATTTTTGCATGAATAAAAACACACAAAAACTATTCCTCTTTGCTGTATAGCTTTACCAGTAGAATTGCTGGATTATATGGTATATTAAAGTTCTATGTTAACATTTTGAGGAACTGTCACACTGTGTTCCAAAGTGGCTGTACCATTCTATAGTCCAAACATTTCTCCACATTCTGCCCAATAATTGATATTTTTTTTTCTTATTTTAGTCATCCTAGTGGGTATGAAGGAGTAGCTCATTGTGGTTATGATTAGCATTTTCTTAATGACTTATGATGCTGAGTCCACTGCATTTTGGTCAGAGATTGTGGCCAAATCTTAGAATTTATTGTGATGTTTTCTTTGTAGCTTAATATGTGATCAATTAAATATTCTCTTAATTACGGAAGACAAAATCTTTGTTCTTCAGTAAAATGTGATGGCTTTCTATAAAGATCTCTGATATGTAGGGTATACATTGCAATATACATATTATTCAATTATATCCTTATTATTTGCCTGTTAAAAATGCAAAATGTCAAAATATTACTATATTTCTGCTGCTTCTTGTATTTCTATTGTCTTACCCTTAAACAAATTGAGGCAATGTTATTTGGTACATAAAGGTTTATGACAGTTTCAGCTTCATTGAGAACTACATCCTTGTTAATATAGTGGTTCTCTGTGTAAAAATGTATAAAATTTTTTTTATCTGATATTGACATTGTTCACTGTTTCTTTATTAGTTGCATTTGCATAAGATGCTTTTGGTATGTTCATAATTTTATTGCCACTTTGCTTTAAATAAGTATCTGATAAATAAGATATAGACAATTTAAAGCTTTTATATTAATATTAGAATATATTTATACAAATGTGCTTTATTGTCTACTAGTAAAAACAAATAAGTGAAAACAAATTTTCTGTCTTTTAGTGTGATGTCCCTTTTTTCTCAATAAGCTGTTAATAAATTAATGGTAATATCACAATCTCAATGTCATCTTATAAATGAAAAACTATATCCTAGGAATAAAGGATATAGGTTGTGGGTTTTTCAAAAACTCAATCTGAGTGTCTTTATATTTTAACGAAAAACTTCATCTATTAATAATTTGCATTTATTTTGATAAATTTCATATTTGGTTTTAGTTCTTTTGTAGCATTCCATACTTTAAAATTTTCTGTTGATAAATTATATTTTCTCTGCATTTATTATTTATAGTTTTCAAAGGGTATAAGCAGTTCCTAATTATGCCATTGGCTTCCCATAAGCTTTTCAAAAGCATTGTGTTAACTTATATTTCTTTAAAATTAGATTAAAAAGTTCAACAATATTTTAAAACTCCCATATTTGATGCCATTTTTTCCACCCTACCCCTCGATCACCAACTTCTACGTTTTTATTACATTTCAAGTTTTTCTATCCATGTTTTTATTATGCAATTATTTTATATGCTTTATATTGTCTTTTGATAAACATTATTTGAAGTTTTCACTAATTTATTTTTCTATGAGACAGGGTCTTGCTCTGTTGCCCAGGCTGGAGTGCAGTGGCACGATCTCAGCTCACTGCAACTCAGCCTCTCAGGTTCAAGCAATTCTCCTGCCTCAAGCTTCCCAAGTAGCTGGGATTTTAGGCCCATGCCACCACACCCGGCTAATTTTTGTATTTTTTAGTACATACAGGGTTTCACCATGTTGGCCAGGCTGGCCTCAAACTTCTGACCTCATATGATCCACTCACCTTCCTCCCAAAGTGCTCAGATTACAGGCCACTGTGCCCGGCCTGAAATTTTCATTAAATTTTATGTTCATATAAACAGCAAATATTTAGACATCTCTTATTTTAACTGGTTTGAGTAGTCATTGCTGCTTTTCTTTTTATATCCTGATCTCCCTAACCTTGAGCTTTCAGTTTTGCTCCATTATTCATTTGGAAAAAATATTCATGTAGCTTATAAAAAGTAATATACATGAGTAGGACATTTTCTGAGTGCCTAAACATCGTAGAATATCTTCAAATTGCTGACACATAAGGAAAGAAAGCTTAGCTTTGTACAAAATTCTTAGGTTACAAAATTTTCTAGGTTGTATTCCATTGTTTTCTAGAATTTCCTGTTTCTAGAATCTAAAATCAACCTGTTTTATCAGG
The DNA here is from genome assembly GCF_028885625.2 of Pongo pygmaeus. NCBI lineage: Eukaryota > Metazoa > Chordata > Mammalia > Primates > Hominidae > Pongo > Pongo pygmaeus. The sequence goes on along the minus strand of NC_072373.2, from coordinate 67,898,434 downwards.
CAAAGAAAAATAATGTACAAATACTACCAGCAATGAACACAATAATTTAATATTAATAACTTCAGATTTTTTTATTCCTAGGATATAGTTTTCCATTTATAATATGAAGTTGAGATTGTGACATTACCATTAACTTATTAACAGCTTATTGGGAAAAAAGGGACATCACACTGAAGGACATAAAAGTGGTTTTATTTGTTTTTACTAGTAGACAATAAAACACATTTCTCTGTATAAGTATATTCTAATATTAAAATAAAAACTTTAAGTTGTCTTTTCATCTGAAGTTTAAAAAAATTATGGAACATTTTAGCCATTAGCAATCATACATAAGAATAATATACTTTTATAACTTATGTTTATAACATTGATCTTTTTAGCAACATTAGAATTAATACTATAATTTCAAAGTAGACCATGTAATGCCAGGAATTTGTCTACATTTCCTATTTGGACATTTTTATTATTTCCTTAATCATATTATTGGACAGAGCCTGAGTGACAGCACTTCTTCCAGACACATGAATTTGTCAGAGCTTTTCTAGTTTTGAAAATTCTATTTGGTACAAGAAATCTGATGGTACCTACCATCTTTTATCACGTTGCTTAGCATATAACACGCAATCTTCTATTTGCAGGAAACCTTTTTATTTTAATGTTGTCATCATACAGACATCTTTTTGGGACATTTTATGCAATGAAGAGGTATTTCAAAATAAGTTAAAATTCAATGGTTAGTGTTATACCAAGACAAGTAACTTAACTAAAAAGACAACTCAGTGTAAAACTATAGTCTTCAGTGAGGTTCATACATGTAAAAGTAATGACAATCACATAATAATTTACTATTCTACCAGACAAATGTAGGTGGCCTTCAACATCAATTGTAGTGTGCATTTAATCTGGAAATATAAGACTGTCTTACAATTTCAATTCTTTTGCATTTGCTGAGAGTGTCTTACTTCTGATTATGTAATTGATTTTAGAGTAAGTGCCATGTGGTAATGAAATGAATGTATATTGTTGTTTTCTTGGGTGGGGAGCTCTGTAGATATCTGTGAGGTCCATTTGATCCAGTGTTAAGTTCAGGTCCTGAATATCTGTTAATTTTCAGTCTTGATGATCTGTCTAATATTGTCAACGGGGTGTTAAAGACTCCCAGTAGTATTGTGTGGGCATATAAGTCTTTTTGAAGGTCTCTAAGAACTTGCTTTATGAATCTGGGTGCTCCTGTGTTAGGTGCATGTGTATTTATGATAGTTAGATCTTATTGAATTGAACCCTTTACCATTATGTCATGCCCTTCTTTGTCTTTTTTGATCTTTGTTGGTTTAAAGTCTGTTTTGTCAGAAATTAGGATTGCAACCTCTGCTTATTTCTGTTTTCCATTTGCTATCTACATTTTTTTTACATCCTTTTATTTTGAGCCTATGTGTGTCACTGCATGTGAGATGGGTTTCTTGACAGCATACCAATGGATCTTGGGGTTTCTCATCCAGCTTACCACTCTAACGGCCTCTCAGACCACAGCACAATCAAATTTGAAATCAAAACTAAGAAATTCACTCAAAACTATACAATTACATGGAAATTGAATAACCTGATCCTGTATGACTTTAGGGTAAATAATAAAATTCAGGTAGAAGTCAAGAAGTTCTTTGAAACTAATGAGACAAAGATACAATGTATCAGAATCTCTGGGACACAGCTAAGGCAGTCTTTTTTTTTTTTTTTTTTTTTTTTTGAGACGGAGTCTTGCTCTGTCGCCCAGGCTGGAGTGCAGTGGCACGATCTCAGCTCACTGCAAGCTCCACCTCCTGGGTTCACGTCACTCTCCTGCCTCAGCCTCCCAAGTAGCTGGGACTACAGGCACCCACCACCACGCCTGGCTAATTTTTTGTATTTTTAGTAGAGATGGGGTTTCACTGTTAGCCAGGATGGTCTTCATCTCCTGACCTCATGATCTGCCCGCCTCGGCCTCCCAAAGTGCTGGGATTACAGGTGTGAGCCACCATGCCTGGCCAAGGCAGTCTTAAGAGGGAAATTTATAGTACTAGATGCACATATCAAAAAGTTAGAAAGATCAAGTTGACAACCTAACATCACAACTAAAAGAGCTAGAGAACCAAGAGCAAACAAATCTCAAAGCTAGCAAAAGACAAGAAATAACCAAAGCCAGAGCTAAACTGAAGGAGATAGAGACACAAAAAACTATTCAAAAGATCAAGAACTTCAGGAGCTTGTTTTTTGAAAAAAATTAATAAAATAGGTAGACCACTAGCTAGACTAATAAGGAAGAAAAGAGAGAAGATGCAAATAAACACAATCAGAAACAACAAGGGGGATATTACCACTGACCCCACAGATATACAAACAACCATCAGGGAATATTATGAACATCTCTGTGGACATAAACTAGAAAATCTAGAAGAAATGAATAAATTCCTGGAAACATACATCCTCCCAAGACTGAACCAGGAAGAAATTGAATTCCTGAACAAACCAATAATGAGCTCCGAAATTGAGGCAGTAATAAATAGCCTACCAAAGAAAAAAAGCCCAGGACCAGATGGATTCACAGCTGAATTCTACCAGATATACAAATAAGAGCTGGTACCATTCCTACTGAAACTATTCCAAAAATTGAGGAGTAGGGACTCCTCCCTAACTCATTCTAGATGGCTGGCACCATCCTGATACCAAAACCTGGCAGAAATACAATAAAAAAAGAAAACTCCAAGCCAATATTCTTGATGAACATTGATGCAAAAATCCTCAACAAAATACTGCCAAATCGAATCCAGCAGCATATCAAAAAGCTTATCCACCATGCTCAAGTAGGCTTCATCCCCAGGATGCAAGGTTGGTTCAACATACATAATCAATAAATGGGATTCATCACATAAACAGAACTAATGACAAAAAAACCACATGATTACCTCAAGAGATACAAAAAAGGCTTTTGATAAAATTCAACATCCCCTCATGTTAAAAACTCTCAATGAACTAGGTATTGAAAGAACATACCTCAAAATAATAAGAGCCATATATGACAAACCCACAGCCAACATCATACCAAATAAGCAAAAGCTGAACCCTTTCCCCTTGAAAACTGGCACAAGACACATATGCTGTCTCTTACCACTCCTATTCAACAGAGTACTGAAGGTTCTGGCTAGGGCAATCAGGCAAGAAAAACAAACAAAGGACATCCAAACAAACCATCCCTGTTTGCAGATGACATGATTCTTTATCTAGAAAACCCCCATCATCTCAGCCCAAAAGCTTCTTAAGTTAATAAACAACTTTAGCAGTCTCAGGAGACAAAATCAATGTACAAAAATCCTAGCATTTCTAACACCACCAACAGTCAAGCCAAGAGCTAAATCAGGAAAAAATTTTCATTTACAATTGCCACAAAAAGAATAAAATACCTAGGAATACAGCTAACTAGGGAGATGAAATATTTCTACAAGTAGAACATAAATCACTGCTCAAAAAAATCAGAGATAACACAAATGGAAAAGCATTCCATGCTCATGGATCAAAAGCATCAATATTGTTAAAATGGCCATACTGCCCAAAGCAATTTATAGATTCAATACTATTCCTACTAAACTACCATTGACATTCTTCACAGAACTAGAGAAAACTATTTTAAAATTCATATAGAACAAAAACAGAGTCTGAGTAGCCAAGGCAATCCTAAGCAAAAAGAAGAAAGCTGAAGGCATCACACTATCTGATTTCAAACTATACTACAGGGACACAGTAACCAAAACAGCATGGTAGTGGTACAAAAATAGACACATAGACCAATGAAACAAAATACAGAACCCAGAAATAAGACTGCACACCTACAACTATCTGATTGTTGACAAACTTGACAAAAACAAGCAATGGGGAAAGAATTCCTCATTCAATAAATGGTGCTGGTATAACTTGCTAGCCATATGCAGAAGATTGAAACTGGACCTGTTCCTTATGCCATATATAAAAATTAACTCAAGGTGAATTAAAGACTTAAATGTAAAACCCAAAACCATAAAAATCCTGGAAGACAACTTAGGCAATACCATTCAGGACACAGGCATGGGCAAAGATTTCATGAAGACACCAAAAGCAATTGTAACAAAAGCAAAAATTGACAAATAGGATCTAATTAAACTAAAGAGTTTCTGCAGAGCAAAAGAAACTATCAACATAGTAAACAGACAACTTACAGAATGGGAGAAAATTTTTGCCAACTATGCATCTGACAAAGGTCTAACAACAAAAGTCTACAAGGAACTTAAATTTACAAGAAAAAAAACAAGCATCCCCATTAAAAAGTGGACAAAGGACATGAACACTTTTCAAAAGACAGCATACATGAAGCCAACAATCCTATGAAAAAAAGCTTAACATAACCAATCATTAGAGAAATGAAAATCAAAAACACAATAAGATACCATCTCACACCAGTCAGAATGGCTACTATTAAAAAGTCAAAAAATAACATGCTGGCGAGGTTGTAGAGACAAAGAACACTTATACACTGTTAGTGGGAGTGTAAATTAGTTCAGCTATTGTGGAACACAGTGTGGCAATTTCTCAAATACCTACAGACAGAAATACCATTCGACTCAGCAATCCCATTACTGGGTATATGTCCAAAGGAATATAAATCATTCTATTACAAAGGCATATGCACACGTATGTTCACTGAAGCACTATTCACAATAGCAAAGACATGGAATCAACCTAAATGCCCATCAACAATAGACTGGATAAAGAAAATGCAGTACATATAAACCATGGATTACTATACAGCCATAAAAAGGAATGAGATCATGTCTTTTTTAGGGACATGGATGAAGCTGGAGGCCATTATGCTTAGCAAACTAACACAGGAACAGAAAATCAAATACTGCATGTTCTCACTTAAAAGTGGGAGCTAAATGATGAGAACACATGGACACATAGAGGGGGACAACACAGACTGGGGTCTTTCAGAGGATCAGGGAAAATAACTAATGGGTACTAGGTTATTTTTAGGGTATAGCCCCTTCCTTTAGATGTTAAGCCCCCACCCTTAATATCAGAGTGATGAAAATAAGCTTTACCACAAACCCCCATGACACAAGTTTACCTGTGTAACAAACCTGCGTTTACCTGAACTTAAAAAACAAAAAAGAATGTCTTGAGGTCTATGAAATTCATTATAAGCAACCCGAATTGGATATTGATATTTACAATTTGAGCTATTTCTTAATGGTGCAATTGGGATTTTGTACCTACCTTTTTATACTTGTTTAAACATTTCCTTTAGGTCAAAATCCTAAAAGATTGTTGAGCAAAGAGCTAAACACTTAAAACTTATGATACACATTGCCTAAATTGCTGTTGAAACAATTTATCTGAATTTATGGTTTTGACCAGAAATGAGTTCATATTCTCCTATGTCCATGCCAAAATTGGTTTTACCATTTTATATTGTAGATATAATAGTGATATGGTTTGGCTGTGTCCCCACCCAAATCTCATCTTAATTCTAGTTCCCATAATCCCCACTTGTCATGGGAAGGATCTGAAGGGAAGTAATTGAACCACGGCGGTGGTTACCTCCATGCTGTTTTTGTGATAGTAAGTTCTCACAAGATCTGACGGTTTTATAAGGGACTGGTTCCCCTTTTGCTTGGCACTTCTCCTTCCTGCCATCATGTGAAGAGGGATGTGTTTGCTTCCCCTTCTGCCATGGTTATAAGTTTCTTGAGGCCTCCCAGCCATGTGTAATTGTGAGTCAATTAAACCTCTTTTCTTTATAAATTACCCAGTCTTGGGCAGTTCTTTATAGCTGCATGAGAACAGACTAATACAATAAATTGGTACCAGGAAGTAGTGCGATGCTGCTATAAGGATACCCAAAAACGTGGAAGCAGCTTTGGAACTGGGTAACAGGCAGAGATTGAAACAGTTTAGAGGGCTCAGAAGAAGATAGGAAAATATGGGACAGTTTGGAACTTCCTAGAGCCTTGGAGGGCTCAGAAGACAGGAAGGCATGGGAAAGTTTGGAAACTCCTAGAGATTTGTTGAATGGCTTTGACCAAAATGCTAATAATGATATGAACAATGAAGTCCAGGCTAAGGTGGTCTCAGAGATGAGGAACTTGTTGGAAACTGGAATAAAGGTGATTCTTGCTATGCTTTAGCAAAGAGACTGGTGGCATATTGCCCCACCCTGGAGATCTGTGGAACTTTGAACTTGAGAGAGATGATTTAGGGTATCTGGTGGAAGACATGTCTAAATGGCAAAGCTATTCAAGAGGTGGCTTGGGTCCACTTAAAAGCATTCAGTTTTATGCATTCACAAAGGTATGGTTTGGAATTGGAACTTATGTTTAAAAGGGAAGCAGAACATAAAAGTTTAGAAAATTTGCAGCCTGATGATGCAGTAGAAAAAAAACCATTTTCTAGGGAGAAATTCAAGCCTGCTACAGAAATTTTCATAAGTAATGAAGAGCCAAATGTTAATCACCAAGACAATGGGGAAAATATCTCCAGAACATGCCAGAGACCTTCATAGCAGCCACTTCCATCGCAGTCCTAGAGGCCTAGGAGGGAAAAATGGTTTCCTGGGCTTGGCCAAATAGTTTTCCCCCTGCTCTATGCAGCCTTTGGATATGGTGCCCTGAGTCTCAGCTGCTTCAGCTCTAGCCATGGTTAAAAGGTGCCAATGTACAGTTCATGCCATTGCTTCAGCAGGTGCAGCCCCAAGTTTTGGTGGCTTACACGTGGTGTTGGGCCTCCAGGTGCACAGAAGTCAATAACTGGGGTCTGGGGACCTCAGCCTAGATTTCAGAGGATGTATGGAAATGCCTGGATGTCCAGACAGAAGTTTGCTGTAGGGGCGGAACCCTCAAGAGAACCTCTGCTGGCGCAGTGTGGCAGGAAAATGTGGGGCTGGAGTCCCCAGAGTCCTAACTGGGGCACTGCCTAGTGGAGCTGTGAGAAGAGTGCCAGCATCCTCCAGACCCCAGAATGGTAGATCCACCAACAACTTGTATCATGTGCCTGGAAAAGCTGCAGACACTCAATGCCAGCCCATGAAAGCAGCCACGAGTGGGGCCATACCCTGCAAAGCCACAGGGGCAGAGCTTCCCCAGGCTGTGGGAGCCCACCTCTTGCATCAGCATGACCTGGATATGAGGCATGGAGTCAAAGGAGATCATTTTGGAACTTTAAGGTTTAATGACTGCACTATTGGATTTTGGAATTGCATAGGGCCTATACCCCTTTGTTTTGGCCAATTTCTCCCATTTGAAACAGGTATATTTACCCAATGCCCATACCTTCATTTTATCTAGGAAGTAACTGACTTGCTTTTGATTTTACAGGCTTATAGGCAAAAGGGACTTGCCTTGTCTCAGATGAGACTTTGGACTCGGGGTTAATGCTGGAATTAAAATTTTTGGGGACTGTTAGAAAGGCATAATTGTGTTTTGAGTTGTGAGAACATGAGATTTGGGAGGGGCCAGGGCAAATGATATGGTTTGGCTCTGTCCCTACTTAAATCTCATCTTGTAGTTCCAATAATCACCATGTTTCATGGAAGGGACCCTGTGGGAGGTAATTGAATCATAGGGACAGTTATCCACATGCTGCTATTCTCGTGATAGTGAGTTCTCACAAGATCTGATGGTTTTATAAGGGACTTCCCCCCCCTTTATGTGGCACTTCTCCTTCCTGCCATCATGTGAAAAAGGATGTGTTTGCTTCCCCTTCCACAATGATTGTAGGTTTCCTGAGGCCCCCCAAGCTATATGGAACTGAGTCAATTAAACCTCTTTCATGTATAAATTACCCACTCTCAAGCAGTTCTTTATAGCAGCATGAGAACAGAATACAGATGAAAATGAAATGTTTTAATTTGCACTTCTCGATGTCTATTAAGTCTGAATGTTTTCTCTATGTTCCCTGCCTACTTTCTACTGATTTGAAATATTTCTTTATAAGAAAATACTAATAGTTTATCTGTCATATGTTATAAAATATATATTCCCAATGTCCTGTTTGTATTCTGATATTGTTCATGATGCTTTCATCACATGCAAGTTTTCGATCGTAATATAATTAGGTCTATCAGGCCTTCCCTTTATTCATTTCCTTTGCTATGATTCAGCCTGATTTTCCCCCACACAAGTTCCTTTTAAGAATTTTTCTTTATCATCAACTCTTGGCATATTTTGAAGTTCCTTGTGTATTTTTGTCTGTATTTGTCTTGCTTGAAGTTCATAGTACTTCCTCAATATGTAGGTTGAGGTCTTCAGTTTCCTAAAATTATCAGTCATAATTGCTTCAAATATCACCTCTATCCTCATCCTCATTTTCCTCTGAGATTAAAATTGTATATTAAAACTTTTCATCATAACCTGTGTGACTCTTAAGTTTTCCATTATTTCATCACTTTTCCTTGACTCTTACCTTGTTTTTCTTACCTGTCTTATCTGTTTTTTTCAGTTGTTATTTAAACCGAGTTTTAATTACAGCTGTGTTTTTCAATTCTAGAATTTCCATTTACTTTAAAAAAAGTTTCTAGTTCTCTCAGAAATTCCCCTTGTCTTTTAATTCCCTCAACACAGTAATCAAAGCTATTTTAAAGTCTGTTATAACTTCCCTTATAACTTCCTTATACCTGTTTTTCATGGATTTGTTTTTATTGTCTGCTTTTATTTTCTCTTGGTTTTCACTTAAGTGTTCTGTTTTCATATACCTGGCTATATTTGACTAAGTACTGAAAACCATTAATGAAAAATTTTATAAATAGTTGAGGCTTTGGATGATATTTTTATCTTCCTTCAAAAACAGCTTATATTTTATTCCCATGGGCCGTGACTCTGAGAGTACTAATAATCCCAGATCACTTACTACCATCAGATATTTAGATGATTCAAAGGTAGTTTTATGTCTCTCTGGGAGTCGTTCCTAATTCATGATTACCCATAGTGTATAAATCTTAACTCAGCTGCTTTTGAAATTGACAGATGTCTTAAGAGGTAAGATGACACAAAATGCTAGGCTTATCCCCTTAAGCTTTTCTTTCCAGATTGTAGCCTCACAAATTCTCATTGACTTGGAAGCTCTACAATGCTTTCAAAATTGAGTTTTCTAGATTTTTTAAAATAAAACCTCAGCCTGATTTTTTTCTCTTTATTCTTAGTCTATCTTTGGATGTATGTAAGATTTTCTTAAATTAAAAGAAATTGGTCAGGCTATATCTAGATATGATCTCTTAAAGTGATTCATTTGTCTAAAGCTTGCATGCAAACATGTGCTCTCCTACCCCACAATCAGATAATGGAAATACTTTTCTCTATTTCTTGAACAATTACATCAGTTCCACTTACTCTGGTCTTTCATCCAAAAATACCTATTATCCACATACTGTGCTCTCTATTTTCCACCACCTATATTCAAAATATTCTTGGTCAGCATTTTTCTCTTCGTCCTTTTAATCTGAATTCCAAAAATCTTCCCTGTTTCGTCTGCTGATTCAATTCTCTACAATTTCAATTCTGCTCTTCATGTCTGACAGTAAATTTTAATGTATAATATTTGTGTTACAATTTTCTTACAAAATTCTTACTCTTTTTAATCTCATTTTATGATTTTCATTTCACCTTAGTCTCCCTTTGTGACTTTTTGCTATTAATTCATAGACTTCATGTTAACTTTCAAGGCTGTTGAATGGCTTCCTGAAGTCCTCTAAATCCTGCAACAGTTGTATGCTCATCGTTTGAGTCCCTCACATACTGTTAGACGTTTTCTTTTTATTGATTCATAATTTGTCTAATGCTAACTTCCACTTGGGGCAGCCATTTAAAAATCTACATAGACAGGAAGAGAATGTGTTTATAGTCTCAGAATTTAGAAATAACTTAGGGTCACCATCAGAATATTTGGAGCTAGTAAAATTGAGTGTTTATATTACATTCTTGAAATTTTAGTAATAAAATGGATCCCAAGGTTGCATTTTTGTTTGTTTAAATATATGTAATATTTGAAACTACCTTAATGCCAGCAGCATACTTGTTTCTATTGCTTGTTCAACAAACATAATGAAAGGATATGTGTACCTAATTTCTTACAGGGAATAGGGGTTAAAAAAAAGAAGAGAAATGTGTTAGTGAAGCAAAGTATTGGAGTGTACTAGTAGAGAAAAGTATAACCTACTTGAAAGATGCTTGATGAAAAAAATTGGGAATTATTTGTCCTATTTCATCCATAGGCACTATGTGCAATGTTGTCAGTTAACTTATTTAAACTTAATTCCATCTGTGAAAACACTGTTTTAGCTCCTAAGTTGCCTAAATTTTGTGTATTAATGGGAAAATATGAGGAATGCTCAGAATTTGACATAAGAAAGTCCTTGTATAAATTCAAGGTGGATTATTAATGCTATTATTTTTACTGTAATTATTATTCTCTGTGCTTCTCTAGGTCAATCTTTTATTAAATCCACAGAAAAGAATCCATTGGGATTGATGCATCTTCAAAAACATAGCTTATATAACAAATAGATACATTAAAAGCTGATAAGTGATACCTAGAACTGTTTCAAGAAGTTACTAAATTAAAGGAACTTTTATATGTTTACATCTTTTCCTTACATAGTTTGCTGTCTTCTTAATTATATGAAGTTTTTGCTACCTTTGCTTGATTCTCTGACATCCCCATCATTAGATATTATTTGGTCTATTTTAGCAAACATCAATGCTCAAGATTGCCAGTGAGAATTACAAGGTAATAGCTCATGTTGGGGTATTTACTAGTAATATGCAGGGTCAGAAGCGCGCACACACACACACACACACACACAACACACACAGCACCCCAGCTTTGTAGATGACTTGGTCCTTTAATTTTAGAGGTTTTCTTTCTTAGCTTTTATAGTGCCAACCTGTGGGCAAGAGGCAGTGAAAAATTCACTGTGACAATTGTTATATATTTTACATATGTATCATTTTATATCTGTTATATATATCTGATATGATAGTAAACGTTCTCATATCTTACACTTTGCACTTTCAGTTTTGTAGTAATGGAAATTAGGCAGAAATTTTTATTTTTAATTTCAAGTCCCAACTTCACTAACCTCTGAAAAAGATACACAAAGAACCTTTCTCACGACCCACTAGCACTGAGTTTATGCTTCATTTTCTGAAGCAGATTGTCTTCCATAATTGCATGCTTTGAACATTTTAACATAGAAAACAGTCTTTAATTCAACTATCTGAAATAATTTCTCCAATGATCTATAAACTAGTATCCACTAGATTGCACACCTACTGATTAAGTAGTACTGAAAAACAGAAACAGCATATTGTGTTAACTCAGAAATATGTTAGAGAGGAATCATCTTTAAGGAGAGAAGCCTTATTCATCTGACTTCATCCTCTGCTGTTATTCCCCTGTAATATTTGGAGTAGACAATTTAGTTTGTCCATTGGATTTAAGCTATTTGTCACTAAATTTCTACTGAGCCATGATTACAAAAGAATTATTTTGAGAAGGCATGATGACTGCTAACAAAATTCACCGTTATGACTGGACCATCATGTCAGCAAACACTTAGTGAATGTACTATGTATCGGACATCATGCCAGGCAGTGGGGGACTAAAGAAATGAGAAAGACATGGTCCTTGCATCAGTGGAGTTTTTCAGGGGGGACCAAAAAGTTTTCTCAGGATACCAAATTTCATTCAGAAGGGAGAATTCAAAATAAAGTCTATAAGACTAATGAGCCAAGCTAAGGATGTTAAAATTCACAAGAGGTCCCAGGCTCTGAATATTTACATGGCAGCATTGGGATCCATCTGCCCAGCAAAATGTAGCCATAATCATAGCTGACATTTGGATGGCACATTTACAAAATTTTTTAATTGACAAACAGTAATTGTACATATTCATGAGGTATATACTGGTGTTTTGGTACACAATGTATAGTGATCAGAGTAATTAATATCCATCATATCAAACATTTATCCTTTCTTTGTGTTGGGAACATTCAGTACCTGCCTCCAAGCTATTTGAAACACTATATTATTGTTTCTTTTTTAATTTTATTATTATTATACTTTAAGTTTTAGGGTACATGTGCACAACGTGCAGGTTTGTTACATATGTATACATGTGCCATGTTGGTGTGCTGCATCCATTAACTCGTCATTTAACATTAGGTATATCTCCTAACGCTATCCCTCCCCCCTCCCCCCACCCTACAACAGTCCCCAGAGTGTGATGTTCCCCTTCCTGTGTCCAAGTGTTCTCATTGTTCATTTCCCACCTATGAGTGAGAACATGCAGTATTTGATTTTTTGTCCTTGAGATAGTTTGCTGAGAATGATGGTTTCCAGTTTCATCCATGTCCCTACAAAGGACATGAACTCATCATTTTTTATGGCTGCATAGTATTCCATGGTGTATATGTGCCACATTTTCTTAATCCAGTCTATCGTTGTTGGACATTTGGGTTGGTTCCAAGTCTTTGCTATTGTGAATATTGCCACAATAAACATATGTGTGCATGTGTCTTTATAGCAGCATGATTTACAATCCTCTGGGTATATATCCAGTAATGGGATGGCTGAGTCAAATGGTATTTCTAGTTCTAGATCCCTGAGGAATCACCACACTGACTTCCACAATGGTTGAACTAGTTTACAGTCCCACCAACAGTGTAAAAGTGTTCCTATTTCTCCACATCCTCTCCAGCACCTGTTGTTTCCTGACTTTTTAATGATTGCCATTCTAACTGGTGTGAGATGGTATCTCATTGTGGTTTTGATTTGCATTTCTCTGATGGCCAGTGATGATGAACATTTTTTCATGAAAGCACTATATTATTGTTAACTACAGTCACCCTACAGTGATATAGAACAATTGAGTATATTCCTCCTATCTGCTTGTAATTTTGTATCCTTTAACAAATCTTTGCCTCTCCAGTCTCTAGTATCCTCTACTCTATTATTTACTTCTAAGAGATCAACTTTTTAAAACTTCCACATGAGTGAGAGCATATGGTGTTTAACTTTCTATTCCTGGCTTATTTCATTTATCACAGGGCCCACTAGCTCCATCCATTTTGACACAAACTACAGGATTTCATTATTTTTATGGCTGAGTAGTATTCCACAGTGTATACATGTCATATTTTCTTAATCCATTCATCTGTTGTTGGACACCTAGGTTGATTCGTTATCTTGGCTATTATGAATAGTTCTGCAATAAACATAGGGTCTCTTCAATATAATTATTTTCTTTCCTTTCCTTTGGATAAATGTCCAGTAATGAGATTGCTGAATCATATGGTAGCTCTATTTGTAGTTTTATGAGAAACCTCCACACTGTTCTCCACAGTAGCTGTACTAGTTTACATTCCCACCAACAGTGTAGAAGAGTCCCCCTTTCTCCATATCCTCTCCAGCATGTGTTATTGTCTGTATTGTTGATAATAGCCATCCTAACGGGGTAAAATGATACCTTATCATGGTTCTGATTTGCATTCCTCTGATGATTACTGATGTTGAGTGTTTTTTCATGTTTCTGGCCATTCGTATGTCTTTTTAAGAGAAATGTCTGTTAAGACCATTTTCCTGGTTTTTTAAAACTATACTTTAAGATCTGGGATACATGTGCAGAACGCGCAGGTTTGTTACATAGGTATGTGCCATGATGGTTTGCTGCACCCATCAATCCGTCATCTATGTTAGGTATTTCTCCTAATGTTATCCCTCCCCTAGCCCCTCACCACCCGACAGGCCCCAGTGTGTCATGTTCCCTCCCTGTGTCCATATGTTCTCATTTTTCAATTGCCACTTATGAGTGAGAACATGTAGTGTTTTCTATTCCTGTGTTAGTTTGCTGAGAATTATGGTTTCCAGCTTCATCCATGTCCCTGTAAAGGACATGCACTCATCCTTTTTTATGGCTGCATAGTATTCCAAGGTATATATATGCCACATTTTGTTTATCCAGTCTATCATTGATGGACATTTGGGTTAGTTCCAAGACTTTGCTATTGTGAATAGTGCTGCAATAAACATACATGTGCATCATGTGCGTGTGTCTTTACAGAATTATTTATAATCCTTTGGGTATATATCCAGTAATGAGATTGCTGGGTCAAATGGTATTTTTGGTTCTAGGTTCTTGAGGAATTGTAACACTGTCTTCAACAATGGTTGAACTAATTTATACTCCCACCAACAGTGTAAAAGCATTTCTACTTCTCCACATCCTCTCCAGCATCTATTGTTTCCTGACTTTTTAATGATAGCCTTTCTAACTGGGGTGAGATGGTATCTCATTCTGGTTTTGATTTGCATTTCTCTAATGACCAGTGATGAGCTTTTTTGCATATGTTTGTTGGCCACATAAATGTCTTCTTTTGAGAACTGTCTGTTCATATTATTCGTCCACTTTTTGATGGGTTTTTTTCTTGTAAATTTAAGTTCCTTGTAGATTCTAGATATTAGCCCTTTGTCAGATGGACAGATTGCAAAAATTTTCTCCTATTCTGTAGGTTGCCTGTTCACTCTGATGACAGTTTTTTTCTTTCTTCTGTGCAGAAGATCTTTAGTTTAATTAGGTCCCATTTGTCAATTTTGGCTTTTGTTGCCATTGCTTTCGGTGTTTTAGTCATGAAGTCTTTGCCCATGCCTATGTCCTGAATGGTATTGCCTAGGTTTTCTTCTAAGGGTTTTTATGGTTTTAAGTTTTACATTTCATTCTTTAATCCACCTTGAGTTAATTTTTTTATAAAGTGTAAGGAAGTGGTCCAGTTTTAGTTTTCTGCATATGGTTAGCCACTTTTCCCAACACCATTTTAAATAGGTAATTGTTTCCCCATTGCTTGTTTTTGTCACGTTTGTCAAAAATCAGATGGTTGTAGATGTGTGGTGTTATTTCTGAGGCTTCTATTCTGTTCCATTGGTGTATATATCTGTATTAGTACCAGTACCATGCTGTTTTGGTTACTGTAGCCTTGCAGTATTGTTTGAAGTCAGGTAGTGTGATGCCTCCAGCTTTGTTCTTTTTGCTTAGGATTGTCTTGGCTATACAGGCTTTTTTTTGGTTCCATATGAAATTTAAAGTAGTTTTTTCTAATTTTGTGAAGAAAGTCAATTGTACCTTGATGGGGATACTATTGAATCTATAAATTACTTTCATAACATTGATTCTTCCTATCCATGAGCATGGAATGTTTTTCCATTTGTTTGTATCCTCTCTTATTTCCTTCAGCAGTGGTTTGTAGTTCTCCTTGAGGAGATCTTTCACATCCCCTGTAAGTTGTATTCCTAGGTATTTGATTCTTTTTGTAGTAATTGTGAATGGGCATTCACTCATGATTTGGCTTTCTATTATTGATATATAGGAATGCTTGTGATGTTTGCATATTGATTTTGTATCCTGAGACTTTACTGAAGTTGCTTATCAGCTTAAGGAGATTTTGGGCTGAGATGATGGGGTTTTCTAAATATACAATCATGTCATCTGCAAACAGAGACAATTTGGCTCCCTCTATTCCTATGTGAATACCCTTTATTTCTTTCTCTTGCCTGATTGCCCTGGACAGAACTTCCGCTACTATGTTGAATAGGGGTGGTGAGAGAGGGCATTCTTGTTTTGTGCCAGTTTTCAAAGGGAATGCTTTCAGCTTTTGCCCATTCAATATGATATTGGCTGTGGGTTTGTCATAAATAGCTTATTATTTTGAGACACGTTCCATCAATACCTAGTTTATTGAGAGTTTTTAGCATGAAAGGGTGTTGAATTTTATTGAAGGCCTTTTTGCATCTATTAAGGTAATCATGTGGTTTTTGTCATTGGTTCTGTTGATGTGATGGATTACGTTTATTGATTTGCATACATTGAACCAGTCTTGCATTCCAGGTGTGAAGCTGACTTGATCATGGTGGATAAGCTTTTTGATGTACTGCTGGATTCAGTTTGACAGTATTTTATTGAAGATTTTCACATCGACATTCATCAGGAATATTGGCCTGAAATTTTCTTTTTTTGTTGCATCTCTGCCAGTTTTTGGTATCAGGATGATGCTGGCCTCATAAAATGAGTTAGGGAGGAGCCCTCTTTTTCTACTGTTTGTAATAGTTTCAAGAGGAATGGTACCAGCTCTTCTTGATACCTTTGGTAGAATTCGGCCATGAATCCGTCTGGTCCTGGGTTTTTTTTTTTTTTTTTTGGTTGGTAGGCTATCAATTACTGCCTCAATTTCAGAACTTGTTATTGGTCTATTCGGGGATTTGACTTCTTCCTGGTCTAGTCTTAGGAGGGTGTATGTGTCCAGGAATTTATCAATTTCTTGTAGATTTTCTAGTTTATTTCTGTAGAGGTGTTTATAGTATTCTGATAGTAGTTTGTATTTCTATGGGATCAGTAGTGTTATACCCTTTATCATTTTTTATTGTGTCTATTTGATTCTTCTCTCTTTTCTTATAAGTCTGGCTAGTGGTGTATCTATTTTGTTAATCTTTTCAAAAAACTTGCTCCTGTATTCATTTATTTTTTGAAGGGTTTTTTGTGTCTCTATCTCCTTCAGTTCTGCTCTTAGTTATTTCTTGCCTTCTTCTAGTTTTTGAATGTGTTTGCTCTTGCTTCTCTAGTTCTTTTAATTGTGAGGTTAGGGTGTCAATTTTAGATCTTTTCTGCTTTCTCCTGTGGGCATTTAGTAGTATAAATTTCCCTCTACACACTGCTTTAGCTGTGTCCCAGAGATTCTCGTACATTGTCTTTTTTCTCATTGGTTTCAAAGAACTTATTTATTTCTGCCTTAATTTCGTTATTTACCCAGTAGTCATTCAGAAGTAGGTTGTTCAGTTTCCACGTAGTTGTGCAATTTTGAGTGAGTTTCTTAATCCTGATTTCTAATTTGATTGCATTGTGGTTGAGAGACTGTTATGATTTCCATTCTTTTGCATTTGCTGAGGAGTGTTTTACTTCCAATTATGTGGTCACTTTTAGAATAAGTGTGATGTGGTGCTGAGAAGAATGTATATTCTGTTGATGTGGAGTGGAGAGTTCTGTAGGTGTCTATTAGGTCTGCTTGGTCTAGAGCTGAGTTCAAGTCCTGAATATCCTTGTTAATTTTCTGTCTCATTGATCTAATATTGACAGAGGGGTGCTAAAGTCTTTCACTATTATTGTGTGGGAGTCTAAGTCTCTTTGTAGGTCTTTAAGAACTTGCTTTATTAATCTGGATGCTCCTGTATTGGGTGCATATATACTTAGGATAGTTAGCTCTTCTCGTTGCATTGATCCCTTTGCCATTATGTAATGGCCTTCTTTGTCTCTTTTGATCTTTGTTGGTTTAAAGTCTGTTTTATCTCAGACTAGGATTGCAACCCCTACTTTTATTGTTTTTTGTTTTTTTGCTTTTCATTTGCTTGGTAAATATTTCTCCATCCCTTTATTTTGAGCCTATGTGTGTCTTTGCATGTGACATGGATCTCCTGAATACAGCACGCCGATGGGTCTTGACTCTATCCAATTTGTCAGTCTGTGTCTTTTAATTGGGGCATTTACCCACTTACATTTAAGGTTAATATTGTTACATGTGAATTTCAGATGCTAGCCAGTTATTTTACCCATTAGTTGATGCAATTTCTTCATAGTATTGATGGTATTTGCAGTTTGGTTTGTTTTTGCCGTGGCTGGTACCGGTTTTTCCTTTCCATATTTAGTGCTTCCTTCAGGTGCTCTTGTAAGGTTGGCCTAGCAGTGAGAAAATCTCTCAGTATTTGCTTGTCTGTAAAGTGTTTACTTCTCCTTCACTTATGAAGCATGGTTTTGTTGGCTATGAAATTCTTTTAAGAATGATTGGGCCCCACTCTCTTCTGGTTTGTACGGTTTCTGCAGAGAGATCTGCTGTTAGTCTGATGGGATTCCCTTTGGGGGTAACCCAGTCTTTCTCTCTGGCTGCACTTGACATTTTTTCTTTCATTTCAACCTTGGTGAATCTGATTATCTTGTGTCTTGGGGTTGCTCTTATATTTGTGGTGTTCCTTTTCATTCTTTTTTCTCTAATCTTGTCTTAATGCTTTATTTCATTAAGTTGATCTCTAAATCTCAGATATCCTTTCTTCCGCTTGATTGATTTGGCTATTGACACTTGTGTATTTTGATCTCTAAGTCTCGGATATCCTTTCTTCCGCTTGATCAATTTGGCTATTGATACTTGTGTATGCTTCATGAAGTTCTTGTGCGGTGTTTTTCAGCTCCATCAGGTCATTTATGTTCTCTAAACTGGTTATTCTAGTTAGCAATTCCTCTTTTTTCAAGGTTCTTAGCTTCCTTGCATTGGGTTAGAACATGCTCCTTTAGCTTGCAGGAGTTTGTTATTACCTACCTCCTGAAGCCTACTTCTGTCAATTTGCCAAACACTCACCGTCCAGTTTTGTTCACTTGCTAGCGAGGAGTTGCAATCCTTTGGAGGAGAAGAGGCATTCTGGTTTTTGGAATTTTCAGCCTTTTTGTGCTGTTTTTTCCTCATTTTCGTGGATTTGTCTACATTTGGTCTTTGATGTTGGTGACCTTCCCATGGAGTTTGTGTGTGGACATCCTTTCTTTTGATGTGATGCTATTCCTTTCTGTTAGTTAGTTTTCCTTCTAACAGGCCCCTTTGCTGCACGTCTGCTGGAGTTTGCTGGAGGTCCACTCCAGACCCTGGTTGTCTGGGTATCACCAACGGAGGCTGCAGAACAGCAAAGATTGCTGCCTCTTCCTTCCTCTGGAAGTTTCATCCCAGAGGGGCACCTGCCAGCCGGAACTCTCCTGTATGAGGTGTCTGTCAACCCTTGCTGGAAGGTATCTCCCAGTCAGGAGGCACAGGGGTCAGGCACCCAGTTGAGGGGGCAGTCTGTCCTTTAGCAGAGCTCAAGCACTGTGCTAGGAGATCTGCTGCTCTCTTCAGAGCTGGCAGGCAGGAACATTTAAGTCTGCTGAAGCTGTACCCACAGCCACCCCTTCCCCCAGGTGCTCTGTCCCAGGGAGATGGGAGTTCTATCTATAAGGCCCTGACGGGGACTGCTGCCTTTCTTTCAGAGATTCCCTACCCAGAGAGGAGGAATCTAGAGAGGCAGTGTGGTTACAGCAGCTTTGCTGAGCTGTGGTGGGCTCTGCCCAGTTGGAACTTCCAAGCGGCTTTGTTTATACTGTGAGGGGAAAACCGCCTACCGAAGCCTCAGTAATGGTGGATGTCCCTCCCTCCACCAAGCTCAAGTATCCCACGTTGACTTCAGACCGCTATACTGGCAGTGAGAATTTCAAGCCAATGGATCTTAGCTTGCTGGCTCCAACGGGGTGGGATCCACTGAGCTAGACCACTTGGCTCCCTGGCTTCAGCCCCCTTTCCAGGGTAGTGAATGGTTTTGTCTCACTGGCATTCCAGGCATCGCTGGGCTCCGTGTCTGCACAAATGGCTGCCCAGTTTTGTGCTTGAAACCCAGAGCCCTTATGGTTTAGGCATCTGAGGGAGTCTCCTGGTCTGTGGGTTGCAAAGACCATGGGAAAAGCATAGTATTTGGGCCAGAATGCACCATTCCTCATGGCACAGTCCCTCACAGCTTTTTTTGGCTAGGGGAGGGAGTTCCCTGACCCTTTGCAGTTCCTGGGTGAGGCAACGCCTCACCCTGCTTCAGCTCACCCTCTGTGGGCTGCACCTACTGTCTAACCAGTCCCAATGAGGTGAACCAGGTACATTAGTTGGAAATGCAGAACCACCTTCTGCACTGATCTTACTGGGAGCTGCAGACTGGAGCTGTTCCTATTTGGCCATCTTGCCAGCCACCTCCTTTCCTGTTATGTTAGTTGGATTTTTTTTTTCTTTCGCGATGTCTCAGTTTTTTATATGTTCTGGATATTAATCTTGTTGGATGAATAGTTTTGAAGTATTTTCTTTCATTCTATAGGTTATCTTTTCACTCTGTTGATTGTTTCTTTTGCTTTATAGCACTATTTAATCTATAAACTCATGTCCCTGCATGATTATATTTCATTTGCATAGTGACTCATTCACTTTTTAGCTACATGACCCTAAGCAAATCATTTACCTTCTATGAGTTTGGAAACAGGGATAATAGTGCCTATCTCTTAAGGCTGTTCGGGAGGTTAAATAAGCATAGCACTTAAAATAATTTCACTGAAAACTACAAGCTTTTGCTGAGATTAAAGTAAAGAATAGCAAATAAATAGAGAAAAATACCATATTCATGGACTGGAATAGTTAACATTGTTAAATTTAAGATGTTAAATTTGCCCCCAGGTGATTGATCCAATCAAATTATCAGAAGGTTTTTATAAAAATTGGTAAGCAGATTATTTACATGGAAATACAAAAGACTTAGAATTGTGAAAAAAAATGTTGAAGAGCAAAGTTCAAGAATCTAGTTTAAAGCTACAGTACTATAAATATTATGTGGTATCAGTGAAAGAAATAGAACAATGAAACATAGGAATACTTCTACATAAATACCATCACACAATTTGTTACAAAGATGTCATTATAAGTCACTGGGGAAGGATGTCCTTCTTAATAAATGTCGATTGGATGTTGATATAGGAAAAATGAAACTGACCATCCTATCTTGCACCATAAAAATTCAGAGAGACTATAGACCAAATACAAAACATAAAATGATAAAATTTCTAGAAGAAAGAATAGGAAAACATCTTCAGAAACCTTGCCAGAAGCAAATATTTTTAGACAGGACATAAAGATCAATAATCATAAAAGAAAGGATATATTAATTTTGGCTTCTTTAAAATTAAGAACTATGGGCCAGGCATGGCGGCTCACACCTGTAATACCAGCACTTTGGGAGCCTGAGTTGGGAGGATCATTTTAGGACAGGAATTGAAGACCAGCCTGGGTAACATAGAGAGACCTTGTCTCTACAATAAAAAAACTTGCCAGGCATGGTGGTGCATATCTGTAGTTCCAGCCACTCAGGAATCTGAGGCAGAAGTTTAAGGTTACAGTGAGTTATGATTGTACCATTGCACTCCATCCTGTGCGATACAGTGAGACACTGTTAACTAAATAAATATTAAGACCTATCAACAGAGTGAAAAGTCAAGACACAGAGGGAAAAGATATGGGCAAAACATATACTTCACAATGGACTACCACCTGTAATGTATAAAAACTCTAATAAACCAATAAATAATACAAACAACAAAATTTAAAAGGCAAAAGACCTGAACTTCAAATAGAGGCTATTCAACTGGCCAATACACATATAAACAGTTACTTATCATTATTAGTCAGAGAAATTCATATTAAAGCCATGACAAAACATTTTTAATAGAATGACTAAAATTAAAGACTAGCAATACCAAGTGTTCGTGAAAATACAAAGCAACTGAAACTCAAATTATTATTGCTGGTGGGGGTGAAAATTGGTATAGCCTGGTTGGAAAACCATTTGGCAGTTGATATTAAAGTTAAACATACATAATTCCTAGATCTAGCACCTTCCAACCATCCCAGTTATATACTCAAAAGAAATAAAAGGATTTCCACCAAAATATTTCTACAAGAATTTTCAAAGCAGCTTTATGCATAATAGCAAAACCTGGAAACAATCCAAGTGTTCATCAATAAGAGATTTGATATAGTATAGTCATATAATAAAACATTACACAGGAGTAAACAAAACTAATGACTGTTACATGCAACATGGATGAGTCTCACAAACATGTATGAAAAGAGCCAGGAAAAAAATGAATGCATCTTGTATGAATTCCATTTATATAAAAGTCAAGAATATGCATAACTAATCATATTAGTCCATAGCTAATAAAGACATACCCAAGACTGAGTAATTTATAAAAGAAAGAGGTTTAATTGACTCAGTTCCATATGGCTGAAGAGGCCTCAGGAAACTTACAATCATGGCAAAAGGCACCACTTCACAGGATGACAGGAGAGAAAATGAGTGCCCAGCGAAGAAGGAAGCCCTTTATAAAATCATCAGATTTCATGAGAACTCACTATCATGAGAACACGATGGTGGAAACCACCATCATGATTATCTCACCTGGTCCCTTCCATGACACATGGGGATTATGGGAACCACAATTCAGGATGAGATTTGAGTGGGAACACAGCCAAACCATATCATTCTACCCTTGGCCCTTCCAGAATCTCATGTCCTCCCAATTCAAAACACAATCACGCTCTTCCAACAGTCCTCCAAAGTCTTAACTCATTCCAGTATTAACTCAAAAGTCCAAGTCCAAAGCCTAATCTGAGACAAGGCAAGTCCCTCTGCATATGAGCCTGTAAAATTAAAAGCAAATTAGTTATTTCCTAGATACAATGGGGTACAGGCACTGGGTAAATACACCCATTTCAAATGGGAGAAATTGGCCAAAACAAAGGGGCTACAGGCTCCATGCAAGTCTGAAATCCAATAGGTCAGTTATTAAACCTTTGGAAATTTAGTTCCAAAATGATCTCCTCTGACTTCATGTCTCACATCCAGGTCACACTGATACAACAGTGGGGCTCCCATAGCCTTTGGCAGCTCTGCTTCTGTGGCTTTTGCAGGGTCTAGTTTCCCTCCTGGGTACTTTCACGGGCTGGTGTTGAGTGTCTGAAGCTTTTCTAGGCACACAGTGCAAGCTGTTGGTGAATCTTGTGAATCTACCATTTTGGGATCTAGAGGACAAAGCCCTCTTCTCACAGCTCTACTAGGCAGTGCTCCAGTTAGGACTCTGTGTGGGAGCTCCAACTCCACATTCCCTTCTGCACTGCCCTAACAGAGGTTCTCCATGAGGGCTCCATCCCTGCAGCACACCTCTGCCTGGACATCCAGGCATTTCCATACATCCTCTGAAATTTAGGCAGAGGTTCCCAAACTTCATTTCTCGTCTTCTGTGCACCTGCGGGACCAACACCACGTGGATGCTGCCAAGGCTTGGGGCTTGCATCCTCTGAAGCAATGACTCAAGCTGAACCTTGGCTCCTTTTTAGCCACAGCTGGAGCTGAAACAGCTGGGATGCAGGGCAACATGTCCCTCAATTGCATAGAGCAGGAGGGAAACCATTTGGCCCAGCCCAGGAAATCATTTTTTTCCCTCATAGGCCTCTGGGTCTATGATGGGAGTGGCTGCCATGAAGGTCTCTGATGTGCCCTGGAGACATTTTCACCACCATCTTGGTGATTAACATTCAGCTCCTTGTTACTTATGCAAATTTCTGCAGCAGGCTTGAATTCCTCCCCAGAAAATGGGTTTTTCTTTTTTACTGCATCATCAGGCTGCAAAGTTTCCAAACTTTTATGCTCTGCTTCCTTTTGAATGCTTTGCCACTTATAAATTTCTTTCACCAGATACTCTAAATCATCTCTCTCAACTTCAAAGTTCTACAGATCTCTAGGGCAGAGGCAAAATGCCACCACATCTCTTTGCTAAAGCATAACAAGAGTCACCTTTGCTCCACTTCCCAACAAGTTCCTCACCTCCATCTGAAACCATCTCAGCCTGGACTTCATTGTCCATATCATTATCAGCATTTTGGTCAAAGCCATTCAACAAGTCTCTAGGAAGTTTCAAACTTCCCTACATCTTCCTGTCTTCTGAGCCCTCCAAGTCTCTAGGAAGTTTCAAACTGTCCCACATTTTCCTGTCTTCTTCTGAACTATCCAAATTATTCCAACCTCCACCTTTTACCCAGTTCCAAAGTCACTTTCACATTTTTGAGTATCTTTACAGCAGCACCCCACTACCCAGTACCAATTTGCTATATTAGTCTGTTCTCATGCTGCTAATAAAGACATAACCAAGACTTCGTAATTTATAAAGGAAAGAGATTAAATTGACTCACAGTTCCATATGTCTGGAGAGGCCTCAGGAAACTTACAATCATGGCAGAAGACACCTCTTCACAGGGTGGCAGGTGAGAGAATGAGTGCCTAGCAAAGGAGGAAGCCCCTTATAAAACCATCAGATCTCATGAGAACTCACTATCACAAGGACAGGATGAGGGAAACTGTCCCCCATGAATCAATTATCTCTACCTGGTCCCTCCCACAACACGTGAGGATTATGGGAACAATTCAAGATGAGATTTGAGTGAGGATACAGCCAAACTCTATCACTAATCTATTGTGATGGAAGCCAAATATCAATTACCTTTGGAGGCTTTGAATTGGGAGAAGGCATGAAGGCCTCTTCTGGAGTGCTTGTCATCTATATCTTTATCTGGGTAGTGGTTTTACAAGTGTATAAATATACAAAAACTCACTAAGCTTTACCCTTAAGATTTGTGCACTTTATTGCAAATATATACACTTACATATATATATATGTATGTATGTATGTATAAATATATACACATTCACTTTTAACATCATCTGGTACATAGTGAGCACTCAATAGGTGTTAACCGTTTTCATAATTAAAACCCCACAGAGGAAATAGAACAAGTAATGTCTCATTTCGCAGATGGAAATGAAGCTTGACTATATTCAAGTCCTCATCTAAGCTTGCAGAACTGACAAGTGGAGGAGCTGGGGTTTGAGCCTTGACTCTGATGCTGGGTCTAGGGTAGGCAGTGCTACCTGCTTTGTCTTGGTGTGCTCTCTCACACGCGTGCGTTCTCTCTCTCTCTCTCTCTCTCTCTCTCTATATATATATATAATATAATATATATGTTTTATGTTACTTTTAATTGACAAATAATTGTTTATATTTAATGAGGTACAATGTGATGTCTTGATACATGTATATACTGTGGAATGATCAAATCAGACTAGCATATCCATCACATCAAATATTTATCACCTCTTTCTGGTGAGATCATTTAAAATCCTATCTTTCAGCTATTTTGAAATGTACATTATCTATGATCACTATGCTGTATAATAGAACACCTGAACTTATTACTTCTAACTGAAAATTTGTACCCATTGACCAACATCCTGTTTCCCCACCTATTGACCCTTCTCCCAGCCTTTGATAAACACCATCCACTCTTTACTTCTATGAGCTCGATTTTTTAAAATTCCACATATAAGTGAGGTCATACAATATTCGTCTCTCTGTGCCTGGCTTATTTTACTTAACATACTGTCTCCTAAGTTCATGCATGTTGTTGCAAATAACAGAATTTTCTGCTTAAGATTGAACAATATTCCATTGTGCACATATACCGTATTTTGTTAATCAATTTATCCATTAATGGACACTTAGGTTGATTCCATATCTTGGCTGTCATGAACAATGTTGCAATGACATTGGAGTACAGACATCTCTTTGGCATACTGATTTCAATTCCTTTGGGTATATATCCAGTAGTAGGATTGCTCAATCACATGTTTATTATTCATTTTTGGAGGAGTTGCTATACTGTCTTCCAAAATAGCTGCACTAATTTGCAATACCACCAACAGTGCATAAGAAGTCCCCTTTCTCCACATCCTCACCAACATTTATTTTTCACCTTTTCAATAACAGCCAATCTAAATGGTGTGAGGTGACATTTCATTGTGGTTTGAATTTGGATTTCTCTGGTGATTAGAAATGTTGAACATTTTTTTTACATATCTCTTGGCCATTTATATATTCTTCTGAGAAATGTCTTCATTTTGAGAAACGTCTATTTGACATTTCTTTGCCCATTTTAATAGTTTTTGTTTTGAGTAGCTTGAGCTCCTTGTATATTTTGGATATTAGCCCCTTATCCCTGTTGGTGCTCTTTCAAGGGTGACTTCAGTTTCCCCTGACTGCTCCTCAGCTATCAGGGCGTGCTTTCTACTTTTCCGCATGGGGTTGGGAGGCTTCTCAGGTCTTTGGCTGATTAGGGGAAGCAGGCAGGCAGACAGAACACACACAGGATGCCTCACTAAAGGTGTATTTACAGCTACACACCAAGTGCTTAGAACCATGCATTATTCTAATTACTCACAATTACTCACTTGGTATATTATAAGCCCGGAACACAGGGATTGAGAAATAATGGGGTTTTTACACAGTCAATGTAAAAGATGCCCCTACTTCCTGTGTTCTGAGCCCTGCACATGGCTGTGTTCCAGGCAGAGGACAGAAAAAAACAAAGGGGAAAAATTCACTCCACACTAAGACCTCTTCAGGGTTCTTTTACTATGATTCCATTTCCAATTTCTTGAAGTACAAATATGGCTGCTATATTAGGTACAATCTGAGTAAAGCAAATCTTCTCAGTAGTCATAGGTGCTATGGTTTGCCTGATTAGCTCTCAGCAATCATACATCCCTGAGGCCACCCTGCTCTCATCCTCATAACTAAGTCATGACCACCTGAGTCATGACTGGAAGGGACAATCTGTCATTCATCAAATCCTTTTGGGGGGAAGTCTGTCCTATGCTGCTATCAGATGTGATTGAAAATTTTGGCTGGGTGTGGTGGCTTACACCTGCAATCCCAGCACTCTGGAAGGCTGAGGCAGGTGGATCACTAGAGGTCAGAGTTCGAGACCAGACTGGCCAACACGGTGAAACTTCGTTTCTACTAAAAATACAAAAATTAGCTGGGCATGGTGGTGCACGCCTGTAATCCCAGCTACTCAGGAGGTTGAGGCAGGAGAATTGCTTGAACTCGGGAGGCGGAGGTTGCAGTGAATGAAGATCACGCCACTGCACTCCAGCCTGGACAACAGAGTGAGTGAGACTCTGTCTCAGAAAAAAGAAAAAAAAAGAAGTTTGATCATTTGTTTGTTCATCAGACCGTGTGATGGATACTGTTCTGGATCTGGGGATGTATCCATAAACAAAAGAGATGAAAATTCTTGCTTTCATTGGAGAAGATGAAGCATAAGAGAAATAACTGTTATGGTAGGTTTAAAGGTGGCATGTGTCACAGCAGAAGTAGAGCAGGGTATGGAGGATGGAACGTGCTGGCTGGGGAAGGGGCATTGGTGAATGAGCCCCCTGAGAGGGTGATGTTTTGGCAGAGGCTTGGAGGAGGTGAGGGAATGAACTTTTCTCGGGGAAGAGGCCTCTGGAGGGAAAAAAGAACAGCCAGTGCAAAGGTCCTGAAGCAGGAATATGGTTGCTTTTCTTAAGAAGCACCAAGGCTGGGGCAGTTGAGTGAAGAGGAGCTCACTAGAAGCTGAGGTCATGTGAAAATATTTTTTTTTTTTTTGAGACGGAGTCTTGCTCTGTCCCCCAGGCTGGAGTGCAGTGGCGAGATCTAGGCTCACTGCAAGCTCCGCCTCCTAGGTTCACGCCATTCTCCTGCCTCAGTCTCCCGAGTAGCCGGGACTACAGACGCCCGCCACCACGCCCAGCTAAGTTTTTTGTATTTTTTAGTAGAGACGGGTGCTCCAGGATGGTCTCAATCTCCTGACCTCGTGATCCTCCCGCCTCGGCCTCCCAAAGTGCTGGGATTACAGGCGTGAGCCACCGAGCCCGGCCTGTGAAGGTATTTTTAAAATGCTGAAGGAAGGGGCCTTCTGAGAGCTCTCTATTATTTTCTGCTCTGAACCCAGTGATTAAAAGGTGTTTGGGAGGAAGAGGAACTAGGGCAGGTGGCTGGATGGATTTTGTACCCCTGTGGTGTGCCATTGTCTAGGAACAAAGCACCCCATGCTGGGAATGACTGGAGCTCAGGACTAAGGAATTATATATATATATTTTTAAAGAATCCAATTCCCCTCCACCGTCCTAAGATCCCTGCATCTTGGGGGACCAGTGCAAGTTGGTCAAGTTTCTGTTCTTACTTAGCTTCAGCCAGAATACATTCTGACTCTCACCCTCCCCCTTCCTTCCCTCCCAGAATCAGGCAGAGAAGGTACAGAATTTATTTTTGTGCTTTTGTGGCAAGGCTATTTTTATCTTTATAAATTATTTCCCATTTTAAAAAATATCTCATTTAATGAGCTGTATTTCTAAGTGACAAGGGTTATACATATTTCAAAAGGCACCCTCAGGGGCCATCTGAGAGCCTCGCCTGGCAGGAATGTTTCCAAGTCCTCCTTGTTCCCTTTCTGGGTGCAGCCTCAGGTGGTCACTGGGCCCCAGGACACTATGAGGATGGAGGATGCAAACCTGAGGAGGTGGGGGTAAAACAGACTCTGCCTCCCAGTCTCCCTCCAAGGTTGTCTTTGTCAACTAATAACTTTGTTATAGTTGGGGTCAAATTTCCATGGAGACTAACCAAACAGGGCAATAAAATGCCTCCTCTATTCAGTCCTCAGTAACAATTTTTACTGTAAACTGCTGTGTGTAGATCATCACTAGAAATTGAAAAAGAAGTCCCAGGTCCCCCCATCCAGAGTAAACATCATGGTACCTACATCTTCATCATAGATACTTCCAATTATGGGTTGAAAACATTTTGACACATGAGCAAACCTCTGGATTTACATAGAAGACGGTCTTAAATTAATAAGAAACCCAGGAAAATCTAGAAATGGCTTTCTGACATAGGAAAAAAGAAACAGAAAAGGACCTATGAATAAATAAAAATAAAAACAGTAACACTGGCAGCAATGGCTAAATATAAGAGCTAGCAATTATAACACTTTATGTGCTCGAAACTGAGCTATAGGCCCTATCTTTATTACTCATTTAACCTTGAAAAACCTCTATGAAGCTGCTATTATCCCCATTTTTCAGAAAAAAAAAAGGAATTTTAAAGAGGTAACAAGTCCAATTCCAAATAGCTTGTGTCAGAAAAGGTCTGTCTGCTCTAAGTTTTTGAAGAAAAGAAAAACAGAGGGTAAAGAAATGGGAAGGACATTGGGAGAAGCAGAGAGAAACTTAGAGGTAAGAATAAAAGAAGCAATTTCTGTTTGGATGATAAAAGAAAAATTAAAATATTTGAGCTTGTAAAACAAATGTCATATCAAGAACTTCCATAAAGTTATGTTTTTAGATAGAAATGTTCTTTCTTAACTGGTTGACAGGTGTTATATTTGTCCATAGTCTTTTGAAACATTAGAAAGATGAGTCATAAGATGATAAAAGGTAAAAAATTATCCTGGGGTGTCAGCTACTGATCTGGTGGTAAAGATTAATTACTCTGAAAGCCAGGTGCTAGTTGTTATCACACTTTCAGAATAGAGTGAGGTTCTGGTGGCCTGACAGCTCATGAGAGCTTGTTAGGCCCACTCAACTCCTGGAGTGGTGAGTCTAACTGACTGCTAGGTTTCCCTCACAACCCTAAGGTGTTATAATTTCCTCCCTTTGGTCAGGTCACACTATCTCATCTATCTACTTATTCTATCTATTCTATCATTTATCTTCATCTCTGTAAATGGCTCCCAAATCGAATTGCAACTCAGAATTGCACATTTGTGAAGCTTTGAAAACTAAAATCAGGTTAAAAAAAACCTAAAATATGTAATACTCTAATATTTAATGTATATAATGCTAATACAGTATAATAAAACTAATCCCTCAAAACAGTTTTTTGTTTGTTTTGTTTTGTTTTGTTTTTTAAGACAGAATTTCACTCTTTCGCCCATGCTGGAGCACAGTGGTGCAATCTTGGCTCACTGCAACCTCTACCTCCTGGGTTCAAGTGATTCTCATATCTTGGCCTCCTGAGAAGCTGGAATTACAAGCATACACCACCAGGCCCAGCTAACTTTTGTATTTTTAGTAGAGACGGGGTTTCACCATGTTGGCAAGGCTGTTCTCGAACTCCTGACCTCAAGCGATCCACCCGCCTCGGCCTCCCAAACTGCTGGGATTATAGGCGTGAACCACTACACTCAGCCAACAAGTTTTAACTCTTATCAGTTTGCCCCATTCCAAGTTTGCAAGAAGTCCAGGCAGGAAGCGAAAATGGCAGCTTCTGGGGCTACTTTGTTAGAGTTAGTCATAGGTTGGCAACTCTTTTCCAAAGGAGGGCATTGTAACTCTTGAGCACAAGAACATGCAATTGATCTTTGTAACCATCAAGGCACCTAGTTCTGTGCCTGTCACATGGAGGTGTTCTGCATTGGCTTGTAGGATAGATGGGTGCGCTGAGATGAGACAAACAAGAGGAGAGGTTGAATATCTCCCAGCTCTGCCACCTACTAGCTATGTAAATTAGGTAATTTACTTAACCTCTTTAAGTCATAATTCTGTATCTTCCAAATGCAGAACTCATACCCATCTCATATTTTTTGTTATGAGAAGCCAATAAAATCATCTCTATAAAGCACACAGCACAACACCTGGTGTTTTTAACTTGCTTAATAGCTTTGACCTAAAGGAGGATAGGGATAAATGTTTAAGATAGAAAGAACAGAAATTCAGGGGGCTCATGGTAGATGACAATGTAGGAAACGAGGTATTTTATTCAAATTGAGACTTAGAAAATCTGTCAGAATTCTAGAGGAGAGTCAGTAAGAATACAATAGATGGCGCCAGGTGCAGTGGCTCACACCTGTAATCCCAGTACTTTGGGAAGCCGAGGCAGGTGGATCACCTGAGGTCAGGAGTTCTAGACCAGCCTGGCCAACATGGTGAAACCCAGTCTCAATTGAAAATGCAAAAATTAGCCAGGCGTGGTGGCAGGTGCCTGTAATCCCAGCTACTTGGGGATGAGGCAGGAGAATCACTTGAATCTGGGAGGAGGAGGTTGTAGTGAGCCGAGATCCTGCCATTGCACTCCAGCCTGGGGGACAAGAGTGAGACTTCATCTCAAAAATAAATAAATAAATAAAATAATAATAGTAATAATACAACAGATGGTACCTGGTTGGGAAACTAGGATCTGATTCTGAGTCAGAAGTTTTGGGAAAACACTTATTTGTTCCAAAAAGTATGTAAACAAGTAAAGCCACAATCTTAGCTCAAGACCAAGGAGTAAAGCTCCTTTTCTCACATGACAGCTGAAAATAAGCCCTATATCTTTAGAGAAATTGCCCCTAAATTAGTGCGCCCTTGTTTTTAGACTTTGACGCAGCAAACATTTATTAAATATTTGCTATCTTCTAGGCATTGTATCATCATAAAGTTCTTTGACTATCACTAAGAAGCCCCACAGTTGCCAGTTTGATGTGCAAGGAGCTTGTCAATTGTAACTCCTGACCTCACAACAAGAAATAAACTGAAAACCAGTAATTCTTCTTATATCCATCAGAGAATTAAGGTCACAAAGCCAACTATTAAATACATCCTCAAAATTGGAGAGGCAGATGAATATAGAGAACTGCAGCTTACCTGGAGCAGAAGTTGCTGCTAGAGACAGGTAGGAGTATTTAAGGAAAATTGACTAATTGCTGGAGACTTAATGTAAATCAGCTTGAGAGATAAAACTTCGGGTGCCTCACTTTAGGGTGGATCTCCACACTTTCATGAATTTTACCTTCAGGAATTTCACCAGATTCTTGGGGTGAAGATTGAGGAAACCCTGCCCCAACCTGAAACATAAAAAAAAGCCCCCAACATAAAAAATAAATTGTATGCAACATAAAAGAAAGCAAAAGCACACACACTTATGGGGAAGCCTGAGACCAGGTAGGTAGAACCCAGTGTTAGCCAGAGGTGGCCACAGAGTTGACTCTTTCAAAATCAACTCACAATTGTTTGGGTTATCTAACTGGTAATGCTGGGGATTTCAGGGGGCTATTATGGTTGAGAACTGGTAAAGTAGGTCAAGGTCACAAGAAATTATGGTGAACACATCATAGACAGTGAGAAGGGAAATAAGTGAGTTTGGGAGTAGGTGGGATGGGATGGTGGAATTAGGGAGATCAAAGAACTGAGTTCACAAGATGGCCAACTAGAAGCAGCAGCGATCAGAGGCTCCCACTGAAAAGAATGATTAGGCTGGGCACGGTGGCTCACTCCTGTAATCCCAGCATTTTGGGAGGCTGAGGCAGGCAGATCACTTGAGGTCAGGAGTTCGAGACCAGCCTGGCCAACATGGTGAAACCCAGTCTCCACCAAAAATACAAAAAACCAACCAGGCATGGTGGCAGCTGCCTGTAATCCCAGCTACTTGGGAGGCTGAGGCAGGAGAACTGCTTGAACCCAGGAGTCAGAGATAGCAGTGAGCCAAGATCATACCATTGCATTCCAGCCTGGGTGACAAGAGCAAAACTCCATCTCAAAAAAAAAAAAAAAAAAAAAGAAAGAAAAAGAGAGAAGAAAAGAACCATTATACTATGTGAATCCTGCACTGGCAATCAAGGTATCCAGCTTCTCTCATTAGAACTGACTGGATGGCTGGTGTGATACACAAAGAGGAAGGAAGGGCAGTGTGGTGCAGTGGCCCACCTGAGAGCCACAGGAGGCAGGCGAGTCCCCATCCCCCAGTCAAAGGAGGCGGTAAGGGAGGTGGTGAGTGAGCGTGCTACCCAGCAAGGGAAACCATACTTTTTCCATGGAACTGTGCAACCCACGGATCAGAAGATCCCACTTGCAAACCCACCCGACCAGGGCCTAGGGTCCCAATCCCAGACCTGCACAGATTCTCAACAGCCACTCAGCTAGAATCTGCTTAAGGTTGGCGAGTTCCTGGGGAAAGGGGCAACCAGCACCAAAGCTGCTGCTGCCTATCTAAGCCATTTGAGCTCCTTAGGAGAGGGACAGCAACCAGCATTGGGACTCATAACTGCCTAATATGCTAAGCTTCCTGGGCTCCATCTCTGTAGCTCCAGGCCATGCTTTTCCCCTGCTGGAGCCAGGAAGGCTGGACGGCTTGATCCCAAAAAGTGTCCTCCACAGCCCAACACACCAGATATGGGAAACTGCAGCCAGAGCGCCTCTTCAGGCCTGACCCTGACCCATCCTTCCTCACTGGGTGGGGCCTCCCTGCAGGAACTCTAACAACTCCAGCCAGAGTCTCAGGGACAGAACCCCAATCTCCCTGGGCCTGAGCCCCTAGGGGGAGTGGTGGCTGCAGTCTCTGCAGACTAGCAGACTTAGCCTTTCCTCCTGGTGTGTTTGAGGAATCCAGGCAGCACAGACAAGTGGGTTTCCCCCCAGCAAAACACACTCCCTCCACCAAGGACAGTCCAAGTGCTTGTTAAACTGGTCCTGTTTCCCATGCCACCCACCTGGGTGAGACCCTCCAACAGGGGTTGTCAGACGCCCTACACAGGAGCGATCCTACTGGCATCAGGTTGGTGCCTCTTGAGGTCAGAGATCCCAGAAGAAGGAACAGGCACCCATCTTTGCTGTTCTCCAGCCTCCTTGAGTGACATCTCCAGGTGCAGGAGGTAACCAGATGAACAGGGCCTGAAGTGAACCCCCAGCAAATTGCAGCAACCCTACAGAAAAGGGACCTGACTGTTGAAAGAAAAACAAACAGAAAGCAACAACACCATCAACAACAAAAAAAGTCCCCACAAAACCCCATCCAAGGGTCAGCAGCCTCAAAGATCAAAAATTGACAGACTCATGAAGAATCAATGAAAAAATGCTGAAAACCCAAAAGGCCAGAGTGCCTTTTCTCCTCCAAATGATCACAACACCTCTCCAGCAATGGCACAAAACTGAATGGAGGATGAGATGAATGAATTGACAGAAGTAGGCTTCAGAAGATAGGTAATGAAAAACTACACTGAGCTAAAGGAGTATGTTCTAATCCAATGCAAAGAAGCTAAAAACCTTGATAAAGGTTAGAGGAACTGCTAAGTAGAATAACCAGTTTAGACAGAAACATATATGACCTTATGGAGATGGAAAACACAGAATGAAAACTTCGTGAAGCATACACAAGTATCAACAGCTGAATTGACTGAGTGGAAGAAAAGATCAGAGTTTGAAGACCACCTTGCTGAAATAAGGGATGCAGACAAGAATAGAGAAAAAAGAATAAAAAGGAATGAAGAAAGCCTCCAAGAAATATGGGACTACATAAAATGACCAAACCTATGATTGGTTGGAGTACCTGAAGGAAAGGGGGAGAATGGAAACAAGCTGGGAAACACACTTCAGGATATTATCCAGGAGAACTTCCCCAACCTAGCAACACAGGCCAACGTGCAAATTTAGGAAATACAGAGAACATCACTAAGATATTCCATGAGAATATCCACCCCAAGACACATAATCATCAGATTCTCCAAGGTCAAAATGAAGAAAAAAATGTTAAGGGCAGCCAGAGAGAAAGGCCAGGTCACCTACAAAGGGAAGCCTATCAGACTAATAGTGGACCTCTCAGCAGAAACCCTACAAGCCAAAGACACTGGGGGCTGATATTCAACATTCTTAAAGAAAAGAATTTTCAACCCAGAATTTCATATCCAGCAAAACCAAGCTTCATAAGCAAAGGAGAAATAGAATCCTTTCCAGACAAAAAAAATGATGGGAATTTCATCACCATTAGGCCTGCCTCACAAGAGAGTTCCTGAAGGAAGCACTAAATATGGAAAAGAAAAACTGGTACCAGCCCCTACAAAAACACATCAAAACATAAAGACCAATGATATGATGAAGAAACTGCATCAACTAGTGTGCAAAATAACCAGATAGCATCATGACAACAGGATCAAATTCACACATAACAATACTAACCTTAAATGTAAATGGACTAAATGTCCCAATTAAAAGATAGAGACAGGAAGGGGAACATCACACACCAGGGACTGCTGTGGGATGGGGGGAGGCAGGAGGGATAGCATTAGGAGATATACCTAATGCTAAATGATGAGTTAATGGGTGCAGCACACCAACATGGCACATGTATACATATGTAACAAACCTGCACGTTGTGCACATGTACCCCAAAACTTAAAGTATAATAATAATAAAATTAAAAAAAAAGATAGAGACAGACTGGCAAATTGGATAAAGAGTCAAGACCCATCAGTGTGTTGTATTCAGGAGACCCATCTCACATGCAAAGACACACATAGGCTCAAAATAAAGGGATGGAGGAAAATTAACCAAGCAAATAGAAAGCAAAAAAAAAAAAAGCAGGGGTTACAAAGAAGGGCATTATATAATGGTAAAGGGATCAATTCAACAAGAAGAGCTAATTATCCTAAATTTGTATGCATCCAATACAGGAGCACCCAGATTCATAAAACAAGTTCTTAGAGACCTACAAAAAGACTTAGATTCCCACACAATAATAGGGGAAGACTTTAACACCCCACTGTCAATATTAGATCAACAGGACAGAAAATTAACAAGGATATTCTGGACTTGAACTCAGTTCCAGACCAAGCAAACAGAATATACATTCTTCTCAGTATCACATGGCACTTATTCTAAAATCTACCACATAATTGGACATAAAACATTTCCCAGCAAATGCAAAAGAACAAAAATCATAACAGTCTCAGACCACAGTGCAATAAAATTAGAACTCAGGATTAAGAAATCCACTCAAAACCACACAATTACATGGAAATTGAAAAACCTGCTCCTGAATGACTCCTGAGTAAATAGTCAAATTAAGGCAGAAATCAAGAAGTTATTTGAAACCAATGAGAAAAAAGAGACAACGTACTAGAATCTCTGGGACACAGCTAAAGCAGTGTTAAGAGGGAGAATTTATAGCATGAAATGCCCACATTAGAAAGCTAGAAAGATCTCATATTGACACCCTAACATCACAATTTAAAAAGCTATGAAAAAGAATGAGTTCATGTCCTTTGCAGGCACATGGATGAAGCTGGAAGCCATCATTCTCAGCAAACTAACACAGGAACAGAAAACCAAACACTACATGTTCTCACTCATAAGTGGGAGTTGAACAATGAGAACACATGAACACAAGGAGGGGAACATCACACACCGGAGCCTGTCAGTGGGGTGGGGGACAAGGGGAGGGAGAGCATTAGGAGAAATATGTAATGTAGATGGTGGGTTGATGGGTGCAGCAAGCTGCTATGGCACATGTATGCCTATGTAACAAAACTGCATGTTCTCTACATGTATCCCAGAACTAAAATTTAGCAAAACAACAACAACAACAAAAACACTTAAAGGAGCTACAGAAGCAAGAGCAAATGAATCCAAAAGCCAGCAGAAGACAAGAAATAACTAAGATCAGAGCAGAATTGAAGGCAATAGAGACACAAAAACAGCCTCTAAAAAAAATCAATGAATCCAGGAGCTGGTTTTTTGAAAAGATTAACAAAACAGACTGCTACCCAGACTAATAAAGATGAAAAGAGAGAAGAATCAAATAGAAACAATAAAAAATGATATAGGGGATATCACCACCGACCCCAGAGAAATACAAACTACCATCAGAGAATGCTATAAACACCTCTATGCAAATAAACTAGAAAATCTAGAAGAAATTGGTAAATTCCTGGACACATACACCCTCCAAAGACTAAACCAGGAAGAAGTCAAATCCCTGAGTAGACCAATAAGAAGTTCTGAAATTGAGGCAGTAATTAATAGCCTACCAACCAAAGAAAGCCCAAGACCAGACAGATTCACAGCCGAATTCTACCAGAGATACAAAGAGGAGCTGGTACCATCCCTTCTGAAACTATTCCAAACAACTGAAGAGGCAGGACTCCTCCCTAGCTCATTTTATGAAGCCAGCATCATCCTGATACCAAAACCTGGCAGATACATAACAAAAAAAGAAAGCTTCAGGCCAATATCCCTGATGAACATCGATGTGAAAAGCCTCAATAAAATACTGGCAAACTGAATCCAGCAGCACATCAAAAAACTTATCCACCATGATCAAATCAGCTTCATCCCTGGAATGCAAGGCTAGTTCAACATACACAAATCAATAAATGTAATCCATCATATAAACAGAACCAAAGACAAAACCACATGATTATCTCAATAGATGCAGAAAAGGCCTTTGATAAAATTGAACATATTTTCATGTTAACAACTCTCAATAAACTAGGTATTGATGGAACATATCCCAAAATAATAAGAGCTATTTATGACAAACCCACAGGCAATATCATAATGGGCAAAAGCTGGAAGCATTCCCTTTGAAAACTGGTACAAGACAAGGACGCCCTCTCTCACCACTCCATTCAACATAGTATTGGAAGTTCTGTCCAGGGCAATCAGGCAAGAGAAAGAAATAAAGAGTATTCAAATAGGAAGAGAGAAAGTCAAATTGTCTGTTTGCAGTGACATGATTGTATATTCAGAAAGCCCCATCATCTCAGCCCCAAAACTCCTTAAGCTGATAAGTAACTTCAGCAAAGTCTCAGGATACAAAATCAATGTGCAAAAATCACAGTCATTCCTTTACACCAACAATAGACAAGCAGAGAGCCAAATCATGAATGAACTTCCATTCACAATTGCCACAAAAATAATACCTAGTAATACAGCTAACAAGAGATGTGAAGGATCTCTTCAAGGAGAACTACAAACCACTGCTTAAGGAAATAAGAGAGGACACAAATGGAAAAACATTCCATCCTCATTGATAAAAAGAATCAATATCACGAAAATGGCCATATTCCCCAAAGTAATTTCTAGATTCAATGCTATTCCCATCAAACTATCACTGACGTTCTTCACAGAATTAGAAATAAACTATTTTTAATTTCATATGGAATCAAAAAAGACCCTGTATAGCCAAGACAATCCTAAGCAAAAAGAACAAAGCTGGAGGCTGTTCTGACTTCAAACTGTACTACAAGGCTATACAAAACAGCATGGTACTTGTACCAAAACAGACACATAGACAAATGAGGCAGAACAGAGACTTCAGAAATAACACCACACATCTACAACCATCTGATCTTTGACAAACCTGACAAAAACAAACAATGGGGATAGGATCTCCTATTCAATAAATAGTGCTGGGAAAATTGGCGAACCATATGCAGAAAACTGAAAGTGGACCCCTTCCTTACACCTTATTCAAAAATTAACTAAAGATGGATTAAAGATTTAAGTGTAAAACCCAAAATGATAAAAACCCTAGAAGAAAACCTAGGCAATACCATTCAGGGAACAGGCATAGGCAAAGACTTCATGACTAAAACACCAAAAGCAATTGCAACAAAAGCCAAAATTAACAAATGGGATCTAATTAACCTAAAGAGCTTCTGCACAGCTAAGGAAACTATAGTCAGAGTGAACAGGCAACCTAAAGAATGCAAGAAAGTTTTTGCAATCTACCCATCTGACAGCGGTCTAATATTCAAAATTTACAAGGAACTTAAGCAAAGTTACAAGAAAAAAACCAACTTCATCAAAAAGTAGACAAAAGATATGAACAGACACTTTTCAAAATAAGACATTTACACGGCCAAAAAACATATTAAAAAAAAAGCTCAACATTACTGACCATTAGAGAAATGCAAATCAAAACCACAATGAGATACCATCTCACACCAGTCAGAATGGCAATTATTAAAAAGTCAAGAAACAATAGATGCTGGCAAGGCTGTGGAGAAATAGGAACACTTTTATACTGTTGGTGGGAATGTAAATTAGTTCAACCATTGTGGAAGACAGTGTGGCGATTCCTCAAGGATCTAGAACCAGAAATACCATTTGACACAGCAATCCCATTACTGGATATATATCCAAAGGAATATAAATCATTCTACTATAAAGAGTAGACTATTCTACTCTTTTCTAAATATCCTTTATATATATATATCTTTTTAAAATATTTATCAAAAATATTTATAAATATATTTATAGAAAAATTCTACTATAAAGTACACTTATGCTTATTGAAGCACTGTTTAAATAGCAAAGTCATGGAACCAACCCAAATGTCCATCAGTGATAGAATGGATAAAGAAAAATAAATAAAATGTGGTATATATACACCATGGAATACTATGCAGCCATAGAAAGGAATGAGATCATGTTCTCTGCAGGGACATAGATGAAGCTAGAAGACATCATTCTCAGCAAACTAGCACAGAAACAGAAAACCAAACACTGCATGTTCTCACTTATAAGTGGGAGTTGAACCATGACAACATATGGACCTAGAGAGGGGAAAAACACACACCAGGGCCTGTTGGTGGATGGGAGGATAGGGGAGGGAACTTAGAGGATCGGTCAATAGGTGCAGCAAACCACCATGGCACATGTATACCCATGTAACAAACGTGCACATTTTGCACATGTATCCCAGAACTTAAAGTAAAATAATAAAAATTAAAAAAAACTGAGCTCATGATGGGGTGCAGAGCAAAGGTGAGTATGGGAGGTGTAAATCATAAAACAGAAAGGATGTTTAAAGTCTGGAGGTACAATAAATGTGAGTAATGTAGAGTTCAATTAGTTTGTATACACTAGGATAGGATAGAAAAATGGGGAGGGATACATTCAAAGGCATCTGTGTGACTGCATGTGTAAATCAAAGGACATGTTCTATGGGTAGAGGATAACTTGCAATCTTTACACATTTACCTTTTATTGTTTTAGAGTGTTTTTTGATCCTCTGTTGCAGATACCTCCTGTCTCCATGTTTTATCTATTACATCAGACTATGGCTCTAGCTTTTTAGGCAATAAGAAATTTTTTCAAACTATGGAAAAGGGGAAGGGCATAATAAACACTTTGGACTTAAGTCATTGTGATGCATTATCTTGCCACTTGGTTTGAAATCTAAGTCTGCAAATCAAAAAAGGTAAAACATTCTGAAGCATCGCCAGCTGTGAGCTGGGCAGGCCACCTCAGGAAGGGCTTGATCACTCAAGTGGCAGAAATGGAGGAGTCAGGGAAATGTGTATGGTCAGCAGCAGAAAGTATCAGACGACAATGCTTGATTATTTAGAATTTGAGGTTTGATGCTTGGGAAATGTGAAATAATAGGCCACATGAATCATTATCACCTAGGTCGGTATTGCTCTTATTTTAGAATAGACAATAGCCTGTGTGGTATGAATTGAAGGACATCACAAGGAAATATCATGAAATCTTACACTACTAGAACGAAGACAGACCTTAGAAGTCACCTAGTCTAGAAATTCCCTCCCTGTGTGTTATGGGTGTACCTCAGCCCTTAGGGAAGACTCTAGAAGCCTCATTCCCAGGGGTGCAGTACAAAAATTACTTTGTATGTGTGTTATGACGGGAAAAGGCTTGTGGGTACTAAGTGGTACAGCCTCATCATAGTCCATGTCTAAAATCTGAAAGCAATGAGGTGAAGGAGTTTCACACGTTGTTTTGGGTACTTAGAACTGTGATCCAGATGTCCTGAAGCTGCTTCTCAATACACTGTCTTAGCTCTTCCTCTGCTGGCTTGAAAGTTTCTCCACAGGTAGAGGAACATTCTGTTAAGTTAGAGCCTGGCCTTTTAGTAATTAAATTGAAAGTCAGTCTCCTTCCAAAACCCTCCAAAGACTTCCCATTGCACTTATAAAATCTAAACTTCTTATCAGGGACTACAAAGCACTGCATGACTTGACTGTAGCCCACCTCTCCAGGCTTATCCCCTCCACTCTCCTTACTCATCACACCACAGCCATCCTCACTTCCTTCCCTTTCCTATCCAAGTTGTTCCCACTTCAGAAACTCTACACTTGCTCTTCCTTCTGCCTGAAACACTCTTTTCCCAGATCTTGCTCTGCTTCATTCAGGGGAAGATTCAAATATCACCTCCTCAATGAAGCCCTCCCTACTTACCCCAGCTCAACTAATTATTCTATTATATTACCTTCTTTATTTTCTTCATAGAACCTACTACTATCACAAATGGTCTTGTTTATGTACTTACTGTCTGTCTCTCCCACTAGAAGGTAAGCAGGGACCTTGTCTAAATTGATCCCTAGAATAAGGCTTAGCACATGGTAGGTATTTCAGTACTTTTGTGAATAAGTAATATATTATTTGCCTAGGATACGTCACATTTCCTATATTATTTGCCTATATTATTGCCTATATTATTTGCCTAGGATATATCCTAGGCAAATAACATATAGTCATTATCAGTTAATAGATTATTAGGAAATTGTTTATCAGCTTATTTCCAGGCCTCCAGCTAGCAGGGATGCATGATTATCTCTAGCAGTTCAGGGGAGAAACTAAAGAGGATTAAATAGGACTGCAGATAGGTAAAGAGGTTTTGTTATGGGTAAGTAGGAAAAAGAGAGGCCGAGGTAGGAGAAACTGCCAGGATGAGGGTGCACGCCGGTCAATGACATTAGAAGGGACTTCTAGAAAGGAGAGGAGATTGCCATCATGACAACTCACTCTGTTCGCTGATGTGCTCAAAGCTGATCCCAAACATGGGCATTTATGGAGGCAGCAGAGTGGAGCCAGAAACATCAGGCCAGTTGTTCCAACATAAATGTGACTCTCTTTCAACAACTCACCTGTGTGGTATACAAATGCCTGCCATTGGCCATCAGGATTCCTGCCACCCTGTACCACTTACTAGGAGGAAGTTCAGAGAACTGTTGTAAGCAGTCACTAAATGTAAGCTGGAAGAAGAATCTAAAGAAATGGATTTCTAAAACCCCTGGAGGCCTCTTTCTAAAACCACTCAGAAGGTAAAGATAGAAAAAGGAAAATGGAGAGAGAGATGCCAAAGGAATGAGGGTGGGAGGTAGAAAGAGACGTTCCTTCAGGAGTTTAATAAGAATAACGTTAAGGCTTTTGGAAATGATTAACAACAGTGACAGCTCTATTCAGAAGTGAAATGAATAAATATTAGAGCTACCCCACAACATCTAGGTGGGAAGCACTTGACAGACATCAGCTCTAACAGACAGCACCACTCACAGCTGCACGGATGGAAAAGCCAAAGGTTCCCGAGTTTCATAGTCTCTCAAATTTTCTGTTGAATCTTTCTTGATGGTTCTTTTGGGATAGGGCTGTCCTTTCCCGTTTGACTGTTCTGCAGGCCTGTGGCACAGACTTACATAAGGCATATGCAGAGAAATAACAGGATTTCTGGGAAGCAGCACTTAAAGGCTTATTTTTTTAAAACTGCATTGCTATATTTAGGGAAATGATTCAGAAGACACCCCCACTCCATCACATGCACACCTCTCTGTCTAGTGTTCCATGCACGTTTGACTGTTTTTCTTGGCATTTTATGTTTTTCTAATTTCAGTATAGGGTTTTGCATCTCTCCATAAAGGTTCTTTCTGTAGCCATCATTTTTGCCTTTTTTTTTTTTTTTTTTACAGGTGATGTGATGGCTTGGGCTATCATGAATAAAATATAAAGCAGTGTATGACATCTCCTCACATGGATCAAAAGTTTGGAAACTGCATGGTTCATGAGGGAAAATGTGTTCTCTAAAGGCCTGGGGAGGTTTGGGGTAGTTCTTATTGTCACAGGACATGAATCTTTGAAATGTCAAGCTAAAAACAAGCTCTTGACATCATATTAGTGCTACTGGCTCATTCAGCAGGTTCTCTCCCCATTGCCTGGGATGCAGAGGCTGTCGTGATTTTCTGTAGAAAAAAGCACAGCAAGGAGAGGTCTATGTTCTAATCCCCAGAGGCACTGATAATAAGGTAAATGCCTGAGTGTGTTTTTTGTTTTGTTTTTTTGAGACAGTCTCCCTCTATTGCCCAGGCTAAAGTGCAGTGGCGCAATCTTGGCTTACTGTAATCTCCACCTCTCGGGTTCAAGTGATTCTCGTGCCTCAGCCTCCCAAGTAGCTAGGGTTACAGGCATGCGCCACCACACCTGGCCTTGCTATTTCCTCTTACAGCCTCATTTTCCTCATGTATAAAATGAGAGGATTGATTTATTTATATGTATAAAATGGTATCAGCCCTTCCCACACTGACCCACAGAACTCTAGTGAGAATACACAATATACACGTATGTCCCTTCTTTTGGTCATTCATAAGGCTCTATAGCACTTTAAAGACTCAGTATGTTCCATAATAGTAATAAAACTTTGTTGATTACATTATTTTCCAAACTAACTTGCCCATGAAACAGCCCCTGAACCTCTCTTTCCTCTTCCCCGACACCCTTTAACCTCTATCTCATTGGGCCCTAGTGTTCTAAGGAACCTATTAACTAGATGATTTTGTGGGCTCCTTTCAGCTCCAGATTCAATTTGGTTCTGCCTTAAGGCCCTACTTCTTGCCAAACATGTGCTGGTGCAATGAGAAGGGACATGTCCCCTGCCTCCAAGCTGCTCACAGTCATGGTCTATTCTGGTCCCTGTGATAGAAGAGCAAGTTGTCTAATTAGCTGAGGACATCACTTTGAAGGGTGAGCAGAATGCCCAGAAGCTGAAGATTGCTTACAGTTCATTGGCTAATAGCTTGCTCTGTGCTTTAGATGTTTACTTGTGAGTTCACCAGAAATATGTGAATCTATGATGAAATATTAAAGAGAAACTGTGTCATGGTTTTCCCAAAAAATCCCCCGAGAGAGCTCTGTGCTGATTTTGGAGAAGACCATGATCAAATGTGCCCATTGGGATAAAATGATGGTCGCCAAGGATCACGCAGGTAAGTGTCGGGAGCTTCTGCCCAGGATGGGCATGTCTGAAATCATTTGAGGGGAAAAACTGCACAGAGAACAGGAAGATTCTTGTTTTGTGGTAGAGCAGCTTTAAATTTGTTCCAGAATATTTTATGAAAACATTTCTCTGATTTGGGATTCTCTCTTCTGGACAAAGCAAATGCAAATCTGCCTCAAGCTTTACCACTAATGGTACCACCCACCAAGTCTCCATATGGCCCCGTGACTAAGGACATTTGTTTTAACTTTAAAGTGGCCCCTAACTGTGCCATAGGCACAGTAGTACATGATATCAAGCTACTAGAGATATGGCTTGGGGGGGAAGAGAGAGAAAGAAAAAGCAGGCAGAAATGCTGCTTTGTGCTGCACTGATGACAGATGGATCACCTATGGCATGTGGAACATTTCCTAAACCACAGCTCGCC
The DNA here is from genome assembly GCF_028885625.2 of Pongo pygmaeus. Lineage (NCBI taxonomy): Eukaryota > Metazoa > Chordata > Mammalia > Primates > Hominidae > Pongo > Pongo pygmaeus. The sequence goes on along the minus strand of NC_072373.2, from coordinate 67,854,668 downwards.
TCTAACAAGAACACAGAAAGAAGGGCTCTCTCTGCCCTTCTTCCAATATAGTGTTAACAGAGATGACATTTGATTTGGAAGAGGAGTAAATAAAAATGAAACAAAAATGTGGGGAGACTGTGGGATCGGAGGAAGGCAACTGATGAGCAATCAAACCACAAGGTGATAACACTGAGCACATGTAAATTAGAGAGAATTTCAGTAGAGATGGATTCAATTTCAAGTCCAGGGAAATCAAATGCCCACTCCTGCTACCCCCCATATGTGTGGCAGCAGGCAGAAGAGAACATTGTTCCCTAAAAGGAGAGTGGGATGTTAGAGAAGTGGGAGAGAGAGAAATAGGAGCTATTCTGCGACTGTGTGTTTCCTAAACTGGATGACCACAGGTGCTGCAGGGAGCCGTGCTAAGCCTGCCTAGGGAGGGGCACTTGATTTCCTGATTAGCCTTCTCATCAGGCTTCTGTGAAGCTGGAGAGGTGGGCTGCTTTATGCTGCTGCAGCTTTGGCAGGCTGATGTCTTTCAGGGAGAAAATGGGAGTACAGCCAGCAGGCAGCGCCAGCATGGCGTTGAGGCCCAGTGGGCACTCAGGTCCTAGGGTGCAAGGAAAGCCAAGCAACTGCTGAATCTTAACTCCTCTATGAACCCCCTTTCTGACATTACCTCCTTCCTGCCTGCCCCTCCTTTCACAGCCCATGTTCCAATCTTGTTGAGATGTTGGATTTTTCTTTCCTTTTTTGTTTTCCTTCTCCTCTTCTTGGCCCATTTTCTCACTGTCCCGCTCAGACCCACAGCCAGTCTCGCCAGCAACTGTCTTGTCAGCACATTATATAACTTTGTGTCTTTGTCTTTATCCTGTGCTCACTCTGCAGACTTTAACCCCAAGAAAACCCAGCAAATGTTTCACTTTTCTGCTTGCATGGCTGATTGCTAAAGAATCTGTTTCAGCTGAGTTCCCCAGCATCCCTGGCATTCCTTTCCCTTGATACTCCTGTCTCCCTTTTCCTTGTAGAGGCCACTTGGCATTACCCTACCCCCTTCCCAAGCCCTTTATTACTCCTTCCCTCACCACCTTAGCTCCCCATCTTAGCAGATGGCCTTGCTTCCATCTGCACACAGGGCAATAGAAAGGGAAACCAGGCAGCTGGATCTTGTTTCATGGCAGATCTTTTCATCAGTGGAAAGCCTTAATGAACTTGGATTTACAAAGGAAGGCTTAGACCAGAAAGGAGAGTAAGGGATAGGAACAGTTGCCTAACATAATAGAGTGAAAAAAAAAATAGCATTCTGAAGGACAACAAGGAGAGGAATAAGGAGGAGTTGGCAAGTTGGCCAAAGTTAACTGACAGTCAGGAGAAGCCCCAAGTGCAAAATCCCAGTGGGGAAAACAAAGTCTTTTAAGAACAAGAGTGGATAAATACCCCTTCTTTGCCTCCCATCAAAAGCCTCTGTACAGTCCACCACAAATACAAGTGCTTCGTGAGAATGTGGTTTTGTAGAATTTAAGGAAGGAACACTTTTCTATCTGGGGCATGAAGCATAGACATCAGAGTGCTATGATTGAGACCCAGAGGAATCTATGAAAACATGAGCCCTGGGACTCTGTAGAAATTTTGGGAAGGCCTTAATAACTTTCACTTGTTTGAAATACTGAAGCACTCTTATCTCAGTTTAAAGGGGAAGAGAGGACCCCTGCAAATGGATATCTGGATTAAACAGAAAAACAAAAACAAAAAACATGCCTTCAAGAGTAAATTTCTTCAACTTTGCCCCCATTCCACATATATATCTTCAGCTATACCTATCTTACCTCAGTCTCATTCATCTCAGAGAAGAGGTATAGAGGCAGAGTGATTTGAGAGAAAAAGAACAAATGTGAACAAACACACCTGAACAAAACTAAACAAAAAGAAAAAAGATTTGGCTTTTGAATCTTAACTCAAACCTGACTAGCTGTGTGGCTTTGGGCAAGTTGCTTAACCTCTCTGAGCTAAGGTCAACTTTCTCATCTCTAAAATGAGGAATAAAACCCTTTTAGAGTTGTTAGTTTTAAATGACAATGTATGATAGTAACCCCACGGTCCCTCCCTAAGAGAGCTCAAGCAAAAGCTCTACCCCAGTTCTAAGATCCCAGTTTTTCTACCTGCCAAGGACAGGCGCCAGCAGGAAGCCCCAGACACTCATGCCTCCATACCCCTAAATGCTCAAAGCTCAACACTCAAAGTTTCTCATCAACATCTGCCTTGAGTCCACTGGAACCCATCTCATTATGGCGTCTGTCCCTGTTTGTGTTACTTGCCCCAAGAAGCTGCTGGTTCCCAGGACACTCTCACTTCCCATCTTTTTATCCCTATATGACTCTGTACAACCTAATTCTATCCCCACATCCCACCCCTCCTGAGCTCCCCAAACCTTCCACTGTGCCCTCTTGAATTCATGATCCATCATTAGCAAAAATTCCCTCTGCCTCCAGCCTCTTCTCTGAACATTCACTTTCTTGCTCTAACCAAAACTTGGCTCTCCCCAGAGGACACTGCCTCCAGTAGCGCAGAGGCTGCTTTTCCTCCCACAGCCCTCAGACTTCTGGGCTTGAAGTCAGGATGAGGTCCTCCTTGCTGCTCATCACAACTTCCAGACCATTCTCCCTCTCTCCTCCCAAAATACCCCTGCTTTGAATCATATGTCATCCGACTATATCACCCACTACCCTTCATTGCAGCTATAACTTACTGACATTTGTCTCACTGTCATTTTCTTCAACATTACTTCTATCTTGATTTTTCGTGGTTTTAATATACCACCTGAAGAAACTTCATGTGTCATGGCCACTCACTTCACTAAATGTCCCTGCATTGGTGATCTTATCCTCCACCCTCCCTCATTACTCTCATGGTGACACCCTGGGCCTTATCATAACAAATTACTGTGACTATTCCATGATACTCCCTCTGTGATTGCTCTTATATTTTTAGCTCTTTCTAAAGCCCTAGATCCAAAAAATCCTCTGCACCCCCCTCCACAGGACCTATAATCCATTGATCCTGCCACCTTTTTACTGTCCCCACCCACTTTATGTCCTCTTCTCTTCCCTCCTAAACCAGCTTAGAGCCATAGTCAGTCATTAGTCACTTCTGTGTATATATCCTCACTTTCCATGTCCCTGTTGTTTCATTATATTTGCTTGGCTAAACTCCAAATCTGATTATTTCTCATTTTTGCTGCTTTGGCCTATGAAGTCAGTCCAGCTAGAAGTGGCTGGAAACATAAAAAACCATGCTGGCATGTCTTGCTTTAAATTCAACTCTTGACCTCAAGGAGGTCCATAAAGCTGCCTGACAACCACACTGTATTTCCCTAGTACATTCACCCTCCCACTCTACTAGATGAGTATTTCGCACCTTCTTCTTTCTCCTCACACATCCAACACCTCTGCCCCCACTCGCAGCAGACAACCTTGCTTCTTACTTTCCTGGCAAAATTGGAGCAATCAGAAGACAACTTCCACAAACTCCCACTCCCTCAATCTACCCACCTTCCACCATCTGCACCCATATATTCTGCCTTCCTGCTGTTACTAAAGATGAACCCTATGCTCCTCTTTCAAGCCAATCTTTCCCTCACATAATTAAGAACACCTGACTGGGGTAAGTTGACTGTGTATGTGTTGAAACTGTGTGTGCTTTTAATTTCTTCCTGTTATAAACAAGACTGTTATGAATAACTTAATGCCAAATATGCTGAATTTTGGATCATTTCCTTAGAATGGATTCCCAAAAAGATATAAAGATGAGGGCAAACCATATTTCTATTTTCATGGTAATATAGTATGTGCTGAGGGGAGTGGGAATCAGGGGAATAAGCTATCTCTGGCTCACTGTTGCATATGAGAGGGAAAAATTAACCTTATGAAAGAAAAACTTAAAATAGAGCTAAGCTACAATGAAAACATGAATAACACTCAGGAAATATGTCTGAGTTTATATGTTACAATGCAGTTAATCCAAATGATAACTTTTACATCTATTCCTTTCTCCAAAAAAGTCAATTTTTCATGTTTACAATTTTGTTCAGAAACCAAATAACAAAGCAACAAAAACTAAAATATTAATTTTTGCTTGTACTATTGGTGCCAATTCACAGAAAACAATTCTGGAAAGGAGTTTTAGTGATGTGATTTTTCTCATCAATAAGTATTCCTGAAACTGAATTACTAAACCTTCTTAATATTTCAAGAATTGCATAAGCACCTACAGAATTCCATGAAACCTTTGCTGATATTAGAGGGAGGTAAGTGGAAAGAAAATCAAATCATGTCTGTTGGCCACTTTCTTGCTGTACTTGTATAGATTTTAGTAATTCATAGTGAGCAGTGTTGGCACTTCCTTATAATTATTTTTTTTCAGATTTTTCCATTACAAAAGCAATATATCTCCAGGTAAAAGAGGTAATTTGCCATTTATTTTCTAAAAGAAATTTCTTGTCTGTTCCTACATGCCGTCAAGTCTCAGTGAAGGAATAAAAATACATAAATCCCACAAGAAACAAGAAAACACACAAGCAAACCACAGATAAGAAGAAAATTTGGCAAGTTTGAAAGTTCTCATTTATGTCAAGTCCAAATACCAGATGGAGGAGTAGTGACTGACTGCAGAGTGGAGTAAGCCCAGCCCACATGCCTACAGCAGAAAGGTAACTTGCCCAATGGGTTCCTGGGAGGACTTAGCATTTGGAAGACCCAGGCACTGCCAAAGACGAGGATGAGGCATAAGACTAAAAATAGAGGGCTTGGTTGAAATCCGTATGTAGTTGGATCCTCCCAAATCCCCTTCTCAAAACTACACAGGCCGGGCGCGGTGGCTGAAGCCTGTAATCCCCAGCACCTTGGGAGGCCAAGGTGGGCAGATCAAGAGGTCAGGAATTCAAGACCAACCTGCCCAATTTGGTGAAACCTTGTCTCTACTAAAAATACAAAAATTAGCTGGGTGTGATGGCGCGCGCCTGTAGTCCCAGCTACTTGGGAGGCTGAGGCAGAAGAATCGCTTGAACCTGGGAGACAGAGGTTGTAGTGAGCCAAGATTGAGCCACTGCACTCCAGCCTGGGCGACGGAGCAAGACTTCATCTCAAAACAACAACAACAACAACAAAACAAAAACAAAAACAAAAAACTGCACAACCAGATGACTAACCCTGCAAAAGATCAGAAGTTGATTCTCTAGCAAAATCGAATAAGGCTTCCAAATGTGGGGACACCAGGCATTGAAAATGCAGAATTTAGTGAAAGTTTGCACTTTAAATAATGAGACTCTTCCCACACCTTGCTCTCACAACACAGACAGATGTATGTGCCATCCCACCTCCCAAAATATTGGAGGACTATTCTATTTGGATATTGAATAGCCCCAAAGGATTTTCATGTACTGACACATGTGGGTCTCTCAATGAAGAGCTAACCCCTGCTTAACGGTCTACAAGACCCATCCATGCTTACAAAACTTTGTATCAAATTTTTAATACTTTTAAATTGAATGGTCAAAAAACATAGGATATTTAAGCAGAGCCTCTAACATCCAAAAGAGAAACAACAAACAGGAAAAAGGAATTAGAAGAAAAACAGATTATACCAGCAAGGAATTATTATAATACTGAGAGGAGAAAAAATACTGCATTCATGAAGCAAGACAGAATGCCATGAAAAAAAGAAAAAGCATTGCATTAAAATATAATAGGCTATGCTGTAGCAACACTCAATTTTCAATGATTGAGGACAACTAAAGTTTATTTCTCATTTATAGCAAGTCCAAAGCAATTATAAGTTGTTCTCCTTTATCTGGGACTCAGAGATGCAAGCTCCCTTGATTTTAAGACACCACCATTTTTACATGTGGCTTACAAGGACACCAGAGCAGGAGGCAAGAGGGATGGACCCAGGCACAGTAGCTTTTAGCTGCCTCAGCCTGAAAGTGACTTATGTCACTTCTTCTCACAGACCACTCACCAGAACTAGTCACATGGCTCCAATCTAACTAAAGCCAAGAAATGTAGAAAAGCACATGGAATATTTGTTGAGCTTCACATGTCTGCAACAGGAACTATCAGAGAACAAGAAAGAGCTCATGAAAATGAATAATGATCGCTGAAATTAAAGATTCAGTAGAAAATTTAGAAGATAAACTTGAGAAAACCTATCAGGAGATACAGTTGACCCTTGAACAACACAGGTTTGAACTGGGCAGATCCACTTATAAGCAGATGGAAAATATAGTATTTGAGGAATACAAAAGGTGCTTACACTTTTTCTGTATGCAGATTTCACAAGGCCAACTGTGGAACTTGCATATATGTGAATTTTGGCATACAAGGGGGTCCTGAAAATGATCCCCTGTGCATCCTGAGGGATGACTATACATTTTTAAATCACAGAGAAACTTAAAGAGGTTTATAATCCATCCAATTATTAGGAATGACAAAGATTGCAGACAAAAAGAATGGGAAGAAATTTTCTATAAATACCAAAAAATCATCCACAAACTAAAATATGCAAGTCTCCAAATTAAAAAGGCCCACTAACACATACACTCACCCTTTGGGCAAAAGCTATGATGAGGAGTCATGTGACACATGACCCAACAGCCTGTGGTTGAAACAACAAACCCTCAGAGGTATGGCCCGCACTTTGTTTAATGGAAGGGAGCAGGATGACCGGCAAGTACCTTGCAGAGCATGCTCAGTTTAGTGTAGGGTGTCATGCCTTTTGTTTATCACTTAACATTGTATAATAATTGTATTTCCATGGAACTTGATGACCTTCACAGCTATTACATTTAATGGTTACAAATATCCTATACAACAGGCACACCATATTTCACTTAACCCTCCCACTAGTTAGACTTTAATGTTGCTTCCAATCTTTTGTTGTTCTAAATAAGATTGTTGTGACTATCTGAGTAAATTTTAAGTTTTAAATGATTTCCTTAGGAGGGACACCCTAAAGCTGTAAAGAATGGGAGCAAACCTTATTACATTTCCATGATTCTTGGTGGATTTTACAGAAATCAACTTCTACAATTATTATACCAGCTCCTAATGCATGCGAGAATAAATGCACATACTCACAGTCATTGGCATTGTTTTTATTGAAAAATATTTTGCTAACTTAGGAGAACATGGATTTTTATACATTTCTGTATATTTGTATATAATTTCATTTTAATGAATTATCTGTCTGTAATCACCACTTATGTATCCATTCAGTGCTTAGTGCTTTTCTTATTACTTTGTAGAAATACTCTATATTGATCCATCAGTTACTTATTTGCCTTTTAATAGATGTGTCCTTAAAATCTTTAAATCAGTTGATCCTCTTTTAATGATTACTACTAATCACATATTTCTCTAGAAATTTCACAATTACTTGTTTCACTGTGATTAAATTTTGTAAATGCAGGTCCTCAGTAAAATATGCTCAGTATTATTTGATGAGTGCCTCCTACATTTCAGGCATTGGAGGTACAAGATAAGCAGAAATGGTCCTGCCTCCAGCAGTTTACAGAGCTGATGCTTCCTACAAATTGTTAATCCCAGTTCCACCACTGAGCAGAATGCTTTTCCCACTGCTATCTCCTGTAAAAAATTCTTATATGTAAATGCATTCTATTTTTAGCTGTTTTTCCTGTTTTTTCTTGTGTCAGAACTATAGTTTTAATTATTGTAATGTGTTTTGACATCTGTGAATTTAAGTTTTTCCTGTTTTTCATTATTTGATATTCTTTTTTGTAGAGACAGGGCTTCACCATGTTGTCCAGGCTGGTCGTGAACTCCTGGCCTCAAGTGATCCACACATCTTGGCCTCCCAGAGTACTGGTATCACAGGCATGAGCCACCGTGCCCGGCCAAATGTTCATTTCTTTAAACAAACATTAATCATTTTTTCAAGTCCCCAAATATTGGAATTTTTATGGGACGTGTATTAATGTCAAGTAGGTAGAAAATAGTTGAAGTCCTTACATTATTTGGATGTTTCAATTCACAGTATGGTAGGGTTCTCTATTTATAAAGTTTATAGTTTTTTTGTTGTTGTTGTTGTTTTTTATTGAGACAGAGTTTCACTCATGTTGCCCAGGCTGGAGTGCAGTGATGTGATCTCGGCTCACTGCAACCTCTGCCTCCCAGGTTCAAGCCATTCTCCTGCCTCAGCCTCCTGAGTAGCTGGGATTACAGGCGCCCATGACCATGCCTGGCTAATTTTTGTAGTTTTGGTAGAGACGGGGTTTCACCACGCTGGCTAGGCTAGTCCTGAACTCCTGACCTCAGGTGATCCACCCGCCTTGGCCTCCCGAAGTTCTGGGATTACAGGTGTGAACCACCGCACCCGGCCTTTAAGTTTATAGTTTTAATACTTGTTGAGTATCTGGCAAAGTGTTTCCTGTTGTTTAATAGTGCTTAATATTGTCTTTGAGGTATTGTATCCAAGTTCAATGATGAGAGAATAAAAGGCCAACTTATGAACAAAGGAAAATAAAGGTAGGTCTGAGTACTACATTTATCTTTGTAACTTTTAATAAACCAGTTAAATATCCTAAACTTTCATACCTTTTTAATAGTTTTAGACTCTGCAAAGTTATTGGATTTTGTTTTGTTGTTGGTTTATTTAGCATTCAGAGGTGTGTGTGTTTTATGGCAGGCAGGGGTGGCAGTGTCTGCCATTGATATCTTGAGATTCAGAGATAATATTAACCAACTGAGAAGAAGGGCTGTAGTTTATACTTGTTGATTCTGGTGGAATCCTGAGACCTGTCCACCTATTGCTGAGTAACAAAGCATTTCGTAACTCAGTGGCCTAAGACAAAAATAATTTACTGTTGCTCATATTCAGTTTGTCAGCTGGGGTTCAGCAGATCTGGACTGGGCTCTGCTTCTCACTACAGCTCTACAGATCAGCTGGCAGGGTAAGAGGAGGGGAGGTCTGCTTTAAGCTGCCAGTGGTGGGAGCAGATTTGTACCACATGATTCTCATCCTCCCTACCCTGGGCATGTCCTTCTCATGGCAAATGGTGAAAGTGCAAGAGAGCAAATGGAAAGGCAAAGCAAGCAACAGGACTAAGCCCAAAGTCAAGCCCCACTCACAATGAGGCCATGACAAGGATGTGAATGCAGAGAATGGGGCAGAGAATGCAGAGAATGGGGCAAAGAATTGGGACCAATGATACCACGAACTCATGTAGGAAAGAAGGAACTGGTGAGGAAGGATCCATAAGACCAAGGGAAGATTGGGATTTGAGGAAGTAGAGAAATAAGACAAGCACTCTGTAAATAGTTAAGCCTACAGGAGATCAGTGGGGTTTCTGCTATCATCTAGGCAAGGAGTCCAGGACATGGAAAAGGAATGATGACAAGAACTTCATCAATCCTTAACTTCTTCCAAGTCTGTGACCCAGTAGTAAAGAGCACTACAACCTTTTAAACAAAAGGCTATGTGTTTGTTCTTGGGGCCTGCAAAAAGGCAGCTGTAGTCTTCTTGTAGAGACTCACTCTGCATTCAGTCACAGGAAAGGACTTTACACAATTAAAATGGAGACTGGTTGAGATTAACCTCTTTTCAGATTGCTTCTGTTCTGGGCTGCTGGCCTTAGGTGGCCTTCTGGGGAGGGTAAAAGTCCTATGCAGCAGTGGAGCTCTCCCCTGCTCCATTTGTTTTCCTCCTGGTGATATATCCCTGGAACGTTTTGGAGAAGTTTAAGGATCTGTGTGAACATGAGGGAGAGGAGTAGATTCTCAAAGACTTGGTATAATTCAGATTAGATTTTCCCTCTCTCTGTGCAGAGATTTTGCTCCCTCTCACTCTTCTCCTAAAGCTGGACTCAGGAGGAGCCAGCTGGGAAACAAGCTCTTAGGGGGAAGAGAGATTATACTTTCCAGTCAGAATAGGGGGAGTTTCTGGTTCCCCACATTTCTCCACAAAGCTTAAATCTGTTTTTATCCCCAACTGTGAGTCATACTTATTGTTTGTAAGGTCTCTATTTTAAACCATTTAAAAACAAGATTTGATATATTATAAGCTCTTACCAAAATGTATAAATTTGTTAATTGGCATAATTATTTGAAAGCCCCACTTAATAGTAGAAATTTAAAGTAATCTACTAGCTACTTACATTCTCACTCTACTCTACAACCCAAAATGTAATCAGACACCCAACCCATTTTAAGAAATTAACTCTAATAGCCAGCGATGTGAGCATTTTTTCATGTGTTTTTTGGCTGCATAAATGTCTTCTTTTGAGAAGTGTCTGTTCATGTCCTTTGCCCACTTTTTGATGGGGTTGTTTTTTCCTTGTAAATTTGTTTGAGTTCATTGTAGATTCTGGATATTAGCCCTTTGTCAGATGAGTAGGTTGCGAAAATTTTCTCCCATTTTGTAGGTTGCCTGTTCACTCTGATGGTAGTTTCTTTTGCTGTGCAGAAGCTCCTGAGTTTAATTAGATCCCATTTGTCAATTTTGGGTTTTGTTGCCATTGCTTTTGGTGTTTTAGACATGAAGTCCTTGCCCATGCCTATGTCCTGAATGGTAATGCCTAGGTTTTCTTCTAGGGTTTTTATGGTTTTAGGTCTAACGTTTAAGTCTTTAATCCATCTTGAATTAATTTTTGTATAAGGTGTAAGGAAGGGATCCAGTTTCAGCTTTCTACATATGGCTAGCCAGTTTTCCCAGCACCATTTATTAAATAGGGAATCCTTTCCCCATTTCTTGTTTTTGACAGGTTTGTCAAAGATCAGATAGTTGTAGATATGCGGCATTATTTCTGAGGGCTCTGTTCGGTTCCATTGATCTATATCTCTGTTTTGGTACCAGTACCATGCTGTTTTGGTTACTGTAGCCTTAAAATGCTCACCATCACTGGTTATCAGAGAAATGCAAATCAAAACCACAATGAGATACCATCTCACACCAGTTAGAATGGCAATCATTAAAAAGTCAGGAAACAACAGGTGCTGGAGAGGATGTGGAGAACAGGAACACTTTTACACTGTTGGTGGGACTGTAAACTAGTTCAACCATTGTGGAAGTCAGTGTGGTGATTCCTCAGGGATCTAGAACTAGAAATACCATTTGACCCAGCCATCCCATTACTGGGTATATATACCCAAAGGACTATATATCATGCTGCTATAAAGACACATGCACACGTATGTTTATTGCGGCATTATTCACAATAGCAAAGACTTGGAACCAACCCAAATGTCCAACAATGATAGACTGGATTAAGAAAATGTGGCACATATACACCATGGAATACTATGCAGCCATAAAAAATGATGAGTTCATGTCCTTTGTAGGGACATGGATGAAATTGGAAATCATCATTCTCAGTAAACTATCGCAAGAACAAAACCCCAAACATCGCATATTCTCACTCACAGGTGAGAATTGAACAATGAGAACACATGGACACAGGAAGGGGAACATCACACTCTGGGGACTGTAGTGGGGTGGGGGGAGGGGGGAGGGATAGAATTAGGAGATATACCTAATGCTAAATGATGAGTTAATGCGTGCAGCACACCAGCATGGCACATGTATACATATGTAACTAACCTGCACATTGTGCACATGTACCCTAAAACTTAAAGTATAATAATAAAATTTTAAAAAATAAAGAAAAAAATAGAAATTAACTCTATGTCTAATTGGTCTATTTAAAAATTCCCAAGTTCATGAATTCATGAATGTCTTTCATGAAAGACATAGGTACTCTTGGGGAAGATAATTTTGTCATAAGTTTATGATAAGTAATGATACCACATCCAGCACAGCAGTTGCAATTAGGAATACTATTTGGTTTCATATTTAATAATCCAATATTGTTCATAATTCATCTGTTTGCAGGGACCAAACTGGTGAATTAAAGAGGAATGCAATGAAGACAATTATACCTGCATCCTTTGGATCTCAGGGTGGTGCTAAATCTGCCATTCCTTTGTGATAAAATTTTTTTAATCTTGGTGTGGGCAGAAAGGGACAGGTGGTGTGAAGTTTCAGGGGTTTCCACTTAATCTTCTCTACTACAGGACTTCTTACTGTATACATCAAGAAATGAATGTGAGGTTTCCACCAAATGCTAAATATGTCTCTTCCAGTTATCAAGTTGGAAACAGAAACATGAGCACAGTGTGGGACTGTGACCCATTGGATCCACCGTGAGGTTGGTCTGGGCCAAGATTCCATTTGCTGTCTCAGCCGCAAATGTGCCCCTGCTCTAACAGCGGTGCCACATTGGTGCTCTGAGCCCCCTGGGTATCAGCATCAACCCAAAATGTGTATCTAATAGCTCTAGAAAGATCTGGGTAAATGGTCAAAGATTTTTTTGGGGGGGAAGATTGGAGAAATAACTACTGTCTACAATTGCCATGGTGTTGCAGCATTCTTCCTCATAGGGACCTGGCCTCTCCTTCAGTAAATGGGTTCTAACCAGAGAGCCAAAAACTGATTAGTAGATTATGACTTTCTACAGAAGTGGCTGACTTCAGCCTTCTACCCAACCATTCTTGATCTCTTGATTATATATAAGCAGTACCCTTTTTGGCTGTCCATTTATTTTGTCCCTAGGAACACCATGTTCTAGCCATCTCCTTTGATATCTGTAGGTTAGGCCTCTCTGGCTGCCATTCTGAGCCTGCTGCCCATTATGGTTATTGCACCCACCTTGCTTCTGACAGTTAAGTGCTGCCACCTGACTTGTTTTTCCAGACTCCTATCATCCCCGTTGTTATTAGGGACCCAATTCTGTAACCGCATGACCTACCACCAGAACTGGCTTACAAAAGACAGCTACTACTGAGGTTTTCAATGATGCTGAAGCCCCCTCACCAGTGCATTTCTTTCTAAATGGATTGCCCTGTGGGTCCTCTTAAGAATTTGGTCATCTAGTGGTTTTCTTGCCTTATTTAGCAGATGTAACCCAGCATACCCACTTCTCTGAAATTTCTAATACCTTCTCCATTATTTGTCACAAAAGTTCCTGCATTTTTACTTCACTTTGCTTCATTGCCTTTTTCAATCTTCCAAAATGTTTCCTAGCATCAGCTTGAGTCACCTCCCAAGTCCTTGCTAGGGAATTAGCTTACAGCAGTGGTGGAGTGCCCCAAATCTCCAAGCTTTCCCTTAACAAACTTATACTCTGTTCCCTTTGGTTAGGCACTCCTAGGGTCCTCTCTTAAACACACTCTCCCAGCTTCTGCTTAGTAAGTTTTCTCTAGGTCCTGAGGTTCCTTGAACAAATAATGTCATCTTCCTTTAAGAAGGCCCAGCACTTTTCTGATTGAGCTGAGATTTGATGCTAGTTATGCATCAGGTGGCTAAGAGGGAAAGCGGGGGTATATCCTGAAGAGGACCCTTCATGGTCTTGTAAGGCCTTATTTGAAGTCTCTTTATAGTCTTCAAGCAAGGTGGAGAATGGGGGACAATCTTCAACAATGGAGAATAGGCCATTTCTTCAGGAATGGAGGGTTCAGGGGAAATTAAAGTTCGAAGTGCATATATGCAAAGATCTATTCCAAGAGTCAAAATCACATGCTTTCCCTATTAAGATCATGACTTTGGCTTAAGAGACTTGCCTAGCCTGAGAGCTCTGCCTTCTCAGAGTTTTGCACTATTGCAATCAAGTCCTGTGCCCCCACCCCATTCCAGCTGCAGGAATTGAAGCCTTCTACTCTCATGCTTTGCCTTAAAATTTTGACTAATTTATCTGAGTCTGTAATTTTCTCTCAACTACTCATTCAACTCCAAGTAACTTATAACTATTTTCCCTCATTTCTCAAATGCCTGAGACACTGCACCAGACATTCCACCCAAACCCACACCAGCTCATTACAATGGAAATCTTAGCAATCACACTGTATAGCATACCAGGGATTAATTCTCCACCTACCTCCACCAGTGGGGTCCTCATTGCCATCCAGCCAGCAAGTGAATTAACCCTAGAATCCATCTCCAATGCCAGTTTTCTTAAATTGGGTTCCTAAGCAGTGAGGACCAAGATGAAGATTCTTATACTTGATTGGGAAGGTGCTCCCAGGATAAGAGGAGTGAAGGAAGCAGGATAGGACAGGAATAGAAAACTTAAACAAGAGTGTGGTCATGGCTGAAGACTAGTTTTGGTTTGCTTCTACAGGAAAGCTCAAGTCACACCACATATCAAGCCCACTTTGAGGTAGCGGGTAGAGAACGCAGTGGGCAGGCTTTTGTACCACCGTGTCTGTTACAATTGGCTGTCCTGGGAGGTGGGGGCGTTTCCTCCCAGGAAAGGAGGCTTCTGTTTGGCTGAAGGCTAGTTCCTAGTGGAGGGGCAGCTGAGAATTATCAGCAGCCAACGCAAAGAACAGCAACCAGGAGATATAAAGAGGCCTATAAAGAGGATCTAGGTGGAGTACAAAGCTAATCCTTTACACTAATGAGTATGTACTATACGATAAGCTTTCTTTCCTTTTTTTTTTCTTCAGACAGTGTCTCACTCTGTCGCCCAGGCTGGAGTGCAGTGGCGCGATTTCGGCTCACTGCAACCTCTGCCTCCTGGGTTCAAGCAATTCCCCTGCCTCAGCCCTCCGGAGTAGCTGGGATTACAAGCGTGTGCCACCACACCTGGCTAATTTTTAGTAGAGATGAGATTTCACCATGTTGACTAGGCTGGTCTCGAACTCCTGACTTCAAGAGATCCACCTGCCTTGGGCTCCAAATGCACTGGGATTATAGGCAGACTAATGATAAGCTTTTTAAAATTGACTGTTATTTAAACTTCACAACAATTCCATGAAGAAGGTATTATGATTATCTCCATTTTAGAGACAAGGAAAATGAATCTTGAGAATTCAAGTGACTTTCTCATGGTTATACAACAAACGGCCATGTTTTCAGGTGTAATAATATCATAGATAAAAAGGCATATCTCAGTTTCTGCATGTTTTAAGTGGGTACATGCAGAACCTACCTCTGTTTATATCTTAATGTAGGGACACTAAGGTTAGCCAACTGGATTCATATCCTGGATTTTAAGTGCTTTACAATAATAGTGCCCTTAGAATTCAATTGTGAATCTTATTCCCTAAGTATTATTGATCTTACATATTGGTTCTATGTGTGTGTGTATCAACTCAGTTACTGGTAATATTTAATTAATTGAAACACTATATTTACCAATTACCTTGGATAGTCATTGTTAAAAATTACTGAGAAATTCTCCATTAAGTAATAGAAAGGCCAGAAAACAAGTCTCCATACGGGATTAATAATTTATTTGGCTTTGGGCTGTGTGTTAAGCACTTTACATCCATTTTCTCATTATGAAGTAAGTACTAGCATCACATCCCAATGCAGATAAGAAAACTGAGACTCTAGGGGGTTTGTTAACTATTTTCAAATCACTGAACTAGGAAGGGATGAGTCTGAGAATGAAACTAAAATTACTATCTGACACCAAAACTAATACTGGACATTTAACGAGAAAATGGCTTATCTTAGATTCACATATATAGACACAATTGGTGATAGAGAGATCAGTATGGGTAAAGGAAATTTTCCACCTTCTCCGCTTTCTTTCACATGAGCCAAATCTGAAGGCTATGAAGGAGATGGAAAATTTCAAAAAATACTCATTCACCCAGCACATCACTGAGCAGGAGAACATTTCTGAAACAAGAAAGAAGAATCATTAATAATGACTTGCTAAAATAAAAAGTATTTTTCTAGAGGCAGTGCCCTGAGCTGACACAGAATTGAGTGACTCCGACTCCATAGCTTGGATTAAATCATCAAATTGGGTCCTCTGGCGTAGAGGAGGATGAGGTTTTGTGCAGGGGTTTGTATCTATTACTATAGGAACCATGCCAGCCACCTGCCCTCAAGGGTGGCTTCCCCAGAATGCTACTGAGATTTTCTTTGCTTTCTTTTTCTGCTCACCACCTCCTACCACCAATGGAGAAGACAAGTGCTGAATCCCTCTGTGCTCTGTCTCCTGAGGCTACTCTGAAAAAGGAAGCAAAGCTGTCCCTCTGTTGGCAGAAGTCTACTCCTGTTGTCCTCAGATGTTACTTACCTTTCTAGACATCGATTTTCTCATTTGTGAAGTAGGAATAGTTCACTCCTTTGGATTGTTGTGGGGATGAAATTATTTTATACACATACACACACAAAATAGCATACACAACACTATTTTGTGTGTGTGCATGCACACACATACATGCATGTCTAGGACAAAAACATTTCTGAATAAGTTCAGATACTCTCCACATACCTTACTTTATTAAAAGTAGAAGAACTGAAGGAAGGGAATATTATTATCCTGTTCAAAACTCATATTGATTCTCTACAGCCTACGAGATTAAGAACAAACCCTGTCCAATATTCAAGACCTTCCTTGGTCCGGTCCCAGATTCCCTTCTCAGCTACCTTTCCCATGATGCTGCATCTCTCGCTAGTCACTGAACATGATCTGCACTTGCTGACCTTTATGCTTTTCTCATCCCTTTCTCTCTACTTGCACCAGTCTCTCTAAATTTTGCCCAAATCTTATCTACCAGTTTAGTCTCAGAATGTGGAAATTCTATACAAATCAAATTTCAGGAATAGTTATGGGTAATAGTATTTCATTCCATCAATGTAACTTATCATTTGCTGTGGGTGAAACTCCAGTTTAAGAATGTTTCTTAATGTTATCAAACCATCTGTGTATAACTTGATGGATTTCTACAAGGTACACATGCTCACATAACTACCTCCCAGATCAAGAAATAGAGTTTTAGAAATACCCAAGAAGCCTCCCTTGTGCCCCTTTCTAATCTGTACCCCCTTCTTCAAAGGTAGCTGTTGTAGTGATATATCATAGATTAGCTTTTGTATTTTTAAAAATGTTATATAAATGGAATCATATAGCATATATTCTTTTGTGTATGGATGATTTTGACTAATATGTTTATGACATGTATTCATATTGTTACATATAGCAGTTCATTATTTATCATGGCTTCATAGCATTCAGTCACATAAAAATACTACTAACCATTTTAGTGTTAACGGGCATTTTGGTTGTTTCCAATTTGGGGTTATAATGAACAATGTGATATGAACATTTTTATATTAATATTTTTGTCTACATGTGTACATGTTTTTGTGAGCTATATACAGGAGTGAAATTGCTAGGCATAGGGTATGCCTAGTTCAAATTTAGTGAATACTGCTAGTTTTCCAAAGTGGTTGTACCTGTTTACACTCCCACAGAATATAGAATTTAAGTGTTTCTGTCTTCACCAACACTCATTATTGTATGTCTTTTTCATTATAGTCATTTTAGCAGATGTATAGTGGTGCTTTATTATGGTTTTTTCATTTTCTGGATGACTAATGATTTTGAGCTCCTTTTCATGTTTACTGGATATTTAGTATTCTCTTCTGTGAACTGCCTATTCAAGTTCCTTGCCCCTTTTGCTATTGGGTTAAGACTATATAGCTTTTATGATTTCAACCCATTATTCCTGTATTGTCCCTCAGTGATTAAAATCTTACCTGTCTTATAGACTCTTTTATATAAAGCATCTGTAGAATTTCATCAGTAATTGTTTTAGAGTCCCTCAGGGAAGCCTAGAGTTGCGGCTTGAGCAGCAGGATCTCTGAATTTTGAACCTATAAGAGTTCCTCTGACATTTTATCTGACTCCAGTAAAGAAAGTTTGTTTTTTTTTAATTATGTATAGTGAGTATTGAAAATTAAAATAAATGAAATGAATGAATCCAGATATCAGTAGATAAAAAGTTTATTTCACAGACTAACCTTTTTAAAAAGATACATCAAAAAATATCGAGATGGGATTGTTCCCTTGACCTTGACTCCCTTCATGGGCGGGAACTAGGGTGGCTCGGGTCACTCAGCCTGCCACTGGCCACTCCTCACAAGAGGGAGTGTGTGAGCAAGTGAGCGCAGGAAACAGAGGGAACAAATGCTGGAACCAGCCAGTCACTCCTGTCTGGCAGAAGCAGGCTCTGTGCAGGCCCCACAGCAGCATCCAAGCCCCTGCCCTCTTGGCACCCGAGTTCTTGTCTGGCGTCCAGGAAGAATCAGGTCACACAAACGGATTGAAGGGTAGTATACACGGAGGATTTTATTGGGCAATAAGCGTGGCTCTCAGTGGGATGGGGAATTGGAAAGGAGGAGGTGCAGGAAGAAGGTGATCTTTCCCTGAAGCCACACCATCTGAAATTAACCATGTCTATCCTTAGTCTCTGATGTTCAGTTGCTGCTGCTCTGCTTGACACTCAGCCACTTGTATCCCCGATGCTCAGCAGCTTGTGTTCCTGACGCTCAGCAGATTGTATAACTCTGCCAGCTGAAATATTTTTGTGAACACAGGAAAGGGGCGTGGCAGGACAAAAAAGCAACATTTGAGTGGAAAAAACAGGGTCAGCTGTTTTCATTTAGGGCGATGTTTCCAGGCTTAAGGGTGGGGTTTGGCTGGGATCCCAGCCATTCTGGATCAATATGATAATTGACCTATAGGCAGGGGATAATGGCAAATAGGAGGCAGGACTAACTTGCATTTCCCACTTAGATGGACAGAATAGCATGTGGAGACTCACATTGTGAACTTTTGCTCCAAGAACCACTGGAGAAACATACCAGGAAAACCAAAAGAATTCACAGACCCTTTGAAAGATGCAGCTTGCTGCTGTAAACTCCAGGAGACAGCTGAAAAACTGCGAGTGCCCAAAGCGCGAGGCGGGAGAGTCTACCTCTGAACACACATCCACACTGGAGAGCCTGAAAATCCAGATCACAGGAGAAGAATTTAACCTTACCTAGAGCTGAAACGAATTTAGAAAGCTGGGAGAAATACAAAAGTAGAAGCAGCAGCATGAAGAGCCCTGTAGGCACTCCCAGGCCCCAAGAAAGCCCAGGGAACCCATTTCTGACTTTATCTCACAGAAGTCCTTGAGGAGGGCTGTCAGTGGAGTTGCGGAAGGACCACAGGGAGAAGGAAACTTCCAGCTGCTTTGTAATAATTTCAACCAAGCATGAATTTTCCAGGGCAGAATTTGGGGGTGAATGGGAAGTGCAATCACAGAAGCCATGGCGAGGAGGGGCAAAACCTGAAAATCCTGCTTGCTTTCTTAGTGGGGGGGCTTGTAGCCTGGGGCAAGTTCCCAGTCCCTGCTTACCAGCTGCCTGGATATAAACTCGGTGCTGTTGGGGGAGCATGGTGGGAGTGAGACTGGCCTTACTGGCTGTGTGGGAGCTGGGTGGGGCCTGTCACTGCGGCATCCTCCCACTTCCCTGGTGACCTGTATGACTCAGCAGAGGCAGCCATAATCCCCCTAAGAATATAACTCCATCAGCCCCATCCCCACAGCGGCCACAGCAAGCCCCGCCCAAGGAAAGTCTGAGCTCAGACACCCTAACCCTTCCCCCACCTATGGTCTTTCTCTGCCCGCTGTGGCAGCCGAAGTCATAATCTCTTGAGAGCTCCATGGCACCACCCACCACCTAAGAAACCCCAGTATTTACCTAGGCTACCCTAGGGCAAGCTTGTATCCTAGCCGAAGTCATAATCTCTTGAGAGCTCCATGGCACCACCCACCACCTAAGAAACCCCAGTATTTATCTAGGCTACCCTAGGGCAAGCTTGTATCCTAGCCGAAGTCATAATCTCTTGAGAGCTCCATGGCACCACCCACCACCTAAGAAACCCCAGTATTTATCTAGGCTACCCTAGGGCAAGCTTGTATCCTAGCCGAAGTCATAATCTCTTGAGAGCTCCATGGCACCACCCACCACCTAAGAAACCCCAGTATTTATCTAGGCTACTCTAGGGAAAGCTTGTATCCTTCCTATAATACGCAGTGGATGCTTTCTTGAAAGCACCACCTCCCGGCTGGAGGCCAACCAACACAAACCATTACAGCAACTCATAAAAGAACAACCCTCCCCAAGAAAGGAGAAAACAATAGCTAACTCCACTGCCTGTGACATCCTGGCTAACTAGAGGTCCTGAGTCTGTCCACGTGACAACTTTACTGCCAGCACAACCAGCATTCGAGAACACCAGAGCATTAAACAAAACTACAACTAAGGTCCCACACAAAGTCCACCTCACTCCCCTGCTACCACCACCAGAGCAGGTGCTGGTATCTATGGCTGAGAGACCTGAAGATGGATCACATCACAGGACTCTTTGCAGACACTCCACAGTACGAGCTCAGAGCCCAGTAGACCCGCTGGGTGGCTAGACCCAGAAGAGAAATAGCAATCACTGCAGTTTGGCTTTCAGGAAGCCCCACCGCTAGGGGAAGGGGGAGGACACCACATCAAGGAAGCACCCCGTGGGACAAAAGAATCTGGAGTGCAGCCCTTGAGTCCCAGATCTTCCCTCTGTCATAGTCTACCCAAATGAGAAAAAAAACAGATAAACAATTCTGGTAATATGACAAAACAAGGTTCTTTGACACCCCCAAAAGATCACACTAGCTCACCAGCAATGGATGCAAGCCAAGAAGAAATCTCTGAATTTCCAGAAAAAGAATTCAGAAGGCCAATTTTTTTTTCTGATAAATACAGTTTTATTTATCTCAGGATATTTCTAGGGATATTTTTATGTACCTGTTATATTTTAGCACCCATGATAGCCACACCCTAAATCTAGCTCTGAACATGCTATCAAATTAATTAAATTGTAGCAATCACTAACACGTGGGTTGACTATGTGCCAGGCATTTTACGTATATATATATATATTTTTAATTATACTTTAAGTTCTAGGGTACATGTGCACAATGTGCAGGTTTGTTACATATGTATACATGTGCCATGTTGGTGTGCTGCACCCATTAACTTGTCATTTACATTAGGTATATCTCCTAATGCTATCCCTCCCCCCTCCCCCAACCCCACAACAGGCCCCGGTGTGTGATGTTCCCCTTCCTGTGTCCAAGTGTTCTCATTGTTCAATTCCCACCTATGAGTGAGAACATGCATTGTTTTGTTTTCTGTCCTTGCGATAGTTTGCTGAGAATTATGGTTTCCAATTTCATCCATGTCCCTACAAAGGACATGAACTCATCATTTTTTATGGCTGCATTGTATTCCATGGTGTATATGTGCCACATTTTCTTAATCCAGTCTATCATTGATGGACATTTGGGTTGGTTCCAAGTCTTTGCTATTCTGAATAGTGCCAAAATAAACATATGTGTGCATGTGTCTTTATAGCAGCATGATTTATAATCCTTTGGGTATATACCCAGTAATGGGATGGCTGGGTCAAATGGTATTTCTAGTTCTAGATCCTTGAGGAATTGCCACACTGTCTTTCACATGGTTGAACTAGTTTACAGTCCCACCAACAGTGTAAAAGTGTTCCTATTTCTCCACATCCTCTCCAGCACCTGTTGTTTCCTGACTTTTTAATGATTGCCATTCTAACTGGTGTGAGATGGTATCTCATTGTGGTTTTGATTTGCATTTCTCTGATGGCAGAAGGCCAATTATTAAGCTACTCAAGGAAGCATCAGAGAAAGGTGAATACCAACTTAAAGAAATTTTTTAAATGTTGCAGGATATAGACAGACAAATCTCCAGAGAAATAGACAGCATAAATAAAAAACAATCACAACTTCTAGAAATGAAGGACACACTTAGAGAAATGCAAAATACACCAAAAAGTCAACAATAGACTCAAACAAGTAGAAGAAAGAACTTCAGAGCTCAAAGACAAGGCTTTTGAATTAACCCAATACAACAAGGACAAAGAAAAAGGAATTTAAAAAAATGAATAAAGCCTCCAAGAAGTTTGGGATTATGTTAAACGACCAAACCTAAGAATAACTGGTGTTCCCAAGGAAGAAGATAAATCTAAAAGTTTGGAAAACATATTTGAGGGAATAATTGAGGGAAATTTCTTGACCTTGCTAGAGATCTAGACATTCAAATACAAGAAGCTCAAAGGACTCCCGGGAAATTCACTGCAAAAAGATCATCACCTAGGCACACAGTCATCAGGTTATCTAAAGTCAAGATGAAGAAAAGAATCTTAAGAGCTTTGAGGCAAAAGCATCAGGTAACCTATAAAGGAAGACCTATCAGATTAACAGGAGATTTCTCAGCAGAAACCCTACAAGCTAGAAGGGATTGGGGTCCTATCTTTGGCCTCCTTAAACAAAACAATTATCAGCCAAGAATTTTGTATACAGTGAAACTAAGCTTCATAAATAAAGGAAAGATACAGTCTTTTTCAGAAAAACAAATGCTGAGAGAATTCACCACTACTAAGCCCATACTACAAGAACTGCTAAAAGGAGCTCTAAGTCTTAAAACAAATCCTTGAAATACACCAAAATAGAAGCTCCTTAAAGCATAAATCTTACAGGGCATATAAAACAATAACAAAATGAAAACAAAACAAGGTATTCAGGCAACAACTAGCATGACGAATAGAAAAGTACCTCACATCTCAATACTAACATGGAAAGTAAATGGCCTAAATGCTCCACTTAAAAGACACAGAATGGCAGAATGGATAAGAATTCACTAACCATGTATGTGCTATCTTCAAGAGACTCACCTAACAAATAAAGACTCACAAAAACTTAAAGGAGTGAAAAAAAATATTCCATGAAAATGGACACCAAAAGCAAGCAGAAGTAGCTATTCTTATATCAGAAAAAACGAACATTAAAGCAACAACAGTTTAAAAAGACAAAAAGGGACATTATATAATGATAAAATTTGTAGTCCAACAGGAAAATATTACAATCCTAAATTTATATGCACCTAACACTGGTGCTCCCAAATTTATAAAAAATTACTACTAGACCTAAGAAATGAGATAGATGGCAACACAATAATAGTGGGGATTTCAGTACTCCACTGACAGCACTAGACAGGTCATCAAGACAGAAAGTCAACAAAGAAACAATGGACTTAAACTATACATTAGAACAGGCCGGGCACAGCGGCTCACACACCTGCAATCCCAGCACTTTGGGAGGCTGAGGAGGGTGGATCACTTGAGGTCAGGAGTTCGAGACCAGCCTGGTCAATATGGTGAAATCCTGTCTCTACTAAAGATACTAAAATTTGCTGGGCATGGTGGTGCATGCCTGTAATCCTAGCTATTCAGGAGGCTGAGACAGGAGAATTGCTTGAACATGGGAGGCGAAGTTGCAGTGAGCCAAGATCACACCACTGCACTCCAGCCTGGGTGACAGAGTGAGACTCCGACTCAAAAAAAAAAATAAAAAAATTAAAATAAAATAAAAAATAAACTATACCCTAGAACAAATGCACTTAATATTTACAGAACATTCTAACAACTGCAGAATATACATTCTATTAATTAGCACATGATACATTCTCCAAAATAGACCACATGATAGGCCACAAAACAAGTCTCAATAAATATAAGAAAATTCTACCAAGTACTCTCTCAGACCACAGTGGAATAAAAATGGAAATTCTCTCCAAAAGGAAGCCTAAAAACCATGCAAATATATGGAAATTAAATAACCTGCTCTTAAATGATCATTGGATCAAAAATGAAATCAAGATGGAAATTTAAAAATTCTTTGAACTGAAAGATAATAGTGACACATCCTATCAAAACCTCTGGGAAATGGCAAAGGCAGTGCTAAGAGGAAAGTTTATATTTTTAAATGCCTACATCAAAAAGTCTAAAAGAGCACAAATAGACAATCTAAGGTCACACCTCAAGAAACTGGAGAAACAAGAACAAACCAAACCAAAACACAGCAGAAGAAAAGAAATAACAAAGATCAGAGTAGAACTAAATGAAATTGAAACAAACAAACAAAAAATACAAAAAACAAATGAAACAAAAAGCTTGTTCTTTGGAAAGATAAATAAAATTGATAGACCATTAGTGAGATTAACCAAGAAAAGAAGAGCGAAGATCCAAATAACCTCAATTAGAAACAAAACAGGAGATATCACAACTGATACCACAGAAATAGATCATTCAAGGCTACCATGAACACCTTTACGTGCATAAACTAGAAAACCTAGAGGAGATACATAAATTCCTGGAAATACACAACCCTCCTAGATTAAGCCAGCAAGAAATAGAAACTCTGACCAGACCAATAACAAGCAGCAAGATTGAAATGGTAATTTAAAAATTGACACACACACACACACACACACACACACACACACACACACACACAAAGTCCAGGACCAGATGGATTCACAGCTGGTGCTGAATTCTGTCTGATGTTCAAAGAATAGTTGGTACCAATCCTATTGACACTAGTCCACAAGATAAAGAGGGAATACTCCTTAAATTATTCTATGAAGCCAGTATCACCCTGATACCAAAACCAGGAAAGGATGTAACAGAAAAAGAAAACTACAGGCCACTATCCCTAATGAATATAGATGCAAAAATCCTTAACAAAATACTAGTGAACTGAATCCAACATGATCAAGTTGGTTTCATACCAGGGATTCAGGGATAGTTTAACATATGCAAGTCAATAAATGTGATACACCACATAAACAGAATTAAAAACAAAAATCACATTATCATCTCAATAGATGCAAAAAAAAGCATTTGACAAAACCCAGCATCCCTTTATGATTAAAACCCTCAGCAAAATTGGCATAGAAGGGACATATCTTAATGTAATAAAAGCCATTTATGACAAACCCACAGCCGACATAATACTGAATGAAGTTGAAAGCACTCCTCCTGAGAACTGGAATAAGGATGCCCACTCTCACCACTTCTAATCAACATAGTATTAGAAGTCCTAGCGAGAGCAATCAAACAAGAGAAAAAAATAAAGGGCATCCAAATTGGTAAAGAGGAAGTCAAATTGTTGCTGTCTGTGGATGATATGCTCATATACCTAGAAAATCATAAAGACTCCTCCAAAAAGCTCTTAGAACTGATAAATGAATTTAGCAAAATTTCAGGATAAAAAATTAATTTACAGAAATCAGTAGTTCTGCTATGCACCAACAGTAACCAAGCTGAGAATCAAATACAAAAGTCACCCCCTTTAATAATAGCTGAAAAAAAAAAAAACCTAGGAACATGCCTAACCAAGGAGGTGAAATACCTCTACAAGGAAAACTACAAAACACTGCTGAAAGAAATCACAGATGACACAAAACAATGGAAAAACATCCCATGCTCATGGATGGAATCAATATTATGAAAATGACCATACTGCCAAAAGGAATATACAAATTTAAAACAATTCCTATCAAAATACCATCATCATTCTTCACAGAATTAGAAAAACATCCTAAAATTCATATGGAACCAAAAGAGAAACTGCATAGCCAAAGGAAGATTAAGTAAAAAGAACAAATCTGGAGGCATCACATTACCTGACTTCAAACTACACTACAAGACTATAGTCACCAAAACAGTATGGTACTGGCATAAAAATAGACACATAGACCAATGAAACAGAATAGGGAGCCCAGAAATGAAGCCAAATACTTGCGGCCAACAGATCTTTGACAAACTAAACAAAAACATTAAGTGGAGAAGGGACACCCTATTCAACAGATGGTGCTGGGATAACTGGCAAGCCACATGTAGAAGAATGAAACTGGATCCTCATCTCTCACATTAAACAAAAATCAACTCAACATGGACCTTAAATCTTAAGACCTGAAACCATAAAAATTCTAGAATATAACAGCAGAAAAACTCTTCTAGACACTGACTTAGGCAAAGACTTCATGACCAAGAACCCAAAAGAAAATGCAACAAAAACAAAGGTAAATAGACGGGACTTAATTAAACTAAAAGGCTTCTGAAGAGCAAAAGAAATAATCAGCAGAGTAAACAGACAACTCATAGAGTGGGAGAAAATATTTGCAAACAATGCATCCGACAAAGGACTAATATCCAGAATCTACAAGGAATTCAAACAAATCAGCAAGAAAAAAACAAACAATCTCATCAAAAAGTGGCCTAAGAACATGACTAGACAATTCTCAAAAGAAGTTATAGAAGTGGCCATAGGTAAAAATGCTCAACATCTCTAATTATTAGGGAAATACAAATCAAAACCTCAATATGATACAAGCTTACTCCTAAAAGAATGGCCATAATTTTAAAAATAATAATAATAATAGATGTTGGCATGGATGTGGTGAAAAGGGAACACTTTTACACTGCTTGTGGGAAAGTAAACTAGTACAACCACTATGGAAAACTGTGTGGAGATTCCTTAAAGAACTAAAAGTTGATCTACCATTTAATCCAGCAATCCCACTACTAGATATCTACCCAGAGGAAAAGAAGTCATTATACGAAAAAGACACTTATACAAGCATGTTTATAGCAGCACAATTTGCAATTGCAAAAATATGGAACCAGTCCAAATGCCCATCAGTCAACAAGTGGATAAATAAAATGTGATATATATATATATATATATATATATATATATATCTCTGTAAACAAGCAGCCCCAGAAATATGTGTACACACCATGGAATACTACTGAGCCATAAAAAGGAATGAAATAACGGCATTTGCAGCAATCTGGATGGAAGTGGAGGCCATTATTCTAAGTGCAGTAACTCACAAACATCGTACGTTTTCACTCATAAGGGGAAGCTAAGCTATGAGGATGCAAAGATATAAGAATGACACAATGGACTTGGGGACTCAAGAGGAAAGGTGAGAGTGGGGCGAGAGATAAAAGACTACACATTGGGTACAGTGTGCACTGCTCAGGTGATGTGTACACAAAAATCTCAGAGATCACCACTAAAGAACTTGTCCATTTCATCAAATACCACCTGTTCCCCGAAAACCTACTGAAATAAAAAAAGGCTGATAAAAAATAAAAAGATACACCAGGTTAATTTTTATTTCATCAAACACTAGCAAAAAGTTTTTCAAGACCTGGGCCATGGTTTACTTATTTCTAGTAAGTGCCCACATAATATTCTAGGACAAACAAAATAAATCAAAACAAAACAAAAACCTCTGCTGAAGTCATTGAGAATCATTATAATAAGCTCCACAATTAAATACCAATCCTACTCAAGTATGTAAGGGCAAAAAAAATATGATGACTTTGAATATCTATATGTAAATAAAAAAGTAAAAGAATCAGAGCTGAAAGGAAAAAGCGTATTTATTTTCCAGGTTTCTACCTGATGAGCACAGTCTTGTATCAGGACAAGGTCTGGTATCAAAGCCAAATGCTTTTCATAGAAGACACAAGGCATAAATGAAATAGATCTAGAGAGACACATAATATTATGGCTCTGGCTATGATGAATAATGAATTTTGGACTTACTTTCCAAATGAATAACTCTAAAAATGTATAAATACATAAAGCATCAATTTTTAGATGTTGGATAAGAGGTAGCACAAGGCAGTGATCCTTAAGAAGAAAACACAGGAGGTGAGCTCAATATTCACCATAGGTTCTGCTTGAGGGCAACACAAAAGGCAGTGGTCATGCTGGATGGAGAAAACACAGACTAGAGGTTAGTAATGCTGGGGTAGCTCAAATTTGGGTACTAATGAGGCAGGAGCTCTGTAAACAAGCAGCCCCAGAAATATGTGTAGAAGTCTCCTTGGTTTTTTGGGTGAAAACTAAGTTGCACAAACATGTAGGAAGACTCTACAAGGACATGGCATGGAATCGCTGCTGGGGTTGTGGGGGCAGTGCTCTAGCTGGATGAAAATGCAAGAGCTTGCACAAAACTGGGAGATGTTGGGATTCCTACCAGCCAAAGTGGAAAGGCTTTGCTGAACACTCAACGTAAACAACTGAATGCTAGAAAGGCCACTCTTTAGGACTGAAGACCATAGCATAGAGTGAGGGCTACTCTAGATTTGCTCTAACAAAGCTTAAAGCTAAGTCACCCCAGGATCAAAATGACTCACTAGTAAGTTAACTACTTGCTAGAACAAAACTCAGTACCTTTTGAAGGAGATGGCATAATCCAGACTTTCTTTAACATAGCAATTGATACATCTAATGTATGATTAAAAAAAAACACTAAATACAAGAATAGCAAAAATAGTGTTAATTACACATACACACACCTAAATGAAAACAGATTCAAGATGACATAGATGTTTAGATTAGCAGAAAAATATATTTTAAAACAACTATTATAAATATACACAAGGATTTCAAGAAAACTATACACATAATAAGTGAGCAGATGCAGAAATCTCAGCAGAAAAATGTAAACTATAACAAAATCAAATGGAAATTATAGAATTGAGAGTACAACATCTGAAAGGAAATATGTACTTGAAGGGATTAATAGCAGATTGGATACTGTAAAAGTAAAGATTATTTACTGAAACAAGTAAATAGAAACTATTCAAACTGAATTACAAAGAAAAAAAATCAATAAGAAGAATCCCAGAGACATATGGAACAACATAAAGCAATATATACATATAACTGAAGAGAAAAGAGAGAGAGAAGAGATAGACTGGAGCAAAAAAAAATGTTTGAAAAAATAATAGCAAATATTTTTCTAAATTGTTAAAAACAAATCAATCTACAATCCAAAAATTTCAACAATCCTGAGCAAGACAAACACAAGGAAAACCATACATAGGCACATTATGTCAAACTACTGAAGACAAACAAAAGTCTTTAAAATAACCTGAAAAATATAGTCACAATACATAAAAAGGAACAATGAGAAGAATGGCAGTTGATTTTTCATCAGAAACACTGGAGGACCTGGCCAGGCATGGTGGCTCACACCTGTAATCCCAGCACTTTGGGAGACCGAGGCAGGTGGATTGCTTGAGTCTAGGAGTTCAAAATCAGCCTGGGCAACATGGTGAAACCTTGTCTACAAAAAATACAAAAATTAGCTGGACATGGTGGTACACACCTGTAGTCCCAGCGACTTGGGAGGCTCAAGTGGGAGAATTGCTTGAGCCCAGGAGGCCAAGGTTGTAGGGAGCGAAGATCATGCCACTGCACTCCAGCCTTGGCAAGAGTGAGACCCTGTGTCAAAAACAAAAACAAACAAAACAAAAACAAAAACACAATGCAAACAAAAAATGATGGTGGACCCAAGACAAAGGAACAACATGCGTAAAGTGCTGAAAAAACTCCCAAAAAACTTTCTTCCTAAAATTTCCTATGCAGGGAGAATATCCTTCAAAAGTGAATGCAAAGTACAGAAACCCATGAAGTACATTGATTCAATTCATATAATTGAAATGAAAAAAAATATGACTTAGAAAAGAAATACAACCTCAGATCTACTGTAGGGCAAGTGCTTCCCCTAGTCAATGAGATCTGCTGCCTCCTACTGGCTCTTCTCAATGTATGGGATTTACTGTTGGTTATCTCTTGCTATCCTTAAGACAAAGCTTTGGAGGCCCAGTTTCATTTCATGTAGTATTTGTTCTCACAGGAAATTCTAATGTTTCATTTGCTACTCAATTCTTGGTTGCCTCAACATATGCTTTTTTTCTATACTAGACCAAGAATAAATTATTGGATTTTTTTTATTTACTTATTGAGACAGAATCTCACTCTGTCATCCAGGCTGGAGTGCAGTGGTGCGATCTCAGCTCACTGCAACCTCCGCCTCCCAGGTTCAAGCAATTCTTCTGCCTCAGCCTCCCAAGTAGCTGGGACTACAGGTACACACCACCACGCCCTGCTAATTTTTGTTTTTAGTAAAGACAGGGTTTCACCATATTGGCCAGGCTGGTCTCAAACTCCTGACCTCCTGATTCACCCACCTCGGCCTTTCAAAGTGCTGCGATTACAGGCATGAGCCACCGTGCCCGGCTGGATTCCTTCATTTTTACATAAACAACCACGTACTGTTAAGTTCAATTACGGTTTCAGACTACAGGAAATATCTGACATAGTCTTTCTTGGGTTTTTCAGCCAAAGTTCAATTCTCTAAAAGGTACAAAAGGAAGGATATAGAACTTAGCATTATTTTTTAGAGCAAACATGCAGGGGCAAGCTTCTAGAACCCCCCCCCCTTGATTCTGATGGAGGGGAGGGGAAGGAAGCACAGATGTTGCTAAGTCCAAGTAAGTGAGGGTCATGTGAAGCTTGATTAATCCCCTCCAGTAGTTCTGTCTATAGACTAATCAGGATATGTCTTCATCTGAGTCAGGTGCATCTCATCAATCTCTGACCCAGACAATGTACAACGTCACTTCTGAGTTCAGTGCAGTGTACAGAGGCTTAGACATAATAACCATTTTTCTCCTTCAGCCACCCCCTCTCCAAGGGTGATACAGCTTGGTCTGAAAACTTTCTTGAAGTTTAAAGCTGCAGAACTACAACAAGGTCACTTACCAAAATGCTTCATGGAGTTATGCCAATAGACCCTTAAAATAGCCATGAAACCTGTTTTTTTTTCTATTTTATCTTCTTTAATAATAGTGTTTGAGAATTATGGATGTTGGCCCCATATGGAGGAAAAATGTACTTATGTTTTCTGAAATTATCGTGATTCACGAATTACATAATTTTAGGATGATAGACCTGAAAGGGACTCTGAAGCTTAGCTGTTTTAATGCCCAATTTACAAATTATAGAAAAGAGACTTAGGGACATCAGTGATTTTTCCAGGGCAAGTATCTTAGGAGCAGAATTAGGCCTAAAACTTGACTAGGAGTCCTTTCTCCAACAAGATACTATCCAAGCCACCCAGCAGATTTCATAACTGTAACATGCCAACCTCACTTCCCTATAAACATGCAGTTTTCCTCACTGATTAGCAGACAAATATCTAGTTTCCTTCTGTGGGAGTGTGGAGGGGAGCCCACTACAGGTTCATCTCAAACCAAATGTATCTTTCCATTTTTTTGTAAATTGACAATTTACAAATGCATATATTTATGGGGTACAAAGTGATATTATGATTTATGAATATAATGTGCAATAATTAAATCAAGCTAATTAACATATCTCCCCAAATTTTTTTTGTGATGAGAACATTTGAAATTTACTCTTAGCAATTTTGAAATGTAGAATACAATATTATTAACTATATTTATCATATTGTACAATAGCTCTCAAGAAAAAATAACGCTTTTTTCTCCTGAGATTTTGTACCCTTTGACCATCATCTCCACATTCTCCTCACCCTCCAGCCTCTGTAACCACCATTCTGTTCTCTGCTTCTGAGTTCAATTGTTTTGGATTCTACATGTAAGTGGGAATATGCAGTATTTATCTTTCTGTACCTGCTTATTTCACTTAGCATAATGTTTCCCAATTCCATCTATATTGTCACAAATGACAGAATCTTTAAGGCTGAAAAATATTCCATTTTGTATATATACACCACTTTTTTGTTAATCCATTCATCTGTTGATGAACATCTAGATTAATTCTATAACTTGGCTATTTTGAATAGTAGTGCAAGGAACATGAGAGTGCAGACATCTTTTTGACAAATTGATTTCAAATATTTTGAGTCAATACCCAGAGGTGGAACTGCTACGTCATATTGTAATTACATTTTTAGATTTTTGAGGAAACTTCATACAGTTTTCCATAAAGATTGTACTAATTTACATTTCTACCAGCTGTATACAAGAGGGACCCTTTTTTCCACAAATCTTCCTAACACTTGTTCTCTTTCAGCTTTTTGATAGTAGCCATTCTGACAAGTGTGAGATGATAAAGAAATTTTAATTTTAATTTTCTGAATGATGAGCAATGTTGAGCATTTTTTCATATATCTGTTGGCCATTTATATATCTTCTTTTGAGAAATGTTTATTCAGGTCCCTTGCCCATTTTTTAGTTGGGTTTTTTTTGTTTTCTTGCTATTGAGTTGAGTCCCTTACATATTTTGGATATTAGCCCCTTATTGGAAGTATAGCTTACAAATATTTTCTCCCAATCCATAGATTGTCTCTTTACACTGCTAAATATTTTCTTTGCAGTGAAGAACCTTTTTAGTTTGATACAGTCCCATTTGTCTATTTTTACTTTTGTTGCCTGAGCACTGGGGGTTAAAAAAAAGTCCAAAAAACTATTGCCCAGATCAATGTAATGTAGTTTTTCCCTTTTATTTTATTCTATATTTAGTATCCCTAGGCTGGGTACAGTGGCTCATGCCTGTAATCCCAGCACTTTGGGAGGCCAAGGTGGGCAGATCACGAGGTCAGGAGCTCAAGACCATCCTATCCAACATGGTGAAACCCCGTCTCTACTAAAATACAAAAGATTAGCTGGGCATGGTGGTGCATGCCTATAGTCCCAGCTACTTGGGAGGCTGAGGCAGGAGAATCACTCGAACTCAGGAGGCAGAGGTTGCAGTGAGCTGAGATCACGCCACTGCACTCCAGCCTGGCAACAGAGCAAGACTCCATCTCATAAAAAAAACAAAAGAAAAAAAAAAATTAGTATCCCTAATCTGAAAATCTGAAATTTGAAATGCTCCAAAATCTGAAACGTTTTTAGTTTTGGCATGACGCTCAAAGGAAATTCTCACTGGAGTATTTTGGATTTTGGATGTTTGGGTTAGGGATGCTCAACCATTAAATGTAATGCAAATATTCCAGAATAAAAAAAAAAATCCAAAACACTTCCAGTCCCAAGTATTTTGAATGAGGGATACTCAATCTGTAGTACTTTTACAATTTCGAGTCTTACATTTAAGTCTTTAATCCATTTTGAGTTGATTTTTGCATATGATGTAAGAGTCTAATTTCATTCTTCTGTATATGGATGCCCAGTTTTTACAAGACTCTTTTATTGAAGAGACTATCCTTTTCCCATTGTGTATTCTTGACTTTTTTTCTGAAAATCAATTGACCTTACATACATGTACCCATTTCTTGGGTCTCTATTCTGTTCTATTGGTCAATGTATGTATTTTTTTGGCAGTATCATGCTGTTTAAATTACCATAGCTTTGCAGTATAGTTTAAAATCAGGTATTGTGTTGCCTCCAGCTTTGTTGTTTTTGTTAGTGACTGCCTTTACTATTCAAAATTTTTCTGGTTCCATATCAGTTTTAGACTATCTTTTCTATTCTATAAAAAAATGACATTGTAATTCTGATAGGGATTGCTTCAAATCTGTATATTGCTTTGGGTAGTATGGACATTTTAACAATATTAATTCTTCCAATTGATGAATTGATTGGAAGTGGTATCTTTCCATTTGTGTCTTTGATTTTTTCATTAACATTTTATAGTTTTCAGTGTATAGGCCCTTCTCCTAGGTTAAATTTATTCCCAAGCTTTTTTTTTGGTGGCTATTGTCAATGGGATTGTTCTCTGACTTCTTTTCCAGATAGACTGTTGTTAGTGTATAGAAATGCTGATTTTTGTGTGTTGATTTTGCATCCTGCAACTTTATTTAATCTATTTATTAGTTTCAATAGTTTTTTTGAGTCTCTAGATTTTTCTATATATAAGACCATGTCATCAACAAACAGTGACAATGTCACGTTTTCCTTTTCTCTCTGGATGTCTTGTTTCTTTTTTTGCCTAATTGCTCTCGTAAAGACTTCCAGACAGGAAAAACAAGAGCTGTGAATTCCCAGGCAATTCCCTTGAACTCAAGCTGGAATCAGTGGCTCACCCTTATGAATTGGAACATGCATATTTAGGGTATGTACACAGCTGAGTTGAAGATCCAAGAAAGAGTATTCATCACTGTTTCACTGTGCATCTTTTTGATTATTAGTGAGAATGTTTTTCTATATGTTACTACATAAACATTTCCTCCACGTTTGTCATTTGTTTTCCAGTGGAGGCTCATTGGCTAAATAATTTCCAAAGGAACCCTTGAGAAATGCAGTGGAGGGCTAAAAGGGAATAAACTGAAATGTAAACTCAGAAAGGTTACTCCCATCTCCTCCACACCGTCCTTCTTAAATTTCACGCTGAGATAGAACAGTATATTCCAGCATATTTCAAATATCATCATGTAATCAATATAAGAAATTGTTGCAATATTTTCTATTCTTTTTGTCATACTAAGTCTTTGAAATCTGGTGTATATTTTACACTTACAGCACATCTCAGTGCAGATGTTAAATTTTCATCAGAAATACCTGTACTAAGATTTCATAAAATTTACAGTTGGAAAAATAGGTTTATATACCCAAATTGTCTCAAACATACTTAGAAGTTTTCCAATAACTGAATCATGTACCAAGACATCAACTCCCTTTAAAATTTGCATGTACATTTGCCAAACTAGTTCATCCTTTTAGAAAAATGGCTTTGACTTTGAAGTAAATGTATTTCATGTTCGAAGCTGTTTGTCCAAGTTAACTCACTAACTCTTATATATTAGCATCAAATTCAAAGGGATACGATATAAATAGCATCTCTAAATTTATAAATATTAACAACCTTTTCATATTTTTCTTGTGTTTGCTAATTTATATAACACTGCTGATGACAACTAAAATCTTGTGCATTTTGATTCATATTAGAGAAAATGTAAGAATCCTTATTATTGATTTTTATTATGAAAAGATTGAATTTCAATATACAGACCTGACTAGCGGGATCTTATGTGAGCTTTTCTTTTCCTTAGAGTTTCAAACTTAGCTGTTCACATGAGAAGCATAATATCAATGAGAAATCATAAATAATATACTGCCATGTTTTATCTTTGATGATTGAATATTTAGGAAGCACTCCTTCTGTTTTTAAAAAAACTGGAATAGTATAGTATATCTCTGTAAAACTCTCCTAGTACTAAACCAACATGCAACTTTTGTCCCATTCTCAACTCTCCTGTTTTTCCTTCCACCATGTTTTTGCTCTTCTCCCCTTCTCAAGGGAGAGGAATTGCTAATCCAGTTGGGTTTCAAGTCACTGATTGGACCACATTTCTTAGTGGGTGCTTCCTTCATTTTTCAATGCCATGTAGATACTCTGTCTTCCATTTCCTTTTTCTTTACAGCTAATGAACTGCCTCCTCACAGATGACTAGCCATCTTGTTCTCTCTCTCTTACTCCTTTTCACTTAGGTGGGTAAGCTGATTTAGAACTTCCTGCTTCAGGCCAGGCGCGGTGGCTCACGCCTGTAATCCCAGTACTTTGGGAAGCCGAGGTAGGCGCATCATGAGGTCAGGACTTTTTTTTTTTTGTCTGAGACGGAGTCTCACTCTGCCCCCCAGGCTGGAGTGCAGTGGCGTGATCTCGGCTCACTGCAAGCTCCGCCTCCCAGGTTCAAGCCATTCTCCTGCCTCAGCCTCCCCAGTAGCTGGGACTACAGGCACCCGCCACCATGCCTGGCTTTTTTTTTTTTTGTATTTTTAGTAGAGACGGGGTTTCACCGTGTTAGCCAGGATGGTCTCGATCTCCGAGGTCAGGAATTTGAGACCAGCCTGCCCAACATGGCAAAACCCCATCTTTACTAAAAATACAAAAAATTAGCCGGGCATGGTGGCAGGCACCTGTAATCCCAGCTACTTGGAAGGCTGAGGCAGGAGAATTGCTTGAACCCGGGAGGCGGAGGTTGCAGTGAGCCGCGCCACTGCACTCCAGCGTGGATGACAAGAGCAAAACTCCATTTCAAACAAACAAACAAAAAGAACTTCCTGCTTCAAAACATGCCTTGCCATCTTGCACTATCTTCTATCTTCCTCATTCATACACAAAGTAAAAATCCTTGGCTTGATCTCCAACATGCCACTGACTAGAAAGTGGCAAGGTCCCAAGATCTGCAGGTTTAGGGAAAAACAGATAGATCTGACGTGACCTTTAGGTTAGGCTACATGTCCCTACCCAGGTTTACCGGGGCACTAGACATATATTTAGCTAGGACTCTCAGATACAAGTGAGCAAATCTAATAGGAAGTACCTTAGGGGGTGGGGGAAATTTTATTGGCTCATATAATCAAATAATGCAAAGGACGGGAATGTAGCTATTCTTGGAGACTTACTAGAACTGAATTATTTACCATTTGGACTATATCTTGCCTCTGCTTTCCTCAGCAAGACGGCCTCCTTCTCTCAGACCAGCATCCTCTAGAAGAGTGGAGTCATGGGCACTAGCATCTTTCCACTTCAACTTCAGGTAAAAAGAGTCTTTTTTTCTTAATTTCTATTTGGAAAATCTCAAAAGGATCCTGAATGACCACATTTACATAATCTGCCCATCCCTGGCAGAGCTGGGTAAAGAAATAGTTCCCAAAAAGAAGTAGGGAATGCTGTCAGCAGGAGAAGGGAGGGGTTCTAGAGAGACAAAATAAAAAGTACACATTACTGTAATTATCAAATACTAGCCCAACTAACAACAAAGTCCTTCTGTATTACTTTGTTCCCTCTGCTTAAAACCTTTGGTAATTTTATGAAGGCAATGTGACTGGGCTGAGTCAAGATTTCTGGAATTTCTGGAATCCTGAAGTTAAAATAAATATTTCACCTGCGCTTCTAGTGCAGGTCAAGAAATGAATATAAACTTTAGAATGTTTAGGATGGTTTGGAATGCTTATGATGCATATGCTTTTTTAAAAAAAAATAACAAAAAGGTGACAAAATCTGATTATCTAATTAATTACGACTCTTTTTGTTGTCAATTAAAAGAGAAAAAATACAGACTGACTGAAGCCAAAATAAAGCTATGGGCTCACATAACTGAAAATTCCAGGGATAATTTCACATCAGACACAGTTAGGTCCTGGGGCTCAAACAGTGTTCTCAAAATCCAGTCTCCTTGTCACCATCTCTTGTCTTTGTGTTCCTCTGTCTTGGTTCCCTTCACAGATAGATTGTACCTCCACTCTGACTATATGGCTGCCTACAGCTCCAGGCTTCCACTCTATCCTCTTACCAATCCACAGTGGAAATAACTTGCATCTTTTCCTAAAGTTCCAATAAAAGTCCTAGAATTGGGTCTAATTGCTTTTGATGATCTTGGCTTGGGCTATGTCTCTGGTGGGGTGGAGTCAACCCCACTGAAACCACATGAACTCAGAGAAGGAACCTGCAATTCCCTCTGTTGAGGCAGGGAGCTTTTATTAGAGAAAGGGCAAGTGATCCCTGGGAAAATGAAAATGATCAATCTCTGATACGCAGATAATTTGGGAACAAACAAACAACCTATAATTTCCCCATCCAAATATAACTATTGTTAGTATTTTGGCAATATACTTACATTATTTTTCATATATATTTTTTACATGGTTATAATTATAGTCTACTTAAAATTTTCTCCTGAATTGTCTAACATTCTATCATATACACTTTTCATGTCTCTCTATAATTTTCCAACCATAATTTTAATGGTTACACATAAAATAACTATAATTTACTCCCAGGGACACCAAGGTTGCTTCCTTTCCTTTAAAAGCTATAAATAAAGCTGTGATAAACATCATCATGCATACAGCTTTTTCTATTGCTTAGATGATTTTAGAGTAGTTGAATTTTCAAAAAGTTGAATTACTGAGTTAAAAGGTACACATATTTATGACTTCCCAAATTTTTCCCCTTTTCCAAAAAGGATAATGCTTATTCATAATGCTATCGCAATATATAAGTGGTAATCATATCTAAAACGTTAAGTCCAAGAACACTGAAATGTTAAACTGAAGAAGGTAGTAAATTTCTCTGAGAGTAATAAAAATACTTATGAAGAGGATATTTAACCCTTTGATTCTATATCAAATTTTTCAGAAATCAGTTATATCACACTGCTCAGTCATGCAGTTGCACATTTGTTCCTTTTGGAAAGTTATGTCAATCATAGAAGAACAAAAGTTGATAAGGACATTATTAAACAAAGTAATATAAATGACATGGCATGGGATTATAAATTTCAGCCATTCTCATTTCTCTAATAGCTTCTGCACAGTGTAGATAATTAAGCATCTGGACAAAAATTTACCCACAAGAACATATGTGACAATGTTGTTAATAATAACAACAAAATGGAGACATGTCTGCTGAGCTTTAGAAGCCTATCTCTACCTGTTTGCTAAACATCTCCATCTCGATGTTGGAAGGCATTCTCAAAGTTATGTCCAAATTAGAAATTATTCTGGGGCTTAGCATAGTGTCTAGCATGTAGAAAATGCTTAAATGTCTGTCTGATGAATGAATCAATACATGAATTTTTTCCAATAAATACACTTCACTTCCTATAATCCATTGTGCTAAATTGTTTTTCATCTACCCCATTACACAAACCAGAAACCTCATCATCCTAGAGTCCACCTTTCTTCCTCCCTTTTGTTTGGTTTGTCAACAAATTCTCCTGATTCCACTTTAGAAACACCCATTGTCTCTACTCTCCAAACCATGTCCATTGTCCTAGTTCACCTCATCACCATCTCTCACTTGGATTATTACCACAGTTTCTTCCTTGGCCTCCTGCTTCTAGTCTTAGACTTCTTTTGCTTTCCTAACAATAAGCTTTCTAAAACTTAGCGCCAATTACACTACTCTTCTCAGAATCCCACAATGGCTTAGCATACACAGGGCAAAATTTGAAACCATCTAGTATGGCTAATAAGACCCTTCATATTACTTGACCCCTGCCTATCTGCTTAGCCTCACCTCTCATCTCTCCACACATCCTGACCACACCTATTCCACTTCACCCTGCAGCAATACTAAACTTACCACAGACCTCTCAATTTTTACTGGTCTTTCATACTTCTGTACCTCTGCACATGATGTCGAAACTGCCTGATTAGAATGCCCTCTCTCTCTACTTTGAGAGGTTCACAGCAAATTTTCACTTTTTCTTCAGTATTCATCTTAAGAGAAAGTCCTTTGGAAATATTAAAGAGGAGGTCAGGTGAGGACAGAATCAGCTATACATCTCTGGTGTGTAGCTATGTATAAAGGTACTGGTTGAAGCTATCAGAGTGGAAGAATTCTCGGGATGGCATGCAATGAGAGACAAGCTGTGAGCCATATTAGAATGTAGAGGAAGAAAAAACCCAAGAAAACTAAGAGGAGCACAGACAGATGCAATCTTCCAGAAGCCAAGAAAAAGAAGACTTTTAAACAGAATGAGGTAACAAAAACTGTCCGCTACAGCAGAGAAATGGAGTAAGATGATGATTTCAAAGCATTCATTGGCTTTGGTATTTAAAAGGCTTTCGTGTAATCTTAGAGCAGTTTCAGTGGAAGGTGGGATCAAAATCTGACTACAGTGGATTAGTTGAAGAAGAAATGGAGTTGACAACTGTATACTATACTTTTCTCTCCAGGGCTCAAAAGAAAAAGAAGGAAAATAAGCCATTGGGTGATGACTCGGGGGGTGGATGCTATAAAGGGATTTTTAAAAAAATAGAGAATATTAGTAAGTGCAGAGGAAGTCGGAATGATGAAAGATACAGTTCTGAGATAAAGATCCCCAAAGAGACTAAAAGGGATGAGATTAA
Organism: Pongo pygmaeus; assembly: GCF_028885625.2. Lineage (NCBI taxonomy): Eukaryota > Metazoa > Chordata > Mammalia > Primates > Hominidae > Pongo > Pongo pygmaeus. Next base: position 67,815,313 of record NC_072373.2, on the reverse strand, counting down.
GAGCACAAAGGAGGGGTGAGTCTTACACAGAAGGATCTTGGTCTCTGAGAATGCAGAAAAAGAGAAAAGGCTGGGTATGATTGTCAGTCTCCAAAGTATTCCACAAGGCCTTGTTAAAGTTTACCAAATGATCAAAAGAAGATTTCTACATACTTCACAATTTTACTTCTGGCCAATTTGGGGAAAGAGAAGCAGGGATTTAATGAAATATATGAATATGGAAAATGACAGCTCCAAGTGACTACTTGGAAAGGAAATAGGAAAAGATAATGTGAGTTTGGAAATAATACCACAGGTGATGGAAGGAGGGGAGAATAATACATGTGCTCTTTGGAGCTAGGCAAACCTGGGGGGAATGTTGTCCCTACCACATGCTAACTCTGATCTTAAGCAAGTTACTTAACCTTCTCTCAGCCTGAGTTTCTTCTTCTAAAAGCAAGGTTAATAAGCTTGTCTCATGGGGTTGGAATGAGAATTAGAAATAATATATTATAAACAGTGCAAAACACTACCTTTTCTCACCTTCCCTTCCCTCACTTCCAGGACATATCACCTGAGACATTTGTTGATTATATTTGGGAGCTCTTCATTAAGGTGTGTGCTAGAGTTTTTAAAGGGCATATCCCACATATAAAGATAGTTTACTTTAAAATATGAAAATAGAAACACAAATAGGGTGAGGCAAGAAGAGGGTGAAAAGCAGAACTCATTGCTTGTGACTGTAAAGGATAATAGTAGAAAATTTTAGAAACACTGTTTAAAGATAGTATTGATAACTATAAGATTGGTGCAAAAGTAATTGTGCTTTTCACCATTAAAAGTAATGTATCCAGCACTTTGGGAGGCTGAGGCAGGCGGATCACGAGGTCAGGAGATCGAGACCATCTTGGCTAACACAGTGAAACCCCGTCTCTACTAAAAATACAAAAAATTAGCCGGGCATGGTACGGGTGCCTGTAGTCCCAGCTACCCAGGAGGCTGAGGCAGGAGAATGGCATGAACCTGGGAGGCGGAGCTTGCAGTGAGCCTAGATCATGCCACTGCACTCCAGCCTGGGCGACAGAGCAAGACTCCGTCTCAAAAAAAAAAAAAAAAAAGAATGTATCATTCCAATGGACTGGTTTTTATTACATTTCACTTTTCTTACTTATCATGTGTCAGATATTGTGCTAGGAATTTTTAAAAATAAGTTCATACACGGTTCTCATAATGGCTCTCCAAGGAAGGTACCTTTATTCTCAACTATGTGATGAAGATACTGAGTGTTATGGATTGAATTTTGTCACCTGAAAAGTGACATGTGAAAGTCCTAACCCTCAGTACCTGAGAATGTGGACTTATTTGGAAATAGGGACATTGTAGATACAATAATTTGAGTTCATACTAGAATAGGGTGGGTTCCAAATGCAATGTGACTGGTGCCCTCATAAGAAGATGGTGAGACCCAGAACACCCTGTGAAGACAGAGCATTGGAGTGATGTATCAGCAAGCCAAGGAACACCGGGGCCTCTAGAAGTTAGGAGATGGAACAGATCCTCCTATAGAGCCTTCAAGAGAGCATGACCCTACTGACAACGATTTTGGACTTCCGGCCTCCAGAACTGTGATACAATACATTTCTGTTGTTTTAAGCCACCCAGTTTTTGGTGCTTTGTTACGTCAGCCCTAGGAAACTAACACTGAGTCTTAACGAATTCCTCACTTGTCCAGAATTGCCCAGCTAGTTTGGGATAGAGCCAATATTCAAACCCAGGGCTGCTTGGCCCCCAGATCCATGGTCTTTTTTTTTTTTTTTTTGAGACAGAGTCTCAGACTGTCGCCTGGGCTGGAGTGAAATGACGCGATCTCAGCTCACTGCAACCTCCGCCTCCCGGGTTCAAGCGATTCTCCTGCCTCAGCCTCCTGAGTAGCTGGGATTACAGGCACACACCACCACATCCGGCTAATTTTTTGTATTTTTAGTAGAGATGGGGTTTCACTATGTTGGCCAGACTGGTCTCAAACTCCTTACCTCATGATCCACCCGCCTCAGCCTCCCAAAGTGCTGGGATTACAGGCGTGAGCCACCACGCCCGGCCTCCATGGTCTTTTGATAATGCTGGGGTGAGTCAATCTTTGATTCTATTTTACTGTGATAACATGATGTAGTATCAAATATTGACTCATATCAGAAAAGTGATTCCTTATCTTCTAGTCTTTTTAATATTCTGTGAATAGTATATACTTCTTTTGTTAGAAAAATTACTGTACACTACTATAGACTTCATAAACACTGTACACTTGTTTCACTACATTTATGAAAAAATATTTTTCTTTCCTCAGTAACTAACCTTAGCTTACCATAATGTTTTTACTTTATAAACTTGAAAAAAATGACTCTTTTGTAATAAGTTTAAAACGTAAATATATTGTACAGAGACACAAAACTTTTCTTTCTTTATATCCTTATTCTATTAGCTTTTTATATCTTAACTTTTTAATTTTTAAACTTTCTTATTAAAAACAGACACAAACACACACATTAGCCTAGGCTTACACAGAGTCAGGATCATCAATGTCACTGACTTCCACCTCCACATCTTGTCCCATTGGAAGGTCTTCAGGGGCAATAACACACCCGGAGCTGTCATCTCCTATGATGACAACACTGTCTTATGGAATACCTCCTGAAAGGCCTGCCTGAGGCTGACAGTTAACTTTTTTTATAAGTAGAAGGAATGCACTCTAAAATAATGATAAAAAGTATAATACAGTAAATATATGAAGCAGTAACAGTCGTTTATTATCATTATGAAGTATTATGTATTGCACATAATCATGTGTGCTATCTTTTCATATGACTGGCAGCATGGTAGGTTTGTTTACACCAGCATCACAACAAACATGTGAGTAATACATTGCGGTACAATGTTACAAGGCTTTGTCACTAGGTGATAAGAATTTTTCAGCTCCATTATAATCTTATGGGACCAATGTCATATATGTAGTCCATCGATGATCAAAATGTCATTATGGGGCACATGACTGTAAATCTACATCTTGAGGACTGGCCTTTCTGACAGCTTTTTTTTTAGTTTTGAGGATCAAACCCTTGGGGCCATTGATTCATTGGATCATTCAGCAAATGATCAAATGGGTAATTTGCGGTACAATCTAAGCAAAGGAAAACCTGAAGATGTCCATTTCTTCAAGGAACCTCTAATCTGGAACAGCAATAAATTCTCTACGCAAAAGAGAATCACTCAAGGCAGTAAGGTAACAGCTAAAGTGCTAAAATATGGAGGGGAGAGAGCGATAACTTGTATGGTCACCACTGACCTTGCTGATGCAGAAATAAGTCATCTTTACTCTTCATTCTCTTGAATTCTCACCTACCCTGCCACCTCATCCAAAATTTGTTAATTCTATGTGCAAAACATCTTTCAAATCCACCCCTCTCTCTTCATCCTCACTGCCCCCATCCTAGTCCACATCAATGCCAGTCTTCTGATTTTTCTGTCTCTAGTCTGATCTTCTCCCAATGCACTCTGCAGAGTGACCTTTATGAAATGTAGATCTGATCATGCCACGTTCCCACTTTAAAAGCCTAAAGTGTGAACCTCTAGAGTCTTCTAGAATCTGATTTCCATTCTCTGTCCAGCTTTATTTCTTGCTGGACTACTCTATGCTTCAGCCATATTGATCAAAAATTGTTTTAGTTTCTGGAACCTATGGTGATCCTCTCACTGAGGCCTGCTATTTTCTCTTACTGGAACTCTGTCCCCTCCCCTGGGCACCCTCCCGCCTCTGGCCTAGCGAATTCCCTCCATCTTCCGGTCTCAGTTCCTCCAAGAAACCTTCTCACCTAACCCGTCCGGTCAGGGTGCTTTCCTTACCTAACACCCACTCCCTCGTTTACTTCTCTTTGGCTGGACCGAAGTTGGACAGGGCAGGGGCTAGTCTGCCTTCTCCTGGGGCCGACCCTCCCGGCCGGCACCACAGGCATTACAGGTACTGAGTGCACTCAGGCTGCGCAGACCCGCAGCTTCCTATCCCGGAGCTCACTTTCCTCTGAGGCGGGCTGGAGGCGGAGCTTGTCTGCTGGGGGTGGGGCTCAAAGCTGGGGCGGGAACACGGAGCAAAACTTAAGAGGAAGATGAGAAGCCTGGTTGGCCAGGAGGCTTATCTGTCAGGACAGGGGGCGGGGCCTTGGGGGGCCGGACCTTTGCTTACCGCGAGTGGGCGGAGCAGGATTTACCGCCGCGGCAGATCAGCGAAGATCGCTGAGCAGTGCCCGCCTTGCGGACCTCCAGGACCCGGCCGCCGCCATCCGGCAGGAAGCCGGGTGGCCTGCGGGTGTGGGGGGCGGGGCGGGCGGAGGGCACCCTACATTCGGGAGTCGGGGCGGCGCCTGGAGAGCGGAGCAGGCAGCGCCTTCCGCCCGCTGGGTGGGTCAGGCGCCGCCCCGTTGTGGTCTCGGCCGGCAGGCAGCACTTTGGGGCGCGCGGGAACCGGACGCCCGCCCGAGGAGAGAGGATCCAGGAGACCACTCCGGGCGGGATCCGCGGAGCCTGGGGCCGGACGGTTGGCCCACATTATAAGGGGGCCTGCGTTGCTTCTACCTCAAAGGCTTTAGGGTGTTTGTTAATTCCCCGCCCCCCAACCTGGGATGCTCCAGGTATTTACAGGAAGGTACCCCATAGGCTGTTTACTGGGAAGCAGAATTGGTGGACTCCGTTCGGGGATATGAGGAAAGATCCATAAGCAGAGAGAATAAAGCCTTTGCACTTACATTTTACTTCTCTTATTCCTCACCTCTACCACCTTTCCGCTTGACCCCCAATGGGCTGCAGGTCACATCATCTTGTTCTTGATATATTCAGATAATAGAAGCCCCTCAAACAACTTAGAAGCAGTCACCGCATGTCACCAAATAATAGACCACAGCTGGCATGTGAATGCTACCAGTTAGAGATGTGTAGTAGTTTGTAATTTCCTCATGAATAGTTCAAACTAGAGATTTCTAAATTATTACTAAGTTTTAGTATTAATCTAAATATTGTTAATAGATTTTTCTATTATTACTAAATGTATAATCTTTGGAGCAGAAGTTGTGGGAAAAGAAGATTTGGACAAATACCTGACAAGTTACCCAGTATTTTACCTTCTTTGAAGCAATTAAAGAGGTCTGTGTCTTGTCTTGAATAATTAATTTACTTAGGTTGCTGTTTAAAATGCTTTTAAATTTTCAAAACACATCTGTGAGGAGAAGTCTCCACATCTTCAGTTGAAAACTGGAAGAAGCAAAAGGAATAGAGTGTTTATCTTTGAAAAAAGCACACCTAACTAAATAATAAAAAATATGCAGCTGGATAGAAACTCAACCGCTTTCTTCATAGGGTTTGAAACCATAACTGAAGGAAAGGCTATCTGCCATCTCCACTTTGTCCGCCTCTTCAGTCATCTCTCATTATTCAACTTACCTTCTAGTCAGGTCAAATTACAGTTTCTCCAGACTCATATTGCTTTCATATATCTCTTTGTCTTTGTACATAATACTCCTTTACCTTCCTAATGCTTATTTTACCTTTGAAATTCAGCCAATGTATCAACTCTCCTAGAAAGTTCCAGTGTCTTTCCTCCAAGTACAGGTCTTTCCACTGTACTACCATCGAGTTCTGGGATGCTTCTCCTTGGTGGCACTTTTTATACTGTGATATAATTCTCTGTTTACTTATTCCTGTATCAGGTTGTTAGGTCAATGCCTTTATCTCAATATTCTGTAAATGTAGCATGGACGTATTGATGATGGACAGACAGGTGGGCGAGGGAATAGCTACAAGGATGGACATATACGTGGGAGAAAAGGGACGGACAAATGTATAAATAGATGTTTTAAGGTTGGGTAGGTGAGTGGATGGAACTAAATCTTGGAGAGTAAATCTTGATGAAGACTCTTGTTGGGAAACAAGAAGATATGATGAGCTCAAGGAGGTTGATGGAAAGGGGTGGGGGATAGTTGAGGATGGGTCATTGAAACCATTATTTCTTTTGGAAAAATATTGAGAAAACATGTACTAAAGTTAATAAATGCTACTTTGTGAGGAAAAGATAATATTAGTTTGATATTCTTAGTATTTAAAGTGTAAAGGACTAACATTTCCCTCTCCTATTTAGTCTCCATTTCTTTCTTAATCTCTAGTGTAAATATTATTTAAAAGTTATTTATTATAGTAAATATCGGACATTCTCATCAGTGTGATTATTCTTAAAAGTTGTCGGTGAGGCGCTATGGCTCACGCTTGTAATCCCAGCACTTTAGGAGGCCGAGGTGGGTGGATCACGAGGTCAGGAGATCAAGACCATCCTGGCCAACATGGTGAAACCCCGTCTCTACTAAAAATACAAAAATTAGCCGGGTGTGGTGGCGTGCGTTTGTAGTACCAGCTACTCAAGAGGCTGAGGCAGGAGAATCACTTGAACCCAGGAGGCGGAGGTTGCAGTGAGCCAAGATCACACCACTGTACTCCAGTCTGGGGAACAGAGCAAGACTCTGTCTCAAAAAAAAAAAAAAAAAAAAAAGTTGTCAGCCAGGCACTGTGGCTCGTTCCTGTAATCCCAACACTTTGAACAGCTGAGGCAGGCAAATCACCTGAAGTCAGGAGTTTGAGACCAGCCTGGCCAAAATGGTGAAACCCTGTCTTTACTAAAACACAAAAATTAGCTGGAAGCGGTGGCGCATGCCGGTAGTCCCAGCTACTCAGGAAGCTGAGGCTGGAGAATTGCTTGAATCCTGGAGGCAGAGGTTGCAGTGAGCCGAGATTGCACCACTGCACTCCAGTCTAGGTGACAGAGTGAAACTCCGTCTCAAAAAAAAAAAAAAAAAGTTGTCTAAAGTATTTTATTGTTGTTGCCTAAATTAATTGACTTCTGTGCTTTTGGTCCTTTAAAACACTGTTTTAATAGTTACACTTTTTTCTGTAATAATACTTTACATGTGTTAAAAGAAAAACTGTAGACGAATTAAATTTACGTTTATTTGAGCAAAGAATGACTCAGGAATCATGCATCACTGAGAACCAAAAGTTCAGAGTGCTGCACAGTGTGAGCAATGTATTTTATAGGCCCAACACAGAAGCAGAGGAGAGGAATCACCTGATTGGTTGGGCATGGTGGCTGATGCCTGTAATCCCAGCAACTCGATAGACTTACTAGGGAGGATTGCTTGAGCCCAGGAGTTTGAGGCTGCAGTGAGCTATGATCGCACCACTGCACTCCAGCCTGGGCAACAAAGCAACCCTCCTGCCCGCACCCTGACCCCATCTGCTGTACTTACTGTCAGTAAGCTTGCTTTGGGTTTATGAGATCCAATAAATATGGATTCATATCAAACTGTTTGTCTCACCTTATTCATCAGTTGACACCTATCAAAGGCATATCCCGGGCACTGTTCTGAACATGTGAGGACAAGAGCTTCAAAATGCTAAAGGCTCACAATATCACAGCAAGATGCTATTGGGAATTAAAGAGACCAGCATGTTGCTAACAAGAAAACCTGTGTATGTGATTGCAGAATGCTACAGGTGGTCTTAAAGAAGTTTTCTCATGGGCCATATTCATATTCTGTGCTTTATTCAGCTTCATATTTTTTCTCTAGCAAGGTATCATCAAGAGTTTGCAGGAGGACATTGTTATTCTTGCTGAAATTCTGTCAGCAGGACTAAGGTTATATATTATCATGCCCCTTCTGCTTCCAATAACAAATGACCTTAAAAATAGCATGGCCTGATCTATGCCAAGAAAATATCCACATTATATTTGTAATTCACACTGTTCTGAAGTTGAATTTGTGATTATTATATTGAGACTATATTAAAATAATTCCCTAGTTGTATTTATTATACTCATGAGATTTGGTGATTTATTATTAAACCTCTTAGAGTTAATTATGTTTATTGCCCCAGTCTTCTCTGAAGGAAACTTGGGAATTGTCTTTCTTATCCCTAATTAGGAAATTACAAAATGCTCTTCTGAGCACACGGGAATTGTTTTCCCTTGCTCCATGAGACTGACCCACCAGGTTTATTAAACAAAAACCTCTTTGATAACAGATAAAAATTTTAACTTTACTATTAAAATATATAAGGATATTCTATTAAATAGCAGATCAGCTTCACCCCTTCTAGTTCCTCATTTTACATTCTTGAGGGAAGAAGGGTTTTTTCCCTCTGGTTGAAAACATACTTTTAAAAAAAATAACAAAATTGCCAAGTTATAAATGTTGTATTAGTTTGCTAGGGCTATAATAATAAAGTACTATAAGCTGGATGACTTAATAAAAATTTCACCTCTCAGTTCTGGAGGCTAGAAGTCTGATATCAAGGTGTCTTAAAAGTTGGTTCCTTTTAAGGGCTGTGAGGGGGAGTCTGTTCCAGGCCTCTCCCTCTTGGCTTTGTTAATGGCCATCTTCTCCCTATGTCTCTCCACGTTGTTGTCCTTCTATTCATGTCTTTCTCTGTGCCCAAATTTATGCAATGGACTGAATGTGTCCACCCTAAAATGCATATGTTGAAATCCTAATCCCAGTGGGATAATTGGGGCTTGTGGGAGGTGATCACGTCATAAGGGTGGAGCCTCGTGATTGAAATTAGTACCTTTTATAAGAAGAGGTCCAAGAACTGCTAGCTCTCCTTCTGCCATGTCATGGTCCAATTAGAAGTCAGCAGCAGTCTGCAACCTGGAAGAGGACCTCCACCAGACCCTGACTCTGCTGGTGCCCTGATCTTAGACTTCCAAGCCTTTAGAATTGTGAGAAATAAATTTCTGTTGTTTATAAACCACCCAGTTTATGGTACTTTGTTGGAACAGCCAAATGAGTAAGACAATTTACATGAATAGACTTATGGTTCTGTGACTTGGTTTTTTCACTCAACATTTTCTAAACCTGTACTTACAGCTTTGCTTCATTCATCTTAACTGCTATTTAACATCCCATTATATTAATAAAACACAATTGATTTATGTATTCTTTTACTGATGAATATTTAAAATGTTTCCAAAGTTTTGCCATTACAAATTATGCTGCAATTAATATTCTTACATATATTTATAATCTCCTCATGTATACTTAAATTTCTTAAGGTGAGTGGTCTGCTTTACTGATTGTGTTGCCTCATCAATAAAAAAGCTTAACTGCTTATCCTCAATATGTCTCTATTTATAAATTATATAAATGTCCTATTGTATTAACATGTAATACCCATTATAAAATATAAATTTTTTCTTAAGAGATAAATACAAAGTTCTACTATTTTCTTCCCATATCCCATTTGAATTGCTAAGGGTATAAGGTATAGATATATTGATCACTACTGATATTACTATCATATCATCATCATCATACTGTATTAATATTATATCAATGTAATATTAAACATCATTATATTACTCTCCAAGAACTGTACCAATAATTTGCATTCCTTTTATCAGAGTATGAAAATTTCCATTTCTCCACATCCTTACCAACACTTGATGTAAATATGTATTTTTAACATTTTATATTGAAAAAATTTCAAACTAGCAGAAAAGTTGTTCGAATAATACAATGACATCCTGTATAACCTCCACCTAGATTCACCAATTAATAACAGTTTGCTGCACTTACCTTTTTTTCTCTTTGTCTATCTCCCTCTCTTCTTTCCTCCCTTCCCTCTGTTGTAGAAAAAGCTAGGCTTCTGTCACACAACCAGGAAAATTTAGGCATGCAGGCACATTGTAGGGTGAATAGGGCGGTGTTTATTGGGTGAAAAGGAAAAAAGGCAAGAGGAACTCTCAGCAAAGTGAGAGAGAGTCCTGCTAGCGGCCCCCCACCTTACAGATTGAATCCCAGGCCACCACACAGGAAATGAAGAGGCCAGGCTCCTCCCCATGCACGGATTTCCTCTGGCTCCACTCCCTTTCCCCAGAGCACAGGTGGCCATTATTCAGAGAGAATCAGTCAGGAAAGGGCGGGCTTTTTCCAGGACTAGCAGTCCAGTTTTTCAGCCTTCAGGCTGTTGTAGGCTTGAAGGTGGGCTTTCACCAGGGACCCTTGGCTGTCTCCTGTCTCTATCATTCCCCCTTCTAAAGAAGTACATCTAACTGCTGTTAGGGTAAGGATAAGGACAGTAAGATGATCTCAACTGCCTCCTGCTGACAGGGGGTGCTGTTTCAGGAATACCGCAGTCAGATCTCTCTCAGAGGCCTATATAATGGTTTCTGGCAAAAGGGGCCATCATCTGAGGCTCTGGATGCATGACCTTTTAGAGTTTGATGGCCTGAGGCGAGAAGAAACAAATCGGGTTGTTAGAAAATATGTATTAAAACGAAACAAGGTGAGGTAAGGACAGCTCAAAAATCCTAAGGCCTTTTACCAGTTTGCACTGGGAGAAGGAGGCCAAAAGCCCAACTGGAAAAAAAACTTTTGCCCTTGTGCCAGTATGTCAGGCTTCTGGGTTCCCTTTCCCCAAGCCCAATCCTATGCCAATGAGTTTAAGGTTTGGGAAATTAACTTTTTGCAGTTTGGAGGATGCATCCAAGGGGAGTTTCCTGTAGTACGAAGACACAATTACTTTTCAGTGAAGAGAGGACAGAGGAGGAAAAAGGAAAAAAGAAGGCAATTTTTTCAGAGGAGTCCCAGGGGTTCAGGATGCATTTGAAAGAGATACAGACTGAAGATAAATGGCTACTCATCTAGAAAGAGAGGAGCTGGTGTCCCTGCTTCCTTTCTTTCCCTGGAAAATACTCAGGGTACATGAGGGAGAGAAAGTGGGGCATTTCTCTTTGTCTCTTCCATCCTTGTATCCCCAAGTCCGGTGACCATGACAGGGTGCCACCCATGGGTGTCAAAGCAGCTTTCACCCATGTTATCAGGGGGACCAGGATGGTGTGGGAGTATCTGCTCTTACCTACATATGCCCCATCTACCCTGCTGTCAGTAGCCTTTGAATTCCTTAGACCTCACTTATACCATGGATACTAGCATGACTTTTATCCATGAAACCGGAAGCTTGGTTTAATCAGTAGGAATTAGTCATGTTCACCTGTGCTGTGCCTTTTAATTTCTGCTATTGTCTGCCTCTGGATCCCTCAGATCCCGTTTTCTTTCCTAGGGCTTTTGCCCGAGCTTGGAATTGAGTGTGTCTCTGGGGCATTGCATGGATTCCTTATCATAAGCCGAATGCTATGATGAAGATATGGGATTGAGTCCTCCTCCAACAAGGGAGAGAAAAGGACATCCAGATAATTGGTGACTATAGATATGCTTGCTAAGGTTTGGAATTCATGGGGCTTGGCTTTGGTTAGCTCTCTTGGTCTTACTTTCCCAAAAAGGAAACCTCTGGGTTATGGGCACCCTATATATTCCCATCACCTGGCAGGAATTGCAGGCTAATTGCTCAGAACTAGAATATTGATCCAGATTTTTATATCACCCATCCCTCTTGTTCCCTCTGAGCTGCAGCTGGAGATCACTGGTCGGTTTACAGGAATAAGCAGAGTTAGTCTAAAATGTAGGCAAAAATTTAAAAGCAACTAATGAGTCTAGAATTTAATGATAAATGTGTAAGTTTTAAAATATAATTTATCTTTCTTTAGTCCTAATTTCTGTTAAAAACAAATCATGATAGGACTGCATTATTTATGAAATAGATGTTAGTCTTATACTTGGCCTGATTATTTGCATAAAGTGCAACAAGAATAGTTATTTCTACATAGGCCTTTTAGATTGGCTTTGGTGGAACTGTTCCACAAGGAATCTCCAGTAAGACCTTTTAAAGCTGAGCCCAGCCATGGGTTTGTATCCTCAAATACCTGTGAGTTGGGTAAACTCTGCTCTTCTTGAGGTCCCAAGAGCATGTCGTTCCTGGGCCTGTTGGAAAGTGACATTCTTTACTCACAGCAGGTTAGGAACCATGTATGGAGACTGTGTAGACAAGGGTATGAGACCTAGTTTTATCAGCTCTGCAAGTTGAGCTTGACTCTTTAAAGGGAAGCATACCCTTCCAGTCAAAGCCTTGGTAAAACAACCAGTTTCTCTAATTGCATCCTGTTGCAAAAGAAAATGGATTCTTATTGCACTAGATGCAAACAACTATATTGCCATAAGTTAAGAATACTCACAGTTTCCAAATTCCAGAGGAACCAGGCAGAGAGAAACAAACATGCTCCAAATTTTGTTCACACCTTTCTCAATTATTAAAGGCCATAAATAGTTCAAAATAAGTTTCCATAACTCTGAAAAACAAAACAAGGATTAACAATACTCCAAGCAAAAGTAAAAAAGATTACTGAAGTTTTCTATTAGTTCAGTCCATTCAATTAGTCTTGTTTTGCTTGATATTCATGAGCATTTCAGCTCTTCATGAGTCCTGATGGAAATAATTATATTGCCATAAGTTAAGAATACTCACAGATAGTTTCCAAATTCTAGAGGAACCAGGCAGAAGGAAACAAACATGCTCCAAATTTTGTTCATGCCTTTATCAATTATTAAAGGCCATAAATAGTTTTTCCTTTATTTCAATGTTACAATCTCCAAAGTTATCAGAAACCTGTATTTGAGTGCACCTGGCAGAGGCCTATAGCTTATTATAAACCATCTTTTGAAAAAGCTCAAAGCAAGACAACACTTTTCTGAATAACAAAATGTCCAGGGTAGTTACAGTCAGAAACACAGTTGACAAAGAAGGTTGGTTATCTCTGGGGTTTACAATAACTTAATATAACAACCTTAATTAGGATTGAGAGTATATACTTTAGACATTAGAATTTTAGAAATCCCATACAATTCTGGAATATATATTAATATTATTCACTAAAATATAACCTAAAGAAGATTGAACATCATTTTGGCAAACCCATGTACCTAAACATGTCAACTAATCCCGTTTACCTCCTTTTTGAGTATTCCAGGGGCCCTCTGTAGCATCCAAAGCCAGACATCAGGAAAGACAATTTTGAAACTGAAGTTTGATTTGGGGAAGCCAGTTAAATATGTGAGAGGTTTAAAACACTTGAAGTTATGAAACAGAATTCCAGATTACCATAAGTTATTTATTTTGCCAAAATGATTCAAAAATTTAAAAAAGCAAAAACCTTTTATAACCATTTACAAATTTTGCTAAAGAGCAGATTAGTGCCTTAAGAGTATCTTGTTGTGCTTTTATTTCAATGCTCAATTTACATAAAAACCATATAATAACCTTTTGAATTTAGTTAATATGTTCACACGCAGAATTTCTTTTGCAAGATGAATTTTTAGTCTTTCCACAGCTTGTTTGAATTTTGAGTTTTATCTTATCTAATTCAAAACAATCCTTTAACCCTAAGAATTTACATTTCCACACCGTCTTATAATCTTTTATTAAAAACACATTTTACTGCTCTTACATATGTTGCATGTAAATCTATTTCCAGTAGTTTCTATTACATGTTATAATGGTAATTCCTAACAATTTTTAACTTTAATGTAAAACCTGGTAAATTGTATTAATTATGTACTAAGTGAAGCCAAGGTTTGACTCCTTCCAGCATAATTAAGGGTGTAGTTGGTTCTGTATGTCCCCAGGCCTTACCAATTGTGAGACAGGAAGTTGAGCAGTTCTCAAAAACCAAGAAAGAAGTTTATAACCCCAAAACATTTAGCAAACCTAGTATCTGACCTGCACAATCTAGTCCACCTATTTACATTTTGATGACATCTGCACTTTACCAATAATCTTTAAGGCTATTTTTACTTTTCAAAGATTAAAATCATGTGAACTGAAGGGTATCACACAGCTTTTATCTAACCTTTAAAAATTTTTTTTGATCCAAGCACTTATCCTTCTTTAAGTCAATTAATTAGAGCTTTTTTTTAATAGACATCACACTCACAACACATATGTAACTACACAGATAGGCAGAAGAAAACCCAGCAGCCATAAGAGTTTTCCTTTGCCAATCTCCTAATTGGATTATTAGCTTCTCATGTGTGCATTAAGAGTGGCAAGACAAAATGGAGAAAAAGAATTCATTTGGCTGAGAAAAAGAAACAAACATTTTTCCAGCAAAACAAGATCCAAGAAAAAAGAAAAAACATAAAGGCCTTTTAAATATACCTATAACTTGGATATCCAGTTTTAATTAAGCTGAGCATGCTCTAAGAAAATCCTTTTAACTCCCTTATTATCCTACTTTAGCCTTGCCAAGCTGCCAATATTTCTGGCTTTCAAACTTTACTAAAAGTAACCTCACAGGCGAAACCAGCAAGTCTTAATTAAGGTTATGATTTAACTGCAAGTGTGTGAGGTATTTTCAAAGAGGTAAGCAGTTCTTACAAAATTTAGAACATTTAAAGGTTACCTTTAATGTAAATGGCAATCAATAAATGGCAAAAGCCACACAGCTATCAACCTGAAAGTACTCATTCCCTAAGCCAGGATTGAATCAGCTGCCATTGTAAAGTGGCAGAGGATAAACAAAATATTGCCATGTGGTTACAGGTCATGCTCCCAGGCACATGAAAAAAGTTGGAGGCCTACAGCAAAGTTTGCTACTGACTATATAGAAAATCATGCAAAGCACACCAGATTGGCTACATCTTAAGACCAACCTCACAAATCCTTTTACATAATTAAAACTTTTCAGAGTGGCCAGGCGCAATGGTTTACACCTGTAATCCCAGCACTTTGGGAGGCTGAGGCTGGCAGATCACCAGAGGTCAGGAGTTTGAGAACAGCCTGGACAGCATGATGAAACCTTGTCTCTACTAAAAATACAAAAATTAGCCAGGCGTGGTGGTGCGTGGCTGTAATTCCAGCTACTTGGGAGGCTGAGGCAGGAGCATAGTTTGAACCTGGGAGGCGGAGGTTGCAGTGAGCTGAGATAGCACCACTGCACTCCAGCCTGAGTGTCAGAGCTAGACTGTATCTCAAAAAAAAAAAAAAACTTTGCAGAGAATATAAACAGTGATCCTTATCATTCCTGGCCTAGTAAAACATCTTCTAAAAGCAAAAAACAAAAACAAAACAAAACAACTCCTTAAAAGTTAACTGCTGACAGGGTGGAGAAAAGGAAAGAAGTTTAAAGTGCAGGGTTGGAAAGATGCCTGGGGAAAGAACCTCTTATTCTTATGCAAATGGTTCCTTTCCCCTGGGTTTGGACTGAGTCTGGCCAGCCAGCGCTTTGGGGCTGCCTTGGGGCCTGGGCAGCGGCTGTGGCTCATTCCCATTCTGTGTGACTTCACCTTACACACATGCTGCAGACACAGCCGTGCACCCCCCTGGGAGAGAAGGGGTGTGGGGAGCTGCAGCTCACCCAATCGTCCTGCACATGCCTGCCGCCATTGAGGTGGGTGTGGACCACCAGCAACATTTTAAAAGAAAAGATAGGTGCTGTTACTGTCTTGAAAAACGAAGAAAAATGCCATAGGACCAAAAGGCTCAGAAATGAAAGTGAGAGGTTTTGGGTCTGCATTTTACTTACTCTTCCTCAGATCCCACATTCTGGGCGCCAAAAATGTTATAGGAAAAAATAGGGTTCTTGTCACATAACCAGGAAAATTCAGGCACGTAGACACATTGTGGGGTGAGTAGGGCAGGGTTTATTGAGTGAAAAGAAAAAAAGGAAAGAGGAACTCTCAGCAAAGTGAGAGACAGTCCTGCTAGCAGGCCACCACCTTACAGATTGAATCCCAGGCCACCACACAGGAACTGAAGAGGCCAGGCTCCTCCCCCTTCAAATGGAATGAACTTCCCCTGGCTCCACCCCTTTCCCCAGTGCACAGGTGAGCATTATTCAGAGAGAATCAGTCAGGAAAGGGCAGGTTTCATCCATCCCGGACCAGCAGTCTGGTTTTGGAGCCTTCACGTTGTTTTAGGCTTGAAGGAGGGCTTTTGCCCGGGACCCTTGGCTGTCTCCTGCCTCTATTACATTCTTCCCTTCATACATATTTATTTTTTACTTATATAATTTTTTAATCCATTTGAGAATAAATTGCAGACATCATGACCCTTCAGTCCTAAATATTCACACATGTATTTCCCAAGAACAAAGGTATTCTCTTATGTAACCATGATAAAATTATCAAATTCAAGAAACTTACATTGATGTAGAACTATAAAATTCACCAGTTTTCCCAATTAAGTTATTTCTAGCAATTTTTTTTCTGACCCAGAACATACAATGTATTTAGCCGCCATGTTTCTTTAATCTCCTTTAATCTGGAACAGTTTTTTAGATTTTCTTTATTTTTCATGACATTGATGTATTTGAATTGTACAGGACAGTTATTTTGTTTCTTGTTCCTAAATTTGGGTTTGCTTAATGGTTTACACGTGATTTGATTGGGCTGTGCATTTTTGTCAGGAATATTATACAAGAGATGTTGTGTCCTCAGTGAATTGCATAAGGAGGTTGTGAAATTTGTGAAATGTTTGCCAATCTAATGGAAGTTAAATGGAGTTGCACTTTATTTTGGGTTTCCTTGTTTATTCCTGAGGTTGAGCATCTTTTCCCATGTTTACTGGTAATTCATGTTTCTTCTAGATTTTTTTCCTAGTCTTTGCCAATGTTTTTGATATGTTTTCCTTATTGATTTGTCTGAGTTACTTATAGATTATGGATAGTCCTCCTTTGACAAGTATATATGTCATAAATGCTCTTCCAATCTGTCACTTGTCTTTTATATTTAGTCATGTCACCCTTTATTTTACAGAACTTTAAGTTTTTAATGTGGTCTAATTCCAGCCTATTTTCCTTTATACTTCCTTTTAATGTCTTATTAAAGAAAATCATCTCCTATGCTATAAAGGTATGTAAGTTTACTTCTTACAGTTTTAACATTTTGTTATTTACACTTGGATATTTAATCTTTTATGGCATGAGGAGGAAATCTAATTTTATTTCTTTCTGTATGTATATCTTGTTGTTCCAACACCATTATTGAATAACTTGATCTTTCTCCACTGATTTGTAATGCCCGCTCTATCATATACCAAGAGCCTATATGTATGCTTGGGTCTCTTTCTGGATTTTCTAGTCTGTTTTTATGCAAATATTTGTCTAATGTTATGTCAATATAAAACTGACTCAATGAGTCTAAAATGACTTGCTGTGGCATACGTCTTACTAACTGGTCAGGCTACCGTACCTCCATGTTTCTTTTTTATTTTTTCCCTCTCAGAATTATTTTGGCCATTTATGGGATTTAACCTTTCCATGAATCTTAGAACCATTTTCTTCAAGGTCCTTAAAACATATGCATTGGAGTTTTTGTTGGGAATGCGTTGACTTTAAGTTCCAGATAATTTAATCTTTATAGTGCTGAGTCCCTCCATCTATGAGCATAAAGTTGATCTATCTTGTATTTTATAAGGTTCTATTTTGTATTCCTCAATATAATTTTATAATTTTGTCCATAAGAGTTCTGTTAATCTTTTATTGGATTTTATTCCCAACAATCACAGAGATTTTACTGTTAATGTGAATATTACTTTAATTACATTTTAAAAATTGATTATTGCTTGTACAGAAATCTATTAATTTTTATAGGGTAATCTTGTGTTTAGTTCTAATGAATTATCTGTAAATTTTCTTAGACTGTTTTTTAGGCAGTTATTTTACCTACAAATACAGTTTTGTCTCTTCCTTTTAAATTTTTATACTTCTCTGTCCTTATAGCATCAGGTAGGCCTTCAGATACAATGTTGAACAGTAATTTTCATAACAGGAGGCTCTTTCTCTTGTTTCTGACTTTAAAGCATTTCACCATTATGATGTTGGTTGTAGGTTTTTTTGTTTATTTTGTTTTGTTTTGAGACAGAGTCTCACTCTGTTGCCCAGGCTGGAGTGCAGTGACATGATCTTAGCTCACTGCAACTTCTGCCTCCCAGGTTCAAGCGATTCTCCCACCTCAGCCTTCCAAGTAGCTGGGACTGCAGGTGTGAGCCACCATACCCGGCTGATTTTTGTATTTTTGGTAGAGATGACGTTTCATCATGTTGGCCAGGCTGGTCTCAAATTCCTGACCTCAAGTGATCTGCCCGCCTTGGCTTCCCAAAATGCTGGGATTACAGGCATGAGCCACCACACCCCGTCAGTTGTAGGTTTTTGTTAGTTAGCTATGATAGACATTTTTGGTACCCAGCATCACATCCCCTCTGTCCACCTCTAATTATAGCTGCAGCTATAGCAGACATTGATGGCTTACGCTAACAGCATCTCACCTCAAGCATACGCCATGTGTCTTTCTCTTTTGCCCAGTGACTTCTCTGCAATAGCAGGCCTTCTCAGAAACCACAGGAGCCCACTCAGTCCTAGTGTGGGTACAACCTGGGAGTCCTGGGCTGGGGGTGTTAATGTTGCCTGTGGGCCTCTGTCAATCATTGGTGGATGGGAGCTTATGAATAGATGCCTCAGCCTCTAGTCTTACTTTTCTCTGATAGACAATTCTTTGTATACTCCTAGAAGTCTCAGTGGTATTGAGACCTTCTTGCTTAGAGCAGCAATCTTGATAACACACACCCTTATACTGGCTTGCCTTCCTTGCTTGTTTCATCCTCCTTGTAGCCTCATTCCTACTTCCTGGAATCATCTCCCAAAAAGAGTACTTAGTACTTTGGTCTCTGTCTTAACCTCTGTGGTCAAGAAAATCTAAAGAGGTGTCTTTTAATTTCATAGTTTCCACGAGTTTTTATTATGAATTTCTAGTGAGTTTTATTGAATACTTTTTCTATCATGTCTGTTACGATTATGCTGTTTCTTTTATTTTAATCAGTTAATGTGGTTAATTACTTCAGTAGAATTTCTTTATATTGCAACATCTTTTTATTCCTGGGATAAACCTTCCTTAGTCATTTTTTTTTGTTTCATTGTTATTTGGTTTTGAGGATTTATTTTTCCCTATTGGATTTTATTTGCTAACATTTATTTAGGATTTTTATATTTGTATTTACACGTGAGATGCAGTCATAATTTTCTTCCCTTATATCTTCCTAATCCAGTCTTATGTAAAAGTTGCCCTCTCTCATTTTATTTTCTAGGATAGTCTGTATTAGAAAAGGATTATCTATTCCTTGAAGAACAGATAGATAGATAGATAGAATTTACTTGTAAAACCATGTAAGCCTAAGTTATTTGGAGGTTGAGGGAAAGGGAATAAAATTTTAAATAATAGATTAATAATTTTTAGTGCTTATTGATTTGAAATTTTTTGTTTGTCTTGTTGTTTTGTTTTGTTTTTTGAGACAGAGTCTCACTGTGTTGCCCATGCTGGGGTGCAGTGGCATGATCTTGGTTCACCGCAACCTCCACCTCCCAGGTTCAAGCAATTCTCCTGCTTCAGCCTCCAGAAGTGGGCTTAAAGGCGGGCACCACCATGCCTGGCTAATTTTTGTATTTTTAGTAGAGATGGGGTTTCACCATGTTAGCCAGGCTGGTCTCAAACTCCTGACCTCAGGTGATCCACCTGCCTTGGCCTCCCAAAGTGCTGGGATTACAGGCATGAGCCACTGCACCTGGCTTTTTTTTTTTTTGGTTGGAGTGCAGTGGTAAGATTTCGGCTCACTGCAACCTCCACCTCCCAGGTTAAAGCAATCCTCCCACCTCAGACTCCCAAGTAGCTGGGACCAGGAGATGCCACTATGCCTGGCTAATTTTTATATTTTTTGGTAGAGACAGGGTTTCACCATGTTGGCCAGGCTGGTCTCAAACTCCTGACCTCAAGTGATCTGCCTGCCTTGGCCTCCCAATGTGCTGGGACTACAGATGTGATCCACTGTGCCTGACCTGAATGTTTTCTTTCTTTCTTTTCTCTTTTTTTGAGACAAGGTCTTGCTCTGTCACCCAGGCTAGAGTGCACTGGTGTGATCCCAGCTCACTGCAGTCTTGACCTCTCAGGCTCAAGCGATCCTCCTACCTCATGCTCCCAAGTAGCTGGGACCACAGGTGTGCGCCACCACACCTGACTAATTTTTAAATATTTTATTGAGACATTGTTTCCCCTATGATGCCCAGGCTGGTCTGAAACTCCTGGGCTCAAGTGATCCTCCTACCTCTACCTCCTAAAGTATTGGGATTATAGGCATGAGCCACCACACCTAGCTACTGGGGGAACCTGCCCCCAATATTTCAATGTAGGTTCTTTGTATTTTCCATAAGTGTCGGCCGACTGAGAAATAAAGAGAAAGAGTACAAAGAGAGGAATTTTACAGCTGGGCCACTGGGGGTGACATCACATATCAGGAGGACCGTGATGCCTGCCTGAGTCTCAGACCAGCAAGATTTTATTAAGGGTTTCAAAAGGGGAGGGGATGTAAAACAGGGAGTAGGTACAAAGATCACATGCTTAAAAGGGCAAAAAGCAGAACAAAGATCACATGCTTTTGAGGGAACAGGACAAAAGACAAAACAGAACTACTGATAAGGGTTTATGTTCAGCTATGCACATATTATCTTGATAAACATCTTAAACAACAGAAAACAGGGTTTGAGAGCAGAGAACTGGTCTGACCACAAATTTACCAGGGCAGAGTTTTTCCCCACCCTAATAAGCCTCAGGGTACTGCAAGAGACCAGGGCGTATTTCAGTCCTTATCTCAACCGAATAAGACAGGCACTCCCAGAGCGGCCATTTATAGTCCTCCCCCTAGAAATGCATTCCTTTCCCAGGGTATTAATATTAATATTCTTTGCTAGGAAAAGAATTTAGTGATATCTTTCCTACTTGCACGTCCGTTTATAGGCTCTCTGCAAGAACAAAAATATGGCTTTTCTTGCCCGACCCCGCAGGCAGTCAGACCTTATGGTTGTCTTCCCTTGTTCCCTAAAAATCGCTGTTATTCTGTTCTTTTTCAAGGTGCACTAATTTCATATTGTTCAAACACACATGTTTTACAATCAATTTGTACAGTTAACACAATTATCACAGTGGTCCTGAGGTGACGTACATCCTCAGCTTACGAAGATAACAGGATTAAGAGATTAAAGACAGGCATAAGAAATTACAAAAGTGTTATTTGGGAACGGATGTCCATATTAAAATGAAATCTTCATAATTTATGTTCCTCTGCTGCAGCTCCAGCCAGTCCCTCCGTTTGGGGTCCCTGACTTCCCGCAACACCCAGCCTGATTTGAACTTCTATATTCCCAGGGCTATTTTGATGATTTATATTATTCTGGAAACTTTTCCATTTCATTGAAGTTTTTAAATTTACAGGCACTAGGTGGTTTAGTGTATTCAAATACTATTTATTCTGTTCTGGTTCTTTTTCTTTTAGAGATGGATCTCACTGTCACCAGTCTGGAGTGCAGCGGTGCAATGATGGCTCACTGTGGCCTCGACCTCCTGGGCTCAAGTGATCCTCCTGTCTCATCCTCCTGAGTAGCTGGGACTAAAGGTGTACACCACTACACTCAGCCAATTTTTTATATTTTATTTTTTGTAGAGATGGGTCTCAATGTGTTGCTTAGGCTGGTCTCAAATTCTTGGCATCAAGTGATCCTCCTGCAGCCTTGACCTCTCAGGCTCAAAAATCCTCCTAGCCTTAGGCTCAAGTGATCCTCCTAGCCTCAAGCTACCTCGGAGGCAGGAGGATCACTTAGGCCAAGAGTTTGAGACCAGCCTGAAACTGCTGGGATTATAGACATGAACCACCATGCTTAGCCTCCCTTTTCATTTCTAATATTTTGGTGCCTTTCTCCCTTTTCCCTTTAACAGTCCTGCTAGTGCTTTCTCTTTTTGATTAGTGTCTACAAAGAACCAACTTTTCATTGTAATCCCTTTCTCTCCTGCTTGTCTTCTAGATTACTAATTTCTTCTTATTGTGACCACATCCTGGTTCAGAGGATGTATCTTCTTCTAACTGCTATTCCAGCTATGCAGCTTTGTATAAGCATCTCACAGGCTGTGAGCACAACTTTTTCTACCTAAGTTTCATTTTTATTTTATTTATACTTTGGGAACTGTACTGTCAGCCACTTCTGCCAATTCTCAGACACAGAACCCAACAAGCCTACATCTTTAGTCTCAACTACTGCGTTGTATTTCTATTTAGTTATAGTCCATGAGGGTTTTAATCTTAATTTTAAGCACAGCTATATTTTAAGTATTTTCTCTTGTTATATCTTATCTATAATTGCATTGCTATGTATTTTAGGAGTGGTGGTTAAAGTGTAAACTTCCAACACCATCTTGACTGAAGGTCAAGCAACTACTGTTCTACTTCTTTTTAGAATTAGAAACTATTGGCCACGTGTGGTGGCTCATTCCTGTAATCCCAGAACTTCCAGAACTTTGGGAGGTCAAGGCAGGCAGATCACTTGAGGCCAGGAGTTTGAGACCAGCCTGGCCAACATGGCAAAACCCCATTGCTACTAAAAATACAAGAATTATCCAGGCATGGTGGTGCATGCCTGTAATTCCAGCTACTCGGGAGGCTGAGGCCTGATTCTGCTTGGGAGAACTGCTTGAACTCAGGAGATGGAGGTTGCAGTGAGCTGAGATCACACCATGCACTCCAGCCTGGGTGACAGAGTTAAGACTCTGTCTCAAATTAAATAAATAGAAACCATTTATCTATTGAGAAAACTGTAAATAATTTTGTAGTTCCTTGAGTAGATTTTAGCAAATTCTATGAATAAAAGTTATTTTCTTTTCCTTTAGGATGTTTAAAAATTAAAATAAAGCTATGTCAAAACTGTTTAGGAAGTATGCAAGGCCAAAGGACCTTCACCAAAAAGCCAAAAACCAATACCCAGCCCAGTGACCTGAGAATGGACATAGAGGTAGCAAGGCAGTCAGATGATGCCCAGGACACAGAGAAGCCATCTTCAGATGACTCCAGCCTGAGCTCAGGAAAGATAAATCAGGAATTAAGGCTGCATATGGATATTCAGGAGGAGTACTGGCCACCCTCCTTGCTGGCTGTATCTTAGCAGTTTTCTCAGGTTGGCAGGAGCTTCTGATAGAACTTTAGTGTGAAGATGAGGAAATTTATGAAATCTGTTACCACCCACAGAGTGAAACCCCTATAGGGATCTCGGTCACTTCTAGAACCAACTTTAACCTACAGAATGAGGATGAAGGCATAGAATCATATTGTTCTGAGCACTCAGAAGAGCTTCAGGGAGAGTCTATTGAGGATGATGAAAATATGATCCTTGTTGACATTTTATGATGAAGACATAGATCTGATCTCTAGAGAAGATTGCTCTGATCAACAGCACAATTGTTGGACATCTTTTTAGGACCTCACAGGACTTCAGGAGCATAAGCAGAACCATTTAGGGGAGGATTCCTACTGTCACCCCACCTGTAGCAAGGAATTATTCTGGGCTGCCAACCTATGCATGCACAAATTGATTCACTCTGGAGACCAGCCATGTAAGGGGCCTGAAAGTGATAAAGGTTTCATCTGCACAGCAGATGTTTGGAGGCACCTGTGTAATGTGCATGAGATGGAGTGCTCCAAAATGACTATGGAAAGTGTACTGTGAGAGATCCCTAGTCGATGGTACACCAAAGCCAGCACAGTTCAGATTAACAAAACACAGGGAAGGAAGACTGCAAACCACACATCTGTCCTCTCTGCTGTAAGGGGTTTCACAAATCAAACCTGCTGTCAAGACTTAATGTGGCCCCTCAGCAGAGCAAGCCAAAAAAATGCCAAGAGTGTGGTGTGGCCTTTGTCCAGGTAGTCAGGTGAAAAAGATACCAATAAATGCACTCGAGAGTGCAGCCTTCCTACTGAGATGAGTGTGGGGGACTTTCAGTCAGCTGGCATCCCTGCAACCCTATCAGCGGATTCATTCTGGAGAGAAAGCAGTCTCCCATGCATCCTCTGCTCATGCTGTCACTCAGCCAGGGACCTTGAGGAGGCATGATGGACTCATGAAGTGGAGGGACCCTAGTGGCTGAGCTGTCAAGTTTATCTCCATCTTTTGTTTTTATGTCTATTAAGATCTATTCAATAAAACAAGTTTTCTGTCACTAACTTACTCAGTTCAGGATTCTCCTCCAGGCCCTGCCCCTCATGAATGGCTTGAAATAAATCTAAGAATGCAGTTTTTCCCCCTCAGAAATGCTGTGGTTATTTCTAGCAAGAATAAGATAGGTACTTACAGGTATAGATAATACTGTTATTAATGGCTGAAAATTAAATAAATTATTACAGTTGAGTTTATATTTGATAAGCTATATATAAATATATTTATATATATAAATTTTTATAGTTGATAAACTCAACTGTAAAAATTATTTAATTCTCAAATAAATAAGCCTTATCAAGGAGACAAGCCATTTTCATAATCTGGTGTTCTGCTTGGTTTCTTAATGACTAGTCTTTATTGAAGTTTTCCATAATTGCAATCCCTGTGATGGTTGGCATGCAGTTCTGAACGTAAATGTAGCCTTTCTTCAAGTCCATTTGCAGTCTGGTTTATCTTTGTCATTAATTATTGTACTTTTCAAAAGAAAGTATTTATTTTTCTTAAAAGCTGTGACAATACTTATTTGGATGATTTTTCGAACTACATATACCATTTATATATTCCAAGAGTAATCGTTACATTTATAAGACAGAACATGACTGATTTCCTGTATCAGTAATACATTCATTTCAGTATTTGAAGAAATTTGTTTACCCCTTTGGAGTATAAGCTGTCTTAGTTACCTTGTTTGTTTTTCTCTTTTAAAAATTATCCAAAAGATAGTCTTTGATAGGGCTTACTTTGCAAGTCTGTGTTAGCCCTTTTGCTATTATAACTGACTTTAGTTCCTGGGTTTTGGTGCTGGAGACGTGTTTGGAAGTGGAATTCAAAAGAGAATCTTCATTTTAGGCCAGTTGATGGGCTTCAGGAGGCCTGTGACTCCTTGAAATTATAACACAAAACATCAGTAATGAGGGGTTTTTGATAGGGTTCGCAGCTTTTATTGGATTCTCAAGTAGCTTGTGATTCAAGAAAAGGATCAGAAGCACTTTCATCATGAAGATTTAGGTAACAGCTGCAGATCTAATTGGTTATAGCATTTTGGAAACTCTGGAGTGATTTTCAGACTCACTCTAATTTCATCCTTATCCTTAGTTCTTTACTACTTTTCTCAGGACTGGTATATCAATACAAAAGCACCATCTTTAGTATACTTGTAATAAATGCTTTCCTTCACATTTGTAATTATACTGGCAGTAATCCTTTGCATGGTGTTTCCTTTTCTGCAAAATGGGGATAATATTATAATACTGCCCTCAAAGGACTGTGTTTTAGGCTCTGGAGAACTAGGAATTTCTCCCCTTTCTAGGAAAGACCATACATTAATTTACTTATCTTTGAATTAAGAATTGAAATATACCAAGAAAGAGAGTGACCAAAAGGGATTCATACTTACAATTCCTTATCAGATGTGATACTGGTGTCCAGATATTTCTGCCCCCTTCTCAAAGGCTCCCTCTTCTTGGGCCCTGGAGCTATTAAGGCTCACTTGGCAATGGGACAGATTACACAAGGGTACCTATGCAACAACTGGGCCTCAACCAGCCTTAGTGGGTGGCCATTGGAGAGAATGTGGCAAGAGGAAGCAGACATGTTTCCAAACCTTCTGGCAATTTACTTCAGGCAGAAATCAGGGCTTGTGGTGACACTGAGTGACTAGTCTCTTACTCATTAGGAGGAAGTTGTTCTTTATATTATTGTTTGTTATCTATTGTGGCATTACAAATTACCAACCAAAATTCAACATCTTAAAAAAAAACAAGCATTTATTATTTTACACAGTTTCCAAGGATCAGTAATTTGAGAGCCACTTAGCTGCACAGTTCTGGCTGTTGGTCTTTCATGAGGTTTCAATCAAGTAGTCAGCCAGGTCTCTAGTCAATTGAACTCTTAACTGGGGATAGAGGATCCATTTACAAGCTCACTGATGTGGCTGTTGGTGGAACACCCAGTTCCTCACCACAGGGCCTCTCTACAAGGCTACTCACGACATGGTGGCTGTCTTCTGCCAGAGCAAGTGAATGAGGGAAAAAGAGAGAGAAAGAAAAACAAAGTATCTTATGGAAGCCACAGTACTTTTTATGCCTAGCCTCCAAAGTCACACACCATCACTTCTGCTTTATTCTGTCCATTAGAACTGAGTCACTAAGTCCAGCCCACACTAAAAGGGAAGGAAACTAGGCTCCACTCTCGAAGGGAGGTATGTCAAAGAATTTGTGAACACATTTTTAAAGCCACCACAGTGATGATGAAAAATAAAAATGTAAGCAGGCATAACTTCTAACCAAAAGGCAAGAAATTTGCTACATATTCTCCTTGTTGCAGACAGGCAGCCTATTCTTAGAGAGGACACATAGAGCTTATTGACCTTTGCTTAACAATAACAGACAATAGCATGACCTATTAATCTTGATTGCATTCCTGGAAAGGAAAATTGTTGCAGACCCCATGTGGGAATATTTTTCAAGGACCTTTCATAACAGATTATTGTAGGTATTAATTGAGATAATGAATGTAGTCCCCAATCCCTAAAAAGTGTTCACTAAATGGTAGCTATTTTTATCCTTTCACCAAGCCTTATTAACGCCACCCCTGAAATCTCTGGCAACTTCTCATCTTACCTCTGTCCCCACTTGTCCTTGACTTCATCTGAACTACCACAAGAGATTCCCTGTATCCCTGTTTTTGGCCTCCTCCATGTATTCTTTGTTTTTAGCAAGAGGTGTTTTCCTTTAAATCTTAGTGATAACTTATATTTTATAGCAGTTCTATTCATCTGCTGAACCAATCTGCCAAGTTCCTGACACTCCTAAACAGTGAAACTCTGAACCAATTTGACTGAAAGTTGTAGGGTGGGGGTGGTTAAGGAGAAAAATGAGGAGGAGAGAGAGAGAGATAAAAACATTATCTAGACAGTGGAAACATTGTACTGGCATGGTTTAATGCAGAATGGAAAGAGGGAAATTGATGTTAAAAATGAGCTTTCCTGTCAACTTAAACAGCTGCCCTCTTCTGGTTTGATGAAACATTGAGTCACTCCATCTTTGGCAATATGTTCATGGGTCATTGAGTTTGTAGTTCGTATTCTAGTTCTGAGTCTAGCAATGACATCTGCTTGAGTGTTCTGGCAATTAAACTAATGCTTTACACAAAATTTTCTTCCAAGCAAGATTCTTTAAGCTCTAGTTGGAATTCCTGGGTGATCTATTGTGTTCATATCAGGTTAATATAGCTTTTCAACGTGCATGCATTTAGAGTATAGAGTGTGTAAATGTTGACTGCCAAGATTAACTGCTGGTATATTTTTCTGTGTAAGGCACAGGCACAGAATGTTTCTTTAGCCAGTGATATGAAACAACAGTGGGCCTTCAAGGAAGTATTACTCCTTTAACTCCAATTTATTCCCCCTGGCTAGGTTATTGACAGTTTCCAAGGCATTAATGATTAAGAGCTGCCAACCCAGACTCTCCCAGATCCATTAAGTCATTCACAGGTCTTTGTTCCTGAGTCATGCCACGATTTCTGCTGTGCTGTGTTTCAATTTTTATCATCGTTTGAATTGAATTTATTGTCATCCACTTTAAAAATGCACATCAACAACTCCATTCCAAACAGAGGCAGTTGGCCCTGTGAACAGTCTCTGGAGCAAGCATGTCTAAATGTCACATCATTACTATGCCAGCCACTTTCTAGCTGTGGTATCTTTCTCCCTTGATTTTCTAATCTTAAAAAAATGGGGATAAGAATCACCATAAGTTTGCTTTAAAAAACAGTTAACATATATAAAACATTTAGAACAGTTCCTGGCGCAAACTGAACACGATGTAAGTGTTGGCTATTATCATTATGGTCTAAAGAATACAAGTCATGAGCACTATAGACTGGTGAACCCATCAGGGGAATTTTTATTAAGTGGAAACTTATAAATGAACATTTTTACTGGGTATAGTCAAATTAATTTTGGCAACCTGTACTGTGGAAACAGCATTAACCCAGAGAGAAGCTTTAAGTTCTTTTTGTCACAAAGAAGGCCCTGCCCCTATTTTATTTTATTTATTTATTTTGAGATAGCATCTCACTCTGTCACTCAGGCTGAATTGCAGTGGCATGATCACAGCTCACTGCGGCCACCACCTCTTAGGCTCAAGTAATCCTCTTGCCTCAGCTTCCCCAGTAGCTGGGACTATGTGTGTGTGCCACCACGCCTAGCTCATTTTTTTTATTGTTGTTTTTTGAGATGGAGTTTCACTCTTGTCACCCTGGCTGGAGTGCAATGGTACGACCTTGGCTCACTGCAACCTCCGCCTCCTGGGTTCAAGCGATTCTCCTGCCTCAGCCTCCCGAGTAGCTGAGATTACAGGCGCCTGCCACCATGCTCAGCTAATTTTTGTAATTTTAGTAGAGATGGGGTTTTACCACGTTGGCCAGGCTGATCTTGAATTCCTGACCTCAGGTGATTCACCCGCCTCAGCCTCCCAAAGTGCTGGGATTACAGGCATGAGCCACCGCACCTGGCCAATCTGGCTCATTTTTAAATTTTTTTTAAAGGGATGGGGGTGTCACTATGTTGCCCAGGCTGGTCTCAAACTCCTGGGATCAAGCAATCCTCCCACCTCAGCTTCCCAAAATGCTGGGATTACAGGAATGAGCCACCACACCTGGCTTTACCCTGATTTTTAATTACACAATAGAGAAATAAGATTGTCTGCTGTGATGTACAGTAGGTTTTTTTTTTTTTTTTTTTTTTGTTTTTTTATTTTTTTTTATTTTTTTAATTTCTGAAGTATTTATTGATCATTCTTGGGTGTTTCTCGGAGAGGGGGATATGGCAGGGTCATAGGATAATAGTGGAGAGAAGGTCAGGAGATAAACACATGAACAAAGGTCTCTGGTTTTCCTAGGCAGAGGACCCTGCGGCCTTCTGCAGTGTTTGTGCCCCTGAGTACTTGAGATTAGGGAGTGGTGATGACTCTTAAAGAGCATGCTGCCTTCAAGCATCTGTTTAACAAAGCACATCTTGCACCACCCTTAATCCATTTAACCCTGAGTTGACACAGCACATGTTTCAGAGAGCAGGGGGCTGGGGGAAAGGCCATAGATCAACAGCATCCCAAGGCAGAAGAATTTCTCCTAGTCAGAACAAAATGGAGTCTCCTATGCCCACCCCTTTCTACACAGACACAGCAACAATCTGATCTCTCCTTCCTTTCCCCACACTTCCTCCCCTTCTCTTCAACAAAACCGCCATCGTCCTCATGGCCCGCTCCCGATGGTCGCTGTCTCTTCGGAGCTGTTGGGTACACCTCCCAGACAGGGCAGCCGGGCAGAGGCGCTCCTCACCTCCCAGACAGGGCGGCTGGGCAGAGGCGCCCCTCGCTTCCCAGACGGGGCCGCCCGGGCAGAGGCGCTCCTCTCCTCCCAGACGGGGCGGCCGGGCAGAGGCGCTCCTCACTTCCCCGACGGGGCCGCCCGGGCAGAGGCGCTCCTCGCTTCCCAGACGGGGCCGCCCGGGCAGAGGCGCTCCTCAGTTCCTCCCAGACCGGGTGGCAGCCGGGCAGAGGCGCTCCTCACCTCCCAGACGGGGCGGCCGGGCAGAGGCGCTCCTCACTTCCCTGACGGGGCGGCCGATCAGAGGCGCTCCTCACTGGGGCGGCCGAGCAGAGGCGCTCCTCACTTCCCAGAGGGGGCGGCCGGGCAGAGGCGCTCCTCACTTCCCAGACGGGGCGGCCGGGCAGAGACGCTCCTCACTTCCTCCCAGATGGGGTGGCGGCCAGGCAGAGGCGCTCCTCACCTCCCAGACAGGGCGGCCGGGCAGAGGCGCTCCTCACTTCCCAGACTGGGCGGCCGGGCAGAGGAGCTCCTCACCTCCTAGACGGGGCGACCAGGCAGAGGCGCTCCTCACTTCCCAGACGGTGTGGCGGCTGGGCAGAGGTGCTCCTCCCTTCCCAGATGGGGCAGCCAGGCAGAGGCGCTCCTCACTTCCCAGTCGGTGTGGCGGCCGGGCAGAGGTGCTCCTCCGTTCCCAGATGGGGCAGCCAGGCAGAGGCGCTCCTCACTTCCCAGACGGTGTGGCGGCCGGGCAGAGGTGCTCCTCCCTTCCCAGATGGGGCAGCCAGGCAGAGGCGCTCCTCACTTCCTCCCAGAAGGGGTGGCGGCCAGGCAGAGGCGCTCCTCACTTCCCAGAGGGGGCGGCCGGGCAGAGGTGCTCCTCACTTCCTCCCAGACGGGGTGGCGGCCAGGCAGAGGCGCTCCTCACCTCCCAGACGGAGTGGTCAGGCAGAGGCGCTCCTCACTTCCCATATGGGGTGGCGGCCGGGCAGAGGCGCTCCTCACTTCCCAGATGGGGCAGCCGGGCAGAGGTGCTCCTCACTTCCTCCCAGACGGGGTGGCAGCCGGGCAGAGGCGCTCCTCACCTCCCAGACGGAGTGGTCAGGCAGAGGCGCTCCTCACCTCCCAGAGTGGGCGGCCGGGCAGAGGTGCTCCTCACTTCCTCCCAGACGGGGTGGCGGCCAGGCAGAGGCGCTCCTCACCTCCCAGACGGAGTGGTCAGGCAGAGGCGCTCCTCACTTCCCATATGGGGTGGCGGCCGGGCAGAGGCGCTCCTCACTTCCCAGATGGGGCAGCCGGGCAGAGGTGCTCCTCACTTCCTCCCAGACGGGGTGGCAGCCGGGCAGAGGCGCTCCTCACCTCCCAGACGGGGTGGCCGGGCAGAGGCGCTCCTCCCTTCCCAGACGGAGTGGCCAGGCAGAGGCGCTCCTCACCTCCCAGAGTGGGCGGCCGGGCAGAGGTGCTCCTCACTTCCTCCCAGACGGGGTGGCGGCCAGGCAGAGGCGCTCCTCACCTCCCAGACGGGGCGGCCGGGCAGAGGCACTCCTCACCTCCCAGACGGGGCGGCCGGGCAGAGGTGCTCCTCACTTCCTCCCAGACGGGGTGGCGGCCAGGCAGAGGCGCTCCTCACCTCTCAGACGGGGCGGCCGGGCAGAGGTGCTCCTCACTTCCTCCCAGACGGGGTGGCGGCCAGGCAGAGGCGCTCCTCACCTCTCAGACGGGGCGGCCGGGCAGAGGTGCTCCTCACTTCCTCCCAGACGGGGTGGCGGCCAGGCAGAGGCACTCCTCACCTCCCAGAGTGGGCGGCCGGGCAGAGGCGCTCCTCACTTCCCAGAGTGGGCGGCCGGGCAGAGGCGCTCCTCACTTCCCAGAGTGGGCGGCCGGGCAGAGGCGCTCCTCACTTCCCATAGGGGGCGGCAGCCGGGCAGAGGCGCTCCTCACTTCCCAGATGGGGCAGCTGGGCAGAGGTGCTCCTCACTTCCTCCCAGACGGGGTGGCGGCCAGGCAGAGGCGCTCCTCACCTCCCAGACGGGGCGGCCGGGCAGAGGCACTCCTCACCTCCCAGACGGGGCGGCTGGGCAGAGGCACTCCTCACCTCCCAGACGGGGCGGCCGGGCAGAGGCACTCCTCACCTCCCAGACGGGGCGGCTGGGCAGAGGCGCTCCTCACCTCCCAGAAGGGGCGGCTGGGCAGAGGCGCTCCTCACTGCCCATATGGGGTGGCAGCCGGGCAGAGGCGCTCCTCACTTCCCAGACGGGGTGGCGGCCAGGTAGAGGCGCTCCTCACTTCCCAGATAGGGCAACAGGGCAGAGGCGCTCCTCACTTCCTCCCAGACGGGGCGGCCGGGCAGAGGTGCTCCTCATCTCCCAGACGGGGCAGCCAGGCAGAGGCGCTCCTCACTTCCTCCCAGACGGGGTGGCAGCCGGGCAGAGGCGCTCCTCACATCCCAGATGATGGGCGGCCAGGCAGAGGCGCTCCTCACTTCCCAGATAGGGCGGCCGGGCAGACGGGCTCCTCACATCCCAGACGATGGGCGGCCAGGCAGAGACGCTCCTCACTTCCTAGACGGGGTGGCGGTGGGGCAGAGGCTGTAATCTTAGCACTTTAAGAGGCCAAGGCAGGAGGCTGGTAGGTGGAGGTTGCAGAGAGCCGAGATCACACCACTGCACTCCAGCCTGAGCACCATTGAGCATTGAGTTAGCGAGACTCCGTCTGCAATCCCAGCACCTCGGGAGGCCGAGGCAGGCAGATCACTCGAGGCCAGGAGCTGGAGACCAGCCCGGTCAACACGGCGAAACCCCGTCTCCACCAAAAATACAAAAACCATTCAGGCGTGGCGGCGCGCGCCTGCAATCCCAGGCACTCGGCAGGCCAAGGCAGGAGAGTCACAGGAGCCCGAGGCAGGGAGGTTGCAGCAAGCCGAGATCCCGGCAGTACAGTCCAGCTTCGGCAACAGAGGGAGACCGAAAAAAGAAGGAGAGGGAGACCGAAAAAAGAGGGGAGAGGGAGAGGGAGAGGGAGAGGGAGAGGGAGAGGGAGAGGGAGAGGGAGAGGGAGAGGGAGAGGGAGAGGGAGAGGGAGAGGGAGAGGGAGAGGGAGAGGGAGAGGGAGAGGGAGAGGGAGAGGGAGAGGGAGAGGGAGAGGGAGAGGGAGAGGGAGAGGGAGAGGGAGAGGGAGAGGGAGAGGGAGAGGGAGAGGGAGAGGGAGAGGGAGAGGGAGAGGGAGAGGGAGAGGGAGAGGGAGAGGGAGAGGGAGAGGGAGAGGGAGAGGGAGAGGGAGAGGGAGAGGGAGAGGGAGAGGGAGAGGGAGAGGGAGAGGGAGAGGGAGAGGGAGAGGGAGAGGGAGAGGGAGAGGGAGAGGGAGAGGGAGAGGGAGAGGGAGAGGGAGAGCGAGAGCTACAGTAGGTTAATAGAAAACCAGAAAGTAGCTCAGCATAATTTGGGGCACAAATGCAAGACAGAATAACCTGTCTTCAAGCATTGATTCTTCTCCAAAGATATGATTCAACTACCCCCACTTTGAATGGCAGACTCTACTGGGCAGAATTTGTCCCAAGCCACCTCACAGCTGGTTGGCTTCTCTTTTGTCCACTCCATGTACTGTTGCCTTCTACTTGTGTACCACTGTCTGGTCCAGTGATCTGTGACTACTGGTTCCAATGAGATTCCTTTCTTCTCTAATACCTACTCAGCATGACCCTTGCAGTTGATGCGAGAAAAGACTGGTTGGGACAATTTTCCTTAAAATCTGAGTTGTTTTGCGATAGGCCTGAAGGACTAATGAACTTCTCTTGGACCTATTCAGTACATTCTACCCCTTATATTCCAGAAACATAGTATACAGCACCAAAGATACCCAGCACAAGCAAATCCAGCGTTTCTGCCTATTAACAAGTATGCTCACTCCTTCTCCAAAGATATGCCCATGTGGAAGCCATACCTAGATACCACACTGCAGACCTTTATCAGTATTCAAGGTTAGGGTTCAGCAAGTTATATGGTTAACAAACAGCCCAGGTGACTCCTATGCAACCAGGTTTTGGTGAACAACTCCATAAAAATTGTAAAACAAAACCAAATTTTTTAATTTGTAAAAACTATACTAATGACCATCTTCAAGAAAGGATACAATGAAAAGGAGTAATCCTTCAGTCTTCAAATATTTTATTGATTATCTAGAAAAAAAAGTTAGCTTTTGCTCTCTTCATAGTCACAAGCTCATCTTGTGACTTTTCTACCAATTTAAAGCTCTTGCATTCAGCCAAAGTTTCCGTCATATAGTAGGATCACTCTAACTTTTACCTACTGCTATCACTTCTATTTTGCCAATGCAGATGCAGAAACTGAAGCCCAAGGTCACATCAACAGTAAAGGATGGGGATGGACTCTTTTATTAAAGTTACCTTTGTCAAACAAGACACAAGACTATCTAGCTATCTAGCTCTCTCTCTTACTTCTCTTTGGCGCCCCCATGTGTCATGAGAATGCTATTTAGAGGTCACACCCTAGCTCCAAATCAGGCGGAAACCAAGAGAAATTCAGATTTGGCATTCTTTGGTGGCAATTTTAGGAATATACTAAAGGTACTCCCCCAAAAAGGGAACTATACCTTCTTATGGGATATCTTATTTAACTTCAGTAAGATGAGAAGTGCCGTTTGCCTACGTGCACCAAGGACATCTGTGGAGTCACAGATTCCTCACAGTTGAGGTTCAGCTAAGAACTACTGACTTTATAAAGATCACTATATGCATCAATACACTTTGAAGAATGACTGTTAGTAATGCAAACTTTGAAATAACCTCATTAGATGACTGAGCACGTAGGCTTCCATACCCGGAAGGCTTTAATTATTTTGAAATGCAGACAAGCCAATGGCACTTGGGCAAAGGGTGTTTTATTCACTTCAAGTCAAGACTAATGATTCAGACAAATTTAAATGAACCCAAAAGGTTTCATGAACCATAGTCAAGGCTTTGTGGAGAAATTATATATGTCTCTCTGTAAATGGGCCAACTGCTTTGTAAATATCACATATGACTTAAGCCCTCAGAGTACAAACAGGAAAAGAGGCAGCCAGAGAGAAGGCACACATGAATTTATATGAATTTTGTGGGTGAGACTCGGGTTAGATCTACTTACTAAATTCCACTATAAAGAAGAATGGGCTTCTTTTTCAGATGCTAAGGCTGTCCTGAACTTCTAGAATAACTGGAATATGACATAAACCACCTTCTCTAAGATAAAGGCCTTCTCCACTTCAAAGCCAAGACTCATAAAGATATATCCTAAGGGTAAAGCCATTTCTGCAGTCAAGTGAAATGATGGGATGTTGGACTGGGTTTGAGTTCCTCCCAAAAAGTCGTTGCTTTGGGGGAGTTCATCATAGGGACCACTTCTGGGGATTCCTTTATTTATATAAAAACCAAAAAGCATCTTTCTCTAAAGCGGACCAGCCCCTCATGGCTTCTTTTCAGTATTTGCATATGGCTTTGAGGGTAGGACAGGTTAGTCTTTTTCCCCACCTTATCCCTGGAGCCCTGCCCAGTGCCCAGCATGTAATTCTAGAAGCAGTTTCTGATTGATTCAGGTTCCCCAACCCAAGGAACTCAACGTTTGATCAGCTCCCACTACTTTGTCTTTCCCTTTTCCAATTGCTTATGACCTCGGACACTCGGAACCACTGATGTGAACCCACCCACCTGGGTGCTCTCTCGGTGGTGACTTCCTGTTCAGGGGATCAAATAAATAATCAAATGGACCACTCATGACCCGCGACCTACTGGGAGGCGAGGCTGACCAGTGAGGCTGGCAATACCATGTGAGTGGGTCCACCTGGGAAGGTTCCAAGTAGTGAGGTCGACGATGCTGTCTTCACTCGTCAGAGGAGGAAGGGATGGGCTCCTTCTTGCTGGTGCCGTGCTTGGCTCGGTGTCGTTGGAGGTGATTGGACCGGGTGAAGGCCTGGTCGCAGTCCTCACACTGGTAGGGCCTCTCTCCGTTGTGCATTCGTATGTGCTGGGCCAACTCAGAGGCAATGCGGAAGGCCCTGCCGCACTGGGCACAGAGGAATCCCTTCTCCCCAGAGTGGATCTGTTGGTGCCGCTTCAGGGTCGAAGAGCGGGCAAAGGCCTGGCCACACTGCGTGCAAGGAAAGGGCCTCTCGCCAGTGTGGATGCGCTGGTGGCGCACGAGGCGCGAGGGCTGCGCGAAGGCCACGCCGCAGTCAGCGCACTTGAAAGGCCTCTGGCCGGTGTGCAGCGTCTGGTGCTCGGACAGGTTGGAGGACTTGGTGAAGCACTTGCCGCAGGTGGGGCAGGGGAAGGGCCGCTCGCCCGAGTGCACGCGCTGGTGCTCCACCATGCGGCTGGCCACAGCGAACTCCCGGTCGCAGGCGGGGCAGCGGAAGGGCTTGGCGCCCAGGTGCGTGCGCTGGTGGCGCAGCAGCGACAGCGGCTTGTTGAAGGTCAGGCCGCAGTCGGAGCACGGGAAGGGCTTATTGTTGCTGTGCATGTTGCGCTGGTGTTTGCGCAGGTCCGAAGAGCGCACGAAGGCCTTCCCGCAGTCTGGACACGGGTAGGGTTTCTCGCCTGTGTGGGTGCGGATGTGCTTCCGGTGGTCGGAGGACCAGGTGTAGGCCTTGTCGCAGAAGGAGCACTGGTAGGGCCGCTCGCCCGTGTGCAGGCGCCTGTGCTGCTGGAGTGTGCCGCGGTGGGAGTAGGCCTTTCCGCATAGCTCGCACGCGTAGCGCTTGGCGGCGCCGCCGCGCGTCTCCGCGGGGTTCAGCGGCTTGCTGGGCTTCTGAAAGGCCCGCCCGCCCCGCAGGCACCTGTAGGTACGCGCCTCAGCCTCTCCGCCCTCGCGCCCGCCCGCCTGGTTCTGTACTTTCCTGCTGTTTCGCGCTTTTGCCAGGACCGCGGCAGCCAGGCTGGCTGGGGTGGCAGACGCCTGGGCTGGTGTATGTGTCTCTCGCGTGGGGAGGTCCCAGTTGCTCCCCGGCCTGGGGAAACACAACAGAGAAGAGTTCCCTGCGGACGTGTCTACATTTTTGTGCGCACAGAGATACTTTCCATTGCTGGGGAAGCTGAATGGGACATCCAAGACTGCGTCCTGGTTTGCCTTCGAGTCTCCATCATCACCCGCAGGTAGTCGGTCCCCAAGAGGTTGCATCTGACCTAACAACTTGTGTGCGAGACCACTGGGAAGGGTACCCAGAGCTCTGCTTGCTCCCGGGGAACCTTGGGTCTCCTTGATCTTTGTCACATCTCTGCTCCAGCTGGCTTTCCCGGACATTTCCACTGGTTTCTGCCCCATGTCCCCAGCACTGGAGGAGTCAGAGAATTTCTCTTCCTCTTTGCCCAGTGGATGGGGCCATGGCAAGTCAGGATTGTCGTGTATTACTGGGGAGCTGCCCCTTGGACAAGCCACCGGGTCAGCAGTGCCCTCTTTTTCGGCCTCCCCACCATCTTCATCGTCACTCTCTAAGTTCATGCTCAGCATCTGGGTGTCATGAGCCTCCTCAGTCAAGCTGCTGAGAGGAGACGCCTCTCCCCACCTGTCCTGGGAGTCCACTTGTGCCATGATGTTTAGGCGCTTCTATTGCCTGCTCCTCTGAGGAGGAGTACCCTTCTTGGCTCAGGATACCTGCAAAAAGAAAAGTACGAAGAGAAAATCACAAAGAATGTACTTAATCACTTTCATGAGCAGAGAGACTGAGGTTCCCACTATAGCTCTGTTTCCAACTGGTCTCCATGCCAGGCATATTGTTGAGCCTCACTGAGGACGGAGGCCTGGCTCTGCTGAAAATTCCAGTCATCCTATTCCCTCTGGAGATCCCACTTGCTATAAGCCCCAGGAGACCATGCTGTCAGGAATAGCCAGGGTGGGGCATTTGCTGGGTGCCAGCTGTGCCTTGTCCTGTCTAGGGTGCTCATCCCCAACCACTAACCAAATGTGTCCTTTGTCAGCATGGGGGACAACTCGATGAGATGGTAGGAAGCAAGCTCTGGTCCTCCTAAGACACTCTTAAAGTGTCCCCCACTCAGGAAGCTGGAAACCAGGCTGGCTTTTGCTGTCTGTCCCTGCCAGGAATGGAAGTCTGCCATCCCATGATGGTGTCAGCTAGGGTTACCTCTCAGGCCCCGGGCTGTGTAGGCCACCTTTTCCAAAGATAAGGAGCAGCCCTTGGGAGAATGAGGGTGAGTCAGGAAGGCACCAGTTGCCCCTCACTGATTAAGCGGGGCTTCTCAGGCCCTTGTAACTTCTGAGGAACTCCTAACTGCCAGGAAGGCTACCCATAAGCACCCAGGGGGCAGAGGATGCCCACTGAGAGCTTGACCTGTCTTTGAAATTTTGCTTCATCATAAACATTCAGGAGAGTTTACATTTTATGTCGCATTTTTGTTTTTGTTTTTAATTGAGTCGGATTCTCGCTCTGGCACCCAGGCTGGAGTGCAGTGGCGCGATCTTGGCTCACTGCAACCTCTGCCTCCCGGTTCAAGTGATTCTCTGCCTCAGCCTCTTGAGTAGCTGGGATTACAGGTGCCCACCACCATGTCCGGCTAATTTTTGTATTTTTAGTAGAGACAGGGTTTCACCATCTTGGCCAGGCTGGTCTTGAACTCCTGACCTTGTGATCCACCTGCCTCGGCCTCCCGAAGTGCTGGGATTACAGGCGTGAGCCACTGTGCCTGGCCAGTCATGTTTGTTTTATAGAAAATAGTATTAAAGTTACCTGGGTTTAAATGTTTAATCTTCCCCCAAGTGTGCCATATTGATCCCCTGGCATACCACAGATGTCCACTGGGGTACACATCTCCTGACTCAAGAAGCCAGATGTAGGATTTCAAACATAATGCATGAGACATGAGAGCCATTTGGGTTTTATTTTCAAATTTATTTTATTTTAGTTTGAAGACATGGAGAAAACCTGCTGGAGGATTGGTTAACAAGGATTGGATGAGTGACAGATTTTAAAGGAGTTACTAGAGGGGCAGGGTACTGACGGCCTCTCCAGGGGGACAACTGTTGACCAGAGGGCTAAATCTGCTTTAGTCTGGAAAGAAACTTCTGAGAATCCCAGAGCGGGTATTAAAACTCTCATTTTTCTGGGCACACATTATGAGCCAGGTACTATGTTGAGTGCTTCACAAACATAATTTCATTTATTCCTCTCAGCAAACTTTAAGAGAGATGCTATTGGGAGGCCGAGGCAGACGGATGATGAGGTCAAGAGATCGAGACCATCCTGGCTAACACGGTGAAACCCCGTCTCCACTAAAAATACAAAAAAATTAGCTGGGCATGGTGGTGGAGCTTGCAGTGAGCCGAGATCACGCCACTGCAATCCAGCCTGGGTGACAGAGCGAGACTCTGTCTCAAAAAAAAAAAAAAAAAGATAGATGCTATTATTACTATATTATTCTTTCAGTTTTACAGACCAGGAAACTGAGCTTTATTGAGGTTACTTACCTGCCCAAGGCCACACAGCTCATAGACAGCAGCAGTGGGGTTTCTCTCGAATTTTAAGGCCATTAAGCCCCAAATGGTCCTGCCTCCCAGCTGTGGCCTTCAGACTGAAGCCTGCTCTGGGGCTGGGCTCTGCCCAAGAGCAGCTGCAGCATCCTGGGGTGAAGAGCCGTGGCTTTCTGCAGGCATCAAAGCCCCTTGTGTTTTCTGGGCCAAGGAACCTTGGCTACAGGGCCTCGCTGCTGGGCTCCTCCCTGCTCTCACTGACCCAGATTGCCCTCCGCCAAAGAGAGAGGCCAGTGGCTGCCCATCAGAGCCAGGACCCATGTTGCAGAGGCCACTGCCTGGGGTGCTCAAGAGTGTTAGTCACTGAGTATTTACCTTCTGAAAGCTCCTTCTCTCTACCTCTGCCCACCTTTTACTGCCATCTCAGACTGGATAAAAGGAGTGATCCTTGTATTTGGCTGGTCCAGTTAACCCTATCCCCATCTCATTAAACTGTTCTTCCCTGGTTTCTGCCTGATCATGAGCCCAGTTTCCCTGTGTGTATGAAGAGGGAGCAGTATGGAGGAATCCTCACTTTCTACTCTGGATACAGAAGCCATGGATGGAGGGAGGACACATTGCAGTTGTGACTGGAATTCAGCATCTCATGTCTCTTTGTGCCCTAAAGCCCAGGGACCACTCCTCTTCTCTCACTGCTTCCCTCACCCATCACGTGGCAGAGGGTAGCTGGCATGCCTTTTGACAGGAGCCCAGGTCTGACATATTTTCAGCATAGTGGATCTTAGGGAGTGAATGTGTAGTTCATAGAGGGGACATACCACTAGCCAACCTCATAGAATTTACTCAGACCAGCAGGCTTGACCCGGGGCTGTGGGTCCCCCAGCAGGGACAGCAAAGGGATGCTGGATTTGTGTGAAACGCATGTCTTAGGTCTCTTCCCCTCTTTACGACAACATACTGCCTGTTTCTGTGGCACTGTTTACAGATCACTGACTTTACCCGCTCCCCACCCCACCTCCAGCACAAATACCCCATTTTCCACAGTCTGTGTGTCATTCTTTTCCTCTGGGCCACAGGGGAGCCTCCTTAGGGTGGCACACAGCCCTCCACTAGCTAACCAATCTCCTCTCCAGAGCCCGTCAGGAGACTCTCTTTTCAGATGATGTATCCCTCCTCCATCTGAAGCCATATCCCCAGTGAATATGTCCTGCTTTCTTCCTCCTGTCGCTGCCACAGGCATGCTCTTGACCACCAGGAAGACCTGGAGGCAGGCAGGGGCACAGGGAGGGATTTTCTGGCAAAGTCTGCACAAATATACCTGGTCTGAAAGAGGAACACTGATACCATGGTATGGCGGGCCCCTCTGCTCCCCAGATGTGCTAGTCCCCAGAGGCTGTCAGAGCAGTCCTTTGCTGGAACTTCCTCTGCACTTGCCAGCCAAGAGTGGACCAAATGCAGCCTTTGACTCCCCAACCTCATACATCCATCAACACTCTGCAGAAGCCTACCCTAAGGGCTTGTTGCAACCCCAGCCCATACCCCTCTTCTTTCCTTCATTCTTTCCAGATTGTACTAAAGTCCATCCTAGGCAGCTGCCTCCTACTTTCTCATCTGCTCACCGCCTTCAGGCCTTGCTCTCCACTCCTGGCTCACACACAGACAGTTGCTTACCTGGGAAATGCAGACAGCAGTGTGGGGCCCCTGCCCTGGCTTCTGTGACACGTGGGCTCTCAGCAGCAGGAACCAGAGTTAGATACAAATCAGCAGAGATGGTGTCTCTGTCTCTCATGCTTTGTGTCCAGTCCAGCAGCTGCAGAGAGAGCCTCTGGAGGTGGGGCCAGTGTAATACACTCAACCTTCCTGCCTGCATCCAGAGAGCAGCCTGGGAAATAGAGTGGGGCTGCCCTCTCTCACTGCCTGAACCGATCCTCTGGCTCCCTCTGCTCCCGCCTCCCCTCCCTGCGAAAGCCAGCCTTCCTCTTTCCCTCCTCTCAGTCTTCCTGCAGGTGGCCCTATGCCTCTTGTTCACTTTCACTCCTTCCTTCCGCAGAGCAGTCCATCCTTCACTTTAGCCCTGGTATGCCCATGGGCCACATGTCACTTGTGAGCTTCCTGGGTAGCATGCTTTTTCCCTCCTGGAAGGCAGAACAGAGTATTTGGCCTATATGCCCACCTCCCTATTCTAGTACCCACCTTTTGCAGGACTGTGAGTTGCA
This sequence comes from Pongo pygmaeus, assembly GCF_028885625.2. Taxonomy (NCBI): domain Eukaryota; kingdom Metazoa; phylum Chordata; class Mammalia; order Primates; family Hominidae; genus Pongo; species Pongo pygmaeus. The sequence goes on along the minus strand of NC_072373.2, from coordinate 67,774,310 downwards.
CAACTGTGAGGGGTTGGGATTCCCAGAATTCTTTGTAGCAGCCTATTCATTGGCTCAAAGATACCCACAGCCTTTTAACTGGGAGTAGGGGTGCAGGGAGATGGTTTTCTGTCTTATGCATACAGATGGCAGGCCTGTCTGGGGTCTCTTTCCACTTTCAGCATTGGTTCCCATGCAGGTTCATTTTGAAGAGAAGGATTGGCCCAAGGTAGAAGACTCAGTACATTCAGAATTTTTACCCACTCGAGTCTAATGTGCATTTATTAGGATGAACATTCAGGGCATTAAAATAGGTGATGGAAGTGTGGTTCCTGTGACGTCACTAGGTGGTCACAAAGTATACTGATTGACAGCAGGGTCTGGGTCTGGGTTTGAATCTTACTACTTACTAGCTGTGTGATCTTGGGCAAGTTATTTAACCTCTGTGTGCCTTAGTGTCTCATCTGCAAAACAGGGACCAGGATACTATTGCCATCATGGAAGTTTGGGGAGGATTAAATGAGATAATGCATGTAAGGAGCTTAGTTCGGTGTTCGGAACATAGCAAGTACCCAAAAACGTTAGCTGCTTTCATTGTTATTATTGATGATTTTTTAAAATTTTATTTTAAGTTCCGGGATACATGTGCAGGATATGCAGGTTTGTTACATAGGTAAACATGTGCCATGCTGGTTTGCTGCACCTATCAACCCTTCCTTCACCTAGGTATTAAGCCCGGCATGCATTAGCTATTTTTCCTGATGCTCTCTCCACCCCGCACTCCCCCAACTGGCCCCAATATGTGTTGTTCCCCTCCCTGTGTCCATGTGTTCTCATTGTTCAGCTCCCATTTATAAGTGAGAACATGTGGTGTTTGGTTTTCTGTTCCTTTGCCAGTTTGCTGAGGATAATGGCCTCCAGCTCCATCCCTGTCCCTGCAAAGGATATGATCCTCTTCCTTTTTATGGCTGCATGGTATTCCATGGTGTATATATACCACATTTTCTTTATCCAGTCTATCACTGCTGGGCATTTGGGTTGATTCCAAGTCTGCTATTTTGAATAGTGTGGCATTGAACGTATGCATGCATGTATCTTTATAATAGAATGATTTATATTCTTTTGGGTATATTCCCAGTAATGGGATTGTGGATCAAATGGTATTTCTGATTCTAAATCTTTGAGGAATCGCTATACTGTCTTCCACAATGGTTGAACTAATTACATTCCCACCAACAGTGTAAAAACGTTCCTATTTCTTTGCAACCTCGCCAGCATCTGTTGTTTCTTGACTTTTTGATAATCGCCATTCTGACTGGCATGAGATGGTATCTCATTGTGGTTTTGATTTGCATTTCTCTAATGATCAGTAATGTTGAGCTTTTTTTTTCATGTGTTTGTTGGCTGCATGTATGTCTTCTTTTGAGAAGTGTCTATTCACATTCTTTGCCCACTTTTTAATGGGGTTGTTTGTGGGGGGTTTTGTAAATTTGCTTAAGTTCCTTGTAGATTCTGGATATTAGACCTTTGTCAGATGGATAGATTGAAAACATTTTCTCCCATTATATAGGTTGTCTGTTCACTCTGATGATAGTTTCTTTTGCTGTGCAGAAGCTCATTAGTTTAATTTGATCCCATTTGTCAATTTTTGCTTTTGTTGCAATTGCTTTTGGCAATTTCATAAAATCTTTCCCTATGCCTATGTCCTGAATGTTATTGCCTAGATTTTCTTCTAGGGTTTTTATAGTTTTGGGTTTTACATTTAAGTCTTTAATTCATCTAGTGTTAATTTTTGTGTAAGGTGTAAGGAAGGGGTCCAGTTTCAATTTTCTGCATATGGCTAGCCAGTTCTTCTAGCACCATTTATTAAATAGGGAATCCTTTCCCCATTGCTTGTTTTTGTCAGGTTTTCAGAAGATCAGATGGTTGTAGATGTGTGGTTTTATTTCTAAGTTCTCTTTCTGTTTCATTGGTCTATGTGCCTGTTTTTGTACCGGACTGTGCTGTTTTGGTTACTGTAGCCTTGCAGTGTAGTTTGAAGTTGGGTAGCATGATGCCTCTAGCTTTGTTATTTTTGCTTAGGATTGTCTTGGCTCTACAAGCTCTTGTTTGGTTCTATATGAATTTTAAAATAGTTTTTTCTAATTCTGTGAAGAATGTCAGTGGTAGTTTAATGGGAATAGCACTGAATCTATAAATTGCTTTTGGCAGTATGGCCATTTTCACAATATGGGTTCTTCCTATTCATTATTGATGATTATGTTGTTTTTAGGGAAGACATCATTCCAGGGCTTCTTTTATATCCCTGTGGCCCTGTTGAAGCTGCAGCTCTTCTGAACAGCAATTTTCAGAATGTGATCCAGAAAAGCAGGTTTCACTGTCCCCGTGGTGTTTTTAAGGCATGGTTTCAGAGGAAAGAGGCAGGCAGCAGAGACATACCTCTAGGTCTCTGAGTCTGAATATCTGGAATAGGGTTCAAATTCTGAAGTCCATAGAGCCTCTGGAATAAAGTGCAGAATGTGGCAGATATGTGGACATGTGCTGTTCTGACAAGAGGATCCTCGGTAGCCATCCATTCCTTGAAGGGGCCATGATCCAAAAAATGTTGAGAACCATTGGCATTTGGGGAGGGCATGGGATGGGGAGAGTAGGTGAACACTTAAAATAGCTCCCATAGCCACGTTATCAGTTGGTGCTGCCACTAGCCCGCATCCCAACATGGTTGCTCAAAATATCCCAAGTGTCCATATGGTACAGGCTTTGAGCTTCAGCTATCTTTGGCAAGAAAGTACCTAATTCTTCACTGATTGTGAAGGAGCCTGTGGAGATGGAAGTTGGAGCTGGGATGAGTGTGTGTGTGTGTGTCCCTCCCATTCCCAGCCTCACAGCAATTGTACATTTATTGAGCAGTTACTAGTGCTAACACTATGCTAGCATGCCACACACAATGCCCCAATTAATGTTCATCACATCCTAACGAAGCAGCTACCTGCATTTACAGATGGAGGATACAGAGCCATAGGCAGCTTAAGGGCCACAGCCACACAGTTCCTACATAGTGGAGCTGCAATTTGAGCCAAGGTATCAGAGTCTGCACTCTTAACCACTAACACATTAGATTCCCAAACACTGTCCCTCAGAGCCTGCATGCTTGGCCTTTGCTTGACTCTACCCTTATTTCCTCCTGGAAACTCTTAGTCCCTCCTCCCCAAGGCTATGTGACCTGTGTATCTGTGGTCACTACAGTCATTCCCCCAGAAGGCATTCTTCTCCCTCAGCCTTGCTGCCGAGAGAGATGGTTCCCACCAAGTGCCTGCACAGTCTCATCACCTATTCCTCATCCAGTCTGGACAGCCTGTTTTCCATCATGCTTTATTTCTAGAAACCGTTAACAACTGAGTAATTATCAGACACCTTGGGACTTCCACGTTAAATTGCCCACATGAGTCCTCCTTGGTTTTCAAGACACACTGGTGTTGCCATCTCACTGGTATGGGATAGGCCACCTAGTGGTGAATGGGACCAGGACTGGCCTGGAGGCTACATCAAGAGACAAGGTGTACACAAGCCCCTTATGTCCCTGAGTCACCTACCCTGATACATCCTCCAAGCCATCTTAAGAACGCTGTTTTGAAGTGCCATGTGCCTTTATCTATGTGAGACTTCACTATCCTAATGAGTGGCACATAGTGGGTGCAGATCAGGCCTCAGATCGGAATCCCAGGTCTTGCCTATCCCACTGGTCAACCTATTGCTCAGACTCCAAGGGACAAGAATCCGTTTTGTTTCCTGGGTGTGTTTCCCTTTTGACAGCACAAGCACATTTACTGTCTCATTTAATCTTTCCAACACTCACTGTAAGGACCACCAGGCGTGGAGAGTGGAAGGCCCTTTCCCTAAGGCCACATCCTTTTCCTGCTTTTAGGAACTTTTGAAATCTGTGTCATTCTGCCCAGTTCCTTAGGCATGGAAACAAAATAGGTGTTCTTTTATGTATTTGTTATTATTTGCAAGTCTGCCTCTAAAATCTGGCAATTCCTCTGAGCTGCTGACTGGCAGTAGTGAAAATAAGGGTCTGCCTGCCTGTCTGGGAAGAGGAAAAAGCAGAGACTGAAGGAGGAACACAAGGCATCTGGGAGAGAGAAGGGCATTTCATGGGCATGGTGCAGGAGCTCATTTGTGCCTATCAATGACATGGACTGCATGGGTGGAGTGGAGTGACATGGTGGAACATGAGCCACACTGGCCTATGTTCTTCCCCATGCTCTGCTGCTAGCTGTCATCACAGCACTCTGCCTGAGCTGCTTCCAAACAGTGTGAATGGTTGGTGAGGTATACCATCTAATCTTCTTCTTGCCCTAGCCCTTCATCATCCTTGAGGAGGAGTGATAGAGGCAGTTAAGTGGCCAATACATGGTGGAGACTTTAAATATTGTTTTTCATGCAGGCATCAAACTTTGTTGAGTATGAATACACATGCAGAAAGCAGAATTGGACAGGAACTCAGTACACAATCTTGAGTCAGAAAGGCCTGGCTTTAAATCCCATTTCTGTTTGTTTGATGATCTTGGTCCATTTACTTCTTTGAGCCTCATGCTCCTCACCCATAAAATGGGAATAAGAATAATTTCATGATAGGGTTGTGAAATAACCTGAAACCACATTTTAAAAGCATTTGGTCTAGTGTTAGCTGTATAGTCGTTTTTCAATAAATTATAACCCTTATTGTTTTTATCCTAGAGCTATTGGGAGCTTGCTGATATCTTTACTTCATCCCTGTTCTTCCAGAATGCTAGCCCTTAATTACTCTGCTTCCAGAAGGGTGCCATTCTCTGATTCTGGTCTCCTAGCCCCAAACATTCCCACTGAGAGACTGATCAAGCAGCCTTTTTTGAGGCCAATAACGTTCCTAGAGCAGTGATGTCATAAACCTGAGTCTGTCATCACATGCTACACTTGGCACATGTGGCAATCAATGACAGAGTGGAAGGTTTGTGCTCTGGATGGGATGACATTATAAGGCAATGATGTCACATGTCAGTACTTTCTGGCACCCCCTGCAGAACAGTGCCAGGTAGAATGCCTTCCCTTCACTAACTCAACATCACCTGCCCCGGTGAAGACTGCACAGTGTAGTGATGGAGCATACAGGCTGTGACATCAGGCTACTTGGGTAAATCCTGTTTCTACACCCTGCATGACTGTGAGCAAGTTGCTTAACCTTTCTGTGCCCCAGTTTCTTTATCTGTAAATTATGGCTAATAATAATATTTAATATCTAGCTTATAGAGTTGTTGTGGGGTTTAAATGAGATGATGTGCTTTGCAGACTACAAGGGGTGGACAAGTGCCCAATCAGTATTAGCTAGCAATATAATATGGGGTAGGAAGGCACCTCTGCCTCCTGTCTAAACAGCAGAGAACCCACCTCTGGTCTCCACTGGAACCTTTTCTTCAAACTTTCTGAAGCCCTTACTGTGTGGATGAGCTATAACCAGGTCCTACTGAGGCAGTGGTCTCTGGAGCCACTTCTGGAGCTCACCAGAAGACCAGCCCTTTCCAAGCTTCTCAAGACCTACATTGTACTATAGTGACCCTGGCCAGATGACCCCGGAAGCCCCTGGCCCAGGCCGAGGGAGCATAAGCTGCAAGCAGTGGGATGGGCTTCACTGCAAGTAGTTGGATGGGTTCACGGAACCCTCAGGGTACAAGAGGCTGAAGATTCAAATTGTCTACTGGCATAGCAGCATATTGTCTTGGCCCACACTGACTACCACATCTTTCAGGGCCACAGAGACTTCAGGCCTCCACTCCTCCACATTCCACCTCAGCCTTGGGACCTTGTAGAAAACTGAGGAAGAACACCACAAATGAGACTTCTGGGAATCTTCTATACCTTAGGTTTACCTTCTGACTTTGCTGGTCCTTCTGGGCTCAGGGATGGAAGGTCTGGGGAGGTTAGAAGGGAAGATACTGCTTGTCTTTACTTAATAAACACATTGAAAAAGAACCCTCTGATCTCTTGTATCAGTGGGAATCCCTTCAACTGAGGCTTACCAGAGCCCAGGGACATGATGAAGCTGTTGGAAATTTAAAAACAAAGGCATCGACCTCAGTATTTTCAATGAAGAGATCTAAGAAATTATCTAGTGCAGCCCCTCTGTTTTACTGGTGTTGAGACTGAAGTATTCATTTATTTGTTCCGTCATTCACCAAACATTTGTTGAGCTTTACTATGTTAGTGTTTTTCAAACTGCAGGACACAATCTGTGAATATGACAGGGAATCACTTTAGTGAGCCACAACCAACATTCTTTTTTAGAATAGAACAGAAGACAGTAGAATATATCAAAGTGTCTCACACATAAAAGTATAGTTTCATGTAATTTTTGTTTTAGGTTTATATACATAGTCTGGGGGTATATAATGAAGACTGTATCTCATAGTCTGGTTTGCTCTGATTCTTGGTCAAACACAGTTGAAAAACATTGTACATTGCATCAACCCTGCTGTACATAAGAATAATCTGGGGCCAGGTGCAGTGGCTCATGCCTGTAACTTGTAGTCCCAGCACTTTGGGAGGCTGAGGCGGGAGGATCCCTTGAGCCCAGGAGTTCGAGACCAGCCTGGGCAACATAGGGAGACCTCACCTTCACAAAGAATTTTTAAAAATTAGCTGGATGTGGTGGCACGCACCTGTGGTCGCAGCTACTCAGGAGGCTAAGGCAGGAGGATCAATTAAGCTCAGGAGGTTGAGGCTACAGTGAGCCATGATCAAACCGCTGCACTCCAGGCTGGGCAACAGAGTGAGACCGAGTCTTAAAAAAAGGAAAAAGAAAAGAAAATTTTCCTCTCTGTTCTTAGAAGAGAGAAAGAAAGAAAGAACAAAAGAAGGAAGGGAGGAAGGAAGGAGGGAGGGAAGGAAGGAAAAAGAAAAAGAAAGAAAGAAAAGAAAAAAGAGAAAGAAAGAGGCAAGACAATACAGAAAAGAAAGAAGGAAGGAAAAAGAGAGAGGAAAGAGAGAAGGAAGGAAAGAAGATGAGGGGAGCGGGGAGAGGAGGCGGGAGGGGAGGGGGAAGAGGAGGGGAGAGGAAGGAGGGGATGGGAGTGGAGGAGAAGGGGGAGGGGGAGGGGAGAAGGGGAGCGTAGGGGGGAGGGGAGGGGGGAGGCGAGGGAATAGAGGGGAGGGGAAAGGCGGAGCAGAGGGCAGCGGGAGGAGGGGAGGGGACAGGGGAGGGGAAGAGAGAGGGGAGAGGGGAGGGGAGGGGGAGGGGAGGGAATAGAGAGGAAGGGAAAGGGGGAACAGAGGGGAGCGGGAGGAGGGGCGGGGATGGGGGAGGGGAAGAGGGAGGGGGAGGGGAAGAGGGAGGGGGAGGGGATGGGGAGGGGAGGGAAGGGGGAGGGGAGGGAATAGAGGGGAGGGGAAAGGGGGAGCAGAGGGGAGTGGGAGGAGGGGAGGGGACGGGGGAGGAGAAGGGAGGAGAAGGGCGGAGAGAGGAAGGGGAAGGCAGGGGCCTCACCACCGTCCGGAATTCTCCCCCATATTCCCTGAACCTTGTTTACCGCCTTGGGCAGGTGCTGCCTGTTTCTCTCTGGACCAGGCTGGAGCCTCCCGGCTCTCTGGCTCCCCCTCTGGCTCACTGGAACATTGCCGCTGGGAGCCTGGCTTCCAACACAGCTGCGGAACTCCTGGCTCCGCTGTCCTCCCAGGTCACACCACCTACATGCGCTGGCCAGGGTACAAAGGGCCTTTTCTTTCCAAGGCCCCCATCAAAACCACACGCCTCTTCTCGCAGCTGTCTAGCTCGGCTGCCTGAACACAGAGGTAATTCACAGAAGATGTGGAGGGGCGTTTGAGGTTTCCGTAAAAACATACTCCCTTTTCCTTTTTCAACTGCTGCACTGAACGTAACCAGAGAGGACCTCTCTTCATAGCACTCTGGCCACGGGTGTGAAGCAAGTTTCTTGAAAGAAATTTCCTTTAGGGCTGCTGGAGTGCGGCATCCCTCTGTAGGTGTGGATTCTCCTGGCAGGATGAGCTGTGGCCTGGTTTTGCCTGTATTGAACAGTGAGCATGTCTATTCTTCGAAAAGACCATGAAAACCTCTGGCAAATCTAATGGGGAGTGGGGGCTGGGTGAGTTAAAAAGAAATAAAATATAAGTAAGGTATAAAAATATAAAGGCATACTTTGAGCAATTTTATGTCATCAAGTTTGAAAACATCAATGAAGCAAATTATATCCTTGTACATATGTAGAATTGAAATCTTACATTTGGAATAAAAAGTATCAACAATCTGCTGATAGCTGGGCCTCATCAGATGAAAGTGCCTGGGCCAGACCCAGTCCTTGGCCTTGCAGAGACAAAAACTCTATTTTGACACGCTTCCCCCACCCACCTGTCACCATCTCCACCCCAGGTGCCCAGGCTAGTTAGGGAAGGGCAGAGGTGTGAGGGCCCCAGGCATGGCTACTCTGGAGAGCAAGCTTCTGCTCTTCAGCCAGGTTTTCTCACTTAGGAGGGGAGGGAGGATGAGAGATGGCAGAGGCACTTTGCACAGTGATGTGCAGTCCTTCTTTACCAGGAAAAACGGGACTGCCGAGGATCCCAGGACATTCCTGAAGGCTCACCAGCCTGGCTCTGTGGATAGGACAGTGTAGACAAGTTGAACTACAGCACCAAGAGCACTGAATCAGAGCTGGGACTGGTATCAGGAGCCTGGTGCCTCTTCTGCACCCCAAGGACACGGCTGTGTAACCGGACCCACGTTCAGCTGCTTGCTGCTGCAAAGCCAGAGGCAAGGGGTGCTGGGAGGAAAAGCAAAGCCAGCAAACCCAGAAGATGGCAAGCTAGCATTCTAAAGTACCATCTTATATTTTATAACTTACCATAGAGTTTTTAAAGGGATACGTGGTATAGGGGACATGTGGGAGTGGTACAGGGTACTGGACTTGTGTGTCTTTTTCCAACGGCTATCTTGGTTAATTGCTCATCAGGAGGTCTGGTTGGTATTAGCTTGATTTTGGCTCAATTATTCACAACTCCCCCTAAGTGGGAGGAGTGGGGCACCTGGATTGTTTCAATATTAGCCTCTGGGATTTCTTAGGTAAGAGCATAATTAGATAAGCATGCACTGGTGAGGGGACTGTCTAGAGAGAGAAGGAATGAAGGGGTAAGAGGGAAGGGAAGGAAGAAAAGGAAATGGGTGATTTTTAAAGCAGAGGTTCCCGGTTATAACTGCACAGGGCCCAGTTACCTGTGGCTCTGGCTGCAGATTTGCTCTCACACAACCTATATGGGCAGTACTGGGGATAGATCTAAGTTCTCACTTTGCCAAGTCCCTTTTCCTGGACCCTGGCAGGCCATTCTCCTGTTGACACATCTTCCACTGTAAAGGTTGCCCCTTAGTTAGTTAGCACCCAGCTATAGTTTCATCCCAGTCCCAGTGACACTGTTTCAGCACCTTCAGTGGACTTGGGGGCTTCCTGAGCCTCTTCAGCTCTGTGTTTCTGGGCCACACACTGGCTCCTTGGGTGGTTTACCCTCACCCATTAGGATTCTTCCTCTTAAGAGATGAAGACATTGCCAAGCTTCAGAACAGCCTTACTGTAGCCATCTGTCTGCTTAGTATAGGTTGAGCACCACTAACCTCAAAATCCAAAGTCTGAAATGCTCCAAAATCCAAAACTTTCAGAACACTGACATGATGCCACAAGTGAAAAATTCTACACCTGACCTCATGTGACAGGTCATAGCCAAAATGCAGGTGCACAACACACGGTTTATTCAGAATGCCTCTTCATCCTAAGGGACCCACCTCCTGGCCCCCCACTGCTTTGGATGTTTCGCCTCACCTAAAAAAAAAAAAATTACAGCGTTCAGTGACCTTTTCATCAAAACACAGCATCGTAGCTGAAAGCCTGTTGTTTGTTGCTGCTGTTGTCTGACAGCTGATACAAGTATTCTGGTGATGCTCCTGTGCTGCTTATTTACCCAGACACATTATTTTTTCATTGTATTAATAATGTATCTTTTTTTACTGTTTAAGTACTTATGTGTAAATAAGTATAGGAAAATGATTGCTTATTGGTAGCATCCACATTTAGAGTCAGGAATGATGATGATGCCAAACAACCATGTATTGTCCACATGGGTGACTGAGATAGTGACACCTGTGCTTTCTAATGGCTCAATGTATGCAAACTTTATTTCATACACAAAATTATTTAAAATATCGTATAAAATTAACCTTGGAATATGTATATAAGGTGTATATGAAACATAAATGAATTTTGTGTTTAGACTTGGGTCCCATCCCCAAGATATCTCATTATGTATATGCACATATTCTGAAATATGAAATCCATAACATTGCTGGTTCCAAGTATTTTGGATAAGGGATACTCAACTTATATAATGAGAAAAGGCAGGAGTATGGAGTACAACTTTGGAGTCAGAAGGACTTGGGTTCAAATCCCTGCTCTGCCACTTGCCAGTTGTATGACCTTGATGAAGTTCTCTGGCTTCTCTCAGGCCTGTCTGTGTAGGAGGGGTGGTGGGGTTAACAGCGCCTCTCTTATGGAACTTCTGTATGTGTTATGCAGACAAACATTTCATCATCACCTTGCACAGTGCAAGAGCTCAATGCATAACAGCTGTTCTCAAAAAGTAGAAAACATGGAGAGACTGGTAGCTGAGAAAAAAAATGAGAAAAGAACTGCAGTCCTTTTGTAGTCCTAGTTTCTCTATTCAGGACTCAGCACTTGATGATGTTTATGGGTCTCTTCAAACATGGCTTCCAAACTGAACATGATGTTTTGGGTGCAGCTGGTCTGACCATTATGGAGCAAAGAAGACTTGGCTCTTCCTTATTTCTGGTTCTCTCTTGGTATCCCAAAAACTTTGGCCCTTCTGGTGGGCACAACCACCTAACCCCCTTAGTGTTAAGAAACATCCCAAAGCATTTTGTACATAAGCAATGGTGATGTCACATCTCTTCTATGCTATTTTTGGGTAGCTGGACTTCTCTTGTGAGTTGAATTTTGATTTGGGGGTACAAGATGTTATATTAGGGACCAACATCTCTGAAGGGAAGGGGGCTCAACAGAATTGGGTCGAGGAAGATGAGGCCCAACAAAGCCTCAGCCAACCTGGCAGAAAGCTTTGGAGAAAGTTTCCTTGGGCAGAGTGCCCAGCATTGGGCTGAAGAGGCCAGCTGTTTCAATATCCAGGTCACCAGATACAGGAGGCACTGGAAAGGCTATGATCTTGGACAAGGCAGCTCTCTGCAGTTGAGGCAAACTCTGAAGGAGCTGACAGCTAGAGGGTGTCTGCTGACTGCATTCCCCACAGCTGCACAGCAAGTGCTTCTCTGGAGGAAGATTTGGGCAGCACATCTCCATGTGTGTACCTCTGTACCTGGGTGTAGCACCCACAATTCCCACTTCAGCCCAGCTGCAGAGGCCAATGCTGTCCTATGTAAGAGAGGCCTTTTCTCTCTTACTGCTTCTTCCCCACACAGGCCAGCTTCTAGAAACCCTTATCTACACATGCTCTCTCCACTTTTTCTCATTCCATTTACTCTTCAAGCCTGTTACACTCTAGCTTCTACCCTCCATCTAATTGAAATTGCTCTAGTCAAGGTCATTGACCTCCATTTAGGAAAAGCCAAAATACACATTTTTTTGTCCCTTACTGATACTCTCAGCCTCAGTAAACATGGTTGGCCTCTCCCTCCTTCCTCACTTTCCTTTCCTGGCTTCCTCATATGATACTACACCCACTCTATGTCTCTTTTCTACCTCTTCTGTCTTTAAATGTCGGCATTCTTCAGAATTTGGCCCTAAGTGCTCCATTCCTCTCCACTCCTCTTCTATCTCTTCTGTTCTCTCTCTTTTCCTCTTCTCTCTTCTCTTCTTTAATATTTTCTTCCCCTCCCATTTATCTCCCCTTTTTCCCTCTCTTCTCCCCTCCTCTTCCTTTCTCTCCTCTCCTCTCTTCTTCTCTCTTCTGTTTTCTCCATGTGTTCTCTCTAAGTGGTTTTATTCATGCTCGTGGCTTGAAATCTCACCTATATTCTAAAAACCACCAAAAATATATCTCTGAATTCCAGACCTCTATAATTCAACTGCCTGGTTTTACTCATTAACATCCTAAACATAATCATTCAAAACTGAATCCCCCAAATCTACTCCTCTTTGAGATGTTACCATCTCAATAAATGACACCATCAGCAATCGGCTTGGTTAAGTCAAAATCCTGGGAGTTATTCTTTTACCCTGATTTTTTTCACCACCTTGTCTGTTGGATCAGCTTGTCGTATTGATTTAATCTCCAAACTGTATACTGAAGTAATTTACTTCTCTTCACCACCATTGCCACTTCTCTAGTACAAGCCATTATCACCTACTTCCTGGAATACTGAAGTTGCCTTGTTATTGGTCTTCATGTGAGCATTTTTGCTCCCCTGCAATCCATTCTCCACACGACAACCACAGCAATCTTTTTGTAAGTTATGAATTTGTTCAATATATATTGAGCACCTGCTATGAGCTTGATGCTGCTCAAGGCCTGGGGATATAGCAGGAAAAGAGAGAGGGGAGAGAGAGAGAGAGAAAGAGAGAGAGAGAGATAAAAGAAGAAGGAGGAGGAGGGTGGGGAGCAGAAGAAAGAGGAAAGAGAAGAGGGGAAAAGGAAAAGAAAAAAAGGTACTACCTTTCTACTTCCAAGGAGTTCACGTTCTTGCCAGGACACAAAAAAAATAGGCTAAAGAGTGCTTTAGAAGGTGATGAAAACTATGAAGTGCTATGGAGACAAATAAAGTGGGAAGTGGGTGGTAATAGGGCAAGAGGATGGGAAGTGAGTAGAGGGTTATCTGGAAAGACTCTGATGTGACTTTCAGCAAGTACCTGAAAGAAGTGAAGGAGTAAGCCATGTCACTCTCTTGTTTGGGGGATGCAGGGAAGGGAAGAGAGAGAGTGTTCTAGGCAGAACAGTAAATATAAAGGCCATGAGTTCAGATCCTGCCTGGCATGTTTGACGGACAGCCAGTGAGGCTAAGGGAAAGACAACAGGAAAAGAGGACAGAGTAGCAAGGGCCTGATTGTGCATGGCCATGAAGATTATGTAAGGAACTGGCTTGCTCTAAAGTCAGATGGGAACCGTTCGAAGAGTTTTGGGTAGAGGGAGGCATCAATTCATTCACCTGACAAATATTTGTTTAGTACTTACTAGGCACCAATTTAAGCTTCAGGGTTTTATCAGTGAACAAAACAAACACAAATTGTACCCATCAGGAGCTTATAGAACTAAAAGCCTATACTATAAAAGAAGAAAGATCTCAGATAATGACCTTAGTTTCCATTTTAAGAAACTAGGAAAAAGAAGATCAAATAAACCTAAAGTTACTAGAATAAAGGAAATGATAAAGATTACAGTCAAAAGGAAAAAATAGAAAACAAATACAACAGAAAAACAACGATATTGGCTGGGCATGGTGGTTCACACCTGTAATCCCAGCACTTTGGGAGGCCAAGGTGGGTGAATCACTTGAGGTCAAGAGTTTGAGACCAGCCTGGCCAACATGGTGAAACCCCATCCCTACTAAAAATACAAAAATTAGCCGGGCGTGGTGGCATGTGCCTGTAACCCTAACTACTCTGGAGGCTGAGGCAGGAGAATTGCTTGAACCTGAGAGGAGGAGATGCAGTGAGCTGAGATCATGCCACTGCACTCCAGCCTAGGCGACAGCAAGACCATCCCAGAAAAAAAAAAAGAGAGGGAGAGAGACAGAAACAATAACAATGGAGCCAAAAGCTGATTCTTGAGAAAATCAATAAAATTGAAAAACCTCTGATCTGATTGATTAGGTAAAAAAGAGAGAAAACACATCCTAAATTTAACCATCAGGAACAGAAGATATGACATCTCTATAGATGCTACAGATATTAAAAGGATAATAAGGAAATGTTATAAACAACTTTGTCCCTACACATTTTATAACTTAGAATAGTTAACTTGCCACCGGGCACGGTGGCTCACGCCTGTAATCCCAGCACTTTGGGAGGCCAAGGCGGGCGGATCACGAGGTCAGGAGATCGAGACCATCCTGGCTAACACGGTGAAACCCCGTCTCTACTAAAAATACAAAAAATTAGCCAGTCGTGGTGGTGGGCGCCTGTAGTCCCAGCTACTTGGGAGGCTGAGGCAGGAGAATGGCGTGAACCCGGGAGGCGGAGCTTGCAGTGAGCTGAGATAGCACCACTGCACTCCAGCCTGGGCAACAGAGCGAGATTCTGTCTCAAAAAAAAAAAAAGAATAGTTAACTTGCATATCCCTAAAACACTTCCTTGTTCTCCGTATTTGTCCATATTTGTTGAAGTTCTCTATAACTGTCTGTGTCCCTACCACAGGCTGGAGGTTCCTTCAGAGCAGGGACCAAATCTTTTTCCTAGCCAGTCCCCTGTGACTGGCCATAAAATAAAAGCACTATACTGAGAAAGGGCCCGTTGCCAAAATAATAGATTTTATCCGGCAAAAAGTGAGGTCAATGGCTGGGCGCGGTGGCTCATGCCTGTAATCCCAGCACTTTGCGAGGCCAAGGCAGGCAGATCGCCTGAGCTCAGGAGTTTGAGACCACCTTGGGCAACATGGTGAAACCCCGTCTCTACTAAAATACAAAAAATTAGCTGGGCGTGGTGACGTGCACCTATAATCCTAGCTACTGGGGAAGCTGAGGAACGAGAATCGCTTGAGCCTGGGAGGCGGAGGTTGCAGTGAGCCAAGATGGCGCCACCGCACTTCAGCTTGGGCTACAGAGTGAGACTCCATTTCGAAAAAAAAAAAAAAAAAAAAAATACCAGTGAGGTCAAAATGCAGGTGTCCCCTGAAATGCCATTAGAATTAATAAACAAATTCAGCAAAGAAGCTGGATAGAAAGTCAACACACATTTCTATCCACTAACAATATTTCTATCCACTAACAATAAGCAACATTAAAAAGAAAGTAAGAGAACAAATTCATTTACAATGGCATCAGAAAGAAGAACATACTTTGGAATTAACTAAAGAGCTGAAAGACTTGTACAATGAAAGCTACAAAACATCTTTGAAAGAAATTAAAGGAGACAATAAATGGAAACACAACTCATGTTTATGGATTGGAAGACGTATTATTAAGATGTAAATACTACCCAAAGCAATCTACCAATTTAATATAATTCCTATCAAAATCCCAATAACCATTTTTGTAGAAATGAAAAAATCTTAAAATTTATATGGAATCTCAAGGGACTCAAAATAACCAAAACAATTTTGAAAAAGAAAAAACAAAGTTGGAGGACTCACACTTCCTAATTTCAAAACTTACTACAAAGCTACAGTAATCAAAAATGTGATAATGGCATAAAGACAGACATAGACAATGGAATAGAATAGAGAGCCTAAAAGTAAACCCTTGCGTATATGGTCAAATTATTTTTGAGAAGGATGCCAAGACCATTCAATAGGATAGGATAGCCTTTTCAAATAATGGTGCTAGGAAAACTGGGCCTGCAACTACAAAATATTGTAGTTGGACCCTTACTTAATGCCATATACAAAAATCAACTCAAAATGGATCAAAGATATAAATATAAGAGCTAAAACTGTAAAACTCAGAAGAAGACATAGGACAAAAGCTTTACAACATGGGATTTGTCAATGCATTCTTGAATAGGACACCAAAGACATGGGGAACACAGAAAACATAGACAAACTGGACTTCATAAAAATTAAAAACTTCCGTGCATCAAAGAACACTATCAACAGAATGAAAAAGCAACCTACAGAATGGGAGAAAATACTTCCAAATGATATATCTGATAAGAGAATAACATTCAGAATACATAGAGAACTCCAGAAACTCGACAACAAAAATACCAAACAACCTTATTACAAAATTGGCAAAGGACTTGAATAGACATTTCTCCAAAGAAGATATACAAATGGCCAATAGGCACATGAAAAGATGCTCAACATCACTAATTATTCAGGAAATACAAATCAAAACCACAATGAGATACTACCTCACATCCATTGGAATGACTACTACCATTAGAAAAACTGTAGAAAATAACAAGTGTTGGCAAGCATGCAGAGAAACTGGAACCCTTGTCCATTGTTGGTGGAAACGTGAAAATGTACAACCACAGTGGGAAATAGTATAGTGGTTCCTTGAAAAGTTAAATATATCATTGTCAAGCAATTCCACTTCTAGGTAGATACCCAAAAGAATTGAAAGCAGGGTCTTGGAGAGATATTCGTACACCCATATTCATAGCAGCATCATTCACAATAGCTAAAATCTGGAAGCAGCCCAAATATCTTTCAACAGAAGAACAGATAAGCAAAATGTGGTATACACATACAATGGAATATTATTCAGCCTTAAAAAGGAAGTAAAGCCAGATGTGGTGGCTTACGCCTGAAATCCTAGCACTTTGGGAGGCCGAGGCTGGTGGATCACCTGAGGTCAGGAGTTTGAGACCAGCCTGGCCAACATGGCAAAACCCCATCTCTACTAACAATACAAAAAAATTAGCCAGGCATGGTGGTGGGTGCCTGTAATCCCAGCTACTTAGGAGGCTGAGGCAGAGAATTGCTTGAACCCGGGAGGTGGAGCTTGCAGTGAGCCGAGACTGCACGATTGCACTCCAGCCTGGGTGACAGAGCGAAACTCCATCTCAAAAAAAATAAAAATAAAAATAAATACATAAATAAATAAAGGAAGTAAATTCTTACATAAGCTGCAACATGGATTAACCTTGGGGACATTATCCCAAGTGAAATAAGCCAATAACACTGAAGACAAATACTGTATGATTTCACTTACATGAGGTGCCTGGAGTAGTTAAAATTATAAAGACAAAAAGTAGAATGGTGGTTGCCAGGAGCTGAAGGAGAGAGGCATGGGGAATTACTATTTAAATGGGTATAGAGTTTCAGTTTTATAAGATGAGAATAGCTCTGGAAATGGATGGTGGAGATGGGGGTTCACAAAAATATGAATGTGCAGATGCTTCTCAACTTATGATGGGGTTATACCTTGATAAACCCATCATAAGTGAAAAAAATTCTAAGTGGAAAATGCAGTTAGTACACCTAACCTATTGAGCATCACAGCTGAGCCCAGCCCACCTGAAATGTGTCCGGAACACTTACATTGGCCTCTAGTTGAACAGAATCATCTGCATCACAGTCCATGAGAGAGTATCACGGTTTACTCTTGTAATGGCGTGGCTGATTGACAGCTGCAGCTTGATGCTGCTGCCCAGATTATGAGAGTATCACACTGCATATCGCTAGCCTGGGAAAAGGTCAAAATTCAAAATTTGAAGTACAGTTTCTAGTGAATGTGGTACATTCTCATGCCATTGTAAAGTCGAAAATTTTTAAGTCGAGCCATTGTAAATAGAGGATCATTGTACTTAATATCATTGAGCTGTACACTTAAAAATGATTAAGGTGGTTAACTTTATATTTTGTGTATTCTACCTGACTTTTGTGCAAAATCTTAAATGAGGCAAGGGAGTAAGATGTGCAAATATCTGGGAGAAGCCAGAAAGGAAAGAACCAGTACAGAGGCCTGAAATGTGCGGGTCAAGGACACCTAGGTGAATGGAATGGGCAGTGGGAAGAGAAGGAGGAGGTGGAGTCCTGGCCAGTTCACATAGGGTCTTACGAGTCATTGAAAGGAGTTTGGCGTTTTCTCTGAGTAATATTTAACCAGATCACTCTGGCTACTATTTTAAGAAAGCTGATGGGAGCAATGGTGGACTCAGGAGGATCAGTTAGGAGGCTTTGCAGTAATCTGGGTGAGGGATGATGGTGATTGGACCAGAGTTGTCACAAATGGTGAGAAATGGTCAATTTCTAGATATGTTTTAAAGTTAGCGCTAACATGATTTTGTTATATATTGGCTATGGGGTGTGAGAGAAAGAGAGGAGTCAAGGACAACTCTAAGGTTTTTGGCCTGAACAACCAGAAGGATGGAGCTGCCATTAACTGAGCAGGGGAAGACTGTGGGAGAAACAGAGTTTAGGAGAGAAAGTCCAGGAGCTTCAGTTTGGATGAGGTTTCCGCTTGGAAACATTGATGTGACAGTTGGAGAGGCATCTGGATTTCAAGATGAGGATCTTGGTAGAAAATACAATTTGAATTATCAATGTGTGGATTACACTTAAAGCCATCAGATTTTATGAGTCACCAAGGGAGTGTATACAGTGAAGAGATTCAAGGACTGAGCCCTGGACCAGTCCAATGTTGATAAGTAGGGGAGATGAGAAATGCCCAGCAAAAGAGGTGAAAAGATGTGGACAAAAGATTTGAAGAGAAGTCAGATGTCTGTGATATTCTGGAGATCAAGGGAAGAAAATGGTTCAAGGAGAAGGGAGTGCCACATGATGTCAAACACTACTGAGAGTTCCTATTAGTGAGAACTAAGAATTGGCCATCCAATTAAGCTACATGGGGATCAAACCTGATTGGAGTAGATTTAAGGGAGGAGAGGAATTGTAGTCTGTGAGTCGAAACAGATTATTCAAGGAGTGATTATGTGTGAATAGAGAAATAGGATTGTGTCCTTGAGAAAGTAAGAGAGGATGGGACTCAGGGCCCGTACAGGAGTGGCCTCTGCACAGGCAGCTGGTCCACAGCGAAAGGAGAGCAGAAGTCATGGACACAGGCACAGGTGTGTGGTTAGATGTGGAGGTGGCAGCTTGAGGAAGTACTCTTGCTAGGGTTGCTTTTTCTCAGCAAAATAAGAAGCAAGGTCATTGGCTGAGATGGATGATAGTGGAGGAAATGTGGGAAGTCTAAAAAGAAAACAGGCATAAAATATTCATTTGCAGAGTGAATGGGTTCATAATTGTCAGGTAGCAATAAAGGCCCACGCAAGGTTAGTAGCCATGAATTAAAGTTAGGCCAGCCGGGAAGATGGTGTGCTTTCCCCCAACATGTTGGCTGTGTGGGCAGAAGCTTGGAGTTCACCATTGTTAGAGTTTTGCCAGACAAATACAACGAAACTAAAGAAAGGTACTAAAGATGAGGGGTTATGAAAAAGAAGTGACTAACGTGATGAACCATGGAATTGAAGCCAAGTCAGATGTGGAGAGAGAGCCTGAGGGGAGCAGGAGGAGTTAAAAGGTGGAAGGGCCAGGCTCCCCCTGGGTGGAAGGAGGGGTGGTGGTGGGATTTCAGGGGCAGCGAGCTGGGAAGTTTAAGGAGGTGCTGGCCAGAGAGGGAGTTGCACCAAATTGAGACTGCAGAGGGAGTGCAGTTGTTATTGATGACAAGCTTTAGATTTGGGCCATTTGCATATTGATAGAGTAAAGGACAAGATCCTTGGAGAAGAGGAGCTCACAGATTCAGGGAAGCAAGAAGCCAGCTCCACAGAGTTGTAGTTCTTAGAATGATGACAAGTGGGGTTGGTGAAAATGATGGTGAACCAGGTGCTGACATCCATATAAGGAATGAGAGGAAGCCCTCTGGGGTTTGTGGGAGACTTCATGGAGGAGTGGTGGATGCCACAGGCTGCTTATTCAAAGCTGGGGAGCTTTAAGAGAGGAAGAATGGTCTGAAATAGCAAAGGAATGAGGAAGACACTTGCCCCACCCAGTGGTAGGAGGGATGTGGAAGAGAAAATTAATCCTCCACTTGAGAAGGAACTATTCTCAGAGGAGAGCCATGTTTCATGAGAGCAAAAAGGGGAAGAGAAGATGTTGAGGATATAGGATATTGTTTCCATCCAGTGTAACATGTTTCAATTACTTCCCACCATGCTTTGAACCTTCCAGACCAAATCCCTTGCCACCTGCCCGCTACCTCTCTACATTCCAGCCATGCTGTCCTTAGCATGGTCCTTAGATATATCAAGTTCTTTCCAACCCTGGGGGCTTGCACTTGCTGCCATGTTCTTTCCTTTCTTGAAATTGTACCTCTTCCCCACCCCAATCCCTTAAGTCTCATGTTGAGTGTCATTTCCTTAAGAAATCTTGCCCAACACCCTCTTTAAATCAGGTGCTGTGCTTGGTGCCACTGAAGCAATAGGAATCCACACACAGTTTCTATCTTCAAGTTAGTTTACAGTCAGGTGAAGCAAAGAGGGGAGCAGGTGGTTTGAAAGTGTCCTAAGGGCTTCAATGGGGTAAACCCAGAGCACGTGGGAGCACACAGGAGAAACTATTAAATGAGTCATGGTGGGGGTGGGGGTGGGGGTGGGGGTGGGGGTGGGCGGTGGGCAGTGGGAGAGTTTCGGAAAATGGCTAAACAGAGGCCTGAGGATGATCAGGAGTTAGTGAGTAGAGGGTGGGGGCTACTGAGAGAGTGTGGGGAGCCATGAGCCGGTCAGGATGGCTGGAATGTAGCAGGATATTGGGATGATGCTATAGGGATGAGTGTGCCACGGCAGACCTGCAGGACATGCTATGGAGTTGGGCTCTTTCCTGGGATCTCTGGGGGCCACTAAAGGATGACTTTTTGTCTTTATATATAAAGAGGTATATATAACTATTTTGCAGAAGAATTATGACCAGAAGCAGAGTATTATCAAATTTGGCCCCTTCTGTGTTTGGCCCTAGAACAAGTATAGAGCTGCCATCTGGGAGCCCACTAACCACAACCTTCTGGGGCACAAGACAAGGCCTAGTGCTGTCTGGGCAAAAATTGGCTAGGATCGTAGAACTGCCAGAGCTGCAGAACGTCCTGGACTAGTGGCCTCCCACCCACCACCCAGACAGTTTCATTCACCAGCTTTGTAGTTGGGACACCTTCTCCATGTTATCCTAATGACAAGAAGATAAAAAGCAAGAGAATAATTGAATGGAATCACTATAAAATGTTCCCAGGCCCCTTCCAAACTATAAGCTTTCAGACTTCCTTTCTCTAACTTGAGATTACAGAGTAATACCCTGATGCCTTGCGAGATGACCGTGACTTAAATTTATTGTGTGCTTAGCAGGTGCCAGGCCCGTATCACAACAACACAGGCAGTTGCTTTCATCGCCATTTTGTACAAGAGGAAACAGGCACAGAGAGGTTAAGTAAATTACCCTTTGTCACATAGCTAATAAGTGACAGAGCAAAGATTCAGACCCTTGGAGTCTGATTCCAGAGCCCATGGTCTATACCAACACTCATATCACCTCTAAAGTTGGTGTCTTCTAAGTTGTCAGTGTAAGATTAAATCAGGTTCAAACAGTGTGGGACTGAGGCATATCTGGCTGTGTTCAAGACTTTATAAAACTTCTCTGGGACCACTGACCAGAACATTTCACAGCTCAGAACATTTGTTTTTGACCAGACTGGGGGCATCTAAAGAAAACCTCTAGGGAAAGGAGGTAGCAGAGCATGGACTGCCTGCCCTCGGCTCCCACTGGCTGGCTCAGCGGGGAGCTCTGGAGCATGGTGGTGTCTGTACAGCCCACAGCCTTCCTGTGCTTTCTCCCTGAGCATACACACAGTGTCAATGGAAACACTGTCATCACACGTTACATGTCTCTACCAGTCAAGGACGGAAGCACAAATGTCTGAGGACTTGTTTAGGAAGGGCTTTGGGGAGCATCTGCTCAACATGAAAGTTGCTAGAAATATAGTTGGGGGCCAGGCATGGTGGCTCACACCTGTAATCTCAGCACTTTGGGAGGCCGAGGCGGGCGGATCACCTGAGGTCAGGCCAACATAGTGAAACCTCGTCTCTACTAAAAATACAAAAAAAATAGACACATGGTGGCACAAGCCTGTCATCTCAGCTATTCTACAGGCTGAGGCACAAGAATCACTTGAACCCAGGGGGAGGTGGTTGCAGTGAGCCAAGATCACACCACTGCACTCCAGCCTGAACAACAGAGGGAGGCTTTGTTTCAAAAAATATATATATGCACACATGCATATATATATAGTTGGGATTCTCAGGTCCATCTTTCCTATTTTCTCCACTGTGAACTCTGTCTTTTCCCTTTCTACTAAAGGGAGGGAGAGTGCTGACACCCACCCACCGCCCTCCTGCTGTCTCCGGGCTGTTCCTCCATAGAACCTCCCTCCCCAACTGGCCAGGGCTGGTCTGTCATCTGCACAGGCCACTCCCACCACCCTAAATTCTTTTGCCTCTTTCCAGTTTTCAAAATCACATTCACGAAGACTCTTCTGGTCATTCTGACCCACCCTGTGTCTCCCCCCATCTCTCACAGTACCTGGGATCTGCATTCCCATAGACTCTTACGGCAGGAAAGGGCTTCGAGAGTCTATGCTCATCCTCCTCATCCTGTCACTGAAAATTAAACCAAGTCCAAGAGGGCAAGTGTTTTGCTCCAAATCACTGAGAAGTGTACTGCTCTCTCTCTAATTGTTTCAATAATAGGGGCCCTGTCTTGATCTCCTTTGCACCCATGACCTATATGAATCTGCTATAAACCCTGGTACAAGAACATGGAGTTCCTTTATTTCCTCATTGTGGTTTGAACTTGTATTTCTCTACTTCTGGGACAATGTCAAGGTCCTTGAGTCCCTCATAGAGTCAAGGAGGCTGATCCTTGGGCATTTGTCCAAGTGGGTTACAAGGGTGACATCTGGGGCTCTTTCAGCCTGTATCACAGGTCTCTGGCTTCAGGATGCATCTCTGCCATTCTGAGGACCTGGGAATTCATTGCAAGGCTGACATCCAGAGCTTCCTGGCACTATGCAGACACTTCCCTCTGGGCCTTGATACTTCTCTGGGGCACTGCGGGGACCAGGGTGGGGCAGTGGCCTGGAGTCCTCTCCCTACACTGACCCAGAGAACTGTCTACTAGGGGAGGCATCTTCCCTGCCTCCTGCTTCCTTGGGTTGCATTGCTTTGTCTCTCAAACCAGGCCTCCGTCTTGTTTTTCACCATAGACCTGGAAGGCCCCTAAACCCTAATGATTAGCAACTGAAAAACTTGTTTTTCCTTTCTCTTAACCTTTTAAACCTGCCCAGAAATTGAGGGAAAAGGTTTGTAGTCTGTCCTCTTGGGGGCAGCAAAGAGGTGCATTAAAAATATAGCAATTAAGTTTCTATTTAAAAGGCCAGCAATTCATATCTTGCTCATCGTTTTACCTGGAATCTTCTTCATTTTTCAACTGGCTTATCCTTCAGGACTCAGCTCAGACATCACCACAGATAGAAGTTATTCATATTCATGAATCACCCCCACTTCTCACTCGCTTCTGCAAATGTGGGGCTTTGCTTTATTGTCCTCTGTATTGCCAGCCCCCTCATATCAAGTACTCCACAAACACATGCTGACTTGCACTGAATTCAAGGCAAAGTGGTGGGTGAGCGAGATCCACCTGTTGACTTGTGGCTTCCCAGGGAAGATAGACTAAACAAGAGGCACCAAAAAAGGCGCGTGTTTGGGGGACATTCCACTACTTAGAATAAGATATTCAAAGGCAGAGCCAGAGAGGGAGGACATGGAGGCCTCTCCCGGCTCCCTGCCTGTATTTACACTAGGCATTCAGAGAGTAAGGGACAGTTCTAAGACTGACCAGGAGGTGGCAGCATTGCCCCTTGGATGAGGGGCTCCCTTCAGCAGGACAGAGGCAAAGGACACTGCCTCTCTAGCTCTGGGAGGCAGTCACCAGGAGGCCTCCTCTAGGCCAGTCTCAGATGGCCAGGATGCCAGCTGCCCTGCACACAGTAGGGATCTATAGCCATGTGTGGATGTAACGTGGTTTTGTTTGTTTGTTTTTTTGTTTTTGAGACAGAGTTTTGCTCTTGTTGCCCAGGCTGGAGTGTAGTGGTGCGATCATGGCTCACTGCAACCTCCGCCTCCTGGGTTCAAGTGATTCTCGTGCCTCAGCCTCCTGAGTAGCTAGGACTACAGATGCCCGCCACCACACCTGGCTAATTTTTGTATTTTTAGTAGAGACGGGGTTTCACCATGTTGACCAGGATAGTCTCGAACCCCTGACCTCAAGTGATCCTCCTGCCTCTGCCTCCCAAAGTGTTGGGATTATAGGCGTAAGCCACCACACCCAGCCCCACATGTTCTTATTCTAAGCTTTCTAGGGGCTTTGCATGGGAAAGGAAGGAAGGAAGAGTGGGAGAGAGGGAGGGAGGGAGAGAAGGGACTCAGGCCTCAACCTAGAACCCCTGCATCAGAGTCTCTTGGATGGTTCCTGGGAATCCCCAGGTGATTCTGATGGAGGCAGGCACAATTCTCCCTTGTGTGACTAATTTCCCAAGGCCTCGCCTTTCAATCACAGAACTGATTTTATCCATTGTGAAAACCTAATGCAGACCCCAGCGCACGCCTCCTGCTCTCCCTCAGCTGGGAGGCTGACTGAGGTATTTTAGGCATCCAGCCAGAGATGGCTGCTAGGTTGCAAAGACAAAACAGTGCCCTCCTGGGCACAGCCCTATGCCCCCAGTGGGCACTTCCCTCTCTCTTTCTCATCCTGTCTTCAGCCTTGGCATGGGTGGCCGGCCTGACACAGCCTACCCCACCCCAGCAGTGGTGCCCCAGGCTGAGCTTCAACCCAACTCGGGTAAGCAGCAGGGAAGCTGAGGAGTATTTCACAGTTAGCTCTGTCCCCTCTCAAACAGGCAGTATTTTCAGGAGTCTTTCATGACATTGAGGCCTGTGGGGGACATCTTGATGTTGACTGGGGGCACACGTTGGCAGGGCTACTGCCATGTGGAAAATCTTGGCCGGGGTGGCGGGCTTTTGGTTTTAACAAGTGACTCAATTGTTGTCCCTTTTTCCTGCAGCCTCCCCAAGTCACTGCCCACAGATGGTCCTGGGCAGAAAGTGGCCAAAGAGAGTGAAGCCCGGGGGAGGAAAGCTCGGGTGCCCATGGTGCCCACTGGATGGCTGGCTGACCTGGTTGGGACCCACTCTGGTGGGGCCAGCTCCTAGTGGTTCCCTGCACATCCATCCACTGTTTCCCATCTCCACTCTGCCAGAAAGTCCTTCCTCTCCTGACCCTGCCATGCAAACCCTATGTGTTTCAGGAAATCATTTTTCAGATGCTACCTGGGGGCTCCTGCAGCTCCTGTGCATTTTCTTGGAATCTCTCATGGAAACATGCATGATGACTGTTTCTGTATATACCACGTCTCTGCATGGGAAGCAACTCAGGGATAGAGGGCACCCTGTTCCATCCCCATCCCAGCCCCTAGTGCAGGGGAAGAGAGCCGTGGATGTTAACTATTGTGAGTACATGACGGGAGGGAGAAGGTGGTGGCGCCTCAGGGTCGACAGGAAGGGACAGGAAGGTTTCATCATGGAGGCAGGAAGGGGGCCAGGCCCTGAAGGATGGATTCCATTTCTAGGTGAAAGTCACCAGCATGTTATCAGAGCGTCCTTCTTAAGTAGAGTCAGTGCTGCACTATTTTGAGTGGAATGAAGGTGGTCTGTGGGTGGGAAAGGCCAGTCATGATCCCCAGTCCATTTTGTGGGTGCCCCTGGTTGATCCCTAAGACAACTTCCTGGAGTGTATGCATTGACCACAGATGGCAGGGCCTGGGCTTCTCTCCTGAACCCAGTTCACACCGAAAAAGGACATGAAGGACAAGGAGCAAGAGAGGCCTGGAGGCAGAAATGCTCTCAGAGCGGACACAGGGTCCCACCCCAATCCTTGTGCCTGAAGCAGAGTTGCAGTGTGGCCGCTACTGGCACCAGTACAGCAAAGCGACACCCTAAAATCAAAGCGGGAACAGCAGGAGATGGAGCCCGTGTCTTTGAGGACCTCAGAGGCAGAACTTCTGGCTGGGGCCTGAGGACTTTTGCACTCTCCTGAGCACCCTTGCCTTTTCTTGCCACCCCAAGGGAGATGTTATCTCCAGACTCTGGGGCTATTGCAAGCTGCTGCTCTTCCATGAAAAGCTTGGGGCCTTTGCTCAGTGAAGTCAGGATGTTTTGAGATTACAGGGAGGGTGGAGGAAACAGGAGGGCCCACAGGGTGGGTGAAAAACCTCATTCTCCGCCCTCTCAGTTCCACCCTGCATGCACTACCAGCATTCTCAAGTCTTCCTTCTCAGTTTGCGTAAGACAAGGAAAGCCTGAACCAGGGATTCCCCTCTCAGCCACCCCAGCTGCAGCCGCGAGGGTAGGTGTGCGTGCAAGGGAGAGGGCGGGGAGCCGCAAGCTCATCTTCTGCCCCTCCACAGCTCATCTGGCCTTGCCTCTATTGCCTGGGGAAAATGGCACCTTGAGGACAGACTGTGCCTTGCTTTCTCCTAGGAGAATGTTCTCTTTCTCTACTCGCTGATGGAGCTCTGGCTAAAAAAAGTTTATTTCCCTGCCTTTTCTTTCTTCTTCCTTGAGGGCCTCTCTGTAGCCTTTATCAGGCCACACTGATGAGCTCAGAACAGAAAAGTTATGGCTATATGGGAGCAGGCTCCTCCCTCATAGCTCCTGGTCAGATCTGGACATCTGGGGCAGCCCCAGATCGGAGCCCCAGGCTGGCCCTGGACCAGACCCCTGCTCCTCTGTCCCAGGCTGGCCCACTGCCTCCATGAGTCACTAAGGTAACCAGGAGGGCAACCACAGGAGGAAAACAACCATCCTTATTGCCCCAGGTGGCAGTCCCAGCCCAGGGCAAAACTGGGGCATTACTTCAAGTCTACCAAAGTCAGGCCTGTGCCTGGGGCTGCAGGAGGTGGCTGCAAAGAGGCTGGGTGGGGCAGCAGGAAGCCTTGTGGAACTCGCGTGTGTCCTGACTTGCCATTTCTGATGTCAGCACCTTCAGATGCCCTTTCATGGGGTAGGAACTGGGAAGGGCAGAGGTAGTAAGATCTGAACAGAGCTGGGTGAATTCCCACGGAAGACGGAGCATCGAGCCGTCAATGCCTTTTGGTAAACAAGTCGCAGCTCTTCCGTCTTGGCTCATCCTCATGGGCACATCCCAGTGGTGTTCCCTGCCCACCTCTGCACCCACGTTTTAAGGTGTGTAATCTGCCTCCAGCTCTGTCCTCCCCACCTCAGAGCCTTAGGATCTCTGGCTCTGACATTCAGTGCAATGTGTGCCGCCTGGTAGGCGCTCAGCGTTTTGAGTGAAAGAATAAATGTTTAGGTTTCCAACAGCACCCCGTGGTGCTGGGATCAGAGTGGCTGCTAAACCCAGGGTGTTGATTTGAGTGCTCAATGGGTGCTCCTCCGAAAGTAAGGGAAGTGACCCTGTGGAGCTGTGGCAGAGGTCGCATCCCCTGAGTTGCTGACCTTGCAGAGAAGCACAGGGTGCTCCTGCCTGTGGGTGGGGTGAAGCACCGTGTATATCTGTATCTCTGCTTGGGTGCCTGTTTCCTCCCCTTGACTTGTGCCTCCTCAATAGCAAGCCCAAGTCTCATTTAAGCTTTGAATTCTAGCACAGAGCTGGGCCCATCCGTTAGATGAAGTGTGTTTACAAGTCTGTTCCGGAGTCGTTGGTACTCCTGCTGCTTCACCTGGGCTCAGGACACCGAATGCAAGATGCAGTTTCAGGATCTGGAATCCACAGAGCCAGTGGGCTCCATAACCTGGGTCTGGGTGCCATGGCTAGCATCGTTGGCTGTAAGGAAGCTGTTCTGGCAATTCTTGATGGCCGCTTCCCTAGCATCTCTGCGACAGGAGCCCTGAGAGAGGTCCTCTTCCTCCCTTTCCTTAACATCTGCCCTAGAGCTTGGCTGAGCTTCCCTGGGCCCTTGCAGCCCTGGTAGCCCTTTGGCACACAGAGTCAATATTTGTAAGATGCTCTGATGAGTGGCAGGAAGGGAATATGCATTCTGTTTTATAGAAGGCAAGAGAAATATCAGAGGGAAAAGGTAAGTTTGCTCTTCGCATTTGACCCCCACAGTGCCTGGAATGTGTGAGAGGGATCCTGCCCTTTCCTTCACCAAGCCGCCTAGCAGAACCCACACCATCCAGGGCATCTGTGAGAGAAACACCTCTCCCAGCCTCCCCTGAGCAGCCCACTAGCTCTGTGGATTCCAGATCCTGAAACTGCATCTTGCACTCGGTGTCCTGAGCCCAGCTGAAGTGGCAGGAGCACCACCGACTCCAGAACAGACTTATAAAGAAAGAGGTATCTCCCAAGTCAGCCACAGAGGCTCATGGTTTCCTGCTCCATGTAGTCCTGGGTGTTTGCTTAAATGGGCACTGGCTGACATGACTGAAACCTCATGCATCCATCACACATTCGCCCTCAACAAAGACACAGCCCCTCCTTTAAGCCCTGCGCTCCCTGTACATACACAGTGCCCTGCAGCACAGAGAAACCACATGAATGACCTTCTTGGCTCAAGGAGTCAGGGAGTAGGGGCCTGCTGAGCATGACCATGTCCAGAGAGTGGGGACCCCGAGAACCGTAACAGCCCATTGGACAGATGTGGGCAGGAGTGGGGACAAAATCACCCATAGTCTCAGACCCCAAATGAGGTGTGAATATGAAATCCATGAAAACCTCATGTGGAGGCCAAAAGACTAACTAGATTCCCATCTCATCTCTCCAGGCCAGAAACCTATTATCCAATCCTTGCTCTTATTGCAAGCCCCAGAAGTAACAGCAATTACAAAATAAAGAAAAATAAGAACTTGTCAGCTCCAATTTTGGGGTTTGAATGTGGTCTCTGGGGAATGATCAGACGGTGGAAACAGCTGTGGGCAGGGACTCCTCATGCAGCGATGATTACTCACTAACCCAGGGTATGCATTCGAGGCAAACCCTGTGGGATTCAGGGCTTGTCCTGCATCTCACAGTTGAGCGGGCAAGAGCCAACTCTGCCCAAGTGAGGCTTTGTCCCGCAGGTCATCTGTATGACCTTGCTCTAGGCTGCTCACGGACGGTAAGATTTTTGTTCTTGAGGACTGGAGCAGGTGATGGCCCAAGTGCAATGAGTTCTGTGGACATCAATGCTCAAAATCAACACTAATGTACTGCAGTCCCTCCCACTTGAGAGGCCACTCCCTGTCCCGCAACATCTCATCCACCTAGAATTGAATCCTGGGTCAGATCCACACTCAACCAACTCATTTAAGTGCTACCAAGGGCTGACAGTGGTAATAGGCTTTCCCTATTACCTATAACAGCCCTATAAGGGGTGTATGTTCCTTTTATGGATGCAGAAATTAGAAGTCAGATTGTTTAAGTGACTTGTCCAAGACCACAAAGGTAACTGAGACACAGGTCTTTTGATTTCTAATTCAGTGTTTTGCCACCACACAAAGGCCACCTCCTTCTTTGAAACCTGGAATGGTGCCAATTGCCCTACGGAATCCCAGCATGGCAACCGGCTGGAAGAGGAGAGGCAAGGTGCAATTAGCATTCACTGTGTGTCAGGATTGAAGCAAGCCTTTTCCTCCACCTGCCCTCTGTTGGTGAGTGTTAATCAGCCCTGCTCTTTGGGGTCCTAACGCATGGACTTAGGAGCCAGAACTCCACCTCAGGCTACTTATGGCATCCCAGACAAGGTATATCACCTCCATAGACCTCAATGTCCTCACCTGTAAAATGGGATTAGAATGCCATCCACCTCACGGAGTTTGTTTATGGATTCACTGAGTTAATTTGTGTGAAGCACTCAGAACAGGGATTGGCACTTAGTACATGCTTTATAAGTAAGTGTTTATTGTTGTTTAATATTACTTCCAAATAGGACAAACTAGTTGCCACATCTCCAGAGCCCCCGGCCACACCCCCTGTCCCAGAAAGCTCCACTGTGAGGTTCTTATGCACCTGAACTGGGCCTTCTAGGAAGCAGCTTCTATGCCTGAGGGTCCAGCCAGCCTGGTTCCACTTTCTCCTCCCTCTGGACTCTGCTCTTATTCACCATCTGTCCTGGGAACACTGGGACTGTCATCACAGCACAAAGGCGTCACAAAGCACAGATCAAGCACTCAGTGACTGGGCTGCCAGCAGCTTCTTGCTGCCTCAGATGCAGAACGGACAAGTGCCTGGTTCTTGGCCTGGCCCAAGGGTGGAAAGAAGTTTCTGGCACAGCTTGGCGTGTGTTCCAGGCTCCCTCACAGGAAGAACCAAACACAGGCCCCTCCCTCAACACTCTCACTGCTTGATCTCCTCTCCTTCTTGATAGGGTCCAGGTAGTCCCTTACTCAACCCAGCTGCTTAGCGAGCTGCCTCTACCTTTCATTTTTTTTTGTTTGCTTCGTGGACAGTGTTCTCTCCCAGAAGCAAAAAGTCCGATGAGGGACATTATGAGGTGGACTTCATGTGATGGGGAAGGATCACTTGTGAAGGGAAGACCATGAGGCTCTTGGGGGCACGCACCCACTTTCCCACACAGCTAGCAGTGATGGGAAGAGAAGCCTGCTCTCAGTAGACTTCTCTAGAGAGGAGATTTCAATAGGCTTATGGAAAAATTGGCACAGAATTTATATTAGTTAAGGTATCCTAGCTATTGTACTATGCAAATTCTCAAATCCTGGTGGCTTCACCCGTAGAAGTTTACTTCTTACTCCTGCAAAATATAATCTGGAAAGGAATTACTCAGGTACCCAGGCTGATGGAGGCACTGCCATATGCAACATGCAGCTTCCAAAATCAGCTGGAGTGTAGACATCCAGCCAGCAGATGAGGCAGAGAGGGTGTGGAGAGTCAGGAAGTCTTTTTTGGGTTAGTCCTGGGAGCAGTACATATCACTCCCACCTATATCCCACTGGCCAGAACTCCACCACTAGCCTCCCCCATCATAAATGGGACTGGGAAATGTCACCCCTGCTGGAAAGCCCCTCCCAGCACCACCTCCACATTGGACAGGGAACGTGACTGTGGTAGAATCAACCAAATAGGAGTGCCCACTGAAGGGCATTCGAGGAGGAGGTTCTAGCAGTGTGATCTCGGCTGCTCCTGAAATGAAAGAAGAGTGCAAGAAATCTGAAAAGGCCATCTTAATAAACAGAAGCAAATAAATGGACCAAGTGGCTACCCAGGAAACTCAGATGAGCTCAATCTTAAAGAAAACATGTACGAAAGGTGGAAAGAGTGGCCACTGACCAAAAACAACATAAAAATAGAAAAGACTGACGTACAGCTGAAGAGTCATGTTAAGAATGTTGAACCAAGATATCAGAAAAATGTCAACACAGGAGCTTTTTTAAAGCTTTGTTTGAGTCAGAAGAACAAAGGAGTCTTAGATCTGTCCCTATAGATGGATGGTGGGATGTTCCTGAGCAACAGAAGAAACATTCCTACCCATTTTTATTTTCCTCCCAACATTTTTGTCAAAGTGAATGATTTTAAGACCAAAAAGAGCAGGAGTTTTGAATAGAAGGCGTTGAGATTGCCAAAGAATGAGGAGTGTACAAGACCAAAACTTATTCCTCAAATTAACTGAAATATTCTAGCCCAAATGAATTACATTCCAGAGTTCTAAAATAATTTTTATGAAGAGATTAGTGTAGATGCAGCAATTTAAGAGCATAAGCCCTGGAGCTAGACTACCTGAGTTTGAGTCTTGGCTCAGACACTTGCTAGCTGTGTGACCTTGGGAAAATTACCTAATCAATCTGTGCCTTAGTTTTTCTATCTGGTAAGTGGATAAAATAATATTACCTACTTCACAGGGTTGTTTAAGGATTTAAATAGGATGCTGTCTAAGCACCAGGCTTGACACCTATTCATTGTTCAATAACTGTTAGTTCTTGTTGCTGCTG
The DNA here is from genome assembly GCF_028885625.2 of Pongo pygmaeus. Classification (NCBI taxonomy): domain Eukaryota; kingdom Metazoa; phylum Chordata; class Mammalia; order Primates; family Hominidae; genus Pongo; species Pongo pygmaeus. The sequence goes on along the minus strand of NC_072373.2, from coordinate 67,742,685 downwards.
CTACCATGACATGGCTGATCTTCTGTGAGTGATCTATAAAACATCATGGCAACCACAAGAAAGTCTAGAAGACAAAGATGAACAAATGCATTCCAATTTTCAAATACAAGAAGTGAATTTTTCTCAATGCTGTCAATGCCAGGCAAAATTCCTGACTTTATGATTATTTAACATATTGTTATATACCTACTGTGTGTCGGGCTCTATGCTGGGCCCTGAGAATCAAGCACTGAACAAAATAAACAGAAATTCATGCCTTCTTCATGTAGTAGGTCTAGTAAAGGGAGACATATACTTTTTAAAAATAAGTAAATATATAACATGTTTATTACTAATAGGTGGTACAGAGAAAAACGATGCAGGCCAGGAGGATGCATAATGTTAGAGTGAGAGGGTGACCATTTTAAAGAGAGAAGTCAGGTAAAGTCTTTGTGACAAGAAGACCTTTTAGTAAAATATGAAGATGAGTGACTCTCTGGAGAAGGAACCACAAGTGCAAAGAGCCCAAGAGGGAAGTGTACCCAGTGTGTTCCCAGCACAGCAAGGAGGCCAGTGTGTCTCATGTGGAGAAACTAGCAGGGAGAAGGGTGGAAGATGGGGTCAGAGAGATAGCAGGAGGCCAGATCAGGCAGGGATTTGAAAGCCCTTGTAAGGACCAGCAACGTTACCCAGAGAGAGATGGCAGCCATTGACCAGAAGAGTGGCATGCTCTGATTTACGTTTTAACACGTTCCCTCTGTGTTGCAAATAGACTGAAGGGAGGCTACGGTGGAAGCAAACAGGCCTGTTTTAGTAAACTGTGCAGTGATGATGGTTGGAACCAGGCTGGTAGCTATGGGCATGCAGGACATGGTCTAACAAGCAGTCAGATTCTGGATAGAAGAAATTGAATTTTGCTAATAGATTGAATAAGGATATGACAAAAAGAGAGGAGTCAAGGCTAATTCCAAGGATTTTGGCCTGATCAGCTGGAGTGATAGTATGGCCATTAACTGAAATGGGATGGCTACAGGAGTGCAGACACAGGTTTAGGTGACAGGAAGAAATGAGGAGCTTGTTTTTGGATATGTTGTAGTTGAGATTTCTATTTGATATTCAAGAAAAGAAATCTGGCAGGTGGTTGGATTCATGTGTCTGGAGATCAAGGAAGAGGCCAAGGTTGGAGAGGTACATCCATGAGAATGCTACAAGGGACTAAAGTAACTTACAAAAAGAGGAAGTCCAGGCCGGGCTCAGTGGCTCATGCCTGTAATCTCAGCACTTTGGAAGGCCGAGGCGGGCAGATCACGAGGTCAAGAGATCAAGACCATCCTGGCCAACCTGGTGAAACCCCGTCTCTACTAAAAATACAAAAATTAGCTGGGGGTGGTGGCGCATGCCTGTAGTCCCAACTACCTGGGAGGCTGAGGCAGGAGAATCACTTGAACTCAGGAGGTGGAGGCTGCAGTGAGCCGAAATCACGCCACTGCACTCCAGCCTGGTGACAGAGTGAGACTCTGTCTCAAAAAAAAAAAAAAAAAGAAAAGAAAAGAGGAAGTCCAAAGACGGAGCTCCCAGGTATTGCAATGTTAAGACATTGAGAAGCGGAGGAGGAACGAGTACCTAGAAAGTGGTGACGACCAGGATTCGAGATTGGGTAACCAAGAACAGGTTTTGCCAGATGAAGCTCATTCTTTTATTTAGAAATTGTCCTGAACAATGCCATAGTTTGTCCAGATTTCAAAATGGTATTTGAAAAAAAAAAAGATTCTTCTGACATCTTTGAACACGATGGCAATATGGTGTCTTATGAAGCAGCTTTATTGGATTTATAAATGGCCTATTCCATCCTCTCTCTCCAAGGCCTGGACAAAAATTGGATCAAATAAGAGCATCATGGGAATGATACTCCAATTTGCAGATGCTTCAAAGCTAGGCAAGATAGAGATCCACTGTCAAAACATGCAGGATTCCAAATAATTCTGGTGGATTAGATGAATAGTCAGAGCTAACAAAATGACACTTAACAAGAATGATTGGGAATTCCTGCATTTTGGTACCAATAACTGAATATCTAAATGTCAGGTGAGGGAACCAGTGTTTGGCCACAGTAAATGAGAATGTGGCCCAGGAATTTATGTTGATAATAAGCTCCATATGAAGCAGAACTGTGATATGTTACCAAAATGTGTAGCCTTCCCCAGCAACAAAAACATAAGAGTGTCATCTATAATAACTAACTATCTTACGGCCCCTCTGTGCTGGTCAGTCCACACCTAGAATATTTTATTCCATTCTGGCATCATGCTTAAAAAGGGAAACTAACATACTGGGGTGCATACACAGGAGAAAAATCAGGACCTATGAAAACTGCTGCAACCTTCTGGTCCTCCTGCTTCCACTTCTTGCCTCTCCTGCCAGTTCCCCACACTGCTCCCAGTTTTCTTCCTTGGACATAAATAGGATCATATCACTCACTTGTTTAAAGTCTTCAGTGCTTTTTTCTTCACTGCCTAAGAAAGACTCGTCATGTTCTATCTTTTCCAGCCTCATTTCCCTGTACTCTCCTGTTGGGTTCTATGCTCTGGCCACCCTGTTCCCCAGCTTACTACACTTGTTCTCACACCATGCTTTCATCTGTGGAGTTAGTATCTTCTGTGGGCTCTCAAAGCACCTAATTTTTCCCTTACCTTTTGTTGCCTTACCTCACCATGTATTCTGGCCTTTTTTCTTACCTATATCACAACTAGGCTGCAAGCTACTTGAAGGCAGGGAAAATAATACTTCTCTCTCTCTCTTTTTTTTTTTTTTTTTTCTGTTTGGACAGATCTTGCCACAAAACATGTACTCAGTAAAGACTGGTTGAATTAATGAAGGAAGGAATGAAGGAAGACATAAATAAATGAATCAGTGCTAGTTCCTCTTCCTGTTGGCTCATCTGCTATATCCCATTCATCCTTCCAGGCACCCAGCTCAGACATCAGGCATTCAGAATCCTTCCTGCTGCCGCATACTGCACCTTTCCCAGAACTTCCCACAGCACTTGGCATGTGGCTCCATAGAGCCCCTGGGGCATTGTACTTATTTGCCTACCTGGTTTTTCTGTCTCATTCATCTTTGTATGCCCCAGACCATGGCTGGCCATGTACCTGCTGTCATATCTAATGAGGAATGCCTAAGGCCACGGAGAATCTATAGCCCAGGGAAAGGGAAACATGATTCTTTAATTAGAAAGGAAAAAAGATGGTCCTTCAGCCTGGTGGTGCAGTGCTAGCTCGCATCTGTGAGAGATAGCAATGGACAGAGTTGACAGGCTCTCCAACTCTGAGATTTTGTGGTTCCCAGCTCTGGAATTTAATTTGCTGTGTTACTTCACTGATAGTCTTGTTTCCAGGCTAAATAGCCCCAGAGAAAGGTGGGGAGGAAGTGTGGCCCCCTTTGCTGCAGGTGGATTGTGGCAGAGGATAAGGAAGATGGTCACTCTCTGAGGCAGCAAAGAGGTCAAGGGTGAATTTTCTAATCTCTCCATACTTTATGGAGGGAAGGTATTCCTGACCATGGCATCCCATTGGGACTAGGAGAGGTACTCCTCACACTTTGTCCCAGAAGGCTCTTGGCCCTGGCTCTCTCCAAAGCCAGTCTGATTCAGGGAGCCATGGCTGCTGTACCACAAGACCTTTTTCCTCTTGCATTTGGAGTATAGAGATTCAACTTTCTGCCAAAGCCACAATTAATTCTGGTTCAGGGAAGGTCTGAATTCTTGCAGAGATCTAGAAGGAGGTCATCAGCGTGGGCAGAAAATGGTCATAGGAAAGACTGAATGTCCCTACAGCCTTCAGCTGCATGGCCATTTTGCCCTGGGACATGGATAAAGAGAGGAGTAGGAGACCAGAGAGGAGCTATCAGAAGAACAACTCTGCCAGCATTCTGCAGGCGAGACAACAGCTTTCCAGGAAATCTGTGGTCACCATAGCAAGATCCTGACCTGGCATCAGCTTTCAGGATGTTGGTGCAGGTTCAGAGGATGCTGTACCTTGTCCCTGAATACCTGGTTTCCTAGAAAGTACATGCAGAAGATGGCTCTGTCTGCATAGAACCTGCTTGGGTGTGCTCAGGTATCTACAGGTTGAAACTCTGAAAGCGGGTCAAGAACCAGGCTGGCCAACAGGAGGCATTTCTAGGATTGTTTTCTAAGAACAGGCATGATAAAATAACCACATTCAAGTTTTCTGTTTCATTCCCCTTATCAAGGGGACAAAGTTTGTAAGTGCTGCTCTGACCTTTACAACCATTCAAGAAGACACTTGACACAGTTTCGATGTCACTCTGAAATGCTCCCCTTGCTTGATTCTCCCTACCTGTTTTTCTAACACCCTATCCCTCCCACTGCACTTTCTCCTCAGTCTCACTACCAGAATTTCAGAAAGCAATTCAATTCGCAATAAACCAGTAAGAGCCTCAAGCTTTGTCTCTGAGTGACTTTGGTGCCCTACTGGTCCATACAACTTGTGGCAGTAACTTGCTTCTAGCCTGTTGAGCTCAGCAGCAGACCATGATTCAGTCGGACAAGGACTGGCCCAACCCACAGTGGACACTGGGCTGGAGCTGGCATGTGTGAAGGCAGAGAATGCCACCCTCCCGTCACTTCAAGGATGCAGCTATTGTAGGGATAAACCCAGATCTGATGGGCTGTGTTTTGGAAAGCAGTTGATAACAGTGTTGTCATAGAAAACACCTACCTGGGGAGTTCCTTGGACCTTTAAAAACAACATCTGTTTATTTAGCACAGTGTCTGTCACACAGGAGCCATTCAACAAACATTTGGTGGATATCTGTTGAATTGTTCTATGGACAAGAATTTAATGAACACCCAGAATTAGTTCTAGGTATCCAGAGGAAATAAAAAGGAAGAGTGGCAAGTCCTGTCTTCAATGATTCTACAACTCAATGGTGAAAAGACTTACACATTGGAAGAGTAAAATCCCACCACGTGGCAGTCTATGACCAGGGCACACCTGTGTACTGCAGTCCTGCCAGACTCGAGGGCTTAGAAAAGCTCTGCTTTGCTCAGCTTTTCACACTGACTAGGGTCCTACCCAAGGTGCCTGTGGACCATCTGTGAGAACCTATGTAGGAGTGATGACTTTGCCTTGTGAAAGGAGATGGCCACACATCTATCCCTCTAAATGTTAAAGTTCTCCTTGCTCTAATTTGGTTAAAAGCATTTCGTAAGTATTGAAGTTGGTGTCACATAGAAGGATTATAGAGGACACGTTAGTAATGCTCATCATGTAATGCTCATAACTTTGGCAATGAACATGATGATGGTAATGGGATTGGAATCGCTGTGATGAGGGTTTTTGCTGCTTTGCTAATGAGGAAATCAGTAAGGAATGAAGCTTCCAAAGGTCACACACACACACACACACACACAAACACACACACACATTTTCTTCATCCACTCACCAGTTGATATATACTTAGATTGATTCCATATCTTTGCAAGTGTGAATTGTGCTGTTATAAATATACATGTGCAGGTGTCTTTTCGATATAATGACTTCTCTTTAGGTAGATACCCAGCAGCAGGATTGCTGGATTGAATGGCAGATCTACTTTTAGTTCTTTGAGAAATCTCTGTACTGTTTCCTATAGAGGTTGTGGTAATTTACATTGCCATCAATGGTGTATAAGCGTTCCCTTTTCACCACATCCATACTGACATCTATTGCTTTTGTGACTTTTTAGTAATAGTTATTCTGATTGGGATAAGGTGGTATCTCATCATGGCTTTAATTTGCATTTCCCTGATGATTAGGAATATCAAGCATTTTTTCATGTTATTTGGCCATTTGTATATCTTCTTTTGAAAAATGTTTGTTCATGTCATTTGCCCACTTTTCAATGGGATTTTTTTTTTCCTTTGCTGATTTGTTTGAGTTCCTTATGGATTCTATATATTAGTCCTTTGTCAGATGTAGAGTTTGCCAATATTTTCTCCCATCCTATAGGTTATCTGTTTACTCTGTTGATTATTTATTTTGGTGTGCAAAAGCTTTTTAGTTTAATTATGTTCCATTTATTTATTTTTGTGTTTATTTTGTTGCATTTGCTTTTGGGGTCTTAGTCATAAATTCTTTGCATAGCCAACATCCAGAGAGGTTTTCCTAGATATCCTTCTAGAATTTTTATGGTTTCAGGTCTTAAATTTAATTTAAGTCTTTTAATTCAGCTTGAGTTAATTTTTATATATGGTTAGAGATAGGGATCCAGTTTCCTTCTTCTGTACATGGCAATCCAATTTTCCCAGCACCATTTATTGAACAGTGTGTGTTTTTGTCTGCCTTGTTGATCTTTGTCAAATATCAGTTGGTTGTAAGTATTTGGCTTTATTTCTAGGTTCTCTATTCTATTCCATTGGTCTATGTGTCTACTTTTATTGCAGTACCATGCTGTTTTGGTTACTATATCCTTGTAATATAATTTGAAGTTGGGTAATGTGATGCCTTCAGATTGGTTCTTTTTATCTAGGATTGCTTTGGCGATTCCAGCTCTTTTTTGATTCCATATACATTTTAGGATTGCTTTTTCTAATTATGTGAAAAATGATATTGGTAGTTTGATAGGAATTACATTAAATCTGTAGATTGCTTTGGGCAGTATGGTCATTTTCATAATATTGATTGTTTGAATTCATGAGCATGAGATGTTTTTCCATTTGTTTGTGTCATTTATGATTTCCTTCCTTCCTTCCTTCCTTCCTTCCTTCCTTCCTTCCTTTCCTTTCTTTCTTTTCTTTCTTTTACTTTCTTTTTTTTTTGACATAGTTTCACTCTGTCACCCAGGCTAGAGCGCAGTGATGCGATCTCGGCTCACTGCAAGCTCTGCCTCTAGGGTTCAAGGGATTCTTGTGCCTCAGCCTCCCAAGTAGCTGGGATTATAGGCACACACCACCACACCTGGCTAATTTTTGTATTATTAGTAGAGACAGAGTTTTGCCATGTTGGCCAGGCTGGTCTTGAACTCCTGACTTCAAGTGATTCGACTGCCTTGGCCTCCCAAAGTGCTGGGATTACAGGCGTGAGCCACCACGCCTGGCCATTTATGATTTCTTTCATCAATATTTGGTAGTTCTCCTTGTAGAGGTCTTTCACCTCCTTGGTTAAGTATGTTCCTAAGGTGGGGTGTTTTTTTTTTTTGTAACTATTGTAAGTGGGATTGAGTTCTTAATTTTATTCTCAACTTGGTCTTTAATGGTGTATATGAGTGCCACTGATTTGCATACTTCGATTTTGTAACCTGAGACTTTACTGAATTCATCTATCAAATTGAGGAGTGTCTTTTGAAAGAGTCTTCAGGGTTTTCTAGGTATAAGACCATATCATTGGCAAACAGAGATAGTTTGACTTCCTTTTTCCCAATTCAGATGCTCGCCCACACCCTGCCTCGACCTTTTTTTCTCTTGCCTGATTGCTCTGGCTAGGACTTCCTACTTTGTCTATCTTTCCTATGTACAGGTGAGGTCCTTCTACAAGAAGAGACAGGCCTTCTACAAGAGCTTTCTTCTCATGTTTTTCCACACCTTGCTTCCCTTCACCAGACTTCTGCAACAGAAATGGAGGAACTGGAGGTTATCTTGGCCAGTAAATTCTCTGGCCCAGTTGGAGTCTACCAGTATGCCCTGTTGCCCTTCTGTTTATAGGCTCCATGTAGTGAGGGACACAGCCTCTCTGGTTTTCCGGTCCAACTCCTGCACCCGGCACAGCACAGGCATACTGTAGGTCTTCAATAACTATATGCTTAATTCATTAATACATAATCTAGTCTTTAGAGAGTCCCACTTCTACCAAACCAGCAGAATGCCTCTTGCCTAATTCCACAGGTCTAAAAACATGGGGTGAAGATGTCCTCTCCTGAATCCCTTCCCCTGTCTTCTACCTCCTTCCCAGTCCATAAGGAATTCTAGTCTAATCCCCCTTCCAGAGCAAATCTCTGCTAAAGGTGGAATTTCCTTTGAGGTCACAAGGAAAAATTTCAATATCAGCTGAAAATAAGCCCCCAATTACCTTTGTGCTTTCAATTTTTGGCCTTTTGGACTTGTTGATCATTTTTAGGCACAGAAATCTATTATTTCATCTCTTTCCAAGTTGGTAATTTTCAGGTGAATTGGTTGTATGTTTCAGGGAATGGGGAAAACCTGGGCAGAGATCATTTTAAAGTAATCTTTGGCACTTCCTTGATTTTCGAATGTCTTTGATTTCTCAGCTGATAGAATTGAAATCTTTTCCCCAAGTATCATTAGACTTTACCTCAGCTCCCAACATGTCAAGTGGCTGTGGGAAGGAGCTGAGGCATGAGGGCAGGCGCAGACATCCTGCCTAGTGGACACAGGCTGGAGCATGCCTGTCCCAGGGATCCCTGCAGTCCACAGCCCGCTGTGCCTGTCACCCAACCTCACCCAACCACATTCTTCCTGCATCACAGTCGCCTGCAAGACAATACCTCCACTGCTGGCCTCTTGCTTCTCTGACCCACAAAGAATGTCTGGCTCGATAAACATTCACCCAGTGATTATAGGATTAACTGCAACCTGTAGCAAAGGGAAGCTTTTAAACAAAGGTTTTGCTTTGTCGCTTTGGAAGGGAAAATTAAAAATATAAAGCCAACAAGCATATTATGTGTTAATAGGTACTTTAGGTTTTCAGTTCCAGAATTCAGTTATCAGTGAGAATTTCCTCTTGCAAAGAGGTAATCACGTTCAGGCTGTTGTGCTCCTATCTCTCCTTCTCTCCACAGGCTCCACCTTTAATTGCAGTTTCCATGACAGTGAGATTGTTGCCAGAAAGCGAGAAAGATTGTGCATGTACTAGGAAAATGTTTATGAAAATTCACATTTTTCTTTTTTCTTTGCTAGAAAGAAAGAAGGAATGGTGGAATGCTAGAAAGAAAGAAGAGAAGTGATTTTATGTTCTTGAGTATCTATTATGTGCCAGGCACGAAGCTAGGTGTTTAACATATATATGGCGTTAAATGTGTGTGTGTATAAAACTTTTTTTATTGTGAACTATATAACTCACCTACCAAAGAGTACACAAAACAAAAAATGTCCAGCTCAGTGATTTATCACAAAGCAAACACCCAGGTAAAATCAAGAACTAGACATTACCAGAATCCCAGAAGTGGCCCTTTTGATGCCTTTCAATTATTACCTCCTCCTTTCCCTTCAAAGGGAAAAACTACCCTGACTTTTGTGGAAATCACTTGTTTGCTTTTCATTGTAGTTTTACCACCTATGCGTTAATCCTAAACACTATAGTTTAATCATTATAATTCGTCTTTTTTTTGAGACGGAATCTCATTCTGTCACCCAGGCTGGAGTGCAATGGCATGATCTCAGCTCACTGCAACCTCCGCCTCCTGGGCTCAAGCAATTCTCATGTCTCAGCCTTCCAAGTAGCCGGGATTACAGGCATGTGCCACTATGCCCGACTAATTTTTGTATTTTCAGTAGAGACGGGGTTTCACCATGTTGGTCAGGCTGGTCTCAAACTTCTGACCTCAGGTGATCCTCCTGCCTTAGCCTCTCAAAGTTCTGGGATTACAGAGGTTGCAGTGAGCCACCACTCCCAGACTAATTGGTTTAATATCCAGTAGAGCAAGTCCTCCCAGGTTGTTTTTTTTTTTTTTTTTTTTTTTTGAGACAGAGTCTCACTCTGTCGCCCAGGCTGGAGTGCAGTGGCTCTATCTCGACTCACTGCAAGCTCCGCCTCCCAGATTCACGCCATTCTCCTGCCTCATCCTCCCAAGTAGCTGGGACTACAGGCGCCTGCCACCATGCCCAGCTAATTTTTTGTATTTTTAGTAGAGACGGGGTTTCACCGTGTTAGCCAGGATGATCTTGATCTCCTGACCTCGTGATCCGCCCGCCTTGGCCTCCCAAAGTGCTGAGATTACAGGTGTGAGCCACCGCTCCCAGTTTGTTTTTATTCCAGAATGTCTTGGTTGTGTTTATCCCTTTGCATTTCCATAAAAACTTTAGAATCAGCTTGTCAATTTCCACAAAAGAAAAACTGTTATTTTCTTTCTTTCTTTTTTTTGGTTGTGGCAGGGAGATTGCATTGAATCTGTAGATCAATTTTGGAGAAAATGATGTTTTCACATTTTTTTATTCTAATTTCCATCATGATTTCTTTGAAGTTTCAAGCATATGAGGATTTTTTAGTTATCTCTTTGTCACTTTTTCCCTGGAGAAATACTTGGAATTACTTCAATATTTTGCAATTTATTGAGACTTACATTATGACCTACCATATGGTAAATTTCTGTGAATTTTCCTTGTGTGCTTGAAAAAAAATTGTACCCTGCAATTATAGTGTGCATGTCTTGTAAGTATTCTTTAGGTCAAGTGTATTTGATTGTGTTGTTCAAATCTATATGATTAATAATTTTTGTCTGCTAGTTATACCATTTGCTGTGAGAAGTATGTTAAAAGTCTGCCATTTGTGATAGTGAATTTGTTTTTCTGTTTTCTTTTGTATATTTTGAGGCTATGTTAGCAGTATGTAGAAAATTAGAATTATATTTTCCTGGTGAATTCAGCTTTATCGTAATGAAGTAGGTCTCTCTTATCCCCAACAGTGCCTTTTTGTGGTACATATTTAAGGTTTATACCATGCTGTTTTGATATACATATACATAGTGAAATGATTACTTATAGTTAAGCAAATTAATCTATCACCGTATATGTATATACGTATACATGTGTACATATACATATATGTATACGTATATACATATACATACACATACATATATTACACACACATATATGTATGTTTATATACAGATGAAGTTTGATATATACAGATGAATTCTGATTACACATGTATATTCATATACACACCTATGTATGTTTATATACAGATGAATTTTGATTATTTCACTTTTCCCATTTATTAACTTGGAAGTTACCTGTTTTTACTAATTTTACTAATTACTAGTTTTTACTAATTCTTTTAGATGTTAATTCATTGATTTCCTCTCCCAATCATTATTACTGTGAATTTTGATTCTCTGTACATTTTAAACTCCCCATACTTTGTACTACTGTTTTATATGGTTGATATTTATTTAGACTCAACCACATATTTATTCTTGACTTGCTTTTCATTCTTCCCTTGATCTCCAACTTGCTAACTGAAATACTTTTTTGTTTTGTCTGAAGAACTTTTTAATGTTTTCTTCAGTTATGAGTCTGCTGGTGACAATTTCCTTGGTTTTTGTTTTAATGCAGTTTTTATTACAAATTCTTGGCTGGGTTCTGTGGCTTATGCCTGTAATCCTACACTTTGGGAAGCTGAGGCAGGAGGATTGCTTGAGCCCAGGAGTTTGAGACCAGCCTGAGCAATATAGTGTGACCCCATCCAATACAAAAATACAAAAATTAGCCAGGTGTGTTGGTGTGCACCTATAGTCTCAGACACTTGGGAGGCTGAGGTGACCTAGGAGGCAGAGGTTGCAGTGAGCGAGATTGTGCCACTGCATTCCAGCCTGGGCAACAGAGAGACACCCTGTCTCAAAACAAAATGAAACCAAATAACTTAAAAAAACTTCATTCTTGATAGATTTTTAAATTCTGATCATAACATTTTAGATGGGCAGCTATTTTATTTCAGCCTTTTAAAGATGTAATTTCACTGCCTCTTGGCTTCCACTGTTGAGAAGTCAGCTCTAAGTCTTACTGTTGCTCTTTTGAGAGTAATCTGTCTCTTTTTCTCTAGTTGTATTTGAGTTTGAAAATTTCTCAGCCACTACTTCTTCAGATATTGCTTCCATTATTTCCTCCTTTTATTTGTCTGCTGATACTCTAACTACACATATACTAGATCTTCCCACTGTATCTTATGTACCTCTTACCATCTCTTGTAGACTTTCCATCCTTTTCCTCTTCATGCTTTATTCTATGATTGTCTTCTGACCTATCTTCCACTTCACAAATTTTCTGTTCAGTTGGGTCTCAACAATTGCTAAAGTTATTCATTGAGTTCTTAATTTTGACTACTATATTTTTTAATTCTAGAACTTCTTTTTGTTTCTTTTATATAGTTTCTAGTTTGCTGTCTAAGTCCTTAATCATTTATTTTCTTGAAAAAATAACAGCACATGTTATATATCTTCTGTTCACCTCTATGGATATATCTTCACTCTCTCCACTCTGCTGCCTCTCCAGGAACCTGATCTGCATAGACTGTATCAATTAACTTTCTTGTCCTCTGGCTTCTAGCTGTGTTTGGCTAAAGTAAAGTACCAGTAGGACCACAGGGAAGGAGGAGAGTGAGATTCGGTACTGATTTACCTGATCTCTTCCTGTGGGGTCACTGTGGGCTGGCCACATTCCCTGACCATAGACTCTCTGTCTCTAGATTCTGATAGTTCCTCTCTCCTGTAACTCTTCAAGCTTATAGGTGGTAAAGCCTCCTCATTGTTAATAGCCCCAGAGTATTGGACCCCATCTCTCCCCATCACTACCCATACTTTTGAAAATTATTCCTTTATTAAGGAATAATATTATCCCTCATATTATCATAGTTTGATGGTTCCATCTGTGTCTGGTTGGAAGCCTGACTGACACAACATGTTTATATTATAAAATGTTTTTGGTTATTTAAATAATCAGAGTGTACGTGGATCTGTAAGACTTCATGTGGATCTATTTCTACTGTCCTTGTTTCTGCTATTTTATTAGTCATATTTTCCTGTTTCATGTGGCTATTTTTTATTTTTTTAATTTTTATGTATTTACTTTTTTTGAGATGGGGTTATGAGAATGGCTAATTTTTGTATTTTTGGTGGAGACGGGGTGTTGCCATGTTGCGCAGGCTGGTCTCAAACTCCTAACCTCAAGTGATTCACCCACCTTGGCCTCCCAAAGTGCTGGGATTGGCATGAGCCACCGTACCTGCCCTCATGTGGCTATATTTAAATTATGTGCTAATAATTGTACGTGCAGAATTGCTTATAGAAATATAGTCTTCATTGAGAAAGGACTTACATTTGCTTTTGCCAGGCAGTTGAGATTATTGTAAACTGAAGTGTCTAGGAAGCCTTATGTAGTTCAAGTTCATTCTTCTTCAGTATCTCAACTTGAAATGGGGAGATTTACCAGCAACTCTCCTCACCTTGGCAGGCCCTAGAATATAATCCATTCCCTTAATTTAGCCTCTTACCCTTTCTCCAACCCCTCATGAATTGCCAAATGCTCCCAGGATAGAGCAGCCTTATCTTCCAATTTACTTTTTTAAGCCTCCAAATTGGTTCAGTAATTATTCTCTCTCTTGTTGGTTCTCATTTAAAAAAAAAAAGTTTCTGGTTATCTTCAACAGGAAAATTGCTCGAATTAATTTTCCTCCTTCAAACTTGGCTAGTCTAATTTATCTAGGGTGATGCATCTAGAATAGCTCAGATAAGCCTAGCCATAAATCCTGTACTCTTTTGTTTAACACTAAACCATCTTTAGCCTCAACTGAAAAAACTGATTGTTTAAAATTGAAACAGAATTTTGCACTGCTAGCTACAAAAGTCAAAATAATTTAATATGCAAATGTGAGTCTCTTAAGGATGTTCTCCATATCTCATTTGCTTTTATATCCTTAGCACTTAGCATAGTATGTATTCAGACAGTATTTGTAAGTAAAAGAAAGAATAAGTAAATGGATGAAATACATAAAATTCAAATGAAGATAGTTTCTATATGGATTATATTTCTCAACCTAAAATAATCCTCATCTAGTATATCAGGAGTCTTCCTTGTTCAATTTTCCTTTTCAAGATAAAATTTTTAAATAGTATAAGTGGAACGCGTCTATAAATTCCAGGCTTCCATTCTCTGCTCCCCTATCCCAAATATTACAAGAGATTATCAAGATCAAGACTAGCCTAGTTTCTTTCTAGGAGTCCCTAGGACTGGGGAAGACTATCGGATGGTGGTCCAGTGCCAAATACTAGAAGGATCTATTCCTGTCAATCCAGCTTCAACATGCCTCAAACTGGACTCAGCATCATCTCCTTTTCCCTTACTAATTTATTCTCCTTCTCTGTGTTTACTACCGTATTTGATGTCATTGCATCATCCTCCCAGTTGCCTGTACCAGAATCCTAGGGGTTATCTCTTATTGCATCCTATCCAAATCACCAAGCTTGGTGAGTCAGTGTCTACACATTTCTCACATTTGCCCCACCCTGGATATCTCTACTGTGACTGCTCTAATGTGAGTTCTCATCACCATTCACCTGGAGGTCAGCATTGGCCTTTTAACTGGTCTCACCTTTATCCTCTCTGGACCATCCCCACAGAGAGATCAAACATTGACACAACATTGCCTAAAGCTCTTTGGTGCTTTCCTATTGTCCACAGACAGTCTAAGCTCCTTGCCACAGTTGGTAAACTCTCGATAATCTGGCCCTTACCTATCTCTCAAGCCTCCTTTTCCACTGTTCACCTTTGTGAGGTCCATGGTCTAAAACTGCCAAACATATTACATACACTTCCAAGTATTCCTGCTGTTCCTTCTGCATGAATTTCTCATCCCTTACTTCTCCCCCTATTTAAAACTTTACTTATTCTTCAAGAATCACCTTCTGCCTCTTGAGTCTAGTCCAAGTGGCTCTTCCACGTGCTCCTATGGCAAAGCGTCATCAAAACACATAATTAGCCTGTAATCTCAGCACTTTGGGATGCCAAGGCAGGCAGATCACTTGAGGTCAGGAGTTCAAGACCAGCCTGATCAACATGGTAAAACCCTGTCTCTACAAAAAATACAAAAATTAGCCAGATGTGGTGGTGCATGCCCGCAATCCCAGCTACTAGGGAGGCTGAAGCAGGAGAATAGCTTGAACCTGGGAGGTGGAAGTTGCAGTGAGCCAAGATCTTGCCACTGCACTCCAGCCTGGATGACAGAGCAAGGCTCCGTCTAAAACAAACAAACAAAATAAGACCACCCCACATAATCAGTTTTTTATGACTGTCACCCTCACCTATCTGTAAGAAACTTGAAGCACTCCAGCTTAATGGTGGCATTTAATAGGCCCTTAGTAACAGTTTGAAAAACTAAATTGAATAATCATTAAGATTAATCAAAATTAGAATTTATATTGTCTAGGTGTCTTAGTCATTTCGATAGGTGGGGTTTATTTTGTTGTTCCTTGAGTGTATTTTTCTCTTAATTTTAAATAATATCTATAACTATGAATATTATATTTTAAAGATCCATTATATTTTCTAGCTTATAAATGGGTGATTATCATATTATTTTCAAAGCTGACTTTTTTTTTTTTTTAAACACAGCAAGATGGGCACGTTGATACTGAGCTCTCGTTTTCTCATTTTGGGGCCCTCACATATTTTGACATTTTTTTCACCTTCTCCATCAAAAGAGACTCAGTGTTCTGTAGGATGGTGCTCCATTTGTTAATATATTATCGTTATTTATATGTTACCTTCCTTCCTAGTGGGATTGGAACGTACATTGTTTTATGCCTTTATTCATTCCTCATCCTAACCAATTCCTTATATTTATGTCATGGAACCATCTCCCTGGTACCTCAGAGTAAAACTCTTCTCTCAGCAGAAATGATAAGTTCCCTAGTTGGTTATTTCAGTTGCTGCAGCAGTAGCTAGTGAGGGTCTCTGCCCCCTGCGATTAATCCGGACGATCGCTATCAACTTTCTCACCTTTGCTCTAAAAACCCCAGCTTGCCTTAGCTTTATAACAATAATAGTGATGCCTATTGCCAGTGATTTGAAGAAGCGACCCAGGGAAGAAGGGAGTGAATGCTTTTTACAAATGACTGGGTCTCCATTTGGTTTTATCGCTTATTCTCTTACAACTTATAACCCCCAAAAGGCAAAAGAAAAGTTCATTAGTTCAGTGTCTGACAGCTCAGAAACGAATAACCCAACACATTTGTGTCCCCTCCATTGATTTAACCCTTGTGGTAAGTTGAATTTTCAAATAATGTCCACAGCTATATTTCTAGTCTCATATATTCTGGAACCTTGCCACCTCCATCTGCAATAAGAAATGAAGTCCATCTCCCCTTCACCTTGTGACTGCTTCAATGGGTATAATGTCATGGAAATAATACTGAATAACTTCTAAAGTTAGGTTACAAAAGGCAACCTGGCCAGGCATGGTGGCTCATGCCTGTAATCCCAGCACTTTGGGAGGCCAAGGCAGGTGGATCACTTGAGCTCGGGAGATGGAGACCAGCTTGGGCAATATGGCGAAACCCTGTCTCTACTAAACATACAAAAATTAGCTGGGTGTAGCCGGGTGTGGTGACTCACACCTGTAATCCCAGCACTTTGGGAGGCCGAGGCGGGCGGATCTCAAGGTCAGGAGATCGAGACCATCCTGGCTAACATGGTGAAACCCTGTCTCTACTAAAAATACAAAAAATTAGCTGGTCGCAGTGGCAGGCGCCTGTAGTCCCAGCTACTTGGGAGGCTGAGGCAGAAGAATAGTGTGAACCCGGGAGGCAGAGCTTGCAGTGAGCCGAGATCGCTCCACTGCACTCTAGCCTGGGTGACAGAGCAAGACTCCGTCTCAAAAAAAAAAAAAATTAGCTGGGCTTGGTGGCACATGCCTGTAGTCCCAGCCACTTGGGAGGCTGAGGTGGGAGGATTGCTTGAGCCCAGGAGGCAGAGGTTGCATTGAGCCAAGATTGTACCACTGCACTCCAGCCTGGATAATAGAGTGAAAATGTGTGTGTGTGTGTGGTGGGGGCGGGGGGCGGGGGGGAAGGCAACTCACACCTTGGGAACACTGAGCTGCTCTTTATGATATCCAATTACCCTGAAGCTGCATGTTGGAAAGGTCATGTGGAGATATCATGTAGAGGGAGAGAGAGGCCCAATGAACCCCAGCTATTTTAGCTCTCATTTTTGCATCTTCCCAGTAAACTGACAGACAAAGGCTGGGAGCTGGAAACTTCTGAAGGCTTATTCACTTCCATGTCTGCCATGAAGCTTCAGGGCAGCTCCAGCTGATGCCAGGTGAGCAAAGATGAGCTATTTTCTCTATACCCTGACAAAACTGCAGATTTGTGGGTGAAACAAATGCTGTTTTGAGCCACTACAGTTTTGGAGGGGTTTCTTATGCAGGAATATGTATTGAGAACACCCCTAATGACCTGAGCTCAAACCAGAAGTATTATTTAATCCCTTTTCTGTAAAAAAGTAGAAATTTAGGTTCTTGATGTGCTCTTTTATGGCAGACAGAAATGACAAGTCAGAGTGTTTTAAACTCTTTGTTTCCAGGCTACTGGGTGAATATAACACAGGAGATATTTATTCAGGGCCTCTGGGAAGCTAGAGAAAGAAAGAATAATTAAAGTGGTCCAGACGGAAGAGAAGCATGTGACAGGCTATGCCTGGTACCTCCAAACCAGAGGGTAAGGGATGACCATTCCTTGTACATGTGTATCACGTTCCTGATTTTCCAAAAATGGTATTCACCACCCCCACAGAAGAATGCGAAAGTCCTACTTTTCAGAGTGCATGATTCTTTCCACAGAGAAAGAAGATTCCCCCCTCCCTTCCTCTCCTCTCCTTGCTACTTACTATATTTCTAGGGCTCGTGCCTCCATGATTAGAAGACAGGTGGGTGACTGTCCATGGTGCTGCCCTCTGCTTACTGCACCAGACCATGTTTTGTTCCTTCACAGGAACCCACATCCACAGGCTCTGTGATTTACAAAGACAAACGCATCCTAGATGCCTACATGATCTAGATTGTGTCACTAGGTCTTGTACATTTGTTGCAGATGGGATATAAAGAACGTCTAAAAGGGAAGACCACCCTTTGTTCTTTTCTTTACTCCAGTACCTTACCTTTCCTCCTCTATCTCTTTCCTTCACCCCATGCCCTCTCCCTGCAGGCCTCTTTTATTGCTGTGCCAGATCGTAAGTGGAGGTAGAAAGTGGATGGCAGCGTCAGGGTCCTGAGGGTCCGGAGGATAGGACTATGCTTCACAGTTATCCAGGTGACAGCTGTGGTGAGGGCTGACAGAGATGCTCCATCTGAAGCCAGACCTGTGTACCAATCCAGCCTCTGGTGTTTGATTGCTGTGTGAGTGAAGCAGTCACTGAGTCACATTTTTTCTCATCTGTAGACAGATAACTCAGGCAGAGCAATGTGATGAGGATTAAGTGGGGTGCTGTATTAGAATCTTGTAAACTACAAAACATTAGGCTAATGAAGGGTTACTTCCTTCTATGGGGGCCCCAAACGGAGATTAAAAAAGTGGTAAAAGGATGAGTCCAAGGAACTACTGAAGGCTGCAGCAATGATGGGACCGATGAGGAGGGAGGAGAGAAGTCCCCAGAGGCAGAGGAAATCTGGACCAGAGTCCCAGCCAGCTGGGTCTCATGGAGCTAACCCAGCAGAGAGAGAAAGAGGCTCACCTGGAGTTGGGCGGATGCCCAAACGAAGGCGACAGGCAAGACTCAAAGCTGAAAGGGAAGGAACAATTGTAATAATAGCAGCCATGTGCCAAGCCCTGGCCAAATGCCAGCCACTGTGCAAGGCTTACATGCTCATTTAATTCTCACAACAACTCTGAGGCACCTGTTACTATCCTCATTTTACACAGTGGAAAATGATAGGCCCAAGAAGTTTCTAAAAATCTCACAGCCAGAAAATGGCAAAATCTGGATTCAAATCTAGGGTTTTCTTTTTTTATTATTAATTAATTAATTAATTTATTTATTTATTTATTTATCTTGAGATGGAGTCATGTTCTGTCACCCAGGCTGGAGTGCAATGGTGCGATCTCGGGTCACTGCAACCTCCGCCTCCCAGGTTCAAGCAATTCTCGTGCCTCAGCCTCCCAAGTAGTTGGAATTATGGGTGCCTGCCACCATGCCCAATTTTTTTTATTTTTAGTAGAGTTGGGGTTTTGCCCTGTTGATCAGGCTGGTCTCGAACTCCTGACCTCAGGTGATCCACCTGCCTCGGCCTCCCAATGTGCTGGGATTATAGGCATGAGCCACTGCGCCCGGCCCAAATCTAGGGTTTTCTTACACCTAACTAAGTCAAAGTTAGCAAGCTTGAGATAAGATTTTTGGTTTTGTTTTGTTTGGGTTTTTTTCATGATTTCTTTTTAAGACAGAGTTTCACTCTTGTCACCCAGGCTGGAGTGCAATGGCACAATCTCAGCTCACTGCAACCTCCACCTCCTGGGTTCAAGCGATTCTCTTGCCTCAGTCTCCCAAGTAGCTGGGATTACAGGCGCCCACCACCATGCTCAACTAATTTTTGTGTTTTTAGTAGAGACAGCGTTTCACTATGTTGGCCAGGCTGGTCTCAAACTCCTGACCTCAGGTGATTCACCCTCCTTGGCCTCCCAAAGTGCTGGGATTACAGGTGTGAGCCACTGTGCTCGGCCGATTTTTTTTTTTAATAACAAAGAGAAGCATCAGATCAGAAGAACCTAATGTGAGGCAGATTCCAAAGCCAAGGGATCAAAGAACAGGGTGAGCAAAACAAGAGAGGGTAGGGGGACAAGTCAGAAAGGGCTCCGTGCAAGCACCAGAAACATGCACATACCCTCTTCCCTGTGGAGTGGCTCATGGGTGGGCCAGGCACTTTTAAAGAGCTGGGGACAGAGCAATCTTCTGCAGCCTGTTCTTATGTGAGGACCAGAAAAGCTTCCGCTTGGGTCTCCCTGTGCTCGTGTTCCCATCTCGTCATTGTAATTGATAGCATTAGTGCATGGTATCAACCAGCATTTGCCAAAGTTTGTTCTGTGGGACCTTAGTTCTGCGGGGTTAATAGATACAACTTGGAATGAAGATTCAGTTAAATTCACTTCAATTTAACACACTTAGTGAACACCCACAAACAGAGCTATGAAGTATGTATTCGACCATGAACAATAGGCAAAGTCTCTGTTTTCATGGAGCTTGTAGACCAAATGTTCAGTAAGTTTGAAAAATGTTACGCCAAAGTGATATCGGTTTCTTTACTGCAAACATTTCAGGGTCTTATGCTAATGATCATTGTGACTTTATAAGAGTGGGGTAGAGTGTATAGCGTTCCCCCATGATATCTATCCATGGAATCCTAGTTTACTTGTTGTAAAGTCTCTTCTTGTGGCTCCCGGACTAGTGTTCTTTTTTCTTTCTTTTTTTTTTTTTGAGATGGAGTTTTGCTCTTGTCACCCAGTGGAGTGCAATGGTACAATCTCGGCTCACTGCAACCTCTGCCTCTTGGGTTCAAGCAATCCTCCAGCCTCAGTCTCCCTAGTAGCTGGAATTACAGGCACCCACCACCACGCCTAGCTAATTTTTTTATTTTTAGTAGAGACAGGGTTTCACCATGTTGGTCAGGCTGGTCTCGGACTCCTGACCTCAGGTGATCCTGCCTCGGCCTCCCAGAGTGCTGGGATTACAAACATGAGCCACTGCACCCGGCCTAGGGCTAGTATTCTACAGAACAAGCTTGCAGGGGATGCTAGGGCAGACAGAGAATGATACACACCCCTTCACCTCCCTTCATTTTACCACAATACTGGTAGTGTGGCCAAAAGGAATGATGGGGAACACACAAGCCCAGAACATGGCAGCCAGGTGACACAACTATGGGGATAAGGGTGCCATTCGTGGATGCCAAGTGATGGCTACCTCTCAACACTGAGCCTGATGAAGAATCAAGACTACCTGGAAATCGCCACAGGCGAGCCCACGGAAGGTGTGTGCTTCTCTGAACAGGACTGAGAAGCTCACTGGGCCAAAGACGTAGCAGGAGAAGGAGAAATAGAAAGTGGAGCCTTGGGAGAGGGAAAGTCCTTGCCTCCTAGGCCATAAGAGATGGGGAGGATTTTCTGTCACAGTCTTGTGGGAGGACCTAGGTGGCAGCTGCCCTGGCGTAGGGGAACAGCATGTCCTGTCTTATAAAGAGAAGTGCTCCTGGAGCCAGCGTGGGGCTTTATGCCAGCAATCAAAGTTTATCACTCAGGCAAACAAGCCAGAGGAAAAGAGCTGACAAATGGCTAGCATTTTCCCTGCCTTCTTCTCCAGGAAGATGTTTTGGTCTTGGTTTCCCTCTGGGTTTTTCCTCTCTCTGATCTCTCTTGCCCTCACGCAGTGTTCCCTGCCCAGGCATTACATAACAGCCTGGACTGCAGGGAACACCTATACAGGAGGCCATGACAGTTAGACAATGGGCAGGCACAGACTGCCCTGAGAAAATGGAGTCATTCATGAGCTGTGTGAGAGGCGGCTCTGTTCCCAGCTTGGCTCACTGGTAAATGAAGTGCGCTGGGGACAAAGAGGGAAACTTTACACTCTAGCAATTTTCCCACAGTGGCAGGCTCACAGAAAAACAAGGCACTAGTTGGCTTAGAGGAGAAAAGGCAACCATATCCATAGACTTTGCTTTCTCCCCCAGATTGCCGTCTTGTGCCAAAACCACAGAATAAACTCCCAGGGAGGGAACAGCAAGGCTATACTCGCTCTGGGTCTCAAACGACAGAAGCCAGAGAAAAGGTGTGGGTCTGCCTTCAGCTTCTGTCTGTTTCCATGGCTGCTTGATGGGTTTTCATTTCTGATCAGCTCATATTTGACCTCTGATCTAGCTCGCCACCTTAGAGGGAAGGAATGTTTTCAGTCGAGATGATCATCCTGAGATAAATAATAATGGCTCCCCCTATCGCAGCTGCTCAGCAGGGTCAGGGAGCACCTTCCTCTAACACAGCCGGCCGGCTCGCCTGATCTTAGGGGCTCTTCAGCCCACACTGCTCAGGGCTGTGTGTGGAGTCACACCTCGAGAATACTTGCTGTGGGGCCCAGGGCCTCTTTGCATGGGAATCTATACTGCAGCTGCAAGTATAGTGCTGTCCTATAGACCACAAGGTGCTAAAAATTTAACCAAAAAGTTATTGAGTGTCTTATAGTGGGTGTTTTATGTAAGACTAAATTTTATGTCAAGAAAATACCAAGGTTATTACAAATAATGTTATATATTAAAAAGTATTATCAAATCTCAGCAATGACCTACTTATCTATTTAAAGAAATACAAAGCTCTTATCCAACTTACCTATTTAGGGACTTCTGGAGTCCATTACAGAGCTATTCAACCCACGGCAGTAATCCTACCTCTGAGAATACTACTGTAATCCTCAAGTGCAGAGAAGAGACTACTGTGCGGTAAGTATTATAAGGTATTAAGATACCTCTCTATCCACCCTGGAATCTTGCCTTCCTCCCCAGTCCTAGAGGGACCCACAGGATAATGAGGGAAGGGAATTAGGTGGTATAAAATGTTTCCTAAATGATAAATGGACGCCTATGCCATCCAGCCTGGAAATACATGTACATGTAACATGGACCTGGGTTTGCCAGCTTAGCCTCATACAGGAAGACTCTATCCTTCTGAGCACCAAGCCTACAACATGAGTAAATGCCGGTTGCTTAGGAATACAGAGGTTAAATGCTCTGGGTCAGACAGATGGGCCTGGATCCTAATTTCAAAACTTAGTAGCTGTGTGACCTCAAAGGAGTTGCTTCACTTTTGCTGCCTCCACTGTATTATCATAGTGGTCACAATATTTAGGAAGGTGGGCTAGGACAGACCAAGCATCTCTGCTGGGAGTGCTGAAGGAAGTGGACACCAGGGCGACCCCCTCTCTGGGGCCATTCTTAGCCAAGAGCCCCTGCCCACAGCACTGAATACCCTCATGAGACCAGTGGCCAGTTTTTGAGGAAAATCCCCATTAACCTGGGAAAACGTCACAATAGGCCAACATTGTTTCCTGCATTGGGGCTTGGAAACCACTACATGAAATAATTTATCTGTTACTGTTTAATCCTATACTGGCTTTAGTTATATTCTTTATAGAGGCACCTTTAAAGTTTTCTCCTTTATGCATCAGGTGTAGCTAGGCAACGTTCACCAAATCTACGTGCCTCCCCTAACTGTTTCCACTTCAGCGTTTGAGGGAAGAATCAAAAACCCTTGGACTTGCAGATGCTCAGAGAATAGGCACGAGGCAACATTTTCTGAGCTCTCATCACATCCCGGGTACCATGCTAGACTTGCATACCTATGGTACTCCCAACAGAGTGAGGCAGAGAGGTGATGAAGTGGGTTGGAGCCTAAGGATGGAGGCTGGGAACCTATGGGAGCATGTGCTAACCAGGGTGGTGGTGACCAGAGAAGGCTTTCCAGAGGAAGAGATAGCCAAGCTTAGTCTTGATGAATAGCCAGGTTCAGGTGTGGTGGTGCACCCAGGCAGAAGGAGTAGAGCAAGAAAGGACTTGGCCAGCCCAGAGAGCCTGCCTGTCTGATGTGTTGCAGTAGATCCACAGAGCTGCAGAATTGGAAGAGGTGGTGAGGGAGGAGGGGGGGAATAGGAAGGCAGGAGCCAGGTCTCCATAACGCTCCTAATTCCCTCTGGGACATCATCTGTCCCTCAACAATGCCTCTAATAGAGATATCTGCTGCTCTAAACATTTACTGATGCCTTAATCTTTCAAGCAGAATGGTAAAGAAGAAAAAGCCTGTGGATACCTCCTCGCATGTGTTGTTTGTTTGTTGTGAGACAAGGTCTCACTCTGTCACCCAGGCTGCAGTGCAGTGGCACCATCACGGCTCACTGCAGCCTTGACCTCCTGAGCTCAAGCAATCCTCCTACCTCAGCCTCCTGAGTAGCTGGGACTACAGGCATGCACCACCACGCCCAACTAATTTTTGTATTTTTTGTAGAGATGGGGTCTTACCATGTTGCCCAGGCTGGGATTCCTCACATGTTTTCACATAAGTAGTCCCTATACTTGCCTTGTTTTTTCCAATGTGAAGAGAATTCTTCAGGCAATTAAGTTTATGCTTCCACAACGATGTCTCTTCTCCCCATTGCTCTTTGAAGCTGATCTTTGTTGGAAAAATTATTTTTCATCAAATTGATCTAGATTACTCATTGACTAGCTTGTTGACCATAGTTGCTTCTCAAAAAAAGCTCACCTGTTAAGCTTAACAATAGGTACCAGTATTGAACTAGTATTATATGCCTGGCATGATGCTGGGTGCTTCTGAAACATTTTTATTCAATACGCACAGCAAATTAATGAGGAAGACACTATGATCATTTCCCCTTACAGATGAGAAAAATAAAGCTTGATAAAATAACAGCTTATACGTGACAGAACTGGGTTTTAATCTATTCGATTCCAAAATCACCACTCTTGGCCAATTCACTCCACTGCTATTATAAAATGCTTTTGAGAACTACTTAAAAGAAAGACATGTGACTGTTGCTGCATGATGGACAACCAAGTTTTTTGACCAGAAAACATTTTGCCCCTTGCAGAAAGAACTCAGGAAAGCAGCAGGCAGTCCGGAATGGCGATGGGAAGATCCAAAGGCAGCAAAGGCTTCTCTCCGCCATATGAAAGGCCTGAGTTTAGATACCTCAGGGAAGTTTTAATGCCAACCTTCTGTAAAATCCCCATCCTCTAACGTATGGCTTTAATTAACAATCATGTATCAATATTTGTTAATCATAACAAATGTACCATACTCCTGTAAGATGTTATCAACAGGAAAAATTGAGGGAGAGTTGCATGGAGCTCTGTACTATCCTTGCAATTTTTCTGTAAATCTAAAACTGTTGTAAAAAATAAAGTTGGGGGAGGAGCAAAAAGAAAAAAAGTTTTTTTTATTGAAAAGAAAAACCCTCATTCTCCACAGCTACATCCATATTTCAGAATTGTTCTTAGAAACTTCCAGAAACAATTCATTTACTGTATATAACATTATGGCCTAGATTAAACTGAGCAGTAATTATTAATGCTTAACGTTAGTGCGGAAGCTCAAAAATTATATACTAGAGTGTTTGTGTAACTCTAAATCTTAAGATACATGTCAGTGATACCCGAAGTTTATTTATTTTTTTATTTTATAGAGAAAACATAATTGACAAAATGGTCACATACTTTTTAAACTTTGTTTTCAACATCTTTGGGAATTGTAACCATTGAACCCCATGTTCCTGATTCAAGCTCCTCTGTGCATCTCTTAAGAGTTGTTGAATGGCAGTCATAATGCCTGAGATGGAAGAAAAGGCTTCCAAGGGGCTGATCTCACAAATCAGTGGATAGGCTGACCAGTCTTTTTACTCTGTTTGTTCTCAGGCATGTGAAAGCGTTCTCTGGTCCTAAACATCCTGTTCTAGTTGTGCCCCATTTGTTGAGGGGTTGAGGGTGGCATTGATGCAGTCTCCATGCTTTAACTAGGCTGCTATTACCTATTACCTGCCTGCCTCAGCTTCCAACTACCACCCAGGTTAAGAGGGCATGTCTGATGAAGAAACCACCTCCTTAGTCAAGATGATTCAACTTCATTCTACTCTCATCCCCTTTCTCCAGGTGGAAATCTGAGGGTCTGAGGAGGAGACAGAGAGAGAAAGGGACGCAAAAAGGCTCAATTCTCAGGCTCCTGTCCCAACAACATCAGTATCATCTTCATAAATTTAAAAAATATGTAGCTTTATATTATATATAAAGTCATATATATAACTACATATATATATATAAAACAATGTAGAAAGACTGGTCAACATGAGTTTCATTATTATCCAGAAAGCCAGCAGGAGTTGGATGAGCTCATTCACAGAGACCACTGGGTTTTAGGAGCAGGGATTTTTATCCCTCTGGACTAGGAGAGTTGGGAAAAATGAAAGGATCCAAGCTTTACCAAATTCAGACTCACATTTTAGTTCCCAGCCAAAGGTCATGTTGAAGCACAGTGAGAAGCAGTTTCCCTGAGGAAGGGGGTTGGACTTGGAGGTTGGTTCCCCTATTTAGATTCAGACAATGGGAGGGCAGTTTATTACTTTTACAGCATGGTGACAATGCAATGCTTGGTGAAAAACAGTTCTCAGGACATTCAGAGTTTGTTCTCTTTCCCTGCCATGTGTTTATGGGATACTCCCATAAATCCCTTCTCTTATCTGGATACAGGGACCTATTGACTAGTCCTGCTAGGGATTGGGATCTGGAAAAAGCAATTTCTTCTTTGGTTTGTGCATTTTAAAAATGCCTGTGCAAGGACTAGGAACATGCTATTCATATTCCCAGGAAAAGATACCTGTATCAATTACTAGATACGGCACCTTAGTCATCAAGAGTGAGTCCAACAACTAGCAGGTGTCTTGGTTTGTGAGGCGCCCCCTCCAGCATTAATGGGAAAAGAGATGAGGGCCAGAGCTGGGTGTGGTGGCTGATGCCTGTAATCCCAGCACTTTGGGAGGCTGAGGCAGGGGGATCACAAGGTCAGGAGTTCGAGACCAGCCTGGCCAACAGGGTGAAACCTCGCCTCTTCTAAAAATACAAAAAAATAGCTGATGTGGTGGCATGCACCTGTAATCCCAGCTACTCGGTGGGCTGAGGCAGAAGAATCGCTTGAACCCAGGAGGCGGAGGTTGCAGTGAGTGGAGATTGTGCCACCGCACTGCAGCCTGGGTGACTGAACAAGACTCCGTCTAAAAAAAAAAAGAAGATGAGGGTCCAGAGATTCCAGGCGCTAACGCCTCACTCCTGGGTCAATCTCACCAAATAGCAAAGGGTTTCCTGTTCACCCTTTCCATACTGGAACAAGTGAGAGGTGGAGGATGGTGAATCATTTTCCAAAGACAGAATTGGCCCTCTTGGAACCTTTGTGCATTTCTGATGGAATGTAGGAAAATTAAGGGAAATCAGGAGGTTCCAGGGATTTAGCATGGTTTGGGCCACAGCACAAGGTCCCATAGGCTCTGAAAGACCAAGCTATAGCTCCAATACAGGCGTTATCTGACTCCAAAGTTCAGGCCTCTTCTACTTGAGATCTGAGCCCCTCACACTGGAGCATGGTCAGTTAAGGCTGCAAAAGGGAGAGAGTAATGGAGGTCAGCGTTGAATAGATACGAATATAAACTCTTGGGCACTGTTAACACCAAACAGCCTGACATCTCACTTCAGATATAACTGTAACAGTGTCTGAAATCCAATATTAGCATTTAAAACTTGTAGCACGCTTATTGTGGAGTCATTAAGTGATGCAGAAAGAAAAAAAATAAAGCCCTGAGAATTCAGCTTATTTACCCAAGTCACTGATGCATTTAAGGAACAGCTCTTATAAGTCCATTTAGGTGGTTTAGGGCTGCGGAAGATGCCCAGAATCCCTAAATAGAAATAAGTACTGGTCATCAGAGCAGTGCAGTTAGGCCCTTTCTGGCCAGGAGGTCATCTTGGGCTCCAGAGCCACTTGTTCAGCTCTGATATCTAAACAGCCAAAGTGAATTATTCACTTAGGAGGGTGAAAAACACTCAACTCCCTGGGATTTTCAAATGGAGTTTTCCATCATAAAATATCTTAGTCATTTGGAATCTAACCAAAGTAAACGCCCGGTCCTGACCCATCCATACCTCTGTGCTGGATGGGAAAGGAGAGAGGGAAATCCCAAAACAAATGGAAAAGCCACTTTGCCAGCCACAGAGCATGCATGGCCTTCCCTGGGCAGGTCTACTCCAGGTGAGACACGGTTTGAGCCAGGCTACAGGCGATGAGCGGGTCACGGGAGGGCTGTAAATGGCATCTCTGTTTGATTCCAGGCCTGAGTGGGGCTGCGGCTTACATAACAGTTTGGCAGGGAGATGCAGCCAGGCGGAAGCACGCGGGTTTCTAGCAGCGTATAATCATCTTTGATTTCTCTGTTTGCTCAGCAGCTTTCATGTGGTGGGGGAGGCAGTAGGGCAGGAGGAGGGGCAGGATTCCGATACACTGCGGCCTTCTATTTTCTTCTGCAAAACAAACAGCCCCAAACAGATCCCCACGGCCAGGGAATTAGCCACTGCCACACAAGTCCCGTGGCAGTCTGGGGGAGGAGCTGCCCTGGAGCCTGGGTCAGTCCTAAGAAGGTCAGAGATTGACTTAAAGTTACGGTCTCGCTAGGTGCACAGGAGCCCGAAGGGCTACCGAGGAGCAGGGGTCTTGGATGCTGGCAGCACCTAACATGGTTTACCCTCTTGGCACTGAGGGCTGTGGTGTCCCCTTCTGATTACAGAGGTTACTGAATCCCATACTACGTCCATCCAGAAAGGCAGCTTGTCAGGTCTCTTTCCTACTAATCACTGCCTCCATACCAGGCTAATTCTGCTGGAATCCTGAGCATCTGGGAGCAACCAATTTAGAAAATAACATTTCCTTTGACTAAAATACAAATTTCTAGCTCCTTTTGATCCTAATCGGTTTGGAATTGAGTAGCAGCTGTTCCCCTTTAGAATGGGCTCATACTCACCACTTGCTGTGGTCTGCACTATTCCCTATTGTCTTACACCAGGAGATCTTTTCAGTTACTCTGCTTGCCTGGCCCTTGCAGACATTTGTAGGATGAATTCCCTGCCCTATCCTAAGTATAATGATTTGATAGAATATAATTTGCTTACCTCTCTGATTCTCCCACTAGACTGTAAACTCTTTGGACAGAAGCACAAATTGGTCATTCATTTATTCATTCAACAATTATCTATGGCATGCTCACTCTGGACAGAGTGCTAAGTGCTAGTCATTGTGTTAGGAATATAGAATTTATCATGGGGGCCTTTAGTGCCTGGCACTTAGCACATGCCATATACATGTGATTAGATTAAATGAATACATAAATAATTCTTCCAGCATGCAAACTGTTGATCTTGGCAGTGAGGTTCTGTTAGCAATGTGTCCACCCTCTCAACCTTATGAACAGGTTTATTGACAGGATACATCTTGTTTTGCAATTGATTTGCGTGAACTTGTATAATGTTGTGCTCAGATATTTCCCTACATTCAGATATTTTCTAACCCCCAGCTTGCATCTCTGGCCTCATGTTTTGCTACTGCCTGCCCTATCAGCCATGAGGAACTGCTTGTATGACCTCCCTGAACTCACTCTGCTCCTGGGGCCTCCACGCCCTTGCTCACCCTCTCCCCTTAGTCTGGAAAGCCTTCATTTTGTCCTTTGCCTCATTACCACCCCTCCCTGGCCAGCTCCCAGCCACCTCATAACCCTCACTCAGACATCATCTTCCCAGGAGCCTCTTCTGATTCCTCCAGGCTGAGTTAGGAGCTTCTACTCTTTGCTCTCATTTGCGGTGTGGCTCTTTTACAAATCTGTCTCCACCACCATGCTGAAAGCCCTGGAGGCAGGAACTGGACATTTTTTGTTATCTCTGTGATTTCAAGGCCAATCATAGAATAGGAACTTTGTATATAGAAAGAACGACTCAGTCATGCTTGTGAATGAAACCCTAGCCAGGCCTGCACCTGTTTTAGCACATCAGTGCACACACACCCTCAACTTTGACACTCCCCTGCAGAGTCCAGATAACCAACCAAGGATCCAAATGGATTCTTGTTTTGGACAGAGTCTAGCTTTCTGTTGACATATCATGTTCTTTCTTCTATTATAGTAACTACCCATGCTCTGTGTGTTTTCTCAAGTTTTCTGTGTTTGAATACATGAAATTCTTTTGCTCTTTGTATGAAAACAATGCCATCTGTTCACTAGATAGAAATTCTGGAAAGCTTCAGAAAAGCAACCAGGTTTTACTGCAGAACAGTCTAAGATATACCTCAGTGGGATTCTGGGTGGGAGGCAGATAAGATTAGGACAAGAACAACTTGGAGTTCTTAGTTTTGTGTGGTTCCCCGTCCCCCTTTTTTTGATTTTAGATTTTAGAACTTTTCTCTCAAATTCATTTCAATGAGATTCATGCTCCAGTGAAAACTAACATTCTTCTTAAATTCCAGCCTAGCAGCCTCAGGGGTGATGATAGTCTTCAGGAACTTTCTGGGATAATGGAAGTGTTCCATATACAAGGGCACTAATAACATAGGGGTGTACATTTGTTTAAAATTTTTTGAATAGTATACTTATGATCAGTGAATTTCACTGGAAGAAAAGTTTAACACAATTTTAAAAATTTTATTGAGTACCTATTATGGCCCTGGAACTCATTTGGGTACTGTTTTGGTACTCAAAAAAAGGCCATTAATGAAAAACTCACAGCTAACATTACAATCAATGGGAAAAACTGAAAGCTTTTTTTTTTTAAGTTCCAGTGCAAAACAAGGCTGTCCACTCTAGTCATTTCTATTCAACATAATATTGGAAGTACTCAACCAAGCAACTGGGCAAGAAAAAGAAATAAAAGGCACACAAATCAGAAAGAAAGAAGTAATACATGCAGAATACATGACCCTGTATGTAGAAAATCCCAAAAACTCCAGAAAAAACTCTTAGAACTAATAAATGAATAAGTAACTTTGCAGAATACAAAATTAACGTATAAAAATCTGTTTAATTTCTGTACACAAATAATGACCTCTTCAAAAAAGAAATTAAGAAAACAATCCTATCATTTTAAAAAATGAAGTATTTAGGAATAAATTTAATCAAGGAGGTAAAAGACCTATCCAAAGAAAACTGTAAAACATTAATGAAAGAAATTGGCTGGGCACAGTGGCTCATGCCTGTAACCCCAGCACTTTGGGATGCCAAAGTGGGTGGGATAACTTGAGATCAGGAGTTTGAGACCAGCCTGGCCAACATGGTAAAACCCCATCTCTACAAAAAATACAACAATTAGCCAGTGTGGAGGCACTTGCCTGTAGTCCCAGCTATTCAGGAAGCTGAGACATGAGAATCACTTGAACCCAGGAGGCGGAGGTTGCAGTGAGCCAAGATTGTGCCACTGCACTTCAGCTGGGTGACAGAGTGAGACTCTGTCTATAGAAAGAGAGAGAGAGAAAGAAAAGAAAGAAAGAAAAGAAAAAGAAAGAAAGAAGGAAGACACAAATAAATGAAAAGATATTCTTCATTCATGGATTGGAAGAATTAATATTCCTTTTTTTTTCTTTTGACAGTCTCAATCAGTTGCCCAAGCTGGAGTGCAGTGGCACAATCTCAGCTCACTGCAACCTCCACCTCCTGGGTTCAAGCAATTCTCCTGCCTCAGCCTTCCGAATAGCTGGGATTATAGGCATGCACCACCATGTCTGGCTAATTTTTGTAATTTTTGCAGAAACAGGGTTTCACCATGTTGGCCAGGCTGGTCTTGAACTCCTGACCTCAAGTGATCCGCCCACCTGGGCCTCCCAAAGTGCTGGGATTACAGGCATGAGCACCAGGCCTGGAAGAATTAATATTCTAAATGTTCATACTACCCAAAGCAATCTACAGATTAAATGTAATCTTTATCAAAATTCCAATGGCATTCTTCATAGAAATAGAAAAAACAGTTCTAAAATTTGTATGGAATCACAAAAGACCCTGAATCACCAAACCAATTCCAAGAAAGAAAAAACATAGTTGGGGCACCACACCACTTCACTTAAAATTATATTATACAGTTACAGTAATAAAAAAAAAGTGCTGGTATAAAAACAGGTGCATAGACCAATGGAACAGAATAGCAAGCCCAGCAATAAACACAAGCATATATGGTTAACTAACTTTTGGCATGGCCTCCAAGAGAATACAGTGAGGAAAGAATCTTTCATGTGGAAATAAAGGGGCTGGAAAAACTAAATTTCCACATGCAGAGGAATCCAATTGGAATTTGTCTCATACATACACAAAAATAAACTCAAATTGGATAAAAGGCCCAGATGTAAGACCTGAAACCAAAATCTCCTAGAAGAAAACACAGGGGAAAAGCTCCTTGACATTCACTTTGGCAATGATTTTTTAGATATCACACCAAAAGCTCAGGCTATAAAAGCAAAAATAAATAAATAGGACTGCATCAAACTAAAAAGCTTTGGCACAGCAAAGAAAATAATCAACAAGATGAAAAGTCAGCCTATAGATTGGGAGAAAATATTTGCAAACCATATACCTGATATGGAGTTAATATACAAAAATATAAAGAACTTGTACAACTCAGTATCAGAAAAATAAATAACTTGATCAAAAAATAGACCTGAACATACTTTTCTCCAAAAAAGACATAAAGATGACTACAGGTATATGACAAGATGTTCAACATCACTAATCATTAGGGAAGTACAAATCAAAACCACAATGAGGTATCACCTCACAACTGTTAGAATAGCTATTATCAAAAAGACAAGAGATAACAAGTGTTTGTGAGGGTGGGGAGAAAAGGTAACTTTATTACACTGTTGGGGAGAGTGTAGATTCATGTAGCCACTGTGGAAAACAGTATGGAGGTTCTGAAAGAAATTAAAAATAGAACTACCAGATGAGCCAGCAATCCTGTTTCTTGGTATATACCTGAAAGAGATGAAAATATATCCACCCCCATACTCACTGCAGCATTATTTGCAATGCCAAGATAATTAAAGTGTCTGTTGACAGATGAATGGCTAAAGAAACTGTAGTACATATACACAATGGAATACTATTCAGCCTAAAAAAGAATGAGATCCTGCCATTTGTAAAAACATGGATGAACCTGGAGGGCATTATGCTAAGTGAAATAACTAAACACAGAAAGAGAAATACTGTATGATCTCACTTACATATGAAATATTTTTTTAAGTTGAATATATGGAGGTAGAGAATAAAAAAGTAATTACAAGAGCAGGGGCTGGGGAGGAAGGAAATAGGGCAATATAGGTCAAAATATAAAAAGTAGCAGATATGTAGAATGAAGAAGTCTAGAGATCTAATGTACAGCATGAAGACTACAGTTAATAGTATTGTATTATATTGGGGATTTTTGCTAAAAGAGATTTTAGTTGCTCTTGCCTCACACAAAAAAATGATGATGATATGAGATGATGGATATGTTAATTTGCTTGACTATAGTAACCATTTCACTATGTACATCAAAATGTCATGTTGCGCACCTTAAATATATACAATAAAATTTAAATAAATTGCAAAAAAAAATAGTAAGAATCATTTCTTGAATACCTACTATGTCCCTGGCACTCATCTGGGTACTGTTCCGGTAGCATTCTAGGTGTATCTAGGGGATAGATTAGAGAAAAAGCAGATGAAAATTCCTACCCTGGTGGAGCTTATATCCTTGAATGTCAATTTCACACGTTCAGTACAAAAGGGCATGCTGATATTTATCCTCATTGAAGCTGTTGACCTCCTTCAAGGGCTTGTCAATACCAGGACTGCTCAAAATGATTAACCAGATGATTTGGACTGCACTGGAATTTGGTTAGTGGTAATTTGAAACATCCAATAATATTTGCCTTGCCTAGTGATAAGCAGATACTTGGCAAAGAGGATGGAGTACAAGCCTTGCTTTATCTCAGAACACAGACATCAGGGACTGTAGGAAAGAATGCTCTAGAAGGAGGTCCCCTCCCGGGGGCAGGCCCTGTGTTGGGAATAGAGTGCAGACTTCAGGTTGGAGAAGGCAAGTGGAGAAGGCCACTGTCCAGGTCTGTAGGTGGGACGGACACAGAGGGCTGGCTGTTTCCCTTGATGGTTCTCACCAGTAGCCAAAATCAGGGATCTAAAACAGAGTCTTTTAGCAGGGCTGCTTTATGGAAGAGAGGGGCTAGAGTCGAAAACCAAAACTGCTCCAAAGTAGTCCAAAGAAGCTAATATGGAAACAGCCATTTTTCATAGACTTATTCATTTAGATTAGGATGATATGAATTGAAGAATCTTTTTTTTTTTTTTTTGATATTGGTCAGAGACTTAGTGTAAGAAAATTGGCAATATTAAAAAGAAACAACATTGTGACTGGTCTATGATTTATATTACTAATAGTAAACTGCCATTGCTGAACATGCTTAGAAAACATTTTAAAGAAGCTTTGTAGAACTTAGGCTACAAGACTACAACCTGTATCACTTAAGGAAGTTATTATGCTCATAACATTGCCAACTGATGGAATGTGCCTCTGCTGACGTGTACCCAGGCCAGCCCCACCACAGACTGCAGTCAAGTCTTCTCTGCATGTCTTCATCAGCCCCCCACCCTCTGTTTATTAAGGCCACAGTGGAGCCAGCCCGGAGGAACAGGGCTAGGAAGCAGGGCATGCATCCAGGAATCCAGTACAAATCACATGCAATTCCTCACTCTCTCTTTTTTATTCTCCAGTGAAGGCCAATGTAGGAGAGAAAGATAAATGCAAGGAGGGCACCCTGGGGAGTTAAGGGAAAGTAATGGTGCTGATTGCATGCTCTGGGAGTTGTTGTCTTCTCATATCTGTGCTAGCAGGGCAATTTTCTTCTTGCAACACCACATTCCCCTCTACCTTAACAGTGGATACCTGAACAGTTTATTTTGCCATTTAAAAAGATGCAGAATACTCCTCTCAATCCTTCAATCATACAGATTACAGGGGAAAAAAAAGAGATTAACATAAGTAGAAATGAGCCTTGGTTTTGCCTCTGACTAGCTGTGTCACTGTAGAGGAATCACCTCTTTTTCCAAGCCCCTCTGTTCCCTAGGCAGCACCCTAGGCTGTTGAGGCTACATGCCAGCTGGTGCAGCTCCATGGTACCATTCCTATTTGACAGGTAAGAGGACCCCAGGTATGTAATAAATGGTCATGAGAGGTTCTGCTGACTGTGGACACCAACATACTTGCAGCTTCATTGAATGCTCTAGAAGGAGGTCCCCTCCCTGGGGCAAGCCCTGTCCTGGTAATGGAATTCAGACTGCAGGTTGGAGGAGGCAAGTGGGAAAGGCTGCTGTCCAGGCTTGCGGGTAAAACAGAGAAATGGCTGGCTGCATCTTCCCTTTCTCTGTTTTCTTTCCTCCAGTGTATACAAAGTGCTGATGTAAAATTTTCTGGTCTCCATCAACAATCATCTTCAAATAGCAAAGTGGAGAAGGCAGCAAGAAGGGCAATAAACCCAGGGAAAGAAAAGAAAGAAATCAGCAGCCATGGAGGGAGGCTCAAGTGAGTGGCAGGGGTGATGAGAAACCTGGCCTCCAGGTAGAGAGCACAATGTGAAACTGTGCAGGTGAAGTCAGTTTTCTAAACTGAAGGACACAGCATATCTATTTTGATGATGTTAGTATTAGCCTATCCCTGGAGATGAGAGTCTCAGCTTAGGCCTCTTACAGAAAGCCTGGTAACTGGTGGTTCTTTGGGAAGCCCAGATGTCATGAAAGCTGTCTTCAAACTGAGAGTTAATCATAGTCCCAAATTTGATGTCCCTTCCCAATCCTCACCATGTGGGTTAGCTTGAGATCTTTTCAGAACATAAATTCTTGCAAAAAAAGTACTGGAGTTGGTCAGAAGTCCTGGGTTCAAGTCTTAACTCTTAACCATGTACAAATCATTTATATGCCAATTCAGTTTTCTCATTTGTGAGATGGGAAGGTTAACACTACACTGCCTGCCTCCCTGGGTGGCTATGGGCTGAGGCTCTAGTGAATGAAGGTGAAGCTTGTGCCAATGGAACCAGGGTTGGCATTTTTCTGTGCATCATCTGTAATGCTCTGCTTAGGGCAGGTGTGCTCACAGGTTAAGTAACAAGTAGAATGATGCAACAAAGGCAGTACTACTCTCTCTACATCTGTCACTAAGAGGCTAGGTTGCAAAACATGGATCTCGTTTCAATATCTGCTTCTTTAGGCTTCAAGAAACAAGATCTAAAGCTTCCTTTCCCAGTATTATCCCAGGCACCTCCCGGGCCTGAGCTCACCCTACCTGCACGCACAGCCCTTCGGAAGAATCTTGGAGAGCCGCTGCCAAAGTCATTACTGCTATCCTCATTCTGCCCCATATCATGAATATAGCAATCAAAGGGGCACCTCATGCATGATGGGGAATTTTCCCAGCATCCAACTCTTAGGAGTACGTGCACCAGAAAGGGGTCTGACCAAGGTCGAGTGCTTATTAGTTTAATAATTGGAACACCCGTGGTACTTCCTGCCAAGTGTCCAAGGACATGACAATAAAGTTTTTCCATTTGGCACTGGTGGCTTGGGGGTGAACCCTGCTGGTGCACACAGGGCTGGAGTTGAGGAGCTGGAGGTCACCCTGACCCCTGCTCATGGAGCCATCACCTCCTTGCCCATGATCATCAGACTTGCATTTCCATGTGAATGAGCCAAGGGAAGAAGTGTTTCTGAGTTTTATGGGCCTTTTATTCTCTTCTTTTCTTTAAAAATTGGACCAGGAACTCCAGCCCTTTCAGCCTTCTTCCTCTCCCTGGAGTCCCACTGGTGCACATTACTGCTAATGGGGCTTTGCGCCTGCCAACCCAAAAGGAAGAACAGGTCCGCGGTGCATCTGTGGCCTAATGAGGAGCCTTGAATGGAAATGAGAGTCAAACATGCATTGAAAATATTCAGTTCTCAGTTGGTCATCCCTCCCCCGCCCCTCACCATCTCAAGGTCCCCGAGCCCTGTGCCAGCAGAAGGTGACCTGCCAAACTGATATCCCGTAAAGCTTGGGGAAGGGCACTCAAACGGGACCCAGAAGCACACTCTGAACTTGTTTTCTCTGTGCTCAGCGCTGCCAAGGC
Organism: Pongo pygmaeus; assembly: GCF_028885625.2. Classification (NCBI taxonomy): domain Eukaryota; kingdom Metazoa; phylum Chordata; class Mammalia; order Primates; family Hominidae; genus Pongo; species Pongo pygmaeus. The sequence goes on along the minus strand of NC_072373.2, from coordinate 67,706,214 downwards.
TGGGGCTAGAGCAAAGAGCCAAGCGGGAACAGGAGCAGGGTTTGCCGGACTGAGCAGAAAGGAAAATCGGGGGAATAGGGAGCTGGGAGTCAGATGCCGGGTGGCGGCCTGAAAACCCATTGTTAGGAAGTTCACTCTGAGCAGTGAGTAGGAACTTTTCTCTTGGCAACTTTAATGGAGAAAGAACAGGGAGGCAGGTGGCAGAAAAAACATGGGCCTCTAAGTCAGGAGACACAGTCCCAGGCCTGGCCCTGGGGCACGTAAGCTGCAGCAAAACTATGACAATTTGGATAACTTTTTTTTGTTGTTGTTGTTGTTTTTAGCCTTGGCTCCCTAGTGTGTAAAATAAGAGTGGTAAGCCATGCTTTACCTGCTTCCGAAGCACATCGTGAGGACTTCCTGAGACACTGTCTGTGGAAGGGCTTTTCTGGAGGTGGTGAGGCTGGCTAAGCAGCCAGCAAATGGGCAAGGCGGGCATGAGAGTGGGGGACCCTCAAACCTGCAAGGGTTCAGCTAATAAAACTCAGCACTCCATATTACAAGGCAGTTGTTCAGATCAAAGTGAATGGAGTAGCTCCAAAGTAGCCAAGTGATGTCAACGCCATTAAACAGCATGCTAACGAGGGTGCATCACCGGCATGATGGCCAGCAAAGGGTGGAGCATGGCAGTGCTCACCCAGAACAACCCAGGGGAAGTGGAGATAAGATAGTCTGGGTGGAGATGGGCCATCATGGCTTGATTCCCTTTGGATCACACAGCTAGCTTACGACTTCAGTTTCAGGCTCACCAGAACCTCTTCCGACCATGTACTGACTTGCATGGAGAGTCCATACCAGGGACAAATGTGTAGCTCAGGGGACTTTACAGTTTTCTGCAAATCTGGTAAATATTTTATTGTAATGCTTTATATATCAGTCTCCGATGACTTGACTCATATAACTTATTTCCCTCTGTGTCCAATTTGGGGCACTGACATTATTGAGTTTTTAGACCCAGAAGGCTGAGGGGGACTAAATCTTGATATGGTGAGAGTCCCAGGGATCTGCTAACTGTGGGACTTTTTCTGGGCTTCCAATTGACATCCCCTGGACTATACTTACTGTTCCCCTCTAAATGACAACAGCTTTGATAGTCTATACAGCTGGTGTCTGGACCAAGGTTAGAGCCAGAGGAATAAAGGAGAGATTTTGAAAAGGCTTTGTCAATAACACAGACTTGAGTGTGAATAAAGCAAAAGAAGTCAGACACCCATGGCCAGGTGCAGTGGCTCATACCTGTAATCTCAGCACTTTGGGAGGCCAAGGCAGGCAGCTCACTTGAGGTAAGGTGTTTGAGACCAGCCTGGCCAACATGGCAAAAACCTGTCTCTACTAAAAATACAAAAATGAGCTGGGTGTATTGGTGCACACTTGTAATCCCAGCTCCTTAGGAGGCTTAGACATGCGAATCGCTTGAACCTGGGAGGCGGAGGTTGTGGTGAGCTGAGAATGTGTCACTGCACTCCAGCCTGGGTGACAGAGCTGGACTCTGTCTCAAAAAAAAGTAAATAGGAAGGCCGAGGTGGGCAGATCACAAGGTCAAGAGATTAAGACCATCCTGGCTAACACAGTGAAACCCCATCTCTCCTAAAAATACAAAAAAATTAGCCAGGCATGGTGGCAGGCACCTGTAGTCCCAACTACTCGGGAAGCTGAAGCAGGAGAATGGCATGAACCCGGGAGTCGGAGCTTGCAGTGAACCTAGATTGTGCCACTGCACTCCAGCCTGGATGACAGAACAAGACTCAGTCTCAAAAAAAAAAAAGTAAGTAAATAAATAAATAAAAATAAAAAAGCACTTTGGGAGGCTGAGGCGGGCAGATCATGAGGTCAGGAGATCGAGACCATCCTGGCAAACATGGTGAAACCCCATTTCTACTAAAAATACAAAAATTAGCCAGGTGTGGTGGCACGCACCTGTAGTGCCAGCTACTCAGGATGCTGAGGCAGGAGAATTGCTTGAACCTGGGAGGCGAAGGTTGCAGTGAGCCGAGATCATGCCATTGCACTCCAACCTGGTGACAGAGAGAGACTCTGTCTTAAAAAAAAAAAAAAAAGAAAAAAAAAATCAGGCTTCCATAACATCTCCAAGTTTTAGATCTAGTGAACTGGGATGTGGTAGGGAGGAGAGTGTGCCTATTGACAATCATGCGAGGGGTATAAGAAGGTTGATGAGTGCCATGTGCATGGTGCTTTCCCTCCCTCCTGTCTTCAAGTATTCGTCACTAATCATTATGGGCATTCTTTCCTTCTGAGAAGGACCAAAACCTTAGAATCCTTTTCAACCCAAAACATTCCAGGAACCACTCCAATAGGTCAAAGCTACTTTATGAGATGAAATCATGAGATGACCTCTTGAAGCTGATATTTATTTCTTACTTATATAAAGGAGTTACTAAATATTCATTGGTTGCTGATAACCTCAGACAAGTTCACTTAGATAATCCTTGACTACAGGAAGAAAAAAGAGAAGTCGAACAGTTGACCTTCTCTGGTATCTAATCTCCAATAACAGCCACAATAAAATACAGTCACGACAATCCCCACGTATGCCGTGGGACCATATTTTCTGACTCATTGGGGAGGAAAAGAGAAAATTTTACTTTTCGATGTAAGCAGAAGCTAGGGATAAGCTCAAAATATGTAGGAATCCTTGTCCATTTGAGACCCAGCTGTCTTCCTAAGTTTAAAACTCAGAAAGTTATCATATGCCTCTTTTGGGTAAAGATAATTCCTCCCACTATACCATCTCCATACACTCATTTCTACTATCATCCAACCCATCTAAACTAGACAGGAAGCTCTGAGTGCCTGCCATAGACCTCTGCAAGCAAACAGACCCCAAGCATTTCTTTCTGCCTGAATAATTATGGTTCAGTTCCTCTGTGATGAGAGATATCAGCCCTGCCACAGCTAATTACTATAGGAATTGGCCTTCAGTCAAAGGCAATCAAGTATGGATTAACTATGATGCAGAGCACTACTCAATGTGCTGTGTTGGGGAAAAACTTTATCCAGTGGTGGTCCTTCACGCTGGATAGCAACAATGCAATCACATCCTCTCTTGGGAAATGTAAAAGGTACTACAGAAAAGGAGGGTCACAGGAGTCTCTGCAGTAACCTAAATCATGTCAAAGTATTTTATTGCTCCCCAGTCCAGTCTAGGCCTAATGTGCATTCCATTTTGAAAGCCTTGGACCAGAATGTGGAACACAGCATGGTTGCAAAACTGCTGAGCACTTGACCCGTTCCCTTACTTCCCTGTAAATTCCAACAATAAAGCTCCAACACTTAGCATAAGCTGGGTGTGTCTCTTTTTTTCTTTTCTTTTTCTTTTTTTTTTTTTGAGACAGAGTTTTGCTCTTGTTGCCCAGGCTGGAGTGCAATGGCACAATCTCGGCTAACAGCAACCTCCACTTCCTGGGTTCAAGCGATTCTTCTGCCTCAGCTTCCCAAGTAGCTGGGATTACAAGCATGCACTACCAAACTTGGCTAACTTTTTGTATTTAGTAGAGATGGGGTTTTGCCATGTTGGTCAGGCTGGTCTCAAACTCCTGACCTCAGGTGATCCACCGCCCTCAGCCTCCCAAAGTGCTGGTATTACAGGCATGAGCCACTGCCCCCGACCGTGTCTCTTTCTTGTAGCCTGAAACAACAAGAGCCTGACTAATATACTATATGTTGAAAACTTCAGAGCATTTAAAGATTTCAAAAATATTTGACATGTCATTTGAAGACTATAAAGTATTATGATAACTCCACCCTGAAAAATTCTTCCCAAAATTTAAACCTCATCTAAAGCAATTAGACATTTGGAAAATCAAGTAAATCATGAGAAACATACAAATATCAATATATAGACACCTAGAAAACACAATATTCATAAGTAAAACTATTTGTTGTTTCATCAATAGGAGGAATGAGCAAAGGCTACCTTAGGGAAACACAAGCACGTGGCATGGGCCCAATATTTCCTTTGAAATGTATGCCATGCCTGTAACTCCCTTTCTACTTGTACTGGGATGCCCAATTCAGACCCTTGGTGCTTTATAGATGTGTCTTGCAATAGAGATGTAATGACTGGTTCCTTTGATTCTGGTCTATGTGTCCTTCAATTTGTCCTGCATGACAGAACAACTACATTAATGCCACTTCTTTGCTTAAAATGTCTCTGTGACTCCTATTTATGATCCTCTTTCTGGGTTGCCAGGAACTATATCATCCAGCCTTATTCCTTTGTACTCCACACCTAATTTCATCCCAGCTTAGCCATCTCATCATGAAAATGCTCTGCTCATTCCCATGGCTCTGCCCTCACTCCTCGTATTTCTTTCTCTTGGCATAAGGACCCCCTTCATCAGCTCTATCCTATTCTATCTAAAGGCTGGCTTATGTCCCACCTCCCACCTGAAGCCTTCCCTGATCTATACAGAAAAAAGTAGATTAGTTGTTGTCAGAGGCTGAGGTGTAAGGCAGGTGATATGGTTTGGCTGTGTCCCCACCCAAATCTCATCTTGAATTGTAGTTCACATAATCCCCATGTGTTGCAGGAGGGGTCCAGTGGAGATAATTGAATCATGGGGGCAGTCTCCCTCATCCTGTTCTCATGATAATGAGTTAGTTCTCATGAGATCTGATGGTTTTATAAGGGGCTTCGCCCTTCTCTGGGCACTCATTCTTCTCCTTCCTGCCGCTGTGTGAAGAAGGACCTGTTTGCTTTCGCTTCTACCATGATTGTGAGTTTCCTGAGGCCTCCCCAGCCCTATGGAACTGTGAGTTAATTAAACCTCTTTCCTTTATAAATTACCCAGTCTTGGGTATGTCCTTATAGCCATGGGAGAACAGACTAATACAGTGGGGAAATGGCTATGACTGCTAATGGGTATGGGGTTTCTTTTTTGGGGAGATGAAAGTGTTCTGGGATTTGACAGTGGTGATGGATGCATGATTTTTATCAATATACTAAAAGCCATGAAGCCTTCCCATCTCCCACATGAAGCCCTCCCTTGTCACCCACACCCCTCTCTCACCCGCACTCCTCTAGGAACTTCACAGAGCTTATTATTTTAGCTCACAAATCAACCCTGCCTTATAGAGTTACTGCTTCTCTGTATGGGCCAGCTTTAGTTGCTGAGCTAGATAATATACACCTTGATTTTGAGTATGAGAAAACTGTTTTCTTGTTGACATTGAATAAATATCCTAAATTTTACCCACAATCCCTAGAGGCAGCTTCAGAAAGCAAGATTTATTAGGAATCTTGTTTTGCCAACAGGGAAATGAAAAACATGTATATTGCAATCTCCTGTAGTCAGTGTTCAGCCTGAAAAACAAAAACTGGTGAGCAGGTAATTCTTACCACCAGAGGGCTGTTAATACTGTTGCTATTAACTATAAATAGGATTTGTAATAAAAGCCCACATGAGACAAAGTGCCATTAGGAAACAAGAATTCCCAGAGGCCACACATTAGGAATCAGGCTGTGTGCTATAAAAAACACTGAACTGGAGTCAGGTAGTCTGGGATCTCCTGGACCTGCAACTCAATCGCTGTATGACTTTGGTCAAGTCCCTTAATTTCTCTAAACCCTACTTCCCAATTTGGAAACAGAGCACATCAGACTAGTCACCTCTGAGGTTTGTTCTAGCATTAAAATTCTGGTGACTGTTGCTACGCCTGGGATAATTTCTCACTAAGTTAGAAGGAAACATTGGGATATCTTACAAAATGACTTGGCCTATTATCTATTTCAGAATGCTGCTGACCTTCTGTTCTCGGTTATTGGTATTCTATCTGGCTAAAGAAGCTGCTTCCTTGGTAACCCAGGGGGAGACCCAACTTTAGCCCCACCGTTGGCCTTGGGGCCAAACTACTACCTAGCCTCTGCAAAACTTGCAGAGGGCTTTTAAGATTTTCTTACACATATGCTTATTTATTTGGCTTTTAAGATTTTCTTACACATATGCTTATTTATTTTCAGTTGGTTAACCTTGAAGTTGAGGCCAATTTTGTTTTGTGTCTTTTGTTCTTAGCTGTCTGTTGAACAGTTTAAGTCTCTTGGAGCCTTTTATTTAGCTGAACCTGCATTGTTCTGTTCTGGGAACTGCACCCCTCTGACTCCCCACCGTGGTGCCCTGGATAATTTAGGCTGCAACCTCTCCTCCTTCCTCTGGTGACATTGCAGAGCACCTCTGTGAACTATGATGCACACACCTTGTTTTATGAGATTTCAATTCCACAAAGAAAATAACAGAGAATGGAGTAGCTGAATGACTGGACTTGAATTCAGTACAGATTTTGTGACATTCAGGACATTTTTTCTTGTTTTTTGTTAGCAGCCCCCAAAGCTATCTAACTACAGGAGCTTGAATGACACACCTACTTCTCAAGATTATAGAGTCTGCCTCAAAAGCCACCACTATGCCAGCTTCCCCTGTGGGTCTACAGACCCCTCGGGAGATCTACATGATAGTGCCTGAACGGGGACTGAGCATTAGAATGCATCTTAATTTCAAGCACATCAGCTCCACTGCCAATATGGATTCAGTGATCCAAAGTGTTTAAATCCAAGTCTGGGGTGCAAGTTGATGCTCTTAAGTGGCTGTTGTGGACCTGGGGTTCCTGTGACAGTAAACTTGGGCTTGAGAAAGGACCCAAAGAATGCCTGGGCCTCAAGAAGACACTACCAAGGAATGAATGGCCCTCGCTGAACTCCTGTGACATAATAAGATATCTTCACCATTGACTAAGGGATTTTCCTTGAAAATATTATGCTAATTGAAAGAAACCAAATGTAGAAGGTCACATATTATATGATTTCATTTATATGAAATGTCCAGAATAGGCAAATCTATAGAGACAGAAAGTAGATTCATTCTTATCAGAGGCTGAGGGGTAAGGTGGGGAAATGGCTTTGACTGCTAGTGGGTATAAGGTTTCTTTTGCAGGGAGATGAAAATGTTCTAGAATTTGAGATTGGTGATGGATGCGCGATTTTATCAATGTACTAAAAGCCATTGACTTGCACACATTAAATTAGTAAATGGTATGGTACATAAATTACAACTCAATAAAGCTGTTTTAAAAAAATAAGGCATTCTGTCTACTAAAATAAACAAAAGAAATAAGTAAAACCAGACTTTCGCAGTCAACAAGTCTGTCATCAGATAATGCTGATTAATAGTAAAACTGTAATACACTCTCCCTCTGAAGTTGGAGTGGGCTCGGCTGAAAATAGAAATCTCAGGCATATGAAGAGGTTGGTGTCAGTCTGTTCTTCGTGGAATACATTTAATGAGAATCTTTTGCTTCTTTCTCTAAAGAAAGTAGAACTGAAAGAGGAGGGTGTCAGTTTCTTAGCAGCTTGCAAAGCCCAAATCAATATAAAAAGAGCTTCCATTTCTCAAGTATCTTCTAGGTATTCAGTGAATACCCGGGGTTAAGGCTATTTACATGCATACTTGCTAATCCTCACCACAACGCTGCAAGGTAGATATTCTTATCTCTGTTTTACTTAGGAGAGAAATTATGTTCCTAAAGTTGCAGAGCAAGGAAATAGCAGAACCAAGATTAGACCCAGATCAGTCTAACTCCAAGGCCTTTGTCCTCAGTAGCTCTCAACCCTCCATTAGAAGAGTTATCACAGCCCTGGCTGAACCTGCCTAGGTTATTTAACAAATTTTTAGCATTTTGAAGCCATTCCATTCAGTTACAGCAGCAGTTACTGTTCAGAAATTTACATTCCAAAAACTGAAATCAACAAGGCAATGCTGCTTGTCTCAGCATTGTAGTTTTGATGATTCTTAGAGATGTGTTATGTTATTTAAGACATTTTTAGTGGCTCTCACTGCCAAAGACTACGGATCTCATCATTGCCTGTGCCCACAGGGACCCTCTGTTCCCTCTGACCCTGATCAGGCCTCTTCCCATCCAACAAGCCTCTCTGCACTTCTATGTTCCCCTACTGGAACAAGTCAGAACTGGATCTGCTGACACCACATATAGGCATGGAATCTGAGATTGCTCTCTTGGGATCATCATTCTAGACACTTCCCTCTGCCATGGCAGGCTTTTGCTTCCATGCCAGATTGACATGATGCTATACTGAATGAGGACAACTCTGAGAGACCCACAGTCTTCCCAAGCTAGACCCAGGGAAGCAGTTTGGGAGTTCCCCAAATATATTTGGCTGTTTCCATGGACCCAAGGGAATTTAACCTCAAGGGCAAACTAAGAACTCTTATCTCAGAATCCCTGCCACCCTCCCTGTGCCCTACTCTTCATGACTGGAAGAAGTTTTCTCTTCCCTTAGGGATGGGAATGCCAAGTCATATCCTGCTTCTCTCAATACCGTGCCTCAGAGTAGAACCCTTTGCTCAGACCCCTCAGGTCTGCTCTGGATATATAAAGGGAATCTTTGGAAACATAGAAACCCTTTCTCTCTCAATAAATCCTGGCTTTCAAGGTGAATTCCTCTTCATGGACCCAAAGAGTCTAATTTCAAATGAAAAGCCCAGGAATGATCTCTTGTTCTGGACCAGTCCTACACAGGCTCTGATGTCTGTGTGTGAACTGTTTGTTACTGTCTGAAATAATAAAGTATAGGAATTGAGAATATTTGGAAACTTTTATAGAAATTTGGCAGAGCAATTTTATGTTGTTGAATTTAATTAAAATCTTGTACCTCTTATGTCTGTTAATTTTTCTAGTAATTTGTACTTTGATGACATCTTTTAAAATGATAGATTGGAATTTTCTTTTTTAATGACCCTTTACCACAGATAGTTGGGAAGTACTGTTCTAGGCTGTATCTGAACTTCCCCTTAAGGAAATGCCAGTGTCACAATGGGTGGAGAAGCCAAGGGAAAACAAGGAACTGTTTTCTACACCAAAAATACAGTGACTTACTATCTCAAAAATAGGTCTTCATTATGCAGCTGTTACATTAATTCTTCTTGAAAAATAAAAATGTACCTCCTATTCTAAGGGGAAAAAAATAGAAAACTAAGTTGCATATAATCAACTGGTTATTTCCATTAGACGTAATTGCCCACTGACCTATCTCAGTTGGGTTAGGACTAAATTCAAATGGATTTAAGGGCCGGGTGCAGTGGCTCATGCCTGTAATCCCAGCACTTTGGAAGGCCAAGGTGAGTGGATCACCTGAGGTCAGGAGTTCGAGACCAGCCTGGCCAACATGGTGAAACCCCGTCTCTACCAAAACTACAAAAATTAGCCAGGCGTGGTGGCAGGCACCTGTAATCCCAGCTACTCGGGAGGCTGAGGCAGGAGAATCGCTTGAACCCAGGAGGTAGAGGTTGCAGTGAGCCAAGATCATGTCATTGCACTCCAGGCTGGGTGACAGAGCAAAACTCTGTCTCAAAAAACAAACAAATAAACAAACAAAAAACAAATGGATGTAAGACTTCTGGAGAATAGTGCAGTATAAAGCATCAAACCAATGCCTGCAGTTCCCTCATTATTAAGTATACTAGCTAAGGTACAGATCCAATTGTAGCCAAATACGTCTCTAAAGTGCCATGTCATAAACAAGATAAAGTTAATTTCTTTTTCATATATTGGTCCAGAATTCGGTAATCAAGGATCAGCGGATGGCTCTGCTACCTCCAACAGGTGGCTCCCCTCATTGGGTCCAAAGGAATTGATCCAGTTGCCAGTATCTCCCAGTCAGGGAAAGGGAAAAAGTATTGGGGAGGTGCACACCCAAATAATGCCTTTAACTACAAGACAAGTGTTCTGTAGTTAGATGGCCAATTTCCAGTGGAAATTCTATTCCTATTATTGGTGGGAAAATAATAATACTTTAGGGGTCTGAGCATAGGGTTCTACTCTAAGGCATGGTGTTGAAAGAATATGACTTGGCATTCCCATCCCTAAGGAAGGAGAAAATTTCTTCCAGTCATGAAGAGTAGGGCACAGAGAAGGTGGCAGGGATTCTGATAGGAGAGTCCTTGTTTTGTCCTTGAGGTTGAATTCCCTTGGCTCCATGGAAATAAGTAGGCTGTCACACTATGGAATCTTACTAGGCTGAACATTTTTACAAACCTTGAGCTTTTCTGAACTTGTCAATACCTAGTCACTTACAATTTTATAGTTAGAAACCTAAATAATTATCATTTTTTATATCTTTCCAAATTAACCAAAAATTTCTATTGCACTTATCATTCTCTAATTTTTCTTGAAAAATTTCCCCCAGATATTTTGATAGTATTGTGATTATGAGATAAACAGCAAGACGGATTTTTTAAAAATTAAAAAACCTATAATTTATCAAAACTAATTCGAGAATATATATAAAACCCGAGCAATTTTTAACTAAAAAAATTTAAATGTACCATTTAAAATATCTGGCCAGACTCAGTGGGATTACACCTGTAATCCCAGGCTTTGGGAGGCTGAGGCAGGAGGATTGCCTGTGGCCAGGAGTTCAAGACCAGCCTGGGCAACATAGTGAGAATCTGTCCTTTATTTAAATATATATATTCCTACAAAGAAAACTCTAGTCCCAGATTGCTTCACCGGAAAGTTCTATCAAATATTCAAGAAATAGATAATGCCAATCTTATGTGAACTATCCCAGAGCATAGGGCATAGGTAGGTAATGTAGGGACGCGCATCCCAGGCAGGAACAGTACGTGCAGAGGCACAAAGGCAGAGAACACACTGAATTGGGGAAACAAGTTGTTCAGTATAGCTGGAGCTCAAAGGACTTTTTGGAGAGAATCTGAATAAAGGAAAATATCAACATCAACTGAAAACTTCTTGCTAATAATATCCTAGAAACGAAGAAGTCCTGACTGTCTCTACAGATACCCTTAAATGGTGTCTTAATCACAAGTCTTTTCAAGGACTCCTATAAGTCTGCACCTGGGATGGCAGATATGCTGAACACAAGCGGCCTTGCCCCACATCTGGGCCCATAATATTTATGATAATAACAACTTGTATTTATTGAGCACGCTATCAGACACAGTGCTAAGCACTTGACATGAATTATCTCAACAATCCTTACAATAACCCTGTGAAGCAGGTGCTATAATCTATTTGCATTTTATAGATAATAAACAGGCCTGAAAGTGGTTAGGTAACTTGCTTAAGATCAATAAACAAGCCTGAAAGTGGTTAGGTAACTTGCTTAAGATCAATAAACAAGCCTGAAAGTGGTTAGGTAACTTGCTTAAAGACTTGGCTAATAAGTGGCAGAGATAGGGCTGGAACTTCAATCCTTCTAGCTATAATAGTCATGCTCTTGGCTACTATGCTAGCCTGCCCAGGCCAGATATCACTAATTGATCATTGCATTCTCTTCTTTCTTTTTTCTTTTCTTTTCTTTTTTTTTTTTTTTTTTGAGACGGAGTCTCATTCTGTCACCCAGGCTGGAGTGCAGTGGCACAATCTCAGCTCACTGCAACCTCTGCCTCCCGGGTTCAAGAGATTCTCCTGCCTCAGCCTCCTAAGTAGCTGGGACTACAGGCACGCGCTAGCATGTCCAGCTACTTTTTGTATTTTTAGTAGAGACGGGTTTCACCATGTTGGCAAGGCTGATCTCGAATGCCTGACCTCGTGATCTGCCCTCCTCGGCCTCCCAAAGTGCTGGGATTACAGGCGTTAACCACCGTGCCCAGCCGATCATTGCATTCTTTTTCACTCAGCACAGACCAAGCCTCCCAACTTCTTTTAGTGCAGTGTTCTAGGGCGCCACTGTAGATTAATCAGAATTGGTACATGAGATGGGATCATTGCTGCCCTTGGCCTATACTCCAGTGACGTCATCTCAGATGCAGCCTCAGATTCTGATTCAGCACTGGAATCCTGAATAAGTGACATCAAATGCTGATCTACCACCATAAATTGCATTCTAGCATGTTTACTTGGAGTTTGCATGGTTTTCTTTATAAGCTCTCCTGGTGATCCTAAGATGCAACCAAGGCTGACAACCATCTGCTTCTTTATTTCTGACCCTTTAAATCAATCTGAAGCACTCAGGATTGCTGGCCCATAGAGAGAAACTGAAAATCCCAGCTTGTCTTAGCTACCATTACCAAAAACCCAGCTCCTTCACCTGTTCCTAACTGACTTTTACTTTGTTGTCATCCTTCTTGGCTCTCGGGTCCTATGTTGCAATGGGTGGAAACAGCCAAGTTTCATCTCAGGCTGTAGAATCCAACCCTGATCTTTTCTCTAAACAAGCAGGAACCCTAGGAGCTAGACAGAGGCTGGGATGCTGTATCCTAGAAAATGGGGATGCTGGGGCTCCAGGAATCTTGCAGAGGGATGTAGTGCATGTAGGTGAGGGAGGGATCCAAGGGAAAAATGGAAGTTAAATTCATGGGCAACATTCCAGAGATTCATCATCAAAGCAGAGGACCTAGGCGAGGAGACTCTAGGATCATGATCCAGGGAAAACGGCACAGAGAAGGGAAGGGTTTGTAGCAGAGGTCAGGTGGTGAAGCCTGGAGAAATTCTCTAAGGTGCAGATAATACCTGCAGCTGTGGCTTACCATAAGCCTATGACCTAAGGCTGGGTGAGGTCACCCTGTAGCCTCACCTGGACCTAGCTGTTTACCTGCAGAGCTCAAGGAATTTGTGTGGTTATCCTTTTGCCACCTCAGCTTCAGATAAAAGGTTTGGCGAAGGTTTGGCTTTGGGGAGCCTAAAGCAGGATTTTGGAGATTAGCCAATGAGAGTACAGAGATTCCTTTTTTTTTTTTTTTTTTTTTTGAGATAGAGTCTTGCTCTGTCACCCAGGATAGAGTGCAGTGGCATGATCTTGGTTCACTACAACCTTCGGCTCCCGGGATCAAGTGAGTCTCATGCCTCAGCCTCCTGAGTAGCTGGGATTATAGGCATGTGCCACGACACCCAGCCTTTTTTTTTTTTTTTTGAGACAGAGCCTTGCTCTGTTACTGAGGCTGGAGTGCAATGGCGTGATCTCAGCTCATTGCAACCTCTGCCTCCCGGGTTCAAGCAATTCTCCTGCCTCAGCCTCCCAAGTAGCTGGGACTACAGGTGCCAGACACCATGCCTGGCTAATTTTTTGGTATTTTTTAGTGGAGATGGGGGTTTCACCATGTTGGCCAGGCTGGTCTTGAACTACTGACCTCAGGTGACCTGGCCACCTCGGCCTCCCAAAATGTTGGAATTAAGGCATGAGCCACCGCACCCGGCCCCTATTTTTGTATTCTTAAAAGAGACCAAGTTTCGCCATGTTGGCCAGGCTAGTCTTGAACTCCTGACCTCAAGTATCTGCCCACCTCAGCCTCCCAAAGTGCTGCGATTACAGTCCTGAGCTGCCATGCCTGGCTGGGATACTGAATTTTGAATCAGAAAATCCAGACTTTACAGTAGTCAAAACTATATCTTATTTGTCTTTCTGCTCCATTACCCAGGATTTTACCTAGAACATCAGTAGACACCTGAAAACATTGGTCAAATAAAAGTGAATAAATGATTAAAGAACAAATTAACAAGTAAATGAAGCCCTATATAAATAAAGGCCCTACTAATCTACCAGCTACACTCGTGTGACAAAGGTCCCAGAGATACCCATGCTCTATATCCATGGAATTGTGCCATGGGGCTGGCTTACTGGGGATTCTATTTACCTGTGGTCTTGATGGGCCTCCCTGGAGAAACAGTAACCTGACATCTGGAGAGTACATTTGGCTCTGTGAACTAGGTCAGATATGCAGACTTGTGGTTTACCCACTTAGACCCATGCCACACACAGCAGGCCCCTGATGAGAGCCCTGGCATCCTTGCCTTGTGCTTCTTCACCATCCCCTCCCAGATCTCACCTGGCCTCTTTGGTCCTAACTGTGTGCCTCCTCTCCTCTCTCTAGCTTCTTGCTCTTTTCTATGCCCTTTGCCTGACCCTGCCTCTCTGGTTCTGACCTTGGCTCCCCTCCTGTTTTGCAGTGAGCATTTACCCTTCAGATCATATCTGCAGCTGCCACTCTGGGCAAACTCCCTCTCACTCAAACTTGGCCTCCATGTCCATTGGCCATAGGCTGATTTTCCCACTGTGTTTGGTCAGGCTTCGTGGGTGGAATTCAGACACCAGGACTGGGCATCCTGATCAAAACCAGGGGCAAATGCTCTCACCTGCATTCTCGGGTGGGAGGCAGGGGTCCCAGGTGGCCAAGAAACTCACCCCATAACTGAACAGAGGTGGCATGCCCACACTCCATCCCTGGACAAGGGAAGCTCAAATTCAAATAGTATACAACATTGTGCTTCTCACACAGTAAAACCAATCTTTCAGAAATATGTCCCGAATTCCTAAGGGGAGGAAGGGAGAAAGATCCTCCAGAAAATTAAAAAAAAAAAAATCCAATAAAAAAAGTTGGTCCACTGGCAATATAGTACAAAACAAAGATCTCGGTAAGAAAACATCTCCCTGATTTTGGGGTTCCCATGAAAATAACACGGGGCCCCATGAAAATAACGTAGATGAAGCAGCAGAGAACTGACAAAGGCTGTGGAAACATGGAAAGAGTAATGATAACCCAGAGATCAGAGGTAAAGCAAAAGCACAAGTGAACCTTCACAAAGCTGGGCTAGGTGATATTAACGTAGCTGCTATTAACCAGAAATTCCCAGTCAAGTCAACCCGGCTTGGCAGTGGTGGCCACCAGAGGGCGCTAGAGTAGAGTCCGTGGGAGAACTTCAACGGTGGCCCTGCAGGTTTGAGAGGCACCTTCCTGGAGGATGGATTGGAGGGCTGAGGGTCCAGCAGTTCTGTGGGTTGGCGGCTCACAGGATAAAGCATGAAGACATACTTCCATCCTAACACCCCCGAAGGTCCTTGCCTGGACTGGAAGCTAAAGAAGCGCATGCTATATTGTTTTCCTAGTGACAAAAATCCCAGCTGGCCTCTGGTTAACTTTTCAAACAAATGGCACTGTTGTGATATTGGGCGAACTCTAGGTGTCACTGACCTGATAAAAAGAAAAAAGCTATTTGCTTCCCATTTTCCGATGCAGTGAGGATTCCACAGTGATCTCAAACACAGTGAAATACATAAAAAGAGCCTAGCTTAATGCTGGGCACCCAGCAAATGCCCAATAAACATCTGTTCCTTTTCCTCAATAAACCCCATTTGCCTCTCAGCCTCCAGCCTCCCACACTGGTGGACCCACGTGCCCCTCAGAAGTGACGCTTTTGGCCCCCGCAAAGCAGCAGCCCTCTGGCCAGAGAGTCTTTTGTCCCAGAGCCTTTGTTGTTCCAGATTTCTCACTGTGAGGCCTCAGCAGCTGCCAGGGGGCCACCCCAGGAGCTGGAATCTCAGCTCAGAAAGACAGCATTATACGCAGTCCTTCTTCTGCTCCCTTCTGGGCCCGCATGCCCCAGCCACACACCCAGCCTCGACCACACTGCCCTGCACACCCTCACCGTGCCCCCACTTCTCCACAATGTGTTTCTAATCTGCCCAGGAACAGTCACCAGCTCACTTTTCCTGCCTGGTCTCATTAGCGTGGCCTCTGGGCCTGGGCCTGGGTGTGTAGCCCAGAGGCTTGCATGGAGGTGATCAGATTGCAGGGAACAGTATGTTTCCCTCCCTGCCTCTGCTTGTTTTCTTCAGGGGCCAGGGCGAGCCAGCTGAGCTGTCTTCCTCTTCCCCGGCTTCTCACCCTCCCTCACACATGGTCTGACTTCAGTGGGTGGGGGGATGAGCAGAGGGTGCGACACACACGAGTGTGCATGACTCGCATGCAGGGAGTGTGAGTTGTGGGCAGGTTTCTTAAGGGGAGGCAAGGCTGCTACTACTCCGGGAAACAGTCCTGGGAGCCAGGGCGAGTGGAGGAGGAAGGCCAAGCTGGGGATTTGTACAGACCAGTTCTGGCCAGATCTCTTAAAATGTTTTGTTCTTGCATTGCTGCTGCTGCTGCTGTTGGTTTTTTTCCCCCCTTCCCTGTGCTGAGCTGTCATTTCTTAGTCCAGCCAGGCCCTTATGAACTTCTGGTTCCTCTAAATGGTAAACACCCTGGTTTTCCGGACTACACCATAGCTCTCTTTTCTTATTTGCCTTCAAAATACACTTTAAAAAAAAAAAGAAAGTAGAAAATGGCAATATCAGTGATAAGGGCAGGGCATGCACTTAAAAAGAACAGTTCAATCTAACATTTATCGAGCCTGCTACCTTCCTCAGCTTTATTCTCTCCTTTCTTGATCTTGGCAACAGCAGATAAGAAATCAGCTGTGGATCTAATACATGAAAAATGTTCACCCTTTTAGAGTAGTATTAAAATAAATATTTTCAATGACAACATTAAACAGTTAATAATTAAAGCATGAGCATATTTATACTTAAAAGGGGCTGGAGTCCCTTCTGTCCAAATCAAATTTTCCACAAGGGTTGGTAACAAGGTGGCTGGGAATGTTGAGATGTGAGACTGGCCTTCCGAGGATCAGGAGGGCAGCTGGTGGTGGGTCTGCTCTCTCTCATCACTCTCAGTGGCGACATCACCATCCATCCTCCCCAGTACTAAGATCTGCTTCAGGAAAGAGCCTGAAACCAACTGCGGGTATCTCATGTTGGTGAAGGAAAATCACAGTAGTGGTCCTCAGTGGGACTCTAAAATGACTTCACATCAGCCTCATTTGGTAAATGAGGAAACTGAGGCTCCAAGAGGTGATGTGTGTTACCCAAGTTTCCATAGCAGAGCTAGAAAAAGACCTTGTTTCTGGGGTCCTGGGAGAGGGTCCCTCTGCCTAGCTCTGACAGATGAAAGGAAGGCCTTTTTCCATGGTACCAGCTGTTGCTATGGGCAACCCTAGAGATCACTCTGCGGGGTATGGGATCCTTCGGGAGAGCTTGTGCTTCCATTTGGAGAGACCTCACAAAGAGGGTGCCATGGGGACTAACATAAAAAATCAAGAGTGGGGAGACAGGAAGAGGAAGGTCAGCAGAACTGTCCAGATTTCTATGATGCCCGCCCTTCTTACAGGCAAGCTAAGCCATCTACATGTTAGGGGGCCTGGTTGCTGGCCCTCCGGAAACCCCTTGGATCTAAGAGCAGACAAGAGCATCTGTCATTTCACAGAGATGCCTTGGGATCTGAATACTTGTTTTGTCCTTGACCTGGAGTTTTACTCTTAGAGCTCCTTGCCCAGATATTCCATGGTAACCCACTGTCATATTCTGCATAGTCCTCTGAGATAAACATGGAGAAATTATGGAACGCAGGGGAAAGAATTCTGAACTTCAAATAAGAAGAGCTGGGTTTGTGTTTGGCTTCACTCCTTACTTGTGTCTAATCAAAAGCAAATCAAAATTGAAAGTAAGAGCTAAATTTGTGTTAAGGCAGGATTTTAAGGCACTTGTTAAGTCAAAGATGTATCTTAAGCACCACATTCAAAACCATTTATTCTCGTACATCACTCTTACTGTATTTTCTAGACTCTAAGAAGCCACTGACTAAGATACAGCAGCGAGTTAATAACAGCTTTTAGGGGGAAAGGAGAAGAAAAATGTTTCTCTGTTAAACATACGCAACAATTGTAAGACACAGGATTTCTGAAATGTCAGATGTGAAGATCAAGCTTCTTGGAATGAAAGAAACAGTGGTATTGTTACCATTTTGAAGGAAGACTGGCTCAGGGAAGGGCAAAAGATGTTTTTGAACACACGGCTACTTATCGGGCTAGTAGAATGTTTCCTAAATTGTCCTTTGTGATACCTACATCCTCTTTGGCTGTTCCCCTCCTGGTCCTCAGTCTTTTGTTTACCTGTCATGTAAACTTTCCACCAGTTTGTCCAATGGCCATTGTGTCAACTGCAGCTCAGACTTGTCCAGGCAAACACTGGCTCACTGACCAGGTGCTCACCAAGCCTCAGGGTACACATACCAGCCCCGCTCAACCACACCCACGGACACCTGGTAATACCGCTTCATACTACATTCATTTTCCTGTAAGCAGACTTTCTGATTTAAATCATGTTGTTTCAGAAGTAAAAGTGATAATTTCACTTTACATGCAAAACCTGTATCACTTCTGTAGATACAAAGTAAGCATAAAAATAGTAAAATGGGCCAAGCGCAATGGCTCACACCCATAATCCCAGCACTTTGGGAGGCCAAGGCGGGCGGATCACTTGAGGTCAGGAGTTTGAGACCAGCCTGGCCAACATGGTGAAACCCCGTCTCTACTAAAAATACAAAAATTAGACGAGCATGGTAGCGCATGCCTGTAATCCTAGCAACTCAGGAGGCTGAGGCAGGAGAATCACTTGAACCCAGGAGGCAGCGGTTGCAGTGAGCTGAGATCATGCCACTGCACTCCAGTCTAGGCGACAGAGCCAGACCCTGTCTCAAAAAAAAAAAAAAAAGGTAAAATGGAAACATAGAACCTTAAAAAAAAAAAACTATATTGATTCTAATACCTTGTGTGTAGAATAAACCAATCAATTTATGAAAATAATTTCCTCACTGAGAAAAATGAAACTGTTTATAATCTTTCCATAAGAAAGGAATATTCAACCCCACGTACTAAGTTTAAGAGAACAGCGAGGAGCTATGTCTATTAGGGCCAGTTACACGTAGGAGCCACAGTACCAGTTCCCTGCAAAGTAGCTGTGTGACCACGGGTCAGTTTCTCAACATCTGTGCGCCTTAGTTCCTTGTTTGTCAAACAGAAATGAAAATAACACCAATTTGGGGGTTATTTCTCATGACTAAATGAGTTAATGCAGGCAAAGCACTTATGACAGTGCCTGGTATTTAGTAAGGTCTCAATACATGTTAGCTATAATGATAATCAGTAGTCAGGGTATTACAATTAGTAGTATTCATGACTTAAAATTCCTACTCACTGGAGTTGGAGTCAGAAAGATTTTTAAGACATTAATTGTTTTCTCTCATAAGACTGGTCACTCAGAGTTAGTTTCTAACCAAAATGATGAAAGTAGCTGTTGCCCAACAACTGCTCCTTAAAGAAGCCATCTCCAGGATGGAGTGTCAGAATATGTCCAGTTAAACCTGGTCATGTTTGGAAAGTGATGGAAAGTGGGTTCCTAATCTACTCCCTGCCACATTCCAGTTTAGAAAAATACTTACATATTTTTTTTCGTTTTCCAAGGATCACTATGTTCAAAACAATTTTGAACTAGTTATTCAGATGACTTCATTACCATGTGCTTCAGATAATGACAATAGTTTTTGATAAAATTTGAGTCTGGTTGAACACTTGCTTGTCTAGAAGACACATGCGTGGGTCCTTGGTGTACTGTCTGAGCCAGTGACCCCTTACTGAGCATGAACTATATGCTATGCAGGGTTAAATTATTTAATTCTCATAGTAACCCAATGATTTAGGTACTCTGTCCCCATTTTACGGCTGAGGAAAACCGAGGCACAGAGTGGTCAAGTGACTTAAGATTACAGTGTTAATCATGGGTTTGAGATGGAATTCAGAGGTCTTCCTCAGTGCCAGAACCCTGTTCTCCAAACTCCTCTGCCTCGTGGGAGTGACAGTGTAATCTGAGGCCACAGCCCTGCCTTAGCCTTTCCCACAGGCCCTGGCCTCAGAGAAAGGCACCAGGGTGGGATGTTCTGCCTCTATAGATTTCTGCTGGCCCAGCCCTACCTGGAAACCCAGATGATAAGCAAAGAAGCCCCTTGCATGGGTGTGAGTAACAGCATGTGGGGGGTCTCCAACGGCCCCAGGCAAGGGGAGGGCACTGTGGTTCCCTACCCGATTCCCATCCTTCCTTCCTCCTACTTCCTTCTCCTATTACTGTGAAACCCTACCCCTCAGTGGCAGGCACCAACTTTCCTACCTCCTTTCCTCTACCAGCAAACTTACCAGGTTAGGCCTGTAGACTATGTTTGATAAAAACTGAATTGGCACATAGTAGGTCTCTAAGGTGTATGTGAACAAATGATAAATATAATTGGAATTTTCTTTGATGGTATACTCCTTATGGGCAAGAACTCTGATTTCTCTGTCTCACTAGAGCTTATTATAGTGCCCAGCACATAGTAGATGCTCAAGGAGTATCAGTTACTGAATACTGGTGCAAAGGAGCTGGGAAAAAATCTAAAGAAGAAGGGATGAGTTTGGGTTTTATTTTTAGTGCCAATGTTCAGAAGTATTTAAAAAAAATGTTCTTCCAAACCCAAAATATTTTATTGAACACCTGGGACATCTCAGCTCTGGGAAGATCTTCCTATTACATCTCACTGCCTCCCTTTTCCTGCTTCACTCTGGAAGTCCTCAGGTTATTAGGGAAAGCTCTAAAGGTGGAGGGCTGCTGGCAGGGAGATAAACATGCAGGGACAAGAGGCAGGAGTGGACGAAAACTAAGAGATGCAGCAAAGATGTACGAGAGTAAGAAAACACTTGCATTCCTTCCCACGCATGGCCAGGTTGCTAGGAAGGACCTAAGACCTATGTCAGCCCTTCCCACCCTCACCAGGCAGTGACCTTGGAGAGGGACGTCAGAGACCAGAGCTTTCATACTAAAGGAAGATTGAAGGTTGTGATTATTGTTCACTATCCGAGGTCCAACTTTGTTCTGATTCAGTCTCATTTCTTTCACATCTTGACTGTTCCTGAGTACTGGGGTTTTTTCAAAGTAACTGAGATATATGAACTCAGGAGAAGCTTCAGGAAGAAGCCTTTGAGGAGAACCTGGGGTTAGGTTTTAGAGGAAGACAGAAGAAGAAGGGGAGCTCTCTTTGATAGGAGCATCTGACGACAGAAGGAGATCTCTGTGGAGGTGCTTCTGAAAGACTGGTAACAGAGGGCTC
Organism: Pongo pygmaeus; assembly: GCF_028885625.2. Taxonomy (NCBI): domain Eukaryota; kingdom Metazoa; phylum Chordata; class Mammalia; order Primates; family Hominidae; genus Pongo; species Pongo pygmaeus. The sequence continues at coordinate 67,685,401 of NC_072373.2, read as the reverse complement.
CATGAGAAAGCTCGTCAAGGGAAGGGGGAAGTGGTTCCGAGAAATGAGCTCAGAAGAGCTCTGACTTCACGTTGCCATGGTGGCAACATCCTTGCTCCATTACAACAGACATCACCTAACACATGACAAAAGCAGTCTGCAAAGGGGAAGGGACGGCTGACTCAAGCCCTGCTGAGTCACTGTAGTTAACTTCCCACTCTCTGTCCACTGCATTTCTTCAGAGCTTCTTGAGACTGGCCCTCACAGCCCAGCTTTGGGTAAATTATTGGCTCAAGAATTCAGCTTTGAATTCAATATTCCCACATAGGATCCTCATGGCTTCTAGTTTGACCATTCAGTCTTTCCAGGTAGGTTCCTCATGGCCTCTCTCTTACTAGGCCATTACTCTCCTTGTTTGCCTTGACTCCTGAAAGCTGTGTGTTTTGGTGTTTTTCCCCTACAAGCAATTTTAACTTTCTTTTTTTGCATAGACCAGCCACGGCTCCCTGTGATTTCAATCCCAGCTCAATATCACATTCCCTCAGACCATGTTGTTTTAGCCTGGCCCTGACATTCTTACAGCTAATTTATTCATTTCTTGCCCTGAAAAACCTCTAAGTCTTAGCCCAGCCCTGGGAACAAGACAGGATTAGTCTTGTGTGGATTTTTGAACTTGACAGTTGAAGACTTTAGATACCTAAAATCAAATTCACTTGTGACCCAGGCCACTCAATGCTGCAAGTACACAGAGGGACAGTTCTTGGGTATGTTGCTATGTGACATACAACATGCATGCTCATTAGGATCCCTCATGAAGGCAGGCACTGACATACTTACTCCTTTGAAACCCTAAATTTAGACCAAAGGAAATGTCACCTCAAATTGGGCCCATGGTCCATCCAAATCAGGCAATAACAACAACAGCCGACATCTACTACATGGTGCTGACATTCTGCTAACCACTTCTCAAGCATTTGCTTACTTACTATGGTTGTTCTCAAAACAATCCTGAGGGGTGGATATCATCATCAACAGTTTACAAACAAGTAGGGAACTTAGATAAAGCACAGATCACCCTTGAACAAGTTTGAACTGCATGGGTTCACTTACAGGTGAATTTTTTTCAACAAATATATTGGAATATTGTTTGGAGATTTGTGAAAATTTGAAAAAAACTCACAGACCAACGATGTAGCCTAAAAAATCAAAAAATTAAGAAAAGGATATGTCACAAATACATAAAGAATAAAAAGATGTTAGTCTATTTTATCATTTACTACCATAAAATATACAAATCTGTAAAAATAAGTTAAAATTTATCAAGATTTACACACACACTTACAGACCAGTGCCATTTGCAGTCAAGAGAAATCCAAACAAACATAAAGATGTAGTATTAAGTTGTCACTGCATAAAGTTAACTGTTTGGAGTCACCCCCTGCTGCTATTGCAGTGAGCTCCAATATTATGAGTATCCACTTAAAACACTGTGATGCTGATCATCTAGAGTGAGCAGTTTGTCTCTCCAGTAAATTGGTTCTCGCTTATTTTTCATCATGTTTAGTGCATTCCTATAAACTTTGAGTAACACTGTGGGACACATATGAAGTGCCACTAGTAATGTTGGAAGTGCTCCCAAAAAGTAGAGAAAAGTCATGATATTCCTAGAAGAAGCTGAATTCCTTGATATATACCATAGACTGAGGTCTGCAGCTGTGGCATCTGCCATTTCAGATGGAGGACTCATCTTAGAAACAGACAACATAAACTTACAGTAACAATACCTACAGTACTGTACTATAAATGTATTTTCTCCTCATGAGTTTCTTAATAATATTTTCTTTTCTCTAGCTTACTTTATTGTAATAAGACAGTATAGTACATATAGCATACAAAATACATGTTAATCATCTGTTTCTGGTTATAGGTAAGGTTTCCAAGCAATGGTAGGTATTAGTAGTTAAGTTTTTGGCCACTCAAAAGTTATACATGGATGAATTTTCAATTGCACTGGGTGTCAGTGCTCCTAATCCCTGCATTATTCAAAGCTCACCTATAATTGCTCAATGTCACCTATCTTGCATGCTATAGAACAGGACTTGGACCCAGATCTGTCTGAATCCCAAACCCAAGCTTTGAATCAATTAAACTCTTGGACTGGCCAGGCACAGTGGCTTACGCCTGTAATCCCGGCACTTTGGGAGGCCGAGGTGGGAGGATCACAAGGTCAGCAGTTCAAGACAAGCCTGGCCAACATAGTGAAACCCTGTCTTTACTAAAATTACAAAAATTAGCCTGATGTGGTGGCAGGTGCCTGTAATCCCAGCTATTTGGGAGGCTGAGGCAGAAGAATCGCTTGAACCCAGGAGGTGGAGATTGCAGTGAGCTGAGACCACACCATTGCACTCCAGCCTGGGTGACAGAGCGAGACTCCATCTTAAAAAAAAAAAAAAAAAAAAAAAAAAAAGCTCTTGGACTAAGGCATTTTTGGGGAGAATCACACTCTTTACAAGCCACTGACCACATAAGGTCCCGGAAACACTGTTTAGTTCTCTTAACAACCTGACAGTCTTGTGTTATCTATAAGTTAATTCAATTCCTCTTGAATGTGAATGTTCTGCTTACATAAAGTCTTGAGTAACAGTTTTCTTTTCTTTTTTTTCTGAGACGGAGTCTTGCTCTGTCGCCCAGGCTGGAGTGCAATGGCACCATCTCAGCTCACTGCAACCTCTGCCTCCCGGGTTCAAGCAATTCTCCTGCCTCAGCCTCCTGAGTAGCTGGGATTACAGGTGCCCGCCATCACACCCTGCTAATTTTTATATTTTCACTAGAGACGGGGTTTCATCATGTTGGCCAGGCTGGTCTCAAACTCTGACCTCATGATCTGCCTGCCTCGGCCTCCCAAAGTGCTGGGACTACAGGCGTGAGCCACCATGCCCAGCCAACAGTTCTCATTAGATTAGTGCTTTCTATGTGCTTCCTCTTATTTGAGCTAATGCTGTCTTCAATCATTACAGAGTAGTCCTTAATTCTAATACTATAAGATCTGTGAATTTCAATTTCCCCTAGTAGAAACCTTTGGTTTTCTTTAGATTTATTTTATCATGCTTTAAAGGTCTCATATTTCCAGGCCAAAAAGTTACATGTACAGTGTTTATATAAGGCGGCGGTCTCAACACCTTACTTCCTGACCCCAAGCTCCAAGTGAACCAACAAGCTCCAGACTGTTCCCTGTATATGCCTGCATTTTCCCACCACCCTTCAAATAGAAATACTCTTCCCTTTTCAACACCTATTCCCTGTATCCTCATAGGCAAAATCTATACTTTTTTTGTAGTGTAGATTTTGGGTTAATATTGCCTCCCTCCTTGAAGCCTTTTTTGGTGGCCCCCAGATGGAAGTGATTCCACTCTCAAGTGAAATAACACCATAGGACCTATATCCTGTATTCTTTACATGGTACTTATCACTTTCTTGCTGGATTTTGGTTGCACTATTTCATATTTCTCCTAGCTACTTGAGACAAAGTTCTGTATATATTTTCTGGTGACTTACATTAAATTAGGTACTCACATATTGGCTCAATGCATCAATTAATATATACATAAATACTTGTACTTGACTTCTTTCTCAGAACATTTCCATTTCTTTATCAGAATGATATAACTCTAACTGCTTGAGGCATTCCAAGTAATAGATCATCATGAGTTTACACAAAGCTAAGACAATATCTTTTAGTTTGTATCTGACATCCTTCTGGCAATTGCCAACATTTAAAATATTTTGACTAACACTAAAATTGCAGTGGCACATCAAAGTCTTCTTGGGAAAATTGAACCCTTTCCTGGATCATAACTGGGAAGCCTGTGTTTGTCATCTTGATACAGGATGTGGCTACTTCTCTCATAAATGCATTATTTCTTTGCTTAACTTTAATTTGAAAATACTCTTATCTTACCTACAATATTGAGATTGCACTGGCCACACTTTCAAATTATGTATCTTATGGACATGTTGTCATTTGTTTCATGCACCATTACTACCAGCAAAATCTCAAACTAAAGACCCTTCCATGGCAAAAGAAACAGCATTCTAATTTATCTCCCCTAGTATTTAAAGTCTGCACATAAATTGTTCTGCATTTCTGGCTCATGCTAGAATGCAGAACTGTCAACAATGGCAATATATGTGGTGAGTATTGGCTAAACCTTCATTCTCTGCACACACCGGGAATATTTTGACAAAAACTATTTAAAATATATTATGCACCCACATGCAGCTGGTGTTGTACAGAGTACTAAAAGGCACAATCTGCAAGGAATTCAAAGGCATCAAAGCTGCCTTTCAGATCCAAAATTGCTCTTTTTTCGAGAGACCTGAGAGTGTACACGGAAGGGAAATCATGATTATCCAAAAGCTACTGCTGCAGTCGTTATTATGTTACCTATGTGATTACTTTCTCTCAAGGAGAACATAGTGCTTGCAAAATGAGGGCTTTCAACCCATTTTAATCTTTAGTCTATTTTCCTACTATATAAAACAATTTGGCGCTGTGTCATTATAGATCAGGATTCCAAAGCCACCTCAGGAATAGCAGAACTCAAAGGTTAATGTGTGTAAAGAATCATCCTTTTACAAGAAAAAAACAAATAACCCCATCAAAAAGTGGGTGAAGGATATGAACAGACACTTCTCAAAAGAAGACATTTATGCGGCCAACAAACACATGAAAAAAGCTCACTATCACTAGTCATTTGAGAAATGCAAATCAAAACCACAATGAGATATCATCTCACGCCAATTAGAATGGCGATCATTAAAAAATCAGGAAACAACAGATGCTGGAGAGGATGTGGAGAAATAGGAACACTTTTATACTGTTGATGGGAGTGTAAATTCATTCAACCATTGTGGAAGACAGTGTGGCAATTCCTCAAGGGTCTAGAACCAGAAATACCATTTGACCCAGCAATCCCATTACTGGGTATATACCCAAAGGATTATAAATCATTCTACTATAAAGACACATGCCCATGTATGTTTATTGCAGCACTCTTCATAATAGCAAAGACTTGGAACCAACCCAAATGCCCATCAGTGATAGACTAGATAAAGAAAATGTGGCACATATACACCATGGAATACTATGCAGCCACAAAAAGGATGGGTTCATGTCTTTTGCAGGGACATGGATGAAACTGGAAACCATCATTCTTAGCAAACTAACACAGGAACAGAAAACCAAACACCACATGTTCTTACTCATAGGTGGGAGTTGAACAATGAGAACACATGGACACAGGGAGGGGAACATCACACACTGGGGCCTGTTGGTGGGTGGGGGTTAGGGGAGGGATAGCATTAGGAGAAATAACTAATACCTATGTAACAAACCTGCACGTTCTGCACATGTATCCCAGAACTTAAAATAAAAAAATACAATTTAAAAAAATCATCCAAGGGGTTTCTTTTTGAAATGCAGATACACAGGCACCAGTTCACACCTACAGATTTGCTATCTCTGGGGGCAAGGCTGGTAATCTGTATATTTTAACAAGTCCATCTAGAATGCTGATCAGTGGCCCTGGGGCAGACTTTGAGGAAAAAAATAGAACTGGTAAACGAGAAAGATTGTAAAGAAGTTATCATAACATCAGGGACTGACAGAGCAGAATGGTGTTTACTTTCTGGGGGATGTAGGGTCATCACAGGGCCCTGCCTGCTCCTTGCAGGGGTAGAACCCCTCATCTCACCTGAATCGAGTTGATGTGATGGGATTGCCACAGGCTGATAGCACAAGAACTCCAGAGTCCTTGTCCAAGCAGCTGTGAGATTTGAGAGGAGTACTTCACCTCTCAGAGCCAGGCCTGATGATCTCCAAGGGTGCTCTAATTAACCTATGAATTCATTCAGGGGAGGCTGAAGCTTTCCCTTTCTGGCATTGCCGTCCAACAAAAACAATGCAAGCCACATATGTACATGTACATTTTCTAGTAGCTCCATTTCAAAAAGTGAAAAGAAACTAGGTGAAATTAATAGTATATTTTAATACAATATATCTGAAATGCTATCATTTCAGTGTGATCAACATAACTCTTGAGATATTTTATATTTTTTGGTTTTAAGTCTTGAAAATCTGGGGCCTATTTTATACTTTCAGCACATCTCAATTTAGATAGCCACATTTTAAGTGCTCAGGAGTCACCCATGAACACTCTACTAGACAGCACTGCAATAGGGTAGGGAACCGCAAACTATAGCTCATAGGCCAAGTCAAAAGAAGCATAATATTTCAAAATATATGAAAATTAAATGAAATTTAAATTTTACGTTCATAAATAAATTTTATTGGAACGTAGCCATACTCATTCATTCACATATTATCCATGGCTGGTTTTTTTGTGTGTTTTTTTGTTTTGTTTTAGAACAACAGAGTTGAGTAGTTACAAGAGAAACCATATGGCCCACAAAGCCTAAGGTATTTACTGTCTGATCCATTATAGAAAAAGGTTGATAGATGTGTGCTCTAGGAATCCACAGAGAGGAAGCATAAGAGGCTACCCTAGAGGGCTGGCTCCTTCTGGCCCTCTGCTATTTGCATATAAGCAAGGTTTGGCTAGTGCTTGGCTTGGAGACATAGCAAGCCTCTACAGAAAGGGTTGGGAGGCTGGATGGTAAAGGTTCAGAGGGCTTACCAATAACATGGAGTGCTGATGGGGATGCCACAGCAAAGAGGAAAGTCAGGTGGGCCCAATACAAGGGCGTGGAGCAAGGAACGACATCCTAGTTGGGAGGACACTAGACGAGGGTCTGGTTTGGAGGTGACACTCCATGCAAGAAGGGGCCCTGAAGATGGATTTGGCCAGCTTGACCCATTTTCCTGTGTATGGATTTTGGATTTGAATCCTAACTGAGTAGGAATAACAGCAGCTGCCTGCTTTCATTTGTCACTCTTCTGTATTTAAAGGTCTGTTTTTACCTGGTGATGAGCTTTTACAACCTCCATCAATGTCCAGTATTTGAGCTGCATCCCCTCTGGCTATCCTTTCTGGCTCTGGATTCCAAACTTTGTTGGTCACTTGGTTTTTCTGTCATTCTGGCTGACTGCACGGATGATGGGAGGGCAGACTAGCCCAGGCCCTTGAGTTCAGGGAACCTTTCCAGGGCTGTAATTACCTGGGATTTAGCTCCATCAAAGCATATTTTGATCAATCAACCCAATGTCCTGGCCCAACCCTTCCAGTTCCTGTAAGTTACCATTGGGCAAAATAAAGATAACATTTATTAATTTTTCTCTTTTAAACAATTGGGAAAATATGACCAAGCCTTTGGGGAGAAAAACAGTTATCTGGCCTCTTTGATCCATTTCCTTGTGATTTATAAATTCCTGGTAGCATGTCTTTAATTGGTAGTATTTTTTTGCTGTATTATTCCATAAATCTTTCTGCTCTTAACCCTGTTGACCCAATCATTTCTGCTTTTATTCATTTTTTTTTACCTGTCATCCAGATTTTCTAAATGTTAACATCCTACATTACCATGGTACATTTGCTAAAACTAAGAAGCCAGCATTACGATTAGTACTACTAGTACAATACTATTAACTAAACTTGACACTTTATTCACATTTCAGTTTTCTGTTCTGAAACATAATGTAGGATATCACATAGCATTTAGAACAATTTTAAATTAGCACAAAAATCAACATTATTAATCAATCAGTTAGTGACTCTACTGTCAAAATCTAAAGGTACCTTTCTGAAATACTTGAGAGGTCTTGGAAACCGTTTACTCTCAAGTAGTTTTTTGCAAACTTGTTGACTTATTGACATAGTAAACATTTTTTAAAAATTGTTATCTGATTAAATACACATAACATTTTTATGATGAAATACATACAACGTTTCCCATCATAGCCATTTTTAATTGTACAGTTCAGTGATATTGAATACATTCATAATGTTGTGCAACCATCACCACCATTCATCTCTATAACTCTTACATCTTGTAAAACTAAAACTCTGTATCCATTAAACAATAACGCCCCATTCCCCCGACCCTAGTCCACATCAAACACCATTCTACTTCCTGTGTCTATGATTTTTGACTACTTTAACTACCTCATATAAGTGGAATCATACAGTATTTATCTTTGTGTAACTGGCTTATTTCACGTGGCATAATGTTCTCAAGTTTCATCCATGTTGTGGCATATGTCAGAATCTCCTTCCTTTATAAGGCTGAGTAATATTCCATTGTATTTGTATACCACCATTTGCTTATCCATTCATCTATCAATGGACACCTGTGTTGCTTCCACATTTTAGCTATTGTAAATAGTGCTGCCAAAAACACGGGTGTACAAACATCTCTTCCAGACCCTGCTTTCAGTTATTTGGGGTATATCTCCAGAAGTGGAATTGCTGAGTAATATAAAAATTCTGTTTTTAATTTTTTGGAAACCTGCCATGCTGTTTTGCACAGTGGCTGTACTATTTTACATTCCCAACAACAGTGCACAAGAGTTCTAATTTCTTCACATTCTCACCAATACACGTTATTTTCTGTGATTTTTTTTTTTAAATAGTAGCCACCCTAAAGGAGGTGAGGTGGTATTTTATTATGGTTTTGATTTGCATTTATCTAGTGATTAGTGATGTTAAAAATCTTTTCATATGCTTATTGGCCATTTGTATATCTTCTTTGGAGAAATGTCTATTAAAGTCTTTTGCCCATTTTTTAATTTGGTTATTTGCTTTTTCACTGAGTTTTAGGAGTGCTCTGTATAGTCTGGATACAATCTCTACAGTTATACTATTTGCTAATATTTTTCCCATTCTGTGGACCACATTTTTACTAAGTTGATAGCATCTTCTGATGTACAAAATTTTAAAATTTTCATAAGGTCCAATTTTCTAATTTTTTCTTCTATTGCCTGTGTTTTGGTGTCATATCCAAGAATTCAGTGCCAAATCCAATGTCATGAAGGATTTGCCCTATGTTTTCTTAGAAGAGTTTTATAGTTTTAGGTCTCATATTAAGATCTATGATCCATTTTGAGTTAATTTTTGTATATAGTGTTAGGTAAGGATTCAACCTCATTATTTTGCATGTGGATATCCAGTTTTTCCCACATCATTTATTGAAAACACTGTCCTTTTTCATGGAATGATCCTGTCACCCTTGTCAAAAATCACTTGACCATATATGTGAGGACTGACTTCTGGGCTCACTATGGTATTTCATTGATCTGTATGTCTGTCTTTATGCCAGTACCACACTGTTTTGATTACTGTAGATTTGTGGTAAATTTTGAAATCAGGAAATATGAGTCCTCTAGATTTGTTCTTTTTCAAGATTATTCTGACTATTCAGGATCCCTTAAAACTCCATATGAATTTTAGGATAGGCTCTTCTATTTCTACAAAAAAAGTTTTTGGATTTTGAAAGTGATTGCATTGAATTTGTAGATTGCTTTTGGTAGTATTGCCATCTTAACAATATTAAGTCTTCCAATTCAATAACATGAAATGTATTTCCACTTATTTATGTCTTCTTTAATTTTCTCAGCAATATTTTATAGTTTTAATTATATGAGTCTTTCCCCTCTTTGGTTAAATTAAGTATTTTATTCTTTTTGCTGCTATAGTCAATGAAATTGTTTTCATAATTCCATTTTTAGGTTGTTCATTGTTAGTGTATAGAAATGCAACTGATTTTTCTGTGTTGACTTTTTAGCTGGCTACTTTGTTGAACTCACTTAATTTTAACAATTTTTGTGGGATCTTTAGTGTTTTCTACATACAAGTTCATATCATCTGCAAACAGAAATAGTTTTACATTTTGTTTTCCAATTTGGATGTCCTTTATTTCTTTCTTGCCTAATTGCTGTGGCTAGAACTTCCAGTACTATGTTGAATAAAAGTGGTAAAAGCAAACATCTTTGACTTTTTCTTGATCTTAGAGAAAAGCTTTCTGTCTTTCACCATTAAGTATGATGTTTACTGTGGCTTTCTTTCATATGGCTTTTATTATGTTGAGGTAGTTTACTTCTGCTCCTAGTTTGCTGAGTGTTTTTTATCATGAGAGAGTATTGAATTTTGTCAAATGCTTTTTCTGCATCAATAATATGATCTTTTTTTTCATTCATTCTGTTGATGTGGTATATTACACTGATCAATTCTGTATGTTGAACCATCCTTGCATTCCAAAAATAAATCCCAGTTGGTCATAATAAATAACCATGTTAATATGCTGTTGAATTCAGTTTGCTAGTATTTTGTTGGTAATTTTTGTATCAATGTTCATAAGAAATATTGATTTGTAATTTTCTTTTCTTGTAGTGCCTTTGCCTAGCTTTGGTATTGGGGTAATGCTGGCCTCATAGAATGAGTTAGGAAGTGTTGTCTTTTCTTCAGTTTTTGAACAGTTTGAGAAGGGTTGGATATTAGTTCTTCTTTAAATGTTTGGTTGAATTCACCAGTGATTCTATCAGGTCTAGTGCTTTTTTTTGTTGGGAGATTTTTGAATACAGATTCAATCTCCTTACTTGTTATAGGTCTATTTAGACTTTATATTTCTTTATGATTTAGTCTCAGTAGGTTTTTGTTCTTCTAGAAATTTGTCCATTTCATCTAGGTTATCCAGTTTGGTGGTGTGTAATTCTTCATAGTTCTCTCTTTCAATTGTTTTTATTTCTGTAGAATTGGTAGTAATGCCCACATATTCATTTTTGATTTTAGTAATTTTTTCGTAGTCCATATAGCTAAAGGTTTGTCAGTTTTATTGCTGTTTTTAAAGAATCAACTTTTGGTTTCATTAATTATTTTATTGTTTTTCCATTTTTTTTTTTTTAGTTCATTAAGTTGTAAAGTTATGCTATTGATTTGAGATCTTTCTTGTTTTTTAAAGAAGGAAATTAGGCCAGGTGCAGTGGCTCGCACTTGTAATCCCAGCACTTTGGGAGGCTGAGGTGGGAGGATCACTTGAGGTCAGGAGTTCAAGACCAGCCTGGCCAATATGGTGAAACCCCACCTCTACTAAAAATACAAAAATTAGTTGGGTGTAGTGGTACATGCCTGTAGTTCTAGCTACTTGGAGGCTGAAGCATGAGAACTGCTTCAACCTGGGAGAAGGAGGTTGTAGTGAACCAAGATCATGCCACTGCACTCCAGCCTGGATGACAGAGAGCAAGACTCTGTCTTAAAAAATTAAATTAAATTAAATTAAATTTAAAAATAAAGTAATAAATTATACTATAAATTTCCCCCTTACTATTACTTTTGCTGCATTCATAAGTTTTGGTATGTTGTATTTTCATTTTCATTCATCTCCAAGTAATTTTTAATTTCCCTGTTGATTTCTTCTTTGATCCACTGGTTGTTAAAGGTTGTGTTCTTTAATTTCTATAAATTTGTAAATTTTTCAGTTTTACTTCTGTTATCGATTTCTAACTTCATCCCTGTGTGGTTGGAGAAGATACTTTGTACAATATCTATCTTCTTAAATCTATTGAGTATTAGTTTGCTGCCTAACATATGGTCTGTCTTGGAAAATGTCCCATGTGTTCTTGAGAAGAATGTGAATGCCATTGTTGTTTACTAGAGTTTTCTACAAATGTATGTTAAACCTAGTTGATTTATTGTGTTGTTTAAGTCCCCTATTTCCTTATTTATCTTTTGTCTAGTTGTTTCATTTATTATATTAAAAAAATTCTTTTCAAGCACTTTCACATCCATACGTTTATTTCTATCTGAAAAATAGTCTGTGTTGTAGGAAGGGTGTTATTTGTCCCAATTTTACAGATTCAGATATCGAGGACCAGAGATGTCAAGAGATTTTCTTAAGTTCACACAACTATTAGTGGCCAAGCTAAGCTAAATACAAAGTTTGACTGCTGGACTTGTAACTTTTCTGCTACATTTTATTCTTATCCTCTTCTTCCTTTGTTTGTCTCAGTGTTTCTTCCTCTCAATTCATGTGAACTTTAATAACAATTTCTCCACCATCTTTGTTCTCTCTTTCCTTCTGAGTCCTCTCATGCTCTCTGAAGCAGCCATGCCTGCCTCTTGCCCCCTTAGCATCACTCCTCCCTGGAACAATGAGTTAGAGTCATGTCCTGAGTGTCTCTCTTCTGCTCCTAATACACTTTGTCTCACATTCTGCTTTCCCCCCATAATCTTTTGAACCAAGACCCACTTCATGTGGGAAAGGAGGTGACTCTGAACTTGAGGGAGAGCAGCAAACCTGAGATGCTCAAAGCTGAGGTTCTCAGCCAGGATTCTCTTCTTCCCTAGAGCACCTCTAGTGAACTCTAAAGTCACTGGGAATTTTTCAATGCATTGGAAGGTTAATGTTAGTTGCCTTGATTTTTATTTTTAATCACACACAAAATGTTAGAGCTGGAACATACTTTAGAGATTATCTTAACCATCCTTCTGATTACAGATGAAAAAAGGTGAGGCCCAAAGAGGTGTCTGAAACTCAATTCCCACTCAAGTGTTTCAACATTTGGAAATTGAACATCATAATATCCTGTAAACATAGGGTCTTTTCAGTCATAAAAGAGTCAGGACTCCTTGGTTTAATTTATCTTTAAGGCTTTTACCAAATTATTTCCCGTCTAAATTACTGGAATATCATCAGATAAAATGAAGGACCAGGAAACATAAGAACTGAAACTTATCCCTGTCTCTTTTTGAACTTGGTAGTAGCCCCCACACCAAATTTTCCATACATCTCTGAAATGTCACCTAACGGTCATTTATTTAATCATCCAGTCATTCATATTACCAACATTGGTCAAGTAAAGCAATCTCTATATGTCAGGTATTTTTCTGGATCCTGCGATATAGAAACCAAAGTTACAATCTTGCCTTTACAAAGCTCACCATCTTCTTGAAGAAAGGGACTGCCAACATGCACCATGATGCAGCATGTGGAGGTAGGCCCAGGACACAGGAGAGCACCCAGGCAGACACCAGCCTAGATCTGGGAAGTGAGTTGTGGGAGAGGCAGTCGGGAAAGATTTACAGAAAGAGGCAACTGACTCCAGGGTGGAATTTAAAAAGATGAGTAGAAATTAGCCACTCTTTCATATATTCAATAAATATTCAAAGAGTACCCTCTGCACCATATACTGAGATAAGGCGTTCTAAGTACAGAGTTGGTGGAAACAGAAAAAGTCCCTGCTATGGTTTGAATGTGACCCCCAAAGTTCAGGTGTTGGAAACTTAATTTTCAGTGCAAAACAGTGTTGAGAGGTAGGCCCTTTAAGAAGTGATTAGGTCATGAGGGTTCTACCTCATGCATGGATTAATGTCATTATTGTGCAGGGTGGGTTTGTTCTAAAAGGAAGTTTAGTCCCTCTCACGTGCAAACATGCTTGCTCTCTTACCGTTCTGCCTTCTGCCTTCTGCCATGGGATCACGCAGCATGAAAATCCTCACCAGATGTAGACTCCTCAATCTTGGACTTCTCATCCACCAGAACTGTAAGAAATGCATTTCTTTTCTTTATAAATTACCCACTCAGTGGTGTTCTTTTATAGCAACACAAAACAGACTAAGATAGTTCCTGTCTCACTGGCCCTTATAGTTAGTTAGAAGTCAGGCAATGAACAGATAAACAAATATTTACAAAATGTGAAGTGCTAGGAAGGATACTAAGATAGGGAGAACAAGAAGGGGGCCTGTTAGAGATCAGGAAAGTCCTTGCTGAGGAGGTTGTTAGATTGTTTCTGAACAATAAGAAGGAATGAACCATGTGAAAAGCCAGGTACGAGACTTCCAGACAGAGGGACGTGGGTGTGCAAAGGCCCTGAAGCAGGAAATGGCTAAGTCTGTTTTAAAAAACTGCAGAAAGACCTTGGTGTCAAACAACGTGAATTAGAAAAGGAGAGAGGTTGTGATACGCTGCTTGGGAGGGAAGCAAAGATCAGTGCACTCAGGGCTTGGTGGGCCAAAGTAAAAATGAGCATCAAGGACTTTTCAAACAGGAGTGGGCCATGTAAAGGCCTAGAAATAGGAAGCCGGTGGCACTTGGAGGGACTGGCATGAGAAATTAGTGGCCTACAACATGATAGTATACAGTCCATACACAGCATGAGCTGACCACCTTGAGCTAGAGGCCTTGGTCTTTCCTAAACTGCTCTAACAACCTTTCAAATAGACTAAAACCACGAAATATGCCCCTGGGTCTTTTGGATGGTGGTCATTTCAGCCTTTCTAATCAGCTTCTGGAGGTGACATTTAAGAGGACAAACTAGAGACAGCAACAGCTCATCCAGTGTACCACGCTGAGTGAAAACAAATTCCGCAGTTCCTGCAAGATAAATAAAAATTCAGAATTGAGAATGGCAAGGACAGCTGGCCAGCAGGAGACAGGCAAATGGCCAATGGTTCATGTTTGGATGACAAGGGAAGAAAGAATGAAATGCAAGAGGAAAACAAGAACTGTCTCTTCAAACAGTTGGGAAACACCCTCTGCTTCCCTTCATTTCCCAGCTGGGGAGGGCAGCAGCAGCAGGACAAAGAGGTCAGGAGGAAGCATTCAATCCTGGACACTCTGCCTGCTACCAGGAGACCTGCTGGAGTGGATGCCACTGGGCCGGATGCCGGAAATGGGAGACACAGAGGATGTGGTGCCCAGTCCCTGCCGATGCCAGGGTCTGCCTTAAAGAACTGGACATCAGCAAACAGAAAACCATTCAGACCCTGCAGCAGGCAGGGTTTCCATGACAACCAACAATTCCCCGCCACCTCCACATCCCCTTCTTTTCCCCTCATAAACTTGCCATTTGTATCTAACCTACACTTTGGTTAATGTCCAGGTTGGATAAGAGGTGCTGGGAGTGGGGGTAGATATTGGAGAGAGTGTCAAGGAATAGGAAGAAGGTATCTGGTTTTCACATGAAGTTGGAGAATTAAAGGCTGTTGGATCCATAGGCAAATTTTAATCAGGCTGTGTTTTTTTTGAGCCCAACTTTCCTTCCAGTTCTGGCATTTGCCCAAGGCTTTTATTGCCAAAGGCCACTGGTCACTACTTCCTCTTGGCCCTCCCTAGTCATCATTGTTGCCTGCTGGAAGGGATGCTCTGCTGCCCAATACTGTTCCCAAGTCAATTAATGGTCCCTCCCCTAAATCTGAGCTGGCCAAAGTCCCTCTGCCCTTTCAGTGGCTGACAGATTAAAGGAAAGGGAAAGGCACCCTGGGAATGTTAAAGACAGTAGACTCCTGAGCCCCCCCTTCAAGATTCAGAGTCATTATGCCTTGAATGGAGTTCTAAAAATTCACATTATTCCCACGCAGGTTTATGCAGATTTTGGTGGATGCTAGACACATTAAAGAAACACCATCTCAGGGGTCACTTGGATTGGAATGAAGCCAAGGCCATGGGATCAACTGACTTCCAAGGATATTTGGGCCAGGGTGGCAGATATGTAGGAGAAAATGTCCTTTGGTGTGAGGAGAGGTCCTTCCCAACCCCAGGGTGTGCACTCCTTCGGCCCTTTGGAGCTGTGAGTATCCTTAAACGTCTTTCAGCCAACACTAAAACTTTTCAAAAGAAGGAGGTTCCAGTTTTCTTCCTAGTGAATATATGATCTATTCCCTCTTCCAGGGTGTCTCTGGGTTCTCCAAGAACCAACTTCAAGCAATGCTTAAGTGAAAGTGGGTTCACTGATTGTCATTTCTGATTCTAACAACCCAAATCAGACCCAGGGAAAAGCACATGAAATGAACCAAAAAATGAACAGAAATGACCACGACTAAAAAGCCGGGAGGGATTTCTCTTATGTTGGAAATGGAAGAAATGTCTGTGTTGACCTTGCTTTCTTGTTTGGTACTGATTAGTTTTAAATGGAGTTATTTTAATTTTTGTGTGCAGTGAATACTTTTGCTCTGAGACTCATCCGGCCTTAGCTACCCTATTTATGGCAAAAAATGAAGAAATTCTGCAAAGGAATATTTCAATCATCAAAGGAATTGATTGAGCAGGAGTATACAGTAAGGAGGAAGTTGGAAGTGATTGGCTGTCTGTTCTAGAGATAAAAATGCATAATGATTTCTGTCAGAAATGTGCTGGCATTACATATCAAAAGTTAACACAGGCTGGGCTCAGTGGCTCACATTTGTAATCTCAGCACTTTGGGAGGCCAAGGCAAGAGTATTGCTTGAGGCCAGGAGGTCAAGATCAACCTGAACAACATAGTGAGACCCCATCTCTATAAAAAATACAAAAATTAGCCAAGTGTGATGATACATGCCTGTAGTCCCAGCTACTCCAGAGAATCACTTGAGCCCAGGAGGTAAAGGCTGCAGTAAGCTGTGATCATGCCACTGCCCTCCAGCCTGGGTGACAGGGTGAAACTCAGTCTCAAAAAAAAAGTTAACACAGAGATTTCCCTGAAGGGGCCCATCCACTACTTAGTGCTCATGTATCACAAAATGGTGCACTTTTATATTACTCTGTATAGGTTCTTGGGGGCTGGTTTTAATGAAGGATAAGGATCGTGTGACATTTCTTTGTATTCATCATAGTTTCCAGTACAATGCTAGCCATTTAGTAAGTATTCATAAAGCCATTGTTAATTGGTGAATTTTAAAAAGCAGATGATTTTAATGCCTCAATGAGCTATTTTTAGGCTGCATTTACTGGATATTGTCCCTGGAGTGAGGTGACAAGAGAGGGACCTGCAATCTTTCCTTAGCGTATCCCTGTGTACCTGCCATGTTTGTAATGATAAATCTCCAGAGGGACTGGCTGGATAAGATCTTTCAGAGGCACCTGCAAGACTGAGCTTGATCACTCATTAGGCTTCTGAGTTGAAGGATTAAATGAAGGCAGGCTCTGGATACTAACCACCTGAGCTAGAATTCCAGCTCTATCATCCATTGCTGTGGGACTTCATACAAATTACTCAACCTGTCCTCATCTGTAAAACAGGGGTCATAATAGAATCTGCTGTAGGGTTGCTGCAAGAATTAAATGAGAGAATTCATGCAAAGCATTTAGGAAACAGCCCAGCCCATAGTAAGAGCCCAATAAACATTACTATGATTACGTGATTGAGTAGTGACCATAACTGGATTGGCTCACGATCAAAGGCTGAGGACTACAGCTCCTAGCCCCAGACATGCTTAGATGGGATTCTGCCCATGAGAACATGAACTGTGTCTATGTCTCCTATCAAGCAGCATTTTACACCTGAATGTGTTGCTGAATCATTCAGTATAATGAGATCAAATACCTAAACATGAGGATTCCTTGCTCTGTCCCTGTTCCAGTCTCATTTCCAACAACTCCACTCTGTATGAATGTCCTGTTCACTTTCTTACTGAGCATCTAGGTTGTCTAGAATCTGCACAGTGAGGAAAAGAGAGGAACTACACTTAGCATAAGGTCTTCCCTAAAAATCATAGTTAAGTTCCGTTAAGGAAAATGGGATGAGGGGGTTGAATGAGAGAAACAAAGAAACCAAAGCAGGCACATTCCCGTTTCCCACTAACAGATGCTGAGATGCTTTTCTGGGAGAGTAATCAGCTTGTTTTCAAGGGATGCTGGGTCCTCCTTCTAGAGGTAAGAACCAAAAATATTCTCAAAAGCTTTTGAAGTTTGGCATTCTAATAAAAAAAGAAAAAAAAAAGCATTTTTTTTAACCTTTTAAAACTTCCAAAGCCAACAAATGAGAGCCAGAGAAGGTAGTCACCAGATTGCGTTTTGGCTGTGAGATTTTCAATCCACTGTCTCCAGGTCTTTTTTGAACAATAATAGCTTCATAGCATTCTTCCCTCTGCTCCTGTTCCAAAATGAGTATGACACAGTGAATGCCAGGGAGAAGCAAAGGTATTTTTTAAATGACATCTGAATATATACAAATAAAGGAACGATGTTTAGCCTTTACAAGGAATGAAATTCTGACACATGCTACAACATGGATGAACTTTGACAACATTACACTGGCTGCAATAAGCCAGTCTCAAAAAGACAAACACTGTATGATTCTACTTAAGTGAAGTATTTAGAGTGTTCAAATTCATACAGACAGAAAATAGAATGATGCTTGCCAGGGGCTGGGAGGAAGGGAAGTGGGGAACTGTTTAATGAATATGGAGTTTCAGTTTGGAATGATCAAAATGTTCTTTTTTTTTGTTTTTGTTTTGTTTTTGAGACAGGGTCTCATTCTGTCTCTGAGGCTGGAGTGCAGTGGTGCGATCTTGGCTCACTGCAGTCTCTGCCTCCTGCGCTCAAGCGATCCTCCCACCTGAGCCGCTGGAATATCTGGGATCACAGGCACAAGCCACCACACCCAGCTGATTTTTGTATTTTTTGTAGAAACAGGGTTTCGCCATGTTGCCTAGGCTGGTCTCAAACTTCTGAGCTCAAATGATCTACCTGATTTGGCCGACCAAAATGCTGGGATTACAGGCATGAGCTACTGTGCCTGGTGATGGAAAAGTTCTGAAGATGGATAATGGTGATGGTTACACAACAATGCGAATATACTTAACGCCAATGAACTGCACACTTAAAAATGGTTTAAAACAGCATGGTGTTTCATTTATATATGCACTTTACCACGTAAGAAAAAGGTGTCTTAGGGTCATCCATGGTTCTATGCATAAGGTTTTTCTTATATCTCCCCTTTACCCATATGTTAATATAATTTCCAGAATGGCCACCCTCTACTATTATGGTCATGAAGTAACACAGAATAAACAATATACCTGGATATTTGGAATAAACAATATACCTGCATTTGCATGCTTTTTCTTATGAAACTAAACTGCTTTTTAATTGGTACCAAAATAGTTAAAATGGTAAATTTTATGTGATGTATATTTTTACCACACACACAAAAAAAACTTGAAGCATCAAGAAGAATGATGTCCAAGCAGTGGATGAAGTTTCTGCTCCCTCTTTGCACAGCTGCTCTGCTCTGGGCCTATTACAGAATGGTTATCCTTTTCTCATCTTGTACAGTAGCAGATGTTTACCATAACAGATGTTATGCTAAATATTTTTGAGTGGATTTTGTTGGAGGGATGTGGAATCTGCTCCAATCTTTCAATTTAGCTTTCCAGTCCCAATGCCTGCTCCTCTTGAGGGTTCTGCTAAGGGGGTGGAAGGAGCCAAAGGAAGGGAAGGTGGCTGAACCACCAAGCATTTTTCTGGGTAGCATGTGGCACAGACTCCCTAAGAGAAATATCAGAGTCCATGGGTTTTTGTAGTAGATGACTAAAAGCATTTCTCTCCAGTTGCCTAAATAAACAACATACTTGCCACTTCCCAATAGAAAGAGATTTGGAGATAGTAGAATGATATTCCAATGAAATATTTCAGTAGATTTCAGATTATTTTGATTGCAACCCACATTAAGAAATGAATTTTACATCATGACATAATGTGTGCATTTATATTGACGCACTTATATAACAGAAGAAACAATTGAAGTTTTGTGATACAATACTTGCCCCTATTATATGAAGGCCACTCTAAGATTTTAGGCCACTCCTTTCCACAGTTCTGATCTGATCTACTTTATTTCACCTTTTTTTTTTGAAATGAAGTCATACTCTGTCACCCAGGCTGGAGCACCGTGGCATGATCTCGGGTCACTGTAGCCTCTGCCTCCCGGGTTCAAGCAATATTCCTGCCTCAGCCTCCTGAATAGCTGGGATTATTGCTGGTTGTAATGTATTACATTTGTTTTAGGACTCGCGAATAGGTCTAGATCTGCAGTTTGAAAAATACTGAACTGTGTCTGATGCTGTCACTACTGGGTTAAGACGAAACTGCTTGCTCCAGAGGACTAACGACAGGTGAGACTCCTGTGCAAGTGAGAGAGTTGATCGGGTAGGTCGATTTCTCTTCAGTCTCAGAGGGGAAAAAGCCTGATGTGGTAGCAAAGAAATGGATTGCAAAATGAGTGCGTGTGAGCCACAGGTCTACAGGCAAGGCTCAGCAGGAGAGCCCAGGATCATGTGTCTGCACTTCAGCAGGAACACTGAATATGGACCGTCAGCAAAGTCCACCCTTCTTGGATATCATTGCAAAATTATAAAATCAAAGCTAATTTGGGAAATTAGGGAAAAGGCAAAAACAGGAAACTCTGTGGTCTTGCTAAAGAGTTCAGTAACGAGAGGAGTCCATAGACTATGCTAGTTTTTCAGAGAGAATTTAAAGTCAGGAAATCTTTGAACACACATGTGGTGTCACCTCTACTTTTCGGAGCCTTCTGCACTCACTTATCCATGCTTCTAACTCTGTCTTTCTTGCTGTGTTGTCTAGGGATCTGGGAAACGGAATGTTGGCACCTCTTGCCTGATCTCTCTGTTGATTTTTTTCTGTGCATGTCAGAGAGGTCTGGAGGAAGTTAGCCCCCTGGGGAATGTGTGCTTACTGTCTATTCATAGTCAAACCCAGAATGGGAATTGACATTCATTGAAATCATGAATGTCATGAGGAAGCACATATAATGTAGAGACAAGTACCAGGCACCATAAATACACGTTATTTTTGGCGGATTATGTTCAAATTATTATATTTTCCAGGGCTGAGACACCAAACTAAGGCTGTGTGTGGTGGTTTATGCCTGTAATCCCAGGGCTATGGGAGACCAAGGCAGGAGGATTGCTTGAGGCCAGGAGTTTGAGACCAACCTGAGCAGCATGCCAAGACCTCATCTGTACCAAAAAAATAAAAAATAAAAATAAATAGCTGGGCATGGTGGCGTGTGTCTGTATTCCCAGCTACAGGAGGCTGAGGTGGGAGGACTGTTTGAGCTAGGGAAGTAGAGGCTGCAGTGAGTCACGAGCATACCACTGCACTCCAGCCTGGGTGACAGAGTGAGACCCTGTCTCCAAAAGAAAAAAAAAAAAAGAAAAAAAAAACTAATAATCATTCAAAACAAAATGATAGCTGTCTATGCCAGCTCCAGAACACTCCCTAATGTGCCATAGATGTTTAAGAAAGTCATTCCACACACTTCCTTTAAGGCATTCTCAGGTTTCCTAAGGCAAGCTAGCTTCTACCTCCCTTTTCTAAAGATGTGCCTAATGATCTAAAAGGAGGTGGGGCCCTCTATGCTACCTCATACAGGTACTTGGGCAATAACAAGATTGTGGTTTCCAGAATAAATAATGGGCACTGCCACCATCGGAGTCCATAGGATGCTATATGAGTGCCAAACAGTTCAGGCTGGCATCTCTGTTAGTTTCAAATGATGAAATGCTAGGCTATAACAATGTTTAAAGATTATCTCTTCCAATTCCTTCAATACATTGTCCCAAGTCACCTGGGACACCTGTGAATGGCCTTCCTTCCCAAGCTCATCTCCTCCAAACATATCCTGCTCCTCTTTTCCATTTTATCTATTCCGATAAACAGAGTGTCGTTACCACAGAGTTCAGCAATTCATTTCCCTATGTTTTTTCCATGTGTCTATTATTCCGTGTTTCCACATAGACGGCAGTATCCCCCTTTGGCCTTCCCCTCCTTCTCTGGCCTGTATTCAACTGCTTGTCGATGGGTGCCAGGAAGTCTCAACCTTATGTAGTCTTTCAGACAGAAGGAGAACCTAGCTGACAGCATTGTCTCCTAATCTTCTCGTAAGACGAAGTTCAGCCAGAAACGAGAAGCATAAGTTTCAGAAGAGGAATCTGACCATGTGGAGGAGACTTTGCTGTATTTTCTAAGAAATCTTTGTGATTAACCAAATATGTTGGTTATGACACTTTCAGCTGCCTGAAACAGAAAACTCCCACTCACACAGCTTGAAAAATGCAAACAAATGTATTGTCTCACATACTTAAAAGTCCAGAAATGGCTTGGGTTTCAGGAAAGATACGGTTCAGTGCTATTCAGTAAATGTCATCAGGGACAGAGGTTATTTCTGTCCTTCCAGTCTGCTGTCCTCAGCATGGGTTCATTCAACAAGATGGCGGCCACTGGCTATCAGCTGGCCACACACTTCCTGTTCATATCCAGTAGGAAAGAATGAATGGAAGTATCCTCTGCCCAAAGGCCCCTCCTTTAGTCTGATTGGGCCAAATTAAGTAATACGTTCATCATTGGCCTAATAACAGTTGCCAGAAGGATGTCATGTGCTAACTGGTATAGATCAAGGCTTTTCAATAGCAGTAACACTGACATTTTGGATTGGATTATTCTTTGTTGCAGGGGCTGTTCTGTGTACTATAGAATGTTTAGCAGCATCCCTCGGCTTTATAGCCCATCAGCACCACCTGTCATGAGAATTAAAAATGTCCCCTGACATTGCCAAATGTCCCCTGGAAGACAGGAAGAATCACCTCAGGGCTGAGAACCACTGGTATAGACTAATCAGGTTACTTATGGCCTCTGCACCTTAATTTTCTAAGAAAGTCATCCTATCCATTTGTAAAATGGGACTCATAATAGTAGCTCTCTCATATGACCATTATGAGAATTAAATGAGTAAGTTTATGTAAACATACAGAATATAGTAAGCAATACATAAATGATAACTATTACTTTCGTCCACTACTCAGTGTATGAAACATATGATATGCTCAAATATTTTCCGAATAACAAATTAATTCAGTGGAAAAGTCACTTGGATCCATGTAACAGTGATGTAGTTCAGAAAAATGGTATTCTACAATGCTACTACTGCTGAACATTTCTGAAGTTGGGATTATATTCTGAATTTATGAGGCATGTCATTTCTTCATTTGAGAATGTCACTGGAATATAAGGCCTTATTATATGTATAAGGGTAAAACCTGGTGCCATTTGGAATTTAAATGGCCACTATGAAATGAAAAGGGTGATCTAGTGGGAATCAGGGACCTTAGATGGACTCGCTGGTTTATTCATCCAGAACGTAGACCAAGTCTGTTCAGCCTTGCATCCTGGAAGCCAAAACTGAGAGCATTTCCTTAGCTGAAGGTTGTAGAGTTGGAAGTGCAATCTGAAGTCCAATGAATAAAGGTGCTGAGAGGAGTATCTTGATAACATAATTTAAAAGTGTATGCATTTTTCCACTTTGTTACTGTTGATAATAATGTTTTAATTTGAAGTGTGCACCATATGGCTTTAAAAATCACTTTCACATGCCTCTCTGGAAGTTTCCTTGGATGAAAGGGAGAGTGAATATTTGCAAGTATATGGCAAACCAAACTCTCATATCTCTGAATTTACAAATAAATTTTAAAAGGTGGAATTCAGTTGGAGAATTGCCCATAGGGGCTACCCTGACCAAACTCATGAGTGTTAAACCATTGAGTTTTTAGAGTTCATTTTTGCTGTAGCAAAGCTTCTCCTATTCTAAATAATATCTCAAACCAGAGATTCTGAAGCAAATTTTTAAAAAAGAATTTGATATTTGGGTTTTTTTAAAGGATTAAACTATTCTTAATGGGCAAAATGAGAACTTTATTGGACTTAAACTTATTTTGTAATTTAGTACTTTGAAATAGCATATGGGGAAATACCATAATAATTTCTATGCTTGGGGCTTATGAAGGTCTTGCAGTAGCTCTGCTTACCAGAGCACTGAGGATTCACAGCTTCAGAGTAAAGACAAACAGCTCATTGTTGTTTCTACAGGGTCTTTCAGCCCTTTCCCAAATATTCTTTCCATTCCTGTAGCTTTCTACTTTTGTTTGAGGATTCCCTTTTCTTTGAATGTTTGCCCTAACTTCTCCTTCTACTATTGTTTGAGGATTCCCTTTTCTTTGAATGTTTCCCTAACTTCTCCTTCAAGTTCAGGTCAATTTAACTTCTTCCAAAAAGACTTCCTAGATTCTCCAAGGAGTGATAGATTTTATTCCTCTACATGTATTATTTCATAATACCTATTACATTTATAACTGACCCTTCCCATGCCACCCCTCAGTACAAATTGTGATGGATTTGGATGAATTCCAAATTGGATGAATAAACCAATGAGTCCATCTAAGGCCCCTGATTCCCACTAGCTCACCCTTCTCATTTCATAGTGGCCATTTAAATTCCAAATGGCACCAGGTTTTACCCGTATGCATATAATATATACACATGCATATGCTAAATTGTAGCTTTTAGAAAATAGATACTATTTCTTACTCACTGTTGCCCTCACCATAACGTGTGCTCAGAATGTAGTAAAAGTTCCATGCATTACTGAATTTTAGTAAAACCATCTTTTTTTTTTTTTTTTTGGCAGACACAGCCATTTAGTATCTTTTAAATTATCATGTAGCCCTGCTCCATTCTATGGAGTAAGGGCTCCCATGACAGGTTTATTCATTCACAAATAAATTCAAAGCGAGGCA
Organism: Pongo pygmaeus; assembly: GCF_028885625.2. Taxonomy (NCBI): domain Eukaryota; kingdom Metazoa; phylum Chordata; class Mammalia; order Primates; family Hominidae; genus Pongo; species Pongo pygmaeus. The sequence goes on along the minus strand of NC_072373.2, from coordinate 67,661,126 downwards.
TGTTGTTTCATACCTGTAGTCCCAGACCTTTGGGAGGCTGAGGCAGGAGGATCACTTGAGGCCAGGAGTTCAAGATCAACCTGGGCAACACAGCAAGACCTAGTTTCTACAAAAACTTAAAAAAATAAATAAATTCAGAAATCCTCCCTCTAAAGTAGGTACTATCCTGAAGAGTGTGTCCTCTGTAACTATCAAGACAGCTGCAACCTCCTGCAGAGTGTGCCTACTATGTGCCAGGCTCTGTGTGAGTGACTCACTGTCAGCCTGAGCCTCTGGCCAAGGCTCAGCTTTCCAGAACTTCTTTCTTTTCAGGGAAATGTAACTCCCAGCATCTGGAGAAGCTAATTACTCCTTTGTTCATGTTTGCTCTTGCACCAAGACTTTTTTTATTTTTTATTTTTAGTAACAGTCTGTTCATGTTTCCTTGGCTCAGATCTCTATGTTCCCATACCATTATGATGTAACTTAGAATTTATTTTACAGAACTGAACTCAATTCAATTTTGAAATTGTATAAGAGATCTACTCCACCCCTTTTCTTTCCATTAAAAAGCAAGAGGGATGTGTAGAAGCAATTTATTAAGGGTCCCTGCAGCTAGTCCCAGACCACTATTTCACCATTTCCTTATGGTTCACTGAGAAGGGAAGGGAGAATAGGAAAGGGGAGACCAGTTCCTTCCTTCCTGAATGATTGTTTGGCCAATCCACAGGAATGCCACACCTCAGCCATGGGGAAGCAGTACTCAGAGAGTCATCCCAGAGCCAGGGCTGGCTGTGTCAGACTACGATGACAGTTCAGATTGGGAGGTGAAATTTGGTCAACAACAGGGAAGGTGTGATAGGAGGTGATAATTATTAGAACATGACATTTTGAGAATAGGATCCAAGTCTGTTTAATATATCTTCAGCACCAACACAATGACTTGGCTTAGTAATAGCTCCAGAATGATTAAGTGAATGAATGCCATGTTCTTGCTTTCTGCAAACACTCTTTAAAAAGCATCTCCTTCATGTCTCTCTTCTGTATATCAGGAATCAGGAATTTGATGAGGCATGCAGCTCATCAGTCTGGAAGCATTCTGCTAATTACAAAAGCCTAGGATGCTTGGGTGGAAAAAGCACAGGTTAGAGAGGGGAGAGTAGAAAAGGGTTTTTCCAGAGCCTTTTCTTCTTTTTTTTTTTTTGACGGAGTCTCACTCTGTGGCCAGGCTGGAGTGCAGTGGGGCAATCTCGGCTCACTGCAACCTCCGCCTCCCGGATTCAAGCAATTCTCCTGCCTCAGCCTCCCAAGTATCTGGGATTACAGGCACACACCACGCCCAGCTAATTTTTGTATTTTTAGTAGAGATGGAGTTTCACCATGTTGGCCAGGATTGTCTCGATCTCTTGACCTCATGATCTGCCAGCCTTGGCCTCCCAAAGTGCTGGGATTACAGGCATGAGCCACTGTGCCTGGCCTTTTCCTTTTTTTTCTTTTTGAGACAAGGTCTCACTGTCACCTAGGCTGGAGTGCAGTGGTGTGATCAAGGCTCACTGCAGACTTGACCTTCCAGACTCAAGTGATTCTCTCGCCTCAGCCTCCCTAGTAGCTGGGATTACAGGCATGCACTATCATGCTGGGCTAATTTTTTAATTTTTAGTAGAGACAGGGTCTCACCACGTTGCCCAGGCTGGTCTCAAACTCCTGGGCTCAAGCAATCCTCCCACCTTGGCTTCCCAAAGTGCTGGGATTACAGATGTGAGTCACCACGCTCAGCCCTCCAGAGCCTTTTCAAATAGGCTAGAGCCCACTCCCTGTATGCTTAGTTTCAGGTTTCTATGTCATCCTCCCAACATGTTGAAATCTGTGAGAACAAGGATCAACAGTATACGACAATGGTTTAATGGGCTCTGCAGTTGTAAAACCCTGGATTCTAGTCCCGGTTCTCCACTGACAAAGAGGAAGTCACTTAACCACTTTGACTTTTAATCCATTATCCATAAAATGAAGGTGGTAATAGTATCTGTCTCATGAGGTTGCTAGGAAGATTAATTTATATACAATGCACATAAAGTACTTGGCCCAGCCACTGGGACAGAATAAGTTCTGAATAAATGAGAGCTGTTGTCATAATTAATTCAAGGCATAGCATGTGGCATTTCATGGACATTTTTCAATTGCTTGAGTAAAACAGACCCAGCTTGGAGAAAGCAGAACAAATCAGAATGAGACAGTCCATCAGGGTTCCTTCCAAATTTGTGATCACATTGCAGCTCATCCCTTTGTTTTGGCTCAGTCATTTCTCCAATTGTGAGCAACTTAGGGCTCTTCACAGTAGGGAGAATGGGCATATTCACAGGGGCAAATTACGGTTTGAGGAAGCCTCCTGGAGGAATGGTTTTCAGGGAACTTAGGTCCTGGCTAAGTGCCTTACAGCACTTGAAGACTGTTGAGGAGCCATTCTCCACCACCGCTAGTTTTATGAAGGTATAATTGACAAAACTATATATACTTGCAGTGTACATTATGATGTTTTGATAAAAGTATACATACTGAAATTATTAAATAATTAACATAGCAATCATCTCACACATTTATCAATTTTTGTGGTGAGAACACTTGAAATCTACTGTTAGCAATTTTCAAATAGTCAATATGTTATTACTAATTATAGTTACTATACTGTACAAGAGATCTCCAGAAGTTATTCATCCTGTCTAACTGAAACTTTGTACCATTTGGCCAAGAGTTCCCCATTCCTGCCCCCAACCTCCCAGCCCCTGGTAACCACCATTCTACTCTCTTCTTCTATGAGTTCAAAAAAAAAACTTTTTTTTTGAGATGCAGTCTCGGTGCGATCCCAGCTCACTGCAACCTCTGCTTCCCAGGTTCAAGCGATTCTCCTGCCTCAGCCTCCTGAGTAGCTGGGATTACAGGCATGCACCACCACATCTAGCTAATTTTTTGTATTTTTAGTAGAGATGGGGGTTTCACCATGTTGGCCAGGCTGGTCTCGACCTCCTGACCTCAAGTGATCCACCTGCCTCGGCCTCTCAAACTGCTGGGATTGTAGGCATGAGCCACCACGTCTGGCCTGTGAGTTCAAATTTTTTAGAGTCCACATATGAGTGAAATTATGTGATATTAGTCTTTCTGTGCCTGTTACTTCACTTAGCATAACATCCCCTAGATTCATCCATGTTGTTGCAAATGACAGGATTTCATTTTTCAAGGCTGAATAGTATTCCATTGTGTATATATACTACATGTTCTTTATCCATTCATCTGTTGATGGGCACTTAGGTTGCTTAAGCACCTTAGCTATTGTAGATAATGCTGCAAGAAACATGGGAGTGCAGATATCTCTTTGAGATCCAAATTCCATAGAGTTTTTTTTTTTTTAACCTCAATTGAGAGCAAAGTAAGAGGAAACGGAGCCTAATGGCTCCTGAAGCAATTCTTGCTAGACAGGAAGAAATTCCTGAAGTTATTTAGCTTCATCGGAGAGGGCAGTTAATATCCTTCTCAGAATAGAAAAATATTGAACTTTATTGAGGTATAATTAACATACAACAAAATGCACTCCTTTGTTGGATGGAGTTCAATTAGTTTTGACAAATGAATACACTCATGTAACTACTACTGCAATCAAGATTTAGCACATTTTCATCACCCCAAGAATTTCTTCTTGCCTGTCTACAGTCCACTTGGGCCCCAAGTGATTCTGTTATTACACGTTAATTTTGCTTATTCTAGAATTTTATATGATAGAATCACACAATATGTTCTCTCTCTTCTGTGTTTGGTGGTGTTTTGGTCACTCACGTTGTTGCATATACCCATCGTTTGTTCATTTTTATTAGAGTATAATATAATATTGTATCTTATAGCTTTTTAAAATCTGTTCACCTGTAGATGGACATTTTAGTTGTTTTTCAGGTTGTGGACATGATAAAGTTGCATGTGTGTGCAAGTCTTTGTGTGGATATATGTATTCCTTTCTCTCGGGTAAATACCTAGCAGTGAAATTGCTGGGTGGTTAGGTAAGAAACTTTTAAGAAATTGGCAAATAGCTTTTAAAAATAGCTGTACCATTTTATGTTCCCACCAGCAGTGTGAGTCCCCGGTATTCTACATCTGTATTAATCAAAGTTCTCCAAAGAAAAAGAACCAATAGGAGATTCTATGTATGTATATAATTTATTATGGGAATTGGCTCACACAATTACAGAGGGCAAGAAGTTGTCTGCAAGCTGGAGAACCAAGAAAGCCAGTAGTGAGTCAGGAGTACTCTTGTCCAAAGATAGGTGAAGATGGGTGTCCCAGTTTAAACAGAGAGTGTGAATTTGCCCTTATTTATTTTTTTTTTTTTTGCTCTATTTGAGTCCTCAATGGATGGAACAATGCCTGCCCACATTGAAGGGTGATTTTCTTTACTTTCTACCAATTCAAATGTTAATCTCTTCTGGAAATATCCTCACAGACATACCAGGAAAAGTTATACCAGCTATCTTGGCATCCCTTAGCCCAGTCAAGTTAACCCATAAAATTAACCATCACAACATTCTCACCAACAGTTGATATTTGCAGTAGGCAAAATAATAGCTCCCAAAGGATGTCCATGTTGTAATCCCCAAAACCTGTAAATATGTCACCTTACATGGCAAAAGGGACTTTGTAGATGTGATTGAGAATCTTTTTTTCTTTTCCTTCTTTTTTTTTTTTTTTTAGTATTTTTTTGAGAGAGAACTCTTCTGTGTTGTCCAGGCTGAAGTCCAGTGGTGCAATCATGGCTCACTGCAGCCTCAACCTCTGGGCTCAAGCGATCCTCCCACTGGGACTACAGGTATGCACTGTCATGCCCAGCTATTTATTTTATTTTATTTTTTGTAGACAGAGGGTCTTGCTGTGTTATCCAGGCTACTCTTGAACTCCTGAGCTCAAGTGATCCTCCCACTTTGGCCTCCCAAAGTGTTGGGACTATAGGTGTGGGCCATCGTGCCCAGCCTGGTTAAGGATCTTGAGATGAAGAGATTATCCAGGTGAGCCAATATAATCATAAAGGTCCTTAAAAGATGGAAGGTGGAGGCAGAAGTGTTAGAGGAGATGTGAGGATGAAAACAGGTCAGTGTGATGTGGTCATCTGCTAAGGAATGAGGGAAGCCACTAAAAAAAATAGAAAAGTCAAAGAATAGGTTTTCTCTTAAAGCTTCCAGAAGGAAGGCAGCTCGGCAGACAGCTTGATTTTAGCCCCATAAGCCCCATTTCAGATGTCTCACCTTATGGTTCTTATTGTCAAGAACCATAAGACAATAAGTTTGTGTTGTTGTAAGTATGTGGTGATTTATTATAGCAGCAATAGGAAACTAATACAGTTTGTTAGTCTTTTTAATTTTAGTAATTCAACAAATATGTATTGTATCTCAGAATGGTTTTAATGTATGTGTATCTATCTAATGATGTTAAGCATCTTTTAGGAGCCCTTCATATATTTCCCGTAAAATGTCTGCTCAAGTCTTTTGTCCATTTTAACTGGATTGTCTTATGATTTAGTTACAAGAGTTCTGCATACGTCTTGGATACAAATCCTTTGTTAATATATGAATTGGTACTATTTTCTCCCAGTATTTGGCTTACTTTTTAATTTTCTTAATGATGTCTTTCAAAGGGAAGAAACTTTTAATTTTGATGAAATCCAATATATCAATTTTTAACTTTTTATGATTTATGCTTTTTGAGTCTAATAAATTTTTGACTATCCTCAAATGGCAGGAATTTGGATGTAGGTTCTTTTCTAAAAGTTCTACAATTTCGACTTGAAAATTTACTTCCTTGAACTTTTTAACGTGAGTTGAGATGCTTTGTATGAAGCCAGAGGCTTTGTTTCAGAGAATCTTTTCAGGCAGTCTTACAACTCCATTAACTCCGTCTCTGGGTGATAGACACTAAAGCAATCACTTCAGCACTTTGGGAGGCCGAGGCAGGCAGATCACCTGAGGTCAGAAGTTTGAGACCAGTCTGGCCAACATGGTGAAACCCTGTCTCTACCAAAAATAGAAAAATTAGCTGGGCGCGGTAGTGTGCATCTATAATCCAAGCTACTTGGGAGGCTGAGGCAGCAGAATCACTTGAGCCCAGGAGGTGGAGGTTGCAGTGAGCCGAGATCGCACCACTGCACTCTAGCCTGAGAGACAGAGCAAGATTCCATGTCAAAAAAAAAAAAAAAGAGAGAAAAATATGAAAATATGCTTTTTTGCCCGTTACTCTTTCTGACTACTGAAACATAAACTAGCATTTACTGCATTGTGAGGCTCTGCCAGACAAACTTTCCTCATCTGTAAAACTCGGTTCATTTCATAGATGAGAAAGCTGAGATTCATGGAGTTTAATTACCTGCTATAGATTATACAAGTACAATCAGTCCAGAATTTAAGTTCCTGTCTCATGGATATACTTTGAACTTTCTCATCTGATAGTATGACTTCTTACTCTTGAAATATATTACCTTTTTTCTATGAAAAATGTTATTTCTCTAAAGTCAAAATGCATTAACCATATTAAATATGGGCTCTTTCTTCTCAAGCGCCTGTCAGATTATGAAGGGAACAATCCAATGTTCCTCTTTTCTTTCCTTAGGGGCAGAGGCTTTTGGCACCGTGTGTATCTCCAGTGTCCTGATTCACTTCTATGAAGAGCAAAGGCAATTGATGGATCAATGCTTGGAGCAAAATGCAGAGAATATGCATTTTGTATATTCTCTGCATTTTGCAAAGAACGCAAAGAATCACTTCTTTGGAAGCGATTAGCCTCTGACATTCTAAAAATGGATGAGCAGAGGGATTAGCCTTTATGCAGTTGGGACCCTGAAAAGCAAGTATTAGGTTGGTGCAAAAGTAATTGTAGTTTTACCATTAATTTCAATGGCAAAACTGCAAATGCTTTTGCACCAACCTATATATACATGAGCATACATAGACATTGAGGAATGTATATCACTACACAAAGCCACCAACAGCCATGTTTGTTGGAGGAAGGATTGCCGAGGATCTTTTCTGTGTCCTCTTGGGAGATACAGGAGTGGTAGAAACAGGCCCCTACATGGTGAACACACTTAACAGGTGGCATTCTGACTGTCTCACTGCCCTACTGTGGCTTTCAGGCTAATTTATTAATTCTCAGTGCCTCAAATTTCTATTTTAGTGACAGAAACAGTATTGTTTATGTGCTAAACTGACTCCCTATTTACTAGCCCCGTGATTTTGAACAATTTGCTTTATTTCTCTGTGTCTCATTTTCTCATCTGTAAAATGTAGCTGTCATGACACTGATCCAACATGGTTATGATAAGGATTTAATGAACTAAGATGGATAAAGCTCATGAATGCTGCCTGGTATATAGCAAGGGCTCAATAAATATCTTTAGCTACAGGACAATCATACATACATACATACATATCTATATACACATATATAGATATGTACGTGTGTGTGTACCTATATATTTTTCTCAAATGGGACAGAATTGCTTGGTTGTCTTTTTCCATGTAACAAACATAGTAATATAAATAAAGTAATAGTTGGGGAAAAAAAATCTTACAATAGTCCCGTAAAGTACTGAGCCACAGAGAAGTTAAATATACTGCCCATGTTTATAGAATTCGGAATGATTACACAGATTACACAATACTTCTTTATTTTCCTGTGCAGATCTGATAGCTTTAGGTGAAGTGGGGAGAATGAGTCCTAACTGGCAGGTATCGGAGGGGGGCTAATATCTCTGGCTGCTTTGCCTTAAACACATGATTTATTCCACCCAGCAGTGGCTGAGCTGAGCCTTGAAAACAAGTTTGCCTGGTTATATACACGCTCACTCTGCTGCTCAGCCTTCTTAGTGCTTATACGGTCAGGAACCCTCCCTCAACAGTGAGAAGTTTGTGGGTTTGCTGGTTGACACTGGAAAGGAGAGTGTGGTGACAAAACGAGCTAAGGTGAGAGCAGGGTGTTTCAAAAGCAAATACTGCCTTCTTTACAAGCTTGCCAACTCTCAGAGGAAAGACTGTGATTCTGTCTTTGTGGATCATAGAAGTTCCCTGCACCTTTGTCTATTACAGGACTGTCTTGTCTTATTTATCTGAATGCCCCTAGTGCCCAGCTCAGAGCGTGTTGAATGGTTAGTGTTCCATAACTGTTGAATGGCACCGGATACCAACCATCTTAGCCCTGGAAAGAGCCTGACTGATCTAAGTTGGAGGGAAGCTCAGAAATAATAACACCTGAACTCCTGCTGGATACAGGAATCTCCTTGCATTATAAATCAAAGAGTGTAGTGGTTTAGAGCCTAGGATCTGGAAACAGACTTTCCTGGGTTTAAGTCTCAGCCCCATCATCCCAAATCCTGTAAATATGGGCAGTTTATTTAACTTCTCTGTGCCTCAATACTTTATAGGGATATTGTAAGATTTTTTTTCCAACTATTACTTTATTTATATTACTATGCTTGTTACAAAGAAAAAGACAACAAAGCAGTTCTGCCCCATTTCACAAAAAGTTTCCAATCAACACCAATTACATGGTGATAAATAACTGGAATGGTGATACCTTTGGGTCAAGACTGGCAAGGAAAATGCTATGGTTCATCTCCAACAAGAATATGGCACATCGGCCAGCACAGGTCACGCCAAAACTGAGTCCTTAGTGCTCGGCCCAGATTTGGATCTCTTCTCTGAAGGTAGCGAATTAGGTAAAATAATTGGGTTTTTAAAAAATAAGTTTAAAATGAAGCTCAAGTTAAAAACCCATGCTCTTGACATATTTCCTTTCAAATTTTATATAAAACACACTTTTCCACTCTAATAGCCCAGACTTTTTCTTTACACAGCCCATCACATAGTTGCAGACAGACTCTTCTGCCTTAAGATGTAAACATAGGGAAAAATTAATGACATCTGCATAATATTCTTTCCACACTCTGCTATTACATGGAAAATACAAAATTTTTTTTAAAAAAAGAAAGAAAGTTTCCATCTTAGATTCTCACAACCTCTTGTTCCGCAGTTTATGAACCTGACTCTGATACTAAGTTGGCAGTGTGTGTAATAAGCAGATTTTTGTTTTCAGTGAAGGAAACCTGGAAAAAGATGGATTGAGCTCATTTTCTTCCAAGAGTTATTGAATGGTACATGCTTCTCAAAGCCCTCATTCTCTCCAACTAGAGCACATTTCAGAATCACACAGCCTTCCTTATAATGCTGGCTGTCTTCAGTGGCAAACTCACAGATCCATCCCAGTTGGCTGTTGCGGTTTTTGTAGCTCACATCTCGAACCATGTGGCAGCCAGTGAGCATGATCTGATCTTGAACTTCACCATACTGCAGGTTAAATACTTTGTGACAAAGAAACGCCCTGCTAGTGGTGCCTGTGCACCTAGTAGAGATGAGTTGAGTTCTGAGCCATTGGTCAGGATTATATCACAGCTTGCACGAGAAAACAAATGGGTACTGCCAATATAATCAAGGAAAATTCTGCCCATTTTTGGAGCTGAAGTTTTAAAAACCTGCATAGGTGAGTAGAATAAAGGGGTTGCAAGAACACACTAACCCTCCCAACAGCAAGTGAAAGGTAGGACGCAACCCACAGTGGGCGTAACTGGGCTGGCCTGGGCTTCCCCTGATGCTAGGTTGTGATACTGTAAGATTTTAATAAGATAATATATTTAGCTTATTTAAAACAATGCCTGGTACATAGGAAGTGCTCAATAAATGCTGACCTCCTCCTCTTCCTCTTCTTCCTTCCTCTTTCTTTTTCTTCCTTTTCTTTTCTCTTTCTCATCACTCCCTTCCTCTTCTTCTTCATCTGGCTTCTGCTTGGAAATCCTCAATGACAGAGATACACTGAGGCAAACCTACCTTCTCTTAATTTCCATTCATTGATCTCCAGCCTGTCTTCCCATGAAGGCTTTCAGACAGCCAAAGATAGCTATTAGTACGTCCAGAACCTTCTGTAAAGTCACACATCTACACTTCTCTCTAATCATGTTTTCTCATTCCATGTGATATCCAGATTTTTTTCCATTTGTTTAAAGCCTTTTCATTGCCCGTGGGTGATGCCTTAGTGGCACACGATCCTAATGCAGTTAGTTCAGGAAGAAGGAAGTGTGGGCTTTTTTCTTCTCCAACATAGGCATGATTCCAACTCAAACATAGTTTCTTGGATCTCTTTGAAGAGGTAGAGGTTATGAACACGGTATCTACCCAGCTGTTATCACTCATTATACCCACCCCCACCCCACCCACCCCAGACACACATGCACATTCACCCTGCATCTCTGCTCTTTTACTAGGGTTGAGGTGTGAGCTTCTGTATGACATAACTCCTCCTTCCCCCGTGATGGCTGCTGTGACACTCTGAGAGGGGACCAAATGGGCGCTGGCCATTCTGCATTTCTTTTAGTGCCACCAAAAACTTCTTCAATACTTGAAGCAGAGTAACAGCTGTGAACCAGCAGAGTGATCCAGAAATCCCCCAAGTCCTACATAGCAGCCAGTGATCCCAGGGAGACCTGGCTTGACTTAGCAGGAGGGCTCCGCGGCAGAGAGTGAGTGATGCCCATTCTGAACCTGCAGTTTTAAGTCTCTGTTCCCCTGGTGCTTGGCTACTTGATGTTTACAGCTTCTCTCCTGAGCTGCGCCATTCCTCCCATCTTTCCTCCCTGTTATGCTCCACCCGTTGCTGATTCCTGCTTGTCTTGCCAACCTCAGCTCTCCCCAAACCTTAAAACACCTATGCTCAATGGTTTGCTTTTCTTTGTATATTTTAGGCTCTAGTACCTGATTCCCCTTCAGGCATTAAGCTCCTTCAATAATAACTAACAATTCTGGAGCAAGAATTGTCAGTGAAAAAAAATTAACATTTACTGAGCATTTACTATTTGCTAGACTAAGTGATTTACTTGCAACATGTCATCTAAACCTCACAAAGACCCTCTCATATAAGGTAGCTCATGTTATTGGCTATTTGTTATATGTTAATATATGTTATATGTGCTTATATATGTATGTGTGTGTGTGGGTGTATATATATATATATGTTATATGTTATTGGTAACAAGAAAAGAAAATGGGGGCCAGGCATGGTGGCTCATGCCTGTAATCTGAGCACTTTGAGAGGCCAACATGGGTGGATTGCTTGAGCCCAGGAGTTCAAGACCAGCCTGGCCAACATGATGAAACCCCCATCTCTACAAAAAACACAAAACCTAGCTGGGGGTGGTAGCATGCACCTGTAGTCACAGCTACTCGGGAGGGCTGATGTGGGAGGATCACTTGAGCCCAGGAGGTGGAGGTTGCAGTGAACTGAGATCACATCACTGCACTCCAAATCCTGTCTCAAAAAAAAAAAAAAAAAAAAAAAAAAAAAGAAAGAAAAGAAAAGAAAATGGGGCTTGAGAGGTTAGATATCTTGTACGAGGTCAACCAGCTGGTAGTGGTAGAACTGAGGTGGGTACCCAATATCTCTGAGTCCAAACTGTAATGCTTCTCCAAACAGGAATCCTCCAGTAATCAACAATAATTCCCTCCCATGGGGTATCTTGGGATTCCAACAGGAAAGAAGAACCACTGTCAGTTATGAAAGAAGGGATTTATTATAAAATTTAGACCTTACATAATTATGGAAGAAGCAGAGAAAGTGAAGGTGCCACTGGAGAGTTGAAAGATGAGAGCAAGAGTAAGTAACAGTCGTGCATGTCCTACTGCAGAAGTGAAACTGCGAAGGCAAGCTCATGGGAAGCCCATGAGAAACTGCCTCCACTGCCAACATACGGCGATAGGCCTGGACCCTCAGACCACTGTTGATCAGTGGGGTCAGGTAGGAAGATAGGTAGAATGTAGAGCAGATGGCAGCAAGGACAAACTGGAACCTGCCAGCACCTCTGCATCTGTCATCATGTCTAATCACAATGACTTTCAGAGGTAATCATGCTGCTTCACTTTAATCTTTCAAATCTCATGCACATTTCTTTTTTGACAACTCCAATCAAGAACCATATGGGGGGGGGGGACTCTAGGAAGTATACTTCCAGGTTAATCAAGTTGACATATGCAAACCATCCTGCCTTAGTCTGTGTTGTGCTTTCATAAAAGAATACCTGAGACTGAGTAATGTATAAAGATTAGAAATGTATTGGCTTATGGTTCTGGAAGCTGGGAAGTCCAAGATGGAAAGGCTGGCATTTGGCAAGGGCCTTCTTGCTAAGTCATTTCATAGTGGAAGGGCACAGGGGGCTGGGGACCAGGGACCAAACTCACCCTTTTAGAATGAACTCAATCCTGTGGGTTTGTATTAATCAATTCATGAGGGTGGAGCCCTCATGGCCTAATCACCTCTCACTAGACGTCACCTCTCAACACAGTTGCAATGGAGATTAAGTTACCAGCACATGGTTTTTTGGCGGGCACATTTAAACCTTAAATGTGCAAACTTCTTCCCATGTATTATCCTCAAAAGCAGCAGGGCATGTAATCTACTGGAGATCCCATGCATTGTCCATGATTCTTAGGGTACAATAATGCTTACAAAATCTAAGTATTTATTGGTTCACTTGTAATTCAATAACTTAGTACATGGCTGTTATTCATTTACTTTCTTTTTCCTATTTCAGAAGATCAGAGGAGGGCTTGCCATTTTAGTGCTGACCATTAGTTTAAATAAAAAAGAAGTTAATTTTTAAAAATTCATTACAGACAGAGGAGATGATAAATTTTTCCAGCATCAATGCATAGATAACAATTAATGCTTGACACAGATTCTATTTAAAACAAAATAATGTTTTAAAAAATTCTTCAGTAGTGGTATGCTAAGGATTCCAGCAAAGCCAAACAGCCTTCAGGCATAGGATGAATCATCTAATTTGTTTGTCAAGGCTCATTCAGCTGGAAAGGGCTGTACTTTCATGCAGGGAGAATTTCTAATGGCAGCTTTCTGGTAGCAGGCATCACACCACCAGAATGATATTAGCAGCTCACCACCAAAACCAGTGGGCAAACTCCTTGACAGCTGATTTATGGGTATATTAGTCAGCTCTGGCTGTCATAACAAAATATCACATACTGGATAAAAATGTGGCTTAATAGAAATGTTTTCCCCATAGTTCTGGAGGCTGAAAGTACAAGACTGGGGTCCCAGCATGATCAGGTTCTGACAAGGTCTCTCTTTCTTGCTTGCATATGGCTGCCTTCTTGCTGTGTCCTCCCATGATGGAGAGAGAGAGGTTGGGATGGGGAGGAGAGAGTGCATGAGCTCTGGTATCTCTTCCTCTTCTTACCAGTGCACTAATCCCAACCCATCATGAAGACCTACCCTTGTGACCTCATCTAAACTTAATTATCTCCCATACCATCACAATGAGCACTGGAGTTAGAGCTCCTACATCTGAATTTGGTGGCGGGACACAATTCAGTCCATAGCAACAGGCATTTCAGACGGACCTGGAACCTTGAAGTTCTCAGGTTTCCTGCCAGCCTGACTGGACCCACAGTCTTTACACTGAACCCATTCTCTTCTGCCTTGGCTCAACATTCATCTCTTATTGGTTTTAATGTCACCAGGCTAAGAAATTCTCTTCCAGCCAAGAATCTGATTTTTTTTTCCAACATGAAAATCCCCATGGATATTTAGAGGGAAAAAAAGCAGCCTTCCATGAGTGTATGGCATAAAGCAGAAGGAGGCAGGTGCCCTGAGATGAGCAGATCTGTCCCCCACCTAGGAACACCAATCACTCATTATACAATTATTTTGAGCATCTTCTCTGTACTAAGCACTGTGCTAGATGATGTGGGTACTATGGAGAATAACATAGATGACTCACATCTTGATGCAATGGACTGAATGTTCATGTCCCCCAAAATTCATATGTTGAAATCCTAATCCCCAATATTATAGTATTAGGAGGAGGGGTCTTTGGGACGTGACTAGGTCATGAGGGTAGAGCCCTCATGAATGGGATTAGTACCTTATAAAAGACACCCCAGAGACTCTCTTACTCTCCTTCCAACAGGAGAGGATACAATGAAAAGATGGAAAGTGTGCAACCTGGAAGAGAACCCTTGCCAGAACCTGACCATGACCATGCTGGCACCCTGATCTCAGACTTTTCAGCCTTCACAACTGTGGGAAATAAGTTTCTGCTGTTTATAAGCCACCTAGTCTATGGTACATTTGTTAGAGCTGTGCAAACTGACTAAGACACTGCACAATGCCAATTTCAAATACTCTGTCACATTTTCCAGGCTAATAAATTCTTGTCTGTTAGAACTTTGTCTGCCATTGTGACTTTGGAGAAGAGAGTGACATATTTATTTCTCTATATTTTCTCCTTTCACATTCTCTCATCCTCATCCTACTATAGGCCTCTGTGGCTTCATCTAAGTAAATTAGAGAGCAGGGACCTATGCTTTATCGCCAGTTCCCTAAAACTCTTTTCTTGTCATTGGCTTTTGGAAAGGCAAGACTGAGAGCAGCAATGTCCTCCGGTGATAAAAACTGCAGTCACAATGTCTTACTGCCCAGAATCAGGAGATACCTCTCTCAAGTCTTTCACAGGCTCAGATTTTAAGTCTCCTTGGCAGTCTCTCCCTCTTCCTCTCCCTCTCCCTCCCTCTGCCCCTCTCTCTTTTGAGATGGAGTCTGGCTCTGTCTCCCGAGCTGGAGTGCAGTGGTGCAATCATGGCTCACTGCAGCCTGGACCTTTTGGGCTCAAGTGAACCTTCTGCTTCAGCTGCTTGAGTAGTTGGGGCTACAGGCATGCACCACCATGCCTGGCTAATTTTTTTGGTAGAGAAGAGGGCTCACTATGTTGCCCAGGCTGGTCTCAAACTCCTGGGCTCAAGTGATTTTCCCACCTCGGCTTCCCAAAGTGCTGGGATTACAGGCATGAGCCACCGTGCTCAGCCCGCTATCTCTCTCACTTAAAGAAACAAACAAACAAACAAACAAAAATAGAGATGGTGATGTGGATTCAGGTGGGACAGAGATCTGAAATCACCTCAGAACCAGCAATTGCTCTGATCAGAGTGACCCCACACTGACCCCTTTTCACTCAGACATTTCCAAACTCCAGCTTCTTGGAGGCAGTGGTTGGTATAATTGGTTCTTTACTGGGATTCTAGCACAGGGATGTCCAATCTTTTGGCTTCCCTAGACCACATTGGAAGAAGAAGAATTGTCTTGGGCCACACACAAAATATACTAACACTAATGATAGCTGATAATCTAAAAAAAATTTGCAAAAACATCTCATAATGTTTTAAGAAAGTTTACGAATTTGTGTCGGGCTGCATTCAAAGCCAATCTTGGGTGACATGTGGCCCGTGGGCCATGGATTGGACAAGCTTGTCTAGCAGATGGTTCAGATGAACCTTTAATTAAACATGTTTTCCAACCTTAATTTGACATTCACTGTCCGTTTCAATAGTACTTGTCAAAATTTAATGGACCTTATTGTTGAATTGCTAGATGATGACCTTCAGCAACCAGTTGAGTTTGGAAAACATGGGGCAATCCACCATTGGCTCACCAACTGGGTCTCTCTCCTTTTTCCTAAGATAGCTACATCAAATCTTACCTGTTCTTCTCAAAGGGTTGATACCCTTTTACAATCTAAAAATGATCAGGTCATTCATCCAAGAATGATCAGATCACTCTGCGCTTAGAGCCCTTCTGCAGCTCCCCATTGCCTTGGGATAGAGCTCCGCTCAGCACCTTCACTCACCTGGCCTCTAACAGCTTCAGCTCTCCATGCCTCTCTAGTCTTGCCTCTGTCACTTCCTAACAATGTGCTCTGTGCTTACTTCAGTCTTTGCAACTCATCAAGTTCTTGCCTCTAGGCTTTCATCCCAATGTGCAGCTGCTGTAATTTTGTATGATCCTCACCTTCCCCACACCCTAGCTGGCCTTCAGGTATCATTTTTCTTGCACTTCTTGCAGGAAGACTTCTCTCCCTTCTTTCAGTAGGCTAATTATCCATGGTATGTGCTCCTATCACACACTGAACTTCCTTTTCAACAGCACTCGTCACACTTTAATGGATCTTATTGTTGAATTGCTAGATGATGAGCTCTACTAGATGATGAGCTTCCAGTAGGCAGGGATTGCATTGTTCTCTAATGCGTCCCTACTGCCAAATACAGAGCTTTACACACAGTAGGCAATCACTATACAACCAACTCAGTGAATGGACTAATCATGCAGGATCACAGAAAGTTTGAAAAATTGCGGCAAAAATCACTCATAATGCCATTATGAGTGATAATAGGACCATTTTCATTTTCACTTATTTCCTTCTCTTCCTCCTCCCACCAAATATGCATGTCTTTAAAGAGGTGCAGTCATTATGCACTTATAATGTGGTTTTTTGCTTCTAACTTCACATTTTCACTAAGTTACACATGTTGAGACTTAAGCATTGGATGGAGCTCATCTTTGTCCTACAAGCAGCACAGGGCTCTGTCAGAAGAAATGTAAATAAGAGGGAAAAGAATACATGTGATACATTATCGCATTTATTCTAGGTTGTGCTCTGACTTTTCCCAAACTCTGGACAAACAGGAATGGACTCTATGTAGGGTAACAACTTCTATGGCAGGCTTGGATTTGTACATGGTCTGTAACAAGACAAAAATGCAAGGTACCTTCAAATAATTTGATTTTCTCCCTTCCTCCCATCATCTCTTTCTCTCATTTTAAAAAATGATAAAAACTACTCAACAGCATAGATAGGTTCTTTCAGGTTAGGGAGGAACTATGGAGTCAAGCAGCCCTAGATTTTAAATACTGTCCCTTTGCCTGCTAACTTCGGGAAACTCACACCCTCTAAGCTTCAGTTTTCTTATTTGTATAATGAGGATAGTAGTAGTACCTGCCTCATAGTGGGGCTATGAATTGTAAATGAAGTCATGCATATGAAGTGCTGAGCACAGTGCTTGGCACATAGTAAGTGCTCAATAAATGATAGTTATTTTAGTTTTTATCCATAAGCAGATGGATCTCCCCAGCATTTCTCAGGAAACTAACCACTGTTAAGTGAATAGATCTCTGATGGTCTTACACTATAGAGAGGACACCATATAAAAACTGCTGAAGTGAAGAGCAGCTTGAACACAAATACTTGCAATCCAGATCATCTGTCTCTTCTCTGTCTATGCAGGCTCATATGTTAAACCACTGTCCAAGGCACGTCTTCCTGGCTGGTGGACACTCTTGCTGGCCCTTAATTTCACTTGCTCTGGGAAAAGGCTGCCTGTCTCCAAACTTATTCTTCAAATTGGATGAAAATCCTACAAGTTCTTTTCAGTGATATGATAACAGTCTCACAGATTGAAACATTATTTATTTATATTATTGATGGAGTACTTTTCCTATTCAACTCTAAAATGCATGCACACAACAGACAGAGTTTCACTTTGGAATAGCTTTTGCTCCTTTGCTTCCTTCACATGGCTAGGTCAGTTCATAAAGGAATCTTTTTTTTTGAGACAGAGTCTCGTCCTGTTGCCCAGGCTGGAGTGCAATGGCATGATCTTGGCTCACTGCAACCTCCGCCTCCTGGTTCAAGTGATTCTCCTGCCTCGGCCTCCCAAGTAGCTGAGATTACAAGCACGTGCCACCACTCCCGGCTAATTTTTTGTGTCTTTAGTACAGACGGGGTTTCACCATGTTGGCCAGGCTGGTCTCGAACTCCTGACCTCATGATCCGCCTACCTCGGCCTCTCAAAGTGCTAGGATTACAGGTGTGAGCCACTGCACCCGACCTAAAATAACTCTATCTTAAGATAGAAAGAAACTGTATGATACAGCCTCTGTTTCAGTATGGGGGAGAAAAATCATGTTCCTTCTTTCTGCTGTGTTTAATGTGTTCATTAAACACACATTTACAGAGAAATTCTTGGAAGTCAAGATGAAAGGACAAAGGAATGCAAAGCACAGCCTTAAGATCTCAGAGCCAAGTGAGAGAGATCCATGCATTCACAGTAAACTATCTTCATGTGAAAAATGCTATGTTTGGAGCTGGTATATAGTAAAAAGAGAACTCAGTTAAGAATGCTACTATCTTATTTATCAAATTTAAAATGCTATTGATAAGAAGATGAACTCCAATTTTAGAAATGGTGTCTTAGGTCAAGTTTCCCAGAGATAGACCCTGAGACCAACATTCATGTGCAACTGATTAATTAGGAAGGGCTTCCAGCGGAACCCAATAAGGGAATAAGGAAAGCAGGCCGGGGAAGGGGAGGAAGCCAAGTAAAGTCCCAAGACAGCAGCTGCAGCCTGATTCCCCAGGGGGAACTCTGGGATGGAAGTTGCATCTCAGAGTCTGTCCTGATTTGGGGCAAGGAACTGGACTTTCATACTTCTGCACTAGTCCTGAGCCAAGGATGCCCGGGGACATTATATTTTCAGCTCTCTGCTCTGGGCAGCCCTAGAGCAGTCTTTTGAAGAGAATAGCAAGGGCAGGCAGTTGGAAGCAGAAGCCCACATTTATATGAGGAAAGGTGCACAGAAATGGTACAAAGAATCCAAGAGGATCTGGGCAGAACACCAACAATGTTTGCTACAGAAGATAGGATGTGAGCAAATGTGCATCTTAAAAACAATGGAATAGCAATGGAGGAAATGGGCATCAGTGTAGGCTTCATGGAGGAAGTGGGGTGGCCTTGAAAGGATCAGCAGAAGAAATGTTTCAGTCAGGGGGAATGTGGTGAGCAAAGTGAGAGGATCAATGTGAGACCAATGAGAAGACAGAAGGGACAGCCCCATGAGTAGATTGCTATCATTGGCTGTGGCCAACTTCTGAGGCAGAGAAGCTGAAGCCACCTTAGAGGGACTTTCTGTTGGAAACGCTGATTGGTTGATTCTTACTTTGACCCAGGGTCATTTCTTGAGTCCTTTGAGGCCAGCTTCTACTCCAAGGTGACATGCCACAACCAGGGCAGGATGATGGTGGCTGAAGCAGAGCCCTCAAATGTAGGCTCTGGTAGAGCTGGGAGGGCTAAGTTAGCCATGCAAAAAGCTTCAACTTTGTCCTGTAAGGTCCAGGGAATCTTGGAAGGTTTCTAAACTAAGGAGTGATATAATCTGACCTGTGCTTAAAAAGGGTGACCCTGGCTAAGATGCCTGCACATTTTCTTTACTAGAATGGGTACTTTTCTTTTTAACCTTTACTGTGGGACTTCACTTCCAACAGACATCTTTCTGTCCCTATCTGTCTTAATGTCCTTGGACTGCCATAACAGAATATATCACATACTGGGTGGCTTAAAAAACAAATTTATTTTTATACAGTTCTAGAAGCTGGAAGTCTGAGATCAGGGTGCCAGGTCAGGTTCTGGTGAGGGTCCTCTTCCTGATCTGTGGATGACCACCTTCTCCATGTGTGTTCATGTGGCTTTTCCTCGGTGTGGGTGAGCAGAGAGAGAAAGAGACAGACAGACAGACAGACAGACAGAGACACACAGAGAGAAAGTGAGAGCACCTTCCTGTCTCTCTTCCTCGTCTTCTAAGGACACTAATTGTGTCAGATCAGGCCCTACCCTTATGGATGTATTAGTTCATTCTCACGCTGCTATGAATAAATACCCAAGACTGGGTAATTTATAAAGGAAAGAGGTTTAATTGACTCACAGTTCCATATGGCTAGAAAGGCCTCAGGAGACTTACGATCATGGCAGAAGGTGAGGGGGAGGCAGGCACCTTCTTCACATGGTGGCAGGCGAGAGAATGAGAGCTGAGCAAAGCTAACAAAACCATCAGATCCTGTGAGAACTCACTCACTATCATGAGAACAGCATGGGGGAAACCACCCCCATGATTCAGTTATCTCCACCTTGTCTCACTCTTGACACGTGGGGATTACTATGATTCAAGGTGAGATTTGAGGTGGGGACACAGAGTTAAACCGTATCACTTCCTTTAGCCGTAATTGCTTTTGTAAAGGCTCTATCTCCAAATACAGTCACATTGGGGGTTAGAGCTTCAACATATGAATTTTTGGAGGACACAAATGTTCAGTCTATAGCATCATCCCATAGATTTCTTAAATAGTTGGAAATATCCCAGAGACTTACATGCATCAGGACTCATAACAGCAGTCAAGGCTTAGCAACAGCAGGTAAATTCAAGAGTTACTTCAGCCCAGCTATTGACCTTATGTGATTATCTTCTTTAACCTATCCAGACCATCAGTTTATCTCAGTTAAATTTGTACTGCCATGGCATGTATATTGGGAAAAAAAAAATGTGCTACTTAGATTTCCCAAGGAATTTGTATTTCATCTCCTAAACCTGACACTGGGAGTTTGTCAGGTCCAGAGTTCAAATTCTGGCTTTCCAACTGATCGTTATGGAGCTGGCTTCCTTGCTGGCTTTAGCATCTGGAGTTGCAACAGATACATCGGTGCCTGAAACATGTTTATGAAATCTATGAAATTTACGAAATCTACTCCTGGACAACTGGACAAGCCAGCTGTCCAGTTCCAATGTGAAGCAATAGTTACTCTTGGGCTACAGTGCCTTGGTTGTAGCACGTCACCTTGGTGGAGGAGTTGGCCTCATCAGACACTAGAAATGAGTCTCAGGTCCCATGAAGTGGCTCATGCTTGTATCCCAACAGTTTGGGAAGCCCAGACGGTAGAATCACTTGAGGCTAGGAGTTCAAGACAAACCTGGGCAACAAAGCAAGAGCCTATCTCTACAAAATTGAAAAAATTAGCTGGGCATGGTAATGTGCTCCTGTAGTCCCACCTACTAGAGAGGCTGAGGTGGAAGGATTGCTTCAGCCCAGGACATTGATGATGCGGTGAGCTATGATGGCACCACTACACTCCAGCCTGGGGGACAGAGAATGACCCTGTCTCTAAAATTAAGAAAAAAAGAGAAAGAAATGAGTCTAAGTCAAAGTAAAGAGCAACCAGTTTCCAACAGAAGGTCATTCATTCTAAGGTGGAAATTAAGGCAAAAAATGTAAAAAAAAAAAAAAATAGATTTTATAAACATTTTTACTTCAGCTTTGTTGGTTTATCCTAATAACTTTCCTATCTTTTTTTAACATATTTCTTTAAATTAAGCATATTTGCAATTTAAATAGCAAAAACACTATGTAGCTATTAATTACTACATACACTTGATCGATAATAAATTCTAAAACACTAAACACTAAATAACCAAACACTAAATATAGAAAACACTAAATAGCCAAAAAGAGACCATCTCCATCCAAAAACATAAATAAAAACCAGATATACCCTGTAAACAATATTCTGCATTATTCCTTTTCTCCAAAACTATATTTAAGTTTGGTTCTTGATATTTTTCACTATGTTCTCCCAACTGTTGTGTGGGTTCAGCCACGCTTTAAAAATATAGGTTTTTTCAGATCTTTTTCTGATTACAAAAGCATGTATTTTTATGTCAAGAAATTTGAAAAATTTAGATAAGCATAAAGAATAAAACTTCTATAACCACAGTTAACATTTTGCTGCCTTGTTTTTAATTTCTACATGTAACACTCACTCATTTATTCATTCATTCATTCATTCATTCATTCATCATTTACTCATGTTTCCAACAATTATATTTATTGAGCTCTCAAGAGGAGCTTACATTCTAATGGCGAGAGGGAAAACCGAACTGGTAAATCAAAAGATAAAAGATAGGGTAGTGATGAGTTCTATGGTAAAAATAAAGCAGGTGATATGTTATCAAGTACTAAAGTAGAAACCTGAACGATAAGAAGAAGCTAGCTTTGTGAAGATCTAAAAAAAGAGCAATCTAGGCTGGAGGGACAGCTGGTACAAAGCCTTAGAAATACAAGTACCCTTTAGCCAGAAATCCCACTTGTAAGAATGTGCTTGTAAGTATGCAAAGAAATCATTATATAGATAACAGATATATATAGATGATAGCTAGCTAGCTAGATAGATATAACTGCACTGTTGTTTATAGTAACAAATGGATACAAATAATCTATCACTAGGAATTTGTTGAATACTTCATGGTGCTTCCATAAAATGGATCATCTTCCAGTTGCTAAAAAATGAACTGGGTCTTTCTCTACATGCTGACATGGAAAGATCTCCAAATGGCAACTCAGGATCCCAGGCTGCTTGTGTCCAGTGGTTCTGCCATTCACTAAAGCCTCTTTGAAATCCTCCACTGAGTTCCTGCATTTGGTTCTCCAACCAGCAGAGAGAGAGATTATGAGGAGGTTGCACAAGAAGGTTCAGAAGCCAGGCCTGGATGGGGTACACATCATGTCTACCCACATTCCATGAAGTCTCATGGCCCCACCTACATGATAGGGAGGCTAGGAAATGTGGAGGAACACTTGTGTATTAGTTTCCTATTGCTGCTGTAACAAATGTAGTGGCTTGAAACAACCTAAATGTATTCTCTTACAGTTCTATAGTTTGGAAGTCCAACATGGATCTCACTGGCTCAAATCAAGGTGTTGCCAGGATGGCATTCCTTGTGGAGGCTTTAGGTTAGAATCTGTTTCATTGTATTTTTCAGCTTCTAAAGATTGCCCACACTCATTGGGTTATGACCTTCTTCCTCTCTTTTGAAAGCCAGCCAGCAACACTGCATTTCTTATCAATATTGACACCTTACCTACTGAATATTGCTTTGGTTCTAAGATTCAGGGTTTTGTGTTCCTGTGGTTTTTTTATTATATGCATCTCTTCCCAACTGTATGTTCAGAGACATCTCATTGGTAGCTTGAAGTGGCATGGTGGTCTTCAGTATGTAGATATTGGGGTGGGTCATTATTCTAACATACTGCTTGACGTGGTCATTTAGTGAGACTTCAGGATCAAAAGGTATGATGTTCTACAGCTTTTAGTATCCCCATCAACCAAAAACCAATTAATTTCTACCTGTTATCAAAGAAGAAATGCTTTAATTGGTCATTGCCAATTTTGTTTTTGTTTTAGTTTTCTTTTTCCTAGAATATCAGAACAGGGATCTTCTTCTCTTTGATTCATTGATGGATTCCAATAGCCTAACAACACATGATAGATGTTCAATAAATATTAGAATATCAGAACAGGGATCTTCTTCTCTTTGATTCATTGATGGATTCCAATAGCCTAACAACACATGATAGATGTTCAATAAATATTTGTAGAGTAAATGAATAAGATCTGCCTGAAGCTAAGCCACTATCTTCCTGGTAGGTGATTCCACCAGGCTTTCTCCATCATTTGTATTACAAAATATTTGTAGCAAAATAGTTAAGCTCCTCTCAACAACTCTTTCTTCTGCAGCCTCATAGTAATTTACAAAATACCTATATTATAAGGGTGGCAATTATCTATGTTATGGTAATTTATCTTATTATATACATGTGTGACTCTTCCGCTGTAATAGAAGCTCTTAGCAATCAGGGTTGGTGTCTTTGTTTTGTTTTCATGTTTATTTCCTTCTCAAAAGTAATATTTCCTTTATTTTTATTATCTATTCTCATGAATGTGTTACATGGAAAGCTGAAAGAATTTACCTTGCATGTGCTTCTTAGCTGGAGTGCAAGCCCCTTTGCAGCAGGTGTGATGGACAAAGCTGTACTCCAAGACTGTGACAGTCCTCAGCCCTGTCAAGATTTCAGGCTCGGCACATGTTCATTGAAGGAATGGTGTTGGCTTTCCCTTTGAAAACCTTGGAGGGACTTCAGCAAAGGCCAAAAGCGGAAAAGCTGAATTTCCTCATAAAACATTTCATGCTCTCTGCCTCCCACACATATAGGAGCTTCTAATTTTGGGCTTGGCACCAGTCACCTGTCAAAGCAAATTATTCTTTAAAAGGCTTCAGTGGGAAGCCAGCCCAAGGTTTTGACAGAATTGTACGTCTGAGTGGGGCTGACCATGTTCTTGGCCTTGGCTGTACTCTCTTGTGACACAGAAATAACCTGAACTCCTCTGATGTAACAAGTTTTGAGAAGTTCTGCTGAATTGATTGACAAATCTTTCCCAGGACAGCTTGAGATTCTCAATGTACAACAAGCATATCAACGATGATGATCAAATTCAATAGCTTTTCTTGGATTTTCCTGTCACTCCTGGCAGAGGTAATATGGAAAACTCGGGCCTTGAGAAAAACATGCTTAAAGCACACTTTGGCTATTTGCTGGAGCATTACTTTCCAAATTTTCCAAGAAGCTTTAAGCTGCTAACGTAAGCATAAATGCTGCTCTATTGCAGCCACCATGAAATAAACAGCAGGCTGGGACACAAGAGCCGGCACATTCTGAACCAACTTTCTGGGGAAACTCCCTAGGGACCCAAGGTTGCATAAAATTCAACAGGAAGGCAATCCAACATCGTCCAAATGCTCTTTCCCTACCATAGGGTTCTATCATGTTTGCCAATTCCTGCTTGCAAAATCAATCTATTAATATCATGCATGAAGATGCTTCTCAGAAAGTAGTTTTTATTGGTATAGGAGGCAGCTCCTCCGGGGATAGTTGGAGGTCAGAGTCGTATGTTCCAGAACCCTCTGTCTTTAGGTTGAGGCTAACTGACCAAGACTCCAAGAAACATTTTTTCTAGTCAATCAAGGTCAAAACTTAATGTGCTTGTTTATATTGGGGGAATGTGCATATAATTACATATGTGTTATGTATGTTTATTTAAAAAGCTCCTTGTCCTGAGGGCAGAGGGAACGATGTTGCCTCCTAGTGGGAGACAAATTGAGAGAAACAGCCATTTAGAATAGGCTGGAGGAATTGAAGAGGATCCTCAGATCCTAGGTAAAAATGCAGACTCTACTCTCTGCTGCTTAATGATCTAATTCTATATAAGGCACAAGATCTCTTTCTGAAGGTCTATACAGCCTCTCTTGGTAGCCATTGAAACCTACCAATCAACATATTTTTGACAACTTCCTATTTGTTCAAACATGTGCCTGGAATCAAAGAGGACACCAAGTGGCTGGGCATGGTGACTCATGCCTGCAATCCCAGTCACTTTGGGAGGCCAAGACGGGAAAGTTGCTTGAGTTCAGGAGTTTGAGACCAGCCTGAGCGACATAGCAAGACCCTGTCTCTATTTTTAAAAAGAAAAGAAAAAAAGAGGACACCAAGAAAATATTAGGCAGGAATTTTGCCCTCAGAAAATGCATGCATTGTTCAGTAGAAGAGACTGATTTGTACCTTAAAATTTAAGATAAGCTATTCTTCATCTCTATGGTTCAGTTTATGTGTCAATGGCTTAATCTTCTTTTGGACTCCCCTGCCCCCAGGAGCAAGCCCAAACTCCTTAATCTGGCATTCAAAGGTGTTTATAATCTGGTTTCCCACCCACATCCTACTCAACCACATTTCTTGCCATTTCTATCTTGCGTTCCATATTTCCACCACTCCTGAAACTGGCTTAAGGCTAGGCCCTTCAGGTAAGCCAATCGCTAAGGCTTTCTAACATATGAAATCTAGCAAGTCATAGAGAAGAGAATTGTCAGACAGGGCTTCTTGTGAGATGCTCTAATAAACTGCTAAGGGTGGGAAGTAATATCCCCCAGTGACATGCTTAAGTAACAGTAAAAAAAAAAAAAACATTCCAAATGGCTTTCTAAGAAGAGTAGGTTCACCCGATATCAGAATTTTGTTTGATTGAGTCAGGGACCAAGAGTTGACTTACTTGGGAAAATAGAGAAGAACAATTGCATATTGTCATTAGAGAGCCCTGTTTATCCACTGTTGTAACACCTAGCTTCTCCTCTAAACAAAATTAACTAAAACTGGTCAAAAGAAGCACCTAATTATTAGCCAGCTGACAGTGGGCTGGCTATGGCTTACTGAACCATCTGTATTCTCTGGATTTCCCATGCTCTGTCTGTGCTTTTGACAGTTGTATCTGGAACCACCCCACTGCTACTCTACATCAAGTTAATCTCAAAATGCAACAAAAGCTATTGCCTCAATCATAAAACACTCCCTGACTTTATGCTACCCTCTGGCCTAGCCTGCTCTGTATTAAGTGCTAAGCCTTTGCATTCCCATTGACTTTCATGTACATCTCTTATCCCAACACTTTATTAAAATAAGCTTTTGGTGTCTGGTCCCTTCGCTAGGCTCCCTGATGGCTATGAGTTGTGTCTTCTTTTTCTGTGTACTAAAGCATCCCTCCTAGCTACTGGACCTTTGAGTATATTAGTGCCCTTTTTTAGGACAGGGAAGTGGGAGATCATCGAGAATACCTGCGTAGTTGGATTCATAGGAAGACACCTGGGTTGGGTCCTGGCCAATGGGTAGGTAAGATTTGAAGAGGCAAGGGGAGGTCCTTCTTCCGGGAGAGTGATTGTGAGCAAGGGTGTGTGAAAGAAACAGTAAAGGACACAAGCCCACCTGTGAGAGGCAAAACATTCTTTCATATACCTAATGAAGATTTAACAAAGTCTATTTTCTTTTGCTCAGTTCTTCCCAGAATGTCAGAAGGGTAAAACTCTATAAATTTGCATGGCCAGGCATGGTGGCTCACACCTGTAATCCCAGCACTTTGGGAAGCCAACATGGGCAGATTGCTTGAGCCCAGAAGTTCAAGACCAGCCTGGGCAACATAGCGAAACCCTGTCTCTACAAAAAATGCAAAAATTAGTTGGGTGTCATAGTGCACGCCTGTAGTCCCAGCTACTAGAGAGACTGAAGTGGGAGAATCACTTGAGCCCAAAAGGTAGAGTCTGCAGTGAGCCATGATGGCATCACTGCATTCCAGCCTGGGTGACACAGTGAGACCTTGTCTCAAAAACAAACAAACAAAATGTAACTGGAATTTTAAGTGGACAGAAACCTTGGTTGCCATTATAGCTATGAAATAAAGTCTTCTGAGGGGCTGCACAAATTCATAGGACAAGATTATTTTAATCACATACTCGACCCTCAACTCCTCAAAAAAAGTCCCTAAATAGTGAAGTCTTGTTCGGGGGGTGTTCACAGCATGAAGTAGGAGTGGCTAGAGGTTAACCAGAATGGAAGGCCTTTGGCTTTTGTAAATGTGGCTCCCTGGCACAGGCCTCAAGTTCCTATTAGTGGTCTGTTTCTTGAGCCCTGGATTGAAGATTATTTTGTTGACAATGTGGAGATTACTTTAGAGAGTGGTGCTCAGGGCTGTTAGGTGATTAAGTGGATGGAGGGTAGAAAGCATTGAGCAATACCTCTTTTTTTTTTTTTAGACAGGGTTTTTCTGAAACAGAAAAATATCAGATAACACCACTAGCTAGACTAGAGTCTTCTGTTTCTTGAGATTTTGGAGGGGAGGAGAAAGAGTCAAATGATAAAGATGAGAATGCTGTGAGAGATTTTTGTCTGGAAAAAACAACTTTTAGACCATGTTTCAAGAGAGGAAAATCACATGTATACTCTTAAACTGCTTCATGTGTGTCTGCAAAGCAGATTAAGGTGTGCTTATAGAGCAAACCCTGATGGCTACAAAAATCTTAATAATAAAAAGTAATGCCTATTAAATGAATCAGAGAGCTAAACGTGAGCTAACACAATAAAACTTCTAGAAGAAAGCATAGAATAAAATCTTCGTGACATTGGATTAGGCCAAGATTTCTCAGATTCAGCACAAAAAGGAGAGACTATAAAAGAAAAAATGGATCAATTGGACTTCATAAAAATTAAAAACTTCTCCCCTAAAAATGTTAATTACATTAATTCATTCATTCAAGTATTTATTATGTGCCAGTACCCCCTAGCTGTTATATTATGACAATGAATTGCATTCCCTCTATTATACTACACTGGAGCAGGAAAATACATTTTAGAAAGATAAGCAATAAGAAAAAATATCTCTGTTATTTAAAAGTAATTTTTCATTTAAACTCATGGACAGGATCAAATACTAGGAAATGATGGAAAATGCTGAGAAATAAGAATGTGTACAATAACAGGCCGGGGGCAGTGGCTTATGCCTGTAATCCCAGCACTCTGGGAGGCTGAGGCAGGTGGATCACTCAAGGTCAGGAGTTGGAGACCAGCCTGACCAACATGGCAAAAACTCATCTCTACTAAAAATACAAAACTTAGCCGGGCATGGTGGCAGGCGCCTGTAATCCCAGCTACTCGGGAGGCTGAGGCAAGAGAATCACATGAACCTGGGAGGCAGAGGTTGCGCTGAGCCAAGATCGCACCACTGCACTCCAGCCTGGTCGAGAGAGAGAGAGACTCTGTCTCAGAAATAAAAAAGGAATGTGTACAGTAAGCCTGACAGTTGGTATCTGTTAACTCTCATACCATTCGAGCAAGAATCTTGGCAATGCAGATGCAGGATAGAGAATATTAGCACTTTGGAAGATGGTCTGAGACCACATTTTGCTCTATATTATTTTACCATAGGACTTTAGAGTCAGGTAGGACCAGATTTGAAAATTAATTTTTCTACCACCTGTGGGATCCCAGACTCTGATTAAAATGTCTACTTTATAGAGTTGTTGTAAGAATCAATGAGGTAATAAATAAAGTGTAAAGTGCAAGGCACATAACTGGGCCTCAGTAAATGGAAACTGTCATTGGATGATGATAATGGTGATGATAAAATCCAATCAGGTTCCAAAAGTTGACCAGAACTAGGCAGCTTACTTGTTCTTCTTGAGAAATGTGCATCCTTCCCCATAGTAACCTTATGGTCTAAGGGAAAAATGAGGGTACTTCCCCTCCTTTTCCCATTCTGTGCCCATGACAGGTGTCACTAACTAACCCACCCTAGAATTCTTCAATTAGCCTGGACTGAGCTCCAAATCCCTCTCCAGGCAGCCACATCTGATCGATATAAAGTTGTTGGTGGAGATAAAATGTACCTGCCATTCTGATTTAAGGCTTCAATGGACGTCCCCTCCAGACCAGGAAGGATGATTGTAAGTTTATCTTTCCTACAAGGATAAAGGCCCAAGTCTAGCCTAAGGAGGGATGACTAGGGGTTTTAGAAGGGGCTTAGCCATACTGTAGTACAAGTTTATTTCTCAAATAATCAGTTTGTTTTTTATTTAGTTTAACTCTTTTCCTGTTTGTTCTACATTCGCAAGTAAGCTATTAATCCTTTACTTGACTTTTGGGATTTCTTGAAAGTAGGTTCTTGACTTCTCAGATCCTAGAGTCACATACCCACTTCCCTACCTTATAAACATTAGAGATGTTTTTCCTTAGATTAAGAGGGGCTTGGACTCTATCTGGACAGAAAATAACTCTGTGCTGCAGAAAAGACAAAAATCTACCAGGTCAATGATCTGGTGATCTGATTCAGCTAGGGGCGGTTGTACTCAAAGGGACAGAACCATCCCTAAGGCATGGTTCTCAACCTTGGCTACTAAATAAACTCAACAGAAGAGCTTAAAAAACCCTCATGGCAAGGCAGCAGCCCTGCCTGACCAATTACATCAGAGTCTCTGCAGATGGTGCCCAAGCACCAACTGGTATTTGAATTAAAGTTCAGCTCATTTTAATGTGCAGCCAAGGCTGGCAGAGAACCTTTGTCCAAAGGTGTTTTGGAAATTTGCAAAGTATCCCTGGTATCCCAGATATTGAGGCAAAAGTGTTACTGCCATTTTCTTGGCAGGGATATGGGTTCAATGTTGCTACAGTGCCTCGAACAGTTCCCTCACAATGAAAAATTATTCCACCTTTTGAATGTCCTACTGGATAACTGATAAACTTGAAAAACTTATATGATCTGGAACTTAACTCTACCTTACATATGAACACAAAGAATTTTTTGCATGGTTTTAATTAATGTATATTGAATTTTCCCAGAATGTAATCAACATATAAATTAAGGTAGAATTGTACTTTATTCTATTTAAAACTTTACTAAGAGTTGCTTACCTTTTTAGAGAGTCAACACCACTTTTGGTATTTGAGTAGTCAGCATTTGTAGATGCAGTTTTCATGGTGATTCTGTGTACAAGTGCCAGTATCTGATGATCTCATTGTGCCCGAATGTTTACTTATTGAAATGTATTTACTTCATTGTAAAACATATCTATTTCACGTCTCTTTATGACAAAATATTGATTTTCAAATATTGTGTGTTTAGGTGGATTGTATAATACTAATTTTATTTCTGAATAATAAATGTGGTATTATGAAATATTTCTTATAAAAAGGTATCTTACAGTTGATATAACGTTAAAGACTTCTAATCTGGGGATTCCCTTTGTGATCTGTAATACGCAAGCCCTCTCAGCTTGCATTTCTGTTTAATGAGCATGAAAATTCCAGCAAGCCCAATGTCAGGGGCGTTAACTTTGAGCAAGTTACTTAATGTCTCTATGCCTTAGCTTCCTTATCTGCAAAAGTAGCCTACTAATAGCAGTTAAGAGCTGTCAAGAAAATTAATTGAGATCAACCATAAAAAGCACTTGGCAAAATTTCTGGCATGTAACAAGCACTAAACAAAGGTACCTGTTTTGATGATGATGATGACAATGACAATGATGATGGTGATGAGGATAAATTCAGTAGTACCATTCAGAAAGAGACAAAGACTTTTTAATCCATCCCTCAGGCAAGTACATCATCTCTACACTTCTTCTTTTCTCAAGGTTAAATACTGGCCAGAGCAGATGACACGAGACGCCTACTTTTGGATAGAAACACCTTGCATGATCTCTGCTTCTTCATTCCTGTAATTGTTTTAAACAGTACTCATGGAAGAAAACTCAGGACCATTTTTGTTAGCGGCTAACAAATTGTTACAGGCTTTATCACAGCATAAGCATTCTGCAAACTCAGAGACTTTGCATCTGGAGATATGCTACTACGACGCAACATTCAGTGTCTTTCAAAATGGAACCTGGCATATTACCTTTTTGTTTGATATTTTCCCCACTCTTCATCTCACTTATCCTCCTTTTCTTTCATTCCAGTCTACATACAAACTTCATGAGAGAACAGTTTTCTCTTTGAAAGAATCTAACTTAGATATTTTGTGCTATCATATGGACAGAAGGGCTAAAATTCTTCTTTAGTGGCTAGTCAATAATCACAAAGCCAGGATCACAATTTCCTCCCAGTTTTCCACTCAGTCCTGACTTTGCTCAACTGGAGCATTTGCAAATGAATAGACTCTGCTTTCCTCATTCAGAAAGTATATGGCTTTTGTCACTGGCAGAGCCCATTCACTGTCTATGCCATATATAATGTCAAGTTTTATAAGCATAATATACCAGATAGGTCTCTGTTCGGGAACAGTCCACCATGTAATCCAGTTCTTCACCACAAGGACCTGTAGTATCATGGTAGGGGATGTTGAGAGTGGGGCATAGCCAGCTGTGGATTTACCGCTGAAGAAGCATTGAGAAGGTATTTTAAGTATTCAATACTTTGGGGCAGGATGACACACAAACCATTACAGATAGAGGAGCATCAGGTACATGTTAAAGGCCCTCAGAAATAAAGAGTCCACAATCAATGCCAAATACCATCTTGTAACAGAATTTCTTCTTACTTAAGGGGAGTCGGTATTATTGAGAACTTATTAACAGTCAGGAATATTTTACATTCATTGTCTTAACTAATGCTCACAAAAGCCCTCTGATTTAGGAACTCAGACAACCCCATTTTACAGATGAGAAAACTGAAGTTCATAGAAGTTAAGTTACTTTTCCAAGTAAGTGGCAGAATCTAGATTCAACCCTAGTATATTTTTCTCTAAAGGCCAAGAGATTAGCTCTCTTGCCTTATGCTACATTGCCTCACCTGAACACTCATGCTATAATTTATACTCACTGCTTGTATTTGTTTCTGGCACAGTCTCCCCCAGAACCCCAGAATACCAGACCAGCACCATCTAATGGAAATATAATGTGAGCCATGAATATAGGCCACATTTGTAATTTTAAATCTTCTAGTAGCCACATTTTTAAATATAAAAAGAAATGAGTGAAATTAATTTAAATATTGTATTTAACCCAGTATATCTAAAGTATTATCATTTCAACATGAAATCAACATAAAAATTATCCATGAAATAACTTACACTTTCTTTTGGACTAAGCCTTTGCAAACTGGTGGGTGTTGTATGCTTACAGCCTAACTTAGTTCCAACTGTCCACATTTCAATTGCTGAATAGCCATGTGGCCAGTAGCTACCAAACCAAACACCACGAGTCTAAATTCATAATCCCAACACTCTTCATAATCTTTGGAGCTCTTCTTGAAAGTCTTTCAGAAGATAGGAACAGAATTGACAAGGTAAAGAGCCTATTTTTAGTTATTTGCTTTAGTCCGAGAAAAGAAAAGAAATAAACAATAGATTTCACAACTTCCATCTACAACCAGTAGTCAGCTTAGTTGCCGAAGGTCAGATGAGAAGCAGAGTGATGGAATCCACATCATTACATAACATGTGTCAGGTGTTCACATGCTTTCAGAGGGAAGCTGAACACAATGTGAAGATCAGAAAGCTGTAGATCCCTGACCAGAGGATGGCTCATGAATCCAGCTCACAAGGAACACCAGCAGAGCTACCATTAACTTCCTCCCAGTCCTTCCTCTCCTTACTGTCACTCTCACCCCTGCCCCAATTTGAAAGGCAAGGTGCATGAGCCAGGCCTAACCAGTGTAGGACAGACCCCATCCTCCTCACATCTGGGGGGCAGAAAGAAACCTCAAGACCTCCTTTCACCCCCAGCCCCTTGGAGAATCCTCTACACCAGGAGTTCTCAAACTTTTATGCACAACAGAATCACCTGGAGGACTTGTTAAAATTTTGATTCTGCGCCTTACCCCCAAGAGGTCTGAGGTGGGGCTGGGGAATGTGCATTTCTAGCAAGTGCCAAGACTGTTGATGCTGTATGTCAGAGGATGATCACACATTGAGAACCCAAGGCTCATCCCTAAGTTACCAATATATCACTCAATAGCAAGAACAAATCTAAGAAAAACACAGTGCCTTTTTCACTCTTGATAAAAATAAATGTGATTTTTAAATAGTTGATGTGTTTGGCTATTTTTCCCTGCCCTCCATTATTTCCTCTAGTCCAGGAAGGAAGGAAGTAATCATAATGGAGAGACAAAGACAAAAGGGAAAAAAGTATGGGGACAGGGAAGTTGGCAGGAAATAGGGAGATGGACAGAGATAGATCACCAGAGTTCAGGATGGTGGAGAATGAGGCAAGATCTGTGCTCAGAGAGGAAAAGGGCAGCACAGCCACCTCCAGGCCCCTCAGCTGGGCCTGATGCACAGACTGGGGACAAGCTTGCCCCTCTTTCTTTTCAATGAAGCCACAAAAACATCTTACACAGATATTGTTTTCCTCTTTGCTTTTAAGAGAGGAAATCGTGGTTGAATGCTATGTGACAATGGGCAGTTGCAAACCACAAGAGGCTTGACACCCCCATTCCGGGCCCCATATAGCGCTTCACTCCCCCTCTGCCTATGTGTGGGCTTTTTTTATCTCTAACCTTTCAGGGTGCCTGGGTTTTAAAAGGAGAGGCAGTGAGACTTGCTGAGTTGCAAGCAGCTGGGAATTTGGAATGCATCTTTGGAGATACACACTGAGCCTGGCTCAGAACTTCCAAGAAAACTCAGTGGGAGGGGAGGAAAAACAATGCAATGACATGACGCCTTGCAGGGCCCGCCTCGGCCTTACTGAATCGCCCAAAGATTGCATTCCAGCTGCACTGCGGTGACCCAATGTTCCAGTAAACAAGGAGGGGACGGGATGGAAGGACCTCAGATCAGGCTACCCTGGAGCTGTTAAAATAGAACACAGGGGGCCCAGCAGGGTGGGGCATGGGGACTGTGAGGCCTTTGTGCACATCCTGGATCAATGAGGCACACCCACGAGGCGCACCGGACACACGTATACACATATTCACTTCTGGTGGGACTGGGACAAATACCAAAAACCCATGTTCTAGCCTCAGAATGGTCAGAAACTGGTGACCTCTTTAGGATCCTTCCTAGGAATCTCAGAACACAAAGGGTGAAGTAAGGAGACACTGACTTAGGCCAAGCCAGGCCACTGACTAATGGCGCCATGCTGTAAGCAATCTCTTTGCCTTCCAAAAAGACAAACTGAGCCACAGCAGACAAGCACAGTCATTGAGTCCATTTCCCCATTTGACGCCACAGCATGGAATAGCTGACTGATGATCCTATGACTCCTCGGGCTTATCCCGCCCCTCCTCCCTTGCCCCCACACCCTCCTGTTTTCTCCTCTGTCTCCACTTCCATTTCACTAGCCAGCAAATGAGCCTATGTGACAATCAGAGGGGTTTAATAGAAATATGAGGAAGAGTGCCCTGGCTCAGACAGTGTAGCTATGGAAGTTCCTTCCCTGAGTGTCCATCTGCCTGGGTAACTTGAGGCTTTATAGCCCAAAGAGCATATATAGCTTGCCTCTCCCACTAAATGTGCGAGTGATATCCTATATTCCTCTATATTCTGTGTGTCTAGGTGACCCAAGACTTTATCATCCACGCTGGCACAGCTCTAAGAATTAAAGGCAGTGCTCTTGAAAACAATTCCAGGACAAAGACATTAACCAGGTCATAGGGCTGCCTGCATGACAAGGGGCCCATTTACCATCCCAGACGTCTCTCCCACATTTCTCGGCCTACCCTGCTTTGCAGATGACATATTTTTACTATGTCTGACTTGTCCTTTCTCTTTACTGGTTTTAGCCTATGTTCCTTCATTTTCTTAGATAACAATCACATTCAGGCAGTTACTGCATCTCTATTTTGAAGTGAAAAAAGGTGAGTTTTGAAAATTCCCTATGTAAAAAGCTGTAATATCCCTTCATTAAGGCTCTGAGTGGTGTGTTCCAACAGCCTCCAGGAGCTGGTTTTCAATTCCAGAGACTGGCTACCTTCTGAACATTAGTGTCCAGTGGGTATTGTTGGTGTTACTCACCAAATAGTCATATTCCAGTTTCTGGAGAAGCAAAACAGTGTGAAAAATGGTGATCCTTGCTTGAGTACTCAAAGCAGGGAAAAGGCTTTTCTCATGCTATTTCCTTAACACTAATGGTAACAGGACCTGCCTCCTCTCTGTCTCTCCAAAGTGCTTAGAGCGTCGTGCATGTTTTCCATGTTTACAGCCACCCTACAAGGTTCCAGTCATCCTCATTTTACTGACTGACACTCTCAGTCGAAGCCAGAAAGTGGGGATAGCCAAGTTTTATCCAAACCCAGATCTACCAGGTCCCAAAGCCCATGCTTGTGCTCCATCAGGCTGCGCATCTGCTTTGCAAACCTGGCTTGACCTTGGAAAAGCCAGGCATGGACCCTTGTTTATTTTTCAGAGTCTCATTTTTTTTTTCACCACTGATTGTTCCTTTCCATTACAGCTGGTGATATCATACTCCAGCAAGCCTTATCTAGTATACACCAAGACTTGAAGCAGCCCCAGAAAAGTACTGGGTATGATAGGGCTTGGGCTAGAAGTCTGGCATTTCTTTAAGTCACCTAGGCTAAAGTCCGGAGAGGCAAGACAAGTCCAGAAAGGCAAGATGGTGGGGGAATGGGGGGTGGTGGACAAAAGTTTTATTAACTTAGGGGATAAGTGGTCTCCATAAGCAAGACTGGATGCCAAGCCAAGCTCTCCCAGGCAAAGCTCCTTCCAGGGCAGGACTCCATGTGTGGAAGTAAGTAGCACATTTGCCTATGGTTGGGAGTAAAGTCTAATGAGAGAGACTAGAACAGGGCTTTAATTACCTGTTCTAAGCACCTCTTCTTATCTCAACTGATTTACCTCTGACCACTCTGCCAGGTGACCCTCTGTAAGGTATTTCTCTGGCCTTAAATGACCATCTCTTACAATACCTGCCCTCCATCCTTTCCCCACCTTCCCTACAAATATAAAGTGGTGGACATAGGAGCGTGGACTTAAAAAGTCAGACATTCCTGGGTTTGCTTCTTATTAACTGTGTGACTTTGGGTATGTTTCTGAACTTCTCTGAGCCTTGGTCTCCTCCTCTATAAAAAGGAGGATAATAATTAGGCCCTTACAGATTTGTTAGAATAATTAAAATATAGCTATAATTTGTCTCATATAGGGTGGGCACTAAATAAATGTTTATTGTTGATTTACTTGCTGCTGTTGCTTGAGATTGGTGTGAGTTCTCCCTCCAGAGTCCACTAACCCTAGATCAATAGAAAGAGAGAATTTCAGGGAGAGGGACCTTTGCATTCATCTAATCCACCTTCATTTGTGACGAAACCCCAGGTTCAGAGGTATTTAATTGCCTTGTCCACGATTATATGCCTTACTAGTTCCAACCTTCAAATAAGGATGTTAGTTCATTGGAGTGTTAGAAAGAGCTCTGGCTTTGGAGTCAGGCCTATGTGAATTTGAATTCCACTTGCCAGCTTGGTGACATCAGACAAGTTAAAGTTACTTGACCTGTTTCTGCTTCACTTCCTCATGTGCAGCCTTGGGATGATAGAGCCAGCCTCGCAGGATGGTGGGGGAGACTAAGTGGGATACTGCACACCAGGTGCCCAGGGGCATCTGTCACTTGCTGGTGCTCCTGCTGGTTTCCTTGCGTCATTAAAACCTTTCAGGGCCACTTACAACAGGAAAAGCCCAGTAGAAAGAAAAAAGTAGAGCTTAAAAACCATAATGGGCTTTTTGCCTAAATGTTGAAATAGAGACATTTAGGAATAACTTTTGCTTACCAATCCCCAAATGCCAACTTTAAAGCAGAGTTTGGTAGACTGATCAGGGAAGAATCCCTAGTGGCAGGGCCAAGAGCAAAGATTGGGAGATCATCTGCAGGCTGAGCTAAAGTGAGGGAGAGTGGGGTGTGGGGAGTCAGGGAAGAGGATCCTGAGGGTTTGCAACTCATCTTTAGAATATCTTCTAAAACAATTTTGAAAGACCCCTGGTTTCCAGGCACAGATTATATTTTGAATTAGCAACACAAAGTGGGAGGTGGCTGAAAGATGGGTGGCCATTCTTCAGATGCAGCCCCTGCAGTGGTTTTGAAATGAAAAGCATGAGCATATTTTGCCATATAAAGTGAGTTCTGATGGGTGGATTTTTTCCAAGATGAACATGGACAAGGGCACTGAGATGCTTCGCAGTCGGCTCAGCCCCTGAATGATCCAATTACAGGTTTTGAAATGGACCCAGAGGCAGAATTTAGAAACCCAAACTGGAAAGGGAGAGGAGAAGTAATTTTGCAACTAGACAAATGACTGATTCCAAAAAGTCCTCTGAGGATAAGGGGGTTTGGAAAATGCCATGTAGGCAATTTTCAAATGTCACATGGGAGCCAGGATTGACTTTTCTAGGGATAATTATGGTGATTCTAGGGGTAATTAGGGTGAGATTGACTGGGGTCTGAGAGAGGACTACTGTATTGTGCTTGCAATTCACTCAGATACCTGGGCAACCTCTGCAATGGAGAGTAATGACAAGTACCATCAGCAGAAGCAGGACTGTGGCCCAATGTAACAAACATAAACAATAGAGAAATTGTACAAAAGTGTGATATTCTTAAGGACTGGATCTAGGTTTTGTGACCTTGTATTCCCAGTGCCTGGTGGAGGGTATGCATTCAAAAAAAAATGTAATTAGTATATTAATGGCTTAGGTTGTCTTTTAAGATAAAAAGTTCTCCAGGATAGAAAGCATTCAAGCAGAAAGTATTCAAGTATTGGCAGCATCTATATAGAGGTTTTCACAAATCTTTTAGATGTGCCTGATAATTACTGGCATTCTTAGCAACCCTAAGACTCTGGCTGTTTATCACAGTGCACTAACTCTCAGAGATAATCAGATCTGAGCTGAACACTGGGGTCATGATGCAAGGGACTAAGGGAAAACAAACCAAAGATTTGTGAAGGAGGACTAACCAGTCTAACCTTCTATTTTCTCATTGAGTCTGTGGTCTGAAATACTTTTTTTAGGCAAAATTAGATATGCACCCTTACTACTCCATGGGTACAGATCATTTCCGAATTTTCTGTCTGCCCTCTCATGTCCACTAAGGCTAAGGCTGCTAACTGATCACAAACTGATTCCCTCTTCTTCCTGGGCAAACACATATTTGACATCTTCTAGTCTCCCTTGAGGTAAATGTGGTCACACGCCTGAGTTCTGATCAGTGGAATCTGAGCAGAAGTAATGTGTGCCACTTCCAGGCTTGTGATAAAAGCCTCCCACTTGCAATCTCACATGCTCTTTCTCCATCTGCCTGTGGGATGCCGATGCTCAGGGCAATGCTGGCAGCCATGTGTTGAAGATGGCAGAGCTATGGCTCCCTGAATTCCCCCATCCTTTCCATACATTAGACTGGTGGGTGAGACAGAAACAAACTTTTATGGTGTTATGCTGTTACGGCAGCTCACATACCTTAACTAACATATTTACCTGTCTTTGTCTCTTTTTTTTTCTTTGTGATTTCCTCTCTAAAGAACTGAGAGAGGTGGGTGAGGATGTGACCATGGTCAGAAGAGATTGTTGAGTGGTGAAGATGGGCCTCTCTCAAGTGGCTTTACTCTATTTCCTCTGCCTGGGATGTTGATTTGGGTGTCTCCCTCCTAATGCAGAAGTATATGTAAGGGAGCTGAAGCTTCGTAACAGATGAGCACCTGTGGAGGTGTCAGGCCCTCTCTTCCCTGCTGCAAGTTTCACTTGTCATCTCCTAGCTTTCTGGACACCAGCTCCTCTACTCTTTTTCACAGCTTGTGGAAGGTGAGGAAGGAAGGCAGGGATGCCCTCTTTGGGCTACAACCATGAGACTAAAGGCCTTGGTTTTTCTAACCTCTTTTATCCTTCTCCTCTTTTGTGACTCTCCAGCAACCTCAGACACAGAAATGATAACACAAGGAGTCTCAGGTGTAGGCTACAACAAGAAAGCAAATTCTAGGCATCTGGCTTAGTTGGAGTATTGCTTTGGCTACTTTAATTTTCCCTCAGTCTTGTTTAAAGTTTTTTGATTCTGGATTCTTTCTGTTAAGGGGCCAAAGTTCATTGTTTCCTTGCATAGTCTTATTTTTAATTAAAAAAAAAATTTTTAACTGGATAGTAGGTAGGGACAGTGGGAATCTTGTTTATCCATTCATTTTCTTTTTATTTAATTTTTTTCCTTCCTTGCATAATCTTTTATGTTGTCCCACCTCCTAAGTCTACAGAAGACCCTAAGAGTCTGTTTTCTCTCCCTTTGTTGACCATGACTTCCCTTCTATACAAAACCAAAACCTCTCCCTTTCCCTGAGATGTGGAGTAAGATAATTGCTCCACTTGCCCTATATTTTGCCCAAACTATTAAACAGGCAGATTCTAAATGATCTTTATTCCATTTACAGTACTGATATTCCGCTCTACAATTTTTGGACATCCCCTAATTGACCCTTCTTGGGAAGCCCATTCTAGCAGGGCCTGTTATACATCCCCTAATATCTGGCTTCCTCCTACTCCTCAGCAGTAGGAGCCCCACGGCTAATTAGAACAAAAACTACATATGATAGATCCCCTTGTAGGCAGGTGTGGCCATAAGACTAAGTTCTAAGTTCTCATCAACAGAGTGTAAGTAGATGGCTGGCCACCATCTTGGATCATGAGACAAACTTGGCAATGGAAGCCATGCTGGGCAGAGTAACAAGATAGAAGAAACTTGGGTCCCTGACCCTCCCTTTTAGCCA
The DNA here is from genome assembly GCF_028885625.2 of Pongo pygmaeus. Classification (NCBI taxonomy): domain Eukaryota; kingdom Metazoa; phylum Chordata; class Mammalia; order Primates; family Hominidae; genus Pongo; species Pongo pygmaeus. Next base: position 67,621,510 of record NC_072373.2, on the reverse strand, counting down.
ATCTCTAGACTTTCATGTGAAAGAAAAATAAGCCTCAAACTTGCTTGTCCCTGTTATTTAGAGTTTCCTGTCGCTTATAGTTAAATTAATTCTATTCTACTACTCTACTTGCTGATATTAGAAGTTATCCCACCTTCCTTCCTTCTGATTTTCTTCATTCCTTCTTTCCTCCCATTTTTTTATCCTTCCATCCCTTCTTTCTCTCTTCTTTTTTAAAATAATATTGCGTTAACTCAGCAGGGATCTTAGTTGTTATCTCACTCAGGCCCCTCATTTCAAAATGAGGAAATTGAGGACCCCAGAGAGGGGAAGTGACTAAGCTGATGAGGCCTGAACCAAAGACTCAAACCCAGACCTCCTGACTGTCTGGCCCTGTGCTTTTACTACACCACCTGCCCTGGCTCTTCTTGGCACACAACATCTCCCACAAGGATACAGCATTTTTGGTTCTCCTTTCTTCTAGGTCAACTTAAACCCATAATGAAATAATATTTACTTTTTCAGCCTTGGTGGATGAAGAAGTAGGAAGACCTTAGGTTAAACTACTTTTTCCCTTTAGTGTAAAAACTGATTACAGGCCATTACCAGGCTTCTGTGCCTTTTGGTCACTTCTTCCCCTCAGAGGACACTGCTCTTGAGGGTGGCCTCAGGTCTAGAGGCTCTAGGGAGAATTCAGGTGTCAGCCCATAGCTGCCCTAAGGGAGAAAGGGCAGGTGGCTACTGCTAACTGCTTCTGGCATGGGTGGCACCCAGAGGATGCAGGTTTTTGCTGACTGGGTCCTCACTCTACCCAGCCCTCCATGACAGCTCAACCCCTCCTCTGAGCTAAGAAGATCCTGCCTTGGATCGTGCACCCGGCTCCCATCTGTCCTCTCTGCAGAGAGTGAGCACCCCTTCCCACTGTCCATGGAAGATGTTTCCCCATGATGGCATGGTAGAGGGAGTGCCGGAAAGGAAAGAATGTCTGCTATACAGTTTGTCTTAAACTGATGCCAGGCGCAGTGGCTCACACCTATAATCTTAGCACTTTGGGAGGCTGAGGCAGGCGGATCACGAGGTCAAGAGATCAAGACTATCCTGGATAACATGGTGAAACCCTGTCTCTACTAAAAATACAAAAAATTAGCCGGGCTTGGTGGCATGTGCCTGTAGTCCCAGCTACTCGGGAGGCTGAGGTAGGAGAATTGCTTGAAACCGGGAGACGGAGGTTGCAGTGAGCCAAGATTGTGCCACTGCACTTCAGCCTGGGTGACAGAGCGAGACTCCATCTCAGGACAAAAAAAAAAAAAAAAAGAAAAAAAGAACCTACCCCATAAAACAAAAGAAAACAGAACAATATTTTAAGCACATTGCCTACTGGACTGACAAAATCAAGGGAGCCAATGCCCTGACACTATAAACCTCTATTCATTCAGGAAATGCTAAATTCCTGTCACCTGAGCATTCGGCATCAAGCAGAACAAACAGGTCTCTGAAATCCTGGAACTTGTCCTTCACCGGTAAGCTATAATTACTCAAATAAATGCCATAATTGAAAACAGAGGTAGACACTGCAAAGAAAAAGTGCAGGGCGCTGTAACAGAGCATAATTAGATAATCTAACTTGGGATCGGAGCAGGTTAGGAAAGAACATTTAACTTGAGACATAGAAGACAAGAAAGAACTATCCAGATGTTGAATCTTTCAGAGAGCAGAAACAGCTGAGGTAAAAGCCTCGTGGTGGAAAAGCAGATAAGAAAGTCTAGTACAGGTTGATAATCCCTTGTCCAAAATATTTGGGACCAGAAGTGTTTCAAATTTAGGGCTTTTTTTGAATTTTGGAATATCTGCATATCCATAGTAAGTCTAAACACAAAATTCATTTATGTTCCGAGTACACCTTATACACATAGACTGAAGGTAATTTTATACAATATTTTTAATAATTTTGTGCATGAAACAAACTTTTGACTGTTTTGACTGCAACCCATCATATAAGGTCAAGTGTGGAATTTTCTATTTATGATGTCATGTCAGCATTCAAAATGTTTTGAATTTTGAAGCATTTTGGATTTTGGATTTTAAGGTTAAGGATCCTCAACCTGTCTAGCAAAGGCGGGTGGCTGGAGACTGAGGCAGAGCCAGAACACATAGGCCTAACGGATCATGTTGACGACTTTAGATTTCACCTAAGAGTGAGGTAAGGATATGAAATATATATACATATATATACACACACACAGACACACACACAGACACACACACACATATACATATTTCTTTTTGAGACAGAGTCTCAATCTGTGCCCAGGTGTGGTACAATGGTATGATGTTGGCTCACTGCAACCTCTGCTTCCGGGGTTCAAGCGATTATTGTGCCTCAGCCTCCCAAGCAGCTGGTATTACAGGCATGCGCCATCATACTTGGCTAATTTTTGTATTTTTAACAGAAATGGGGCTTTATCATGTTTGCCAGGCTGGTCTTGAACTCCTGGCCTCAAGTGATCCACTCGCCTCTGCTTCCCCAAGTGCTGGGATTATAGGCATAAGCCACCACGTCTGGCATGAAAGATTTTTGACTACAGAGTGATCCGTTGTGATTTATATTGTAAAAGATGCCTCAGAACCAAGTGTTTCTGGAGAGGTGCCCCCCAGTTAACACCATGAGGTAACCAATCAATCAAAATATCCTTTAAAAATATTTCACAAGTCTAGCTAATAGGAAGAAAGCATCCCTCCCATTCACTGGTCGTGAATTAAGCTGTAAAAGAATTCAATGTAGGTTCCCAGAGAGAGCTACAAAATTTGCATTCTAACTCCACTGCCAAAATCAGCAAGACAGGAACAGTTTTTCAGAAGTATCAGGTCCCAATTTTAAGTGGACAGCCCAAGTACATATGCAGACAGCATGGTTTTATTACACTCACCAGGAAAAAGAGCTAAACACTAACTACAACAAAACAAAAATTATTGTCCTTGCACGGGACAGACTCCAAGATTTAATTGGTTGATATCCAATAACTCTTTATGGTGGATGAATCATACAATTTCCTGAGAGTTCATTTAAGTCTAATTCATTATAGTGGCCCATGAGGAAGTCATGCTACTTGGAAGTAGAAATTCCACACAAGTCTTACAAATATTTTGCCCAAGCTGTGATGGCTCAACTTGAAATATTCGTGCAATTCTAGCCCAGCAAATTTTGGAGTTTTCATTAAGCATAGCTCCTAGCGGGTCATCTGTATTTAGAAGAAGCATGACTTCCTTCCGCATCAGATTATTGGTAGGCTCCTTTATTGCTATAACACATGTCCTTCCACCCATTTATCTAGTTTCCCAGGCATATGCATTTGTCTTTAATTAGCAAAATAGAACAGCTTCCTGGAAGTCTAACTTCAACTCTCAAGTCATACCAAAAATCTAGCTGAAGTTATATTTATTAAGCATGTAGTTAAGAGTCTGAGAAACATGATATCTATCTATACCTCTAAATATTTTACTTTTTATTGTCAGATTAGCCTGGACTATCAAATATCTATAAACTTGAACCTCATCACCTTACCATCTCAAATAAATGCCTTTACTATATTTATGTTTTTGTAGGGGGGGTTGGCTTTTATCAAAAATTGTCATGAGAATTCAACTTTTTTGTCCACTCTGAGGTTGATATAGAGAACCTTATATCACTTAATACCTCCTCCTCTTAGATAATGAGAATTATTCTATATCAGTCCTTCTGTCTCTTTTTCTTTCTTCCTTTTTGTTTCTTTTCCCTTTCTTAATCTTTTGCTGTGACAAACATAGTCTTGGTCAAGTTTTATATTTAATCCCAGCTACTGCTTTGCCTCTTATGGTGGCTGGAAATTAGTTTTCTCTTTCTTAATTGTACATCCCCATTTAAAATCTTTATTTTATTAATCTGAATGTTTCTAGTTCATGAAAAAAGTCATTTAAAAACAGGATGCAAACAAATTAAACTAAATATGTTTTTCTTATGTTCCAAAGTATTTATCTGCTTTGGATGGATGGTGAGTTGTGAGCACATACCAGCCAACAGAAGGTTAGGATAAAAGATTTGATCTACAACACTAACACAACAAAACAAAAATGATTGTCCTTGGATGGAACAGACTCCAAAATTTAATTGGTTGATATTCAGTAACTCCTTATGGTGGATGAACCATACCTTTTCCTGAGAGTTCATTTATAACTAATTCCTTCCAGTGACCCATGAGAAAGCCATACTACTTGGAAGCAGACATTCCATTCAAGTCTTACAAACATTGTATGAGTCCAGCTAATAGAATTCAGAATGATTCGGAGAAGCACTTTTTATTAACCTACTCTAAATGAGACAGGCAGTGTTCTCTCTTCTTCATAGATTTACCTTTGAGGGCAGGCACTGCTAAAAGCATTGAAAGAGGAGTCAGGTTACACAGGTTCTAATACCTGGCCTCTAAATAGCTATTGATCATGGGTAAGTTCTTCCACCTTTCTGGGACCCATTTTCCTCATCTGTAGAAAAACTCAGACGAGAGAAATACGAGGCTACTTCCAGGTCTACCATCTTATGGTTCTCTAACTTACTCTATAAAACATATAGAAGAATGGTTCTTGATCTCAAGAAGTTTAGATTTCTTCAAAGGAGGTAAAATAGCAGCCATGTCCCATTTCTGAAGAATCACAAATGTACAAGTAGATCTGCATATTGAAAGCTGAAGTTTATCAGTCAGGCATGGTGGCTCACACCTGTAAACCCAGCGCTTTGGGAGGACGAGGTGGGCGGATCATTTGAGGTCATGAGTTTGAGACCAGCCTGGCAAACACAGTGAAACCCCATCTCTACTAAAAATACAAAAAAAAAAAAAAAAAAAAAAAGAAAGAAAGTTGAAGATTATCAATATGACAATGGGTTGAGGTAAAAATATTTTGCCATTGTTCTTTTTTCCTTTCGGATAGTCTAATATAATTTGAATAAAATTAAGATTTCATGAATTAATCACCCTCAGCATTTTATTTTTAGGTTCAAACAAACAAAAAAACTTCTGTTATTCCTCTTGTTGGGTGGGTGTGAACTTTCTTGCTAGGAGCATTGTGTCCTGTACACATAGGACAAGGAAGGGCAGGACTGGACAAATATTGATCTGAGTGCTAGTTGAGATGATCTGTAAAAAGGATTACTCAGAATGGAAATATGTAGTTTGAAAAGTGTAAGGGGAACACACTCTCATACACTGATCATAGAATTTTAACTCCATATAAACTTATGAAAGGAAGGAGAGCAGTAAACAGCAAAAACCTTAAAAATGTGTGTTATGGGCCAGGCGCGGTGGCTCATGCCTGTAACTCCAGCACTTTGGGAGGCCGAGGTGGGCGGATCACCTGACGTCAGGAGTTCAAGACCAGCCTGGTCAACATGGTGAAACCCCGTCTCTACTAAAAATACAAAAATTAGGACTGGGCTGGCAAGACAGAAGAATACGAACAGCTCTGGTATGCAGCTCCCAGCGAGATCAACGCAGAAGGCGGGTGATTTCTGCATTTCCAACTGAGGTACCTGGCTCATCTCATTGGGACTGGTTAGGCGGTGGGGGCAGCCCCCAGAAGGTGAGCAGAAGCAGGGTGGGGCATCACCTCACCTGGGAAGTGCAAGGGTTTGGGGAACTCTCTCCCCTAGCCAAGGGAAGCCATGAGGGACTGTGCCCTGAGGAATGGTGCATTCCAGCCCAGATACTATGCTTCTCCCATGGTCTTCGCAATCCGCAGACCAGGAGATTCCCTTGGGTGCAGGGCCCTGGGTTTCAAGCACAAAACTGGGCAGCTGTTTGGGCAGACACCAAGCTAGCTGCAGGAGTTGTTGTTTTTTTTTTTTTTTTCATACCCCAGTGGCACCTGGAATGCCAGCGAGAACTGTTCACTACCCTGGAAAGGGGTCTGAAGCCAGGGAGCCAAGTGGTCTAGCTCAGCGGATCCCAGTCCCACGGAGCCCAGCAAGCTAAGATCCACTGGCTTGAAAGTCTCACTGCCAGCACAGCAGTCTAAAGTCGACCTGGGATGCTCCAGTTTGCTGGAGGAAGGGGCGTCCACCATTACTGAGGCTTGAATAGGCGGTTTTCCCCTCACGGTTTAAACAAAGATGCTGGGAAGTTTGGACTGGGTGGACCCCACCGCAACTCAGCAAAGTCACTGTAGCCAGACTGCCTCTAGATTCCTCCTTTCTGGGCAGGGCATCTTTGAAAAAAAAGGCAGTAACCCCAGTCAGGGGCTTACAGATAAAACCCCCATCTCCCTGGGACAGAGCACCCTGGGGAAGGGGCGACTGTGGGAGCAGCTTCAGCAGGCTTAAATGTCCCTGCCTGCCGGCTCTGAAGACAGCAGCCATCTCCCAGCACAGCACTCGAGCTCTGCTAAGGGACGGACTGCCACCTCAAGTGGGACCCGGACCCCCGTGCCTCCTGACTGGGACACATCCCAGCAGGGGTCAACAGACACCTCATACAGGAGAGCTCTGGCTGGCGTCTGGCGGGTACCCCTTTGGGATGAAGCTTCTAGAGGAAGGAACAGGCAGCAATCTTTGCTGTTCTGCAGCCTCTGCTGGTGATACCCAGGCAAACAGGATCTGGAGTGGACCTCCAGCAAACTCCAGTGGACCTGTAGCAGAGAGGCCCGACTATTTGAAGGAAAACTAACAAACAGAAAGGAATAGCATCAACATCAACAAAAAGGATGTCCACTCAGAAACCCCATTCAAAGGTACCAACATCAAAGACAAAAGGTAGATAAATCCACAAAGAAGGGGAAAAACCAGCACAAAAAGGCTGAAAATTCCAAAAACCAGAACACCTCTTCTCCTACAAAGGATCACAACTCCTCACCAGCAAGGGAACAAAACTGGACTGAGAATGAGTTTGACAAATAGACAGAAGGAGGCTTCAGAAGGTGGGTAATAACAAATTCCTCCAAGCTAAAGGAGCATGTTCTAACCCAATGCAAGGAAGCTAAGAACCTTGAAAAAAGGTTAGAGGAATTGCTAACTAGAATAACCAGTTTAGTGAAGAACGTACATGACCTGATGGAGCTGAAAACAGAGCATGAGAACTTCATGAAGCATACACAAGTATCAACAGCCAAATTGATCAAGCAGAAGAAAGGATAGCAGAGATTAAAGATCAACTTAATGAAATAAAGTGTGAAGACAAGATGCGAGAAAAAAGAATGAAAAGGAACAAACAAAGCCTCTAAGAAATATGGGACTATGTATAAAGACCAAACCTATGTTTGATTGGTGTACCTGAAAGTGACAGGGAGAACAGAACCAAGTTGGAAAACACTCTTCAGGATAATATCCAGGAGAACTTCCCCAACCTAGAAAGACAGGCCAACATTCAAATTCAGGAAATACAGAGAACACCACAAAGATACTCTTCAAGAAGAGCAACCCCAAGACACAGGATGGTCAGATTCACCAAGATTGAAATGAAGGAAAAATGTTAAGTGCAGCCAGAGAGAAAGGTCAGGTTACCCACAAAGGGAAGCCCATCAAACTAACAGCAGATCTCCCTGCAGAAATCCCAGAAGCCAGAAGAGAGTGGGGGACAATATTCAACATTCTTTAAATAAAAGAATTTTCAACCTACAATTTCATATCGAGCCAAACTAAGCTTCATAAGCGAAGGAGAAATAAAATCCTTTACAGACAAGCAAATGCTGAGAGATTTTGTCACAACCAGGCCTGCCTTATAAGAGCTCCTGAAGGAAGCACTAAACATGGAAAGGAAAAACTGGTATCAGCCACTGTAAAAACATGCCAAATTTTAAAGACCATCAGCACTATGAAGAAACTGCATCAACTAACAGGCAAAATAACCAGCTAGCATCATAATGATGGGATCAAATTCACACATGACAATATTAACCTTAAATGTAAATGGGCTAAATGCACCAATTAAAAGACACAGACTGGCAAATTGGATAAAGAGTCAAGGCCCATCAGTGTGCTGTATTCAGGAGACCCATCTCACATGCAAAGACACATATAGGCTCAAAATAAAAGGATGGAGGAATATTTACCAAGCAAATTACAAACATAAAAAAGCAGGGGTTGCAATCCTAGTCTCTGATAAAACAGACTTTAAACCAGCAAAGATCAAAACAGACAAAGAAGGGCATTACCTAATGGTAAAGGGATCAATGCAACAAGAAGAACTAACAATCCTAAATACATATGCACCCAATACAGGAACACCCAGATTCATAAAGCGAGTTCTTAGAGGCCTAAAAAGAGACTTAGACTCCCACACAATACTAGGGGGAGACTTTAACACCCCACTGTCAATATTAGACAGATCAACGAGACAGAAAATTAACAAGGATATTTAGGACTTGAACTTAGCTCTGGACCAAGCAGACCTAATAGACATCTACAGAACTCTCCACCCCAAATCAACAGAATATACATTCTTCTCAGCACCACATTGCACTGATTCTAAAATTGACCACATAACTGGAAGTAAAACACTCCTCAGCAAATGTAAAAGAGCAGAAATCATAACAAACAGTCTCTCAGACCACAGTGCAATCAAATTAGAAGTCAGGATTAAGAAACTCACTCAAAAATGCACAGCTACATGGAAACTGAACAACCTGCTCCTGAATGACTACTGGGTAAATAACGAAATGAAGGCAGAAATAAGTTCTTTGAAACCAATGAGAACAAAGACACAACATACCAGAATCTCTGGGATACAGCCAAAGCAGTGTTTAGAGGGAAATTTATAGCACTAAATGCCCACAAGAGAAAGCAAGAAAGATCTAAAATCCACATCCTAACATCACAATTAAAAGAACTAGAGAAGCAAGAGCAAACAAATTCAAAAGCTAGCAGAAGACAAGAAATAACTAAGACCAGAGCAGAACTGAAGGAGATAGAGACATGAAAAACCCTTCAAAAAAATCAATGAATCCAGGAGTTTGTTTTTTGAAAAGATCAACAAAATAGATAGACCACTAGCCGGACTAATAAAGAAGAAAAGAGAGAAGAATCAAGTAGACACAATAAAAGATGATAAAGGGGAGATCACCACTGATCCCACAGAAATACAAACTACCATCAGAGAATACTATAAACACCTCTATGCAAATTAACCAGAAAATCTAGAAGAAATGGATAAATTCCTGGACACATACACCCTCCCGAGTGTAAACCAGGAAGAAGTTGAATCCCTGAATAGACCAATAGCAAGTTCCGAAATTGAGGCAGTAATTCATAGCCTATCAACCAAAAAAGTCCAGGACCAAACGGATTCACAGCCTAATTCTACCAGAGTACAAAAAGGAGCTGGTACTTTTCCTTCTGAAACTAATCCAAACAATAGAAAAAGAGGGAATCCTCTCTAACTCATTTTATGAGGCCAGCATCATCCTAATACCAAAACCTGGCAGAGACACAACAAAAAAAGGAAATTTCAGGCCACTACCCCTGATGAACACTGATGTGAAAATCCTCAGTAAAATACTGGCAAAACGAATCCAGCAGCACATCAAAAAGCTTATCCACCACCATCAAGTTGGCTTCATCTCTGGGATGCAAAGCTGGTTCAACATACGCAAATCAATAAACGTAATCCATCACATAAACAGAACCAATGACAAAAACCACATGATTATCTCAATAGACGCAGAAAAGGCCTTTGATAAAATTCAACACTCCTTCATGCTAAAAACTCTCAATAAACTAGGTATTGAGGGAATGTATCTCAAAATAATGTGAACTATTTATGACAAACCCACAGCCAATATCATACTGAATGGCAAAAAGCTGGAAGCATTCCCTTTGAAAACTGGCACAAGACAAGGATGCCCTCTCTCACCACTCCTATTCAACATAGTATTGGAAGTTCTGTCCAAGGCAATCAGGCAAGAGAAAGAAATAAAGGGTATTCACATAGGAAGAGAGAAAGTCAGATTGCCTCTGTTTGCAGATGAAATGATTGTATATTTAGAAAACCCCATTGTCTCAGTCCAAAACCTCCTTAAGCTGATAAGCAACTTCCGCAAAGTCTCAGGATACAAAAATCAATGTGCCAAAATCACAAGCATTCCTATACACCAATAGTAGACAAAGAGCCAAATCATGAGTGAACTCCCATTTACAATTGCTACAAAAAGAATAAAATACCTAGGAACACAACTTACAAAGGATGTGAAGGACCTCTTCAAGAAGAACTGTGAACCACTGCTCAAGAAAATAAGAGAGGACACAAACAAATGGAAAAACATTCCATGCTCATGGATAGGAAGAATCAATATCATGAAAATGGCCATACTGCCCAAAGTAATTTACAGATTCAATGCTATCCCCATCAAGCTAACATTGACTTTCTTCACAGAATTAGAAAAAACTACTTTAAATGTCATATGGAACCAAAAAAGAGCCCATATAGCTAAGACAACCCTAAGCCAAAAGAACAAAACTGGAGGCATCATGCTACCTGACTTCAAACTATACTACAAGGCTACAGCAACTAAAACAGCATGGTACTGGTACCACAGCAGATACACCAATGGAACAGAACAGAGACATCAGAAGTAACACCACACATCTACAACCATCTGATCTTTGACAAACCTGACAAAAACAAGCCATGGGGAAAGGATTTCCTATTTAATAAACGATGTTGGGAAAAGTGGCTAGCTATATGCAGAAAACTGAAACTGGACCCCTTTTCTTACAGCTTATACAAAAATTAACACAGGATGGATTAAAGACTTAAAGATAAGATTTAAACCATAAAAACCCTAGAAGAAAACCTAGGCAATACCATTCAGGACATAGGCATGGCCAAAGACTTCATGACTAAAACACCAAAAGCAAAGGCAACAAAAGCCAAAATTGACAAATGGAATCTAATTAAACTAAAGAGCTTCTGCACAGCAAAAGAAACTATCATTGGAGCGAACAGGCAACCTACAGAATGAGAAAGAAATCCTGAAATCTATCCATCTGACAAAGGGCTAATATCCAGAATCTACAAAGAACTTAAACAATCTTACAAGAAAAAAACAACTCCATCAAAAAGTGGGCAAAGGATATGAACAGACACTTCTCAAAAGAAGACATTTATGCAGCCAACAAACATATGAAGAAAAGCTCATCATCACTGGTCATTAGAGAAATGAAAATCAAAACCACAATGAGATACCACTAATGCCAGTTAGAATGGCGATCATTAAAAAGTCAGGAAACAACAATGCTGGAGAGGATGTGGAGAAATAAAAACACTTTACACTGTTGGTGGGAGTGTAAATTAGTTCAACCACTGTGGAAGACAGTGTGGTGATTCCTCAAGGATCTAGAACCAGAAATACCATTTGACCCAGCCATCCCATTACTGGGTTTATACCCAAAGGATTATAAATCATTCTACTATAAAGACACATGCACACATATGATTATTGCAGCACTGTTCACAATAGCAAAGACTTGGAACCAACCCAAATGCCCATCAGTGATAGACTGGATAAAGAAAATGTGGCACATATACACCATGGAATACTATGCAGCCATAAAAATGGATGAGTTCATGTCCTTTGCAGGGACATGGATGAAGCTGGAAGCCATCGTTCTCAGCAAACTAACACAAGAACAGAAAACCAAACACCACATGTTCTCACTCATAGGTGGGAGTTGAACAATGAGGACACATGGACACAGGGAGGGGAAGACATACTGGGAGCCTGTTGGGGGTTAGGGGGATAAGGGAGGGATAGCATTAGGAGAAATACCTAATGTAGATGATGTGTTGATGGGTGCAGCAAACCACCATGGCATGTGTATACCTATGTAACAAACCTGCACGTTCTGCACATGTATCCCAGAACTTAAAGTATAATAAAAATAAATAAATAAATATTTTTAAAAGTACAAAAATTAGCCGGGCGTGGTGGCACGTGCCTGTAGTCCCAGCTTTGTGTTAGAAACATTCCAATTTCACTCTTTTAGTTATTCTGAAATATGTAATAAATGATTGTTAACTATAGTCACTCTATTATGCTATGAACACTAGATATTATTCCTTCTAACTGTATATTTGTACCCATTAGCCAACCCCTCTTTATCCCCCCTCCCCACCACCCTTTCCAGCCTCTGGTAACCATCATTCTACTCTTTTTTTCTTTTTTCTTTTTTTTATACAGGGTCTCACTCTGTTGCCTAAGTTGGAGTACAGTGGCATGATCTTGGCTCACTGTAGTCTCAACCTCCCGGGCTCCAGTGATCCTCCCACCTCACCCTCCTGAGTAGCTGGGACTACAGGCACACACCAGCACACTGGCTAATTTTTTTATATTTTTTGTAGAGATGGGGTTTCACCATGTTACCCAGGCTGGTCTTAAACTCCTGGGCTCAAGAAATCTGCCTGCCTTGGCCTCCTGAAGTGCTGGGATTATAAGCATGCACCACCGTGCCTGGCCTCTACTCCCTATCTCTATGAGTTTATTTATTTTTAGCTTTCTGTGTCTGGCTTATTTCACTTAACATCATGTCCTACAGTTCCACCCATGTTGTTATAAATGACAGGACTTCATTCCTTTTATGGCTGAATAATATTCCATTGTGTGTATGTATCACATTTTCTTTATTCATTCATCCATTGATGGACACTTAGGTTGATTCCATATCTTGGCTATTAAGAATACTGCTGCAATAAACATGGGAGTACAGATATCTGTTTGATATACTGATTTCCTTTATTTTGGATATACATCCAACACTGGGATTGATGGATCATATGGTAGTTCTATTTTTAGTTTTTTGAGGAATCATCATATCATACTATTTTTGAGACAGAGTCTCATGCTGTCACCCAGGCTGGAGTGCAATGGTGTGATCTTGGCTCACTGCAACCTCCACCTCCCAGGTTCAAGTGATTCTCCTGTCTTTGCCTCCCGAGTAGCTGGAATTACAGTTGCCTGCCACCACACCTGGCTAATTTTTTTGTATTTTTAGTAGAGACGGGGTTTCACCATGTTGGACAGACTGGTCTCAAACTCCTGACCTCTGGTGATCTGCCTTCCTTGGCCTCCCAAACTGCTGAGATTACAGGCTTGACCCACTGTGCCAGGCCCGTCATACTGTTTTCTATAGTAGCTGTACTACTTTACATTCTCACTAACAGTGTATGAGGGTTCCCCTTTCCCCACATCCTCTCCAGCATTTGTTATTGCCTGTTTTTTGGAGGAAAGCCCTTTAAACTGGAGTAAGATGATATCCCATTGTAGTTTTAATTTGCATTATTTTGATGACTAGTAGAGAATTTTTTCATATACCTGTTAGCCATTTGTATGTCTTCTTTTCAGAAATGTCTATTCAGCTGTTTTGCCCATTTTCAATAGGATTGTTTGTTTGCTATTATTTGACCTCCTAACATTCTAGTTATTAATCTCTTGTCAGATGGGTAGTTTGCAAATTGTTGTTTCCTTTGATATGAAGAAGCATTTTAGCTTGATGCAATCCCATTTGTCCATTTTTGTTTTGGTTTCCTCTGCTTTTTAGGTCTTACTCAAAATCTTTGCCAGACTAATGCCCTGGAGTGTTTCCCAATGTTTTCTTCTAGTAGTTTCATAGTTTCAGGTTTTAAGATTAAGTCTTTAATCCATTTGGAGTTGATTTTTGTATATGGCAAGAGATAGGAGTCTAGTTTCATTCTTCTGCATGTGGATATCCAGTTCTTTTCGCACCTTTTATTGAAGAGTCTGTCCTTTCCCCAATGTATGTCCTTGACACCTTTGTCAAAAATGAGTTGACTGTAAATGCATGATTTATTTCTGGATTCCCTATTCTGTTCGTCTGTCTCATTTTATGCCAGTACTGTGCGGTTTTGGTTATTCTTGCTTTGTACTATAATTTGAAATCAGGTAATGTGATGCCTCCAGCTTTGTTCTTTTTGCTCAGGAGTACTTAAATGGCTATCAGTATTTACTTCTGGGTGGTAGGATTCTGTTTAATTTTATTTTTACTATCTATGATTTTTTTTTCAAATTTTTACTTCAAGCAATTTTATTTTATGCTTAGAAAAGTCTAACTTTACTTAATAAAGGAATAAAGGAAATAAAAAAGGTAGGTTGTGGGTCCTACTGTAATCTATCATTAGACAATTACTGAACATCTATAAGTATTAGGAACTGTTCTAAGTGCCCAGGATACATAGGTCTCTGCCTCATGGATTTTACATTCCAATTTGTGTGTGGGAGTATTAGACAATAACTAATAACTATAATAAATAAGTTAATGATTTAATATATTAAAGGTTGATATTTGCTATGGGAAGAAAAAACTGAGCTGGGTAAAGAAGAAAGGGAATGTGATATAGGGGGATCAGAGCACTGCAGCTTATAATTGTAACTACAGTGGTCAGGGCAGACCTTATTGAAACATAGGATATGGACATGTAGATGAGGTCTTGGGGATACTGGTGCATATCTGGTGAAAGACCCCCCAAGGCAGAGCCATGCCCATACTTAAGAGCCAGCAAGGAGGCCAGCCAGGTGAAAAATCAGGAAGATCCCAGCAGGAATCTCAGGAGGTTGGTTGATTATTTGACATAGGTGTCTGGAACATACGGGAGCCTGCCAAGAGTCCCCAAGCCTGTTGACCACTACCCACTGTCACTGACCCTCATGGAGAGGGACAATACAGCACAAAGAAATTTGGGGGTGTATCGCAGATGGCTGTGAAATCAAAAACAAAATGCCAAAGAGCCATCCACTTACGATCCACTGAGGGTCATTTTATCTCATATTCCAGTTGAAAGTAACGACCTTAATACTGAAAGGGAAGTGCACACTTCATAAACAAGTTGAAAAACAGGTTTGATTTTCCTGGACCATGGCTTACAATAATAGAGAAATGGGCTCTTGCCAAGAGACAGAACAGGAAGAGAGAGTTTGACAGGAGGTTCATTAACTGATCAAGAGGGCTTTACATTAACATTTGATGAGGAGAGAGGAAAAGATTTAGATAAAACTCATAGCTAGTTATGATGGAGAATCTTGGGTGTTGAAACAGAAAGAATAACAATAATGGTGAATGTCTCCAGCTGATCTCTGGAGAAAATAAGAAAGGTTTGGTAGCAAAACATGATTTCAGATATGGGCTAAGCATGGATAAAGAAATGAATGTGATACTGCGTGTAAAAATAAAAGGGCCGGGCACAGTGGCTCATGCCTGTAATCTCAGCACTTTGGGAGGCTGAGACAGGCAGATCACAAGGTCAGGAGATTGAGACCATCCTGGCTAACATGGTGAAACCCTGTCTCTATTAAAAATACAAAAAAATTAGCCGGGTATAGTGGCAGGTGCCTGTAGTCCCAGCTACTCAGGAGGCTGAGGCAGGAGAATGGCGTGACCCTGGGAGGCGGAGCTTGCAGTGAGCCGAGATCGCGCCACTGCTCTCCAGCCTGGGCGACTGAGCGAGACTCCGTCTCAAAAATAAATAAATAAATAAATAAATAAATAAATAAATAAAAAAAATAAAAGAATTTTGGCTGGGCACAGTGACTCATGCCTATAATCCCAGCACTTTGGGAGGCCAAGGCAGGCAGATCGCTTGAGCCTAGGAGTTCGAGACCAGCCTGGGTAATATGGTGAAACCCCATCTCTTCTAAAATTACCAAAATTAGCCAGGTATGGTGGCATGTGCCTGTGGTCCCAGCTACTCAGGAGCCTGAGGTGGGAAGATCACTTGAGCCTGAGAGGCCAAGGTTGTAGTGAGCCAAGATCACGCCACTGCACTCCAGCCTGGGGAATAGAGCGACACTCAGTCTCAAAATAAATAAATAAAAATAAATAAAATAACAATAGCTTACACTTATTGAGCACTTAACATGTTTGATCACAGTAATAAATACTTTAAATAATTATAAAAGCTAACATTTATTGAGTACTCACTGTGTGCAGAGAATTACCTTTTTTAATCCTCCCAATTCTATGAAACTATCCACATTTTACAGATGAGGAAACTGAGGGTTAAAGAGGTTATGTAGCTAGTGATAAAGAACCCAAAAGCCCAACCTAGATTTATCTGACTCCAAAGCTCACTTCTTAACTAGGCCTCTTGAGAGCGGTGAAGGGTAGCCAGGCTGTTTTAAAGACCATATATTAAGTTGATGCAAAAGTAATTGCGGGTTTTTTTGCACCAACCTAGTAGTTAAGAAAGAGAATTCCAGGAAGAACTAGTCACATATTCAACTTTAGAAAAGTGGATTTCATCAAAATAAACTAAAAATGAATGATCCTGTGGCCAATAACTCCAAAACACAAGACATCCCAAGGGGCTCAGAAGATTGTAAAAATTAATTTTTTTAATATAAACATAAATAATTCAATCTTCTTTGTGTGTATGTGCATGCAGAAAATAATATGGAGAAATTAACAATTTGGCTGCCCAGGGCACTCAGATTTTAAAAGAAAGCACAAAAGATACAACAAAGACCTCCAAATAACGGTTTCAGAAAAAGCTGAGATTTGTAAAAATCCTAAGGACAACAAAGACAATTGTTTCGGTTGTGTTCAGAGCAGGAAGTATAAGAAAAAGGCCAGGCTAAGTGCTTGAGGCGGATGGTGTAATATTACAAACAGGCACCACAATGCTAGAAACCAACTGGAGATCATTAAGAGCAATTGCCATCAAGCTCCTATTTTCTTTTTTGATGGAATTACCAAACAGGTAATTTAGTGTAGCTCGATCTGAGCAAAACATTTTTCCAAAGCTCTCACAATAGTCTCATGGGCAAGATGTGGGAACACAGGTGGCTTCTTAACTCACTAAGCAACTAAGCCCAAAGAGGCTTAAGTGTATTATGCTAGTCTGAAGGCGAGCCGTGCCTGTGTCCTGTCCTCTTCAATACTTGCATATCAAATTTGTTCTGAGAGTGCATGTTATCACTCACAGATGACACAAAACTGGGAGAGGTGCCTAATATGTTAAGTGACAGACTCAAGTGGCAGAAGTATCTGGCAGGCTGAAGCTAGCAAGACAAAATTTGATGCATATTTATGTAAATTTCAGTATTCACCTGAAAAGAACCTGGGAATATTAACTCACAGAAAATCAAGGAATCAAGGACATGGCCTGCCAAAGGGTCTTTGCAGTCTTTGGCTGTATTCATACAAGTATGGTATCCAAATTAAGAAAGAACACATGTATATCCATACCAGGGAAACTATTCAGCGAGAAACAAAACAACTTCAATGAATCTCCAGAGAACTGGGAAATTATGCAGAGTAAAAAAAAAAAAAAAAAAATCAATTCCAAAACATCGCGTGATGTATGATTCTGCTAATGCAATATTCCTGAAATGACAAAATTATAGAAATAGAAAACAAATTAGTGGTTGCCAGGGATCAGGGATGGAGTGGTGAGAGGGGAGGTAGAGGTGGGTATAAAAGGGCAATATGAGGTATCTTTGTAGTGATGGAAATGTTCTGTATCTTTTCTTCTTTTTTTTTTGAAACGAAGTCTTGCCGTGTCACCCAGCCTGGGTGCAGTGGTGCAATCATGGCTCACTGCAGCCTCGACCTCCTGGGCTCAAGCCATCCTCCCACCTCAGCCTCCCAAAGTGCCAGGATTACAGGCATGAGCCTCTGTGCCTGGCCTGTTCTGTATCTTGACTGTGCCAATGTCAATATCCTGGTTGTGATATTATTCTATAATTTTGCAAGACGTTACCACGGGAGGAAACTGGATAAGTGATACAAAGGATCTCTATAATATTTCTTGCATCTGCACATTAATTGGCAATTATCTAAAAATAAAAATTCAGTTAAAAATTTTTTTTTTTGTAAATTGGGAGTGTGGGTGGAGGATACAGGTAGGGGAGTGGGAGGAGAGTGAATAATCTAGATAAGCTTCCCATGAAACATTCTTCCTAAAGAAGAAAGCAGGCACGGTACCATCGACCTCTCAGACTGTAACATCCAAGGCAGCAGGAACTGTGCCCATCTTCTTCGTCACTGGATTGCAAGTGCTTCAAACTACACTGATGTATCGGGGATTAAGACAAGAGTTCCTCTCTACCCAAATAGTATCATTAAGAGATTAAGGAACAATGAGTTGTCCAACTCTGCTTGATTCCTCAGTTTTGAGCAACAAAGAATTCATCCAAAATATGCACTTGACTCCATTTGGTTCCTGAGTTGACTGACTAAAAGACTGACAGAGACTGAGAGGGTAGGAATAAAGCCCCAGAGGAAAGATACTGAGTGGAACTTTACAGAATTGCATGGCTGTTAAATGCATCCATCCCAAGCCCTCCCCCTGGAGAGATAAAAACTGACCTAGGTGTCTGAGTTAACCTCTCTCACATTGGAATCATGTTAACACTGCTTTGGGAGCCTCTAACAAAGTGTAGTTGCGTGAAGAGAGAGCCACTCTCTCCTTTTCTGCCATAGACCACCAAATATCCTTGACAGCCTGTGGAATGGAAGTGAATGCTACCAGAAAAAGGGTGGGGCCTGTGGCTACAGGAAAGAGGACTGCTCTAGGGAGGTGATGGCCACATAGTGGGGTCTGGGCAGTGATCCAGGGCAGTATGACATTCATCAGGGCCCCAGAACCAGGGAAGCCATCAGAAGGGAAACTTATTCCTGAGCGCACATGTGAAATACCTCTTAGGGACTCCCAGGACCAATCAAGAGGGAATTTGCAGGAGACTGAGCAGGTAGAAACCAGAATCAGGTAATTGGGACATTAGATTTTTTTTTTTTAATTGGTGTTGCTATATACAATATTGCTCCTAATTTTCATTGGAGAGCTAGATTTGGGATCAGAAGACCCCAACACCAAGCTTCAGGCTTTTTGTCTTTTACACTGGCATGGTAATGTCCGCTCTGCCTACTTCACAAGGCTGTTACTTTTTTTTTTTTTTTTTTTTTAAAGATACAGGGTCCTGCCGTGTTGCCCAGGCTGGAGTGCAGTGGCTATTCATAGCGCACCACAGCCTAGAACTTCTGGGCTCAAATGATCTTCCTACTTCAGCCTCCCAAGTAGCTGGGACTTTAGGTGCATGTCACAGCACCAAGCTTTAGACTATTACTTTGAGAATTACATGAAATAATATAAGTGAGAAAGCTTTTGAAATCGGCAAATACCATCTGTATGTAATTTTTGAAATCATTATCTTACAAATGCTTCATTATCTCACAAATGCTTCATTATCTCCACTGTTACTTCCCTCCTATCATCTTTTCTTCTGAAGGCTTATTAATTTATAAGCCCCCTTTTTGTGCCCTCTATAAAATACTCTGGTATTTCAGGTCCTGTGTGTCCTGCAACTATTTGAGGTGAACATATGTGGCGGTCTTTACCTTTCTGAAATCATCTAACAGTTGTCCTGGGACCAGAATCTTCTGCAATTCCTTGGCCCCTTGCCCAGGGCTCTGCTAAGGGTCTGACCATGGGCATGGGGCTAAATGTGGAGAGAGGAGCCAGTTACCCAGGGGCTAGAAATTTAAAAATGTGCTCAAGGTTTAGGCTCCTTGTATTAGTCCGTTTTATAACTGCTATAAAGAGCTGTCCAAGACTGGGTAATTTATAAAGAAAAGAGGTTTAATAGACTCACAGTTCAGCATAGCTCGGGGGGCCTCACAGAAAACATGCAATCATAGCGGAAGACGAAGGAGAAAAAATGCACCTTCTTCACCAGACTGCAGAAAGGAAAGCAATGGAGGAAGAGCCCCTTATAAAACCATCAGATCTCGTGAGAACTCACTCACTATCATGAGAACAACATGGGGGAAACCACCCCTATGATTCAATTACCTCCACCTGGTCTCTCCCTTGACACCTGGGGATTATGGGAATTCTAATTCAAGATGAGATTTGGGTGGGGACATAAAACCTAACCACATCACTCCTGATGGTCCAATTCATAAAATTTTACAAGGCCATTACCTGGAAATTAGGGGGTGGTAGCAAATCCTGAAAATGAGGGAGCTGACAGGCAAGAAATCAGAGGCCCTACATCTGGAACCACCTCCTCCACAGGACCCTGCTTCCACTTCCAGAGCTGATGCCACAGGTTGGGACTTCCTGCTCCAGGTTCCAGCCAGGGAAACAGAGCCAGCTCCTCACACATGCTTCGGGTAGGCAGAGGAAGAGCAAAAAAAAGACCCCCATGCCTTTTATTCCAGCAGCTCTGGGGAAAGGTTTACTTTCAAGGAAAATAGGGAAATGCACTAATTCAGAGTCATCAATTAACTCCGTCACTTACAAGATGTGGGACTCTGGCTTCAACCTACTCCTCTGAAACAGGAATAGTGTGCCTATTCAAAATATCTTGCAGGCAGCAGATCAAACAATCAGTTGTATCTTTTTTAAAAAAAATCAGTTGAGAGTTAAAAAACAAAACAACTAAAAATTGTTTTGTAAATTTAAAGCATACAAATGCAAAGGATATGTATTTCCTATAGCCTAGGATCTCCAGGTCCCTAATAAGGGAGGCCAGCTATGATTGTTTGCTGGGATGCATGTTTCATTTAGAGATGCAGCTGAATGTCTTGGGTTTTTTTTGGTTTGTTTGTTTGTTTTTTCAGTATTAAAAGACCTTTCAGGCCAGGTGTGGTGGCTCACACCTGTAATCCCAGCACTTTGGGAGCCCGAGGCAGGTGGATCACAATGTCAGGGGTTCAAGACTAGCCTGGCCAAGATGGTGAAACCCCGTCTCTACTAAAAATACAAAAATTAGGCTGGCATGGGGTGGGCGCCTGTAATCCCAGCAACTCGGGAGGCTGAGGCAGGGAATTGCTTGAACCCGGGAAGCAGAGGTTGCACTGAATCAAGATCGTGCCACTGCTCTCCAGCCTGGGTGACAGAGCGAGACTCCTTCTCAAAACAAACAAACAAACAAAAAACCTTTCAGAAACACAGTGGTACTCCTAAGTTTTTACATATGTTCATAAGCCTTTAAATTAGGGTGAAGGAAAAATTATCTCAATTTCTGAAAAGATAGACATTAAGAGGAACCACCAAATAAAGGCAAACCCATTTTCCAGGTGCTAGAAAAGGGTGAGGAGTGGTACAATCTATGCAAGGCCAGGTGTGTGAGAAAACCATGGTACCTGAAAGCCTGGGTAAAAGAGCTGAGAATAGGATACAAAGGGTTCAGCCCTCCAGGTAGCCAAATGCCGCTGCAGGCTAGGGCTCCCTCCCTGCTTCACTTTCTCCCTCCCTGCTTCACTTTCTCCCTCCCTGCTTCACTTTCTCCCTCCCTCTCTCTTTTCTGCCTTTCTTTCTTCCATCTATGGAGTTCCTAAATCATGATTTCTTGAGAAACAGGATATTGGAGCTTCAAGGCAGAGGTCCCCAACATCTTAAGGAGCCTGGAGGTCATGATTCCTTGCCAAGGTGGGAATCAGACTCCATCTTGGACTTCCGAGGCTAGGCAGAGTTAGACATTTTCTCATCTGGGCTCCATAGGCCTGGGCCCACAGTTTTTTTCAGCATCTCTCTCACTGCACTATAGCCATTTGTTTACCAGAATGCATCCTTCCTGACCTGCGAGCTCTTCCAGAGCATGAATAGAGGAGTATAATGGTTTGACACCCCGCCTTTGGTGCCAGAGAAACCTAGGTTCACACTCTGATTAGGCCCCTTAGGGGCTGTGTGATTTTTCTGGGAGAATGAAATTACATACCATCTATAAAAATCTGGACTTATGGTATAACCAATATGTGGCAGCTGCTATTTCTTTAACTTGTTCTTCTGTATACAAATAATAATAGTTTTATCTGTTAGGATTCAGTGCAGGAAACAGAAATTGCTTCACTTACATTGAGTAGGAAGGGATTTAGTCAAGGGATAAGGTGCTCGCAAAATGGTTAGAAGGGCTGAAGGAGCAGGTTCTAGGCTGGGGCTCACAAAGCAGTATAGAAATTAACCACCACCTCTAGGGCACTTCTGGAGCTGTGCTGGAATCCAGAAGTGACTGCTGCTTCTGCTGCAATTCCTGCCTCTCAATACCCAAGAAGCTGGAGAATGGACTCTGGAGCTCTGATGCAGAAAAACCTCCCATTTCCCCAGCTTTGCTGGCCAGCAAAATGGCTACAAAGGGGTGCAGTTTCTGCTTTGCACATCTTGCACTGAGTGCCTCTACTTGGCAGAAGACAGCTTGCTTCTAGAACCCCGACTGCAAAGGAGCCTTGGAATCATGGTGCTCAGCTTTCCAACTTCGCCCAGCAAGAGGCAGGAATGAAGGCTGAGTGACCATCCACACCACAGCTGGCATTTTCAGCTGTCATTGGCCTCATAGCACCACAGTTAGGTAAGTGCCCATTTCACAAATGAGGAAGCAGAGCCTTCAGCAAGTTACCTTATCTGTCCCGGGTCACACAGGAAGGGGTGAAGAAGCAATGTAAACAGGTTCTATCTTAAGGTCTATCCCCTTAACCACGATTTTATATAATCCTCCCTGCACCTTGAATGCCTAACCCTGTGTGTGGCCACACCTACTGAATGAATGTTAGAGTTCATTCATCATGAGTTTAAACAGAAAATTACACCAACCTAGAATGCTGTGGCCTAGAAAAAGTGTCTTCACCTCCTGAGTGTGACCCAAGTCAGGAGGCAGGAGGCTGACTGAGGGACATGGAGGAGGTGTGCACACTCACAGCATGAGGCAGAGCTGTGTGCACACATCGAGCAAGGAAACGGGGCCGGAATATGGGGCAAAGGCTTATGGATTGAATGGTGGATTTGGATATGGGCCACTTCTTCCAGCTCCTGAAAGAGGACCAGGCAATGTGGCTATGAATGGGTCTAATGAGAATTGATTGATTCACTGGAGATGTTTTCTTTTTCTTTCTAAAATAGAAAATGACATACTCCATGATTCATGCACTCTGGTGCCCGTGATAATGGCCTCTTCAGTGCACTGACTCTGCTGATAACCACAGACACTCATCCTCTGCAGAGCTGTTGTGTGCCACACCCTAGGCACACAGCGACTCTGCAGGCTCTTAGACACCTGCCACAGAGAGTGCTTTCCACACGCTCTCTGGGACACGAGGCACAGTTCCCAGGAGTGCCTGAGAAATCTCAGTTGCCTGGCATAGATGCTAAGGCCTGAGAGAAGAGCCCAGAGTCTAGGCCTGAGGGGCTGCAGTCTGCACACAGGAGTTAACTCATACACATGTACAACCCACAGAGCCACACACATACATAGCACAAATACACACACAGACACAGCACACACAGACACATACATCACACACACACAGACACAAACATGCACACTACACACATGCACAGCCCACATAAACACCCACAGAGTCGCAAATATACACAGCACAAATACACACACAAATAGACCACACACACAGAGAGACACATCACACATACACACAGATACAAATATACACACCACACACAAACACAGAGAGACACACACCACACATACAACACACACAAACATAGACACTATACATATACACAACCCAATAAACACCCACAGAGCCACAAACATATGTAACACAAATACACAGAGACACACCATGCAAAGACACAGAGAAACACCATATACCACACATACGCACACACAAACGTGCACACCCAACACATTACCACATGAAACACATACACCGTACACAGAAACACATGAAGACACTTACGAACACCACACACACATATACACACACAGACACAAACATACGCAGCGCACACACACCACACACATACGCAGGCTCATGCACATACTCTACTTCTCAAAAAGTGCCCCACTACAGGACAGCCACATCCTAAAAGGCTTAAAATAATGGTTATATGGCCTACAAATGCAGAAGGTGTCTATACAAAACAGTAAAAGAAATGAAAGAAAGCATCAAAAATGGTAAATACACAAAGATAAAATCCCTGTTGAAATGCATGCATATTTATTGGGATTGGAGGACAATTCAAGCAACACAAATAATTGATATTTAGTAATCTTTGGATTGTTCCTTGTGAACTTACTCAGTTGAACAGCACATTTTTTCAAGTGGCTGCCCTTTAGCCCCTGTACACTCACTGTGTGGCCACTGACTTATGTCCACTGGGCATCTGCCAAGTCCCTACCTCATCTCCCTCCCTTCCAAATGTACCTGTCTGGGGACAGCCCTGCAGAGCCCCTGCAGCACCTGTTTGATGATAGAGCTTGCCACCCAGTCCCTCTCATTCTTCCAAGCTCCTTTCCTGCCCAAGTCAGGAAAGTCCCACAGTTCTTGTCTCATAGTACAAACAGGGAAGTTCAGGGATTTGGTGCTAACTTTAGTTAGACCCCAGCTTCCCAGAGCCCTGATTTCTTCCAGGGTACAGCAGTTTATCTCTGTGTGCCCACGGGGCGCTCAGGCCCAGGAATTGTGAATATTAGATGTTCCTTCAGTATTTCTAAGATCCTATAGGGAAGAGTGGGAAATTGAAGTTAAGGGACAACTAGCAGGTGAGAATGACAGCTGGGGATTATGGACCAAGAAGGAAAGGATGGGATGGTTGTAAATATACCTTCAAGACCCATTATCTTACTGAACTTGAAAGCTAGAGGGGAATGTACAGAGACCATCAGCTATAACCCCTTCATCTCCCAGATGTAGAATCTGAGGCCAGAAGAGTGAAATGATATGTCTAAAGTCAAAACCAATTAATTAGAAGTGATTCTGTGATCGCAAATGTAGAATTCTTCCCTAATGGAGCACTGGTTACCATTTTCTATTTTCTGATTCTATGGTATTATTTCACCAACTTAATGTATGGACCAAGATATTATTCTGGATATGAGATTTTATTAGAGAAGCTAACAAATTAAACATGCTTTATTTAGGACTTTCCATTTTATTAGATGAATATTATATTCCTCTTTTCCTAAAGCAGGAGATGCTTGTGTTGAACAACCAACTTTTATATAATATAATATAGAATATATATAATTTTATATACAATATAATATAGAATATTATTATTTCATTTAACATTTAAATAGTCCTGCCAGGTGGATACTACAAATTTTATAATCTAGAGAGGAACAGTAGTTCTGGGAAGGTGATTAAAGATGAATGAAGATCAACCCACTCAAGTTGGTCTGGCTTCCACGTCATGGAATTTCTGCATTGCCACTCTGCTTTGCAAGCTTAGGAGACACCTACTCAAAACTGTTGTTAGCCTGAGCAGAGGGCACCCTGCACTCACTCTCCTGCCACCACAGTTGGCAACTTTTAGGAGCATATTCTTGCTCTACTGTGGTTGATTTGTATTTTGTTTTTCCTTCTTTGTTTTTCCTTTCATATAATATAATTAATATAATATAATATAATATAGAATATTATATAAAAGGCACAACACAAGTTGGTTGTCTAACACAAACATCTCCTGCTTTAAGAAAGTTCAAAATACAAAAATAATAAAAGTATGATTGCCTCATTACAAAATGTATTTTATAGTAGGGTTTTTGTTTTTTGAAAAGATGTTCCCATTACATATTTCAACACTGAAGTTTTCAGGGATAACTCAAGAAAAAATGGCATAACTCAAGAAAAATAATGAATGTATATGTACTTTTGGCAAACTAATAATTCACAAGTAAGTGTGTGCTTTTACAAGATTTATAAAACAGTAAGAAACAGGAAAGATGTGTGGATTAGTAATGGGAAAACAGAGTTCTACTTTACATTTGCCATAATTCCAGCCTTACATGAATCCCTTAAACTTTGTGAGCCTCTATGTCCTCCTCCAGAAAATTTGTTATTTTCTGGGTTTTTTTGTAATTTTTTATTTTCTGTTATTTTCTGGAGGAGGACATTGACTGGGACCAAATGAGTTCTATGGGTTTGCTGTAATCTAATTTCTGTTGCTTATAACAGAATACCTGAAACTGGGTTATTTATAAAGAAAAGAGATTTATTTCTTATAATTCTGAAGGCTGAGAAGTCTAAGGGCATGGCTCAGCATTCCACAAGGGCCTTCTTGCTGGAGAGGATCCCTCTAAAGACTCCCAGCCTGGTGTAGAGCATCACATGGTGAGGGGACTGAGTGTGCTTGCTAAGGTCTCTCTTTCTCCACTTTTTTATTTTTTTATTTTTAAAATTTTTATTTGTAGAGATGGGGTCTTGCTATGTTGCCCAGGCTGGTATCAACCTCCTGACCTCAAGCAATCCTCCCGCCTCAGCCCCCCAAAATGCTGGGATTACAAGAGTGAGCCACAGCACCTGGCCTATTTCTCTTCTTCTAAAGCCACTAATGCCACTCCCATGATAACCCATTACTCCATTAATCCATACATGGATTAATTCATTCATGAGTGGAGAGCCGTCATTACCCAATCACCTCTTAAAGGCCTCACCTCTCAATACTGCTAAAGTGGGGACTAAGTTTCAACAGGAGTTTTGAGGGGATGAACATTCAAACCATAACAGGGGTCTCCTAAGCTTGCAAAGCAGAGTGGCAATGCAGAAATTCCATGACATGGAAGCCAGACCAACTTGAGTGGGTTGATCTTCATTCATCTTTAATCACCTTCCCAGAACTACTGTTCCTCTCTTGATTATAAAATGTGTAGTATCCACCTGGCAGGACTATTTAAATGTTAGATGAAATAATGGCTACAAAGTGCCTAGCCATTTGATGTTCAGTAATTTTAGTTTTATATCCACCTCCAACTTTGCCATTCTACTCATTGATAACCATATCAAATGTATAAAGAACTCACAGCATCCATCTGACTCAGGGTGTCATTTGGAGATTCAGTAATGAAAGACAATGTCATCCTTCCACGACTTGCCTTTTGCTTTCAATGTGGGAGGGATGGAAGCTAGCCTGAGTGGAGGGCACCCTGCACTCACTCTCCTGCCACCACAGTTGGCAACTTTTAGGAGCATATTCTTGACCTACGGGGGTTGATTTGTATTTTGTTTTCCCTTCTTTTCACTGAGTTTTGCTTACTTGCTTCTTACTGATGATTTCATTTCGTTGAGATTCATATACACAAACACACGCACGCACACACACACACAACACATATATTTGTCTGCCCCTCCCTTCAGTCATGGATCATTTGCTGCTTAAATCATTTCCCCAGGGTCCCCTCCCCTTCATCTGGCTAACCGTTCAGCTTTCCTCATGGAAACTTTTCTGACCCTTCACCACTCTTCCTATTTGCTTTCATAGCACCCTATGTTCTTCCTTCCTAACACTTACCATGATCAAAATTGCATAATTTATTTGTGTCATATTAGTCTGACTCCCTTTCCAGGCTGCAGGCTCCAAGAAGGCAGCAAGCTTGTCTATTTTGTTCACTGACCTGTCCCTAAGACTTGCAGTGCTTAGCATTTAGTAGGGGCTCCAGAAATATGTGTGGAGTGGATGGATGGGCGAATAAATGAAAAGTGAATGAATGAATAAGGCCCAGAAGCTGGCTTTCATCCATAAGAATGGACTAGCTCTGTGGTGGCAGGTCTGCCCCTTTCCTCATTTCATATAGAGCTTCATCGTCACTCTTGCCATTGGCAGGATTCCTCCACAGCTTCTCCGACACTGACTTAAAATGAAATTGATGAAATTGATGTACTAGTAACAAGAACAGTTCAACCAGAAAGTTTTCATAGATCATGATTCTACAGAAATGCAATCTTGCTCAAACTGTGGCTTAAACACACATCCATAATACCCTCTGTGTCTTCTAATAGGGCACATAAATCTACTTTGGGATAGCCCACATGGTTATTAAGAGAAGTAGGATGGGTAAAGGATCTTACAAATGACAGAACCCATTTTAGATTCCACGTTGACAATTTTTCCAGCCCAACAGTTCACCACTAAAGATTGTGCATGCATCATTTGGGGTCCCTCACTTTTGCCTCTTGGATTTCCTACCCTCTTTGTGCCCCCAGTTAATCAAATGAGCAGGTGAGCAGGAAAGAGCTCCTTAAAAGGAAGGTGTGGGTTTAAATCAAATCAGTCTTTTTTCCTATTGACGACTGCCCACAGAGCATAAATAGTGCTTGAAACTTGGAGAGAAAAGTCAAGGAGGGAGCAGAAAGTGAGGAAGAACCATGGATTTTTTTCTGTTTATGTTTCTGTCCTTAATAAAATAGCAACACGAAGGCTTCTCAGATGATGAGTGGTTTTCCTCTTCCAGTCCAGTCTAAGAATCAGGTTGAACAACTGCAGGCAGCTATGTAAGAAATAGTTTCCAAAATTATTTTCCATAGCTCTGCTGTGTTTGGGTCAACCCTCAGGCTTCCTGACAATAGATTTGTTCTTGTTTCCTCCTGATACCTGGTGCAGTGCTTTGGTGATTGTGCTGAGAGGACATGAGTACCCGCCTCTCAAACTCCCAGAGGTAAATTGGCATTATGAAGGAACAATAGCCCAAGCTTATGTGTGGAGGGAATATATTGAAGGATGCTATGTTTAATTCCACTGCTTCCGTGAATGGTCTTCAAGATGAATAGCTTCAACATTCCTATGATTTCTCATTTCTTTTTTCTTTAAATAGCATATCAGGGCCCCCAGTTTGGCCTAAATAGCGTTCATTTCAGCAATTCAGACCTGTCTGGGTGGTGTCACAGAAAGGCAGGGCAAGGGTCACTTTGGAAAGGGATTTTGGTGGCAGGAGTCTATACCCTGGAGTGGAGCCAGCTTGGATACTTCAGATGTCAGCGGGCTCCTCTCTTGGCTCCAGGTAAAAAGAAACTGTACACTGAAGCTGCAATAGCCAGTTTTCAGAAGCTAGGGGACATGTGAACAGAACAATTTGATGCCGGGGGAGAAAAGGTAACTAAAGTGGGAAGGAGCAACATTCTGTCTGCTTCTGTGCTAATACTGCAGCATTTGGGGGATCTTGAATTCTTCCAAGACTGTAACTGTCTATATCTTTGGGGACATGGTGGCAGCAGCATTGGCAGACATCAGCACCCTCATGGGGCAGAGTCCATGCGGGATCATGTGGGCACATGCAAAAGATTCCTGAAGATTCCTGATAAAACCTAAAGGAGAGATCTCACAGAGAGGGTGGAGGATGCAGGAGCCCGTCGGACAGCAATGATCATTCTTAATGTGACCCTGTTTGGAAACTTAAGTGTAGAACAGGGAAAGCACAAGTTACAGGATAATTATAAAATGTCAGTGCTGGGAAGGATCTTAGAGATTATCTAGTCAAATATTCCTCATGATACAGGCGATGATAGCAAGGCCCAAAGAGGACAGGCTACCCACCCTTGCTTGATGGCCAGTTCACAACATAACCAGGGTAGAACTTAGTTCTCTGGAGGCTCAGCCCATGACACATGATGGACTCCTGACATTCTTCACATGTTTGTAGGGCACTGAGGACTTCTGATGTCTATAGGGAGAAAAAGTGTCTTCTAAGCACATACTACTTTGAAGGAAGTCCAGGATGCCTTAAGTCAAATGGAACTTGGACTATGGGCCGGGGTATTCTGTCCAGGGTACTCTTTTGGGAAGCCCCTGTTAGGTGGAGCTTTGCTGGTATTTACTCTAAGAAGGTGCAGCTTCAACTCTGGCTAGGTAAGGTCAGAAAGGGAAAGGAGGAGCCTCCTAGAAACAGCATCAACTGGATCTTGGGCATTCAGTCTGCTTATCTGCCTCTGCTCATATCGTCACAGATTTTTGTCCCTCTCAAAAAACTGGATTCACCCACAGAGTCTACCAGGACTGGAGCAGTAAAAGACACAATGTATGTGTTTGTGAGTTTTGTTTTAATCAAAATTATCTCTGCTGCTATTTCAGCTCATTTATTCTTGATTTGGCCTGAGCAAATCTGAAGCCGTGTGTTATTGTTGTTTATATTTCTTCATGAAATTCAGTCATCCCTTAGCCTGCCCAAGATGAAAGAGCCCAAGTTCCTCAACCATTGGCTTTTAGGAAGCTGGAACCAAGGTAATGGTTGTAATAATCTCATAATAGAATGTTCCAGAAACTCAGGAGAGGATACAACCTTCCAAACCTCAAGCATTCATTTTCAGCTATCCACCCTGATTACTGTACTAATAAAAACCTACTAAATTTATTCTACCCTGGACCACTCAGGATATGAACTTAGCAAAGATTCATATTACATTTAAAAATTGATTTTAAAAATACACATACACACACATTTAGCTTTAAAAACACATATACAATACATTGAAAATACACTCAACAAAAGTATAGCCTTTTCCTTTGGAAGGTCACTGATTGGATGGGGAAATTCTGATGTAGATTAAATTAACAGTCATCTGAGCCCATTTCAGGTTCATGCAGACACCCCCACCTCTCTGCACTTTGCTGCATTCTTGTGAATGGGCCCAAACTCACCCAGATGACACCTTTCATATTTTCTTTCCCACTCACTCCCTGCCCCCCTCCAAACTTTACCCCCTCATATTCCTTCTCCATTGGGCTTCACAAGTGACCATGACAATAGGCCGAGGGTGTTTTTAATTGTTTCTGGTGATGCTCTCCAGCATGGCCTCATGGGAAATCTTGCATCTGCAAAGCCAGAGCAGTCTGCCACAGAGGCCTTGCTGACCACGTGGGAGACAGACCATGGGCCAGAATTTCACTCTGCAGTGACCCTGGGTAGGGGTTAGGGAGGGGATAACTCTTTACCAGGCTTCTGGTCAAACTCTATCCCCTACCAGATGCCCATGACACTCTGGGATCTGCTCAAAGGCAAAGCATTCTCTTGTGTCTGTCTATCCATTTGCACTCCTGGACTCCTGCCCTATCTCCCTCTAAACAGAGTCAATATGAAGAATGTCTCATTCTTTTCCTCAAAACCCTCAAGAGAAAGTTTGCTATAATAGAATTACCAGACACCAGTACCTGGAACACACAGGATGAGATGAAGTCAGCAAAATGAAATTCAACAGAGTTTGGAAAAATGTCCAGAGATTTAAAAAAATTATGTGGCAAAGCTATCATCAAAGGATTAAGATTCAAGCGTTGTGATGAAGGCAGATGAGGCGTTATCTGCCCCTATGGTCTCACAGTGAGTTGTGTGACTTCTCACACCACCTCATGTCCTTCCAGAGAGAGCCACTGTCCGCAGCAGGGCCTAACACAGTTATGTCACTAATCCAGTTCCACAAGACTCAGGTGACCCAACGGACATGCCCCATGGCCATTTGCTACTGTATGCTAATCCAAAGAGACAGCTTGTGGCTTGCGGGGGAGTACAGATTTATGGATCTCTTACCTCTGACTTCCTACCCTGACCCTGAAGAACTGAGGTTTAGTCTTGTATACAGTTGTTTTGGTCAGAGATGTATCAGCCAGTAACAGGCAGGTGGAGTGGTTCTCTGAAGAAAAATCTCCACTGTTAGAGGAAGAAGTTTCCAACACCAAGAATAAGGAATCTACAAGATGTGGAAGAAGCACTGAGCAATGTAGAAGTTTCCAGAATTGAGAAAGTGAAGGTTCAAGCAAGGGGTAAGACCGCCATTATGAAGAGACAGTATAGCCACTGAGAAGAAAGTTGTGGGACTTGGCTGGGTGCAGTGGTTTGTGCCTATAATCCCAGCACTTTGGAAGGCCAAGGCAGGAACATTGCTTGAGCCCAGGAGTTTGAGGCCAGTCTGGACAACATAGTGAAATCTTGTCTCTACAAAACAAACAAAATGAGCCGGGTGTGGTGGTATGCACCTGTGGTCCCAGCTTCTTGGGAGCCTGAGTGGGAGGACAGCTTGAGCCCCAGATGTTGAGATTACATGCAGTGAGCCTAGAACGAGCCACTGCGCTCCAGCCTGAGCATGAGATAAAGACCCCATCTGTAAAAAAAAAAACAAAAAAGAGACAGAAGAACAAGAAAAGCTGTGTCACTTGAAGAAACACTACTCCTGCTTTGGGGAATAAGTGCCTAATTTGTTATCTCACTTCTAGACTCAGAGCTCTTGACATCAGGAACCTATGCTACCATTAATACGTAAATGTTGGGCAAATGTCTGGAACATAGGAGGTACTCAATAAATGTTTCCTAAGCTAATCAGAATCAAAATAAGCAAATCGAACTTAAAAACTAGTCAGTATAAAAATCAGGGCTCTCTTTAGGAACTCAGATTGCTGACCACCAAAATTTCTCTTACTTCCCTCTTGAATTAGTCTGACATTCATTATTAGACAACAAGTAATGTTGTCTAATAAACTAGCTTCTAGGCAGATGTGGCTATTTAAGTTAATTAAAATTAAATGAAATTGAAAATTCAGTTCCTCAGTCACACTGGCCACCTTTCAAATGCACAATACCTTCATGTGGCTAGTGGCTACCATACTGAACAGCAGCAATTCTAGAACATTTCCATCACTGCACAACGTTCTATTGGGCAGCACTGGTCTAGAGTGTCGAAGAGAGCCTTCACATCTGATTCAGCCTTCTAAAGAAAGACATTTTGGATTTAGGAGCACATGAAGGGAATGGGGAGTTTTTAGGGCATTCAGGCAGGTTTTACAAACTTCTTCCGCTAAAGCTCAACTCCTTCCTGGAAAAAGAGGAATGAGAAGGAAATGGAAAAAGGACAGAGCTGACAAACATTTTCTATAAAGAATCAGATAATAGCTGGGCATGGTGGCTCAGGCCTGTAATCACAGCACTTTGGGAGGCCAAGGTGGGTGGATCACCTGAGGTCAGGAGTTCGAGACCAGCCTGGCCAACATGGTGAAACCCCTTCTCTAGTATTTTTATAAAAATACAAAATTAGCCAGCTGTGGTGGCACATGCCTGTAATCCCAGCTACTCTGGAGGCTGAGACAGGAGACTCGCTTGAACCCAGGAGGCAGAGGCTGCAATGAGCCGAGATCGCACCACTGCACTCCAGCCTGGGTGAGACACAGCGAGACTCCACCTCAAAAAAAAAAAAAAAAAAAAAGAATCAGATAATAAATATTTTAGGCCTTAAAGGCTAAGAAACAAAATCAAGGCCAGGTGTGGTGGCTCACGCCTGTAATTCCAGCACTTTGGGAGGTCGAGGCGGGCGGATCACCTGAGATTGGGAGTTCGAGACTAGCCTGACCAACATGGAGAAACCCCATCTCTACTAAAAATACATGCATGGTGGCACATGCCTATAATCCCAGCTACTCGGAAGGCTGAGGCAGGAGAATCACTTGAACCCAGGAGGCGGAGGTTGCGGTGAGCCGAGATCATGCCATTGCACTCTAGCCTGGGCAACAAGAATGAAACTCCGTCTCAAAAAAAAAAAAAAGAAACAAACTCAAAGAGATTCTTTAAATACTTATATAGCAAAGGAGAAAACAAATTTCCACAAACTTTTATGGATGACATTCAAAACTTTAGGAACACTGAAATTTGAATTTATATAATTCTCACATCATTAAATACTATAGTTGTTTTGATTATTTTCAACCATTTCAAAAGGTAAAAACCATTCAAAGCTCATGGGTTGCATCATAACAGGCAGTGGGCCAGATTTGGCCTGCAGGTATAGCTTGCTACTTGGCATGCTAGACCATGCAGAAAAAACACCACGCAACATGACTGGCTGGCTTCTTTTAGGAGCCAATTTTCAGAAGTGATATGCAAATAGGATGGGAAGCTTGTGCAGAGTATATTGAAAGTCTCCCTCGAGAAGCAGGAATGAGGCCGGGCACAGTGGCTCACGCCTATAATCTCAACAGTTTGGGAGGCTGAGGAGGGAGAATCACTTGAGGTCAGAAGTTTGAGACCAGCCTGGCCAACATGGTGAAACCCTGTCTCTACTAAAAATACAAAAATTAGCTGGGCATGGTGGCACACACCTGTAATCCAGCTACTCTGGAGGCTGAGGCACAAGAATTGCTTGAACCCAGGACGCATAGGTTGCAGTGAGCTGAGATCGTGCCATTGCACTCCAGCCTGGGCAACAGAGCAAGACTCTGACAAAAAAAAAAAGGAAGAAGAAGGAATGACGTCAAGTCCCCTCTAGAGTCGGGAATGGTCACTCAAGGCAGAGATGATTCTGCTTTCTCCATCCATTCTAAGTTCTTTTGAGAGAGGAGCCACTGAGACCTAAAGAAACAAAAGAATCATCCCCTGAGTCATTCAAACCTGCTACTGAAGCTATGGACTTCTCAGAAGAATCCTCAGAGATAAGACCAGCGTGGGATGGCCATAGGCCCCCACAGGCTGTGATGCTAGAGAGAGGACTGTTTTCCCTGACTTCATAGCCAGCCACCTGCTTAGCCTGAAAGGAATACCCAGAGGGAGTCAAAGGAAGGTGATGGAGTTGAGAGAAAGAAGGCAGAACTTGGGCCACATCTGCGTGGGGAAAAAAAAGAAAGGAAGCTGGGCATAGCAGCTTATACCTATAATCCCAAAACTTTGGGAGGCCGAGGTGGGAGGATCACTTGAGCCAGGAGTTGAGACAACTTGAGACCAGCCTGGGCAACATAGTGAGACCCCATCTCTACAAAACAACAAAAACAAATTAGCCAAACATAGTGGCACGCACCTGTAGTTCCAGCTACTCAAGAGGCTGAGGTGGGAGTATCACTTGAGCTCAGGAGTTTGAGGCTGCAGTTAGTCATGATCATGCCACTGCACTCCAGCCTGGGTGACAAAGCAAGACTCTTTCTCAAAAAAAAAAAAAAAAGTTCCTGGAGAAGGGTGATATACAAATGTGAAAGAGAGAAGAGGTGCAGAAGTTAAGACAGCTTTTAGGCAGGTACAAGAATTGAGGAGCACTGTTTAAAGAGCATTCGCTAAGAGTTAGGCTGCCAAGATTTTCTTTGTCTTGACCCTATATGTAGTTCACATCATTTTAGTACCATCTTTCCCCATATTTAAAAAAGAGATAATGATACTTCTTATATTTGCAAAAAAAAAATGCAAGTGAACTTCTTTGGAAGGTTAATAAATCTTTCATATCGGTTTAGTTTGTAACCCAATTTTTTCAATTTTTCCCACTCCTGTTCCCCTATGAAGTCTTTTAAATCTTCAAACCAAAATGGAATTGCAGCTGCCTGCTCTGAGCACTTGGGGTAACTGCATGTACTTTTTTTCTTAAGTTTTATTTTAGGTTCAGGGGTACATGTGAAGGTTTGTTATATAACTAAACTCGTGGCATGGGGGTTTGTTGTACAGGTTATTTCAACACCCAGTATTAAACCCTGTACCCAATAGTTATCTTTTCCGCTCCTCTCCCTCCTCCTACCCTCCACCCTCTAGTAGACCCCAGTGTCTGTTGTTCCCCTCTTTGTGTTCATGAATTCTCATCATTTAGCTCCCACTTATTAGTGAGAACATGAGATGTTTGGTTTTCTGTTCCTGCGTTAGTTTGCTATTTCCAGTGCTTTTCTGTGTCTGCCTTCCCCACAAAACTGGAAACTCCCCCAGGGTGGCCATGCATCTCATTCCTCCCCGCAACCTCAGGGCCTTGCTGGGTTAGGTTCTGGGATTTAGTAAGCAGTGAAATGTTTGCTAAAGGAATGAATGAACCCCTGGGCATTCCATTTATTACCTCAAGGTATCCCCTCACTAAAGCTTTGAGTTAGATAATACTTTGGGAAAACAACAGGGAGTGAATGATGAGGACTGTCTGAATATATGTCCTGCTTAAAGCATTTTTTTAAATCTTAAAATACAACTATAAACAAAATTTCAATCTATGAACTTCTAGGTTATAACTTCTGAAAGATAGGTACTGTTATTCCCATTTACCAAGAAAGAAACCTAAGACTAACTTTCTTGCAGTCACATTGAAAGTTTCTGACTCAGAACAAGCATCCTGGCTTTTAGTCTTAGCTCACAGATTCCCTCTCAAAAGTGCGGCTCTTTTATGAGCACTTAGCTGTGAGAGAATGAGCAGTCAGTCGGTGGTAAGAACAAGTAATTCATGAACCTTTCCAGAGGATCAGTAAACAGACCTTCGCCGCCACCCCTGCCTTCCTGCACTCCGCCCTTTGACAATGTTTGCGTCCCATCCTAAGGTCTCCAGGGTGGAACCTGCCCAGATGGTGTGAGAGGAGGAGCTTAGTTAAGCAAGAGATATGTATAATGAAGCTTCAAGTGAACTAGCTAAGAAGAAACATGCATGCCAGGCGTGGTGGCTCACGCCTGTAATCCCAAAACTTTGGGAGGACGAGGCAGGAGGATCACTAGGTCAGGAGATCGAGACCGTCCTGGCCAACATGGTGAAACCCTGTCTCTACTAAAAATACAAAAAACTAGCCGGGCGTGGTGGCACATGCCTGTAATCTCAGCTACTATGGAGGCTGAGGCAGGAGAATTGCTAGAACCTGGGAGGCGGAGGTTGCAATGAGCCAAGATCGCACCACTGCACTCCAGCCTGGTGACAGAGCAAGACTCCAACTCAAAAAAAAAATAGTAACATGCAGAAGAAAATCCAATGAAGACTGCTATAGAAGTTGTTTGGCATTTCCTAGATTGGAGAGGGATGGGGTGGAGACCTAGAACTATCATCGTCATAGCCGGTCAGTCCTTGGCTTCACTCCACAGGATTTATCCTTTTTACTGAGATTGTCCTATCTCCTTGGTACACCTATTAGTGTAGTGGGGACCAGTAGTTCATGTTCCTACATATTTATGCAGGATTAGCAAACTGGTGTGTGTCACTGTCATTAACACCATCATCTCCATCATCACCACCACCACCATTGCTGCCATGTCCAGCACCTCATAGTTTACCAAGTGTTTTCGTATTCACCTTCTCACTCTGTGCTGACAACAGCCCTCTGTGGACAGCTCTGTTGTTGTGATCATGTGTACTAAAATCACTGGCTTTTCCTTGGGCCTTCAAATGAGTATTTTTATAGTGTAAGAGTAGAGATAGGGTCAGAAAAAGTACTACTGAATAACCTAGGAGAGAAGAACCCTTTATAATACTTTGCCTTTGTGAGTCACTTGGTGGGGGTCACCTATTTAGCACTTCTGCTAGTTTTTTGCTACGAAGGATGCTAACCAAAATAAAAATAAGGACATTAAGAAGATAGATTATAATAACCAGAGTAATTTCCCAAATTCTCCTTTTGAAAAATAAGACTAAGGCCCACTAAGTCAAGTCATATGTGGAATGAAAATGTAATGAAATAATAGTACTATATATAAATGTTTAGCTCTTTGAAAAGTGCTTTTGTCTAATTTGGCCTCACAACTACCTTTCAAGTTATTAAAATAATCATTATCTCCGTTTTAAAGATAACAAAGAGTTTCAGTTAAATAAGTCATTGATGTAAGAAGCAGAACAAAGCTCTAATAGGAAATTTTCTTGCCCATTTAAGAAACTCAAATCAAAGAAATTTTTAAAACAATATCCTTACTTTTACAGTCTATT
Organism: Pongo pygmaeus; assembly: GCF_028885625.2. NCBI lineage: Eukaryota > Metazoa > Chordata > Mammalia > Primates > Hominidae > Pongo > Pongo pygmaeus. The sequence continues at coordinate 67,584,225 of NC_072373.2, read as the reverse complement.
AATAAACAATTTGGCATTAATGCTTGAAATGTGGATTTTATACAATAGTGTGTGTTGAAAGGTTCACAGGATCTTTGTTGAATATGGAGACTCACGGGGTGTCATTGAAAATATGCCTTCATTTATCTGGTTTCTGTAGAGCCTCTTTCTGATGGTTTTTGTATCTTTGCCTCCCACCTCATCCCCAGTCACAACAAGTGTATTTTCTTCTATGGGGACAGGAATCACCTAGTAATAGGTAAAGGTCTGGTTCAGTGGTTTCCCACCTAGACTGAACATTAAATTTTCTATGGGCTTTTTAAAAAGACAGAAACCTTATAGTAACCAGAACAGCATGGTCCTGGCATAAAAACAGGCACATAGACCAATGGAACAGAACAGAGAACCCAGAAATAAATCCATGCACTTACAGCCAACTCACTTTTGACAAAAACCCCAAGAATGTTGGAGAAAGAATGGCCTCATTAATAAATGGTTTTAGGAAAACTGGATATCCATATGCAGAAGAATGAAACTAGATCCTCATTTTTACCATATACAAAAATCAACTCAAAATGGATTAAAGACTTAAGTGTAAGACCTTAAACTATAAAACAACTAAAAGAAAAACATTGGGGAGATGGTACGGGACATCGGTTTGAGCAAAGATTTATCTGCATAAGGCCTCAGAAGCACAGGCAATAAAAGCAAAAATAGACAAATGAGATTACATCAAGCTAAAAAGCTTCTGCACAAAAATGGAAACAATCAACAAAGCAAAAAGACAACCTACAGAATGGGAGAAAAATATTAGTAAACTATCCATCCAACAAGGGATTTGTAACCAGAATATAGAAGGAACTCAAACAACTCAATAGCAAAAGACAAATAATCCAATTTGAAAATGGGCAAAAGACCTAAATAGACATTTCTCAAAAGAAGATATACAAATGGCCAACAGGTATATTTAAAAATGCCCAACATCAATCATTAGGGAAATGCAAATCAAAACCACAATGAGATATAATTTCATTCCAGTTAGAATGGCTATTATCAAAAAGACAAAAAATAGGCCTGGCATGGTATCTCACATCTGTAATCCCAGTGCTTTGGGAGGTCAAGGCAGGAGGATCACTTGAGGCCAGGAGTTTGCGGCTGCAGTCAGCTATGATTGCATTAATGCACTCCAGCCTTGCAACAGAGGTAGACCCTGTCTCTGAAAGAATAAAATATTCCAGGTATGGTGGCTCACACCTGTAATCCCAACACTTTGGGAGGCCAAGGTGGGTGGATCACTTGAGTCTAGGAGTTCAAGACCACCCTGGGCAATATGACAAAACACTGTTTCTACAAAAACTTAGCAGGACATGGTGGTGTGTGCCTGTATTCCCAGCTACTCAGGTGGCTGATGCAGGAGAATGGCTTGAGCCTGGGAAGTCAAGGATGCAGTGAGCCATGTTCGTGCCACTGCACTCCATCCTGGGCTACAGAGTGAGAGCTGTCAAAAAAAAAAATTAATATTAATAAATAAAGAAAAGTTAAAAAATAAAAGAAAATAAACAGTGACAAATGCTGGTAAGGATGTGGAGAAAGAGGAACCCTTGTACACTGTTGGTGGGAATGTGTGGTAATATAGCCATATAGAAAACAGTATGGAGATTTCTCAAAAAACTAAAAATAGAGTTACCACATGATTCAGGAATCCCACTGCTGGGTATATATCCAAAAGAATGGAAATCAGTATATCAAAGCCATATGTGCACTCCCATATTTATTGCAGCACTATTCACAAGAGCCAAGATATGGAATCAACCTGCGTCCATAAACGGATAAATGGATAAAGAAAATATGGCATATATACACAATGAAATATTATTCAGCCATACAAAAGAATGAAATCCTGTCACTTGCAGCAACACAGATGGAACTGGAAGTCATTATATTATGCAAAATAAGCCAGGCACAGAAAGACAAATATTGCATATTTTCATTCATATGTAAGGGCTAAAAAAGTGGATCTGATAGAGGTAGAGAGTAGAATCATGGTTACCAGAGGCTGGAAAGGAAAGCAGGGAGGGGAAATAAAGAGAAGATGGTTAAGGGGTACAAATATACAATTATGAGGAATAACTTCTGGTACTTGATAGTACAGTAGAGAGATTATAGTTAACTATAATTTATTACATATTTCAAAATAGAAGAATTATAATGGTCCCAACACAAAGAAAAGATAACTATTTGAGGTGACAGACATCCCAAATACCCTGATTTGCTCGTTACACATCGTGTACAGGTATCAGAATATCACATGGTCCCCAAAATTACATGTACAACTATTCAACTATTGTTATAGTGGTAGGTAGTTAGGCAGACATGAGAAGGGCAGGACAAGGTGCCCCCTCACTTCCCTCTGCACCAGGAATGTCAGGTGACCATCAGGTGATGGTCAGGTGGTGGCTAAACCAATAATAATTGGTTGCAGCCAGTGTCTCCCAATAGATAGAAAACACCTGAAACTGGTGAGCAACCGCTTCCTGATAAGATCTCAGGAGGTGGGCGAGTGGGCTTAAGCATGCACACTCAGGGGCAAAATGGCAGAGTTTAACTGGTATATGACCTTCTAGAACACCCAACTGGTAAGGGAAGAGAGCCTCGAGTGAGCATGTGCACAACTCCAGTAAACACACTGTGCATGTGGCTCCTCCCAAGTGCTAGCAGGCCACTGCACATGCGGACAGCCCACCCCAAGGGAAGAATCAGAACAGATGTAACACAACCCGGAAAGCCTGCCAACATACAAAACACCAAGTTGAAGGTCAAACTGCGCACTTGATCTCTCAAGTCACCCACTTGGCCCTCTTCCAAGTGTACTGTATTTTCTTCATTCCTGCTCTAAAACTTTTTGATAAACTTTCACTCCTGCTGTATAACTTGCCTGGGTCTCTCCTTCTGCCTTATGCCCCTGGGTTGAATTCTTTTTTCTGAGGAGGCAAGAACTGAGGTTGATGGCCAGGCGCAGAGGCTCACTCCTGTAATCCCAGCACTTTGGGAAGCGGAGGCGGGTGGATCACAAGGTCAGGAGTTCAAGACTAGCCTGGCCAAGATGGTGAAACCCCGTCTCTACTAAAAATACAAAAATTAGCCAGGCATGGTGGCGGGCGCCTGTAATCCCAGCTACTTATGAGGCTGAGGCAGGGAATTGCTTGAACCTGGGAGGCGGAGGTTGCACTGAGCTGAGACAGCGCCACTGCACTCCGGCCTGGGCAACAGAGTGAGACTCCATCTCAAAAAAAAAAAAGGAATTGAGGTTGCTGCAGATCTGTAAAGATCTGGTGCTAACACTATTATTTATCAATCAAAAAACAAAACATAGATGCCTAGCTCCTCTCTCAACAGCAATTGAATCTGAATCGCAGGGAATAGAGGCCAGGTGTTTGTGCCTTTTAAATCTCCCCAAGTGTTTCTTATATAAAGTAAAGGCTGAAAACCACAGATAACAATTTTACCTTATAGTATTACTTTAAATATTACTACTATCATCATGATCATGATTCTTGCATGTTTGTTTGCCAGTTTAATTTTATAAGAATTAATGGCAACAAGGGTATCATCCTCCAGGATGAGCCCTTTTTTATATTATGCTTTCCTGGTAGCTTGGTGATGTTGAGGCAGCTGCAGAACCAGAAGAGGAAAGGGTCAGGGCTTTCCTAGGCCAGTCTTTCCATGATAAAGAAATGGCGCTTATCAATTAAATAAATTTCTTGAAAGATCTCTGCATAGTTTTTCATTCTCCCTTAATCTGACTGTGAGCTAAATTGCAATCTGAAATATTTAAGTTATATCACCAATCAAGTGGCTAATTGAGAAATCTCCTCCTTCTTCTCCCTGCAAAGCTCAACCAGACTGTTATAAATGCAAATTTAGTCCAGGCACTGTGGTTCACGCCTGTAATCCCAGCACTTTGGGAGGCCAAGGTGGATGAATCACTTGAGGACAGGAGTTCAATACCAGACTCAACAACATGGTGAAACCCCCATCTCTACTAAAAATACAAAAATTAGCTAGGTGTGATGGCAGGCGCCTGTAATCCCAGTTACTCAGGAGGCTGAGGCACAAGAATCCCTTGAACCTGGGAGGAGGAGTCTGCAGTGAGCTGAGATCATACCACTGCACTCCAGCCTGGGCAACAGAGTGAGTCTCCATCTAAAAAGATAATAATTAAAATTAAAAATGAATAAATAAATGCAAATTTAAACCTACTTTCCACATGCCCCTAAATATGTTTGCATTAGATCTGTATTGTTCTTAGCTAATTCTGGTATAGAAAATGACAGGGCCTTGTTCAGGCTTCTCAGAAGTCTGTGCCAGGAGGGGCCCTAACCCAGAGCTGGAGATAAAGTTTCAGAAAGTATTTGTGACATGTTCTCTATATAAGCTATGGACTCTAGGTCATCGTGGTCCATCTGCTCCCTAGAAAGAGAGAGTGGGCCACCTAACCCTGTGAGGGGCACTCTGAGTACAGCAAGGGCCCCAGAGAGGAGACATGCCAGTCCTGGGGCTAAGGGAAGCTGCCCCAGGGGGCAAGGGTCATTTTTTGGAAAATAAAATCCCAAACCTCTGACTGAGTTATACTCCAGTACACAATTCAATATATATTCTAACCTCGAACCACTTCTCTTTCCAGACAAAGTGGATAGGCATGTGCATTGTTCAAAGCTCTGTTCACTGGGAAGATTTTCTCTTACCCCTGTCTTTTTCAAGGTCAGGCCTGAGTGACACTAAGTGCAGCTGTCATCAAGGTTCAACTTGCGCACGAGTACCAAGCCAACCCATCCATAAAGCAAGCTTGGGCTTTTTGATCCTCCTTTAGCTGTTGGTTAAGAATTGCCCATATAGCCATGGGTGTTAGAAGAGGGATGGGTGCCAGTGTAACAGTGGTGGGTGCCAGGAGTCTGAGCTCTCTGCTGTGTAGCCTGCTGTGCCCTCTTCCTGCTTTGCTCAGTTCCAAGTGTATACCACTTCTATTGTATAATGAATTTTGCTGGGCCCATCTGACCTTATGACTGACGGATATGACAGGACCCAGCTGAAGAAGAGTAGTTCTGACCAGGTGCAGTAACTCACACCTGTAATCCCACACTGTGGGAGGCCAAGGCGGGAGAATCCCTTGAGCCCAGGAGCTAGAGACCAGCCTGGGCAACATAGTGAGACTCTGCCTCTAAAAGAAAATAATAAATTAGCCAGGCATGGTTGTGTGTGCCTATAGTCCCCGCTAGGCTGAGGTGGGAGGATTGCTTTAGCCCAGGAGGTCAAGGCTGCAGTGAGTGGTGACTGTGCCACTGCACTTCAGCCTGGGTGACAGAGTGAGACCCCCATCTCAGAAAAAAAAAAAAAAAAAAAAGAGCAGTTCTGATGTGTCACATGGGCAGGCATTCTGCTTCTATCATAGTTTCTAGCCCAGTACCATGTCTGGAGTTATTTTTTTTAAAGGCACATGTTTCATCAGCATATTGCATGATTTTGATCCACGCTGGAAAGTAAGAATGGTAAAACTGGGTTAATTTACCTCATGGGAGTCATCATAAGGATCAGAGTAGATAAGGCTGGTGAAAGTATTATACCATCACAACATTATTATTGCAGAAAAGATTGTTACTCTGGATGTTGCTTGGAAATATATTCGCGGTGAGCAGAGACTTAATTTTCTTTTATTCTAGCCTTTTGATGACTATGGTATCACTTATAAAAGGATTTTATCTCAAGCAAAACAAAAAAGCAATGTTTAACAATAGCTCTAGTTAAAGATACTGCTTAGAATCTAGGCCGGGCGCAATGGTTCACGTCTGTAATCCCAGCACTTTGGGAGGCAGAGGCAGGCAGATCACAAGGTCAGGAGTTTGAGACCAGCCTGGCCAACATGGTGAAACCCCGTCTCTACTAAAAATACAAAAATTGCCGGGCATGGTAGCACACGCCTGTAATCCCAGCTACTCAGGAGGCTGAAGCAGGAGAATCGCTTGAACCCAGGTGGCGGAGGTTGCAGTGAGCTGAGATCGCGCCACTGCACTACAGCCTGGGCAACAGAACGAGACTCCGTCTCAAAAACAAAACAAAACAAAACAAAAGAATCTATCTGCCTGGCCAGCCTGTAAGCAATCTATGTGGCAGGGTTTCTTATGTGTTTTTATGTCTTCGGTGGTGATGGTGGTGGAGATAGCTGATTTTTAGTAGTTGCCCAAGGAGACATACTGATATAAACCCTGCATCTTCCACCCCCACCCAACAGAAGTTGAGCACCCCCTCTTATCTTAAATAAATGGGTCACACCCAGGCTTTTGAAAAGAGTTTTTTGTTTTTTGTTGTGTTTTTTTTTTCTAATACACCTTTAATTGTATTAGCTGCATTGGTATCTGTTAAAGAAATGCTCCCTATTAGAGCTTGATGGCAGATTGAGAAAGAGTGTGTAAGATGGGTCAAATCTCCAAGCCAGCTGTGTAAGGTGGGGAGCAGAGAGAAGAGAATCCACTTAATAATGATGTTGGAGCTTGCTTTAAAAAGACAAATTAAGTGTTTTAGCATCTATATCATCAACTGCATTTTATAATTCAATTATTTAATACCTCTGTCCAAATTATCAGCAGTCCAGGAAGCCTCTCACCACTCCCACCAGCAGGTTAAGGGCCTTATCAGCATCCCCAGTATAGGAGTCAGATGATAATTCTCAACTGAGCACAACAATGTTGGGCCCCACTCTGAGTCTCCTGACTCACAGGCCCAGTTCCAGGGCTGCCATTCACCCAGCCTCACAATCCCCAGCTCTACTCTTTAAGTTTCCAGCCTAGGGGGGAGTTCCCCTCCAGGAGAAAGGAGTGGCAGAGTGGGTTTTCAAAATCCAAGGACTGAGCGGTGACTGGCCCAGAGCCTATCTCTAGTCTTTGGCCATAGAGTGGCTGGGCTCCCATTCTTTCTCCAAATTAGGCTACCTACCAGTGTTGCTGGAAGAAGGCATCTGCTAGGCACATTAGATGCTGTGCCTGGCCTAGTGCCTTTGTGTCCGAAAGGCAGAGCCAAACCATCCCAGGGGTCCAGCTCTCAAGGTGTGCAATCAGATGACCAGATGTGGCAGAAAACCAAAGGGTGCAGTAGCTGGGCATGTGCCTGGGTGGATTTACATGGGGTGGAGCTAAGGCCTGGGTCCAGTCCTTCTGGGTTGGCTTTAATGCAGCACTTTCAGAATGGAGCTTGCTGTTCAGAAAACAATATTTGTCAGAATAATTTTCTTTTTCTTTTTCCTTCCTTCCCCCTTCCCTTCCCACCCCTTCCCTTTTTCTTTCATCCTTCCTTCCCTTCCCTTTTTCTTTCTTCCTTCCTTTCTCTTTTCTTTCTTTCTCTTTCTTTCTTTTTCTTTCTTTTCCTTCCTTCCTTCCTTCCCTCCCTCCTCTCCTTCCTTCCTCCCCTTCTTCTTTCCTTTCTTCCTTCCCTCTCTATCTTTCCATTTCTTAATAATAAGTGATGAGGCCGGGCACAGTGGCTCATGCTTGTAATCCCAGCACTTTGGGAGGCTGAGGAGGGCTGATCATGAGGTCAGGAGTTCGAGACCAGCCTGGCCAACACAGTGTAACCCTGTCTCTACTAAAAATATAAAAATTAGCTGGGCATGGTGGCGGCCGCCTGTAATCCCAGCTACTTGGGAGGCTTAGGCAGGGAATCTCTTGAACCTGGGAGGCGGAAGGTGCAGTGAGCCAAGATCGCGCCACTGCACTCCAGCCTGGGCAACAGAGCTAGACACCGTCTCAAAATAAATAAATTAACAAATATAAAAAAAAAAGTGATGAATGTTGGACATGGTGGCTCATGCCTGTAATCCCAGCACTTTAGGCCAATGCAGGTGGATCACCTGAGGTCAGGAGTTCAAGGCCAGCCTGGCCAACGTAGTGAAACCCCATCTCTACTGAAAATACAAAAATTAGCCTGTAATCCCAGCTATTCGGGAGGCTGATGCAGCAGAATTGCTTGAACCCAGGAGGTGGAGGTTGCAGTGAACCAAGATCGCAACCACTGTACTTCAGCCTGGGCAACAGAGTGAGACTCCATCTCAAAAATATAATAAAAATAAAAATAATAAGTGATGAAACTTTTGGAAGTTTGGTGACTTGGGCCCAGCGTCTTTATCTCAGAGCTTATATTCATGTGTGACCAGTTAGTTAAATTGTCCAGAAATGCAAAACAGTAATCACAGGGACCCATCCTGAGTCTTCCACGGAGGTTAACTCTGGTCTATGACCCAGACTTCTTCCCTTTTCCCTCAGAATCAACCACCTTCTTGCCTCACAAAAACAGGGAGGGGTTATCATCCCTCCCTCCCCTCTCACACGACCTTGCAAGGCTTCTGTAACAGTGTCTCACCATGAGCCCATGTGTCACAGCACTAGCAGAGCCAGCCTTACTTAACTGCCCTTCGTTGCCAACATTAACTGCTGGGCTTCCTGGGTGCTTCAAACCAGAAGCCTTCCTGGGGGCTTAATATCAGAAGCATCTCAACGTGTAGCACCAGGGCCACAGGCTGTGGCTGGAACTCTTGCGGTTGTGCCCTGTGGTCATTTTGCCAGTTATGAGTGAACCTCAAACAATTGAGAACTGGGGCTCTGTTCCAATAACCTCCCCGGTAACTTGCATGTTTCTCTTAACCTCATGAGTCTGCAGAAGCAGGCTGGCAAGTGTTCAAGAACAGGCCATCTCATGAGGTTTCCTGTACTTCCTGCCACTGCTGTTGCTGCTGCCAGGGGCACACGTGCCCCAGAAAAGCCTTTCTCATGATAGGTTAGCATTTCTGCTGCCAGTTGTGGCAGAGGCCAGATGTGAAGGGCATGAAAAGGCAAAATAATAAAGAGGAAATATACCCTCCACTTTCTTGTTTTAGAGCTTTTTTTACCTTTGTTTTTGTGGATTTTTTTTTTTTTTTGGAGGAAAGGGAATAGAAGAAAGGGGTGATGGTTTGAAAAATTAACATGTAAGCCCATGTAAAATTTGCAAAGAGGATTCACAGTGGGTTGGAAGAGGTCGTGTCATTGTGGAATTAGCCACAGAAGTGTGCAGCTCTTTCAGTTGTACACTAAAATGGCAGAAGTTTGTACCAGTCAAAACCAACATCCCAGTTCTTTCCCTGCATTCACCTGGCTCCTCTTTCATGAAGTCTCTGTCCAGTTCATTGAGTGGTATTGTCTTATACTCAAGAGGAAATCACCAGGTTCGGCACAGTAGGGAATATTGACAGACTGTGGTCACCACAGCCAGATGTTCCAAACTGTCCTGAAGGGCTGAGAAGCTTGTCATGTTCAATAATGCATCCCAGTGCCCAGAAAAGTGCTTGGTATCAAACTGACACTCAAGAGATTACAAATATCCCTTGATGATTGAATAAATGAATAGAGGTGATTTGGCTGACATTAACATTAGATTTAGAGAAAAATAGTTATTTTATAGCACAACAGATATAAATTACTTTATTGCCATAGAATAATCTCTGTCCCCTTTCTTTGTTCACTATCTTTATTAATCCATAAGTGAATCTCCCCTGCCCCATCCGCAGTCTTATACCCATACGAAGTGCTTACCTTTTATTTTTCTGTACTCACTGATGGCAGATTTTTTTTAAAAAAGATGGCAGCTTGCACAAGGAGCAGGGTGGTCGACGTTACATGACAAGGTCCCTGGCCTGTGTATCTTCTCCTCAAAGCCTCAAATGCTCATGCAGCCCAAGGATAGAGGGAACCAGAAAGCTGTGGTCAGCCTGAAGTGACTGCCACATCTGAAATGACCCATGAGCTAAGGGCCTATGGAGACTACAACAGTTGTGAGACTCCCACAGCAGTTCCAGATAACTTTTAAAGTTATCTAATCCAACTGCTCAGCCTCCCAAAGTGCTGGGATTACAGGCGCGAGCCACCACACCTGGCCACATCTGTATTCTTTATGCTGTATTAAGGTAGCATCATTCTCAGTCCTGCCATGTTGTTACTACTGGTTTTCCTTGTATTGAGCTTTCCCCTAAATGTGCCCGTTGGGCTTCTGTACTTGAGTTCATGGATAGCCAGGACTTTCCATGTCTGCTGGGCCCAGCAAATCTGCAAAAGCATGCCCTCCCACAGCCACGTTGCAGTCACCAGACATTGTCCACCAAGTCTCTGGGAAATCCATAACAATGCATTTACATTCTTTTTTTTTTTTTTTTTTTGAGATGCAGTTTTGCTCTTGTTGCTCAGGCTGGAGTGCAATGGTGTGATCTCAGCTCATGGCAACCTCTGCCTCCCGGGTTCAAGTGATTGTCCTGCCTCAGCCTCCCAAGTAGTTGGGATTACAGGTGCATGCCACCACGCCCAGCTAATTTTGTATTTTTGGTAGAGACAGGGTTTCTCCATGTTGGTCAGGCTGGTCTCGAACTCCCAACCTCAGGTGATCTGCCCACCTCAGCCTCCCAAAGTGCTGGGATTACAAGCATGAGCCACTGCGCCCACCCACATTTTCATTCTTATATGGAAATTGACTGTTTATTTTGTTACTTAAACTCTAGTATCACTACTGAACTCTTATGTCTGCCCTCTTGTTGGCCATTTTCTGTGTTCTGTCTTTGCTACTGTTAACAGTCTTCATAGAATCTGATTTTGTCCTTTTACCTTGGGATGTGTTCTCATATTTTAAATTCTAGATTTTGTCCAGGGCAGGATACATACAAGACAAGCTTAAAACATCTTGTAGTGCCAGAAAGTAAGAAAGTGCTCAAAAACAAAAACAAACAAATAAACAAAACAAACACACATTGATGGGGCTATGTCAAAGAGACACAGGAGGAAAATGAAAGTGCTCCCAATGTCCAAAACTAGAGCAATTTGAGCAAAAAAATAAAGTAGTATTGAAACTAGAAAACCTGCTTATTCATATAAACTGGCCAGGTGCAGTGGCTCATGCCTGTAGTCCCAACACTTTGGGAGGCTGAGGTGGGTGAAACACTTGAGGCCGCGAGTTCAAGACCAGCCTGGCCAACATGGTGAAACCCTGTCTTTATTAAAAATACAAAAATTAGCCAGATATGGTGGCACACACCTGTAATCTTAGCTACTCGGGAGGCTGAGGCACAAGAATCACTTAAACCCAGGAGGCAGAGGTTGCAGTGAGCTGAGATCACACCACTGCACTCCAGCCTGGGTGACAGAGTGAAACTCCGTCCCCCCCCAAAAAAAAAGAAAAAGAAAAAGGAAAAAGAAAGTAGAAAATCTGCTTATTCATATAAATGAATATCCTTTCTGTCGCCTTCTTCCTCATCCTTGTTGGATTTACTCTGCCTTTGGCCGGAATTTTATCCTCTCTCATTGTTCATTATACAATGAAATACCAAACTCTTGTGGGGTTTTTGGTTGGGGTTTTGTCTATTTTTTGTTTTTATTCCATTTTCTTAGGCATCTTCTCTCTTTTCACATTCTGAGATGGGCTTTGAAGGCTGATAGTGATAAGGGATAGGGAGAAAAGGTAAAACAGGCAAGAAGTATGTGAAATGCCTGGATGGAGTTTGACATTGTAGATAGCATGGCCAGGTAAGGCCCCACTGAGGGGAGCACTTTAAGTAAAGTGCAGGAGGAAGTGATGAAGTGAGCCATGTGGTTATCTAGGAACAAGCATGACGGACAGAAGAGCAAGCACAAGGGTCCTGAACCAGGAGCAAGCCTGGCATGATCTAGAAATAGCAAAATGTGGCTTGAGCCAAGTGACTGAGGAGGAAATCAGCAGGAGATTAAATCAGGGAGGTCAGAGGAGGAGGAGCAGGTCATGTAGATCATGATATGGATTTTGTGTTACTATGCTGGGGAGTGAGGAGATACTATTATAAATTGTGTATGTGAATGTGTTTGTGAGGCTTGTACCTGGAATGATCCAGGAAAAGTGGATCCAGGCTAAATTTGCCAGACCAAGAGTTAAGGACTCTTCCTTTTAAGCAGAGAGCAAGGTCATTAAGGAGAAGAGAGAATGCATGTATGCAACAGTTTCCAGGCTGCAGTTTAGTTCTGTGCATACTGTGAGAATGTGTTGAATGTTTGTTGATTGGTTTACTGATAATTTCTAAAGTTTGCAGGTACAGAAATAGATCAAGAAAATGGTCATGAGTAACTGGAAAAGTACAGCCAGGTCTTTTGACTGACAGCTCTGTGGCATCTCTAGGCACCACTTTCTTTAGAAATTTAGCTCTGATGAAAATTAATACCAGACCACTTAACTTGGAGCTAGCATCAGAAGTATCCAGAAGAGAGATTAAAAATGCACATACCTCAGCCTATTCTTACGAACTCCATGTAAGTAGGCTGGGGGAAGGGCCCAGGTACACATATTTTGAGAAAGCTCCCAGGTAATTCTGATGTGCACCCCTGGTCAAGGAACCAATTGCAAACCTCCAAATCCAAGGAATAGTTGTTCAATTTTAATATCTATAAGACCCAAGTTAGTGGAGTATGTGAGAATCCCTACACCAGCTATTTATGAGCAATGGAAACAAATAAATCAAGGAAATACAAACAGGAAAGTCACTTGGCTGCCTTTAAATACAGTTTCTTCTCATTAGAGTGAACATCACCTTTAAGAAATTTGCATCATTTGAAAAACCTAGAGCTAAAAATTTTCTTAGCACTGTCTGTGAACAATGAGCAAGTTGGTCCAAAGTTTCATCGGGTTCGTTTCTCTCAACATATTGCTCTAATAATCAGTGCCATCACTCAGAGTAGCTGCCATTGTAGAATGCCTCTGCCATACTAAATAAATTTTTATGTTCTTATTTAAAAAAATGTGTAGGACTTTATAAATTTGATTCTTAGGGGGAAAAACTGAATTAGGTTGTTTTTATTTTGCATACACGATTAGACTGACTAACTCTTTTCGTAGACAAATAGAAGGTTCCACATCCCTGATCCAAGAGGATATGACTAAGAAAAGCAATAGAGTAAATAAGACTGTAGAATGTGATATGGTTTCAATGTGTACCTTCCAAGTTCATGTCTGCAATGTTGACAGATGGGATTTGGGGGAGGTGATTGGTTTATGAGTGCTCTAACCTCACAAACTGATTAATTCCACTCATAGGTTAATGGATTAATGGATTGTGGAGGGGGTGGGTTAGTTATCACAGGAGTGGATCTGTTGTAAAAGCCAGTTTGGACATCTCTCATGAGCCCCCTCACCATGCAATGCCCTGAGCCACCTCAGGACACCACAGAGAGTGCCCAGCAGCAAGAAGGCCCTCACCAGATGCAGCCCCTATACCCTGAATTTCGCAGCCTCTAGAACTCTAAGAAATACGTATATTTTCTTTATGAATTATCCGGTCTCAGTTATTCTGCTATAGCAACAGAAAACAGACTAAGACAGAAGGTATTCTAAACATAGTAGCTTGGAACTCAGGCTCCAGTGTCAGACAGTTCTGAGCTCACTCTAGTTCTCTGTCATATATCAGCTTTGTGAAATGGAATAACTACCCTCAGCTTCATCATCTGTAAACTGGAGATCATAAAGGTACCTATCCCCTTGTATTTTTCAGGGAATAAAAGAGAACATTTATGTAAAATGCTTAGCTCACAGTGCCTAAGTGATGATAGGTGTTTAATAAATGTTAGCTCTTATCATTTTTTTCATAGATACTGAGATACATCCTAAAACTGAGTCTTACAATGTTAATTGCTAGATTTTTTCTTTCTTATCAATATGTGAGTTGCTTACAATTGGTGCTATCTTAAAGTTGATGAAAAAGGTATTAATGACTACTAGTGTGCACCATAGTCAGTGACTTTAGTAAACATAAATTTACGAATAAGGTTATGAGTTAATTCATAATGTTTTGTTTAAATAATTTGAATAGGCCCGGAAGATATCTGCTTGTATTAGCAATTATATCAATTATTGAGTGTCTACTCAATAAAAATAAATACTTCTTTCAAATATATTCCAAAAAGTCACCTTTATATTAATTCAGTGGACCTTCCAAATAATGCAAATTGATGCCATTGTTAACATCTATAAAATGATTTTTTTTTAGGCAGATGATAACAGTGTACCATTATCTGAATCTATTGAAATGGCATAATAGACTTTGGTTGCAACAAGAGAGATTACAGTCAGAGAGAAAGTAGAACTAGAAAGTGTAGACAGAACTACTCTGGTATGTCTTGGCTGCCTCCTGCTCTGAGCTGACTTGACACTAATTAAGCATCACTGGGGGCTGGGTGCAGTGGCTCATGCCTGTAATCCCGGAACTTTGGGAGGCTAAGGTGGTAGGATCACTTCAAGTCAGGAGTTCAAGACCAGCCTGGGCAACAAAGCAAGACCCTGTCTCTACAAAAAAAAAAAAAAATTAAATTAGGCCGGGTGTGGTGGCTCACACCTGTAATCCCAACACTTTGGGAGGCCAAGGCAGGCAGATCACTTGACGTCAGGAGTTGGAGACTAGCCTGGCCAACATGGCAAAACCTGTCTCTACTAAAACTATAAAAATTAGCCAGGCGTGGTGGTATGCCTGTAGTCTCACCTACTCAGGAGGCTGAGGCAGGAGAATTGCTTGAGCCTGGGAGGCGCAGGTTGCAGTGAGCCGAGATCGTGCCACTGCACTGCAGCTTGGGCGACAGGGCAAGACTCTGTCTCAAAAAAAAAAAAGCCGGGTGTGGTGGTGCATATCTGTATTCCCAATGACTCAGCAGGCCAAGTTGGGAGGATTGCCTGAGCCCAAGAGTTCTAGGCTACAGTGAGCTATGATCACCTCACTGCAGTCCAACCTGGGCAACAGAGAGAGACCCTGTCTTTAAAAAAAACAAAAAACAAAACAAAATAAGAATCACTGGGGACTCTTTACTGTGTCTGCTTTGAGGGTGCTGCTAAGAATATATCCACTGCATTGCTCAGTGTCCCTTTTAATGAGGACCCTTTGGAAAAAGTTTCCCCTAGTTTTAGTTTCAGTGTTCGTTATTCAACGCGTATTTACAGAGCATCCCACTATTTGCCAGACAGTGTTCTGGAAGGTACAGTCTTTGTGCTTATGGGCCTCACATAACGGGAGAAATATATAATGAGCAAATGATTAAATAAGTGAATAAAAGAATGTTATGTGGTGATTAACTGTTATGAAAAAAATTAAAGAAGGTGAAGCAACACAAGGGTGGAGATAAGGGAAGGGAGGCTTCTTAGACTGGAAAGTCAGAAACTTCTTTGAAGATGGGACTTTCAGCTGAGACCTGAATGGCAAATTAGACATGTGAAGATGTGGGGAACAAGCATTCCAGAAAGAGACAAAACATGGTGTAAAGGCCTCAAGTCAGGCATGAGTTTGGCATGTTCAAGGAACAAAAAGGAGATGAGGGGTGAGAAACATGGTGGAGAAGCAGGGAGGTGCTGGCCGACAAGGCTTCAGGGGCCAGCAAGGACCTGCAGGAATCAGAGGTGCAGTGGGAAACTGTTAGAACTTGGAAACACATGTGAGCTACTCTGAATAAACAGTGTCATGTTTGTTTCATGATTCCTGTGACCTGTATATCTTAATCCATTTCCTTTTCTCTTTCCCTGCTCAAAAGCTTAGGGCTAGATTTATGACTCAACTTTGTTAAATACCTAGGATCCAACCCTATATGCTATGGACTGAATGTTTGTGCCCCACAAATTCATATGTTGAAACCTTATCCCCAAAGTGGTGATATTTGGAGGTGAAATGGGATTCGTGCCTGTATAAGAAGAGACATGAAGGAGCTTGCTCTGCCTCTCTGCTCTCTGCCACATGAGGCTACAAGAAGAAGACAGCCATCTGCACACCAGGAAGCAGGCTCTCACTGGACACCAGATCTCCCAGCACCTTGATCTCAGTGCCTCCAAAACCATGATAAATAATGTCTGTTGTTCAAGCCATCCGGTCTATGATACATTTGTCACAACGGGCCAGACTAAGAGTGCATTTTGTATTTGCTTCATTCCTGGTACCACCTTGTGCCTAGCACTGTGTTTCCTTTTCCTTTCTCTTTAACATTTCTTATTTTACCTAGTTCTAGCTTATGTTATCTTTTGAATAAGTCACTTCAAATCTTTTTTTGGATGAAGGTGTATGTACGTACATACATGTATACATAAACAATGGTGAAAGAATGGAGGTACTGATGCCTCTTTCATGGAATCTTCAGGATAGGACAGATTTTTATCTATCCACTGGAATGATTTCAGCTCAGATGAACTCAAAGCCCATCTATGACTGTCTGCATCTTGTGTTTTAGCATGTAGCTATGGTTTTAGAAGGGATCATAGTTGATACTCATTTGAACTAGTTATGTTCTATAAAGTTTCTGTAAGCCCTGAATTTATGAATACCAAACCATTTTTTTTTCTGTTGAGACAGAGTTGCCCAGGCTGGAGTGCAGTGGCGCAATCTCTGCTCACTGCTACCTTCGATTCCCGGGTTCAAGCAATTCTCCTGCCTCAGCCTCCCGAGTAGCTGGGATTACAGGCATCCACCACCACGCCTGGCTAATTTTTTTGTATTTTTAGTAGAGACAGGGTTTCACCATGTTGGCCAGGCTGGTCTCGAATTCCTGACCTCAGGTGATCTACCCACCTCGGCCTCCCAAAGTGCTGGGATTACAGGTGTGAGCCACTGCACCAGGCCAACCAAACCATTTTTCCCAGGGGAAATATGGTGTTCCCGCAAGCTGCTGGCCACATTTTCATTAACCAATCAATAGATACCTTTGTTTTATGTGTGTTTCTGTTTAAAGACACCTTATTTAATATATATTGTTGATTCATTAACATTGAACTCATGGCCAACAGCACTATAACTCATGCCTGAACCAAGCTTAGCTAACATGTATTTTCTCCATAAGGCATTTAGTCTTGTTGCACTTAGCAACACCAGACAGCAATTTAGCCCTATGCTTGGGGGCCATTTTAACAGCACAATCACCAAAAGAAAGTGCAAAAATATGAAAAATGTAGCACTAAATAGACTGCAAAAGTGACACTTGTTTATAGTATGAGAGCTGGAACAAGAAGGCACAGCATCACCTGTTTCATCTTAGCTTGAAACATGTATGTCCAGCTACTCAAATATTTCTACCCTCTGCACATGCATCTGAATGATTAGGGAAGTGTCTTGAGCATAGATTTGGGGGCTACAAATAAATTTTAGTGAGTAAAATCTGCAAACACAGAATCTGTGAAAAATAGGAATTTACTATATTTTAAAAAAATCTTTTACCTTTAAAGTAGACCAGGGTAATCCCAGTATTGGGATATACGTCAGCAAGTCTGGGAGCTCTTTATCCATTTACTGAATGTAGGGGACCTTCAAGTGGGGTAATCCTGGAGGCATATTTACTCCAATGTGAAAAATGCAATCCATAGTTCAAGTTTATATATACCAAGAAGCTGAGTGGTTCAGTCCTTGTACTACTGGTACATGGAGATTGTTTTTACGACTTGAAAGAAAGAGTCCATGTTATTGGGAACATTAGGCAAATGAATTAGGATGCTTGTTTTTCAGCGGTTTTCCCTAAGGCAGTTAAGGAACCAGAAGGTATAATCAAAGTAGTCAGTTGTATCAGAAATTTCTGGAAGCACCATGGTTGAGAGGAGAGGCAAAACTTCCAGCCTCTTATCCAGAGAGGGCCCTCACTGTCCTCGGAATTTGGACCTCCCAAACAGCTGGCCTCTAAATGGCTGCCCCGATGGGACAGACCAGAGGAACAAGGAGCAAAACTGGGCTCTTCATAGTTTCCTCTTCTTCATTCCCCTTGGTCTGTGTTTGTGGCTTTCCACCACTCTCCTAGGTGTCACTCTTAGTTCTTCAATCATGCTTGGTGCCCCTTCCCCTTGATCCCCCTGGCTGTCAAGTTCTGTCAGGTTCCACCTTGCATCTTTATTCACCTTCCCATTCTCGCAGATACAAGCTTGGTCTATGCCTTCACTAATGCTCTCTAACTCTATTGCAAAACATCCCTGATCATTTTCTCTGCCTTTACCTCAACTTCCTCCAAGATAACTTCTTCCTCAAAAAACCCCTTCCTAAAAAACCTTCTGGGATTCCTGTGTATGATTTAAACTCAAACACCTCTGACTTCAAACTCCTCTACCTACATTCCTAGTTCTTTCCAAAGTAATCCCTTGCTTCTTCTAGTCCTACCTGTCACTGCTTTTCTACATGTGCTCATAAACTTTAGGCAAACTATTTTCCTTGCTGTTTTCAAAACATAACTAAATTTCCCAACCTCGTGTCAGGAGTTATCCTGAACCTTCTACCAGGTATATCTTCTTTCTATATCCATCATTTACACTATTCCCAGGATTAATGACAGTTTCCCAGTTCCCCTGCCTGCCAAATAGATGCAGTTTTCTGCTCCCCAAACCTCCAAAGCACTTTACTTTTGCCTTACTAGGATTTTACATGTTTTGCTTTGCTCTAATTATTTTTGTCTATATCTTTCTTGCCATTAATCCCTACTATAAGAGCCATAAAGTTTCCTTACCCATAATTCCTAATAAAGACCTTGCACAGAATAGGTGCTCAATAAATATTTATGAAACCTGAAGGGCGTTTTAATTATCGCATGGTAACTTGGCAATTTGGTAGCCGCCTCTTTAGAAAGGGAAAGAGGAAGAGAAGAGGGAATGCCAGCAGAATTTTGGGCTTGGCGCTGTGGCTCACGCCTGTAATCCCAACAGTTTGGGGGGCTGAGACGGGTGGATGGCTCAAGCCCAGGAGTTCAAGACCAGCCTGGGCAACATGGTAAAATCCCATCCCTACAAAAAAAATACAAAAACTGGCCGAGCATGGTGGCTCACACCTGTAATCCCAGCACTTTAGGAGGCCGAGGCGGGCAGGTCACGAGGTCAGGAGATCGAGATCATCTTGGCCAACATGGTGAAATCCCATCTCTACTAAAAATATAAAAATTATCTGGGTGTGGTGGTGTGTGCCTGTAATACCAGCTACTCGGGAGACTGAGGTAGGAGAATCGCTTGAACCCGGGAAGCGGAGGTTGCAGTGAGCTGAGATAGCGCCACTGCACTCCAGCCTGGTGACAGGGTGAGACTTTGTCTATATATGTATATAGCCTGTCTGTGGTCCCAGCTACTTACAGGGCTGAGGCAGGAGGATTGTTTGAGCTGCGGAGGTCGAGGCTGCAGTGAGCCATGATCATGCCACTGTACTCCAGCCTGGGTGACAAAGTAAGACCCTGTCTTAAAAAAAGAAAGAAAATATAGATGTGGTAGGAAATTGTTTTCAGTTATCGGGAAAAAAGTTGCATGTCTCATTTTCTTTAAAAAAAAAAAAACAGAACTTCTCTAAATTCTGATTTTGGATACAGAATTGAAGAAGCAATAAAGGAACTGCTATTCCAGAATTAATTTTGATCAACAAGTAAGGAGGCATCAGGAGTACAAAGATGAGGAAAACTTTAGGAAAAAATAATCATGACAGCCAAAACTCCCATGTGCCAAAAAGTAAATTGTGAGTTATGAACAACCAACTTCTGAAGCTAATTCAACAAAGTTAACTGAGCATATATTTTGTACCAGGCACTACTCAGTAACTAGGAATACTGCGAAGTTCCTATCCTCACAGAACCTGCTGTTTATTGGGGGAGGGAGTAATAAAAAGCAAATATGCAAACAAATATACCATATAATTTCAGGTAATGATAAGTGTTACTGAAAAATAAAGCAAACTCTTGGGAGAAATGGCTGATTCTAGGACTAATGTAGGATATATACAAGATAAGCTTATAACACAGTGCCAGAAAGTAAAAAAGTACTCAAAAATGGAGAAACAAAACAGATAAACAAAACAACCCCACATTGATGGCAGTATGTCAAAGAGACACAGCAGCAAACTGAAAGAGCTCCCAGGGCCAAAGCTGGAAGAATTCGAGCAGGAAAGTAAATAAAGTAGCATTGAATTATAACCCAGGTACAGAATAAATAACCATGAGTCCACACTGGCACACATAAATGACTGAATAAATAAATAAATAATGGGAGAGAAGACAGAAACCTTCCAGGCAGAGGAATTCCAAATAACACATGGAGATAATCTACTCTCAAGGAGATGGAGCTTAATTCCCCATCCTTTAAGTGTGAGTTCCTATACTCGGTATTTTATAGATTGTACTATATGTATGTGCAGGGTGACTTCCTCCAAAAAGGTACAGTATGAAAAGGGGTTGGGGGGGAGTAACTTGAATAACTTTAGAGTAGAGAAACAGGACAAAGAATAGCTCAGGCAGATGATCAAGGTCAACATCAACAGTGATAAGTCATGTCGATAGTATGTACCCTTGATATGATATGATGAGAATGGCACTTTCCCCCGTGATCTTCCTGACTAAAACATATAACTCCAATCTAACCATTAGAAAAACTTCAGACAAATCCCAATATAGAGACAATCTATAAAATACCCAATTAGTACTCCTCAAAACTGTCAAGGTCATAAAACACAAGGAAAGTCTGAGAAACTGTGGCAGTTAAGAGGTGCTTAAGGAGGTGGCAGTTACATATCATGTGGTACCCTGGATAGAATCCTGGAACAGAAAATGATACTAGGTTAAACCTAAGGAAATCTGGATAAAGTGTAGACTTTCATTAGTAACAATGTATGAATATTTGTTCATTAATTATAACAAATGTATTATACCAAAATAAGATGTCATAATTGGAAGAACCCAATGTGAGGCATATAGGAACTCTGTACTATTCTTTTTAATTTTTTTTTGTTTTTGTAAATCAAGAGCTATTCCTAAAAAATAAGTTTATTTTAAAAATAAATAAACCAAGCTCGGGAGATAGTGGCAAGGATGGAAGGCTGCTATTTTGGTGGTCACGGAAGATCTGTCTGAGGTAGAAACATTTGCACAGAGACCTAAATAAAATGAAGCCAAGCCATGAGTCTTTCTGGAGGAAGAGTATTGCAGGCAGACAGATGAGCAGGTACTAAGGTGCTGCTGCAGGGGGGTGTTGACAGGGGGGTGCTGGCAGGGGGGTACCACTGCAGGGGGGTGCTGGCAGGGGGGTGCTGCTGCAGGTAAGTGCTGCTGCAGGAGGGTGCTGCTGCAGAGGGTTTTGCTATGCTCTTAGCATGTCAGAGGAGCAGCAAGGACGCCAATGTGTATGGAGGAGGCTGAGTGGTAGGAAATGGGGTCAGGGAGGTACTAGGGCAGGATGCTGCAGTCCTTTAGGCCATGCAAATGTGAATTCTTTTGTGGGTGAGGCACAAGGCAGGATGGCATAGAGTGCACTCCAGAGCTAATCTGTGGAGGTCTTATCCTGACTCTTCCACATGGGAGCTGTAAGACCTCGGGACAGTCATATGCCCTCTCTGACAGGTGGATTTATAATAGCTGTAGGATGTAGATCATGCCACAGCTGGCCTCACAGGAGTGTTGTGAAGACTGACAATCTGTAAAGCACTAACATCCTTCGGCACACAGTAAGTGCTGTATAAATAAGTATTTAGCTATTATTGTTTGGAAAGCCCCTGGCAAGGTTAAGCTGAAGAGTGCCAGTGACTTAGATTACTCCTGTGAAGGCTCTCTCTATGCTCACTGCGGGGAACAGAGTGGAAGGAGGCAAGAGCAGAGATCAGTGAGGAGACCAGAGATCAGTGGTGGAGGCCAGAGTGGCAGTGGCTTCGATGTGGCAGGGATGGTCATGAGGGGGCTTCTGGATGAATTCCAAAAGCAGATTTGCCATGATTTGCTAATGGACCGGATAAAGGGTGTAAGTGGAGGGGAGGAGTAAGGCTCTCTTCCAGAACTGAGCTTGAGTAACTGAGCAAATGGTGGTGCCAATTTATTGATATAGGGAGAACTGAGGGAGGAGGATTTTGCTTGATTGGTTGGTTTGTTTTGTTTTCTTTTGTTTTTTTGTTTCGGTCTGGAGAAGGATTAAGACATATTAAGAGAGGAAAGTTCAAGTTAAATGAGAAGCTCTCAAAAGTTCAATTCTGACAATATAGTTACAAAGGATTCCAAAATGGGAGAAGAGAGGACGGCATCTGAAGATGCTTATGTAGTTATAGGGTTTGTTATTTAATGAGCTCAGGTTATTTCTTTAAGGCAAAAAGAGATAAAGTGGCATGGAACTGTACCCACACATTGTACCAATATCAATTTCCTGGGTTTGCTATTGTACTATAGCTAAGTAAGATGTAACCATTGGGGGAAACTGAGAGAGGGATACTCCAGACCTCTGAGTACTATCTTTCCAACTTCCTGAAAATCTATCATTATTTCAAAACCAAAGGTTTTTTAAATTACTCTTGTTAGGGAGAAGGAAATAACAGCAGATCATTTAGAGGTTTTTGCTGACTAAAAGAAAGTATAAATTAATATTGTGATGTTGTTGACAAACTAATGCTTACATGGCTAGGGTTAATGGAAGTGTAAAATTCCACAGAGGGATGGGAGAAGAATGACTTCATTTTTCACAGATCAATCCACATCCGAAGTGGTAAGTTCATCTCTGGGTGCCTTCATCACTTTCAGGTTGACAAGCACACTGAATGACAACTGAACAAGACATTCAGAACTGGGCAATGCTGTCACATTAGAAGTCATCGAAGGAGCTGAAGAATTTAGCCAAGAAAATTGCAGACGCCCACAAGACATAACAACTGTCTTTAAACACTTGAGAAACTATCATTTGGGAATAAAATTTAGATGAATCTTTGACATCCCTTTAGGTGCACTTTCTTTTTACAAAATGCCAGAAGTATTTTTTAAAGAACATTTAGCTGCATTAAAACCTCTGATTTTAAAAACAACTGAAGAGGAATAAACCTGGAACTTCAAAATGTTCTCCCAACTGAAACCTAACTGTTATCCATTTGGTTTGAAATTGAGTCACTAACTTTAAGCAGGATGCACCTTCTTACCACCACCTTCAACCATATCCTCCAGCAATGATCTCAAGAGCTATTAGGATAGATCTGTGACTTGTACTTAGGGGTTAGACATCTGTCAGTCCTTGAGATGCGACCAAGAAAAAGTTTTAATTAAATATTTGCCTTGACTGACAACGAGGAGGGTATAGCACTTTTTCTATTTTTTCATTTGTTCTATGGATTGAAAGGAAAATGGATTTAATACTGTAAAGTTAATATTACTTCTTCTTCATATAAATTTTTATTATATACTGCAATGAAGGTTAGACAAAAATTTTAAAAGAAATGATTTGACACTTTGCTATAACAAGAAGCTATAAAAAGTATGATAATAAAACCCAGTGAAAAAATCTTGCAGACACTGATTTTCATATCCTGATTATAATGAAGGCCTTAACTGAGCAGTTGCACTGTTGTGTGCCTGTTCACCCTGCTGTTGAATTTTTCTTTGTCCTTTCTTTTCTTTTTTTTTTTTTTTTGAGATGGAGTTTTGCTCTTGTCGCCCAGGCTGGAGTGCAATGGCATGATCTCAGCTCACTGCAACCTCTGCCTCCTGGGCTCAAGCTATTCTCCTGCCTCAGCCTCCCAAGTAGCTAGGATTACAGGTGCCCGCCACCATGCCCAGCTAATTTCACCATGTTGGCCAGGCTGGCCTTGAACTCCCAACCTCAGGTGATCCACCCACCTTGGCCTCCCAAAGTGCTGGGATTACAGGCGTGAGCCACTGCACCCGGCCCCTGCTGTTGAATTGATCTATTTATGACCCACAGACAGCATGAAACTAATGTATTACTTTAGTTAAAAAAAAGAAAATCGAAATGCTGAACACCGTTATGAAACAGCAACAAAACAGAGAACATTATTCTCTCTTCAAACAAAACCAATCTCTTGCTACACCTGGAGTAGAGAGTGTGTGTGGTCTGGTTGCTGGCTCTATGGAAAGATAAGCACAGGGAAAGATGGCTCAGTAATACAGTGAAGCCAGGAAGGGAATTTGCACATCCAAGAATTATACTGAAGGAACTTTATATGCATTATTTCATGTAAGCCTCACTGCAACCCTATGAAAGGAGGTACCATTATTCACATTTTACAGATGAGGAACTGGGGCTCAAGTAACTTGCCCAAAGGTACTCAACTAGAAAGTAGTAGAGGTGGGATTTAAAGCCACATCTGTCTTGAGTCCAAAGTCCATGCTTTTATCTACCATGTTCCGTGAAATGTTCACTGAATATTAAATTGTAGCACTTAGTCCATTCCCAACCCCCACCCACTGTCTTTATCTGGACAATCAGAAGTTCAGAAAGTTGAAGATACTTGCCCAAAGCTGGTTTGCAGTAGAACTGAGGCTTGAACCAAGATCTCCTGACTCCCAGGTCAGGATATTTCTGCTGTGCCAGGGGACCATTCCATCTGAAAAGCTAAAAGCTGAGAGAGGATATTTCTAAATTCTAGAAAATCACAAAGGATATGAAGTGAGTAAATTTAGAATCTTCCAAAACCCAGCAGTATAAAAATAACAGGACTAGGAACCATTCTGGAAGTTTGAGAGAGATACATTTACGAGAGAGAAATGTGATGGCGCACACATGGTAACAAGCCTACAGGACTCACCATCCCTGCACAGGATGAGAACAGAGATTCAATTAAAGTGTTAGGTTTTACTTTTATTTATTTATTTAACACACTATATACCAAGCTCTGTGTTAGGTGGTTGTTACAGCCTGAATTGTGTCCCTCAAACATTCCTATGTTGAAGCTCTAACACCCATATTCTCTCAATGTTACTGTATTTGGACACAGGGCATTAAGTTAAAATGTGACCATCAGGGTGGGCCTAATTCAGTTTGGCCAGTGTCCTTAAAAGAAGAGATAAGGGCACACAAAGGTACACTAAGGGTGTACAGAGGAAAGACCATATGAAGACAGTGAGAAGATGGCCATCCGAAACTCAAGGAAACAGGTCTCAGAAGAAACTAACCCAGGATGGGCACAGCAGCTCACACCTGTAATCTCAGCACTTTGGGAGGCCAAGGCAGGTGGACCACAAAAAATTAGCCAGGTATGGTGGCACACACCTGTAATCCCAGCTACTTGGGAGGCTGAGGCAGGAGAATTGCTTGAATCTGGGAGGCGGAGGTTGCAGTGAGCCAAGATTGTACCACTGCACTCCAGCCTAGGCCACAGAATGAGACTCTGTCCCAAAAAAAATAAAAAATAAAAGAGGAAAATAACCCTTCCAACATCTTGATCTTGGACTTCTACGCTCCAGAACTGTGAGAAATAAATTTCCATTGTTTTTTTTTTTATTATTTTTTGTGTAAGTTTCTGTTGTTTAAGCCACACCATCTGTTGTGTTTTGTGAGGGCAGCCCTTGCAAACTAATACAGTGCTTTATAACTGTAAGCTCATTAATCCTTGTAACAACCTTTTGATATAAGAACTATAATCTCCATATTACAAATGAAGAACCTGAGGCTTATAGAGGTTAAAAAAATTTCATCAGTGTCAATCACAAGTGGCAGAGTTGAGATAATTGTGAGTGACAGAAACCTAAGAATCCTAATTCAAGGATGTCTGGGTCCTATCTCCCACCTCAGCAAGCAGACTTCAAGACAAACAATCTCATACACCTCTTTGCTTAGTGTTTCTAGAACAGGTAGCTGAGGCCACGCACTAGTGTGACTATGTGTAGGCTTAGAAAATGATTGAGGAAGGCACCCTTGAATAGCATATAACATAAAGGTCAGAACACTGGACTGGGCACCAGAACATCTGGGGTCAAATCCATTTCCTAGGGATCCTCTAATCTCATGTACTCTTCTGTTTTTTGAGATGGAGTCTTGCTTTGTTGCTCAGGTTTCAGTGGGGCTCACTGCAACCTCTGCCTCCCTGGTTCAAGTGATTCTCCTGCCTTAGCCTCCCAGGTAGCTGGGATTACAGGCTCCCACCACCAAGCCCAGCTAATTTTTGTATTTTTAGTAGAGATGGGGTTTCGCCATGTTGGCCAGGCTAGTCTCGAACTCCTGACCTCAGGTGATCCACCTGCCTCGGCCTCCCAAAGTGCTGGGATTACAGGCATGAGCCACCACTCCTGGCCTCTTCTAATGTATTCTTGAGCAACTTAATCTCTAAATCTGTTTTTTAACCTACATAAAAGGAATAAGCTGCCTAACTTTTGTTGCTTTAATTACATTAACATTTCACAGCATTCATCATGCTGTATTAAAGCTGTCTTTAGTATCATTAATATTTAGCACAGTTTCCTTGCATATAATTGGCCCTCAAACAATGTTGAAGGAGTCCATACGGAAGTTCTTAGCAAATTGTACAAACGTAAGCCTTTGATTAACCCAAGGAAAAGCCACACTGTCGCATTTTCTTTCTTTCAGCCCTGGTCTCTAAAGGATGGAAAGAGATGAGTCAAGAATCAAAATCATATGAAAGGTCACCACCGTCCAAGGACCCAGGTAGCTTCAAGAGAGATTACAGAGCAAAGGGTCATGACCGCCTGCTGAGGAATAGGGTTCAGGCCCTAACCTGACAGCTTCCATTCTTCATCTCTCTACTGTGTCTGGTGACAGTTGTCCTCATATCACCCTCATCTGTAATCTACTGCCTTTTCCCAAGAGTACTTAATAGCGGTCAATCTGAAAAAGGCACCGGAGGTAGCTCAGTGAACTGGAACAAGTCTTTGTTCATGATTTTTACTGGGAACAGCCCCACATTCCTTTCCCCAAGAGCCATAATGGGTTCCCAGGACCAAAGAGTCCACCTTGCCTTTCTGACCCACCATTCTTTCAGGGGAAGAGAGATGCTACACCCAAAATAAACACTCAACACTTTCTCGTTGGTTCAGAGGGTGTAGGATGCGCCTCTAGCAATCTAGCCTGTATTAGTCCATTTTCACACTGCTGATAAAAACATACCTGAGACTGGGCAATTTACAAAAGAAAGAGGTTTAATTGGACTTATAGTTCCACGTGGATGGGGAAGCCTCACAATCATGGCAGAAGGCAAAGAGGAGCAAGTCCCATCTTACACGGATGGCAGCAGGCAAATAAAGAATGAGGAAGACGCAAAAGTGGAAACCCGTGATAAAACCATCAGATCTCGTGAGACTTATTCACTACCAGGAGAACAGTATGGGGGAAACCACCCCCATGTTTCAATTATCTCCCTCTGGGTCCCTCCCGCAACACATGGGAATTATGGGAGTACAGTTCAAGATGAGATTTGGGTGGAGACAGAGAGCCAAACCATATCATAGCCATTCTGCCAGAAACAAAAGCAGAATTCATGCATCCATTTATTTATTTGTTTGTTTATTCATCAGTTCATGCATTCATCAAATGTTTGTTGAGTGCCTTCTGTGTGCCAAGCACTGTTCCAGTGCCAGGGGAACAGCAGAGTCCAAAGCAATAAGCATTCCTGCTCGCACAGAGTGCAGTCATCACTGGGAACTGGAAATAAACAAAATAAATCAGTGGAAGATGGAACTTTTCAGGTGTGACAAGTGTTATGGAGAAAAATAGACCAAAAAAGGAGGGTAGGGAATTCTGGGGTAAATACATAAAGATAAAAAGCAAGATAAGCAAACATCTGAGAGAAGAGCCATCCAGGAAAAGGCCTGGAGCTGGGAGTGCCTGGCATGTTCTAGAAACACAAGAGGCCAGCAATGCTGAAGTAGTTAGCAGTGAGAGAAGTCAGAGGGTTAGCAGGAGGCCAGACTGGAGAGAACCTCGCAGGCTTCTCCTCTGCGATGGGGAGCATATGGGGGTTTTGAGCAGGGGAGGAATCTGATCAAAATCATGGTTTTACAGGGTCTCTCAGCCTGCTGTGTTGAGAACAGGCTAGGCAAGAGGAAGGCAGCACAAAGGCAGAAGCAGACCAGTCAGGAAGCTGTTGTAATAATCTAGGAAAGAACTGATAATGGCTTAGAACAGGGAACAAAGTAGTTAAGGCAGGGAAAAGTGACCGGGTTCTGGGATGCATTTTTAAGACAGAGCCCACAGGCTTTGCCTACAGTGTGTTGTGGGATATAAGAGTAAGAGAAGAGTCCAGGAAGAATCTAATTGCCATTTGCTGAAATGAGGAAAACTATGGAAGATCAAGTTTGGTGGATGGACGACCCAAGAAGCTCATTTGGTGATGCTTAGCTTTGAGATGACTTTAGATACTCAGTTGAAGATGGTAAGTGGGCTGTTGAATACATGAGGCTGACATTCAGGGGACAGGTCTGAGTCAAGGGTATAAATTGGGAATGGTCAGTATTTAGGTGGATCCCACTGCCATAAGGCTAGACAAAAACATTGAGAGTAAGTGCAGGTAGAGGACAGACTGAGCCTGGGACAGCCCACCAGTAGACACCAGAGCTGAGAAGGAAGTAGCCAAAGATGAACTAGAAGGAACAGGAGGGAGGCAGGCGGAAGCCAGGAGAAGGTGGGCCCTTCTTTCTCCTCGCTGCTGCCTCATTAACCCTCATTTTGCCTTTATGCTGTCACTCCACCTCTGTCAGCTTCACCTCTCTCAGATTCATTCTTAGGTAAATAAAGATGTTTTCTATCACTGTGCATGAGCCAAAATAGATATTTACTAGGTAAACACTATTCCTTTAATTGAGCGATTCTTAAAAAAAAAAAAAAAAAAAAAAAAAAAAAGAAGGCACTCAGATCTCTGTTCGGCGTGTTCGTTACAATACATGGATCTGCTGGAACATCAAGTTACGCAGCTCCACGGGCTCCGTGGGCTCCACAGTCAGCCTGCCAAATGGTGTTGAAGATATTCTCATGATTGTTGCTATTGTTATTGTTCAGAGAGGCTTCAGCCCTTGGGGCAGCCCTCCCTCCTTCCCTCTCCCACTCCCCACCCCCTGATCCAGAGGCATGAATGCTCTCATCAATTCACTTTGGTCCAGCTGCCAGGCTGGGGAACAGATGTTGCATTGTTAACAGGAAGGAGAAAACAGCTCCACTCTCCTGTGTTCTCCTGCCCTCCTCCCCCATCCCCCTTTCAGTCCCCTGGTGAAAATGGGCAAACAATGTTGGGGAGAGGACAGGGGTCCAGTGAGTAATGCCCTTCTCCCCGCCAAGGCCGAGCCATGGAGCTCCTGACCGGAGGCACACAGAGTGTTCTCCTGGGCCCTGTTTACAGAGGACATAAGCTGTGTCAGCTGAGCAGGCTTGCTCGTGGCTGGTGACGTGAAGATGTTCTCACTGAGCAGAACATTGAAAGAAGACAATGGCCCTCTTCTGCATGTGGCCCCAGTGACAAATCTACCTGCATTTTAAGGGAAAAAGCTATGACCAAAAGACAAGCCCAGGGCAGAAGGAAAATGTTTCTTGGCTGAGCTCTATCTCTGTGTGTCTGATCATTTCTCCTCTGGAGGCTTTTGAGAAATGGGGAGAATTCCTTTCTTCCCTAGAGAACACAGGGTAAGAGTCTCCCGCCTTTTCTCTCACTTGTCACGTAGACCCTTCCAAGCTGGGGAGGGGTAGAGGTGAGGGGTGCATGGAGTAGGGTAAGCGTAGGAAATCTAGAGTGAAGGCTGCATGTGAAATAGTAGCATGGAGGCAAAGGAGCACACAGCCTGTCAGCTAGGCTAAGGGGTTTAAACTTCCCTTGAAGTTACTAGATGGCAAGGAAAAGATTTTAGGAAGAAGAGTGACATACAAGAAACAGATGACATCTCTGTGATAGATGGGTGGGAAGGGAAAGCTAGTCAAGAGGCCGCTATAGCAATCCAGTTCACAGACAACAAGAAGCCCTAAGACAGTATTAGAGATGGTTCAGCTGCTGTCAATGAGGCAAAATCAATAGGGCTTAGGAACCAATTGGGCATGGAGAAGGGGTGGCTAAGGATGATCAGGCTGTAGAAAGAACATTAGTGGCTCTAAGCCTGGAAAGGTTATGTCCACCCTGTATACAACATCCACAAAGTACTGTCTAATCGTAAAATAAGTACAAGAAAGCCAATAAGCTTTGTTTTTTCTAGGGTGCCATTTTGATGCTTTTTTAAAGCACTACACTCTTGGTTTAAGCTTTCTTTTTTTTTTATTTCCATAGGTTTTTGGGGAACAGGTGGAGTTTGGTTACATGAGTACGTTATTTAGTGGTGATTTCTGAGATTTTGATGCACCCATCACCCGAGCAGTACATACTGAACCCAATTTGTAGTCTTTTATCCCTCACCCACTTCCCACCCTTTCGCCCTGAGTCCCCAAAATCCACTGTGTCGTTCTTATGCCTTGGCATCCTCATAGCTTAGCTCCCACTTATCAGTGAGAACATACACAATGTTTGGTTTTCCATTCCTGAGTTAATTCACTTAGAATAATAGTCTCCAATGCCATCCAGGTTGCTGTGCCATTAATTAATTCTTTTTAACGGCTGAGCAGTATTCCATCATATACATATATACACACACATACACACACACACACACACACCCCCCCCCCACAGTTTCTTTATCCACTCGTTGGTTGATGGGCATTTGGGTTGGTTCCACATTTTTGCAATTGCAAATTGTGCTGCTATAAACGTGCATGTAAGTCACTACACACTTTTGAAATAATTTTTTGGCACCCTGTGTTTGTTTCCTTGGTGTTCCAAGCCTGTGCTTTTTTTGTGCTCGCTGGAGAATCCAACACAGGGAGGAAGCTTCAGGATTCACGTCCAGGCCACAAGGTAGATGGCTATGCTGCTCACAGAGGACAGGGATGCAGGAAGAGGAGAGGGGAGGTGGAGCGAGAGTGATGGGCTCAGCCTTGGACGTGCTGAGTGAGAAGTATCAATGGAGACAGACACTGCCAGAAGGCAGCTGATTAGATGAGTCTGGAGCGAGATGGTGGAACTGGGCATCATCAGTGCTCATGCAGGGGGAGAGTCATGGGAGAGGATGAGGTCACCCAGGGTGAACGTGGGGAGGGAGAGGGGAGACAGCCTGAAATGACACCAGCAGAAAATCAGCATTTTAGGGACTGGGCAGGAAAAGGAGCCTGATGAGAAGTATCCAGAAAGACTGAAGAAAATGTAGGAGGGAGTAAAGCTGCAAAGACCAGGAAAAGTGGGAATTTCAAGGAGGAGGAAATGAGCAACAGTGTCAAATGCTATCAGTTGATTCAATTCAGTTGAAAGGATGGCCAGGGCTGATTGGCACCACTGTGTTTAACAATGAAGAGGTCACTGGTGGTCTTACTGAGAGTGATTTCTGGGGAGCAGTATATGTGGAAGGATAACAGAAAAGCAAATGATGTGATAAATAAGAGGCAAGTTTATACCATTAGTGGTAGCCGTAGAGGAATGGAAGGTTGAGGGAAGGTTTTATTTAAAGATGGTAAAGAACACACTGGCCTGGTGCGTGGCTCACGCCTGTAATCCCAACACTTTGGGAGGCTAAGGTAGGAGGATCACTTGAGGCCAAGAGTTCGAGAGCAGCCAGGACAACATAGTGATACCCTATTTCTACAAAAAATAAAATTAAATTTAAAATAGCTGAGTGTGGCAGCATGTGCCTGTAGTCTCAGCTACTTGTAAGACTGAAGTGAGATTATCCTTTGAATCCTGTAGTTCGAGGCTACAGTGAGCCGTGATCACACCACTGCACCCCAGTCTGGGTGACAGAGTGAGATCCTGTCTCTCAAAAAAAAAAAAAAAGAAAAAGAAAAGAGAAAAGAAAAAAAAAATTAAATACACTAATAGTTCATTTAACCTGCTGAGCAAATACATCAAGCCCCACTAGGTTTGGGGGCAAGGAGGGTATCTTTAATATATAAATCAGTTTTAGGGGAAAATTTCTTGTTAAACCACCTACAGGCTACAGAGAATCAGCTGAGGCAATAATTTTACTTGGCTTGGATGTGGTGCTCTGGAAAGGCTGGCAAGCATTTATCAGGTACCTACTGTATATGTTAGTTAATGTATGAGCTGCCATATGGAATTCAGAAACAATAAGCTCAAGAAGCTCATCACCTCAGAGGCTGCAAATGTACAGTGTGAAACACACATTGTGTTTGTCCTACACCGTGATTTTGTAAAATTAAACCACCACTTTAAAAAGTCATAAAAATTTGGACATCTGTTCTCTCTTGAAAAACTGGAAGATCTACATCTACCTGGATTTTTGGTGGGCAACAACTGACTGGAGTAAAGGGCAGCTGTCCCTTACTGAGAGCACCCATTCTCCAGTTCACACAGTCCCCAGGGGTCTACTATCTGACTCATGGAGCAGACTTCAGATACGTCATCCACCTGGCCCTTGGTAGGCATTTGTGTTTGTGACTACAACTGAAGTCAATGTAAGTCATGAACTGCTACATGCTAAAATGAGGGATGGCAATAACTATGTGGCAGGTATTCAAAAAAAGGAGAAATCAGTAGAATTAAATAGTTGAGCAAAGTTTCTTAGACTTGGTCTGACAAGCCGGTAGGATAAAGGTAGATGATTGGATGCATAAATGGATGGATAGATAAAAGAGAAAAGAATTCCCCTTGGGTTCAGGAACAGACCAAATATGTTTACATGGCAGACTGTGGCTAGAAG
Organism: Pongo pygmaeus; assembly: GCF_028885625.2. Classification (NCBI taxonomy): domain Eukaryota; kingdom Metazoa; phylum Chordata; class Mammalia; order Primates; family Hominidae; genus Pongo; species Pongo pygmaeus. The sequence goes on along the minus strand of NC_072373.2, from coordinate 67,551,757 downwards.
AAGGAGCATAGATCAGGTACCTTTCATTTAAAATCTGAAAACTCAGGCTGGGCACCATGGCTGGCACCTGTAATCCCAGCACTTCAGGAGGCCAAGGTGGGCAGATGACCTGTGATCAGGCGTTTGAGACGAGCCTGGCCAACATGGAGAAACCCCATTTCTACTAAAAATATAAAAATTAGCCAGGGGTGGTGGCGGGTGCCTGTAAACCCAGCTACTCGGGAGGCTGAGGCAGGAGAATCATTTGAACCCGAAGGCAGAGGTTGCAGTGAGCAGAGATCATGCCACTGCACTCCAGCCTGGGGGACAAAGCAAGACTCTATCTCAAAAATAAATAAATAAAATCTGAAAATGTCTTGTTTTCAGAGCAGGGAGAAGGAGAAGGCATTTCAACTTATCTGCAGGCATGCTATCTATTATTTCTCTACATGAGTATCCTGTTACAGGCTACTTCCTGATCGACAGCAATAATCATGGAGTGATATTGCAAGAAGCTGCTGTCTTGAAAACAAAATGTAAAAAACTTATAGCACCAGGAGTTCATATCTATACAACAGTTTCACTCTTTTGCTTAGCATAATCACATTGATTCCAATTCTACTGGTAGTCATCATATTCAAATATTCTTTCTTCCAGTCTTTTCTAGGTGGCTGTTGGTGCCCATCCCCAAAGAGGATGCTCTTTAGGCTCAATGAACTGAAATTCGAACCTCACATCCTGTCCAAGTTTCCAGGCTTCTGACAGAATCTGAAATTACCCCAAGGGGGTAATCACTTATCTAATCCCTTTGATAATTTCTAAAGTGAAAGAATGGTTGAGGAGGGAGCGGAAACCACCTAAATGACAAAAGGAAAAGCATTAAACTTTTACCACACTAGTTCATTGACCCTGTTTCAAAGTCCTGGCCTTTGCACTGCATTTCCTGTCTTCCAAATAAGACCAATTGTGTGTATGGAAAAGCCCACTTGCCACCTGAGGACCCTAAGATGTAGCCCATCCATTGACAAATCTTACTTTTTTTCTTTTTGAGATGGAGTCTATGTTATCCAAGCTGGTCTTGAACTCACTCCTGGGCCCAGGCAATCCTCTCTTAGCCTCCCGTATAGCTGGGATTACAGGCACCCACCACTGCACCCAGCTCTGACAAAACCTACTGTTAAATAAAAACAATGGATTATAACATACTAGGGATAATCAAAAGCTTCCAGGAAGAAAATAGTTTCCATAGAAAAACATGATAATAATAGCAATAGACTTCTCAATATCAGCACTAAAAGTTAGTAGATGAAAAAAATGTTTTTCTGAAGAAAAATTATTTTCAACTATTACCAACTGAAGGTCCCAATTAAATGTGAACATAGAATACAGACATTTTCATACAAACAAGACTTTTTAAAAATTTACCTCCTATGTATCCTTTACTAGAGATTTCTAGAGACTGTGACAAAATGAAAATAAAATGAAACCAAAGTGAAAATGTAAACCAAGAAAGGGGAAGACATGGGATGCAGGAAATAGGGGATGCAATATAAGAGAAAGATGAAGGAAATTCCTGGGATGACCGTGAAGGGAAGTCCCACAAGGACAGCTTTGCTACAGGCCTGGAGGATCACCCAAAGTGGAGCAAGAGGACAGAAGCTCCTGGAGGAAGGTCTACAGGGAAAAAAAAAAAAAAATAGAGCTGTACACACAGAAGTCTTCAAGATGAATGTAAAAATATCTCCATCCTCCACAGACACCTGCTCTGACCACATGGAACTTTATACAGAGAGGATGTTGAATGGGGTAGAGGGATTTGGCCATAGGTTAAAAAAAATTAAGGGCCAGGCATAGTGGCTCACACCAGCACTTTGGGAGACCAAGGCAGGCAGATCACTTGAGCCCAGAAGTTCAAGACCAGCCTGGGCAACATGGCAAAACCGCATCTCTACAAAAAATTAGCCAGGTGTGATGATGCATGCCTGTAGTCCCAGCTACTTGAGAGGCTGAAGTAGGGTGATCACCTAAGTCTAGGAGGTCAAGGCTGAAGTGAGCTGTGATTATGCCACTGCACTCCAGCCTGGGCAACACAGTGAGACCCTGTTTCAAAAAAAGAGAAAAGAAAAGAAAAAGGAAAAAAAAAAGTAATAAGAAAACAAAAGATGTAAGCAGGCAATCATTAATTACCTAAAAAATCAAAAACTGAAATTATAATCCAATACTTGGCTTAGCATGAACAATCTTTCAATAGTCATAATAACCTAAATGCTGAATATTATTTGACTTATCTGCTGGAGGAACTGGAAGCATATGAATAGAAAAAGGGAGCAATAGAGATCTAAAACCTCATGTACAATAAAATGTTTAAATAATTTCAAGTTAGCCAGGCACAGTAGTGCTTACCTGTAGTGCCACCTACTCAGGAGGCTGAAGCAGGAGGTTGCTTGAGCCCAGGAGTTTGAGGTTGTAGTGCACTGTGATGCCTGTGAATAGCCTCTACACTCCAGCCTGGGCAACATAATGAGACCCTGTCTAATAATAGTAGTATCAAATTATTAATTAAACAACATCAGTATGAGAATATTCTTTGAAATATGAAAGTATGGCTGGGTGCAGTGGCTCAGGCCTGTAATATCAGCACTTAGGGAGGCCAAAGCAGATAGATCACCCGAGGTCAGGAGTTTGAGACCAGCCTGGCTAACATGGTGAAACCCCGTCTCTACTAAAAATACAAAAAAAAAAAAATTGGCTGGGCATCGTGGCAGGTGCCTGTAATCCCAGTTACTCAGGAGGTTGAGGCAGGAGAATCGCTTGAAGCCAGGAGTTGGAGGTTGCAGTGAGCTGAAATTGCGCCATTGCACTCCAGCCTGGGCATCAAGAGCAAGACTCTATCTCAAAAAATAAATACATAAAAATAAAAAATAAAATAAAACATGAAAGTACATATCATTAGAAAGAGTGAAAGATTTGAATGCAAGTAACTCTGGGGAACAGGACGCGGAGGGGGTGGTCAAGAGGCTACAGGACTGCTGAGTTAAGTGTTTTTAGCACATTTAACTTGTTTAAATTCAGGGTCTGTGTCACTCCGATTAAAATTTAAACGAGATCTAGGCGCCACTTTGGGAGGCCGAGGTGAGAGGATCACTTGAAGCCAGGAGTTCGAGAGTAGCCTGAGCAATGTAGTGAGACCCCCATCTCTATTAAAATATATATATATATTAAAATAAATAAATAAATGATAAAATAAAATTTAAATAAATTTACTATCAGAATTAAATAGTATCCCTCAAACACCTAGCATCCCTATACACCTACTGAGGTGAATACATGGAAAGTTAACAGTTCACTTAGAGCCATAGTTCTTATGTCTGGCATGTTTGTCAAGCAGTTATCAACCTGCAGTGGCAGCTCCCTTACAGCCAGTCATCCATGCAGAGAAACTCTTTTTTTTTTTTGATTTAAAAACACTTTTTATAGTGTGTTGTTTTTATTGAGTGGTCACACCCGAAGGGGTGGCGGTGGATCCTGTGGGGAAATGGGGCCGCCTAAGCCTCATGCAGAGAAACTCTTGCCTGTGTATTCAGGCAACAGCTGCCTCTGCAAGTCTGTGTTATCAGAAGGAAAGAAAGTGGACAAGCTAGACAAACATAGGCATCTGTGGAGACAGATATTTTCACATTCATCTTTAAGCCTGCTATGTGGACACCTACCATGACAGAAGTCTGAATTTTGGATAGTGTTGAGAACAACTAGTTCTAGTTCTCACCCTCATTCAGAGAGTCTGGACAAAGCTGTAGAAAAACAGAATGAACTCTTCCAAGTTGCTGAGATTTATAGTATCTCCCTCCAGAAAAAAACTATCAGTTAGTTAGTCTGAAAAACACTTCCTACCTACAGGTGCTAGAATGCTTCACTCTGAAAGGTAAGTGTTAGATGGGTCTTAGATAATTCACCTTAGCAATTCAACCAGGAGATCCAACCACCAGGTTCCCCTGAGGCCCATCCTGGTGGCAACTGTGCTAGGATGGGGGCAGAGTGGGTGGGAGCCCATTTCTCCACAGGAAATCCAGAAACAGTCCCACCAACTTCTCCAGGATTAAACTTAAATGCCTTCACCCCCTCTTAAATCCTCCCACCTCCTTCCTTTTGTCACTTCAAGCATATCATTGTAACCCATGTTCAATACTCAGGAGGAAAAGAAACAATCAGAAACTCACACCTTGGCTTGCTTATTCAGAGACTAGGAGATCCAGAGAGGCAAAGGGACTTGCCCAAAGCTACAGAGCCGTTTTGCAACAGAACCAGATCTAGAATCCTGGATGGGGCTGGGCTCCATACCACCTAGCTCAGAGCTTAGCCTATAACCTTCAGATAGGCAGACAGAAATAGATGTCAAAGGCCGGATGCAGCAGCTCACGCCTGTAATCCCAACACTTTGGGAGGCTGAGGCAGGTGGATCATGAGGTCAGGAGTTTGAGACCAGCCTGGCCAACATGGTGAAACTCCGTCTCTACTAAAAATACAAATAATTAGCCGAGCATGGTGGTGCGTGCCTGTAATCCCAGCTACTTGGGAGGCTGAGGCAGGAGAATCACTTGAACCCAGGAGGCAGAGGTTGCAGTGAGCCGAGATCGTGCCATTGCACTCCAGCCTGGGTGACAGAGCAAGACTCTGTCTCAAGGAAAAAAAAAAAAAAAAAAGAAATAGACGTTAAAGCAAGGTCAAGATCTAAACACAGTTGTAATTCTGAGGATTCTGATCCTTCCACCACTCCAAACTGCCTCACAAATCCGTAACAATAAATTAAAATAAAATAAAGGGGGAACTGTAAAATCCAACAAATCAGAGGCTTACTTCTGCCTGAGCTTCCCATTTTTTGGGGTTTAAACAATCCATGAATTCAGCAATGAGTTATTGAGCATGTATTTTGTCCTGAGGAACTTCCAAATGGAGGTGTCTAGTAGAGAGGTGGGTGCTGAGGTCTAAGAAGAGAGAGATCCAAGATGGTGATCATTGTCATAATAAAGCATGAGATTGCCCGGGGAGAATGAATACACTGAAAACAGAAGATGCCCAAATCCCAAGGAGCACCAGCCTTAGGATGGGAAGAGTAAGGGAAAATACAGGGAACTCCTAGAATGGACCCTAGTCTCTGAATAAGCAAGCCAAGGTGTGAGTTTCTGATTGTTTCTTTTCCTCTTGAGTATTGAACATGGGTTACAATGATATGTAGCTAATGCTTGAAGTGATAAAAGGAAGGAAGTGGGAGGATTTAAGGGAGGATGAAGGCATTTAAGGTTAATCCTGGAGAAGTTGGTGGGACTGTTTCTGGATTTCCTGTGGAGAAATGGGCTCCCACCCACTCTGCTCCGATCCTAGCACAGTTGCCACCAGGATGGGCCTCAGGAGAACCTGTTGAGGACAGGTGTTTCCAGAAAGGGTCAGTAGGAGGCCACCCACTCTTCTGCTAAGTGAACTTAGTCCAGATCAGAACATGTGCTGCTCAGAGCTATGTGGTATAAAGGTTGGGCAAATATGCACTTTCACAGTGCTGAGGGCAAAGACCAAGAAGACTGGGACATGACCAGAAAGAAAGGTTATCACATGCTAAAAGCAAAGAGAAAAGGCAACAACAGTCACCTTTCATCTCATTAAGTGTATTTTCTTTAAAAATGTCACTTTGGAAGAAATTCCAAGTAGGAAAGTAGTTGGTCAGCCCAGGGAAGGTGTTGGTTGATTGTTAGCTTTTGATTGGTCCAAGATGCAGGAGGTTTTATGAGCAAAGAGCTCACAATCTCATCCCCCATGTCCTGATTACACCAGGCTCTCCCTGGAGGTTCTCTCCGGCTGGGATTTTAGACTTCAGAGGTGTAGAGAGAGCTAGGAACCACGGCAGTAGGGTAGAAAAAGCCCAGGCTTTGGAGTAAGCAGCCTAAGTTTGAACCATGACTTCAGTCCTTATCATCAGGGTGACCTTGTTAAGATTACGTAAACTCCATGAGTCTCAGTGTTCTCATCTATAAATTGGAGATGATACTTACCTCAAAGGATTGAATGAAAGAGTATTTACAAAAAACTACCAATAGCTACTCAGCAAGTGCTCCGTCACCTCCTGCTTCCTCCTGCCCACCTTACTTTTGAGAGCCACCCTGAGTAGGCAAGATAACCCATTATCATGGCTTCCTCCAACTCCTTCCAAATTAGAAACATTGTCCAGACTGACAATGATCTCAGCATTTTGTCTGTGATCCATCAGTAGGTGGGATTCTACCATTATGTCACCAAGCTATTGTGCCCTGGGTATTGCATGCTCCAATCATTGGGTATGAGCTGGCCTGCTTTTGTAACTCTCAGCTGTTTACCTAGTTCTCTGGGAAAATACTACCTTTCTAGGAGCCATCAGAGGTAGTGGAAGCTTGATGTGGTTCCTGATCTTCTGTCCACTCTAAATCCCTAGTATAAAGGTCCTCAGTTTAAAGACATACACCCATACCAACACACACACACACACATGCGCGCGTGTGCACACACACACAGAGTGATATGGCTAGGCAGCTGCTGCTGGTCAACATTAGTGAGATTTCCCTCTTGTGCTGTTGTAAACCACCAGCCATAGGTATTGTCCTGTTTTTTTCTGGTCTCTCTCTCTCGCTGTCTCTGGCATATGAGTAATTCCTCATTTGCTCCTTTTTCCCTGAAGTTCATGCCCTCAGGCACCACAGCCAACCTGGATAAATTTAGCTCGTCTCAGGGCCTTTTCCTGACTTTGTTCCATGACTGTTGAAGGTTTGGCTGCTCCCCAGAGAGAGTTTTGGCCTGGCTTCCCTCCCTTAGAGGTCTCATTTGGTTCTGGTGTCTGCTATGCCACTTGCATAATTGGTCATGAATCACTTCAGGCTACGGCATGTACTTTGAGAATCAATCAATTTGTGCTCTTGGAAGCGCTGAAATCCTTCATTCCAGCTTTGCATCCCTTGGATCTCCTTCCCTGTGTTTTCCCTTGCCCTAAACAGCCTGTGGCTACTGCTCATAGCTGTCATGCTTACTCCCCATTAGGGCTAAGCGGGAAATGATTGGTTGGTGACTAATAAAGGCTCTTCCACTCTCTTCTCCAGGAGCAGGGCCTCAGATCCCATGATCAGGATCCAGTACAGTGAGGATGTTCATTTAAAATTTACTAGTTTGAATTGCTGTAGCTGAATATAAGAGAGGCTGGAGTCAAACTCCCTCTTTAAGAAATTAAATGAAAGAGAACTGCATGAAAAGGCCATTATGTGTTTAGACGTGTTCATCTTCAAGGATCCAAAGTAAGATTCATGGATCATGCTCAAGCTTTTATCATTTTAGTTACTATTTTCTCTCTTCAGTATAGGCCACTGATAAATTATCCAATCAGCAAGCATTTATTGATCACCAGCTTTGTGCAAGTAGCTATGGGCATTTCAGAAGTGAACAGCATCATTCCCAATCACTTATGGGGGGAAAAATTTTTTTTTAAAAAAAGTGAATTACAAAGGAGAGATAAGTGATACAGGAAATGAGAGCTATTTTAGGGGATGTGGGTGACACCTTTAAAGGTCCTGACATGGACTCTGCTTTCCTGGGGCTTGCAAACTACATGGGGAGATTGAACTGACCCACATGAAATGAGACAAGAACTAGGGCCAAACAGGAACATTCTGAGGAGGCTTTAGGGAGGCAGTAGGTTTACACCAGACTTTGAAGGGTGAGAAGGATTTGAATGGATACAGGGGAAAGGAAAGAACTTGCCAGATGAAAGAACAGCATGAACAAAGGCCAGAAGAGAAGACTGGCACAAGTTTCACATATGTATATGTTTTGGGGAGTGCCTGTAAAAAGCTGGTCTTACTCCAGCAGGAAATACATATGGAGTTGGGGCAGAAAAACAGGCTGAGGATGGTCAGCATCCAGGGCCTTGAGGGCTAGGCATGACCCAGTCAACTTACTAGCGACAGACCCCCAACTGCAGGAGCAGGCTCCTGTTGGGAAGGGGAGACACTGACCTTGTTCCTTGTAGGAACCACTACGAATGGCCTCTTCCCAGTCCCCATATTCACCTCCACCCCAGTTAGCTGCCCTTGCTATGGAAAACCACATTAAAAAGAGTCTGTGAAACCAAAGTGATCTACTCCAGGCCAGTGAGGCAGCCCCTGCACATGCCCCACTGGGAGGGTCTCTCAGCGCCTGGGCCTACAGACACTTGTGTGTGGAGTCTACTACTTGTTGGTAGTCGGGGCCACCACAGGCTATGGCTTCAAGAGGCAGTGAGATAAACAGCTGTGCTCTGGATAGAAAAGTACCCAGACACTACTGCTTGATTATTTTCCTGGCATGCAACTGGGACCAGTGGCCCAGGTGTCACTGCTGCCACCCTGGCTGATCCACAGAAAGAAGGGTCAGATCTATTTTAAGGATCTGTTTGCCCAGTCACATGGAGAAACTGCTACTTTAAAAACAGCTATTTACCGGGAAAGTAAAGGCCCCTGCAAAATAAAAGGTTAGTATACTATCCCTAGTAACTCTTTAAACCAAAGCAAACATCCAGGCAGGCCATGTTTGCACTGCACCGTTCTTGCTTTCTGCCCTTGGTCACTTGATTCGCAAGGTTCTTGGTTGATTTCTTCCTCGGAGTTAAGCTGAGAAAGAGCAACTGATAATATCAAAGCACAGGGGTCTCTAGAGAGCAAGGGAGTTATAAACACACAGCAGTTGTATTGTTACTTGATGAGTTTGTTACTATTGTTCTATTGTTACTTTGGTTGGTTTGTTTTAGGAGAGTGAAGGAGTTTGATCAGGCAAAATCTGAAAGAATCTGGAAGATCTAAGACCCTTCAGCAGAAATGTGCCTTCTACCTTGTACTAGTCCGTTTTCGCACTGCTGATAAAGACATACCTGAGACTGGGAAGATAAAGAGGTTTAATGGGCTTACACAGTTCCACATGACTGGGGAACCCTCACAATCATGGCAGAGGGCAAGGAGGAGCAAGTCATGTCTTTCACAGATGATGGCAGGCAGAGAGAGAGCTTGTGCAAGGAAACGCCCATTTTTAAAACCATCAGATCTTATGAGACTTATTCACTATCATGAGAAGAACACCATGGGAAAGACCCGCCCCCATGATTTAATTACCTCCCACCGGGTGCCTCCCATGACACGTGGGAATTATGGGAGTTACAATTCAAGATGAGATTTGGGTGTGGACACAGCCAAACCACATCACACCTATATTTCAGGATTCTGATATTAGTGTATGGGAAGTAACATCAAATATGGCCTACAGTGATACTGTTCAAACTAGAGGTCCAAACCGTCAAGGCAACTCCAAGAGCATTAAAATCAACATTTGGAGAGGCACCAAGTGTGGAGACAGTGCAGTGGCTGGCACTTTCTACAAACCGTCAGAGCAGTATGCTCCCAGCTTCTCCATGGACATCCCTAAACCTTCTTTACCTCCCAGCTTCTAAGATCTGCTACCTCATTAAATCATGTCAACTTAGGAAATCTTCAGGGGACCTATCCTGTGGAATTTATAGTTTTGCTTAGGGCACAGTATGACACATATTTCTAATAGAGAAAATAGTACAATATATGAATACTACAGAATAAGTGGCATTAAAAAAATGCAGGGTGTAGGTGGGAGGTGGAGCTGTGTGCCCTAGAGCACACAATGAAAAACACATTGCCTATCATGGAAATTGAAGTCCTTAGCCTGACCTCCAAAGCTTTCCATAATCTGACACCAATCTCCTTCACAGCCCTATCTCCCAGGACTCCTCCTATACAGTCAAACCAGACTTCCCCTAAGCTCACCTCGCTCCATGGCTGGGTTTTTGCCACTTAACACAATCATTCCTTTCCTCTCTTCTTCCTTCAGTCACTTCACACACGTCCAGTGATCCTACTCTCCAAATGCTAACTAGGTTCCAGGTCTAGCTCACATTTCTCCTGTTCCTTGAAAACTTTCCAGCCTATCCCAGCCCTCAGTGACCTCACCGTACTCTGAACTCACAGCACTTTGTCCACCATGCACACCACTCTTTGTACATCACACACAGCACTCACTGCCTGGATGCTCCTTTGTTCATGAATGGGGCACAGCCTTGTGAGGGCTCTGATGGGTTGCTATCTTGGACATTGACTTCTCCTTTGATCTCTCCTCATATCATCTCACAACTATATTATCCTCTCTTTGATGGCTTGCATTTTTGAATACCCTTCAAGCTTCTAGCACAGGGCCCAATGCAGAGAAGTTGGTCAATAACTATTTGTGAAATGAATGACAATATAGAAAATCATCTGATGCTCAATTATGTTTCCACCTGAAGAGGTAAAAAGAAGGGGCTACATTTATTGAGGGTCTGTCATTTTCACTTGTTCAGCACTTTAACACCCATCTAAAATGTAGATATATTATCTTCAACTTATATAATATGAAAATGAGGTTCAATAAGTTGTTCAACAACAGTCAGCAATAATAAGACAGTTGAGAGACAAACTCTGGTGTGCCTGACTTGGAATACCAGGCTACGTGCACTACCTCCCACCTAAGCATCCGTCTGTGGGCAGGTTGCTGTAGTTTTTTCCTGTGAGTCTCTCAGATGACTTTTACTTTTTATTTATTTATTTATTTATTTATTTTTGAGATGGAGTTTCACTCTTATTGCCCAGGCTGGAGTGCAATGGTACAATCTTGGTTCACTGCAACCTCCGCCTCCCGGGTTCAAGCGATTCTCCTGCCTCAGCCTCCCGAGAAGCTGGGATTACAGGCACCTGCCACCACGCCTGGCTAAGTTTTTGTGTTTTTAATAGAGACGCAGTTTCACCGTGTTGGCCAGGCTGGTCTCCAACTCCTGACCTCAGGTGATCCACCCGCCTCAGCCTCCCAAAGTGCTGGGGTTACAAGCGTGAGCCACCGTGCCCGGCCCATGACTTTTACTTAATCACCCCATGCACTCTCCCTCCCTTCAAGCCACCTCCAAAGAGCTACTTTTCCTGGAACCACTGCATGTTTTCATGTTTCTGTGCAAATCCCTTACAATTCCTTCAGCTGGAAAATCACCTTCCATCTTTTCTACCTGTGCTATCTTACATATCCTTGAAGGCTCAGCTGAAATGAATATTCCCTCCATCAGGTTTTCTGTTAACAAAATTAAGTGCTCTCACATCTGAGTTCTCATGGTCCCAGTGCCTCTTCCAGAGTTTAGAACTCATATGATTTTGTTTCAAGCTCCAATCAGTTGTTTACCTCCCTGCTTCCTCTCTTAGGCTGTAAGCAACCCAAGGGAAGGGAACACACTCTATCTCTGTAAGCTGGGCCTTGCACAACAGCAGCAGAGTGTCCCAAAAGTCTTTGGTGGTTCAGGTGGCTGCAGGTGGCTGCTGGTTGCCAGCGCAGAGCATTGATTCAGTCACATCACACACCTTCAGTGATTCTGCTCAGGCAATAAGCCACTGGGATATCAATGAAAGCCAAAAAAGGGAAGCTCCAAGCAGACTTCCCATGTCAGTTCCCAACATGCAATCCAGGGGTTTCATCTTGAAACCATGTAGTCTCCAGTTTTAAGTGATTCAAGAATGTTTTGACCTCCCTTCTTAATCTAATCTATGGTTTCCAAGATAGTCAATGCCTCAGAGAGAGGCTGCAATAAGGGTCCCTGTTCTTTGAAGTGCCAAGAAAAAAAAATGGTTAGATAGATCCTTTGTAGCATGCCTTTAGTAGTAAGGTGTAACCTCGAGGTTTGAAAAATGAATGAATGAGGCCGGGCATGGTGGTTCATGCCTGTAATCCCAGCACTTTGGGTGGCTGAGGCGGGTGGATCACTTGAGGACAGGAGTTTGAGACCAGCCAGGCCAACACGGCGAAACCCCGTCTCTACAAAAATACAAAAATTAGCTGAGTGCAGTGGTGTGTAGCTGTAATCCCAGCTACTCCCGAAGCTGAGGCAGGAGAATTGCTTGAACCCAAGAGTCAATGGCTGCAGTGGGCTGAGATTGCACCACTGCACTCCAGCCTATGTGGCAGAGCAAAATGCCATCTGAAAGAATGAAAAAAGAAAAGAGAGAGAGAGAAGAAAGAAGAAAGGAGAAAGGGGAAGGACAAGAAAAGAGAAAAGAAAAGAAAAGAGAAAAAAAAGGAATGAATGATAAACATGCCAGACCCTATTTAAATGAAGAAAAAGGATATTTGTTGGTTTGCCTTATAGAGTTCGGCCCCTCCAAAGATTCTAAGACAAATTACATCTAACAGTGTAGACTGGACTTCCTCCTGAAGAACAAGCAACCATAAAGGGATGGCAGCTCGGCAGCAGCCCAGTAACACAACCAGTGACAATCTGTACACCAAGTTTCTGTGGCATACTGCTCCTTGAAGGCAGGGCTTGAAAGCTTTCATTCTTCTTCTTCTTCCTTCTTCCTCTTCCTCCTCCTCCTTCTTCCTTCCTTCCTCTCTCTCTCTTGCTTGCTTCTGCTTCTTCTTCCTCCTCTTCCCTCTTCTCTCTCTCAGCAGATCAGAAAGTTTTAATTCTACATTCCCAGTTCTTAGCACACAGCCTAAGACATAGCACACACTTAGTACATATTTGCCAATGGATACTCATACTTGCTTTTCTTTCTCTCCTTTTTTTAATTTTTTTTTTTTTCCTGAGACAGGGTCTCACTGTTTATTGCCCAGGCTGGTCTTGAACTCCTGGGCTCAAGCAATTCTCCTGCCTTGGCCTCCCAAAGTGCTGGGATGACAGGTGTTAGCCACCACACTGACCTTCTTATCTTTTTTTATCTTCCATCTTTCTTTCTTTTTCCTCCTTTAACATCTCCTTCCTGCCCATTCAGGACCTGTTGAGCCTGCATTACTAAAAATAACTGAGGCCCTAATTACTAAAGGTGAGGGATTACCTTCCCCTTCTCTACCTTTGCCCTACCTTCACCCATCCTCTCAGGCAATACATAGATGCTTTGTGAAATATTAAATATTAAATTCTATTTTTTAAAAAACTGATGGTTCCCAAACTGTGCACAGTGGCTCATGCCTGTGGGAAGCTGGGGTAGGAGGATGGCTTAATGCCAGGAGTTTGTGACCAGCCTGGGCAAAAAAATAAGATTCCCATCTCCAAAAAATAAAAATTAGCTGGGTGTGGTAGTGCATATCTGTAGTCCTAGGTACTTGGATGGCTGAAGCAGGAGGATCTCTCGAGCCCAGGAGTTTAAGGCTGCAGTGAGCTGCACTCCAGCCTGAGAGATAGTGCAAGACCCCGTCTCGAAAAACAAACAAATAAACAAAAAAACAAAAAAAAACCCACCAAAACCCTGATGGTTCCCTCATTTTCTGGATGGCTCAGAATGATCGTATTCCTCTTGAGTAATCCAGCCCTTCTCCTATTTCTTCATCTTCACCCTCATTTTTCTACCCACTTCTTTCCTACTTCCAGTGGTCTCAGTTCCTGGGTCGTCTGGCTGCTAACCCTCAAAGCTGAGAAATATGACCCTTAGAGTCTTAGAGCCGTTCCTTGGGACACCCCCTTGAAGCTCCTGTGGGATTTCTTTTCTTTTTTTTTTTTTTTTTTTTTCAGACGGAGTCTCACTCTGTCACCAGGCTGGAGTGCAGTGGTACGATCTCAACTCACTGCAACCTCCGCCTCCCAGGTTCAAGCGATTCTCCTGCCTCAGCCTCCCCAGTAGCTAGGATTACAGGCGTGCACTACCATGCCCAGCTAATTTTTATATTTTTAGTAGAGACAGGGTTTCACAATGTTGGCCAGGATGGTTTCGATCTCTTGACCTCGTGATCCGGCCGCCTCGGACTCCCAAAGGGCTGGGATTACAGGCGTGAGTCACCACGCCCAGCCTCGTGTGGGATTTCTTTGAGATGGGTTCACAGCTGCTGTTGGCTGCCCTCCCCACCTACACTCCACTCTCCTGTCCTGTGCTAGTCCCAAAGAACCCAAAAGACTACCTCTGTCCTGCCTCTGGAGACTGGACACATAGGCTGTGCTGGTGGCCTTCAGGGTATGCTGGCCACCATTAGTGAGGAAAACAGTGCATTCTGTTCTGGAGTATGTGCCAGATTAAGGGTGACCCAGGGAATCTGGAATATAAACAATGATGTGGGAGCATAATGTTGGCACTCCCAGGAAAACAGATAAAACTCCCTTGTCCAATCCAGTTTTATTTTTGCAGAGACCGTTTTACTTTCTTGAGCATCAAAACATACACATGCATAGGATTTTTTTGTTTGTTTGTTTTTGTTTTTGTTTTGAGACGGAGTCCCGCTCTGTCGCCCAGGCTAGAGTGCAGTGGCGAGATCTCGGCTTTCTGCAACCTCTGCCCGCCGCTCCCCTTCCCCCTGCTGCCAAGCTGAAGCAATTCTCTTGCCTCAGCCTCCTGAGTAGCAAGGACTACAGGCACCCGCCATCACTCCTGGTTAATTTTTGTATTTTTAGTAGAAGCAAAGTTTCACCATGTTGCCCAGGTCTCGAACTCCTGACCTCATGTAATCCACCTGCCTCGGCCTTCCAAATTGTGGGGATTACAGGCATGAGCCACCTCACCCTGTCACCCACATAGTTTTGAGCCCTGGTCCCACCTGTCAGGTAGCTGGTTCACACTCCATCCCAGAGAAAGCTCTTAGGTCAAGGGGTGGGAATTTCGAGAGGGGCAACGAGTAGCTGGAAGCCATGTTCCCAGGCCCACATTTTACCCCAGCCTCTTGCCCCACATCCTCCCCATAGATCTCACGTAAAGGGCCTGTGCCTTGCAGTGAGGGGTGTTTCATCTACCTGCCTTCCTAATAAACTTTCAGGCAGAAGTATGTATGTGTGAGTGTGTGTGTGTGTCTGTGTGTGGTGTTAAATGGGGATGTTAATATAGTCAATACTAATTCAATACTAATTCCTAGATAAGAACATTGTCTTAGTCAAGACTAATTCAATACTAATACCTACATAAAAACATTATCTTCATGTTGGAAGGTGAATACCTGTTCATTAAATGATCATTGCTTTGGAAGAACTTTTAATGGGAAATACTCAGAAAACAATGCCAATGTGGGTGGGGAGAGAAGCAGGACGTCAAATAGACACCATGCGTTATAAGCAGAGATAGAGACAAAGATAGGCATTGAACAAAGAGAGAAGGAAATACACCAAAATGTCCGGAGAGGTTTTCTCCAGGTTTGGAGTTACAGGTGATCTTTGCTTTCTTCTTTCCTGTATATTTCTGTGCTGCCCAAGTCTTTTACTGTGAGCAAATGTGACTCTAGTAATGGTGGGGATTAATAATTTTTTAATTTGTTTTTCAAATGTGGAACACTTTGCCCTGTCTCCCAGTGTCATCAAGAAGCCCAGATGAAAGCTGAGTGACCCGGCCAGGCGCAGTGGCTCACGCCTGTAATCCAGGCACTTTGAGAAGCCAAGGCAGGTGGATCATGAGGTCAAGAGATCAAGACCATCCTGGCCAACATGGTGAAACCCTGTCTCTACTAAAAATACAAAAATTACTTGGGCGTGGTGGTGCATGCCTGTAGTCCCAGCTACTCAGCAGGCTGAGGCAGGAGAATCGCTTGAACTGGGGAGGCGGAGGTTGCAGTGAGCTGAGATCGTGCCATTGCATTCCAGCCTGGCGATAGAGTAACACTCTGTCTCAAAAAAAAAAAAAATCCTGAAAGTTGAGGAGTGACCTGAGTACTAAGGCCTTCAGATCCTCCTACCCCATGGCACAGGCCCTCCCTCCTGTTGTCTAGCACAGTGTCCGGTGAAGGCCATTACCCTTATATGAGGGCAGAAGGTGAGCTAAAGCCCTATGGAAAAGGTGGCTCAGGCATATATAGGCCTGTAGGAACCAAGCTCAGAGACAGACCTGTGGCCAGTGGCTCCACAGCTATGCCCCAACCCAAATGTGCCCCCAGAGCTTGCTCCAAAAAGATTCGAGGAGTAGGAGGAGAACAAGGCAAAGGAGATAAAAAGGGGATTACTGGGAAAGTATTAAAACTACCCTGGGCCGGGTACAGTGGCTCACGCCTGTAATCCCAACACTTTGGAAGGCCAAGATGGGCAGATCACTTAAGGCCAGGAGCTCGAGACCAGCCTTGCCAACATGGCAAAACCCCGTCTCTATCAAAAAAATACAAAAATTAGCCTGGTGTGGTGACGGGCACCTGTAGTCCCAGCTACTCAGGAGGCTGCAGCAGGAGAATCGCTTGAACTCAGGAGGCGAAGGTTGCAGTTAGCCAAGATCGTGCCACTGCACGCCAGCCAGGGCAGCAGAGTAAGACTCCATCTCAAAAGAAAAAGAAAGAGAGAAAGAGAGAAAGGAAGGAAGGAAGGAAGGAAGGAAGGAAGGAAGGAAGGAAAGAAGGAAGGAAGGAGAGAGAAAGAAAGAGAGAAGGAAGGAAGGAAGGAGAGAGAAAGAAAGGAAGGAAGGAAGGGAGAGAGAAAGAGAGAAAGAAAGACAAAGGAGAGGAGAGAGGAGAGGAGGGGAGAGGAAGGGAGGGGAGGGGAGGGGAGAGGAGAGGAGAGTGCCCTGCTCAGGAGGTAGCAGATTTCCAGGGACCCCTGAGGGTCAGAAGAGAAGGACTGGGAGAAAGCCAAGGAGTTGAGGCAAGGTTCACATCAGCTCAGGGACACCCACATCCTCCTCCGGCTCTAACCATCCTTCTCATTGACAGATCTTTTTAACTGCCTTTTGTTTCTCTTATCTCCCTCACCCAGCCACCAGCTTCTACCCCCACCCCCAACTTAATTGCATCACCATCCACTGAGCTCCCAGGGCCTGCAGCTGCTGCGCCTGGGGTGACAGACATACCTCGGTTTTTGAAGGGGATGAGCTTATGAGGTCAGGGAGGAAGAGGAAATTGGGGGCTGGGGAGAAGCAAAGCTTGGAGTAAACTTCCCAGAACTGCAGAGGGTGGCTGAGACCACCAACTCTTCTTACATTGTCACTGTGGTCAGAGCCTTGAGCCACTGTCAAGTGTTGGATTCAGAGTGGGTGGGTGTCCAAGGAGAAGAAACTGGAAACAGCAGGGAGGAAAGGGCAGGCACAAAAGTGTTGTGGGTAATTCCTACTGGGAGAATTGATAACTTTTGCATTCATCTGGCAGGCCCTCTGGAAGCGGCAATAAGTTGACATCTGTTCTTTAGCTACTAATGCCAAATAGATTACTTGACAGTAGTTTAATATGCACAACTAGGAACTCTCTCTGTGTGTGTGTGTGTGTGTGTGTGTGTGTTGGTGGCGGGTGGGTGGGTGGAAGGGGAGCGAGAGGGAAGATCTTTTGAGAGGGTAAGAGTACTATCTGCATTCCTCCAAATTTCTGGAGAAAGAACTTGATAACAAATTCAGAAAAGTGTATTAAGTCCTGGCGGATTCTGAGCCAATCTTCCCACAGCTGGATATGTCAACATCTGTCCTTCGGTCCTCCTTGTCCCCAATTTTTTTTTTGGAAAATTGACCCCGTTTTGATAAGAATGTCTGTGTTTTTGAAAAACATAACCCATCACATATGATCTCCATGGCAATGACATTTTGCTACAGGAGGCAGTAGTAGGATGCACCTCAGAACCAGACACCTGGGTAAAAGTCTGACACCGACAGTTACAAGCTGGGTGAGCAGTTTGATCACTTGCCAAGTTGGGTGACACTAGTTCCTCCCTCACACAGTTGTTGTAAGAAATGAATGACAGGTTCAGAGAACACGCAGTAGAATTTTAAAAAAAGAAAGAAAGAAAGAAAGAAATGAGTGGGCATATGCACCGTGCTGAAGCACAGAACCTGGCACGTAGTCAGTACTGCATAAGGTCAGCACCCTCCGTATGACCCCACCCCAAATCCAGCCACTCCGGGTATGTCGTGATGAACTAAGCATTAGAGCACGGGGCCTAACGATGGCATGTCTGCAGGCCAAATCCTGCCTGCTGCCCACTTAGCCCAAGAGTTAACATTTTTCTAAATTTTTTAATCACTGGGGTACGAAAAGTCAAAAGCAAGAATAACATTTCATGCCACATGAAAAACATATGAAATTCAGACTTCAGTGTCCATAAATGAGTTTTCTGAAGCACAACCATACTCATTTGTTTATGTATCTTCTCTAAGACTGCTTTTCCGCTGCAATGACAGAGCTGAGCAGGTACAACACAGACGTATGACCCACAAAGCCTAGAATATCTACTATCTGGCCTTTTACAAAAAAAATTTGATCAGCCTTGCATTAGAGGATCAGCAGTCCAATTCCAGCCCTGCTTCCCACCTTCCAAATAGAGATAACACCTTCTCTGTCACTGAAAAACCCTCACCAGCATGCACGCATGCACACACACACACACACCCCCCCCCCCCCCCCCCCCCACACGCCACTTGGCTTATTCACCATGATGCTGTTAACACCAGCTGGCTTCCACTTGGAAAAGTGTAAGACCAGATTAGGCTATAAAGCATTACTGTTATGTTCTGAGCAAGCACTTGGGGGTGGTGGAATCCTAGTCAACACTACTGAAACAACTCAATGTGCTCTTTGTTCTCCAAGCCCTTGATCTTTCATTCTTATTACAACTTCTCAGGGCCTGCTGTGTCCATTTGAACTGGTTCAGCTGGAAAAAATATGAGTTGGGTTTTGTTTATACCTTAATCAGCTGACTAGAAAGGGGTTAGAAAGAAGAGAGTGAGGAAGCATTAAAATGCATACATTATTGAGTGTTTGCTATATGCCAGGCACTCTGGAATTACAGTAATGTATTAATAAGGAAAGGTCCCTGAGAGAGGGAGAGACAAACAAAAAGGCAAGTAGTTATAAAATAATCCAATAATTCCTATATAGAGACATAAAGCGCTGAGGGAACAAAAAATAATTTATTCTACTAGGTTTTGAAGAGGAGCATCAGGAAAACTCACAGGGGGTGACAGCTTTGGCCTAGGAGGCTTTGAAGAGTGGGGAAAGTTGGTTAGGTGAGAAAAGAGGGTTTATCCTTGATGGAACAGGAAAATAGCAGTGGCAAAAGCAAAGAGGGAGGAGGACATGTATGGCATATTCAATCAGCAGGGGGTGCAGGAGGAGACTCTAGGAGACACGCTGGGGCTGGACTGCAGAGGAGCCTCTGTACCACCCTCAGGGGATGGCACTTTATCCTGGAGATGATGGAGAGTCTTTGCAGATTTTTAAAAGAGGGGAGAGAGAAAATCAGATGTGTGCTTTGAAGATGATCATTATGGGAAGCAACGTGGAGGGATGTGCTGACACAAAGAAAACCTGAATTTAAAAAAGGGCTGGGCGCGGTGGCTCATGCCTATAATACCAGCACTTTGGGAGGCAGAATGGGGGGATCACTTGAGGTCAGGAGTTCAAAACCAGCCTAACCAACATGGTGAACTCCCATCTCTACTAAAAATATGAAATTAGCCAGGTGTGGTGGCACATGCCTGTAATCCCAGCTACTTGGGAAGCTGAGGCAAGAGAATCGCTTGAACCCAGGATGCGGAGGTTGCAGTGAGCTGAGATCACACCATTGCACTCCAGCCTGTGCAACAAGAGCAAAACTCTGTCTCAAAAAAAAAAAAAACAACAACAAAACAACAAAAAAGTCACGGGTGATGGATGATAGCAAAGTGTGGTGGGAAGAAAGATCTTGATGTAGAGTTCATTGAACTTCACAATATATTGAACTCACAGTCGAAAGAGAGGGAAGAGTATGAGGATAAATCCCAGGTTTCTGGAGTGGGTACCTGGACAAATATTGGTGCCATTAATTGAGACAGGAAATGGTGAAGGAGTAGCAGTTTGACTGGGGATGAAAAAGATATTTGGGCTTATAATGTGGTATTCGACTTGTAGCATATGACATGGTTTTAGGTCATCCAGGTTAAGAAATCCAGTAGGCAATTACTGATACTCTAGGTCTAGAGCCCAGAAGATGTAGGAGCTAGAAATAGACATTTAATAATTTTCAGTAAATGATGCATGACAGCAGAGGACCCGTGCATCATTCATGCATGGGCTCAGCAAGTGCGGGAAAAAAAATCTACAATTCAAACCCTAGGGAATACCAGCATCTAATTGGATGCAAGGCAAGAGAAGCCAACTAAGATGGGAAAACAGGAGAACCCAGAATGAAAAGTATTGCCAAAGCCTCGAAGAAGGATGTTTCAGAAGTTTCTCTGCCACTGGAGAGGGTCAAGAGAATTTAAAAACTTAAAAACAAACAAACAAACAAAACCCCACAAAGCACAAACTCTCTCAAATAATGGATTCCCATAAAGCCCACTTGGAATTCTGTGAAAGGGTGTCACCTTGGAGAGTTATAAAAATCAATTGGCCTGCTTCCAGAACTCAGTGCCTAGGGTTAATAAACTGGAAAGCAGAGGTGTTTTCCAAGACAGACAATTGGTTTTGATGGGCACCAAAAAGCAGCTGTTGGGTTTGCAAAAAGGAGTCATTGGCGACTCAGCCAGGAAACATTTCAGTAGAGTAATAGGAGCAGAGACAAATTTACGTGGTTTCAGAAGTCAGTGGATTTGAAGAAATAGAAACAAGAAGTAAAGCATGCACTTTCAAAAGTGGCATTTCTACAACTGTTTTATGCTTTCCTCATTTCATTTTCTCTCTCTCTCAAACACCAATTGTCTGTCCTGGAAAACACTTCTGCTTTCAATTCACTGGGTGCTGTTTTCCGAAAATAGACCAATCCATTTTCATAACTCTCCAAGGTCACATTTACCCTTTCACAGAATTCCAAGAGGGTCTTACAGGAACCCATGATTTGCAGGGTTTTTGCTCTTGCCAAAAAAGTGTTTCTAGAGGAAATCGATAAAAAGATTGAAAAGTTCCTGGGGGAGTGGGGGTACACCCCACAGGATGGGTACCCCTGTAAAGGGGTCTGCCATGGGTCTGCGTAGGGAGTCAGTCCTCCTCTCTCTCCAGTGAATGACACGGTGCCAGTGAAGAAGGGAAAGGGGGCGGCTGCACTCTCAAGCTTCTCTTCTAACACCAAGCTTTCTTTCCTACTTTAGCTTGAGACCAACAAAAAGTGGAGAACTTAGGGTAGTATGGGACCAGGTCCCTGGTGAGCTGGGTTCTAGTTCCAGCTCTACTTCTTATCCCCAGGTTCTACCAAAGGAGAGAGTTTTCCTACTCTAGTTTGATTTTCTTAAAATACAAATATGATTAATACATTTGCTTAAAACCTTCAGTGTGGTTTCACCTTGCCCTAGAATTAAGCTCAGTATCCTTAGTAGGAACAAACAGCACCTTGCACATCTAATAGCTGCCAGATCTCTCCTCCAATTCTCTTGTCCAAACAAGTGGAATTTTTTCTTCCAAAGCAACATGCTGTTCAGTCTCCTTGTGGCTTTGAAATGTACTAATCCTCTCCCTAGAGGCCTCAGTTTTCACACTTTATCTGGCAACCTTGAACTCCTCTCAGTTTTGATGCCAGCTTCTTCGGGGAACTCTTTTCAATTCCCTAGGCTTGGTTAGACCCCTAGATCAGATTATATGTTTATTTCCTAGGACTCAAATGCCTTGTGTTGGTTGTTTAAGGTCAGTCTCTCCTACTAGAATATTAAGCATCCATCAGGGCAGGGAGCTGGTCTGCCTTTTTACTACTACGACCCTAGCACCAAGCATCAAAAAATGAATAACATGTTCTTTTGTTCATTCATTCATTCAATATGTTGTAAGTAGCTGATCGTACAATATATGAAAAATCTCTTCCAAAAATATAAGATCCAAATACCTGGAACATTTTCTGAAGAGAAATGCAGTCAATGTAAATCTAGTCAACAGTCCTGAAGCCAAAACTCAAAATGTGCATTTATAATAAAGGATGATACTATCATGATTACTATACATGACTTCAAACTGGTTTTTATATCTCATTACTTTTATAATCAAATTATTACATTAATATATGTCACTAATAATATATATTTGATCTCAGACAGGTCATTATATCTTAGTACCAGAAGGGATCTTAGAGAGCTCCTAACTCCTTGTATTTTTGGGGACTATATCAAATTTAAATATTCTAGATCCCATAAATCATTGACATTTCACAGAAATTCTAATATTCCTACAAACAATATCTGAAAGAGTTAAGTTAGCAAATATCACAATGACTTAGTAAGCTGAGTTCATCAAACATGCAAATATGAGTAAAACAATACCAACTTCTACTGTAAACAAATGGTGAGAATTACAATTCAAGTATTTTATTAACTAACATTTTTTCCCTGAACTTTTTCATTGAATTGCCCAAATCTTTGAATGATACTTCATATACTTTTACAAATATATACAACCATAAAGCTGCCATTCAGATCAATATATACATTATCTACACCTCATACCCTGCCTTCTGCCCCGTTCTGATGAACCCCTGGCCCCACTCCCACCAAAGGTAGTCAGCATTCTAAATTCTTTCACCATACTTGGGCTTTTCTTTTTTGAACTTCATATAAATACAATCATAAAATATGTCCTTTTTTGTGTCTGGCTATTTTTGTTCAAAATTATATGGGTTAGATTCATATATACTTTTGTATTTAATAATAATTTGGTCTTTTTCATTACTGTATAGTATTCCATTGACTGTATCTGCCACACCATGCTACTATTGATAGACTTGTGGATTGTTTTCAATTTGGGGCTACTGGGAGCACAACTTCTGTGAAAAGTTTTGTGTTGTGGTGCATACATCTACACATTTCTGTCGGTTATAAGCCTATCTATGAAATTGCTAAGTCATAGGGTAGGCTTATGGGCTTATGTTCAGCTTTAGTAGATGTTGCCCAAAAGGTTTTCTTTTCTTTTTTTTTGAGACTGACTCCAGCACTGTTGCCCAGGCTGGAGTGCAATGGCCCAAAAGGTTTTCGAAGTGATTGTAGTAATCTACTGTGCCAATTTACCCACCTACCAGCAGAATATGAGAGTTCCAGTTGCCCTACAACCTTTTCAACTCTTGATATTCTAAGTTTTTGTTGTATTATTTACTTTTTCTTTTTTTTTTTTTTTTTTTTGAGATGGAGTCTCACTCTGTCACCTAGGCTAGAGTGCAATGGCATGGTCTCAGCTCACTGCAACCTCTGCCTCCTGGGTTCAAGTGGTTCTCCCACCTCAGCCTCCCAAGTAGCCTCCCAAGTGGCATGTGCCACCACACCTGGCTAATTTTTGTATTTTTAGTAGAGATGTGGTTTCACTATATTGGCCAGGCTGGTCTCGAACTCCTGACCTCGTGATCCTCTCGCCTCAGCCTCCCAAAATGCTAGGATTACAGGCGTGATCCACCGTGCCGGGCCTGTATTATTTACTTTTTAACTGTTCTGGTGTAGAAGTACCTTCTTATAGTTTTCATTTGTATTTTGTATTTTCCTAATAAATAATGATGTTGAGCATTTTTTCATATGTTTATTAGCCATCTAGACATTCTCTTTATTAATAAAGCTTTGAGAAGAAAACATAGATTATCATCATTATCTTGGGACAGGCAAAGGTTTCTTTTTTTTTCTTTTAAGCAATGAGATCTTACTATGTTCCCTAGGCTAGAGTGCAGTGGCTATACACAGGTGTAATCATAGCGCACTACAGCCTTAAACCCCTAGGCTCTATCAATCCTCCTGTCTCAACCTCCAGAGTTGCTGGGACTACAGGCAGATGCCACTGCACCTGGAAAACACTTAAATAGAACACACACACACACACACACACACACACACACACCCCCCTATCCATAAAGAAAAAGAGTGATAATGTAGACTTCCATTAAAATGTAAACATTCTGAGCCAGGCACAGTGGCTCACACCTGTAATCCCAGCACTTTGGGAGGTTGACACAGGAGAATTGCCTGAGTCCAGGGGTTTGAGACCAGCCTGGGCAGCATGGCAAAACCCCGTCTCTACAAAAAAATTAAAAATTAGCCTGGTGTAGCGGAGTGCACCTGTAGTCCCAGCTAATTCGGAGGCTGAGGTGGAAGGATCACTTGAACCCAGGAGGTAAGGCTGCAGTGAGCCAAGATCATACCATTGCACTCCAGCCTGGGTGACAGAGTGAAACCCTGTCTCAAACAAACAAACAAACCAAAAATAAGTAAATATTCTGTTCATCAAAGGACACCATTAAAAGAATAAAAAAGGCTGGCTGCGCTGG
Source organism: Pongo pygmaeus (assembly GCF_028885625.2). Classification (NCBI taxonomy): domain Eukaryota; kingdom Metazoa; phylum Chordata; class Mammalia; order Primates; family Hominidae; genus Pongo; species Pongo pygmaeus. The sequence continues at coordinate 67,527,630 of NC_072373.2, read as the reverse complement.
CTCACACCTGTAATCCCAGCTTTGGAAAGCCAAGGTAGATGGATCACTTGAGCCTAGGAGTTCGAGACCAGACTGAGCAATATAGTGAGACCCCATCTCTACAAAAAATAAAATAAAAAATTAGCCAGGCCTGGTGGCATGTTCCTGTAGTCCCAGCTACTTGGGAGGCTGAGGCGGGAGGATTGCTTAAGCCCGGGAGGCGGAGGTTGCAGTGAACTGAGATCACGCCACCGCACTCCAGCCTGGGTGAGTGTGAGACACTGTCTCAATAAATAAATAAATAAATAAATAAATAAGCAAGCCACTAAGTGAGATAATGTATTTGGAATCATAACCAATATTCTTAAAGAACTCTTGGAAATCAGTAAGAAAAAAAAAGATAGCTCAGTGTGAAAGTGGGCAATAAAACTTGAATTAAACCTTCCTTTTTGTATTTATTTATTCTGAGATGGAGTCTCACTCTGTCGCCCAGGATGGAATGCAGTGGCCCAATCTTGGCTCACTGCAACCTCCACCTCCTGGGTTCAAGCGATTCTCCCGCCTGAGCCTCCCAAGTAACGGATTACAGGCATGCACCACCACATCCGGCTAATTTTTTGTGTTTTCAGTAGAGATGGGGTTTCACTATGTTGGCCAGGCTGGTCTTGAACTCCTGACCTCAAGTGATCCACCTGCCTTGGCCTCCCAAAGCACTGCAATTACAGGTATGAGCCACCGCTCCTGGCCTATTTTTATTATTTTAGAGACAGAAGTCTCACTATGTTGTCCAGGCTGGTCTCGAGATCCTGAGCTCAAGTCATCCTCCCGCCTCAGCCTCTCAAAGTGCTAAGATTACAGGCGTGAGCCACCACGACAGGCATTTATTTATTTATTTATTTATTTATGACAGATGCGAGCCAATGTGCCTGGTGAATTAAACCTTCTTTATCATAAAACATTACAAACACTGAAGTATTTTTGACTACACTTGTTTCTTTTGTCTATTTTTAATAAAGATAATTCATTCATGCAATTTCAATGTTTTATATCTTTGCACAACTTTCTATATAAATAAAATCACAAATCAGGATAAAAACAATTCTTTTGAGCCATAGTTTGTCCTCTTTGGAGTTTGGAAAATATACCCACAATGATTACTCCATCTAGTCTAGCTCCTCTTTCGCCTGAGCCTTTATCTGACAAATGAACTCCCTGTTCTCAGGATTTCCAAATGTTCCAATAAAAACGTGGAAAGGAATAATTCCCCCTCTGTCTTCAAGGATGAGGCAGATATTCTTGTTCAGATAAAGCCTCCCAGCCTCCAGGCACCTAGGCAAAGTAAAAAAACTCATCTTTCTTCATCTCTTCTGGGACTGTCTCAGAAAGCTGGATTTTTTCCCCTATGCAAATTCCTCCTCCCCCACACTACCACATTCTTTGAAAATCAAAAAGTCCAAGAGTAGAGTTAGGCATGCGTGGCACACACTTGTAATCCCAGCTACGTGGAGGCTGAGGAGGGAGGATAACTTAATTAAGAAAAAGCAAAAAAAAAAAAAAAAATTGAGTTGAGTTATAGTTTTACCAAGTCTTTGTGAATACAAAATACTTAAAGTGGCAAAGCCAGCATGGAAAACATGGGGGAGACATAAACCCAGGTAGCTACTGAATGCTTACCAGATGTCAGGCAGTGTACTAGTATACCAGATGTCAGGCAGTGTACTAGTATACCAGATGTCAGGCAGTAGACTAGATAAATATGTCACTACTCTCAAGGGGCTTATAGTTTAGTATGAATGATCAATAATAACAGCCAGAATAAAATCTTCATTTATGTAGTGTTTACACTGTGCAAGACATTGTGCAAAGCATTTGAACATATATTTTTAATATATAATATATAATCTGTACAGTATATAATATATGGCCTTAACACATTTTTTCGTATTTTTAATAACTTTAATCTTCACAGCACATTTAGGAAGAAGATATTGTTTTTAATCCCCTTTTTGATCAGTATATTGAGAGGTTAAGTAACTCAGCCAAGGTCAAGTAGTAAGAATTCAGACTAAGAGTTGAAACTAACACAATTAGAAGCAGGTAATAACAAGTGCATAGATTAGACAGCCAGAATGTATATAAAAGTGTGCTAGGAACACAAAAGAGGGACGACCTTTAGCCCAGCCTGGACAAGTCCAAAGCTTCCTGGAGGAGGTGATATTTGAGCCACACTGAATGGTGGGTGGATTAGGAAGTCAGGCAAGGGGGAGGGCATTCCAGGCAGGAATTTCAGCATCCTGGGAGAGGCAGAGGTGTGAGACAACAAACCAGTGTGGCTGTGGATACACGTGGGAGACAAAAGCAGAGGGGTGGGAGGGCAACACCACAAGGGGCTTCATAGGCCAGCAAAGAAGTGTGAAGATTTGGGCCTTATCCCGAAGGCAACAAGAGTCCCCAGGAAGATTTTAAGTAGGGAACTGCCAAAGTCAGATTTGGACGATGCTAGAGATGATCTGCACAGTGGGAGGTGGTGAGGAAGCAGGGTAGGAAGCCTGGGAGGCCAGGGGAAAGAACTATTAGGGAAGTAAAAACGTCTCTACTTACCTCACAACCATACGCCACCACCATCTGTGGCCAAGGCAGCCTCACCCTAGTTTCTGACCTCACAAACAGCAGAGGTCATCTCCCTTCCCCTCCCAATTCATGGCATCCAGCCTTCTTCACCCTGCACTAAGTACTTTTTCCTCTATGGGACTGTTAACTTTAGCCTTTTTTAAAACAGCTTTATTGAAATACGATTCACATGCCGTACAATTCACCATTTGAAGTATTCAATTCAATAGCTTTTAGTATATTCACAGAGTTGTGTATCCATCATCCATCACCACGATCACTTTTAGAAATTTTCATTATCTCCAAAATAAACTTCCTACCCTTTAGCCACCATCCTCCAACTCCCCCATTCCCCTCAGCCCTAGGCAGCCACTACTCTACTTTCTGCCTCTACAGATTTGTCTATTGCGGACATTTTATATAAATGTTAACTATACAATATGAGGTACTTAGTGACTGGCTTCTGTCACTTTGCATAATGTTTCCAAGGTTCATCCATGTTATTGCATGTATCAGTATTTTATTCCTTTTTCTTGTTGAATAATATTCCACTGTACGAATATACCACATTTTATATATCTTTTAATCAGTTGATAGACTAAGCCTTGGTTTTTAAACCAACCACTGTCAAAAAGGATGGGTTTGCCATGGTTGGCTTTTGTAATCCTCCTCCATCCTTATAGCTTCAGTGCCAGTTCCTCCAACTGAAGTAGTGACTCACACAAAAGGACAGACATGTGGATGCTAATGTTTCCTGCACTAGATTATAAACCCCACGAGGGAAGGACATTTGAGCATCGCGCAAGTGAGGCATGGTAGACAGCAAAGAGCCTAGGCTTTGGTTATATATCTATATCTATATCTATATCTATCTATATGTATATATAAACACATAAACATATATATACACACATACATATACACATATATATATGTGTATATGTATATATAGAGAGAGAGAGAAAGAGGGAGAAAGTCTCACTCTGTCACCCAGGCTGGAGTGCAATGGCACCATCATAGCTCACTGCAGCCTTGAACTCCTGAGTTCAAGGGAAACTTCCACCTCAGCCTCCTGAGTAGCTGGGACTACATGTGTGTGCCACTAAGCTCAGCTAATTTGTTTTTATTGTTTTGTAGAGATGAGGTCTCACTATGTTGCTCAGGCTGGTCTCAAAGTCCTGAGCTCAAGTGATCCTCCTTCCTTGGCCTCCCAAAGTGCTAGGATTATAAGCATAAGCCAAAGCTCTTGGCCAGAGCCTACAATTTGGAATCAAAGAACCCTGGATGTGGATTTCAGCTAAACAACTATCGGATATGCAGCCTCTTAGGTCCCTTGCTGTAAAGTGTGAATAATAATACAGGGTGATTGAGCACTAGTGGTTCTGTAGGTAAAGTGTACTTTGTAAGTTGTACCTATTATTATTATTACTTTTTTTTTTTTTTTTTGAGATGGAGTCTCACTCACTGTGTTGCCCAGGCTAGAGTGCAGTGGTGCGATCTCAGCTCACTGTAACCTCCACCTCCTGGGCTCAAGCAATTTTCCTGCCTCAGTCTCCCAAGTAGCCGGGATTACAGGCATGCACCACCATGCCTGGCTAATTTTTGTATTTTTAGTAGAGACGGGGTTTTACCATGTTGGCCAGGCTGGTCTCGAACTCCTGGCCTCAAGTGATCCGCCCGCCTCAGCCTCCCAAAGTGCTGGGATTACAGATATGAGCCAGAGCCCAGACAATTGTAGCTATTATTGCTCTTATTATTATACAGACCCCTTATGATTTGGCCTCTACCTACTACTTCGGGCTCACTTCCTGTCAAATCTCCCCTTGCCTTAAACTTTATACCCCATCAATATCAAACTGCTCATTTTGTTTGTTTGTTTGTTTGTTTTCTTTTTTTTTTTTGAGACGGAGTCTCGCTCTGTTGCCCAGGCTGGAGTGCAGTGGCACGATCTCCACTCACTGCAAACTCCGCCTCCTGGGTTCGCACCATTCTCCTGCCTCAGCCTCCCGAGTAGCTGGAACCACAGGCGCCCGCCACCACGCCCGGCTAATTTTTTGTGTTTTTAGTAGAGACAGGGTTTCCCCATGTTAGCCAGGATGGTCTCAATCTCCTGACCTTGTGATCTGCCCACCTCGGCCTCCCAAAGTGCTGGGATTACAGGTGTGAGCCACCGCGCCCGGCCATATTTTTTGGTTAAATGTTATTTGGTTTCACGCACCCATACCTTTTACGTGAAGTCTGAAATGCCTAAAACACCACACCTCCCCTGCTTGTCATGGGAATTCCATTCCCTTTGTTTTGTTTGTTTGTTTTTTATGAGATGGTATCTGGCTATGTTGCCCACCCTGGAGTATAATGGCCATTCACAGGCACCATCATTGCACATTACACGTTCTAACTCTTGGGCTCAAGCAATCCTCCTACCTCAGCCTCCCAAATAGCTGCGACTATAGGCATGCACCTCTGCACCTGGTCCCATCTGTGTTTCACAACCCACCCTAGGCATCAGCTCCTCAAGGAAGCCTTTCTTCCTATTCTATCTCCTAGTCAGTCCTTCTGCTGTGCTTTCTCTATGTCTTGCATCTAGTATGTGCTTATATTCATGTACTTATCCCTCTGACTACATCATACAGTGTGTTTCTCTGATTGTTTGCCTGTCTCCTGGATTATGAGTCTCTTTGGGGCAGAGGCTGAACCTACAGCACATGGCCCAGTGCCTAGAATACAGTAAAAGATCAATATATTTCCACTGAACAAATGATATAAGAGAGCAGAAGTCTAAATAGCCCCTAGGTTTTTGATAGTACCAGTCTCTAAGACTGGAACAAAGGACAAGTGGTTTAGGAATTAAATTCACCCAATGAAAGTCTAGCAGGCAGTTTAATACATGTGTCTGAAAATCAGATGAGAAATAAGGACCTCATATGCACTTTGGAGAGCTGATCCTACCGTTTTGAAATCCATGTCTACATGGAAACTGAAGTCATGATTTTGGTTATCAATGCCCCCAAAACTGTGAATAGAGTGAGTAAAGGAGAAACTAAGGACTTCCAGGAACACCCATTTTAAAGGGCAGCCAAAGGAGGTGAAGACTAAAAGATAATCAGCCAAAATACAGGACAAGAACCAAGGAAGAGAGGTGTCCCCAAAAGCCAAAGAAAAACAGAATTTCAAGAGATGCGAATGCTCCATAGTTACAAGCGGATTTGGAGGTCATCGGGAATTTAGTGGAAGCGATTTCAGCAAAATATCAGGGGATTGGGGTGGTTGGGATTGCAGATGGCTATGGAAAAGAGAAAAAAGGAGGAAGAGGAGGATTCACCTACCTGATCACTCAGAAAAAGCCTCTCTTCCCTGCTAACAGATTTTAAGGCTGTATTTGTAGCTTCCCAAAGGACAGTCAGCTCCTCTAGAAGTCCATGGCAAGAACAACTTCATGGTGGGCTTTTTGCTTCCAGGAGATCAAATAATTTTCCAGTGTGATTGATGCCTCTCCTCACTTCAACTCAGAAGAACAGTCTTCAGTTTATGTAAATTGAATCCCACAGATGGAGTGGCATCTTCAAAGCACGTAACAGATGGATGGTATCTGAACCCTAATTCCAGACCCTCTCAGAGGTCCCAGGGGGAAAAAAAAAACAACCGCAATGTGCATATATTTTGCCGTAAACTAGATGAAATCCAAAAAATGGTTAAGGGGGAAGAGCTAGGCCTAATTGATCTTAAAAGCCTCAGTGGTCTCTGGGATAGACAGGTGCCGAAGTGAGAACATAGCAATCATTTACCACAGGTGCTGGTTTCTACAATCTTAATATGTCATACATGTAAGCCTTTTCTCTACAGTTAGGCTATGAGAGCCTTGGAGAGAATGGGCATCCCCAAAGTACTAGACATGCAGTAGGAACTTATTAGACAATAGAATGTTTAGACAAAGGAATGACCTTAGAGACCATCTGGCTCAGCTGTGCCAAATCATCCTTCATAAGTGTTTTCTTGTTGACTTGTCAGGCTTTGCCACTCAATTATAAATTCTTCTACGGGAGATCCCTAACTTATCTATCTTTCCTTTGGCAGTGCCCAGCAAGCAACGGGTTTGGCCGTAAAAGGTGCTCACTAAATTTTTTTAAAAATTATTTCATCTGTATACTACCACTAGATGTTTGATGAATGGAGAAATGCACTCATAAAATCTCCAAAGCATGAAATGAAGCAATGAGGAAGCCTTCCTTACAGATGTTGGATTTAATGTCACTTCCTGAAAGAGGTCTTTACTCAGTGGGTACGCACTTTAATTGTTTCACAGAACTTCTCAGTTTACCTGTGCTTCATTTGTTTTGTATTATTTATTTATTTATTTTTTGTAGAGACTGGGTCTTGCTGTGTTGCCCAAGCTGGTCTTGAACTCCTGGGCTCAAGTAATCCTCCCACCTCAGCCTCCCAAGTAGCTGTGACTACAGGCACCCACCACCATGCCCGGCTCTTGTTTATTTTTCAGTTGTCTGCCTTTCTACTAGAATGTAAATTTCCAGAAGTTGGGGATCTTGCATATCTTGTTTAACACTGTAGTCAATTTACAGCCCTAGCAAGCCTAGGGCATAGTAGGAACAATATTTGTGGAACGAATGAATGGCTGAATGAGTAAGTGGAGCTGAAAGTAGGTTAGAATGGAAGACTCAGATCCAGTGAAGGGAGGAAAGCCACGGGCCAGCTCCTCCTGCCTAGGGCTCTTTTGTCCCCAGAACTAGTCAGCTCCAAGCCTTATCTCCTTCTCCCCCAACCCACGCTCCCATCCGACAGCAATGGGGGCAGGGCCTCTGGCTTCAGAACTTATTAAAGTCTCCATAGGTAAGTAAATTCTGTTGGGTTGAATTGTGCCCCAGGCTACCAAGATTAATTAGGTGAGCCCAGCTAATGAGTTAACTGAGTTTTTACTTTTCCCTAATTTGAAGTTTTAATCCCCTTCTGTCTCCAGAAGCCCTTAAAAGGAGAGCTAGGAAAAAAAAATCATTAGGGTGTTTCAAGTCCCCACAGTGATTTCCCTTACACCACCACACTTTGACTACAAGTTCTGCAATTCCTCCGCCACACAAGCAGAAAGGTTTTTAGGTTTGTTTTTAGGTGGACTGGTGAATGAGAAGACTTCCCCTCCAGCTTCCTAGTCCACGTGATGCCAGAGAGTCACAGCAGGACTGGGTGAGACCAGGTTCTAGCGACCTTTTGCCTTGTTTACTTAATTTACTGCTTGTGTCAAGACGGTTCTGGGAAAGTTGCTTATGTCACCTCCTAAGAGTAAGGGAAAATATCTGGCTGCTGAAGCTGCTTATCCCTACTGTGGCAGCTCCGGGTTACCCACTTGTTCCCAAATCCCAGCTTGCCTTCCTTGGCTAGCTGCTAGGGGCTAGATGGCTCAAGGGATTTCTTTTGTTGATATTGCTGTTGGTGAGATTGCATTTTGCTTTGTCTTTCTCCTAACTCAAAACAGATGGAACAGGGAAATAAAGAATGGTTGATAATCCTAGTCACTTATCTTTGGTAAATTTCAAAGGGTAAGTGGAGGCAAATAAACAATCATTCAGTAAACAAGTATAGTTTTTTTTTTGTTTTTTTTTTTTTTTTTGAGACAGAGTTTGGCTCTGTCACCCAGACTGGAGTGTAGTGGTGCCATCTCGGTTCACCGCAACCTCCATCTCCCAGGTTCAAACCATCCTCCCAAGTAGGTGGGACTATAGGCACATGCCACCATGCCTGGCTAATTTTTTTTTTTTTTTTTTTTTTTTTTTTGTATTTTTGGTAGAGACAGGGTTTTGCCATGTTGCCTAGGCTGGTCTCGAACTCCTGGGCTGAAGCAATCCTCCTGCCTCAGCCTCCCAAAGTGCTGGGATTACAGGTATCAGCCACCATGCCCGAATACAAGTACAGTATTTAATGCACATTGAGGAGGGCTTAAAATGATCCATATTAGGCTGGGCATAGTAGCTCATGCCTATAATCCCAGAACTTTGGGAGGCCCAGGCAGGTGGATTGCTTGAACTCAGGAGTTCAAGACCAGCCTGGGTAACATGGTGAAACCCTGTCTCTAGAAAAAATTTTAAAATTAGCCGGGTGTGGTGGTATGCACCTGTGGTCCCAGCTACTCAGGAGGCTGAGGTGGCAGGATCTCTTGAGCCTGGGAGGTTGAGGCTGCAGTAAGCTGTGATTGGGACACTGCACTGCACTCCAGCCTAGGCAACAGAGTGATTCCCTGTTTAAAAAAAAAAAAAAAAGAAAGAAGAAGAGGAAGAGGAAGAGGAGGAAGAGGAAGAGGAGGAAGAGGAAGAGGAAGAAGAAGAAGAAGAGGAAGAGGAAGAAGAAGAGGGAGAAGGAGAAGAAGAAAGAAAGAAAGAAGGAGGAGGAGGAGAAGGAGAGGAAGAAGAAGAGGAAGAAGAAGAGGAAGAAGAAGAGGAAGAAGAAGAAGAAGAAGAGGAAGAAGAAGAAGAGGAAGAGGAAGAGGAAGAGGAAGAAGAAAGAAGAAGAAGAAAGAAGAAGAAGAAAGAAGAAGAAGAAAGAAGAAAGAAGAAAGAAGAAAGAAGAAGAAGACGAAGAAGAAGAAGAAGAAGAAGAAGAAGAAGCAAAAAACCAAAATGCTTGGCCAGGAATAGAGTGGAGGCCATGTGCTTGGAGCACCATGGCTGTGGGAGAGAGGAATGAAAAGACTTAGAAGAGGTGAGCAGGAGCCAGAACAAAGGGGACTCTGTAGGCCATGGTAGGTGGCTTGATGGAATTCCAGGAACAAAGGAGAGTGGCCCAAGGGATGCCAGCAGGAAAGCCTTGTGATCTAATTTGCAATTGCAAAAGATTTCCATGTCTTCTACATGGAGAACGAATTAGAATGCAGCAAGAGAAGATACACAGAAACTAGTCAGAGGAGGTATTGGGGCTGACCAGCTGAGAGATGGCAGAGGCTTGGCTAGGGTGATGATAGTGAAGGTAGGGAGATGTGAAAGACATCAAGGACATGATTTGAAGGTGGGACTGACAGGGCCTGCTAATAGATTATGAAGAGTAAGAAGGAGAGAGAAATCAAGGATGCTGTCTTTGATTCTGTCCTGAACACATGGATTTCTACTCCTTTCTCCATCCCTAACCCCTTCCTCTGTCATCCACATCCCAAGAGTTTCCAGTCTCCCTGAGTCTTTGGTCAGAAAACCAATTTTCCTGGGCATTGGACAAAAATTTGTCTCCAGGATTTCAAACCAGCAGATATATCTCTTCTCCTTCTGCCTGAGACTGTGGACTCCTGAAATCTGTAAGTATTTTGCAAGTTCCCTTACCAGGACCACATTCTTGAGAAGAGTGTTCCTATGACTTGGGCCAAAGAAGTGCTGAGAAGGTAGTCCTCTTCAAATCACTCACAGCACTAAACAGGTGAATCAGCCTCGACTGGCATGTGAATTTGTCCCACTGATTGAAAGAGTAGAAATTTATGCTAGCCGTGGGTGCCAACCAACAGTAGATTCAACATAAGAATTCAGAAAGGCAAACCTATGTGCATGTCATTATAAAAACAACTGTGACAACAAAAGACACCAGTCCAATTTAAGACATAAGCTCCTAAGGAACAAATTTCCTAACAGGACTTCCTTGTTTGCTTTATGCAAATGTTGAGCCTTATTGCACACTTGACACAAAGACTAGACTTTATGTGAAAATTCACACAAACATTTCAACTCCGTGGTGGCTTGAAAACTAAAGGAGAGGTCTGTTGTGTATGTATGGGGCGAGGGTGTGGCAGTGAACTGGGGCAACAGGCAGACCGTACAAAAAGGAGGGTGGATTTAATGGTGGCAAATGCCTGATCCTAACCCTTTCTCCCTGCCCCCAGGGTGAAGGATAATATGAGCCTTGCCATTCAGCAACTACACTAGAATAGAATTAATCTGGGCAGCACTTTTGCTGCCCAGAAATCCATTCTCCGAACAGATGGCATTTCCCAGAAGAACTAAAGCCTAACAACAAGCCTGAGCTTAAATCCTGGAATTGGCTGGCTCACAATAACTATGAAGGAAGAAAAGTCCCCTGTTTGGTTTGGCTTTCAGTCTCTCCTAGGCCAGGAATCAATGCTTCATGAACTGAGGAGATGGAAGGATAGAGCCTCTAATGTATACCAGATCAGGTCATAAAACCTTCTCAGCAATGGGCATACATCCTAGGCCTGGCTCTCTATAAATATCCGATGGCCTTGGGAAGGAAGCTGGACTGTCTCTCCAGTTCAGGCCCACTTCCTTTACTGACACTTTCCAATGCCTTCACTGGAGGGCTGCCATGTAGCCTAAATGCTGGAATACCATGACCTGAAGCCTACCTCCAAAGAGACTCTCAGAGGAAGGGAATGTCATCTTCTCATCAAATCCAATATATTAGGAAATGGGAGGGAGAACCTAAGTGAAGACGGATGTAGGAAGAAAGGTTATGAAAAAGAGAAGTCAACCGCTGAGTTCAAACCAATTCAAACCCTCTTTGGACAACCAAAGGGACTTCAGACACTCACCTGGGAATCTGATGGTATCTCATTGCTAACCTTACATGACTCACTTTCCAAGTGATGTCCATGGCCTTCACCAACATCTTTTTTTTTAAGTGTCATTTACTTGTGTTTTTGGACCAAAGTGTTATAACTACATCTTCATATTTAATTGAAAAGGTTTATTTTTTTCTAAATCAGAACTGGCCTTTCAGTCAATGGTGTGACACTTTCCCTAAAACTAGTAAGGACAAGAAAAAAAAAATTTTTTAAGAGACAGTGTTGACAGAGAGACTCTGTCTCAAAAGAAAACAACAACAATAACAACAAACCAAAAAGACAGGATCTCACTCTGTCACCCAGGCTAGAGTGCAGTGGTGTGATCACAACTCACTGTAGCCTCGAACTCCCAGACTCAAGCGATCCTCCCTCCTCAGCCTCTTAAGTAGCTGGGACTACAGGTACACATTCCCATGCCCAGCAAATATTTTATTTTTGGTGGGGAGAGATGGGGCCTCACTATGCTGCCCAGGCTGGTCTTGTACTCCTGGGCTCAAGCAATCCTCCCACTGTGGCCTCCCAAAGTGCTGGGATTACCAGCGTGAGCAGCCACAGCACCGGACAGAAAATTCGTTTTTTAAATTTAATTTTTTTTAGAGACTGGTTCCCATTCTGTCACCCTAGCTGGAGTATAGTGGCACTGTCATATAGTTCACTGCACCCTGGACTACCTAGGCTCAAGAGATCCTCCCACCTCAGCCTCGAAAATGCTGAGGGGCATGAGTCTCCACTCCCAGCTAAAACAGAAAATTCTAATAGGCTGGAGCTCCACAGCATTCTGATAATACCGTATGCACATAACAGGTGTAATCTGAGTCAGGCTGTCGGATCTAATCTCGTGCCTGGAGAGCAGAGATCTAGAAATCACGTCTTAGATTTGAATTTCACCTTTGCCATTGAGTTGTAGGACTTTCTTTTCTTTGTTTTACTTATTTTTTGTTTTCTTTGAGTTGTAAGACTTTTGACAGGTCACCCCTTCTTTTTACTGCCCACTCACATAGATGAATTTAGAACAACCAGTTCAAAAATAGGTACGATGGCCAGGTACAGTGGCTCACACCTGTAATCCCAGCACTTTGGGAGGCTGAGGCAAATGGATCACTTGAGGTCACGAGTTCAAGAACAGCCTGCCAACACGGCGAAACACCATCTCTACTAAATATACAAAAATTAGCCAGGCGTGGTGGTGTGCGCCTGTAGTCTCACCTACTCGGGGCTGAGGCACGAGAAACTCTAGAACCCGGGTGGCAGGGGCTGCAGTGAGCCGAGATTGCACCACTGCACTCCAACCTGGTGACAGACAGAGACTCCATCTCAAAAAAAAGGTATGGCAGGGGAGGCAACAACAACAAAAAAATAGATACAATTCTAGTTACCTAACACTGCATCATTCTGTGAGTGTCTTAAGGATTGCAGATGGGGGTTTGTGTAAATCACTTGCATTTGAATAAAACAGATATGCACATATGAAAAATTCACTTAGCAATAAGCAAAGATTTAATCTCTGATACAATTTTCAACAATATCCTGCCAGTTCACAAATCTTAAAAATTCACTGGTACATCTTGGTGGTCTTTCTGAGTCTTTCAGATCATTCAGTCTTGCACAAGCAGCAGCTGCAATCTACAGGGAGGGAGATTCTGCAATGGGAAACCACATTGCTCATGCTGGGCAAACAGACCTGTCATTTCTAGAGACCTGGAATGATCCTGCCTGCCTGCCTGCCTGCCTGCCTCTCTGCCTGCAAGGCAGAGAGGAAAGCAGCATTCTTCTATTCAATAGCCTGGTGGATAAAACAACCCCATTGCCAGATGTGGCGGCTCACGCCTGTAATCCCAGCACTTTGGGAGGCAGAGGTGGGCAGATCACCTGAGGTCAGGAGTTTGAGACCAGCCTGGCCAACGTGGTGAAACCCCCGTCTCTACTAAAAATATAAAAATTAGCTGGGCATCGTGGTGGGTGCCTGTAATCCCAGCTACTCGGGAGGCTGAGGCAGGAGAATTGCTTGAACCCAGGAGGCGGAGGTTGCAGTGAGCCGACACGGTACCACTGCACTCCAGCCTGGGCAACAGAATGAGACTCTATCTCAAAACAAACAAACAAACAAAACCATTGAAGTGGAGGTTTGGAGGACTTAGAGACTTAACTATCCTTTAAATTATAACTGAGAAGTTAAATTGGGTATGTTTTTAAAGAAATTTGACTTTCTCAGAAGGAAAGTGAAAAATATAAAATCCAGAGAGAAATACAAAGTATAGTCAGATCAGTAATTCTTAGCTTATTTTTTTTTTTTGCAGTCTGTCCTAAGGTGACATTTTGTGTGTTCTTATTTGTTTGTTTATCATTTAGTTCTCTCACTAGAATGTAAGTGCTATGAGGGTAGGAACATGTGTATTTTATTTCCATATTTCCATTACATTATCTGGCCCTAGTAGAGTGCCTTCCATAAAATAAGCATTCAAAAAAAATTGTTGAATGAATGAATAATGAATGAATGATTCAGACTTTTTCAAGTCCTAGACCCCTTTTTAAAAAATCAGTGGAAGTGGATGGCACGGTGGCTCATGCCTGTTATCCCAGCACTTTGGGAGGCCAAGGCAGGTGGATCACCTGAGGTCAGCAGTTTAAGGCCAGCCTGACCAACATGGTGAAACCCCGTCTCTATTAAAAATACAAAAATTAGCTGAGCATGGTGGCGGGCGCCTGTAATTCCAGCTACTTGAGAGGCTGAGGCAGGAGAATCGCTTGAACTCGGGAAGTGGAGGTTGCAGTGAGCTGTGATTGTGCCACTGTACTCCAACCTGGCTGACAGAGGGAGACTCCATCTCAAAAAAAAAAAAAAAAAAAATCAGTGGAAGTTATGATTCTTACCTTATCCCCCAAATACATATATTCAAAAATATAAAATATATGTTATTATATTACATAATTTATACATATATAATTACAATACATATTATTACATTTTTATATCTATCTATCTATCTATCTCTAATTGAATTTTCTCATGCAAAGGTCCCAGTTTGCAAAAGACATTCCTGCTTCACCAATGGTATCTGGTATCCCTAAAAAGCACATAAACAAAAGCTCTGCTGTCATTCTCCTTGGCAGAAATCCTTTTTTTTTTTTTTTTTTTTGGTAGAGACTGGGTTTCCCTCTGTTGCCCAGGTTTGTCTCGAACTCCTGGCTTCAAGCAATCCCCCAGCCTTGACTTACCAAAATAGGATTACAGGCATGAGCCACCACGCTCAGCCCAGAGGAGCAATTCTGAAGAGGCTTAAGACTGGGACTCTTGGGCCTTCTGACTCCCAGGATAAAACATCTGACATTGGCTCTTAGAGACATATGAAAGGGCCTGGGTCATTCCAGACATGTGACCAGTAAAAGGAGCCCTTCAGTGAAAGGGAAGAGAAAAAAACTCTAAATTTGGGACTCAGAAAACTTGAGTTCTAACTCAGCTCTTGTGCCGTACTGGCTGTAGAATCATAGCTAGGTAATGGACTTCTCTGAGCCTCAGTTTCCTCATGTGAATGAAGAGGTCTGGCCTAGGCCCAGCATTCCATAATACAGTATCATAACTTGTAAATCAGGCAAATGAAGGAGCGACAGAGCTTCAGATGAAACAGGATGTTGCTATGTAGTTAAAATGTCCATTTTGTAGCAGTGTTCCCTTGCTATGAGAAGAGAGCATGACTTATGCTGAAGCACAAGAAACTTGAAGTAAGATAACAGAAAGGTCTCTCAATAATATAAGGACTGTGAGACAGAGTCAGACATGTGGGTGATTGCAGAATATCCCTCAGAAGGTGTAGTGGGATGATGGCCAACATTCATCTCTCAGATGATCTGTTCTAGTATTTGCTGGAAAAAGATCCTCAAGTCCAGTTGCCCCCAAAATCCACCCACTCTTTGGGTCAGGCATGGTGGCTCATGCCTGTAATCCCGGCACTTTGGGAGGCCAAAGTGGGAGGATCACCTGAGGCCAGGAGTTTGAGACCAGCCTGGGCAACATAGTGTGATTCCATCTGTATAAAATATTAAAGCTTTTTAAAAAAATTTTAAATCTGCCCACTCTCTGACCCTAGGAATATCCCTAGGCTTACGTTTTCCATAAAATAAGATTTTATTTTATTTTTATTATTTGAGATGGCATCTCACTCTGTTGCCCAGGCTGGAGTGCAGTGGTACAATCTTGGCTCACTACAACCTCTGCCTCTCGGGTTCAAGTGATTCTCCTGCCTCAGCGTCCTCAGTAGCTGGGATTACAGGTGTGCATCACCATGACTGGCTAATTCTTCTGTTTTTGGTAGAAATGGGGTTTCACCATGTTGGCCAGGCTGGTCTCGAACTCCTGACCTCAAGTGATCCGCCCGCATCAGCCTCCCAAAGTGCTGGGATTACAGGCGTGAGCCATTGCGACTGGCCACCACAAATAAGATTTTAAGTGCAAAATTTCTAAATTTATTCTAATGCTTTGGGAAAAAGTATTGATTGCCATGGGGTATTTTCTTCTAGGCAGTTCTTTCACACAAAGAAATCTAGATGAAAGCGACACTGATTGGGCACCTCCCCGGCAGTTCTTTCCGTGGGCCATCTTGTTTAATCCTAGAGCAACCCTGAAGGGCATTTATTTCCTACCAATTTTACAGATAAGAAAACTGAGACTCAGACAAGTAAAGTCACTTTCTGTGGAGAAGCTAGGAAATGGGGCCAGAATTTAACTCCAGGTCTTTCTGGAGTGGAAACTCTTTCCACACACCTGGTTGCCACCAGGGAGGAGCTAAGTGGTGTTTAGGCAGCCAAGGGGTTTCTGGACCTCAAGTGCACCATGCACAGTTCACTCACTCTGCTCCCCGCAGGCCAGTGTGCACTGCAGATGCTGGGTCTGGAGCCTTCTCCCCTCCTTTCCTGAGTTACTATCTCTGAGAGTTTGCCTTACAATGAACTTTTAGACCCCAGCACATAATTAGAATTAAAACAGAGGTCAAGGTGGGGCACAGTGGCTCATGACTGTAATCCCAGCACTTTGGGAGGCTGAGGTGGGCAGATCACCTGAGGTCAGGAGTTTGAGACCAGCCTGGCCAACATAGTAAAACCCCATCTCTACTAAAAATACAAAAATTAGCCAGGCATGGTGGCACACGCCTATAGTCCCAGCTACTCGGGACGCTGAGGCAGGATCGCTTGAACCCAGGAGGTGGAGGTTGCAGTGAGCCAAGATCACGCTACTGTACTTCCAGCCTGGGCGACAAAGCAAGACTCAGTTTAAAAAACAAAACAAAACAAAAAAAAAGAAATTAATAATAAATAAAATAAAACAGAGGTCAAGAGATAAATGACTTTCTGGAGACAGGTAAGAATTACAGATAATGGGAGAACTCCAAGGCTTTCTATCCAGGGAAAAGACTGGGAAAAGTCCCAGGGAGAAGGGAAAGGGGAAAAGCTGAGGAATAGGGAAGCAGTCTATGCTGGGATTCAAAGATACTCATTGGTTCAGTTTTTTTGTGTTTTTTTGTTGTTGTTGTTCTTTTGGTTTTTTTTTGAGATGGAGTTTCGCTCTTGTCACCCAGGCTGGAGTACAGTAGCACGATCTCGGCTCACTGCAACCTCCGCCTCTGAGGTTCAAGTGATTCTCCTGCCTCAGCCTCCCAAGTAGCTGGGATTACAATTGCCCACCATCATGCCTGGCTTATTTTTGTATTTTGAGTAGAGACAGGGTTTCACCATGTTGGCCAGGCTGATCTCGAACTCTTGACCTTGGGTGATCCGCCCACCTCAGCCTTCCAAAGCGCTGGGATTACAGGCATGAACCTCTGCGGCCGGTCACTACTCTTTGGTTCTTAGAGTGGCAAGGGTTCTCCACCACCCCCAGCCCCATCACTATGGCCTTTCTTTGCCTGACTTACATCTCCTCATCCTTCAAGAGGCATTCATCTCAAAAGGCATCTTTTCCAGACATCCTCCTGTTAGGACTGGGGCCCTTCTCTAGGATCCTATAGGAGCCAGTGCACATCTTAACATTTACCAGATTATAAAAAAATCATGTTAATGAATCTCTCTGCCTCAGTGGACCATCCTGAGGATAACTCTCTTTTATCCATGTCTGCACCCCTGGCACCTGGTACAGTACCTGACAACTAAGAGGGGTTCAAGCAATGTTTATCGAATACTCAAGATACAGAAGCTCTAAGAGAAATGGGGACCTCAGGACAATGGGAGAATGGAGACCTGGAAATGAGATTTGTGGAGAGTGGGTACTACTCTGTCAGGACCTGTTCCAATGCCTGGTGGATGTTGCACAGTCCAGCTGGATGGTGCAAAGCTTCTAACACTGCTAGGAGTGGTTCCACTTCAAACAATTCTACTTTAGAAAGTTTCTTCTGGAGTCGGGCCAAAATGTAAGCCCCACTAACTTTTACATGTAGACTCTCACCTAGGATCCCTTTTGTATAGATTTTACAGGTCCTGTATAGAAATGTCCTAGCTGGAGAGCTGTGCCCTATTTCTAGGCATCTGGTGATGCTAAAGAGGCAGAATGAGGTCAAGTTTGTGTTAGAGGCTTTCTGAGCTGTCATTACAGAGCTGCTTATAGTCCCAGCCTGCATCCTGGTCTGTGTGACCTCCAGAACACCAGGTCACCCTGAGCCATAGCTTCTTCCTCTGTGAATAGTGATGCTGACATTTTCTTCCTGACTGTGTTGTGTGAGGATGAAAAGTGAGGATGTGAGTAAAGCCTCGCCTGGCCTTGGTCAAATCTCAGTGAAAGGTATCCATTAAATTATTATTGAAATATTATTATGGATATGGTTTGAATCTGTGTTCCCACCCAAATCTCATGTTCAATTGTAATCCCCAGTGTTGGAGACAGGGCCTGCTGGGAGGTGATTGGGACATGGGGGCAGTTTTTCATGAATGGTTTGGCACCATCCCCTTGGAGCTGTTCTGGTGATAGTGAGTGAGTTATCCTGAAATCTGTTTGTTTACAGGTGTGTGGCATCCCTGGCCTACCCTCTCTTCCTCCTGCTCTAGCCATGTAAGACATGCCTACTTTCCCTTTGCCTTCCGCCATGATTATAAGTTCCCTGAGGCCTCCCCAGAAGCAGCCTCTACACTTTCTGTACAGCCAGCAGAACCCTAAGCCAACTAAACCTCTTTTCTTTATAAATTACCCAGTCTCATGTTTTTGTTTGTTTGTTTGTTTGTTTGAGACAGAGTATTGCTCTGTCACCCACGCTATAGTGCAATGGCATGATCTTGGCTCACTGCAACCTCCATCTCCTGGGTTCAAGCAATTCTTCTGCCTCAGCCTCCCGAGTAGTTGGGATTACAGGCGCCTGCCACCATGCCGGGCTAATTTTTGTATTTTTAGTAGAGATGGGGTTTTGCCATGTTCGTCAGGCTGGTCTCGAACTCCTGACCTCAGGTGATCCACCCACCCCAGCCTCCCAAAGTGCTGGGATTACACGTGTGAGCCACCGCATCCGGCCCAGTCTCAAGTATTTCTTTATAGCTATTCGAGAACTAATACAATTATTATTCCAATAATGAGACTCAGCAACTCATTTAGTAAATTCAACAGCTACTTTAGATAAAAATCTTCATGAGCAGAAATCTTCCTTTGCTTAAGCCCCTACTTAACTTACATTAACATATTTTTGCAAGATGGTGCCCAGGATTAAGAACATAGTTCAGGCCAGGTACAGTGGCTTACACCTGTAATACCAGCACTTCGGCAGGCCGAGGCAGGTGGATCACCTGAGGTCAGGAGTTCAAGACCAGCCTGGTCAACATGGTGAAACTCCATCTCTACTAAAAATACAAAAATTAGCCAGGCGTAGTGGTGCATGCCCATAATCCTAGCTACTCGGAAGACTGAGGCATGAGAACCACTTGAACCTGGCAGGCAGAGGTTTCAGTGAGCCAAGATTGCACCACTGCACTTCAGCCTGGGCAACAGAACGAGACTCCATCTCAATAAAAAAAAAAAAAAAAAAAAGAACACAGTTCAACAATTATTTAGCCCACTCTCAGAGACAAATCCTATATGCTAGACTCTAGTAATACAGATATAAAAGTAGCTCATAGTCCAGCAGTGGGAACAGTCACAGAAACAAATATTAAAATTGTTGATTAGTGCTCACTTCAGCAGCACATATACTAAAATTGGAACTATACAGAGATTAGCATGGCCCCTTCACCAGGATGGCACACCAAATCGTGAAAAGTTCTTTCTTTTTCCTTTTTTTTTTAAAGAGAGAGCCTCGCTCTGTTGTTCAGGCTGCAGTGCAGTGTCACAATCATAGTTCACTGTAAACTCAGCATTCCATATTTTTTTAAAGATTTTTTTTAAATTGTTGATCATCAAGGAAAGATGGATCATTCATAAATAGTGCTGGGACAATGGAGGACTCAACAACATATTGCACACAAGCAGAAATACTAGGCAGATTAAAGTCTTAAATATAGCCAGGCGCAGTGGCTCACGCCTGTAATTCCACCACTTTGGGTGGCCGAGGCGGGTGGATCACCTGAGGTCAGGAATTCAAAACCAGCCTGGCCAACATGGTAAAACCCCACCTTTACTAAAAATACAAAAAAATTAGCTGGGTGTGGCGGCAGGAGCCTGTAATCACAGCTACTCATGAGGTTGAGGCAGGAGAATCACTTGAACCTGGGAGGCAGAGGTTGCAATGAGCCAAGATCATGCCACTGCACTCCAGCCTGGGTGACAGAGTAAGACTCCATCTCAAAAAAAAAAAAAAACGAAAAAGACTTAAAAACAAAAAATAAAACAAAAAAAACATAATGAAATAAGAGAACACGTCTATATTCACAGAGTAGGGAAGAATTTTTTTTTTTTTTTGAGATAGGGTCTCACTCTATCACTCAAGCTGGAGTGCAGTGGCGTGATCTTGGCTTACTACCGCTTCTGCCTCCCAGATGCAATCGATTATCATGCCTCAGCCTCCCGAGTAGCTGGGATTACAGGCGTGCGCCACCACGCCCAGCTAATTTTTTTGTGTTTTTAGTAGAGACAGTGTTTCACTATGTTGGCCAGGCTGGTCTTTAACTCCTTGGCCTCAAGTGATCTGCCCACCTCCGCCTCCCAAAGTGCTGGGATTACAGGGCATGAGCCACCATGCCCAGCCAAGTTTCTTAAATAAGACACAAAAATACTAACTATAAAGGAAAACATTTGCTTGAGGCCAGGAGTTCAAGACCAACCTAGGCAATGTAGGAAGACCCCGTATCGACAAAACACAAAAAATTAGCTGGGCATGGTGATGTGCACCTATGGTCCCAGCTACTCAGGAGGCTGAGGTGGGAGGATTGTTTGGACCTGAGAGGTGGAGGCTGGAGTGAGCTGATATCGTGCCCCTGGATTCCAGGCTAGGCAACAAAGCCAGAACCCATCTCAAAATAAATACATAGATAATAAAGGAAAACACTGATTAATTTGACTATCCTTAATTGAAGAAAATGTGTTTATCAAAAGATCCCGTAAAGAAAGTGAAATGGCAGTAACACTTTTTTATGAAAGTTTTTAAAAGCATATCATACTACAAAGATAAAATAAGAATTAGCATATAACTTTTATGGAAATAAATCCGACAGGAATGCCAAGGTTAAGAGGTATAGCAAGCCTAAGTAAAGCTAAAAAGTAAATAAAGTTCTGTCTCAGCCTCCAAAAAAAAAAAAAAAAAAAGAAAGTGAAATGGTGGAGCAGGAGGCGCCATCGTGGGAGTCAACATCCACCACAGCAAGAACAAAAAGGCCGGGCGCAGGGAGCCCAACAGCTGGACATCTACCTACGGCTGTTGGTCAAGCTGTCCATCTTCAGCCAGGTTACACTGAAGAGGCTTTTTGTGAATCGCACCAACCGGCCACCTCTGATCCTGATCGGAAAATGAAGCTTCCAGGCCCGGAAAACAAAACGGCTGTGGTTTCAGGCCCACAGCTGCGGTTGTGCGGGTTCAGGAGGTGCCCAGAGCAAAGCCTCGCACTGCGTGTGAGCGGCCAGGGCCCAGCCGCAACTCCACGGCTGGCCCTGGACTCCCGCAAGGGCCGTGGCACCATCCTGCTTTTTGGCCCTCAAAAGGGCCCATAGGGACACTGGCATTTACCCCGGGAACCCCACACAGCCACACCAAACCCTACCTGGGTTCCAAGGGCAGAAATTTTCACTGTGCCAGGGCCCCATGGGCCAGCCACACTATAAAAACGAACCCTGATCCTACTCTCTTATTAAAAACATTTTGGATGCTGTATTAGTCCGTTTTCCCCCCGCTAATAAAGACATACCCGGGACTGGGCAATTTACAAAAGAAAGAGATTTATTGGACTTACAGTTCCACGTGGCTGGGGAGGCCTCACCATCATGGCGGAAGGTGGAAGGCGTATCTCACATGGCGGTAGACGAGAAAAGAGCTTGTGCAGGGAAACTCCCCTTTTTAAAACCATCAGATCTCGTGAGATTTATTCACTATCACAAGAACAGCAAGGGAAAGACTCCCCCCCGCCACCCCATGATTCAATTATCTCCCGCCAGGTCCCTCCGACAACACGTGGGAATTCAAGATGAGAGTTGGGTGAGGAGACAGCCAAACCATATCAGATGCTGAAAGAAAGAAAAAAAAGAAAAGAAAGTGAAAAGGCTAGACACAAACTGGGAGAAGATACTTGCCACACACATAACCCATGAAGTAGTAGAATTTGGAATACACAAAGGGCTCAGAACAAAAAAAAAAAAAAAGAAAGACACTGAGGGATGGGACTGAAGGGTTTACAGAAGGCCCTAGATGAAGAGGTTCCCAGTAGAGAGTCATCAGCCATGGAACAGAGCAACACTGTGGCCTACAAAGGGACCAAATTTAGCAACTTGGTCTCATTCATTGTGAATACAGATATCAGATAAGATACAGGATTGACCAGGAAATTTGAATATCAAACAAAGAATAATTTTTTTTTTTAGTTTTAAGTATGTCCCATGTAATATTTTGGACATAGTTACGCTAAAAATATTTGAGACACACAAACTAAAAAATTATTTGTTGTCTATCTGAAATTTGACTGTACTGGGTACCCTGTATTTTTATTTGCTAAGCCCAGCAACCCTAATTATGAACTTCTTGTTACTTTCAAAGAAAATGTCTTTTGGCTTGTAAGTCAAAACCAATTATACAGCACATAAAAAGAACCATTTTATAATAGTAAGACTTTCTTGCAAATGGCAGAGCAGAATAATACCAGAAAAGTTGGAGGTACAGGAGCTTGGAATGGTGGTGTGCACCTATAGTTCCAGCTACTGGGGAGGCTGAGGCAGGAGGACCACTTGAACCCAGGAGTTCAAGACAAGCCAGGGCAATAGAGACAGACCCCCATCTCAAAAAAAAAAAAAAAAAGGTTGAGGTGTGAAACCAGTCAAACTTTAGTTTGAACCCCAGCTCTGCCACTTGCTAAGTCTAGAGTAACTTACTCACCTTTTTATGTGTTGCTCTCTTTATAAATAAAGTGCCTACCTTCATGGGGCTATTGTAGTAAATGAGGAAAGATGTGTTGTAAGTGCTTGGCATGGTGCCAGGCACAACCTGATGTGCTCTTGATAGTACTAATCACTCTTATCCATGCACTGGGGTTTCTTAAAACTAAATGCTAGAAGAGATAGATAGCATCTTGGTGACCAAGAATGCACCCTCATTTCTGGAATATTTGAGACAAAGTCAGAGGCAGAGGCTCCCCACCCCTGTCCCCTCCCATCCCTCACTGCTCCAGATTACCTTATTGCTCAAGAGCTAGAAGGCATAAAAGGGACAAGAAGACCTCCAAGATCCTCCCAACCCTAGGATTTGATGGTCCTTATTTTCTGAGTAACATTAGGTTCCCGATGGCAGTCACTCTTAGTGGCTATGACTGAGGGAGGTGTCAAATTATATTCTACAGTGTGAGTTCAGTTATGGGGATTACTCTGAGGCTGTAAAACATGTATTTATATTTCTGCTCTGGAAAATACAGTGTCTTATTCTTTCTAACTCTTATTCATAGCTCAAATTGTCACTGAGGATCCAGAGAAAACAACACACATAATTAGTTGCAGGCCTGGCCAAGATCTCAGAGACTCCAAGAGCAACACACTCTTTAACGTACAGAACTCTCTCTCTCTATCCTTTTCCTTTTTTTTTTCTTCCTGCTCTCCCTATCACTCTACCCCTATATGCTACATGAAAGATTATTTTTGTTAATGTAGTCACAGGTCCAGCTAACAGGCAATTACTGTCAACACACATTAATTTTAAGAATGTGAGGCCAGGTGTGGTGGCTCACACCTCTAATCCCAGCACTTTGGGAAGCCAAGGGGGGCGGATCACTTGAGCCCAGGAGTTCAAGACCAGCCTCAGCAACATGGCTAAACCCCACTCTACAAAAATTATCCGGGTATGGTGGCACACACCTGTAGTCCCAGCTACTCGGGAGGCTGAGGCACAAGACTCGCTTGAGCCTGGGAGGCAAAAGTTGCAGTGAGCCGAGAACACATCACTGCCCTCCAGCCTGGGCAACAGAGCGAGACTCTGTCTCAAAAACAAAAACAAACAAACAAAAAGAATATGATTGACAAATAATGATGATATTGCCAATCAGGGGGAAAAAAAGTTTACATAATAAAAAAGAAAGCCCGTCACCAGAATAAGAAATAAAGTATCCAGAATAGACATTACCATACTCTGCATCAATGGCTCCATAGCATCAAATGATCTGAAACTCCTTGAAGGAGGAACTAGATGGGTAGGTGTTGGTGCAGCTGCAGGCCCTGAATTACATGGTGGCCATCCTTTAGAAGACAATTTTTCACAGCATGGCAGAGAGACCCAGAATTTAAACTCAGCTGTCACTCAGGAGGAGT
Source organism: Pongo pygmaeus (assembly GCF_028885625.2). Classification (NCBI taxonomy): domain Eukaryota; kingdom Metazoa; phylum Chordata; class Mammalia; order Primates; family Hominidae; genus Pongo; species Pongo pygmaeus. Next base: position 67,503,583 of record NC_072373.2, on the reverse strand, counting down.
AAAGAAGTGACAGAATTGAGAGTTGGAGCTACACAGGGGCTTCCAGTGATGTCAGCATCTGGTGGGTTTTCACCAGGGGGGTTATTGCACACCTTGCTCAGTTTCATTCTTTCTCCATTATAGGAGCCTCAGACATTTCCAAACTAATTTGGTTGAGTGCTCAGAAAAGCATCAAGCCGGCCGGGTGCCGTGGCACACGTCTGTAATCCCAGCACTTTGGGAGGCCGAGGTGGGTGCATCACCTGAGGTCAGGAATTCAAGACCAGCCTGGACAACATGGTGAAACCCCATCTCTACTAAAAATACAAAAAAATTAGCCAGGCATGGGGGAATGTGCCTGTAATCCCAGCTACTCTGGAGGCTGAGGCAGGAGAATTGCTGGAACCCGGGAGGCAGAGATTACAGTGAGCCAAGATCACGCCATTGCACTCCAGCCTGGGCAACAAGAGCGAAACTCCTTCTCCAAAAAGAAAAAGAAAAAAGAAAAGCATCAATCCTGTTTTAGGATAGATAAGCAGCTTTCTTTGCAGGCTGAAGTCATCTCATTCTTACTCAGCCAGTCAGCCCACAAATATAAGCAAGCTCGCCAGATCCTCAGCACACCAGAAGATACCCCAGCTTTACAGCACACCAGACGATAACCCAGCTTAATGGTTCCAAATAGTGTCATGTCAAGTCATGCTGCAGAGACTCCGTCAGAGCTCCAGCAGAACTCATGAAATTACATAACAAATAATGCTCTCCCTTCCAGCCTGGAGTAGCAGAAAGAGATGGAGCTGCGATTAAGAGTCCTGTGCAAGAGCTTAACTTTGGGCCTCCACCTTCTTATAAGAGGTGAGCAGGATAATCCCTGAGGTCCCTCATTGTTTGGACATTCTATGGCATGCACTGTGTCGTGGAAAAGAAAGCCCTCTCTTCACTCCCAGATGCAGATTCTGATGGCTCTCTCAAATATGGTAATATTTTGTTATCGTTTCCTTTTTCCTTGGGAGAAAAGAAGGAAGGACAGAGAGAGAAAAGCCTTTAGAAATCAACAAAATTAAAACCATAAAACACAAAGCCATGCTTTTTAGAGTTGCTCAGCTGCTGGGGCAGGACTAAAGCAGCTCCTCTGCAATGCAAGAGGCTGCAGAAGAGGCATTCTAAGGCCAGGCGCGGTGGCTCACGCCTGTAATCCCAGCATTTTGGGAGGCCGAGGTGGGCAGATCACAAGGTCAGGACTTGGAGACCAGCCTGGGCAATATGGTGAAACCTTGTGTCTACTAAAAATACAAAGATTAGCCAGGCATGGTGGCACGTGCCTGTAGTCCCAGCTACTCGGGAGGCTGAGGCAGAAGAATCGCTTGAACCCGGGAGGCAGAGGTTGCAGTGAGCTGAGATTGCACCACTGCACTCCATCCTGGGTGACAGAGTAAGACTCTGCCTCAAAAAAATAAAAATAAAAAAAAGAGACATTCTATCCCATGGCCATGACTCTGACCTCACCTGGTTATCAAATCCAACTTGTATATTCAAAGTGAAATGCAGGATGCCACTGACAACATGCCTGGAGGCTCAGAGGTCTCCGGTGAGCTAGAAAACAAGACACCACATTCCTCCCTGCCCCTGCCCCAGGAAGATTTCCTGGCTTCTCAGCCTCTGTTTCCTAATCTAAAACCACCTCTGGAGTGTCACTTGGATGATTAATGAAAACATCATTCATTTACCCAAAATGAGTGTTTTGCTAAAAGTATATAAGATCCTGAAAACTTTTTTTTTGTTTTTTTTGCTTTTTTTTTTTGAGACAGAGTCTTACTCTATCGCCCAGGCTGGAGTACAGTGGCAGGATCTCAACTCACTGCAACCTCCACCTTCTGGGTTCAAGCAATTCTCCTGCCTCAGCTTCCCAAGAAGTTGGGCTTACAGATACACGCCACCACGCCCAGCTGATTTTTGTATTTTTAGTAGAGATGGTGTTTCACCATGTTGGCCAGGCTGGTCTTGAACCCTTGACATCGGGTGATCCACTCGCCTTGGCCTCCCAAAGTGCTGGGATTACCAGCGTGAGCCACTATGCTCGGCTGAAAAGTATTTAAGAAAAGGCAGGTCAGGAGATCAAGACCATCCTGGCTAACACGGTGAAATCCCCTCTCTACTTAAAATACAAAAAAATTAGCCGGTCATGGTGGCGGGTGCCTGTAGTCCCAGCTACTCGGGAGGCTGAGGCAGGAGAATGGCGTGAACCTGGGAAGCGGAGCTTGCAGTGAGCAGAGATCGTGCCACTGCACTCCAGCCTGGGCGACAGTGAGAGACTCCCTCTCAAAAAAAAAAAAAAAAAGGCAGAACAATCCTTGCCAATTAAGGAATGTTTCAGTGCCCTGCTCTTCCCACCAATTGTCAGAAGAGAAAAGAAAGTTTCCCTGAGGGGTTTGGGGAGGAGTTTCCTTCTTGTTTCCATCACTACAGCCAGACAAACTGTCTCCAAACTGCCTGTGATCACTACAGCAATGTTAATTATTACTGGAAAATGAAGAGAAAAATCATTTAGGCCTGGGATCTAGGTGACCATGGGTGCAACATTCAAATCCGCTTCAGTTCAAAAGGATTTCCAGGGGAAAATTCCACTCTCTGCTCCCCAAGCCATCACTTTCCTGGCTGCCTATCACTCACCCCCAGAGCTTCCTCCTCCACTCACCCTAACTGCCCAATCAAAGAGCAGCCTCAGGTCCCCACCCAGGTAGAGACAACATCCCATGTCACACACCTCAGGGCAGCTTCACATCTGGAAGTTACAAGAACTGGAACGGTCATTCTGGATATTTTCTTTCCTGCCTATCTGGGGACTAAGGCAGTGTGTGTGTGTGTGTGTGTGTGTGTGTGTGTGTGTGTGTGTGTGTATCAGAGGGTTTTTCATGTTTACATGAAGTTTCCATCCAGAACAAAACAAAATTTCTCCCATTAAAGAGAAAAGGTCCCCAAAGGCAGTGTTTCTCTAAATATGTGCCTCAGGATATGTTATGAGCAAAACTGCTCTTTGGTTGTATATCAAAAGGCAGTTTAGGGCTCACGCCTGTAATCCCAACACTTTGGGAGGCTAAGGCGGTGGATCACTTGAGTCCAGCAGTTCGAGACCAGCCTGGGCAGCATGGCAAGACCCTGTTTCTACAAAAAATAAAAAAAATCTCAACTACTCAGAGGTTGAGGTGGAAGGATCACCTGAGCCTGGGGAGATTGAGGCTGCAGTGAGCTGTGATCGTGCCACTGCACTCCAGCCTGGGTGACAGAGTGAGATCCTGTCTCAAAAAAGAGAGAAAAAGAGAGAGAGAGAAAGAGACAGAGGAAGGAAGGAAGGAAGGATGGAAGGAAGGAAGGAAGAGCTTAACAACATTTTTCTTTTTGAGGGACTCACTCTGTTGCCCGAGCTGAGTGCTGTGACATGATCATGGTTTACTGAAGCCTCGACTTCCTGGGCTCAAGCAATCTTCTTGCCTCAGCCTCCCAAGTAGCTGGAAGGTGCTCACCACTATGTCCAGCTAATTTTTTATTATTTGTAGAGACAGGGTCTCACTATGTTGCCCAGGATGGGGCTTAACTATCTTAAACTGATTTCTGGACTATGAGACTTTGCAGGTATATACCGTGAGCCTCCAAGTAATGGATACGGCTTTCAGTGTCACTGAATTTCACTGGACCATGGAACGCTTTCATCTTGCTGTTAATTATGGAACTAATACTCTTCAGAATATACTCTGGGAAAAGCTGTCTTTAGATGAGGATAAGAATTTCTTCTTTTCCCATTTCCTAATCTCTGATTTATTAGTTACTCTTTTGGAATCGTGGAAGCAGGACTTGATTTAGAAACACAGGTCACCACAGCAACTTGAGAATCTGTTGGATGTTCAGTTTGGGAGCCTAAGAATCATTTTCTAAGCTTTTCTTATTCTGGTAGCTGAAGAAGAATAGACTTATTTGTCCACCACGACTTCCTCATCAGAAAAGCAGCCTTTGGGCTGGATGTGGTGGCTCATACCTATAATCTCAACATGTTAGGAGGCCCAGGCAGAAGGATTGCTTGAAGCCAGGAGTTCGAGACCAGTCTGGGCAACATAATGAGATCTCATCTCTACGAAAAAAAAAAAAAAAGCAGGGGGATCCAGTCACTGAGCCACCACCAAGGACTCAGCAGCCTCTCTTTTGAGCCCCCTCGCTTCCTGACATTCTGTCCCGGCTGCCTGCCTTCTCCCGCCACCGCTGCCTTCCGCAGGCTGTTTCCACCAAGGAAAAGGAATCGTATTATAAGTTTGCTATCCAGAACCTCCACTCTATCGACCCCTTTGCTGATGCAAGTAAGGGTGATGACCTGCTTCCTGCTGGCACTGAGGATTATATCCATATAAGAATTCAACAGAGAAATGGCAGAAAGACCCTTACTACTGTCCAAGGGATTGCTGATGATTATGATAAAAAGAAACTAGTGAAGGCGTTGAAGAGTTTTGCCTGCAGTGGTACTGTAATTGAGCATCCAGAATATGGAGAAGTAATTCAGCCTCAGGGTGACCAATGCAAGAACATATGCCAGTTCCTCATAGAGCTTGGACTGGCTAAGGATGATCAGCTGAAGGTTCATGGATTTTAAGTGCTTGTGGCTCACTGAAGCTTAAGTGAGGATTTCCTTGCACTGAGTCGAATTTCCCTTCTGTCCCTTGTCACAAGTTGGAAAACCTCCACAGCTTATGTAATGTAACCATTTGGGGTCTGCTCTTAACTTGGACTAGTGTAACTCCTTCATGCAATAAACTAAAAAAAAAAAGTGTGGGGGAGCCGTCTTTTATCTCAGAAACCCAAGAACTCCAAGAGGAAAGAGACCTTAGCATTGTCCTGGAGCCCCTTACTTTTTCCAAGTACCTTTGAGACCAACTCATTTGAACTTCCTCCTCTCAGGCTCCTCTGTACAACTTACCAGTGGATATACTTTAATGGGATACAGATGGCGTTTTAATTTTATGCAGTGGCTCTCAAAGTGCAGTTCCCAGACAAGAAGCATCAGCAGCACCTGGAAACTTGTTAGAACTGCCCTACTCCCAGATAATAAGAATCTGAAACTCTGGCAACAAAGATTGAGCAATCTTGTTTTAAAAAGCCTTCCAGGTGAATCTGTTGCATGTTAAAGCTTGAGAGCCCCTGGCCTTGAGAAATCCTCTTTTACATTTTCATTTATTCGTTCTGCAAATATTTGCTGAAGACTGAGGCTAGAGTAGTGTTCAAGACAAACAAGGTCCTTAACCAAAGGAACTAAACAATAAACAATAAACAGACACTGAAATGAGATTGTTAAAGTTAGGGTGGTAGGCAAAATGAATGAGGGAGGGCAATTTAAATAGAGAAGTCCATGAGAGCGTCTCAGAGGAGGTGACATCTGAGCTGAGACCTGAAGAAGCAGAACGAGCCATCCTTTTAAGGAGCGGGAGAAAAAGCATTCAGACAGGAAGGACAGCAGTGTCAAAGCCCCTAAGATGAGAAAGGGTCAAAGGTATTGCAGGATGAGAGACAGGCCAGAGAGTAGGAATAAATTAGTCTGGAAGATGCAGATTCCCACACACCCCATCCAATGAGCTGCTTATTCAGCAGGTTCAACAATCTGCATTTTCACAAGCTCTTAAGAAATTCTGATGCTCACTGAAGTTTGAAAGCCACTGTCCTGGCCGGGCACAGTGGCTCATGCCTGTAATCCCAGCACTTTGGGAGGCCAAGGTGGGCGGATGGTCTGAGGTCAGAAATTTGAGACCAGCCTGGCCAACATGGTGAAACCCCGTCTTTACAGAAATACGAAAATTAGCTGGGCGTGGTGGCAGATGTCTGTAATCCCAGCTACTCAGGAGGCTGAGACACGAGAATCATTTGAACCCAGGAGGCAGAGGTTGCAGTGAGCCGAGATAGCTCCACTGCACTCCAGCTTGGGTGATAGAGCGAAACTCAGTCTCAAAAAAAAAAAAGAAAAGAAAACCACTGTCCCCCTAAAGTCACACAGCTATAGAATGTCAGAGCCGAAGGGGCAGCACAACTAAGAGATATAAAACTGCATATCAGGCTTCATGCTTAGCAAGTGGAAACCTGATATTATGGCCTCTGTCCAGTGCCCTTGTCACTAAGAAAATGTGCCCAGAGATCAGCACTGGGCCCAACCTTGCGGATTTCCTCAGTTGGTCAGTCAGTGAAGTTTGCTACTGGGATTCCCTGAGGGAGATTCACTGTGTGTCCACACCACAACATGCCTGCAGACATTTGTCCAAAGAGAGAACATGCGTGCTAAACATTGTGATCCCTAGATGACCCTCTGGCTCCCCAAAGAGATCTAGCTGGAGAGCAAAACAGCAAGCAAAGTGGACCATAGCCAACGTGGACCCAAATTTGAACAAGCTGGGGGAGTAGCCTCTGCCTGGACTGTGACATGGGGAGGAGGGTATCACTTCCTGAGTTCCTGCTCAGAGGAGGGGAGGCCTATCTTTGGCAGATGCTCCATAAATGGCAGTTGAATGTTGAAAGAAGGATTAACAAAGGACTGAAGCAGTTGGGGATGTGGGACTGTGAGAGATAAAGTGTTTCTCTGTATAGATTGGATCGTCAGGTCCTCAAAGAGAACAGAACACTTAGTCCACCCACCTTTCCAGCACACGTGCCCAGCAAGAGCCTTAGCGTTGGCCTCTTGTGTGATTTCATTGTCCCTAACACTGTTTTCCAGGTGCTAGGCAGCTGTGCCAATTCTAGGCTCTAATCAAAGAACGAGACAAAGCTGCAGAGAATGAAGGCACTTTTACTTAGATTAAGCTTGCTAACTGTGTTGCACTGTATAATTTTTCAAGCATTTTTGCTTCTATTAGCTCATAATTCTGCCTGGAAAGCTCTTCCCTATTTGATGGGCTGGTGCTTTCTCAGCTTGCAGAAGGAGGCTTTTATTATTATTATTATTATTATTTTTTGAGATAGAGTCTCACTCTGTTGTCCAGGCTGGAGTGCAGTGATACAATCTCGGCTCACTGCCTCCCAGGTTCAAGCGATTATCCTGCCTCAACCTCCCGAGTAGCTGGGATTACAGATGTCCACCACCACGCCAGACTAATTTTTGTATTTTTAGTAGAGACAGGGTTTCACCAAGTTGGCCAGGCTGATGACAAACTCCTGACCTCAGGTGATCCTCCCGCCTCGGCATCCCAAAGTGCTGGGATTACAGGCGTGAGCCACTGGGCCCAGCCTAAGGAGTCTTTTAAATAATTATCACCTCCTCCAAGTTAATCTGTTTCATCATTCTGCTTATCTACCTCAGAGCACGCGTCATAGCTAGTGGCTATCTTATTTAACCATTTCCTCGTTGACTATCTCCCCACTCTGGAATGGGGAGGCTCCACAAGGGCAGGGAATACTGCCATCTTGTTTAGCACCATACCCCACCACTAGGAAGAGCTGGTTGCATTAATGAAAGGAACAAGTAACAATTCAAAAGCAGATGAAAGTCGAGTCCCTGAGGCACAGAGAGAAAGAGTGAGCTGCCTAATCCCTAATGCCAGGTTAGTGGCAGAACGTGTGCTAGAATTTGGGGCCTTCTGGCTCCTAGTCCCATAGTCAGGAGGATGCTGTCCCTGTCCTAGAAGGGAGAGGAGAAACAATCACATAATTGCAGGGGAGGGAAATGAGAGACAGCAAGAGACCAAAATCAGCCTGTCTGTCCTCTCTATAGACAATGTCCCCAACCCATGGATTTCCTACTGTGTGATGAGAACCTCAAGCCAAGGAGACAGAATTTGTATTCCCATTGAGTTAAAACTTTGAGCACATCCTCTTACACCAGCACCACTTACTGCCTGAGCCTTGCCAGAGCCCAGAGGTGAGGACTCGGGTCAGTGGGACTGTCTTAGTCTGCTCAGGCTGCTACAACAAAATATGGGATGGGGAGCTTTAATAACAGACATTTATTTCCCACAGTTCTGGAGGTGAGAAGTCCAAGATCAGGGGCCAGCATGGTCAGGTGCTGGTGAGGGCTCTCCTCCTGACTTGCAGAAGGCTGCCTTGTCACCATACATCTTCCTCTTTGGCTGTGTCTCTTATCCTCATAGAGGGCACTAATCCCATCATGCGGCCTCGCCTTCATAACCTTATCTAAACCTAATCACCTCCCAAAGGTCCCAACATCCAACACAATCATATTGCGGGTTGGGGCTTTAACATACGAATTTGGAGGGGGGCACAAACATTCACTCCATAACAGGGACCCAGAAGGTGGCAGCCCCAGAGCAAAGGGTTGCTGAATGTGAACCTTCTGTGATCTTCAGCCAAAGTTGAGAAGGGGAGGTAAAAGGAAATGAGCAAAGAAGATGGAGAATTCTACCCATGGGTTAGTTTACAACAGCTCCAGGACAGTTCCCATGGGCTTGCTGGGCTCACCAGGCTCCACCGGGAAATGAAGGCCACTCAGCTGGACCCCATTAGCAGGCCTAGATTTCCATTCCAGTTTGCCGCTGACCTGGTGTGGGCTAGCACGCTGCCTGAGGCTGGGAAAGAGTGAGGGACAATCTCGGCACTGAGTCACCCAGCTCAGCAACCAGGAAGCTTACATAACAAAATGGATTCCACGTGTTTGTACATCAGGCTCAGGCTACGGGGCAGGCAGGAAAAGGGTGAGCTTGGGGGCTGCAGGAAGGAATGGGAGGTGGTTTTGAGGACCCTGATGCTGCCTCTATCTGTGCCAGGAAGTCGCTGTGGACTCAGGAGACTGTGAGAGGGCACCTGACATGGCAGAGCCCCTAGAGATTACAGATACAGACTAAAGAGAACAACATAAAACAATAGCTTTAAATCAGTATTACACAATTCTCATGCACCCTGTCATCAAGGCTTGGGAATGTTAAATAGCCAAGTAAAAAGAAACACGGGAGGCAAATGAGTAAGAGACTTAGTAAAAACCTGAACTCCTGGACTAAGATTTGTCTTCAGGGTATTGTTACTGCCACTGAGATAGCAATCGCAGTGACATTGGAACAATGTTTGTTGGGTAGGGAAACAGTCTGTGGGCTAGAAAAATGTGAGTGGGCAGCTGTTTGAACTTCACTGCAAAGCTCTTTTCAGACATGACCCTTTACAGATGAAAATGAGGAGACGGGCCATGTTAGGAGACTTTCCTGGGATTTGGTGGAAAGGGGGCATCCTTCTTTTCAAGTCTTTTTCCGCCCTAGCTTTTTTTATCTGCAACCTCTGCCTCCTGGGTTCCAGTGATCCAATCACTTCCAAGAAAGCAACCCCCAAACCCCCCTACCCCACACATACTTCGGTAACATGGCCTAGAGAAGTTGTCTACAAATAAAATAAGCCCTTCTTTCCCATCCAAAAACTATTTCTTTCATGTATATTTTTTAATGTGCATACAATTTCTCGGCCTCTTGGCACAAAGGAAGTGATAGGCTGTTGTACTATTTCTGCTCTGCGTAGAGTGAGAAGTGCTCTCTAGAGGGAGAGATTTCCATCAGAATTCTAGATCACCCTGGGTCATCTACTTGCCTCCTTTGTTTTTTTTTTTTAGACAGAGTCTCACTCTGTGGAGTGCAGTGGCACAATCTTGGCTCACTGCAACCTCCACCTCCCAGGTTCAAGTGATTCTTCTGCCTCAGCCTCCTGAGTAGCTGGGACTACAGGTATGCACCACCACACCTGGCTGATTTTTGTATTTTTAGTAGAGACGGGGTTCATCATGTTGGTCAGGCTGGTCTCAAACTCCTGACCTCAAGTGATCTGCCCACCTCAGCCTCCCAAAATGCTGGGATTACAGGCATGAGCCACCACACCCAGCCCTACCTGCCTCCTTGAGCCTATTTCCTCCTCTGTGAAATGGGGTGATCGTAGTATGTAACTTCACAGGGTCTCTGAAAGCTAAAGGAGATTGAGATCTTTGAATACTCAAAAGCCCTGGACAAATATTTATAAGTTTACAAGGGTTTTTGTTTGTGTACTTGTTTTTGTTTTTGAGACAGGGTCTTACTCTGTTGCCCAGGCTGGAGTGCAGTGGTGCTATCATGGCTTACTACAGCCTTGACCTCCCAAGCTCAAGTGATCCTCCTGCCTCAGCCTCCAGAATAGCTAGGACTCTAGGCACACACCACCATGCCTGGCTGGGTTATTTTAACAGTTGGAAATGTTAAAATTATTTCTAAATAAAATTGTGAAGAAGGTAGCAGAAAGTGAAAAAGATTATGTTTTATCTTGTAGGGATAATAAAAGGACAGTGTTTTCGTTGTACTGACTGTTTTTTTTTTTGTCTGACAAACACAAAAAGAATCTGATTAAAGCCATAGCCAAACTCTCCAATGGGGGAGGGAAAAAAGATATTTTTCAAATGCCCATACAATTTCAGTGGGATCATGGATACTCTGAGGGTCACTAGGGATCTGAAAATAAAAGTCCTATTATGTAAAGGATTCGTGCCCGTAATAAGTCCATGCCTGCCTCTTGGGCATCTTCAGGGAACAAGGAGGAAGAGAAGAAGTCATCACTGAAAATCTTGTGACACAAATAGGTCACCCCTAGGGGACAAATACTCTAACATGCTTTTTTTTTTTCTTTTTTTAACAGAGGCCAAAGATGACTTTTGGGGACTGAAAGTGGATTGTTTGCTTTGTTTGCTTAGTGAAAGGCTGGAGCTGGAATGGGAGCATTCACTGCTCCCAGATCGGGGCTTCCTGGCTGGACATGCCTTCTAGCCCATTGACAGGAGGGTCTGTCAGGACCTGCGGGTGCTGAGGAGCCAAGCTCCACGCACAGTGAGGCTGAGAGAACTAAGGCTGAACGCCAAAGAGGGAGTAGAAAAAATATAGGCCGAGTATGGTGGCTCATGCCTGTAATCCCAACACTTTGGGACGCCAAGGCAGGCGAATCACCTGAGGTCAGGAGTTCGAGACCAGCCTGGCCAACATGACAAAACCCTATCTCTACTAAAAATACAAAAAATTAGCCAGGCGTGGTGGCGGGCACCTGTAATCCCAGCTACTTGTGAAGCTGAGGCAGGAGACTCACTGGAACCTGGGAGGCAGAGGTTGCAGTGAGCTGAGATCATGCCATTGCACTCCAGCCTGGGTGACAGAGCAAGATTCCGTCTCAAAAAAAAAAAAAAAGGAAAAAGAAAAAGAAAAGAAAAGAAAAAGAAAATACAAGCCATTTTTCTAACACCAGATGCCCAGATGCCTTTGCTCTCCTTTCTTTGAAGCACAATACAGAAATTGTGGCATGCAATGAGTTTTCCTCACACAACCATGACTTTGAACTCTGGGCCCAGACTGGCCTTGAGTGGAGTGATGAGACCCACTGTGTTAATAAGTGGATTCAAAACTTAGGACTCAGAGCCTGTAGCCTGAAAAATCCTTCAGAAGGTGGACTCCATGTCCCTTTCCCCTTCACCCTGGGTTGAACAGTGCTCAGTGGCTAACATGTGACTGTAAGCTCTTAGGTAACCGAGCTCAACCTCCAGAGGCTAAGAGAAACCGAGAGAGGTATGGATAAGATCCAACTAGAGCAAGTACTCTGCACTCAGCAGGGTGATCATCAGGACCTCATTCTTAGGGCAAGAACCAAGAGAGGCCTCTTTTTTGTCAGAGCATTGAGCTTCCTGCATAACGGCGAGGTCCACCATGTCTGCTGAGTGCCAGATATTGCTTCGTGATTTCCTTCTGTCAGTCATGGCTTAAAATACATTTGTGAAGATGTAAGTGGACCGTGTCTAAACAGCTCTTGTTCAACCATTACCAACATTAATGGATTTGATATCATCTATCAGATAAACTAGCAGGAAACAGGGGTTTAAGAAAATGAGACACAGGATAGGTAAATCAGGATGGTGGGCACAATCTGGGCCATAGAATGCTGCCCAGGAGAGGTGAGCTGGGTGAGCTTCTTTTCGTTCTTTTGACCTGACCCTAGCAGTCAGTACTAAGTTGAATAGGATTTCCCAAGACTCCTGTTCACCTGGAGCCTGTGACTGATTTTATTTGGAAACAGGGTCTTTGCAGATGTAATGAAACTAAGAAGAGGTCATACTGGATTCACATGGGCCCTAAATCCAATCTGACTGGTGTTCTTAAAAGAAGAGGGGCTGGGCACAGTGGTTTATGCCTGTAGTCCCAGCACTTTGGGAGACCGAGGTGAGAGGATCACCTGAGGTCAGGCATTCGAGACCAGTCTGGCCAACATGGCAAAACCCCCATCTCTACTAAAAATACAAAAATTAGCCAGGCATGGAGGCATGCTCCTGTAATCCCAGCTACTCAGGTGGCTGAGGCTAGAGAATCGCTGGAACCCAGGAGGCAGAAGTTGCAGTGAGCCAAGATTGTGCCACTGCACTCCAGCCTAGGTGACAGAACAAGACTCCATCTCAAAAAAAACTAAGAAGAGGGACATTTGTCATGTAACAATGGAGGGAGTGATTAGGGTGGTGCAACCACAAGCTGAATCCAAGAATTACCAACAACCCCCAAAAGCTAGGAGGGGGGCATGAAACAGATTCTTTTTTAGAGCTTCCAGAGGGGATAATCTTGCCAACACCTTGATCTTACATTCCAGATTTCTAGTCTCCAGGCCTGAGGGGGAATAAACTTCTGTTTTGTTTTGATTTATTGTTTGTTTGTTTGTTTTTTAGGCGGAGTCTCACTCTTGCCTAGGCTGGAGTGCAATGATGTGATCTTGGCTGACTGCAACCTCTACCTCCTGGTTCAAGCTATTCTCTTGCCTCAGCCTCCCAAGTAGCTGGGACTACAGATGCGCACCACCACGCCCGACTTATTTTTGTATTTTTAGTAGAGACAGGGTTTCGCCATGTTGGCCAGGCTGATCTCAAACTCCTGACCTCCAGTGATCCACCCGCCTTGGCCTCCCAAAGTGCTGGGATTACAGGCGTGAGCCACTGTGCCCAGCCTAATTTCTGTTGTTTTAAACATCCAAGTTTGTGGCACTTATAACAGCCCTAGAAAACCAATTCATAATCTTTGATAACTTTTTCACTACATGGTATGAAAACGCGTTTCAGGCTCATCTTGTAAATAGTCTGTGACCCAGGCCTGCAGTGTTTCTTGGCTGATTTTAATAGACTGAGTAGGGAGAAAAAAATATATGTATATGTGAAGATGAAATACTTCATGAGTTCATAGTGATGTTTCCAATTCGAATTCAGGGCTGGTATTTCTGATTCAAATTCTGAAAATCCTGTTTCTCAAGGACCTAAGGATAATGGAATATTCTACAGTTGCTCATCTGCTTTATCCTGCATTATAAATACAATAGTCTCAGAATGACCATATTAATATTACCACAAGTCATTATGATTATTGAAAACAGCTTAAAAAATTTTGCTGATCCTATACCCATTCTCTGGTTATACTAAATTTGCATTGTCAGAGCATATAACTATTACATATACTATACCCTCTGTCTTTTAACCTTCAGTTAATCTAATTCTACAAGTGATTATATATTTAATGCTCACCAGTCATCTCTATGCTGATTGTTCTCAAGTCATTTGGGTTGTCTAATGCATATTGTTTAATAAATTCCTTAAGAAGGGCTCATGGGAGCGATATTCCTTAAGTTCTTCTTACATGTTGATAAATTTGTCAGTGTCCTTTCTGCTTTAAGGTTAAGTTTGGCCAGATTTAAAATCTTTAGTTTACATTTTCCTTCCTTGAGCACCTTAAATATGTTACTCCATTTGCTTATTAAGCATTATTGTTGAAAAGTCTAATGATAAACTAATTTTCTTTCCCTTACAAGTAACATGCTCTTTTTACTGAGATACCAAATGGATTCCTTCATTTCCTTTAAAGTCTAAAAATTTTACTAATATATGTTTTTGGCTTTTTTTTGTTCATGATCCTAAATTTTCTAGAACTGTTAGAACATGTCAAAAACTTTACTAATATATGTTTATTCTCAAGCACATTATATATTCTTGCAATATGTAGTTTCAAATCTTTTCCTTGAGGCAGGAGAATCTCTTGAACCTGGGAGGCGGAGGTTGCAGTGAGCCAAGATCACGCCATTGCACTCCAGCCTGGGCAACAAGAGCGTGGCTCCGTCTCAAAAAAAATATGTTTTCCTATCTTTTTTTTCGATTTTAGAAAGTTTTCTTTTTTGCTTTTTGTTTTTTGTTTTCTAACAAAGAGTCTCACCCTGTCATCCAGGCTGTGGTGCCATCACAGCTCACTGCAGCCTCGACTTCTTGCACTCAAGTTTTCCTCCCCTCTCAGCCTCCCGAGTAGCTGGGACAGGAAAGTTTTCTTGAGTTACAGTGTTGAGTATTCATTCAGTTTCTTTGTTTTGGTTTCTTCTTCAGAACTCTTATTATCTTTATATCTTTTTGCCTGTCTTAAATATTTGTCATTTTTCTCAAATCCTTTTTAATCTTTCTGCATTCCTTTTTGATTCTTATAATTCTCTGCCTTTTGACTTTCTATTTCTGTTAAATTTGTTATGTTTGTTTGGTTTTGTATTTATTCTAGTTTGATCTTTATTTTGATTTTTTCCTTTTCTATTTCCTAAGTTTTGTCACCTCCTTTCTGAGCTTATTTAATTCTGATTTATATTATCTAATTCTGATATGACATTATTTATTTATTTTTAATTTTTAATTTTTTTAAATTTTATTTTAAAACTAGAGATGGCATCTCACTATGTTGCCCAGGCTGGTATCAAATTCCTGGGCTCAAATGATCCTCCTTGGCCTCCCAAAGTGCTAGGATTACAGGCGTGAGCCGCTGTGTCCAGCCTCTATTTTTTTATATAATTTTTTTAAAAGATGAGGTCTTGTTTTGCTGCCCAGGCTGGAATGCAGTGTCATGATCATAGCTTACTGTACCCTAGAACTCTGGGGCTCAAATGACCCTCCTGCCTCAGCCCCACTCCTGAGTAGCTAGGACTACAGGTGCACCAACATGCCCAGCTAATTTAAGACATTTTCTTAGTGTCTTTTACTGCATTTTGAAAAAAGAATACTATTATTTTGATCAGGTATTTTGGATATTTCTGTTTTTTTTTTTTCTTTTAGTACATCTTCCTGTCATGATTTCATGATCTGTGGACACATTATTACTACTGTTTTCCTTATAAACATTCTGTTTGAATTTGAATTTGACACATTTCTGTTGCTCATTTTTATGGAAATTAAATTTTCTGGAACTGTTAGAAGGAGGCTTGATTCAGTTAGCTTCTCTAATTTCACAGAGCTTCCTCCTCTATTGTTTTTGGGTCATATTGAAAAAACAAAACCAAACAAAAGCCCATAGGGCTTGCTTTCTAGGATTTCCGGGTTCTGTTCTCTTCCACCACTTTGCTCTGACCTTCTCTTTCTGTTTCTTTATTGTGCTGTCCTGTTTGTTCTTCACTCCACACCCAGCAGTTCCTCCTCACATAAGATGGTGTCCAGGATTCCTGCAATGGTCAGCTCCCCAGGTCCGGGGACTGCACTCCAGCCCCTACCTGCAGGCCTTGCTGCAGGCCCTTGCACCACCTGCCAGTAGAGTGTGTTTCAAACTACCCTCCTGTGCTTTCCATACAATAACTATTGGCTATTTTGTGGCTCTCCTGTTCTCAGGCCCACCAAATACTCTGTCCCTTTCCTCTGCCTTGATGCTGATACTTGTCCAGGTCTGCGGCTATAAGTAATTTCTTTCTATCCACTTCTATTTTGGGGTTCATAAGGATACTTCATCACCTAGTTTTGAGCTAAATGTTGTCCAAGGGTTTTCATTCTCATTCTATTTTTTATTTTTTATTTTTTAGGGGGATGGGAGCACACAGTGGTGCCTTCTTGAATCACTGCATCCTTGACCTCCCAGGCTCAAGCAATCCTCCTGCCTCAACCTCCCAAGTAGTTGGGACTACAGGCACATGCCATCACACTTGGCTAATTTTTGTATTTTTTGTAGAGATGAGGCTTCACCATGTTTCCCAGGCTGGTCTCGAGATCCTGGGCTCAAATGATCCTTCTGCTACAGCCTCCCAAAGTACTGGGATTACAGTCATGAGCCATGGATCCCAGCCTTGGTTCTCATTCTATTTTCTGTTTTTATGTGAGGATTCAGAAATATCCAAAAACTAGGCTAACACTGCTGTTGCCATCTTTCCAGAGTGATTCTTTCCAAAAATGTCAGATCATGCCGCTTCTCTGTTCAAAAATCTTGAAATGAATCCCCATTTCACTCAAAGTAGAGGCCAAAGTCCTTACAAAGGACTTACAAAGCACCATAGGATCTGTTATTTCCTCAGTGCCCATCACCTCTCTGAAGCTTCTCCTACTTTTCTCCTCTTTGCTTCCTCTGCTCTAGCTACACTGGCTTCTGTGCTGTTCCTTGATGTAGCACATGTCTTCCCATCCCTGGGCCTTTGCTTTAGCAGTTTCCCCTACCCTGATCACTCTTCCCCACAGCTGTGAGCCTGGCTAAGTTAACCACTTCCTTCACATCTTTGCAGCACTCTAGGTCAACGACGTCCAGCCTGACCACCCCATCTAAAGCTGCAACCTCCCCATCCAGCATAGATTTCCTTTACTCTACTCTGCTTTCTCTTGTTTCCTTAACATTTAATGCCATTTAACATATTAAACATTTTAGGCCGGGTGTGGTGGCTCATGCCTGTAATCCAAGAACTTTGGGATGCTGAGGCTGGTGGATCACTTGAGGTCAGGTGTTTGAGACTAACCTGGCCAACATGGTGAAACCCCGTCTCTACTAAAAATACAAAAATTAGTCAGGTGCAGTGCCATGTGCCTGTAATCCTAGTTACTTGGGAGGTTGAGGCGAGAGAATCACTTGAACCCAGGAGGCAGAGGTTATGGTGAGCTGAGATCACACCACCGTACTCCAGCCTGGGCAACAGAGCGAGACTCTGTCTCGAAAAACAAACAAACAAAATTTTACTGATTTATTATGTTCATTTTTAATTATCCGCCTTCCCCTTGCTAGAATGTAAAATCTTTGAAAACAGAAATGTCTGTTTTGTTCTCTTGTGTATATCAAGCACCTAGAAGAACCTCTGATAGGTACAAT
This sequence comes from Pongo pygmaeus, assembly GCF_028885625.2. Classification (NCBI taxonomy): domain Eukaryota; kingdom Metazoa; phylum Chordata; class Mammalia; order Primates; family Hominidae; genus Pongo; species Pongo pygmaeus. Next base: position 67,486,535 of record NC_072373.2, on the reverse strand, counting down.
TGCTTAATAAATGCATGAATGAATAAAAGAAGCAGCCAAGGGTGCAGTGTGCTCTGAGCCAGCCGCTGGGGGCTCTTTCCATGCAGTGTCACTGTTTTCGTCACCCTCCTGCTCCAGCCCATCGGGATGCCATGGTTGGCAAGCCCATGGGTCTGAGTCAGTACAGATCCAGGCAGCGTTTGTCCCTGGGCTTCATGGATTCTCGGAAGGCAAACAGTGTCAGAAACATTCTTTCTAGGACTTGTGAGTTCAGCCCAGGCCAGAAATAGCACCCAGCCATGTGCCTTCTAGTATTTCTGCACATCAGCTGCTCCTCCCACTGGAATGGCAAAAAGGAGCGTGGAAGGCTGAAAACAACTCTAGGCCTCGGGAAGAGCCTCAAAGGTAGGGCAGAAGGTGAGAATGCACTGCTTTGCATGTCAGTTTCCCTGCCTGGTGCCAGCCCAGGCCCAGCTGTGTGCTTACCTCATGGGAGGCCTGTAACCTGAGTCAATTGTGTCCTTGCCCCTTTGGAAGGCCTGCCTATTACTTACTTGGTGTTCCCAGTGAGGTCTCAGGGAACAGACGTCACATTGCCCATCTTCTAGCTGTTCCAGCATAACTAACCAAGACTGACTAAGCAAGCACAGGGCTCAACAGTTTTACCTTCTGAGCAAACCTAGTGAATCGCAGGCAGGCGGGCCCCCTTCTCCCCTTCCCTCAGGGCAAGGAAGGCTAAGGTGGAGGCTACTTTAAGAGGGGGCCTTGCACCAAACATTTTCTTCTAAACTCTAACGAGTCTTGGAAAATGCTCCCTGAGCTTGGATGCCCAAATAATCATTGTCCAGTCAGGAGGTTGAAAGCATATTGCCAGCCCCTTGCCACTCCCCTCCGCCCAAAAAAACAGGAAAAACTTGAGGGCTTTTCCAGCCTTGGACTTAAGGTGCTTAGCTCTTTCCTTCGGTTCCTTTTTGTTTGGGTGGAAATTGCAAACACAGCAACCAAGATTAGCTCCCATATTCTCCCAGATTGTCACTGGGCAGGACTATGTCAGGGCTTTCTCCCCCACCACCCATCTCCAGGGTAGTCCAAGAAGCACATTTCAAAGCCCTTTCTTCTCTTCTTCCCACCTGTGCCCCTGCCCCTTATTGACATCTGGTGGATAGATATTCCTTAGCCAGTCAGAATGAGCGGGGTCCATGTTGATCAACTGAGAGTAAGCCAAGAATCCTCAAATCAGAGGAATCTAAACCTCCAATCATCTCTCAGGGTTTCCAGAGTTTTCCTGAACCTGGACCAATATCCAATGATCCCCATCACCACCAGTACCTGCTGGGGTCCCCCAGTCCAGCTAAGAAAGGGACTGCTATGTACTATACATGGTATATATTATATTTCATTTGCTCCATGTGAGCCCCTGAGATAAATACCGCTGTACCCATTTTATAGGTGAGGAAACTGAATGCAGAGAGTTTGCATGGCTTATCCAAAGCTATCCAGCTTGGGAAAGGCCCCATCAATTTGTACTACCTTGTGAGGTCTCCCAGCCAGTTCAAAGGGTCTCAGCGGGCCAGGTGCAGTGGCTCACACCTGTAATCCCCACACTTTGGAAGGCCGAGGCAGGCAGATTGCTTGAGGTCAGGAGTTGGAGACTAGCCTGGCCAACATGGCAAAACCCCGTCTCTACTAGAAATACAAAAATTAGCTGTGCATGGTGGCACGTGCCTGTAATCCCAGCTACTCTGGAGGCTGAGGTATGAGAATCACTTGAACCTGGGAGGCAGAGGTTGCAGTGAGCTGAGATCGTGCCACCGCATTCCAGCCTGGGCAACAGAGTGAGACTCCATCTCAAAATAAAACAAACAAACAAAACCCAAAGTGTCTCAGAGGCATTCGCACTCTGGGCTTTTGAGAAACCGTGAAAACAGGACTTCCAAATAGGGAGAACATATATGCTGGTCTCCCCAGGAAAGTTCTAGTTGCAATCTGATATCCCAGTGTAATTATTGGTAGTGCCCTCTTCTCGAAATTGTCTTAGTCACTATCCAATATACACTGGGAACAAAAGAGTGGGAAAAAAACTACACAATGAATTGCTCAAGTGGTCACTCAGCAGTCAGCATGAGAAAGTTCTGGTTAGAGCTGTGATGTTCTCCAGGCTTGCCCCACTCTACATTCTCCTGCTGGCCTTGCCTCAAATGTTCCCTTCCTTGCACAATCCCAGAGATATGACCTACTGAACAGGAGGAAATGAGGTTGGACCATGCCAGAGAGTTCTTACTACCCCGGGCGACCCTTCTAAGGGGTCCCTGAATCACCACAAACACACTAATTTTCCAGGTGTGTCCTTCCAACCCTAACAGGTAAAGCATTCTCTTCTGTACAGGAGAAATCTAAGCAACCACTAGGGGTTTGAATGCCTGTCAGGGAAGAAAATAAAAATGTCTTTGACCAAAGCTTTTACTCCACATTGGAGCTTCCCCTGAGACTCCCCTGTATGACATACTGGAATGACACAGTGGAAAGAGTAAATGTTTAGAAATTAGAGATCTGATTTTATATTCTAGTTTGCTTATTATTTGGTGACTTTGGGTAAACTACTCAACCTCTCTGAGCTTCAGCTTTCTAATTCATCTGAGAAGTGGGTATAACAATGCCTGCTTTGCAATGTAATTGCAAAATATTGGATAAGATTATGTTAAAGTGTCTGGCACATAAAAGTTACTTATTAATAGTGATGATGATGATGATCATGATGATGAAATTTATCTTTCCTGAATGTAACAAAGCAATGCTGATCTCTGGGCATGGAAGGAATATTCCAAAGACATGAACTCCAAAAGGAAGAAACAATAAATACTTCTAAAGCAGTCATAAGGTTTGAGAGGAGAAGGTTCAATGATTTAAACAATCCAAACTAAACGACATTTGTTTAGCAATTAGTACGTGCCAAGTGCCATCATAGGCACTGGAGATTCCAGGGATACATATAAAAAAGTTCATGACCATAAAGTGCTCACAGCCAAATGGAGGGGCCAGGTTAAAGGGGGACGTGTGTCCCCACTTCAGTATGATGTCAGGCAGTGTTGAAACATTACCAGAAAGGAAGGATGAAACAGACTTGTTTTGCTTAGCAGTTTCAGGAACCTCATAGAAGAGCAGGCAGGTGAACTGGTCTTTGACAGCCAAGCAGGATTTCTAGGCATCTGACAGCATGTTTATGTTCTAGGCTGGGAAATTCTATTCTATTCTTCCCTCTGAAAAGAAAAACAAGTTGTGTCTCAAGAAGGAGGACAGAGGACACTCTTTCATACTTCTCTTCCACTTTCTCATCCAAAGCCAGTAGCCAGCTCTAAAACTGAATGCACATTCTGAGAAACACTGAAAAGGAAACGAACTTTTGATGCAGAAATTAATCAAGACTTGGATATAAATTTGTCACGTATAAAAAAAGTTTCAACTTCATCAAGTTAACTTTGAGACACTTAATGGAAAACAAGGCATTGATTCACAACACACATATATAAAATATGATTTATCAAAAGTAAAAAGACAAACAGTACTTGAGATGTGTGACTGCGAAGAAATATCACCAAAGTCACTGGCTGGAAAGATAAATTAACAAATTTTTTCATTATCCTTTGGCTTCCACCTCTATTCTCAAACCTTCTTTAAACTAGTAAGTTAGAGCTTCTTGGTTAGATAAACAAGTACTTGGCTCTGGAACGGAAAATGAAGCAGAAGCATACTTCAGTCTAATAGTTCTTTCTGTTTGGATATTAGCTAGTAGACTGAGCTGTTTCTATTTTTCCTCCTTTTGCTCTAAGGCTGCAGCAGTATTTCTCAAGGTGGGGAGATTGCTTCCTAGAAAACACTTGGCAATGTCTGCAGACATATTTGATTATTAAAATGGAAGTTGGGGAGGCCTGGAACAGTGGCTCACATCTGTAATTCTAACACTTTGGGAGGCTGAGGCAGAAGGACTGCTTGAGCCCAGGAGTTCCAGGCCAACCTGGGCAACAAAGTGAGACCACATCTCTACAAACAATAAAAAAATTAGGCAACCTTACCAAGCAGAGTCCCATATTTAGAATTAAGCTTAAAAAGAGAAAAAGAAAATGTAAAAAGGTAAATACATTTTTTAAAAATTAGCTGACTTGAGCCCAGGAATCCAAGACCAGCTGGGCAACATAGTGGGACCCTGTCTCTACAAAAAATAAAATAAAATAAATAACTGAGTCGGGTGGTATGCACCTGTGGTCCCAGCTACACAGGAAGCCAAGGCAGGGGGGTCACTTGAACCCAGGAGGTCAAGGCTGCAGTGAGCCGTGTCCGTGCCTTCATGTGGGGAGAGGAATGCTGTTGGCATCTAGTGGGTAAAGGCCAAGGATGCTGCTGAACATCCTACCATGCACAGGACAGCCCCAGAGCCAAAAGTTATTCCCCAGTATGCCAATAGTGCTGGGGGTGAAACCCACGGAGTGAAGTCTGGGTAAGGCAAGAAAAATCTTGTAAAGTGAAAACCAAGGATAGGATTCAGAAAATTAATAGCTTTCTTAATCATGAAAATGTGAGAATATTAATATAAGCAGGTATTTAAAATCAAGAATGTATATATTCAGGGAAACTTGAATCTATGCTCCCAGGAAAAAAACAATATTACAAAATAGATACATAAATAAAATCTACAGCAATTTGAGAAGACCCGAAGGAAAGAGGCCAGCACTGCTTCCCAGACGGCAGCCTTCACCGTGCTGCTCAGGCCCTGCCTGCAGTGATTAGATTTTATGAACTCCAAATTAAAACCATGGGGCCTGGGCATGGTGGCTCATGCCTGTAATCCCAGCACTTTGGGAGGCCGAGGCTGGCTGAACATTTGAGGTCAGGAGTTCGAGACCAGCCTGGTCAGCATAGTGAAACCCTATCTCTACTAAACAAACAAACAAAAACCAAAAGTTAGCCAGACGTGGTGGTGGACGCCTGTAATCCCAGCTACTTGGGAGACTGAGGCAGGATAATCGCTTGAACCTGGGAGGCGGAGGTTGCAGTGAGCAGAGATCGTGCCACTGCACTCCAGCTTGGGCTACAGAGTGAGACTTCACCTCACAAAAAATTTAAAAAATTAAAAATTAAAAAAAAATTAAAACCATGGGTTGTTTTTTTGATTAATGGATTTATTTCTATAAAATATTTAAATAACAAAAAAAGTAACATGTGTATGTATATGTATATTTACATCTTTATCTATATATACATACACTTATAGCAATTCCCACTTATCAAAAGGTTCCCACTTATCAAATTATACATATTATTCCCACTTACCAAATTATGTATATTATATAAATTATATATATTTATAAATATATAATATATAATATAAATTATATATATTTATAAATATATAATATATAATATAAATTATATAATATATAATATATAATATATAATATAAATTATATATAATTTATATTATATAATATATAATATAAATTATATATAATTTATAAATATATAATATATAATATAAATTATATATAATTTATAAATATATAATATATAATATAAATTATATATAATTTATAAATAATATATAATATAAATTATATATAATTTATAAATATATATATATATAAATTATATATAATTTATAAATATATATATAATATAAATTATATATATGAAATTATATATAATATATAATTTAATATATATTATTTTTAATATATATTAAAAATAATGGTGGGTGCAGTAGCTCATGCCTATAATCCCAGCACTTTTGGAGGCTGAGGTAGACAGGTAGCCTGACCTCAGTAATTCAAGCTAACAAAAAAATTAGCCGGTCACGGTGGCACATGTCTGTGGTCCCAGATACTTGGGAGGCTGAGGTGGGGGGATCGCTTAGGCCTGGGAGGTGGAGGTTGCAGTGAGCCTAGATAGCAATGCTGCACACCAGACTGAGTGACAGAGACTCTGTCTCAAAAAAAAAGAAGAAAATTTTTATGGAAATATTTATTGATGAAATGATAGGCTGTCAGGAATTTCCTTTAATAGAGAAGCGCTCTGTGTTTTCATGTGGAAATATCTTTGAGATATAACGTGAATTGGAAGAACCAAGGGGTAGAACACAGGTGGGGCTCAGCGGGGCTCAGAGAGGAGAGAGAAAAATGTCTTTTCATATGTACCAGTACTTGAATAAATTCTCAAATAACATTCAAGAAATTGATTAAAGTGGTTACCTGGGACATGGATAAAGGAGTTGGGAACCAAAAGGATGAGGGGTAAGCATGGGAGTAAGACTTTTCAACATACACATTTTGGTATTTTTAACCATGTGATTGTATTGCATATCCAAAAACCTCAAATAAATAAAAGTGCATTACATGAAAAGTAATCTGTCCTTGGGCTGGGCACGGTGGCTCACACCTGTAATCCCAGCACTTTGGGAGGCCAAGGTGGGTGGATCACCTGAGGTCAGAAGTTCAAGACCAGCCTGGCCAACATGGTGAAACCCCGTCTTTACTAAAAATACAAATAATTAGCAGCATGGTGGTGGGCACCTGTAATCCCAACTACTCGAGAGGCTGAGACAGGAGAATCACTTGAACCTGGGAGGCAGAGGTTGCAGTGAGCCGAGATCGCGCCACTGCACTCCAGTCTGGGCAACAAGAGTGAAACTTCATCTCAAAAACAAAAAAAAGAAAGAAAAGAAAGAGGGAAAGGAAGGAAGGAAGGGAGAAAGAAAGGAAGGAAGGAAGAAGGAAGGAAGGAAGAAAGAAAGAAGGAAAGAAAGAAAGAAATCTGTCTTAAAAAACTGGGACATACTGGTGCTATACTTACAGTCCAGCCTTGAACAGAACTGGATACTGCTTTCACAAAGATTATCTCCTTTGTCTTCACAAAAACCTTGAAAAATTAAAAATGAGGGTAGTAGGGGAAGAGGTAGGAATTTCAGTCCGTTACAGACTGGGCACATCATGTGAAACAGGAATTAGTTTGTTCTCCCTGACCTAAGGGGCAGAAAAGGACCAGAGTATACTGTTAGAGGGAGATAACATTAGACTCAACAGAATTTTCAAACACAGAAAACAGTCTAAGGAGACCTCAGGATGTATTATAGCAAATTCCGTATGTAATCACCAGACAAAATCTTGGCGGGGCATGCAATTTAACAAACGTTTATTGAGCTTAGACTGCTAGACCCAAAGGTATTCCTGAGTTAAAGATGAAAAAAACACTTTCTTAGATACAGCTGTCTCTGGGTGAGAGGAGAAGATTATTTGGTAATATCTTTAAATATTTAAGATGCTCACATTCTGAAACCCAGACATTTCATTTTATGGTATTTACATAGGCATCAGAGGCATGTGTATACAGATATTCTTTGTGCAGTTATTTCACAATAGCGTAAGTTGAAAATAATCTATTTGTCAATTAATAGGGAATTGGCTAAATAACCTATAGTATTATCCATACTAGGAAATACCAGAAAGTAGTCTGGGAAAAGTAAAGAAAACTTGGGAAACCACGTGGTTTTTACTTTTGCCATGGTTGCCAAGCTATACGGTTGAATTTTTTTTTTTAATAGGGAGTGAAAGGATGATTCAAACAATGTGATACAAGTGACATTTTTTAAAACCTTCATGCCCACAGAGGGGTAAAAAAAACAACAATTTATTTTCTGTGGGTATATATATACATATTAAATACATAGGAAGCGGTCAGAAGGAAAAACAATAAATTGGTAACAATGTGTACTTCCAGGGGTTGGGGAAAGGGATGGTAAAGGGTAGGATTGTCAAAGAGGACTTTAGCCTTTTCTGTGATGTTTTAAATTTTTACAAGGTAGGTGAATTTGTGTCTCACTTGTGTAGTTAAAAATATTTGCTTTCAATACTTAAAAGTGGAGGAGGAGAGAAGTAGCAACCTTGCTCAGGGAGCTCACAATCTTTTAAATGATATACGTTAAAATATAATTCAGTATGATCTGTACAGCAATTGAATAATAGCTAATATTTGTTGAGTTCTTATTATATAGCATGTGCTATAGATCTATTAAATTGTTTAATCTTGATCACAACCATAGGAGGTAGGAACAATTATTATCCCCACTTTACAGGTGTGAAAACTGGGGCCTTGACTGACTCGACCAAGCCCACGAAGCTAATGGGTGGTAGAATAGGGATTGGAACACATTTCTGACTCCGGAGTCTAGACTTAACTATTATGCTGCATTGCCCAAATATAGAGAGAGCATGGATGATCTACAGAGGTAGAGTCAGGGCTTGGAAATATTTGTGAACTTATTGTGGGTACTGTTGAAAAAGTTCTATTTGGCCAGTCATGGTGGCTTATGCCTGTAACCTCAGCACTTTGGGAGACCAAGGCAGGCGTATCACTTGAGGTCAGGAGTTTGAGACCAGCTTGGTCACCATGGTGAAACCCCATCTCTACCAAAAATATAAAAAATTAGCCAGGCATGGTGGCAGGTGCCTGTAATCCCAGCTACTTGGGAGGCTGAGGCAGGAGAATCACTTGAACCCGGGAGGTGGAGGTTGCAGTGAGCAGAGATCGTGCCGCTGCACTCCAGCCTGGGTGACAGCGCGAGACTCTGTCTCAAAAAAAAAAAAGAAAAAAGAAAAAGTCCTATTTATGGCAGACAGGGCTAACTACCTACAAAATATCCATTTTCCCTTTCCTTTTCTCTAAGAGAACGCTGACTTGGTGTTCAGTGTCAAAGTCCCTAAGTCAAAACCCTCAGCCTCATTTGCATGTTGAGGGCAACCAGGTGACAGTTCTGGCCAATGAGATGCAAACAGGGGCTGCATCCAGGAAAGGGCTTGTTAAAGGGGCAGACCCTTTCTGTAATTATAGAGGCAGAAGAACAAAAGCAACAAGGGTGGGGGGCAACCTCAGCTAGTAAGTGCCACCTGGCCTTTTGCCCTTTACCATTCATGCCTTTTTCTTGCCTGGATTACAGAAATGATGCTGGGAGATTCCAAAGGCCATCTATAGACCATAAGGAGAAGAGCCACTTACTAAGGATGGTGAAGCAAAAACATATAAAGAGTTTGGAAAAAAAAGTTCTGCTGAGCAATCTAGGGGGAAGAATTTAAAAAATTTTAGAAGAAGAAAAAAGTTTGGACATCATGACATCTGGGTGCTGTTGCACAGTACTGGCAGCTACTCCTAACCTAGTTACATGAGAAAAACAAACCTATTTTTTGTTAAGCGCACAGTCAGTTTTCATTCCATGGTGACAAGTGCAATTTAATGAACTCACTGGGGTTTAGAGAGCCTCATCCTTAGGAAGGAATACAGATACCTGAAAGGAGTTAGCCTCCCTAGCCTGGCTTTGAAAATAGGAAAGAATTGCTCTTCCACCCTGACTTACCCTAGGATCCCCTGAGGCCCAGGGCATGTGCCAGCCACCAGAAGGAGCCACAGCCCTCAAAGACAGAGGGAATCACGAAACGGAGCCAGGGGATTTATGGGGCTTCAGATTCCCCTAAGATCCCCCTAAGCAAGAGTAGGGCAGCAGAACGGCCTGCTAGAGGGTTGAGAATTGGCAACTTGACTCCAGTGTTTGGGGGTATAGATCCCATTCTATTTATAGCACCAGCAGGTGGGCCAGGAGGACGGAGTGGTGCTCTTGGCAACTGTTTGTTTTGAACCTGCCAAGGCAGCTCCCTGAACATTTGCTTAAAAAGCAGAAGAGGGCAGAGTAGAGTTGGGATGGGGATGCAGGAAGGGATCTTGGAAGAAAGAAGAAAAAGAAGGGCACACACCTTCGAAATGGAATTGTAGGGTCTAAATTCTATGAGGGTCACATTTCCCCAAGACAATCTTGATGTTTTTGGATGGGCCAAATATCCCCCAACATAATTCCCTGAGCCTCACCATCCTTTGGACCTGGGCTTGGCTAGACTAGGGTTAGAGGCTGTTTGAAAGTCAAAAGCACTCAGAAGAGACAACAGTGCCAGGTCACTGACACTAAGGGGAAGAATATTTTGAGAAGAAAACTGGGCCAAGCTTTTCAGAGAGGCAGGGAGGTTGGGGGTGTGACCAGCTGGCTTGCCAGTGGAGGTGGCTGGGGTTGACCGTTCTTTATTAAAATCTAGCAGTGAACAGAAGAAAGAAAAGATGGTAATAGCTTGATAAGTGATGGAGTCAAGAAAAAAAGGAAGATAAGCCTGTCTAGGCCAAAGAAGTATCTGGTAAGACTGAAGGAGCAAGCTGAGTGAGAATTTTAGATTGTGACAGGCTACAGTCATGCTCCTCGGCCACCTCCCAGGGGAGGGGACCTATTGCCTCTTTTTTGCTGTTAGTGTCCTTCCATATTTTTTTATTTTTAGGATCTCCCAGAGGATATAAACTTCACTGGACACTGTTTATGTTTTTGTTGTTGTTGTTGTTGTTATTTATTTATTTATTTTCTTTCTGTGAGACCAGAGTGCAGTGGCGCTATCATGGCTACTGCAGCCTCGAACTTCTGGGCTCAAGGGATCCTCCTGCTTCAGCCATCTGAGGAGCTAGGACTTCAGGTGCACATCGCCACACCCGGATAATTTTTTTATTGTAGTAGAGATAGGGTTTCACTAGGCTTGCCCAGGCTGGTCTTGAACTCCTGGCCTTAAAGTGATCTGCCTGCCTTAGACTCCCAAAGTGCTGGGATTACAGGTGTAAGCCACCATGCCTGGCCTGGACACTCTTAAAAATGTGAAGCATTTGTAATATCCAAAAGCATAAAGTTATAATGGTAGATGCCAAGTGGCAAGGGCAATGTGACCATTTAAACTACACTCCATAGGCAGCTGTCTATTCATAGAGCCAGCACTTGGATAGAAACTTGAGTGTATTCTCCAATGGCTAAAAGGAGGTCAGGAGACTTGAACCTGAAAGTGAAAAAGAACTTGTGTCCAAACCCCTTACTTTATCAATGAGAAAACTGAAGGTCAGAGAGAGGAAATAAGTGGCCCAAGTCACGCAGCTAGTTTAGGGATTATAAAAGTAAACATGGACTGCATATACCAGGAAATTTACTGTTTATATCTTTAATTCATTTGATTTTTACATCAACCCTGTGAGGTAGATATTCTGACAGGCTAAATCATTCACCTGTGGTCATATAGACACTCAGGGGCAGAGCTGAGATTTGAACTCACATAATCCTGCCTTCAGAGAGTCTGTGCTCTTCACCACTGCTTTTTCATTCCTTAGCGCTTTGTCTCCATTGTCCCAAGCTACTTCCTCCCACCAACCCCCGACTCTCCTCTATCCCCGCCTCCTCCTCTCAGGGTCAACAGGTCATCCTTGCCTTGCTCCTGCGCTCTAATAGGGGCAGATGAGAAGTTTAGTTTTTTTAGGGCTGAAAATAACGGCAGAGGAAGAACAAAAAGGAGATGCAGATTTCCGTGTGAACACCATGGGAACCAGGAAGGGGCTGAGCATGGGCCAAAGAGGGTCAGAGTCTACAGTGTGCTGAGTGCAAGGAAGAGGAGGAGGGGATGAAGTGGCCACATCTCCCTTTCTCTTAGTCTAAGCAAGAAGTATAATGTGGGATTCACAGATACTTGGTGAGGTGGGGACAATGAGCCCCAAGAAATGGTATGCAAAATTTTCATCATGTGCACCCCTGTCATCCCAGCTGCTCAGGAGGCTGAAGCAGGAGGATTGCTTGATCCCAGGAGTCCAAGGCTTTAGTGTACAATGATCATGCTCGTGAATAGTCACTGCACTGCACTCCAGCCTGAGCAACAATGAGACCCCATATCTAAAACAACCAACCAAACAAACAAAACCATTTCTCTTTTTTGGAGAAATATATAAAAAAAAAGTTTTTAAGAAAATAATTTTGAACATGTGCATTTTTCTCCATTTTTCTCTGTCCAACATAAAGGCTAGTCTAGAAAGAACCATACCCTTGATGCCGCCCTCTCTCAGGTCTAGGATCCCATAAAATGCAGCCATTATGTAGAGGCAAGAGCACTGAGGCTGGAGTTAGAAAACTAGCGCTGAAATCCTAGCTCTGCCTCTTACCCGGCTGTGTGGCCTTGAGCAAATCACACTACTTCCTGGAGCCTCAGTTCCTTGTTACTTAAGTGAGGATAATCAACCTCTCATGCAGAGGAGTTGTGGGAATCAGATGAAATCCAGCTGAGGGTGAGTGTGCCTTTAAATGTTTTCATTATAAAGTAATACATTCTCAGCTGGACATGGTGGCTGATGCCTGTAATCCCAACACTTTGGGAAGCCAAGGCTGGAGGACCTATTGAGCCCAGGAGTTTGAGACAAGCTTGGGCAACATTGAGCGACCCTGTCTCTACAGAAAATTTAAAAATCAGATGGCTGTGTTGGTGCGTGTCCCAGCTACTCAGAAGGCTTAGGCAGGAGGATCACTTGAGCCCAGGAGGTCAAGGCTGCAGTGAGCTGAGATTGCACCATTGCACTCATGCCTGGGCAACAGAGTAAGATCCTGTCTCTATAAAAAAGTAAATTCTCATTACTAAACATTTAGAAAATGTAAGAGGCTTCCTTTTTCTGGGAAGAAAAAAAAAATGGGAAAATCAGCCATAGTTCCACCATTTAATTTTAACATTTAATATATTTTTGCCAACTTTTTCAATGCATGCTTCTTCTTTATTTTGACTTTGGTAAGATAATTGATAAAAATCATCTAATTAGGTTTTATTTGATCATAGGACAAAATTATACTCCCTGTATTAGTCAGGGTTCTTCAGAGAAACAGAACCAACAAGAGATTATCTATATCTATATCTGCATAAACGGGTAAAATGAAAGAGAGAAAAAGAGAAAGAAAGAAATGTATTTTAAGGCATTGGTTCATGCAGTCGTGGAAGTTTAAGGAGTCCAAAATCTGATGGGGTAGGCCAACAGGCTGGAGACTCAGGGAAGAGTTGCAGTTTGAGTCCCAAAGCATTCTGCAGGCAGAATTTCTTCTTGCTCCAGGGAGCAAATCCTTTGTTCTAAGTCTTTATCGTAAGTCTTTTGTTCTAAGACTTTCAACTGATTTTATGAGGCCCACTCACATTAGGGAGGGTAAATTGCTTTGCTCAGAGTTCACTTATTTAAATGTTAATCTCATCTAAGACCACTTCTCAGAAATATCCAGGATAGGCTGTTGTGGTGGCTCACGCCTATAGTCCCAGCACTTTTGGAGGCTGAGGCAGGTGGATCACCTGAGGTCAGGAGTTCGAGGCCAGCCTGGCCAATGAGGCAAAACCCATCTCTACTAAAAATATAAAAATTAGCTGGGCGTGGTGGCAGGTCCTTGCATTCCAGCTACACGAGCTGAGGCAGGAGAATCACTTGAACCTGGGAGGAGGATGTTGCATGAGCCAAGATCATGCCATTGCGCTCCAGCCTGGGCAACAAGAGTGAAACTCCATTTCAAGAAAAAAAAAGAAAGGAAAGAAAGAAAGGAAGGAAGGTAGGAAGGAAGGAAGGGAGGGAAGGAAGGAAGATCCAGAGTAAAATTTGATCAAATATCTAACACTTCATGAGAGCTTTTTATAAATAAAAGCTATGGAGCTCTGTGTGAGTTTTCTCATACTAGAACAATATTTGCATAAAACTTTGTAGAAAGCAGTTCAGATGTTCAACCTTGAGCAGGTTGAGCTTAACTCTAGGAGGCACTTGTTTTCCAGTAAGCCATGGTAGTCTATGTGGCATGAGTTTACTGTCTGGAGCTGCCAAGCACACTGTGTTGTTTAGATTGTATGATGGGGATGGGGGTGAGGGGAGCTGATGAAGATCATGATGGGGGTTAAAGTCCCCTAGACCTTTCCTTGGCGGTATCACTGGGCTTGAATAAACCAGGTGGGACAATGATACATTGTCAGTGTCTCTTAAGGAGATATGTCCTTCTTCTTCTTCTTCTTTTTTTTTTTTTTTTTTTTTTTTGAGACAGAGTCTCACTCTGTCACCCAGGCTGGAGTACAGTGGGGCGATCTTGGCTCACTGCAACTTCCACCTCCTGAGTAGCTGGGACTACAGACATGCACCACCACGCCCGGCTTATTTTTGTATTTTTAGTAGAGGGGGTTTTGCCATGTTGGTCAGGCTGATCTCTGGTGATCCACCTGCCTCTGCCTCCCAAAGTGCTGGGATTACAGGCGTGAGCCACCGCACCCAGCAATGAAACATTCTTATCAGTTTCCCTATCCTGTCCTCTGGAGGGCCTGTCAGCCCAACTCTGCTCCTCCTCAGGAGAGAGATTCAGGCAGCCAAAGCAATGAAGTAGAAGAAAGCTCTGACAGCATTGGAGAGACTTCAGGCTGAGAAGAGGCAGGGACTTAGAGTCAAGAGCCCTGCTATTTCTATCTTCTCTGAGATTACCAGTCTCCAGGCAGGCATCTCTATCAAGAGAAAGTTGCAGAGCCCGTGAGCCAGTGGGTCATACGTATCTGATGAATGCACAGTCCCACCCCTGCACCACCTCCCAACACACCCCCAGCAACCTCTGTCATCAGTAACCTTAGTCACTGCCAGCCTAAGATAGAGGTGTCCTGGAGCCCTAGAAGGAAAGGTCAGTCGATTTAAATAGCTACAGCATCCACAGCAACTTTCCTGGCCTCAGAAAGGAAACCCAAGCCATGAGAGATGACGCTCCACTGGCTCTACCCCCGGTGGGGGGGACAAAAAGGGAGATGTCTGCTATGTTCCCTACAGTGTGCTTTGTCACGTAAATGCGGCAGCCTTACTTCATCCTGAGGGCTGTACATCACTGTAACCACTTTATAGACGATGAAATTGAATCTCAGATTAACTGACTTGCCCAAAGGCAATAAGATCAGATACCGCTCCTTCACTGAAATCTTTTCATAAGATCATAAGATCTTTATCTTTTATCTTTTCATAAGATCATAAGATCATAAGATCATAAGATCTTTATCTTATATCTTTTCATAAGATCATAAGATCATAAGATCTTTATCTTATATCTTTTCATAAGATCATAAGATCATAAGATCTTATGAAAAGATCATAAATGCATGGTTAAAAAAAAAAAAACTTTAAGCTTGGAGAAAAACATCAACACAAAATTCTCTCCTAACCCTGCCTCCAGGTTCCCTTCCTAGAATAAGTCACTGATATCAGAAATTGTAGACTTTCCAGGGATAGTACATGCGTCTGGAGTGTGTGTTGTGCTTTTATATATATGCATGTACACAGACACAGAAATGATGGGATGCAATATGCTGTTTTGCACCTGTTTTTTTCACCGAACGGCATAGCTTCAATTTCCTTACCAATGCACATAGATCTGTTCCATTCTTGTTAACAACTGCATAATGTTTATATGTAGATGGGCCATATTATCTAATCAGTTGTTTCTTCCAGTAGTTTGCTAATATAAACAATGGGGCAATGAACTTTCCTGTACATATGCCGTTGTGCACATATGCAAGTACATCTATAGATAAATTCCTGGAAGGAGAGTTCCTGGGTCAAAATGACATGTCCATTGGAAATAATGATTAAAATTGTAAAACAACGCTCCACAAAAGATGTCCCGATTTACAGTAACCATACTTGAGAGGCTGCCAGTGATTTCAACCTGCCAGAAAGGTTTGGAGACTTCTCTACCTAAATTGTGTCTAGCAGAACCAGTGCCCAGACCCAAAACTTGTTTTTAAATCTAGTGTTTGTTTATTTTTCCTTTTATGCAAAAGTTCCCTTCCACACATACATGATTTAAAGGAGCTAGGAGAAAGTTAGAATTTAAATGAAATAGAAGGAGTAGCGTCTTTACTCTTGGAGCTTAACTTCTAGGAGTAAAGAAAGCAAATTCTTAGGCCAGGCACTGTGGCTCACACCTGTAATCCCAGCACTTTGGGAGGCCAAAGCAGACAGATTGCTTGAGTCCAGCAGTTCGAGACCAGCCTGGGCAACAAAATGAGATGACCATCTCTACAAAAAATTGAAAATTAGCCAGACATGGTGGTGCACACCTGTGGTCCCAGCTACTTAGGAGGCTGAGATGGGAGGATCACTTGAGCTCAGGAGGTCGAGGCTGCAGTGAGCTGTGATTGTGCCACTGCACAACAGCCTGGGTGACAGAGTGAGACCCTGTCTCAAGAAAAAAATAAAATAAAATAAAATAAAAAATTTTAAAAAAAGAGAGAAAAGAAAAGAAAGCACACTTGAATAAAAGTCATTAAGGAACCAAAACTCCAATGGCCAGTCTTATTTTGAACGTCTAAGTCAGGAGTTTGCATGGAGCTGCTTTAAAATGCTACCTCGACTGCACTGGATCTCCTGATGCTCTCCCTGAGCCTCACTGGGTTTTCACTATGTGGGTCAAGAAAGCTTTTTTTGAGGCCGGGCACAGTGGCTCGTACCTGTAATCCCAGCACTTTGGGAGGCTGAGGCGGGTAGATCACTTGAAGTCAGGAGTTTGAGACCAGCCTGGCCAACAAGGTGAAACCGGTCTCTACTAAAAATGAAAAAATTAGCTGGGCGCAATGGCAGGTGCCTGTAATCCCAGCTACTAGGGAGGCTGAGGCAGGAGAATCACTTGAACCCACGAGGCAGAGGTTGCAGTGAGCCGAGATCGTACCACTGCACTCCACCCTGGGCAACAGAGTGAGATCCTGTCTCAAAAAAAAAAAAAAAAAAGAAAAATTTTTCTTCATTTCTTGTCCATTCTACTAGTTTGCCCAGAACATTGAAGGCACCCAGAGCATTTCTTCATTCATGCCATTATGTTGGGAAGGAAACTATAGCAAAAACATTCCATAAAGTCTTCTTAAATCATTCTTAAAATGACCTTATTGGGATGTAATTTTGTGAATGTGAACATCTTTAGAAATGCCACACCCAGTGTTCAGTAATAGGAAAAATTCTCTTTAGCAATATTTTATAGATGTTATGTCATCAATCCTAACCAACAACCTTACAATTCTACATTAACCTTATCCTACTGATGAGAAAAGCAAGGCACAGAGAGAGTAAATTGCCAAGATCATGTAATAGATAATGACACCTAAAATTAATCTAGATTCCAAGTCCCAAACTCTTTCTAGTATATCACATTGGAAATAATAATTATTCTAAAGAATACAGATAACAAACACAGAAATGAATAAGAAGGATGATAACATTGTGCTAATTATAATACTTGTCCTAAAAGAAATCCTAAAGTTGATGTGATGGAACCTAACAGAGGAAAGAGTAGAGGTGTTAGATGATGTGATAATAGAAGGCTTCTCTGAGACCTGTGAGAATCAGACAGCTCTTCTTGGAACTTCAGGATGATCCTCTCTGGCCTGAAGAAGCAGCAAATTCAAAGGTCATTGTCTTGGAGTGGCCTGAGAACTGAAAGCAGGACAGTGGAGCTGAACACAAGGAGCAAGTGCACCCTGCTCTGACATGAAGCTGGAGAAGCGGGGGGGGTCCAGATCAGTACAGGGTCTAAGAGATGACAGAATGGAGTTTGAACTTCATTACAACAATGGTGGAGAGCCATTAGAAAGCTTGAGGAGGCTGGGCACAGTGGCTCACACCTGTAATCCCAGCACTTTGGGAGCCCAAGGCGGGTGGATCACTTGAGGCCAGGAGTTCAAGACCAGCCTGAATCAACATGGTGAAACTTCATCTTTACTAAAAATACAAAAATTAGCCAGGAGTAGTGGTGCATGCCTGTAATCTCAGCTACTCGGGAGGCTGAGGCATGAGAATTTCTTCAACCTGGGAGGCAGAGGTTGCACTGAGCCAAGATCACGCCACTGTGCTCCAGCCTGGGCAACAGAGCAAGAGTCTGTCTCAAAAAAAAAAAAATTTGAGGAAAGATGGGACATAATCTGATTTAGGTTTCTAAAAGATTACTCTGGTTGCTGTTGGGAAATTAATTAAAAATTAGAGTTGAAGAAGAAAGACCATGTATGAGGTACAATATAAGTACGACTGAGAGATGATGGTGACTTGAACTAGAAATGTGATGGTAGAGAGGATAAAAATGGAAGGATTCAAAATATGATTGTCAATAAAATGTGCACTATTTGCTGATGGACAAGATGGGGAGAAAGCATTCCATAGGTGGAAAGGAGAAGTCAAGGTTCATCACCAGGTTTAGGGTAACAATGGAAGGTGCCAGTGAGATAAGGAAGAAGAGTCTTAGAAAGAGGGTCTCAGGCGAAGTGTGGTGACTGACACCTGTAATCCCAAGACTGTGGGAGGCTGAGGCTGGAGGATTGCTTGAGTCTAGGAGTTTGAGATCAGCCTGGCCACATAGTGAGACTCTGTTGCCACAAAAGTTTAAAAATTGGCAGGGCATGGTGATACATGCCTGTGGTCCCAGCGACTCAAGAGGTTGAGGTAAGAGAATTGCTTGAGCCCAGGAGGTCAAGGCTGGTGTGAGGCATGATTACATCACTGCATGCACTCCAGCCTGGGTGACAGAGCAAGACCTTGCCCTAAAAAGAAAGACAGAGAGAGAGAGAGAAAGGGAGGAAGGGAGGGAGGGAGGGAGGAAGGAAGGAAGAAAGGAAGGAAGAAAGGAAGGAAGGAAGGAAGGAAGGAAAGGGCTCTGAAATCAAGAGTTCCATATTGGACATATTTAAGTTTTAGATTCCTATTAGAAATCCATTCAATGGTATGGTGTCATAAAAAAGGAAAAAAGGGAGAAACCCAAGTGGGGTTATCAAGTAGGTAGTGGGATGTACAAGTCGGAGCCCAAGAGAGAGATATGGACTGAAACTAAATATTGGGACATGTAAACTGAGTGAGATTACTTATGGAGAGAAGTACATTAAAAAGAGTCTAGAACAGAGCTCTGGAAAATCTCAAAAATTTAGAGGTTGGAGCCAGTCAAAGGAGGAGAAGCCAGGTAAAGAGATTGAAAAGGAAAGGCCAGATGTGGTATGGAGGATGAGGAAGAGCTAAGAACCCATGGAGATATCTGGGAAGCCAAGAGCTCTGGACTCATATGTCCAGCTGGCCATGAAGGAAAGCCTTGTCTGTTAAGGCAATGAGATGGGGGGAATGTGCATTGAATAAGTTAGGACTTTAAACAAAGCCACAAACCAGGGGCCCCAGGGAGCACAGTTAGAAGGGTGTGATATGGGGAAGAGAAGAGTACATTGGTCCACATTAAGGACTGTGTGGAGCAGTGTAGGTGTGAAGACCCTGTGATAAAATTTGAGGTTTGAAGCTCTGGTTGGATTCAGAAAGACAGGGAAGGCCGGGCATGGTGGCTTATACCTGTAATCCCAGCACTTTGGGAGGCCGAGGTAGGTGGATCACAAGGTCAAGAGTTTGAGACAAGCCCGTCCAATATGGTGAAACCCCATCTCTACTAAAAAACACAAAATCAGCTGGGCATGGTAGTGCGCACCTGTAGTCCCAGCTGCTTGGGAGGCTGAGGCAGGAGAATTGCTTGAACCCGGGAGGCAGAGGTTGCAGTAAGCCGAGATCGTGCCACTGCACTCCAGCCTGGGTGACAAAGTGAGACTCCATCTCAAAAACAAAAAACAAAACAAAACAAAACAAAACAGAAAAACAGGGAAGGGGGCTTGATGGAATTGGTCTTGGGTAATCAGCTCAAAGTATGGTCCAGAATAGTCTTAATGTGTGGAGGAGGGGACTAGGCTTTTAGCAACAAGCTCTCATCTGCAGTTTGGAGTATTATAATTCCCACTCTACAAGTATAAAAAAATTAATCTGGATGAATTTAAGTAAATCAGTGCCAGATGGAGAGTGACCATAGGTCCTTGGAGTCCAAAATCAAGGTTTTGCTCAGCACTCTAAAGCCGGCTGTTAGGTATTTCCTGAACTGAACTAATAAGAACCATTTGAGATGGTTCATATAAATACATACTCCCTCTCTCCCTCCTCTGGAGTTAGGTCTAGAGTGATTTTGAAAGTTTACAATTATCTCATACTGCAGGTATAGAAAGGAAATGGTGCTAAGAACACAGAAGTCTTTGGCTTGGGTAGTTTGGAATTTCAGAGGACTGACTCTTCTATGGTTGTGATGTTTGAGGAAAAGGTGGAAGGAAGGCGAAAGTTTATTTCTAGCTTAGTCTAGTGTCTCCCTGACAGTTAAAAACAAATAGCATACAAATAAGTGCTTTGCCTTTTGAAAAGCAAAACATATGTAGCCAAAGAATATACTCGCTGCATAGTAATTGCCACTTTCATATCTAGAAAGCATTTTAGAGACTTCAGGGACCCTTAAATGCTGTGTTCCTTTCTTTACTCAAACCTCCCCTCTACCTGCCTTATAGGGATATCCTGAAGCTGCGACAGATTTGCTATCCTCTAGTGCTTAGATGGAGGGAGCCCAGTGAACAGTGAGAATCATAGGGGAAAATTCAAGCTGTTTGTGTTCCCTCCCATCTATTTATTTTATCTCCCATTGCAGTTCTTTAAAAATATATTAGAGCCATCTTTGTTATGCTTAAGTCTTTTCAGATCACAAAGGAAAGCAAAAAAGGATATGACATATTTCCTTCAGGATCTTCTCTTGTTCTCTCCCTTCTCTATCCCAGCAGAAAGTCGCCTCCCAGTCAGTGTTCATTAAAAACTGGACGGTTCTACTTTGCAAGGGAGAAGACAGAACACGGAGGCACCAAGAAGTCAAACTTCCCTGAGTTATAAATGTGCCTCTTCTGTGACGTGAAAGCAAAGGAGCACGCACCAAGAATACACTTTCTTTTTTGTTGTTCTTCTTCTTTTTGAGTTACAGTCTCACTCTTGCTTAGGCTGAAGTGACGTAATCATAGCTCACTACAGCCCAAACTCCTGAGCTCAAGTGATTCTCCCACCCCAGCCTCCTGAGTAGCTGGCATGACAAACGTGCACCACCATACCTGGCTATTTATTTATTTATTTATTTATTTATTTATTTATTAGACATGGGGTCTTGCTATGTTGCCCAGGCTGGTCTCAAACTCCTGGGCTCGAGGGATCCTCCCACTTCAGCCTCCCCAAGTGCTGAAATTACAGGCATGAGTCATGTTGTCTGGTAGAAGAATATGGTTTCTAAGATAAAACGGTGCCATGTCACAAAAAGTTAAAACAGAAAGGGATCCATAACTCTTGCAACTAAAATAAACACACGTTGTTGTCGCATTCATACAATGGTATACATAGGGAAGTTCTCACTGCCATTTTAAGGATGAGAAAAAAAGACTCTGAGTCCTAGCAAACTGTAGGGCTACATTACCTGGGATCAGATCCTGACTGCTTCTTACCAGTGTTTGGTCATTGGCAAGTCATTTAACCTTTAAGTACCTCAATTTTCTTCTCTATAAAATGAGGATAGTAAGGCCAAGCACAGTGACTCATGTCTGTAATTCCAGCACTTTGGGAGGGTGAGGCAGGCAGATCGCTTGAGGTCAGGAGTTCACGACCAGCCTGGCCAACATGGTGAAACCCTGTCTCTACCAAAAATACAAAAATTCGCCAGGTGTCGTGGCAGGCACCTATAATCCCAGATACTCAGGAGGCTGAGGCAGGAGAATCACTTGAACCTGGGAGGCAGAAGTTGCAGCGAACAGAGATGGTGGCACTGCACTCAAGGGCAATAGAGTGGGACTCAGTCTCACACACACACACACACACACACACACACACTCACACACATATAATAATAATAATAAAATGGGGATAGTAATAGTAACACTACCTCATAGAGTTATTGTGCAATTAAATGAGTCAACACAACTTAGCATGCAGCAACTACAATGCAGGGAAAAAAAAAACAGCAGAGCTTTTTTTTGGGTGAGGGGCAGGGGACAGGATCTCACTCCAATTGCCCAGGCTGGAGTGCATTGGCACAGTTTTGTCTCACTGTAGCTTCAACCTTCTGGGCTCAGGTGACTGTCCCACCTCAGCCTCCCCAGTAGCTAGGACCACAGGCTCATGCCACCATGCCTGGCTAATTTTTGTACCCGCCTCGGCCTCTTAAAATGCTGGGATTACAAGCGTGAAACACCGTGCTTGGCCAACAATAGACTTTTCAGATAAAGTCTTTTATCATATAGAATTTTGTAGAGCTTATAATTTTTTAAGGCACAAGCTCAAAAGATAGAAGAATACAAGCAAATAGCTTAGATCCCTAAGAATTCATCCACTCCTTCAACAACATTTACTGATTATCTTCTAGGAACTTGGCTAGACACCAGGAGTAGATGCCAGTAACAGGTTAGAGGGTTCTGAATTTGCACCTACTCCATGTCACTTTATTTCATTTGCTTTAATCAAATTAAATCTGAAGCCAATAATGGTGGTGCTGAGACATGGCCTGGTGGCTTTAGTAATACCATTAGGATCCCTACTCAGCCATTCCAAATAGATTTACAAACTAAGTAAAAACAGTGTCCCTGCTATGCAAATGCAGCTCCCTGATATGTCGTCTAGCTGCCCTCACACCCAAAGGGCTGCCCTGTGTCTCTCTTTTTATTTTATTTTTTTATTTATATAATTTTTATTTTTATTTATTTTTTTAATGAAGTATTTATTGATCATTCTTGGGTGTTTCTCGGAGAGGGGGATATGGCAGGATGATAGGATAATAGTGGAGAGAAGGTCAGGAGATAAACACATGAACAAAGGTCTCTGGTTTTCCTAGGCAGAGGTCCCTGCGGCCTTCTGCAGTGTTTGTGCCCCTGGGTACTTGAGATTAGGGAGTGGTGATGACTCTTAAAGAGCATGCTGCCTTCAAGCATCTGTTTAACAAAGCACATCTTGCACCGCCCTTAATCCATTTAACCCTGAGTTGACACAGCACATGTTTCAGAGCGCAGGGGGCTGGGGGAAAGGCCATAGATCAACAGCATCCCAAGGCAGAAGAATTTCTCCTAGTCAGAACAAAATGGAGTCTCCTATGCCCATCTCTTTCTACACAGACACAGCAAGAATCTGATCTCTCCTTCCTTTCCCCACACTTTCCCCCCTTCTCTTCAACAAAACCGCCATTGTCCTCATGGCCCGCTCCCGATGGTCGCTGTCTCTTTGGAGCTGTTGGGTACACCTCCCAGACAGGGCGGCCGGGCAGAGGCGCTCCTCACTTCCTCCCAGACGGGGTGGCAGCCAGGCAGAGGCGCTCCTCACCTCCCAGACGGGGTGGCCGGGCAGAGGCGCTCCTCACTTCCTCCCAGACGGGGTGGCAGCCAGACAGAGGCGCTCCTCACTTCCCAGATGGGGCAGCCGGGCAGAGACGCTCCTCACCTCCCAGATGGGGCGGCCGGGCAGAGGCGCTCCTCACTTCCTCCCAGACGGGGTGGCAGCCAGGCAGAGGCGCTCCTCACCTCCCAGACGAGGCAGCTGGGCAGAGGCACTCCTCACTTCCCAGACGGGGCAGCCGGGCAGAGGCGCTCCTCACCTCCCAGACGGGGCGGCCGGGCAGAGGCGCTCCTCACCTCCCAGATGGGGCTGCCGGGCAGAGGCGCTCCTCACTTCCTCCCAGACGGGGTGGCGGCCTGGCAGAGGCGCTCCTCACCTCTAAGACGGGGTGGCCGGGCAGAGGCGCTCCTCACCTCCCAGACGGGGTGGCCGGGCAGAGGCTCTCCTCACTTCCTCCCAGACGGGGTGGCAGCCAGGCAGAGGCGCTCCTCACTTCCCAGATGGGGGGGCCAGGCAGAGACGCTCCTCACCTCCCAGACGGGGCAGCCGGGCAGAGGCGCTCCTCACTTCCTCCCAGACGGGGTGGACGGGCAGAGGTGCTCCTCACTTCAAAGACGGGGAGGCCGGGCAGAGGTGCTCCTCACTTCCCAGATGGGGCTGCCGGGCAGAGGCGCTCCTCACTTCCTCCCAGACGGGGTGGTGGCCTGGCAGAGGCGCTCCTCACCTCCCAGACGGGGCGGCCGGGCAGAGGCGCTCCTCACTTCCCAGACGGGGTGGCCGGGCAGAGGCTCTCCCCACTTCCCAGACGATGGGCGGCTGGGCAGAGGCGCTCCTCACTTCCCAGACGACGGGCGGCCGGGCAGAGGCGCTCCTCACTTCCTCCCAGAAGAGGTGGTGGCCAGGCAGAGGCGCTCCTCACTTCCCAGACGTTGGGCGGCCAGGCAGAGGCGCTCCTCTTCTCCCCGACGGGGCGGCCGGGCAGAGGCGCTCCTCACTTCCCAGACGGGGCGGCCGGGCAGAAGCGCTCCTCACTTTCCAGAGGGGGCGGCCAGGTAGAGGTGCTCCTCACTTCCCAGACGGGGCGGCCGGGCAGAGGCGCTACTCACTTCCTCCCAGACGGGGTGGCGGCCGGCCGCGTAGAGGTGCTCCTCACCTCCCAGACGGGGCGGCCAGGCAGAGGCGCTCCTCACATCCTATACGGGATGGCCGCCGGGCAGCCGGGCAGAGGGGCTCCTCACATCCCAGACGATGGGCGGCCAGGCAGAGTCGCTCCTCACTTCCTAGACTGGGTGGCGGCGGGGCAGAGGCTGTAATCTTAGCACTTTAGGAGGCCAAGGCAGGCGGCTGGGAGGTGGAGGTTGTAGCGAGCCGAGATCACGCCACTGCACTCCAGCCTGAGCAACATTGAGCATTGAGTGAGCGAGACTCCGTCTGCAATCCCAGCACCTCGGGAGGCCGAGGTGGGCAGATCACTCCAGGCCAGGAGCTGGAGACCAGCCGGGTCAACACAGCGAAACCCCGTCTCCACCAAAAACACAAAAACCAGTCAGGCATGGCGGTGCGCGCCTGCAATCCCAGGCACTGGGCCTAGGCAGGAGAATCACAGGAGCCCAAGGCAGGGAGGTTGCAGTGAGCCGAGATCACGGCAGTACAGGGCAGTACAGTCAAGCTTCGGCAACAGAGGGAGACCAAAAAAAGAAGTAGAGGGAGACCGAAGAAAGGGGAGAGGGAGAGGGGGAGGGGGAGGGAGAGGGTCTCTCTTTTTAAAAATGAAGCTCTCACTTAACTCTGAGCCTTCTTCCCGTCAGCCTGGCAGGAAATTCTGCAGTGTTGCTGGGGTCCCTATCCCTGCCCAGACTTGGAAATAAATTCAAGAGAGTTACCTAGTGCCCAGAAAGCAAGGGAAAGGTAGAAAGTGTCTGCAGCTATATGGTTAAAGATCCTAACTGGTGTGAGATGGTATCTCATTGTGGTTTTGATTTGCATTTCTCTGATGGCCAGTGATGATGAGCATTTTTTCATGTGTTTTTTGGCTGCATAAATGTCTTCTTTTGAGAAGTGTCTGTTCATGGGGACTGTTGTGGGGTGGGGGGAGGGGGGAGGGATAGCATTAGGAGATATACCTAATGCTAAATGATGAGTTAATGGGTGCAGCACACCAGCATGGCACATGTATACATATGTAACTAACCTGCACATTGTGCACATGTACCCTAAAACTTAAAGTATAAAAAAAAAAAAAAAAGATCCTGTGGTCTCTTGGAAGCAGGTGGCCTGCTCAGCTCTTTGAATCAGCCTCTTCAGGTCCTATAGTCCATCCCATTTTTCTAAAAAGTTGTCTCATTTTCCCAGCATCCCCTCATCTCCCACAAGCAATGTCAATGTCTTTTCTGTCTTGGGGAATATTTCCTTCAAGGATTCTCAGGGGGTCCCTTTCTTGGGTAGCCCCCTCTCCCATTCCCCATAACATTCAGCGTTTGAGCTTTCACTAAGGATGATTGGAGAGGCGGCCTTGCAGCAGCTTTGCATTTCCACCCAGTAACCCAATCCTCCCTTGAGGCAAAGAAGCAAAAATCCTGCTAATCTCTGGTCCAGGGAGTGAGGCCCTCCAGGACTAGGAAAAAGGAGAAATACCTGCTAATTAGATCCTGGAACCATTCTCAGTAAACACGCAGAAACTTTCAGAACAGAAGTGTACTGTACACTGGGTGAATGCTGCCCACATTTCTTTCTTTTCTTTTCCTTTTTTTTTTTTTTTTTGAGACCAAGTCTCACTCTGTCACCAAGGCTAGAGTTCCATGGCACAATCTTGGCTCACTGCAGCCTCCACCTCCTGGGTTCAAGTGGTCCTCATGCCTAAGCCTCCCGAGTAGCTGGGACTACAGGCGCACCACCATGTCTGGATATTTTTTGTATTTTTTAGTAGTGTTGGGGTTTCACCATGTTACCCAGGCTGGTCTCGAGCTCCTCGGCTCAAGTGATCCACCCACCTCAGCCTCCCAAAGTGCTGGGATTACAGACGTGAGCCACCACACCCAGCCTACATTTCTTAAAATACAATTTTGATAATGAGACTGACAAGTTTTGTAATACTGGCAAAATTATAGAAAAATTATTAGAGCAAAGTTTCAAGTGGTAATCAGAAACAAAAATTGTGATCATGGTGAACAATTAGGCTAATGAAGAGAAAGTTATGACAACTCAGATTTTCTTTTTCTTTTTTCAAATAATGTCTCTAGACTAACAGATAAGGACAATATTTTATTTTGACATAATGCATCAATTTCAGTAAGATATTTGGAAAAAAAACCTGTTACGAGCAAACTAAACAAGCTAAAAAAATGAACTGGATAAAGGAAAGTTACATAGATGGTATCTGGTGAAGCAATCACTATTCGTAGAGCATTGATTCTAACCTGAAAGAAAGACTTCTGAAGTTTTGCAACAGAATGTTCTATTGACCTGTGCCACCATTCAGCTTTTTGTCATTTACTTGATTGAATAATTTATAATAATGCAGTTAATAATCTATCAGTAACTCAAAGAGAGAGAACCAAGGTAAATTCAAAAAGATCACAATGGCCTGAAAAAGATGTACCAAATTAGCAGGATAAAATTTAATGAGGATAAATTTTAGATCCTTATGATGTCCCAAAAATCAAGAGTGCAAGTGGATAGATGCTGGGTTTAAGAGCAATGTATCCTTTCTTTCAGGATTTTAATAGGACTGCAAAGGAACAGGTGTGATAAGACTTCCAATAAGTCAGTGACATTTTTATGTTAATTAGAAATTTGGTGTCTTCTGAGTAGGCATCTGCTTCTTCTGATGCCTATTCAGAAAAGACCCTGTCTCAACAACAGCAAAAAAGATCTTTCACCAGCCAGCTCAGCTCTCATTCCTGTAGATGCTTTTTGGATTATCAATCTGGAGAATAGTTCCGTAAGACTGGTCTTACGGGTGTAACTTCCGAATAGACATCTGCTTAGCCTTAGAGAACTGGCCTTTTGAAGAACTGGGTTGACAATCCAGAGAATATCTAGAGGAATGAGAGCTGAGCTGGCAGGTGAAAGATCTTTTTTTGTTGTTATTGAGACAGGGTCTCACTCTGTCACCCAGGCTGGTGCAATCATGGCTTGATGCAACCTCAGTCTCCTGGGCTCAAGCGATCCTCCCACCTCGGCCTCCTGAGTAGCCGAGACTACAGGTATGCACCACCTCACCTGGTTAATTTTTTTTTTTTTTTATGGAGATGAGGTCTTACTATGTTGCTCAGGCTTGTCCCCCCCTGCCTCAGCCTCCCAAAATGCTGGGATTACAAGCATGAGCCACTGTTCCCAGTGAAGGTGAAAGATCTTGAAGTCATGATGAAACACAAGTAACTGAGAATGTTTAATCTGAAAAAACAAAAAGGACTCAATGGAGATGTGAGTCCTGTCTTCAACTCTCTCAAGGATTGTCATGTGAAAGAAGCATCAGCCTTCGTCTGTATAGTTTCAGAGGGCAAAATAGGGACAATGACAAATGCTACATAGAGACACATATGACCTCATCATAAAGAAAATCATAAAGCAGTTCATAAATGGAAAGGGCTTCCTTATTATATATTGACCTCCCTGCCTTAGAGGGTTTGAGCATATATTGGATGACCACCTAATAGTGCAGCACCGTACAGCAAAAGATTCTTTACAAAAGATTCCTAAACAAACAGAGTGACCTGGAGACAAAGGATTCTTAACCCCAATCCCTGATTGAGCTTCAGGGAGACTTTAAACACACTGAAATTATATTTAAAGCATATTTTCAAGAGAGAATATTTGTGGCTGTTTTGTTTTAACCAGAGTATCAAAGAGGAGAATAACCCAAAATAAGTTTAGGGTGACTGACCTAGGATGACTTTCAATTCTGAGATTCTAGGATTAAAATTCATACACCAGGCCGGGCATGGTGGCTGTAATTCCAGCACTTTGGGAGGCCGAGGCAGATGGATCACCTGAGATCAGGAGTTTGAGACCAGCCTGGCCAACATGGTGAAACCCCATCTCTACTAAAAATACAAAAATTTGTTGGGCATGGTGGCACGTGCCTGTAATCCCAGCTACTCGGGAGGCTGAGGCAGGAGAATTGCTTGAACCCGGGAGGCGGAGGTTGCAGTGAGCCAAGATTGGGCCACTGCACTCCAGCCTGGGCGATAAGAGCGAAACTCCGTCCAAAAAAAAAAAAAAAAATTAACACACCAACATCCTTGAGCACCAACAGCCAATGAAATGTCTATTGAGCATGCACTGATGGGAAAAGAAAATTCTTTGTATGCTTGGAACATTAAATAGTGGGTTATGTTCTTCTGAAATACAGAATAGGAGAAAGGCCTCAGGTCTCCAGGCTCTTTTGTGCTTCCCCATTCACCAGCCTCCAGACTCATATAGTCAGCATGGAGTTGTGATGAAGCCTGGGCGGATGGGGGCAATGTCATTCATGTCTGTTTGCCTTCCACCAAGAACTATCAGTGCCACACCATGCCAGGCAGCTGCTGCCTCCAATAGGGATTCCTGAAGGATGCTGGCTCTCAGCTAGCTCCCCACAATAGTGTGAGCTGAAGACCTGATGCCCAGCTAAAATGAGGGAAGAAGAACTTTTCAGGTAGCATATCCTGTCCACTAGAGCCCAAAAACATATGAACAGGCAGTAGAAATTACATAGTCTCACTCTGTCTCCAGTCTCGCCTCCATTTTTTTTCTCTTTCCCTTCTACTTCTCCAGTCTTTCTCTCTCCTTCCTAATTCTCTATTTCTTTGTTCTCCTCCCCATTCCCGTCCCCTGCTGCTGTGACCTCTAAGTTGGCTCAGCATCATTGTTCAAGATGTTAGTTATATAACACGGCTTATGAAAGCAAAAGCAAAATAATATGCTGCCTTCCATGCCAGGTGAAACCCAGCATGAAAAGAAAATACTGGTACGCGGCACTTCTGGGCTTTTTTGGGCTATGAGGAGGATCAGCTGAAGAGAGCTTAGATGTTCCATGTGCACCAAACTTCAGGTCTCTCTTGAGACTAACTCACCCAGATTTGGGAGCATTTCAATTTTTTTTTTTTGAGACAGACTCTCACTCTGTCACTCAGGCTGGAGTGCAGTGGCATGATCTCGGCTCACTGCAACTTCCACTTCCTGGGTTCAAGCGATTCTCCTGCCTCAGCCTC
This sequence comes from Pongo pygmaeus, assembly GCF_028885625.2. Taxonomy (NCBI): domain Eukaryota; kingdom Metazoa; phylum Chordata; class Mammalia; order Primates; family Hominidae; genus Pongo; species Pongo pygmaeus. The sequence continues at coordinate 67,457,271 of NC_072373.2, read as the reverse complement.
CTGAGTAGCTGGGATTGAAGGCGCCCGCCACCACATCTGGCTAATTTTTGTATTTTTAGTAGAGATGAGATTTCACCATGTTGGCCAGGCTGGTCTCGCACTCTTGACCTAAGGTGATCCACCAGCCTCAGCCTCCCAAAGTGCTGGGATTACAGGTGTGAGCTACCACACTCAGCCATTTTTTTTTTTTTTTTTTTTTTTGAGGCACAGTCTCACTCTGTTGCCCAGACTATGGTACAGTGGTGGGATTACAGCTCACTGAAGCCTCCATCTCCCAGGCTGAAGCCATCCTCCTGCCTCATCCTCCTAAGTAGCTGGGGTGACCATACTCGGCCCATTTTTAATTTTTGTAGAGATGGGGTCTCACTATGTTGCCCAGGCTGGTCTCAAACTCCTGGGCTCAAGTGATCCTCTCACCTTGGCCTCCCAAAGTGCTGGGATTACAGACGTGAACTACCACACCCAGCCAAGAAGATATTATTAAAGGACTTATGACATTAAAGGAATCGAAGGAAACCAAAACCTTTCTCCCTAGGATAACACTTTAGCTTTGACTATTTTCTCAGGGCCAAACTGCTCATTGTGGTAATTTAAAGATAGTTCCACAAATTCTTCGGTACTTCTTCCTTCAAGAAATGGAGCTTTCCCTTCCCCTTGAATGTGGACGAAATTTAGTGATTCACTTTTAGCAAATGAAGTATGGTAAAAGTAATGGGATGTCCCTTCCAAGATTAGCTTATAAACGAACTGAGGCTTCTTTCTCTCATTTTCTTCTTTGGATCACTCACTCTGGAAAAAGACATGGCATGGGCAGCACTATGAAGAGGCCCACATGGCAAGGAACTGAACCCAGTCAGATCTTCAGAGACTGCAGCCCTCACAGTTTGACTGCAACCTGCTAAGAAACCTCAATGCAAAAGCAATCGGCTAAGTCACTCCCAGATTCCTGATCCTTCAAAATTGTATAAGATATTAAATATTTCTTATTTTAAGCTGCTACATTTTGGGGTAATTTGTTATGCAGCAACAGATAGTACACTCATGATGCTTTTATTTATTTATTTATTTATTTATTATTTATTTATTTATTTTTGAGGTGGAGTTTCATTCTCGTTGCCCAGGCTGGAGTGCAATGGCACAATCTTGGGTCACTGCAACCTCGCCTCCCAGGTTCAAGCAATTCTCCTGCCTCAGCCTCCTGAGTAGCTGGGATTACAGGCATGCGCCACCACACCCGGCTAATTTTGTAGTTTTAGTAAACACGGGGTTTCTCCATGTTGGTTAGGCTGGTCTCGAACTCCCGACCTCAGGTGATCTGCCTTCCTTGGCCTCCCAAAGTGCTGGGATTACAGGTGTGAGACACCACACCCAGCCGATGCTTTTAAATGATATATAAACCCTCAGGGATAGAGAGTGCTGGGCTGAGTTACCTGAGAATGATGGTTATATAGCTTTAGGACTCCTAAAGTATAGAAGTCAGAGCCCTGGAACAGAGAGAAATGGTTCTTCCTAACCTGAAATAAATGTATGCTGAATCATTTTATGATTAAATATTCCTATCACTACTAATATAAAATGCTGCCTCATACACCCCTCCCTACCCCTCCATGAAACCAAAATGCTGTGTTAAAATATGGCCAGGCATGGTGGCTCACGCCTGTAATCCCAGCATTTTGGGAGGCTGAGGTGGGCAGATCACCTGAGGTCAGGAGATCAAGACCAGCCTGGCCAACATGGCGAAACCCTGTCTCTACTAAAAATGCAAAAAATTAGCTGAGGGTGGTGGTGCACACCTGTAATCCCAGCTACTTGGCAAGCTAAGGCAGGAGAATCCCTTGAACCCAGGAGGCAGAGATTACAGTGAGCCGAGATCACGACACTGCACTCCAGTCTGGGCGACAGAGCAATACTCTGTCTCAAAACAAAACGAAACAGCTTGTTCGTCTTTTTCCAACTTCTCCAACACTGAATTCAGCTGTGAACCTTGATGACAAATAACCACTGATAAGTTGGAGGAGCTCTTTTACCCTCTAAGGTAGCACATTTAGCCAAAAACTGCTTAACTTCAATATTGGGTGTGATGGTTCACAGCATAAAATTCCAAATTTGGAAGGAATTTTGGGGATGTCATAGCTTATCTCAGGCTGATTTTGTAAAGAATGGTGTCAATTCCTGGAGGAGTGAATTACTTAATGACACAGATAATATAAGTATATTCCCAACCATCCTCTTCCAAGAGAAGGGAAGAACCTGGAAACTCAGCAGCTTCCAGGACATAGCATTTCAGATGACCACTCCAAAGGCTCTGCATTTGGCATCAGGGAGAGGAGGATATTTCTGAACTAAGTAATTTGGGATTTACTGCAGGAGTGAGGCAGCTCATACACAAACCATTAATACCTATGATTAATACTATGATTAATAGGCCTCACACCCTAGCCTTCTATCTACTTTCTTTAGCCAGTGACATAGTAGTGACCTTTCTCTGATAATGTAACTCAACAAACATTTATTGAAGGCTTCCTTGGCTAAGTGCTATGCCATAGCGGCATTTACATAAAAATGTGAATAGATTGGTAGTTTCTGGATCTTAGGCCCACCTAAGAATGAGCCTGGTGGTAGATTGTTTGAAAAGATGGATCCTGTCTTGCAAAGGAAGCTCTGGAAAAGTGCATTCTCTTACTGTACTGTCTCTCTAAATTTAGCTGATTAGATCACAGGTTCCTTCCCAGAGTCCAGGCAAGTGTTCACTTCTTCCAAAAAACGAAAAAAGGAATCCTTTTCCCTCTCCTCCCACAATGTGATACTATATTTCATTCTGTAGCCTTATTTAAACAGTTACCAAAACAGCTCACAAAATCATTTGAGAACAAACTGGGATACATAGCAATGGGCCCAGGAGTCCCCTTCCTTTTGGTGCTGCCAGTGACAACCTTCAGCTCTAAGAGAAGGGTCATAAAGGAGACTTGACCATTCACTTGACCACCCCTCATTCATATGCTTTCCCCAACACACCAAAATAGTGCCTATTTGACCCCCATTTCATTTGATTATTAATTTTTTCATATCTTAAATGCCGATTCAATTTAGTGTCAATAGAGGAGTAAAACAGAGTCACAAAGAAGGAGTTATTCTGAACCTTTATTGAAAGGCAAATGCAGAAAGGCTTCAACACAGAGGATAGATTTAGTGACTGAGGGCCCACTGAAGTTTAACTAATAGATCTGCTGACTACGCCGTATAGTGGAGGAAACAGGCTGCAATCTCAAGACAATGCAGGTAACTCAATCTGAAATCCATCAAAAAGAGGACAACTTGCTCAGGTACAAGGCCCCTGAAAAGTAACTCATCAAATGACAACAGGAACTGTGTGGACACTCCCTCTGTAACATGGACTAGGATATCACTCTCCTATATTAGAGGAGCTCCAAGCAGTGTATCATGCTCAAATATTTATTAATTGACAGTGCCTGACAACCTCCTGTCCATAAAGCATGGCAGAGTGGGTAATTAATTGGAAAGAGTTGGCAGTACAACTTTAAGAACAACTATACCTTCTACATCTTAACCACTCCCCATTCCTAGTGACAACTTTCTCATCTCAGCGAATTCTCTTGTGTACTGTTTCTGGAACATATATTCCTAAATTCCTGTCTCCTTTACAAAATGCTGTATCTTGGGCAAAAGGCATATGTATTGTGCTTGTATTGTGTATCTAATGTGTACACATATGCATATTCTCACAAATATGGTATACATTTATATTATGCATGTGTATGGACATATATCCGCATATTGTAAAATGAAATAGAATTTCTTTTTTCTTGAGGTGGAGTCACACTCTGTTGCCTAGGCTGGAGTACAGTGGTGCAAGCTTGGCTCACTGCAACCTCCGGCTCTTGGGCTCAAGCGATTCTCCTGCCTCAGCCTGCCACTCGGCAGGGTGGGATTACAGGTGCCCACCACCAAGCCCAGCTAATTTTTGTATTTTTAGTAGAGACAGGGTTTCACCATGGTGGCCACGCTGGTCTCAAACTCCTGACCTCAAGTGATCTGCCCACTTTGGCCTCCCACAGTGCTGGGATTACAGGCTTGAGCCACCATGCCCAGCCTGAAGTAGAATTTTTTTAAATGAATGGTCGGAGATCGAGCTAAAGGCTATAAAATGGCAGGGCTCTAATCAGCTCAGATTGTTTACAGTAGAAATATACCCAAAGTCTTTGGAGTTAAATGATGAACTGCCACTTTATTTATTTATTTATTTATTATTATTTTTTGATATGTCTCACTCTTTTGCCCAGGCTGGAGTGAAGTGGAGTGATCTTTGCTTACTGTAACCTCTGCCTCCCTGGCTCCAGCGATCCTCCTGCCTCAGCCTCCTGAGTAGCTGGGATTATAGGCACCCACCACCACATCTTGCTAATTTTGGTATTTTTAATAGAGACAAGGTTTCACCATGTTGGCCACACTGGTCTCGAACTCCTGAACTCAGGTGATCCACCTGCCTTGGCCTCCCAAAAAGTGCTGGGATTACAGGCTTGAGCCACCACACCCAGCCTAAACTGCCAGTTTACATCAGTTATAATTTTTTTTGTTTTTTTTGAGACAGAGCCTCACTTTGTTGCCCAGGCTGGAGTGCAGTGGCACAACCATGGCTCACTGCAGCTTCAAGTAATCTTCCCACCTCAGCCTCCCAGGTAGCTAGGACTACAGGTGCATGCCACCACACCCAGCTAATTTTTCGTATTTTTTGTAGAGATGGGGTTTTGTCATGTTGCCCAGGCTGGTCTCGAACTTCTGAGCTCAAGTTATCTACCTGCCTCAGCTTTTCAAAGTGCTGAGATTACAGGTATGAGCCTCCATGCCCGGCCTCAGTAACTTTTTTTTTTTTTTTTTTTTTTGAGATGGAGTTTCCCTCTTGTTTCCCAGGCTGGAGTACAATGTTGCAATCTCCGCTCACTGCAACCTCCACCTTCCGGGTTCAAGCAATTCTCCTGCCTCAGTCTCTCAAGCAGTTGGGATTACAGGCATGTGCCACCACGCCCAGCTAATTTTTTGTATTTAGTAGAGACACGGCTTGTTTCACCATATTGGTCCGGCTGGTCTCGAACTCCTGACCTCAGGTGATCCACCTGCCTCGGCCTCTCAAGGTGCTGGGATTACAGGCATGAGCCACTGTGCCTGGCAGTTATAACTCTTAAAGCAACACAAGGCTCTTGGTAGCCTGATTACAACGAGAATTAATTGAGTAAGTACACTATTTTCCACAGTACACTCCCACAAAGTTTTTAGTCCTGCCATAATGTTTGTAGTAAAAAGAATCAACATTTTCAATTTGTTTTTTGGGGTTTTGTTTGTTTTCTTTTGTTTAAGCAAGGTCTTGATCTGTTACCCAGGCTGGAGTGCAGTGGTGCAATCACAATTCACTGCAGCTTCAATTTCCTGGGCTCAAGTCATCCTCCCATCTCAGCCTCCTGATAGCTGAGATTACAGGCGTGCAATTTAAAAAAAAATTTTTTTGTGGAGTCTGGACCTCGCTACGTTGCCTAGAATGGCCTCAAACTCCCGGGCTCAAGAGATCCTCCTGCTGCAGCCTCACAAATTGTTGGGATCACAGGTGTAAGCCACTTCACCTGGCCTTGATTCTTTTTAAGCTCAATAAAAATGGAACTTTGTCTTGCTGTCATGGCCAGAGTTAAAATACAGTCAAACAACAAAGACCTCATAGAGTTAAAGCTCACAAAACTGATACTTAAAAATAATTTATTAAATAAGTATTGCAGGCACTACAACAGGTCTCAAGATACAGTGGTGAGCAAGAAAAACAGGATCTCTTGCTTTCATGAAGTTCAATTAGAAAGTCCTATCGAATGATGAAACATCTTTCTTTGGGGCAGCAAGTTACTTTCACTTAGTGGTAAAAGGGCCAAGAATAGTTCAGGAACTTCTCATCCACTTGTCTACCCTTCTACACAGCAGCACAGATCTGGCTTTTTAAATGGCCCTAGGCCGGGCACGGTGGCTCACGCCTGTAATCCCAGCACTTTGGGAGGTGGAGGAGTTCAAGACCAGTTCAAGACCTCACTTTGGGAGGTCAGGAGTTCAAGACCAGCCTGGCCAACATGGTGAAACCCCATCTGTATTAAAAATACAAAAATTAGCCGGGCATGGTGGTGCACACCTGTAGTCCCAGCAACTTGGGAGGCTGAGGCAGGAGAATCGCTTGAATCTGGGAGGTAGAGGTTGCAGTGAGCCAAGATTGCACCACACTATACTCCAGCCTGGGCGAGAGTGAGAGCCCCGTCTCAAAAACAACAAAAGGCTCTAGACAGCACCCATCCATGGAATTCTTTCGAATTCCCTATAGCTTGTGCTATATCACTTAGTTGTTATCTAGTACCTGGCAAGATGATATTAGGGGAACTCATATTTAAGGAGTTCATGGAGACCTCCTTTTGTAAATACTGGCCTGACTCCTTAAGGTTGAAAGCTTGATCATTATTCTGTTTAATCTATCACTGATAAAAGTTATCACATAACCCATTGTCTGCAAATGAACTATAAAAAACACCTTAGAAATACAAGGGGATTGCACTGTGACCTGTAGGTCAAAGCTAATTCTAGGTGAGAGGGCGAAGAAACAAATATGCTGGTTGTTTTCACCTAAATTCTGATCCTATGAATTTAAAATTCCTTCTCATGCAATCATTTTGTCAGGGAATTGATTACAATGAACAAAATCCAAAGTGCTCAGGTCACTGCCTCTTCAGTTTAGTGCTTACACCGTGTAGGATACACCATCCAAGAGGCTGTAAGGGTGACCAAGCAAAGGGAAGACAACTTCAGTTGGGGAGGTGGAAGTAGAGATTCAACGGAAATAAGGGTATACATCATTTAACAACAAAATCAAGAAAATGCTAAGGATGAAGGAGGGTACTCAACAATCATGCTCAAACAGGCGTAAACTAGGACCACGCCAGCAAGCTAATAGGTAGATGACTCTACTTTGAATATTAAATCATATTATGAGCCAACTTTCTTAAAACCATGGATATCTAGGATTACTTGACTACTGTAAAATACACAGTTGCCTGAAGAACTTGTGTTATCTCTAAAAACTATCACAGGCCCCAGCTACCTCACACTGATAGAGTATACTGCCTTTTAAAAACAATCACTATCGCCCACATTATTAGTAGTATTAATGCTATTAATAATATTGCACGCCAATGTGTCCAATAATTGCTTTTTGCTAGATATATACACAGCATCATGGGAGCCGGAGGGAGCTTTTACCCAACCTCATGACGAATGAACGAAGGTAGGAACTGGCCAGGATAAGGTGGAAGAATCCCCAGATACACGGACCAAGATAGAGCAAGGGGCAAGGGCACAGGTGACAACACAGAGCTTTTGAGAATCACAATCAGTCCACTGGTCTTCCTGCAAGGCAAGATACACCCAAGGACGAGCCCATGCCTAGGGCATAGCCAGCCTTGGAAGGCTTCAACCAGGGTAGCAGGGTAGCTAATATTTGTTATTTAAATGAATCACTGAGAGCAGAGAGTAGAAATTGTAAAGCCAGTTAATCATACATTATGTTAGGCTATTGTATTAGGCCAGGAATGGTCAAAACAATGTTATGGTAAGCCAAAACCAAACTCAGGGGAGCACAGGAAGGGGGAGGAGTGGGGCTTGTATCCTGCTACAAAACTCTAGGCTAGGAAATGCCAAGATTGTGTGTTACTAAGTCTAGGTGAAAAACTTAATCCCTGAAGTCCCAAATACCCAACTTAGAGAGGTACAGGAAAGGGCTGGTCAGCAACATCACTCCAGTGTTTTAAAAACTCAAAGAGTACATAAACTTGAGCTTATTTTGCCTGTTTTAGGAAATAAAGGAATACAATGGCACATAGGGATTTGAAAGAATCACAAACACATCAGAGAGATCTTATGTTAGGCTGATTTATAAGTGCTGCTTTGGGCAGTTACAGTTTGTTTACAATGAGGAGTTATTTGACTTTGAACATACTGTACATGGCAATTAGAAGTTGTCATGGCAAAAGAAAACCACAGCTGGCCTGCCACAGCCAACACAAGAACCAGAAAATGGTAGATGAAATGAGGGAATAAAGGTGGGGTTTATTTCTTATTATAAAAGAAAAAAAATAATTCCTCAGCAGTCTTAACAAAGACATCAGGATACAAAATTACAAGTGTTTTGACTCCAGCCCTGTCCCCATCTCCTCCAAGAGCAGAGGTAGGAGACAGTTGAAGCAAACAAGCAATTCTGTAAAAATTACCTAGAAACCCTACAAATTTGATTAAAATCTAAACTTCTATAATTTTGCTTTTTAAAAAATTTAATATCAAAAGGCCTGCTTTAGTGACATGCTATTCCTACCAGAAAATAACCCCAATACCCCCTCTGTCAGTAACATGCTCAAGTTGACCAGCCAACTCTTATCTCTAAACCCATGTGGACAAGTGTGTCTTTCAAACCAAAGCCACAGAGATCAAGTGACTGCTAGTAACGTGTCATCTGTTAACTAATCCAGTGCCCACCTTCTCCAGAGAGTGGGAAGGGCAGAAACCCAAAAGGGTCATGAGGGCCTAATCCCAGATGACCATCTTTCTAAGAACCACCTCCCTCGCTCCCTACTCAAAATGAGATGCTTTATTTCTAATCCCACTATTTGTCTCAAATTTGGTGCCCCATGACCTGGATGGTTTTTTCCTTTAGCAAAACACACATAATCCACAAAACCATACATATAGTTTTTTGTCTTTACATTTAAATATAAAAATACTATTCTGCTTTGTGTGATAAATCAAGGACCAAGCAGTAAGAACCTTTTCTTCTTTCAAGGTAGGGATATCCATCAGTTTATACTGAGCTTCATGTTCAGAGCAGGACATTTAGTCCCAAGCCAGGCTAGTCCCACAAGCAAGAGACCAAAGCCATTCTCTCTGATTCCCAACCCCTACCTTCTCTCCTAATTCCCACTTTTAATAGAAAAGTTGGTTATAACTTCTTAAGAAAAGTTTCCACCACGAGGGCAAGTCCTAACCTAACCAGAGTAAGTCAGGTCTTCCCCTTTCAGCTACCTGGAAGAAAAGTCCCCCTCCTGCAAACGTGCTCTGTCCGGATAGCTACACCTATTGGACAGGTGCACCCCATTAAATGGAAGCAGTGGTTATGTTTCCCCACCCTCCTCCCCACTAATGCACTAAAAAGCTTCAGTGATAGGGAAAAAAAGGAGGGTAGGTGTGAAGAAATTAATAACTTGACCCCTCTATCCCAGCCAAACAAAGAAAGCAAGATTAACTGGGCACATGGAATGAAAAAAACGACCTTGATATTCCATCCTTTGAGTTACAATCGGGACAACTGGGAGAGGGGGAAGAGTTGGAGTGGGATGAAGAACTAGGAGGGGCTCAACAGCTGGAGGTCTAGTCCACTTAATTTTTGTACTGGAAGGGCTCATCGCCAGTTTCATTGAGAAGACACGTGCGGATGAGGGCTTCTGTCACCGAAAAGGGGTCGCAGTTGGCAGAGGGGCGACGGTCTTCAAAGTAACCCTTCTTCTCCTGGCCAACAGTCCGGGGAATGCGTATGCTGGCGCTACGATTGGCTACACCAGCAGAAAAGTCGTTGATGTTGGAGGTTTCATGGAATCCAGTTAGACGTCGGGCATTGTCCAGGCCTCCCTTGGGATCATAGGCACGGATGTGGTACTGGTGCCGCTTGCTTAGTTTCTCAATGGCCTCCTCGATGTACCTAGAGGAAACAGAAAAGATGGCGGTCCAACCTTGTCTCCAGGTATGGAGCCAAGAATGAAGTGCACCAAAATACGATACCAGTAGAACAAATACTTCACGAGGGCAGCGGCTGCGTCTTCTTACCTGTGTGTCTCAGTGGTCAGAACAGTGCCCGACAAGCAGTAGAAAGTTACTATTCGTTGAAAAGACTAATCATTTGAAACTTTCTCCCCCTTATAAGCATTAAGCTTATCCACATGCCTGTATTGTTACTAATTTAGTTCTAAAAGATTTTCAACTTTTAGAATCTTTTTAGTTCTAAAAAGATTTGTCAACTTTTCCCTGTCACCATGACATATATGTCACAAATATATATATCGATATATGTTTATATAATGATATATGACTAATATATATTATATAAATTATAACAAATATTTATCACTGTGAATCAGAAGTATTATTTGGTATTTTTCAAATAGGAACAAAATGAGAGAATGTGAAGGCAAGTGTCAACAGCTAAAGTACGTCCAGACTGAGAAGTCAAGTTTACTCATCTTTGGCAAATATTTGCAAGTCATCCTGCAAAGGAGACTTTGCTGAGAGATTGCTAAGTCTCCTCCCAAGTTTTCTGCTACACGAGATTAAAGATGGCCCCAGCAGAAGGTACTCACTTCAGACCGTTCTCCTCCCTCATGGCCTTGGTGCTGAAGTTGGTATGGCAGCCTGCACCATTCCAGTTCCCAGGAATGGGCTTAGGATCAAAGGTTGCTATCACTCCAAAGTCTTCACACACACGATGCAAGATGAAACGGGCCACCCAGAGGTGATCTCCCATGCTGATTCCTTCACAAGGTCCAATTTGAAATTCCCACTAGAAACGAGAAGCTTGGCCATTAAAACAAAGCTAACTGCTCACTCCAACTCAGAAGCTCCTAAACCTGTTCTCTTCTCACCTGTACTCCAACCCATTCTTAGGTTTTGGGTTAGTGAGTGGTGTATCAGCAGCCCTTACTAGCAAAAGTCCTATGTGTACCCACTTACCCTTCTTCATTGATGGATTGGAGCTACATTTACCTGGGCAGGCATGACCTCGGCATTAGTCCCCGCAATCTTGACTCCAGCATACAAGCAGGCCCGGTAATGGGCCTCCACGATGTCCCTGCCATAGGCTCTGTCTGCTCCCACACCACAGTAATATGGACCTACAGAAGCATCAAGACAAAACTCTAAGAGTCAAGAAATCCACAGAATCCCAAAGTCAGAGATCAGAAGGCCCTTAAGCCTTGCCCTCTTGAATCACTATCCTTGCCTTCATCTGCAGGTGCAGGGCAGGGGAGGGGCAATAGGGGAGTTCCTCTTCACCACAGCTTCAGTGGGGCCAAAGGTTCCCCCTAAAACCTTACTTTATATATTCATATCCATTTTTGGACTTTGGTGATGTGAGGGCTGTTTCGCCTTTACTGTATTATCTTGCTTCTTGATTCAGAAAGTCATTCCCATCCCCAGAAGGGGCACTCCTGAAGTTAGACACTTCTGGGAATTTCACCTCTAACCCAAGGAGACTTACCCTGGGGCCCTGGGAAGCCATTGGAAGGCCAACCAAAGGGGTGCCCATCTGTCCCCATGAGGGTGTATTCCTGCTCCATGCCAAACCAGGGGTGCTGGTTGCTCACCATGTCCATTATTCGTTTACAGGTGTGCCTCAAATTGGTCTCTAGAAAAAAGAGTCAATAATACGCCATCAGGGATCTAAAGACATAGATGCTGAATACCAATGCTGATGGGAGAATAGTCCTTGGATTCTATACAACTGAGGTGTGCACTATGGTATGAACTGACCCAGTATAGGCCTTCTTGGGATCACTGAGTCACTGAGTCAGAAAAATGAGAGAAGCTGTTAACTGTACATCTGTAGGAAGACTCTGAAAGACTTCAGTTTTAACTAAACTCAGTTACAACCAAGTCACATGGGAGTGGATTTAGAACAGGGCAACTTTCACCTTATCTGCATTCTGGCCACCTCCCAAGCACCAAATGCCAGGCACTTAACCCTCTAGTCACAAGACAGCTGCTTCTGGTTGTCAGATTTATTCTTTATTTCTCAGGCACTTGGAGCCATTCTATAATTTTTGAGAAACATTTGTCCACTGGTTTACATTTGTCCTGGCCTACATTCCAGGCAGGAAGGCTGTTACTGGGGACTCCAAGACCGGCAAACAGATCTGGACAAATCCAATGCTATTTTATGCAACCAACAGAGAAGACCATAGAAAGATGGGCCATATTATCTCTTCCTCAAAGCAGAAGTTCAGGGAAGAGAATCATTCAGATTCTTAAAATAGTCCTGAAATTGCCTAGTCTTCCCAATACTGATTTCAGAATGTCTTCTCCCTCCCCTTCACAACATTCACAGATTGAGGAGGGGCATCCATAGCTGTGCTATACACACCTGCAGGCCTTCGATTGTACTTGAAAACTTCACATAACACCAGCTTGTTAGGGTCCTTACGGAAGGGGTCCCGAAACATGGCAGCAGGCACGAGATACATGTCACTGTTGGAACCCTCAGACTGCAAAGTACTAGAGCCATCGAAATTCCACTCAGGCAACTCTGGGGCAAAAAGAGGGAAAATTACATTTAAAACATACAGGAGCTTTCCAAGCTATGCAAATACAGCCAGCCCTTCACTCACCTTCCCATCTCTAAAGATCTCTTTTCTAGGAATTCATTAAGGCATAAATGCCATCATTAATATGTATACCCTGGCACCTGTACCTGATCCTATAGCTCTTCCTATCTGAGTTCCAAGTAAGACCATTGTACCAATTCCTTAAAAGAAATATATCAGATACTCCCTTCCCAAATGTCTTCCAGGAGACAAGCTGAAGCATTCTGTTATCACTACCATCCTATCAGTCACTTAAAATATTGAGATAGTGAAGGATTCTGATTCTTCCATTAGGTAATGTGTTGCGTCCTTCTTCTCATGCCCCCAGTGTATTCTGGCAAGTTATGTCCTTATTTTATAGATGAGGGAACAGACGACCAGCAGGATGACTTACTCAAGGATGCTCCCTTATCACCTATCCACCTTTCCCACTGTTTTAAAGGCTGCTTTGTCTCTCTAGCTGACTGAGTTCTCTGAAGGCAGAGACCAGACTCTCACTTTGTATCTTCAGTGTCTGTGCACTATCATCTGCTACATAGCAAGTACACAATATAGGCTTTGTATTATGATCATTCACTTACTCAAAAAGGAAAAGTAAGCTATCCTAAACTAGGTAGGATATGATAATTTCCTCTGGCCCCTTTCCAGAAGAGGGAAGACTATGGCTTGTTCTAGACTGAAAAATGAAGGTCACAACTATAATCTAACTGTAGCTCCTAGAGGGATAAGCAATTAGTTTAAGAATTTCCAAAAGTGGCATCAACTAAAAATTAGTCCTATTTAAAAACCATTGTAGAGCATTTGCTTCACATCTAGAAGCCAGTGATATGAGTATTAAACACAGTTTTCTAAGAGTTTGTAAACTAGATGGCATTCTCAGGTTAGAGCAGTGGTTTTCTGAGGGTGCCTTAGAGCCACCTAAGTGGGGATGTCCAGGTCGGCAATCTCTAAGCCCCATGCCAACTCTCCATAAACCAGACTTAGTTTTTCTTCAATACACTGGCCTACATGCACAATTCCATTGAAATAAAGGGTTCCATTGTCGCTCTGCTTTGAGGCAGTGTAGGAGCTTAATGTTGACTGAATGAAGGCTGAAAAGTCCTGCCTTAGAACCTTTACAAACAGAAGAAAGAGGCCTAATCCAGAGGCTGAGTCAAAGGCTGCTCCCCACCCCTCTGCAGATCCTACCCAGCATGTGCTCCACTCCACATTGCTGTCTCACCTTCCACACACTTGGGCTCACTGTCCAGGGTCCGGGTCTTGCAGCGCAGTCCTTCTCCAGTACCATCAATCCAGATATACATGGCCTGGACTTTCTCACCCTGAGGCAGGGACATGTACACCTGCTTGATGCCTTTATTTAAGTGGGAACTTGCTGAGGTGGTCATGGTGGAAGGTGTTCTGGAGAGGAAAAAAAAAATAATATTGTTAACGCCCACTCCAAACTGATCCCCTGCAAAAATGGCTCAAGAGGGACGACTGAATCAAAAGTCAGAGTGTAAGTGCCAACTCCTTCCCTTGTGGAAGTCAACACACAAAAAATTATGTTTACTCACTCTTTCAGGGGGATTAGTTTTATAGTAGGCAAAAATCTCCTTTATAATAGGCTGTAAAGCTGATCACCACCTTTTGAAACAATTAACACAGATGCCTGCTAAAGATCAGGCCCTTGGTAGTAACTCAATGCCTCTGCATCCCTGAGCTCAGAGGCTTAAAGTTCCACAGCTACTGCAGAACCCAGGCTTCCAAGCTAGAACTTATACTTGTGAGGACTAAGGTCTATTCCTTCAGTGTAGCTGAGGTAACACTAAACTATCCAAATACTAAACTATCAGAGGAAACAAACCAAAACCAATACACAAATTTACAAAACATAGAACTTCTTCCAATACAAGTAAAATCCAGCCACAGAACAGGCTTGGCTTCCACAGTTTGTTTTTCTCTTTGCCTTTCATCCTAGCTGTGGTCTTAACCCAAACCCACCGCCCCTCCCCACCAAAAGAAAACTTACTACACATTTAGATTTGAGGATGAAACAAGGTTACAATATATTTTTTTAAAAGGCTAGCAGTTTCCTACAACAAAAGCTGATTCAAGCCAGATTCTAAGGGGCATGCTGCCATAATTTCCATAGGACTCATGCAAAGTCTCACTTAAGATAGTGGGCAAGAATCACAACACTATGGAATTCTACAAGACTTCAAGTAATTAGGAAATTTCAACTTCTAAATCAAAAAGATCTAGAAATTTAAAAGCCATGAGGCATACTAATAACTGCCAGCCAGTACCACAAAACCTCTGAAAGAAGAGAAACTCTGAAGCCACAACAGCCGAAGAGGAAACGTTCTCTCTCCCTCCTCCCTCCGTGGCCCAGGGTGGCTAGAAAGGGAACACATTGTTCTCCTCCAACGACTAGGGCAACGTTCTGAAGTACAGTGGCAAAGTTTCTATGGGCAAGTGTCCATGTTTGCCCAGCTGAAAACATAACTGCTTCTCCCTCTGACAGCCTCACAACCCTTCCCCTTGGGGAAGACCAACATCCCAATATTGCCTCTAGAAGACTCAGCCGGCCAAATCCTACTTCCCACCTCCATCCCAGAACCCTTTAGCTCCCGCTAAAAGCTACAACCCACCGAGGCGGGCAGATCACCTGAGGTACGAAGTTCGAGTCCAGCCTGGCCAACATGGTGAAACCCCCGTCTCTACTAAAAATACAAAAATTAGCCGGGCGTGGTTGTGCAAGCCTGTAATCCCAGCTACTCGGGAGGCTGACACAGGAGAATTGCCTGAACCCCAGAGGCAGAGGTTGCAGTGAGCCGGGAGATTGCACCACTGCACTCCAACCTGGGCAACAGATCGAGACTCTGTCAAAAAAAAAAAAAAAAAGCTACAACCCAATTTCTCGGCTGTCCTCTCCAACATGTTACACCACCAATATCATGCACACTTTGTCCTAAGCCTCAGTTTCGGATCTCTTGCTCTTTTCCGTGAGCCGAGTTGCATGCCAGCAGCCTAGTGCCACTCTATCAACTGCTGCTACCGCGGTGCCAAGTTTATGTGGGGGAAATGGATTCTGAAGTTTTTAGCCGTTTCTGCAGCTCCCACCAACTCCAGGGTCGTCCTCCCTGACCCCTCACTCACCCCAGCCACAGAAAGTCAAGCGTATCGTTAGGGTTGCCCTCTTTAACCCTTCTCTTTCTGGAGTGGCGTTCGCGCCTCTCCTCTTTCTCAGACTCTAACCGGTCCAAGCACCGGAGCTTTCTGGGAGAGGGCGATGGAGAAGGGGACAGACAGCGGCCGGCCCGGGGGGTGTCCGAACAGGCAGGTTGGTGGGTTAAGGTCTTAATCTTGACTCGAGATCTCTCCCCGGAGTTCACGGAATAGGCGACGAAGCCGAAGCAGCTGGAGCGCGACCCGGAGGAGTTTGACTTCTCGTCGTCTTCATCATTTTCATTCGTTGCTTTCTTCGTGGACTTGCAGCTGGGGGAGGATCCCCGCTTCCCGCCCCCGAGGGAGTTATTATAATTATCCACTTTGAGAGCAGCCCCTTCCCACTGAAATGTCCCTAAAGTGGGCGCCCCGCCCCTCGGGCCCCCGTCCGAATCTCAAGGCCTCACGGAGGTGGCCATACCCCGCCGCCGAGGGGTTGGGGGGTCCGGGGGAGGGTGGGGGCGCAGGCCGGAGGGAGTGCGCGCTGCTGCTGCCTCCGCCCGGCCCGGCTTCTCCACTGACTGCGCCGAGGCCCGGGCTCTCCATTGTTCGGTCACATTTGAAGGCCCCCGGGACCCCGAGGCGGGAGCCGGCCGCACAAACAACGCTCACAGTTACACGCCGCAATCGAGGCGTCTCAACCATCGCCAGAACCACGACGATTGCTCCGAACGCCCCACCACGAGGAAGGCAGCCAGGCGCCCGCGCCAACCAAGCGCCTTGTTTGCGCTCCACAGGGGACCGCACCGCCACTCCATCCACAGCGCAAACACCACTGCGAGCCCCAGGGCGCGGGCCGGCCCAACGGCCTCCAGGGGCGGCGCTTCGGCCGCAAGTAGTGAAAAGAAGATCAAAACAACTCACCCCGCCCTTCCCAGAGCCTGGCCAAGGGCGCGCCCCACCAGCGCCAGCCCCGACGGGTCCAAGCCACCGGCGGCGGAAGCACGCGGGAGGAGCACTCGTGCCGGACCTCAGGCCCGGGCCGGAGAGGCCGCAGCGTAGGGCTGGGACTGGAGGGGCAGGCAGCCGAAAAAAGAGGCTGGGCGGCGCGCCTCGCGGGGTAGCAGGGGCGGCGCGCATCGCTTGCGTGCCACCGGGCCGTCCGGGGGCTTACCTGGGCGCCGAGCAGGCGGGCGGGTAAAAGTAGGCCGTGAGAGCGAGGTTCGGAGACGAGAGGAGGCCGCAGTACTGCTCACACGCTCCGCTCTTCTCCCACTCTCGACTCTGTAGGGCCGCCAGCAGCCCCGCACCCTTTATCCGCGGCCCGGGGCCGCCCCCGGTGCCCTGATTGGCTCCCAGCGGCCAGGAGCCCGGGCCGATCAGCTGATGCGTTCCCGGGCCCCGCGGCCATTGGGCGAGGAGCCCGGCGGGCGCCACTGGGGTGGGGGCAAGCGAGCTGGGAAAGAAAGAAAGAGAAAGGGGCGTGGGGGAGGGGCCGGGCGGCGTGGGGGAAGGGAGCGGAGCAGGGAGGGCTGAGGGCAGAGGGGCGAGTTGCTGCCAGGCCGGGAAGCCTCCGCTCGCCGCCCGCCCGCTAGCTCGCCAGGTGCCGCCCCACGGCCCCCAGCCCGGGGTCCCGAGGCTCCCAGCAAAGCGCCCTGGACCTCTGCCCTGCCGCCTTCACGGGGAATAGTTTTACGAGGAGAGCTCCCTGGGGAAATGCGGAACCAGGGAAACCGAATTTAGCCTTTTGTTGCGAGGGAGCCTCCGAGCCCCGCTTCCTGCGGGCAGGGGTTAGCTTGAGAGAGAGCGCGGGGCGCGGGACCCGAGGGAACCTTGGGCGGGCCTGGCCTAGGGCGGGTGCTGCTCGAGTCTGGGGACAGGCCCAGGTTCCCAAGGCCTGGAAGAGCCGCCCGCTCCGGCTCTCTTGGGTCTGGGGAAATAAACAGAACTCTGCCATTTCACATTTGAAATCAACGTGCTGTTTCTCTAATTTTACAGAGGATTCTGGAGGGCGGTAGAAACTAAGTCTGGAGACCTGTCTCATACCACTGGCAGACCCTAGGCAGGTCTTTCAGGGCCCAAGTTTCTTCATCTGCAAAATAAAGTGGTCATCGAAAATGACCTGTGGAGCCGCCCACTAGATTTGAAATTCTGTGTGCAAACTGCCCCCGGAGCAGCTGAAAGGAAATCGAGGTGTTCACTTGCCCTCTTTGAAGTCCAGGGATTGTCACGAAATTCCTTAAACGAATTCTCCCTGGTTTTGCTTTATCAAGTGCGGCTTCTTGTTAATCTGGAAAATGGGAATACATGCCTCTCCTCTCAGCTTGCCGTGATGGTTGGGAAAATGTGTATGTGAACACAATCTTGAAATGTACCTAGAGACACAACATAGGTAGATAGGTAGGTAGATAGATATTGCTATCCGTACTATTACTCGATCATTCTATTTTTAGTGCCTGAAATCTACCTGATGGTGTCCAGCTTTTATTGCTTGAAATTTCAGTTTAAAGAGCAAGAATTTATGCTTCCAGTGCCTTTGGAAGAGGAAGGGAAGAAGTTTGTTCTGGTTATGTTTTGCACCGCAAATATGGAAAAGAAATGTTGCCTGCGACCACACACACATAACTTGGCTTCTTCGGTCAACATCCCTTTCCTTTAAGAGTGTGTAACACTGTAGTGCGTTTACATGAGAGATGCAGCATTCATCTCAAACAGTGGTTTTTGGGATGTTTCAGACTGGTGACATTTTGGATTGTGTAAGGTGCCTTACAAATTCCTTGTTAAATTTCAGTGCTGCCCGTTGAAGCATTACATTGTGGTGGCTAAAGGCACGGCTGCAGGTCAAGTAAACCTAGGTTCAAATCTGGGCTTTCCCTTCATACCAGCTTTGTGTTGGCCAAATCACTTAGCCACGTGAAGCCTGTTTCTTTGTCTATAATAAAAGAGGGATAATCATTTTTACCTTATACAAGGATTAATTGTGATAGCACATACAGAAGAGATTGAGTAGTCCCTGGTACATCGTAAATGTTTAGAAAACAGCAGTTATCATAGGCCAAGTTCTATAATCTGAGGTGATTGGATTCTTTCTTTCCCCATAGCGACTTTTGAATACAACTTTTCTGACTCAGTGTAATGCTTTACCATTCATTATATCAAACTAGACTTAACCTTGGTAACACAGTGAGCTGTCTTCATTTCTTTCTGTAAAGGTTTGAGTTTAAATGGTCGAGGAAGAGAAAAGTGATGCAAAGGAGGAGAAAAGTGATGTTTTTATTTTAAAAGATGTTATTAATCATTTCCAGATACCAAACTACCGAACCATAAGCCAGAGCCTCTGCTGCACACACCACCAGCCCCTGAGGTGGGGATGGCAAACATAACAGAGAACGGAATGGTAAGGCGCGAGTGCGGTTCTGCAGGCTTATAGTATTTCTGCCATTTGAGTGCCTGCTTCCCTTCCTAGATGTCTTGACCTCATTGAGCAGCTTATTCATTGTCATATCCCCCAGTAGTGTCCAGGGTGAGTGTTCAATAAATGATATTTGTTAACCACACAGAAGTGACAGCGGCACCATCAAGAGAACATGTGCTTTGAGCTGCTTTTCCGAGAATGGAAATGGATTTGCTTTGATCCATTCATGTGACCAGGGGCATGCTTTGTAAGGGTTAGGAACATAATACATGACCACTGACTCTTTCAGGAGTGAACAAGGGGCCTTGTCCTCCTTGGCCAGCCCCACATTTACTTAAAATGACGAAATTAGGACCCAGATGAGTCCAAGAACTGACCAGGGAGGCTTGAGCATAGGCAAGAAGTAAAAGCAGAAGAAACTGGTTCACCCCCAGAAACCCAGACTGTACTTTTAGAGAAGTTAAAAGTAAAACAGCCTGTTTCATCCAGTTTGACTTTGCTGTGTCTGCTGCCCTTTCTTCTCCTTCCCCTTCTTCCCTAAATTGCCACCCACCCCCATTCTTCACCCCCACCATAAAAAGAGCATTAGAATGCTTGAACCCATGAACTTTTCTGTTTCTTGGTACACACCATATCAGTGCTGACAAGGGGTTCCATTGCATGTGCTTTGAAGTCATATTTTTCTCTCTTAGAGTAGAATTGCCATGTCCAAGGGGTGGGTGGAGTGGGAGAGCAATTACAGGGAAAGATTTTGTTCCAAATCTGCAGAAATAGCCTGAGATTAAAAGTATTTCTTCAATGTTGTTCTGCTGCCTGAAATAAAAGCTTTGTATTAGGATTTTGCTGTACTCCCAAATCTTATCTCTATTAGGAAACAACTTTTCTCTTTTTTTTTTTTTTTTTTTTTTGAGACGGAGTCTTACTCTGCTGCTCAGGCTGGATGCAGTGGCGTGATCTCGGCTCACTGCAACCTGCGCTCACTGTAACCTCTGCCTCCCGGGTTCAAGCAATTCTCCTGCCTCAGCCTCCCGAGGAGCTGGGATTACAGGCGTGTGCCACCACACCCAGCTAATTTTTTGGTATTTTTAGTAGAGACGGAGTTTCACCATATTGGCCAGACTTGTCTTGAACTCCTGACCTTGTGATCCGCCTGCCTCAGCCTCCCAAAGTGCTGAGATTACAGGCGTGAGCCACTGTGCCCAGCCCTTTCTCTGTCTTTTAAAGGATCCATTGTCACTCTGCAAGTATGAAGTCCTTTACCTGGGGATCTGGAGTGCCTTCCCAGGGGCCTGTGTGGTTGCCGTATACTCATTAGACACAAAATTTAGGGTAGGGCTCACATTGACCAAATCTTTCTGTTTAGGAAATGGAGTTTTCCCTGTGTATGAATGATTTCAACAGGCATTCAGTGAGACCTTTAAATCATGTTAAAGAGATACAATTGAGACTCAGGGTTGGGGAACACCCTGGAAACCCAACCCAGAATTGTAAAATATTCTTTTAAAAATTATTATTATGTAATAAACCAACATCAATTCTTCCCAAAAGAATGGACCATAGTAGAATCTTAAACCAAATCAAAATAATAATAATAAAAATGAAGAAGAAAAGAAATAGCTCTGGAAGTTGATAGCATTATTCTTAAACCATAATTTAGGGAAAAGCTGTAGTCGGCCAAGCTTTCAAATTTCAGTTTATACAATTAGAGAAGGAAAGACTACATTTACATTATACTTCAGTTCAATAACTAGCACTAAGAATGGAGGAATTGTTCTTTACAGTTTTTGATTGTTTGATATTTTTCAGTTCAAGACAGGGAATTGGAAATTCACGTCTCAGCCATATCTGTAGCCTGATTTGAGTTTTGTAGGATGCGTGCTGAAATCGGTCAAATACAAGGAACACTTCATTTCCCCAACTGCATGTTATGATGGAAGGTTTGGGTCTGTTTGAGCTCTACCCTGAATCATGTCTCTAGCAGGAAACTACATGGAAAGTTGGGAAGAATCAAGTTCATCTTAGTTAACAACCTGGTTAAATATGTCCTATTGAGAAAATTAAAGCCATACAATTCTAGAATTAGATCTTCACATCGTTCTGTCTTAAAGATGAGGAACTGAGGCTTAGATAACTCATAGTAACTTGATGAAGTCACGTTAGGTTAGTATTTTAGAGCCTAATGAGCTTTCAAGGTGCTGTTCTTTTTCTGTTCCTTTTCCTTTAGTGTCTTTGGTCTGTGGGTGATCTGTTCCAGGGCCACCATCTCTAAAATACTGAAATTCCTACAGTCCTCACTGAGGGAGGTACAGAGGACAGGGAGCAACCATTTACCTCTCAATCCTGGGTATGCTTACCCAGTGACTTCTGTATAGCAGACACTCAATATATATTTTCTTTGTGAATAACTAGATTAGCAGAAAAAAACAACACCGTAGGACAGATTCTCTTTGAAGGACTCTTTGGAGATCATTTTTCACATCTGATAATCTGCCTCCAGTTTCATTGTTTTGTGAATCTGGGGTTTTTGTAGATACATTTTGTCCTTTATTCTCAATTTACACTGTATAGATCGTTGTTCTGTAGATTGATTGGAACATTATTGAAGCTAATTAAAAAATTTAGAGAATTTAGCATTCTGATCAAAAAATTATTTAGATCAGAGTATGTGCTTTAGTTGGTAGCATTCCCAAAGAAATCCTCAATGGGATCCACAGCCCCTCCTCCCTCCCCTCCCACCTCATTAGTTAATTTGGATCCCTGTTTATTTCACATTCACTCGCCAAATTTTAACGGGAAACAAACAGCCCTAGGGCATGTTTTCTGGATGCTTGGGCAATTCTTAGTCTGGTTCTGGATTTTTCCTGTCCGTTCTCCTCTCCCACTTCTTTTAAACCCATTCTCCAGAGACTTGTTTACTGGGGTTGGAGAATCAGAAGCTTGGCCGGGGTGGTGTGAACCTAGTGCCCTCTGGTGGAATTTTGTGAGAATGACAAACTCCCCCAAAGCTTGAGTGTTTTGAGTTTTTTCTTGAGTAGCCTTTAGTGGGAGGACCTTTCTGTTACATCTTAAATCTAGTAAGTTAATAACATGAAGGCTTATTGCCTACACTGAATATTTGAAAGCTATTATGTTGGGGATATCACTTGATTACCAGAGGTTTATTGTTAGAATTAGGCTTCATTACAGGAAACAGGCAGCTAAGTGTTTGTGCTTTTTCATCACCTCCCATTAACGTGTAAGAGAGGTAAAGAGAAAAGGAAGGCTCCCAAAGAAAAGTAATTGAAAAAAGGCTAGGAACCAAGAGTAAAGGGGAAATGGCAAACATTAGAAGCCTTGGTCACAAACAAGTCTTATCCCCAGCCCTTGCTTTGGATCTGAGCCCAGAAATGTAAGACCCAGCCAGAAGTTGAGAGTCTGCCAGATTCTCACCCCCCGGGGGAGATGGGGGTCAGGGTAGGGGACAGAAAGTGTTGCATAAACACACTCCTAAGGGAGGTCTAGGGTGTTTACACTGTGCTGTTTGCTTTACCTGGGCTTTCTGGCTTGTTTTCTTTCCTTTCTTTCTTTCTTTCTTTCTTTCTTTCTTTCTTTCTTTCTTTCTTTCTTTCTTTCCTTCCTTTCTTTTTTCTTTTTTTTTTTTAAGACATAGTCTCACTCTGTCACCCAGGCTAGGGTGCAGTGGTGCAACCTCAGCTCACTGCAACCTCCGCCTCCCAGGTTCAAGTGATTCTCCTGCCTTAGCCTCCCGAGTATCTGGGATTATAGGTGCGGGCCACCACGCCTAGCTAATTTTTGTATATTTAGTAGAGACAGGGTTTCACCATGTTGACCAAGCTGGTCTCGAACTCCTGACCTCAAGGGATCCGCCCGCCTTGCCCTCGCAAAGTGCTGGGATTATAGGCGTGAGCCACAGCGACCAGCCGTCTTTCTCCTTTCTTTCACAATTTCATTTTTTTCATTTTGAGAAAACTTGCTTCTCCATTGCCATTAGCAAAGTCATTGTGGCCCAGAGGACACAGTCACACTTGCGTCAGACACACCTGCACTTAAATTCCTGTGTTGCCTCATACCAGCTGTGAGACTTGGGCAAGTCAACCTGCTGGAGTCTCAGTTTTCTAGAGACTCCTTATAGAAACATTTGTGAGGATTAAAAACAATAACAGAGTCAACTTCAGAAACAAGTTACTGGATTTTATTATACCCCAAAACAAGGAAGAGAGTGGGCACATTACTAAGGCAGTGACTCAGTGTTCAGGACTGTTGTTGTCACCCAGAGAGATTCACAAAACCTCCAACCTGTCCAGCAACGCATTTAGAAGAAACAGGATTAGGGAAGACTCTGGAAGCAAAGAAGCCTTTATTAAACATAACCATGATCCATACCCGGAGTATACATAGGAAATTTGGTAACTTGGATAAGGCAAAGTCTTTTCCCTTTAGGAGCCTGTACTTTAGTGGGTGAGGAAAAACCTTCTGAAAGAAAATGATTTCAGCAGCAGTATAAAAGAAAGTGTGTCACCTGTATGAGCAAACTAACAAAGCAGATTTAATGTAAGTGCCCAAGAGTTCCAAAACAAAGGAATCAATAAGAGTTCTGGAGAAGGCCACCTTGGGGATACTTGGTGCGGTGGGAGGTGGATGTAGGTTTATTCTGGGAATTGAATAACATGGTAAATATGTGACTGTAGGATGACTGGCTGTGATATGCAAGGAAAAGAAATTTGCAAAGACCCAAGAATGGTATCTGCTAAATTGCATGTGCAAGGGTGGTCATGGTGAAATAGGAAAGTTTGGGCTAGAATAAGAGTAATAAAATGAGAAGTCAGGAAAGTACCAAGCATTTGAATTCTATAAAAATGCTATAGCATTTGAATTCTATACAAATTTAAATTATGGAAATTTGAAATGTTATTAAGTATTTAAAAAGTCTCACTTTATGTGTAAAGTTTGAAATGAAGCCAATTCTTGAAAGCTGCGGAGAGAGAAGGAGGCAAAACGAGCATTATTTCAGCCTGTATGAATTAATTATAAATTCTATCATGCTATTTCCACATGGTGGCACCACTTTGGTGAGCACGTAAAGTACCCACTTCTCTTTATCAAGATGGGACTGGAATGGGTCCAGTTTTGAGTTGTGAGAAGTCTTTATTCTCTCAGGTAAAAGGCAATCCCTTGTGCCTGATGAAGCTAGTGACAGCATAACTGCTAGACTCTGTTCTCCTCCCTTCACAGCTCTTCCTTTTGTTGCATTCTCTTCCCCCAGTGGCTTTTCTTGCACACTAAGAAAAAGTGTTCTCCTGGTCCTTTTCCCTCCCTCCCGCAAATCCCATCAGCGTCTCTTTCTCAATCCCTCTCCCCTTATCTTCTCAGTAATTAGAGGCTCAGGGACAGAAAATGCACCAGCACGGGCATGGTGGCAGGCTCCTGTAACTGCAGCTACTCGGGAGGCTGAGGCAGGAGAATCGCTTGAACTCGGGAGGCGGAGGTTGCACTGAGCTGAGATTGTGCCATTGCACTCCAGCCTGGGCAACAGAGCGAGACTCCGTCTCAAAAAAGAAAAGAAAAGAAAATGAACCAGCAGACGGGACCAACTGCTAGCCTTCAAGGCTGTTACCTTCACCAAGGAGGGTACCATGCTCGTGGCTGAGGAGCCCACAGGAGGAAGGTGAGGTGGACGATGTGCCAGCCACTGTAGGCCTTGTCTCAGGGGGAGCTCTTTGGAAGGAGGAGAGCCTGGTCCTCTTTCTCTGACTGCTCCACTTCCTGTAGCAACTTGTAGAGGGCTCCTGGAGTGCTTGCATAATATGGAGCTTCTTTGGGCCCAGTCAGCTTCAAGCTGGGTCTGAAACAATGATACCAAAAGGAAGAGAAGCCATAGATTCCCAACAGGAATGAGGCATTGATCATCACATGCCAGCAGAAGAAGGTGGTGACAAACATGATGTCACTGATGTCATCGTCCTGCCATGGGTAGCCAGAGACAGGTCTGTATAGAATAAAGCCTGCCTGCATCAGCCAGGAGCCCATCATCAGGATCAGAAAGGTCTCCATCAGCTGGAGATGACACATGTTGGGAGCCCACAGCTCTGCAGTCAACACCAGCAACAGCAGGAACACCACCAAGATGAACAGAGAATGAACGTGCAGCTCCACCCCTTCTGAATCTTTAACGTGTGACACCATCAGCAGGAGGAGCTCGTAGATGATCAGGACCAGGGTACCTTTTTCTAGGCCCACACACCTCTGAGGCAGCACGTTCTTGCTCATGAAGTCCACACAGCCATTAAGAGTGAGGAGGATGAACATGGTGAGGTGCTGCCACTCTTTGGGGTACATGAACCTTGGTGGCAGCTCCCTGTTCATCAATATCAACCCTCCTTTAATGCAGCTGACCTCATAAACTATCAACAGGGAGCCGGTCGCCATCTTCAACAAACTTCCATAGGCTATTTTCCACAGCCTAGCACATCTTCCCTTATTCCTGGGAGGGGACGAGGGATACAGGAGAGAGTCACTGAATATTATAGCTTTGGAGATTACTACTGCCTGATATAGTCCATATAAGAACAGAAACAGCCCTGGATACACATGACCAATAAAGTTTCCCATGGAACCATCAATCTGTCCACTGAAGGAGAGAAGTGCGATACTCAGGCACAGCCTCACTTTATGCAGCCACTTCAAGTTCTGGGCTTTGGAAAGAACTGCCTTCCACCTACTTTTATCATGTCATCGCACCCACTGCTCTCCCACAAAGAGGAAATGTTTCTCAAGACAAGCCTACACATTCGGTGGAATATGGCCTATCATTCCATTCCATTCCGGTACATTGGGAATGCACTGGCTTCTGCCAAAGTAGTTGGTGAATGGGCTTTCAGAGGATCCTCTTACAGCCCTTGAGGTGCTTCTGGTTACACTCATCCCTATGTCCCATGGCTTCCTTCCTCTTGTCCTGCCCAGAGCTTGGAGGAGAAAAGGAGAGGAAAATGGAGTGGGTTGCCATGATGGTATCTAGCATGACATGGACACTCATAAACTCTTGAGTATGCTTCAGTCCTTCTTAGACATCATTTTGGTCCAATTGTAAAGTCAAACATTTTCTTTATGGATACATACTTTTGAACATTTGGATATGTAGTATAGCACCCATCTGGCTTTTCTACTTATCTGTGATAGACACATCTTGAAGACCTCCAAGAAAGCCCCCTTCAGCATCCCCCCGTTACCCGCTCACATTCCCCCAACCACCACCACTTCAAAATTTCTACTGGCCAGGAGATGAATCTGAAAAGCCACCCCTGGGTATTGATTTTAGGGGCTGTGGTGATTTTGTAGTAGTGTCAGCATAACTGAGCTTGAACCCAGAATTTCCTTCCCAATGTGGTTCCAAATTAGGTTTGGCTACAGGTGGAATTTACATGAGAATCTGAAGGCGGAAGTGAAGCAGCAACCTAAGAATACTCCGAAGGCATAGGGTGCTGGATACTGCTGTAGCTCATGCATTGTGTCACTGTCCTGCGGGCTCACCTCCCAGATGAGCAGCAGCCAGGCCTAGAGCTGCCCCGAGCTACTTCTGCAGGTTGCCTGCCATTGAAGTATGAGATAGGGAGAGGAGGACATGGGCTCCAGTTTGTCCTGGTAGGTTCTGGTTTTGGTTTGTTTTTGGTCTTCCCTTGTTCATATAATATGGTTCTTGCTGACTGCTGCCACCTCAACCTGAAATGACTTCAGGTCCCCCACACAGCAGAGAGAAAACAGCTTTCCGTAGATGTTGTCACCTGATCCCATGTGTAAGGTCTAGTTTCTATCAGGCATCCATATCCCATCGCTCTGCTTCCATCAGCCATCCCTAACTGATACAAGGAAGTAAGATGAGTCCTGAAAATGGAGATAACACTGAGAGGAATCACCCCAGTGAGCTGGTATTGGCCACTGATATTTTAATGTGAAATAGCCACCAGCTTCCTTTCTCAGTGATTACTTGGTGAGTGTCTAATGCATCTAGGAGGACAGAGTTCTAGGTATTGGGTAACAGCCCTCCGAGCCTGAGAAAGGGGAATGGTGGAGAACAAGGTACAGGGAATGTGAAGCATCCCCAGGCACACAAGTGGTTCAGGGTTTATTGCAGAGGGTCCCTGCAGCAGGAGTTTCTCTGAGGGCAATAGGTGTGCTGAGGCGAGTGGAAGTTCATCGCAGATGATGAACCTTGCTGACTCAGTCCTCTGCGTAATCATCCATGCTCACACTACAAGCAATGCTGTAAAGCAGAGGCAACACCTGTGTGCTGATGGCGCCCCCAGTGGGGAGGAGGAGAGTTTACACACAGGGCACAGTGCTGCCTCTGAGCCCACTCTCCCATCCAAATGCCTAACATACACTTTCTCAAGCCCACTTTATGCCAAAAAAATTAGAGATCTCTCTCTGCAGTTGAGCGTGGCAATAATTCATACTTCTTCTTGCAGTTGTGAGATCTGGTGTGGCTGGGGGTCGAATGCGAAGGTAGGCTATAAAAACAAAACAATTCTGCTTTCTGAAGGAATTCACTTTGCTTATTTAATTTTAATTTTTAGGTGTTCTTATAGAATTAATATAGAGTCATTGTAGAAGAATCAGGTTTTTTTTTTTTTCTTTTTGAAGACAAATTCTCACTTTGTTGCCCAGGCTGGTCTTGAACTCCTGGGCTCAAGTGATCCTCCTGCCTTGCCTCCCAAACTGCTGGGATTGCAGGTGTGAGCCACTGTGCCAGCCTTTTTTCCCTCCCTCCCTCCCTTCCTGCCTGCCTGCCTGCCTTCCTGTCTGCCTGCCTCTCTTTCTTTCTTTCTTTCTTTCTTTCTTTCTTTTTCTTTCTTTCTTTTTCTTTCTTTCTTTCTCCCTTTCTCTCTTTCTCTTTATCTTTCTCTTTCTTTCTTTCTCTCTCTTCCTTCCTTCTTTCTTCTTTCCCTTTTCTTTTCTTTCTTTCTTTGTTTCTTTCTGTCTCTCTCCCTCCCTCCCTCCCTCCCTTCCTTCTTTCCTTCCTTCCTCCTTCCTTCCTTCTCTCTCTCTCTCTTTCTCTCTCTCTTTCTTTCTTTCCATTTTGTTTCTTTCCACATCCCTTCAGTACAACATAAATTATATAAGCAAAAAGAACATTAAAAATCATCTGTAAGGCCAGGTGTGGTGGCTCACACCTGTAATCCCAGCACTTTGGGAGGCCGAGGTGGGTGGATCACTTGAGGACAGCAGTTCAAGACCAGCCTGACCAACATGGTGAAATTTCGTGTCTACTAAAAATACAAAATTAACCGGGCATGGTGGCACATGCCTGTAATCCCAGCTACTTGGGAGGCTGAGGCAAGAGAATTGCTTGAACCCAGGAGATGGAAGTTGCAGTGAGTTGAGATCACGCCATTGTACTCCAGGCTGGGCAACAAAAGTGAAACTCTATCTCAAAAAAAAAAAATCTGTAATCCCACAACCTGGAGGTGACCATTGTCACCAGTGAGGTGTAGAGACAGTCTTCAGAAGGCAGCATGAGGAAGTGGAAAATACATTGATATGAAGTCAGAATCTGGGTTCTAGTTCTAGTTTTCTCTTGATTTCCTGAATGTCATACCCTTATCTACAAAAAGTGGGTGTTGGACTTAATTTTTCCTACAGTGAAAATAAAAAGGCATAGATGTTGTGACACAGAGGTGAGCATGTTTGTCTCCTGTCTCCTTCTCCCTTTTAGTGAACTATTAAAATACATGGAAGCACTGTAAACCTGAATGCTCAGAGGAAGGAGATTCAAAGAGAAAATCTGAGAGCAATACTTCTGAATGAATCACAGAGAAGAGAACCTCAGGGACTCTCCTTGGTTCTTGGATTTGTCCTGGGAGAAGCCAGCAGTCTGTTGCTCCTCCAGGAGCCGTGGTGTTCAGGCCTCAAGAATAAATGCATTTGGTCACTCTTTTTTGGTGATGTGGTGGGGGGTGCAGTATATGGCATCTATCACAATGGTTACTCTTAATATTGTTTCTTGAATCTCAGGTTTGTGGTCCACACAAGGTGGAAGTAGCAGAGCTTATTCCAGCTCTCACACTCATTTCCATAGCTGCTCCTGGCAGCTGAGAGCTGGGCACCAGTGGTCAGAAGAGGAGGGAGAACAGCAGCACTGACTCAACAGCAATGGGAGGTTGAATGTGGCATGAATGCAGGACATGCAGCCCCACTTACGGTCCTGTCTGGGATGTTCACTCCTCGGCCTTGGCCAGACATCAAGGCTACACACAGTTCATTAAAACATGAACATCCTGATTCCAGGACTTTGAAGATAGGAATCGCCCATTCCAAACCAGATGCTGCCCACAAGCAGCTGAGCAAGGAGCCAAAGGTGGTGAATGATTAGCAGAACTGCCAGACAGCTCCAGAGTCTGTGGACACGAAGTACCTGGAAAGCTGTTTAATGGGTGTGATATTATGATTATATACATGTTGGTTTTTGTCCATGGCTCCTAGCTCATATCTCCTTAACCCTGATACAGTCTTTTGTGATAATGTTGGGAGCACTTTAGGCTTCAGAAGCAGACCTCAGGAAACAGAATCTCTCTCTCTGACCTTCTCCGCCCCTCCTTTCACTTGCCCAAGGCAGGACCTTAATCTGATTGCAGGTCATAAGACCTTCATTCCAGAGAGGGTCATGCCCCATACTCTGGAGGAAGGAATGCTGCATGGAGAGACCAAGAAGAATCTGAACAGACAGGCCTTCCTGGGTTTCCATCATACCCTTTTTGTCCAATCACATTTTGACATAGTTGTCCATGCATCATTCATGGACAATCAATGAAGTCTCCTTAAAAGGCCCAAAGGGCTGGGAGTGGTGGCTCATGTCTGTAATACCAGCACTTTGGGAGGCCAAGGCGGGCGGATCACTTGAGGTCAGGAGTTCGAGTCCAGCCTGGACATATGGTAAAACCCTGTCTCTACTAAAAATACAAAAATTAGCTGGGCGAGGTGGTGCACGCCCGTGATCCCAGCTACTTGGGAGGCTAAGGCAGGAGAATTGCTTGAACCTGGAAATGTAGGTTCCAATGAGCTGAGATCACGCCACTGCACTCCAGCCTGGGCAACAGAGTGAGACTCCATCTCAAAAAAAAATAAAAAAGTGCAAAGACCAAAGAAGTGTTGAGAGAGCTTCCAGGTAGCTGAACAGGTGGAGGGTCCTAGAGAGTGGCACACCTATGGAGGGCATGGAAGCTCTGTGCCCCTTCCCCCATACCTCGCACTAGACATCTCTTCATCTGTATTCTTTGCAATATCCTTTATAGTAACTTGGCAAATGTGTTTCTTTGAGTTCTGTGAGCTGCTCTTGCAAATTAATCAAATCCAAAGAGAGGGTTATGGGAACCCCAACTTAAAGTTGGTCGTCAGAAGTTCTGAAAGCCCATACTTGCAACTGCTGTTGGTGGGGGGGCAGTTTTGGGGATTGAGCCCTCATCCTGTGGGATCTGACGCTATCTCCAGGTAAATAGTGTTGGAATTTAATTACCAACACCCTGCTGGTGTCTGCCAGTTGGTGTGTGTGAAGGAAAACCCCCCAAATTTGCTTACAGAAGTCTTCTGTGTTGAATTCTGTGGTGTGAGAGCAGAGGAAAAACACAGTTTAAAAGTTTTTCCTAAACAATGGGAAACTGAGTTTCCAAAAGTTGCTTGACCATGGGCATCCAGGAGGTCCCTCCTTGCCCAATTGCTCCACGGCGAGACTCCCCCCAGACCTGCCTCCCCGCCTGCCGCCCCACATTCCTGAGGGACCCCAGATACAACCACTGCCTTTTGTCTGGCATCATGAAATGCAAGAGTACTCAAGAATGTCCTCAGGAACCCAGTAAACATTGGATTTCCTAACTGCTGTGGACCCTTCTGAGTCTGCAGGGCTTATAAGGGAGTATAAAGACAAATTATTTCCGCCTAAGAGCTTACTGTTTAGTTGAAGGCACAACACCTCTACACACACATGCACACGTGCACACACATACACACACACATTAGGGAACTATTTAGACTACTTTTTAGACTACTTCTGTTTCATAGAAATCAAATGTCACATGTAAATTTAAATTTTCCAACCCCCACATTCAATAAGTATAAAAAAGGTGAAATTGATTTTAATGAGATTTGAGCCAATATATCAAAAATACTATTTCAAAATGTAATTAATATAAAAGTTGTGAATTACTTTTTTTGTTTTTTTTTTTTTGAGACAGAGTCTTGTTCTGCCACCCAGGCTGGAATACAATGGCACAATCTCAGCTCACTGCAACCTCCATCTCCCAGGTTCAAGCAATTCTTGTGCATCAGCCTCCCAACTCCTGGGATTAGGTATGTGCCACCACACCTAGCTAATTTTTGTATTTTTAGTAGAGATGGGGTTTCACCATGGTGGCCAGGCTGGTCTCAAACTCCTGGCCTCCCGCGATCCACCCACCTTGGCCTCCCAAAGCACTGGGATTACAGGCATGAACCACAAGTTGTTTTATTTTGTTTTGTTTTTAAGAGACAGGGTCTCACTCTGTCACCCAAGCTGGAGTGCAGGGGTGCAAACACAGCTCAGTGAAGCCTCAAACTCCTGCGCTGAAGCTATTCTCTGGCCTCAGCCTCTTGTGTAGCTAGGACTACAGTTACACACCACCACACCAGCCAATTTTTAAAATTTTGTGCAGAGACAGGGTCTCCTTATGTTACCCAGGCTGGTCTCAAACTCCTGGCCTCCAGTGATCTGCCCACCTTGGCCTCCCAAAGTGCTGGGATTACAGGCATAAGCCACCATGCCCAGCCTGAATGAAGTATTTTATATTTCTTATTTCATACAGAATCTTCAAACTCCAGTGTGTACTTCACACTTACAGCCCATCTCAATTTAGACAAGTTCTCAATATTATTATTATTGTTATTATTATCTTAATATTATTATTATTTTCAATATTATTCCAAGTTCTCAATAGCCACATGTGATTAATGGCTACTGTGTTGGATTACACAGATATTGGATGGGATTGAATGACCTGTTGTGGGAAATATCCATTTTAAAGTTTCAGTGAAAGAAGCAGTTCATTGAAGAGGTAGAAGTTTGATCAGAAATGGCATCTAGAGCACTACACTATAAACTTCTTAATGACTGTGGGATTTTTCCCACAGACTATGATATTTTTCAAAGGGATATTTTAATTTAACTCTGTTTAGGAGGGGCATCATCGGCAAGGCCAAGTACACCTTAGGAAGACAAGGTCAGAAGGCTGGAGGCTTGAGAAGGTCATACAGAGAGTGG
The DNA here is from genome assembly GCF_028885625.2 of Pongo pygmaeus. Classification (NCBI taxonomy): domain Eukaryota; kingdom Metazoa; phylum Chordata; class Mammalia; order Primates; family Hominidae; genus Pongo; species Pongo pygmaeus. Next base: position 67,424,990 of record NC_072373.2, on the reverse strand, counting down.
GTCCAGGGAAATCAGAACAAGGTCAGAGATAGGTCATCTGCTCATGTTTCAAACTTTCATCTTATTTCAAGTAAGGGTTACTAAGCCTTGGGATTTGTCACTGACTTACCAAAACAAGGCTTATAAGAGCTGGAAAACTTCCTGCTGCCTGCGCCTGCACCACCGGCCCAGGCACTCAGGTGGAGGCACAGCAAAAAAATTAAATCAGAAAAGAAAAAGACAAGACAAAGAGAAAAAAATAAAAGAAATGGAAAGCAACATTCTAATTTTTTAGTTCAAGAGTCATATATCCTTTGGCTGAGCACTGTGGCTCACACCTGTAATCCCAGCACTTTCAGAGGCCGAGGCAGGTGGATCACCTGAGGTCAGGAGTTCAAGACCAGCCTGGCCAACATGGCAAAACCCGGTCTCTACTAAAAATACAAAACATTAGCTGGGCATGGTGGTGGGTGCCTGTAATCCCAGCTACTTGGGAGGCTGAGGCAGGAGAATTGCTTGAACCTGGGAGGTGGAGATTGCAGTGAGCTGAAATCGTGCCATTGCACTCCAGCCTGGGCGACAGAGTGAGACTCTGTTAAAAAAAAAAAAAAAAAGAGTCATATATCCTTGATTTCACCTGGAACACTAGCTCATATTTTTTCTCTTCAAAATTATGTATAATGTGAGCTTTATACCTCCATTGCATAACCACGACTTTGTTTTCACCATTTGTGTAATTGGTTTCAGGTGCTTTTCAACAATTGCATTTCAATAGCTGCAAACTTCTTTTTCTTATGGAAACTTTTGGCAAGGTGGAAGCACATACTCACCCTACCTCTGTTATTCCTTTTTTTTTTTTTTTTTTTTTGGTTTGAGACGGAGTCTCACTCTGTTGCCCAGGCTGGAGTGCAATGGTGCAATCTTGGCTTACTGCTACCTACGCTTCCTGGATTCAAGCAATTCTCCTGCCTCAGCTTCCCAGGTAGCTGGGACTACAGGTATGTGTTACCACGCCAGCTAATTTTTGTGCTTTTAGTAGAGACAGGGTTTCACCATGTTGGCCAGGCTAGTCTTGAACTCCTGACCTCAAGTGATCCGCACCCCATTCGCCTCCCAAATTGCTGGGTTTATAGGTGTGAGCCACTGCACCTGGCCCCATCTCTGTTATTCCTTTGTCTTCTCTTATGACCATGCTATGAACGCATAACCCATGGCTGAGGACAGAACTCAAGCTCCCTGAATCTGTTTTTCCAAGATCATTTTTCTTCCAAACCAGAATATGCATCCCCTAGTTAGGAGTTAACCTTTGCTTCCTTTTGTTCAGGATTCTTCATTCTGCAGTTTGGGAATCTCTCTAAACTTCAAGTTTCATGTGGAAAATACAGCTATGTGACCACCAAAAAGTCTCACTCCCTTCCACAGGTAGAGCGGTGGAAGGGGGCTGCCCAGGCAGGGACTACATTTCCCAGCCTCTCAGAGACTGAGCTTGAGCCAGTGGAATGTGTGTAGAAGTACTGTATTCCACTTCAAGGCATGGCCCATGGAAGCCTCCCTCCTGATCCCCATTTCTTTTTTCATATCTGTTGGCTGAACATGGAGAACTGGGGGGCTCTGCAGAAGGGCAAAGACACAGGATGGGTGGACCCTGGCTTCTGAAAGACTATGTGGAAGGCTCTCTGCCAACTAGGAATGCTGGCATTCAACTTTATGTATAGGGATTAATAACCTTCTATTGTGTTAAGCCAATAGGATTGAAGCGTTTATCTCTTTAAATCAGTTAGTTAATACATGCTGTCTACCATTTGTCTAAGAGGACCACAGGAATGTCAGATAAATGCAACTTCTGGCCATCAATTATGACCAACTACCTGAAGGGTTGAGCTAATTATTCCCACCCAGTCCTCTCCTCTGCCTTCACTATCTCAGGTCTACGATATTTATGTGCCCTGTCTAAGTCACCTGCTTTCTGGGGCCCAGAAACCTAAGTTCACAAAGGCTTCCTTATGACTATAGACCTAGAGCACAAGAAGTAAATGGCTGTGAAGCTGCTTCTTCTCAACAGTATCTGCTTCATTTTATTTTTTTTTTTAATTTTAGATTCGGGGGTGCTTGTTTGTTACATCGGACATGGGTATTACATGCATCATGGTGGGGGTTGAGCTTCTAGTGTACCCATCACCTAATATTGGACATTGTACCCAGTAAGTAATTTTTAAACCCTGTCTCCCTACCCCCCATCTCTTGGAGTCCTCAGAGTCTATTTTCTCTATCTTTATGTCCATGAGTATCATTTGTTTAATAACAATCGTACTCATGGACATAAAGATGGAGAAAGCTCCCACCTGTAATTGAGAATGTGCAATATTTTATTTTCTGCTTCCATGTCAGTTCATTTAGGATAACGGCCTCCAACTCCAACTATGTTGCTGGAAAGGACATGATTTTGTTCTTTTTTATGGCTGCATAGTATCCCATGGTATATATATGCCACATTTTCCAATAAACTGTTGGTAGACATTTAGGTTGGATCCATTACTTTACTTTTTGTAAGTAGTGCTGCAATAAACACATGAGTGCAGGTGTCTTTTTATATAATGCTTTCGTTTCCTTGGGTAGATAGCCTGTAGTGGGATTGCTGGGTTGAATGGTAGTTCTGTTTTCAGTTCTTTGAAATATCTCCATAGTGTTTTCCATAGAAGTCAAACTAATTTACATTCCCACCAGCAGTGTACAAGTGTTCCCTTTTCTCCGCATCCTCACCAATATGTGTTATTTTTTGGACAGGCGAGGTAACTCACACTTGTAATCCCAGCATTTTGGAAGGCCAAGGTGAAAGGATAGCTTAAGTGTAGGATTCGAGATTGGCTGCGGGCAACAAGGCAAGACCTCACCTCTACAAAAAATAAAAAATAAAAAATACCCTTGCGTGTTGATGCTCACCTGTGGTCCCAGCTACTAGGAAGACTGAGGCAAGTAAGATCACTTAAGCCCAGGAGTTCTAGGCTACAGTGAGCTGCATTCATATCACTGCACTCCAGCCTGGGTGACAGGGTGAGACCCTGTGTCAAAAATAATAATAATAAAAACATAAATAAAAGAAAAGAAAAGGAAACATCTGGGTTTTTTTTTATTTTTATTTTTTGACGTTTTAATGAAAGCCATTCTGACTGCTGACAGTTGGTATCTCGGTTAGGTTTTAATTTGCATTTCTCTGATGATTATTGATGTAGATCATTTTTTCAGGCGTTTGTTGGTCACTTGTATTTCTTCTTTTGAGAAATGTCTGTTCATGTCCTTGGCCTAGTTTTTAATGGAATTGTTCATTTTTTTCTTCTTGAATTGAGTTTCTTGTAGATTCTGGATATTAATCCTTTGTTGGAGGCAAAATTTGTGAATATTTTCTCCCGTTACGTAGGTCGTCTGTTATGTAGGTTATCTTGTTGATGACTTCTTTTGCTGTGTGGAAACATCTCAGTTTAAGTCCCATTGTCTATTTTTATTTTTGTTGCATAAATGCTTTTGGAGTCTTTATCATAAATTTTTTGGCTAGGCTGATGTCCAGAAGAGTTGTTGTTTTTTTTTAGGTGTCCTTCCAGGTTTTTTTTTTTTTTATAGTTTCAGGTCTTACATTTAAGTATTTAACCCATTTCCTTTTAATTTTTGTATATAGTGAGAGATAGGGGTCCAGTTTCATTCTTCTGCATATAGCTAGCCAGTTTACCCAGCACCATTTAGGGTCTCTTTCCCCCATTCTTTATTTTTCTCCACTTTATCAAAGATCAATTGGTTGTTGCTATATGGCTTTATTTTTGTACCATGATCTATGCATCCATTTTTGTACCAATACCTTGCTGTTTTAGTTACTTTAGCTTTGTAGTATAATTTGAATTCTGGCAATGTAGTGCCTCTGGCTTTGTTCTTTTTGCTTAGGAGTATTTTGGCTATTTAGGCTTTTCTTTAGCACCATGTGAACTTTAGGATTGCTTTTCTAATTCTGTGAAAAATAATGTTGGTAATTTGATAAGAATTGCATTGAATCTGTAGATTGCTTCCGGTAATATGGTCATTTTAACCATATTGATTCTTCCAGTATATGAGTATGGGATGTTGGGATGTTTCTCCATTTATTTGTATCTTCTAAGTTTATTTTGTCAGTGTTTTGTAGTTTTCTTTGTAGAGATCCTTCACCTCTTTGGTCAAATGTATTTCTAGTTTTTATTTTTTTGTGTGGCTATAGTAAATGACAATGAATTCTTCTTTTTATTTTCTTTAGATGGAATCTTGCTCTGTCACCCAGGCTGGAGGGCAGTGACATGATCTCGGCTCACTGCAACCTCCACCTCCCGGGTTCAAGCAGTTCTCCTACCTCAGCCTCCAAAGGAGCTGGGATTACAGCCACCACGCCCAGCTAATTGTTTTATATTTTTAGTAGAGACAGGGTTTCACCATGTTGGCCAGGCTGGTTCCAAACTCCTGACATCAAGTGATCTACCTGCCTCGGCCTCCGAAAGTGCTGGGATTACAGGCATGAGCCACCGCGCCCAGCTGGAATTGAATTCTTAATTTGTTTTTCAGCTTGAACATTTTTAAGGTATAGAAATGCTACTGATTTTTGTACATTGGTTTTGTATCCTGACACTACTGAGGTTATTAATCAGGTCTAGGAGTCTTTAGAGTTTTCTAGGTCTACAATCATGTAGTTGGCGAAGAGAGATAATTGGACTTTCTCTTTTCCAATTTGGATGCCTTTTATTTCTTTCTCTTGCCCAATAGCTAGGACTTCCAGTATTTATTGAATAGTAGTAGTGAGAGTGGACATCCTCGTCTTCTTCCACTTCTTAGGGGGAAATGCTTTTAGCTTCTCTCCATTTGTTATGATGTTAGCTGTGGGTTTGTCATAAATGGCTCTTACTATTTTTACATATGTTCTGTCCATGTTTAGATTTTGTTTGTTTGTTTTTGTTTTGAGTCAGAGTCTCACTCTGTTGGAGTCATGAGGCTAGAGTGCAATGATGCGATCTTGGCTCACTGCAACCTCCACCTCCCAGGTTCAAGCAATTCTCATGCCTCAGCCTACTGAGTAGCTGGGATTACAGGCATGTGATCCCACACCTGGCTAATTTTTATAGTAGAGATGGGGTTTCACCATGTTGGCCAGGCTGGTCTTGAACTCCCAACCTCGGGTGATCTGCCCACCTCAGCCTCCCAAAGTGCTGGGATTACAGGCATGAGTCACTGTGCCCAGCCATCTTTTTTTAGGGTTTTTTTTTTTTTTTTTAAATCATGAGTTGATGTTGGATTTTATCAAATGCTTTTTCTGCATCTATTGAGATAATCATATGGTTTTTGTTCTTAGTTCTGTTTACATGGTGGATCACATTTATTGATTCGTGTATGTTAAACCATACTTGCATCCCTGGAATAAAGCCCAGTTTATCATAGTGAATTAACTTTTTGATGTGCTGTTGTATCTAGTTTGCTAGTATTTTGTTGAGGATTTTTGCATCTGTGTTCATCAGGGATATTAGCCAGTAATTTTCTTTTTGTTTTTGTTGTATCCTTGCCTGATTTTGGTATTAGGGTAATACTGGATTTGTAGAATGAGTTAGGAAGGGATCCCTCCTCCTAGATTTTTTGGAAGAGTTTCAGTAAGAATAGTACTAGCTCTTCTTTGTACACCTACTTCATTTTGGATATAATCTCTCAGTTACAGGGCCACAAGTCTCAGTATGATACGGTGTTTTCTACTGCTCACAGTGCTGGATAAACCTTTACTAAAATTTAACACCACCTTTACTAGTTTCCTATTGCTTTGTAACAAATTAACACAAATTTAGGAGCATACACAATGAAAACTTACCATTTCAAAGTTTGCATGGGTCAGGAATCCAACAGGAGTGAACTGAGTCTTCTGCTCTAGAGATTGCTGTCAGTTCTTGGCATATGGCTTTCATAGGCAAATCACGACATGGCTGTGAGTTTTCTTCCATGCCAGCAGGAGTGAATCCTTGATGATTCACCTTCTTCTAATGGGCTCATTAATATATTTAGGAATCCTAAATACATTAGGGATGGGTCAGACTCATCCAGGACAATCTTCCTTCTGATTAATTCAAAGTCAACTGATCAGTAACTAAGCTTAGATTTGATATTTCCTTATATGAACTGGTCCCAGCAACACTCAAGGGAAAGGGATTAACCTGAATATGTATACCAAAAGCAGGAATCTTGGGGACCATCTTAGAATTCTGCTTACCAAACCATCTAATTATCCTTTTCATCCATTACCATAGTTACAATATAATTATGTATATTGTTATTTGTATTTTTCTCATTATTTTATTGCCAATCCTTGCATAGTTCCTTGAAAATAGTAACTCTTTAGGATTCCTAAATATATTAATTAATCCCTTGGTCGTTTTGATTGGAGGTGAAAAATCTCCTCCATTCATTAACCACATGTTTACAAATAAGTGTCCTTCATTGGATCTTCACTTTTGTGAAATTCAGTAGTGAAAGTTTTCTTTTTTCAGTCTTCCCAACATCTGAGGGTGAATTCTTTCTAAGGTTTCGGCCTGCGGTGTAATTCCTCTACTGGTGTTTCTGATAGAGTTTCAATTAGAAATAGATGGAAACCCAAATTGGGATAGTTCAAAGAGGGTTTAATAAAGGTACTTCTGGGCTGGGCATGGTGGCTCACACCTGTAATCCCAGCACTTTGGGAGGCCAAGGCGGGTGAATCACCTGAGGTCAGGAGTTCAAGACCAGCCTGGCCAACATGGTGAAACCCCGTCTCAATTAAAAATACAAAAAAAACTAGCTGGGTGTGGTGGCGGGCGCCTGTAATCCCAGCTACTCAGGAGACTGAGACAGGAGAATTGCTTGAACCAAGGAGGTAGAAGGTTGCAACAAGCTGAGATTGCACCATTGCACTCCAGCCTGGGTGACAGCCTGGGTGTCTCAAAAATGAATAAATAAAATACATAAATAAAGGTACTTTTTTTACAGATGTGGACAGAGTATAGGGAAACCATAAGGGATACTTGAGTAATAGTTGGAGCTGTTAACTGCCTCTAGGCCCCAAACGGAGGTAGGACATGGGACATGAGACTTCTTTATATATGAAAGGATAGTGAATTGAATGGTGGCACCCAGAAAAATAGGTCCAAGTCCCAACCCCTAGAACCTGTGAATGTGATCTTATTTGGAAAAGAGTATTTGCAGATATAATTAAGGACCTCAAGATGAGCTCACCTTGGATTTGGGGTGGCCCCTAAAGCCAATGGCAGGTGTCCTTATAAGAGAAAAGCAGAAGGAGATTAAAGGCACAGAGATACACACAGGAGAAGACAATGTGAAGATGGAAGCATATATGGGAGTGATGCAGATATAAGCCAAGGAATGCCAAAGATTACCTGCAGTCAGTGGAAGCTAGGAGGGAGATGTGCAGCATATTTTATGTCAGAGCATCTACGAGGAACAAACCCTGCCTATACCTTGAAACAAAGTTGTTGTTTTTACAAATAAAAAGCCAGTTATTCCTCACATTAATTGAAGAAACCATTCATAATATGTATTTAATTCTCACATTCCATATTTTTGTTTCTGGAGCCTCTATTAAGCTATACCATGTTGATTTATGGACCTATGTTACTTGCTTGCTCCTATACCACACTGTTTTAATTCTTGAATTAATTTCATAATGGACTATGAAAGCTGGCAAAGCAATTTTCTCCCTCATTTTTTTCTTCTGGGAAAAAAAAGGACTGAGCTGTCTAAGTGTTTCTTTCTCAGATATATTTTACAATGGGTTTGCTGAATTTTGTTAAACTTATATTGGGAATGTTTTTGGAGGGGAGTACACTCAATTTAAATATGTTTCTACAAATGCAGGTGTATTAGTTGCAAGACATATTTTATGAGATATTATGTTGGGAGAAATTCACTAATTATCAGAGATTTGCATAGCAGTTTAGAACTAGGATATGAATGACTTGATAAGATCAATAAGGAAGTGTTTTCTGGGTTTCTTCATTATTTACCATGACTGTATTCAAGAATGGCAATAAGGCTGGGTGCGGTGGCTCATGCCTGTAATCCCAGCACTTTGGGAGGCCAAGGTGGGCGGATCACCTGAGGTCAGGAATTCAAGACCAGCCTGGCCAACATGGTGAAACCCCGTCTCTACTAAAAATAGAAAAATTAGCCAGGCATGGTGGCACATGTCTGTAGTCCCAGCTACTTGGGAGGCTGAGGCAGGAGAACCCCTTGAACCTGGGAGGCGGAGGTTGCAGTGAGCTGAGATCACGCCACTGTACTCCAGCCTGGGTGACAGAGCAAGACTCTGTCTCAAAAAAAAAAAAAAAAAAGCAATAAAAAATGAGAGCCCAGATGATAAATAATGAAAAAGAGCCCAGTGATTAGACATAACCTAAGAAACAAGAAGGATTAGAAGCATCTTGTCTCAGGCTCCAGTCTGACCTGTACCCAAAACATTAGCCCTGCCAGGGGTATGGAAGCCCAGCATCCTCTGCACACCCAGGGCAGTCTAGGATAGAGACAGAAAGTATGACGTGCACATACTCTTTAGGAGGCCTGAGGATCACTTCAGTGTTCTACTCATGCACACCGGGGCTTCTTGCTGCCTGCTTTCTACCCATCTTTTTTTCCACGTCAGTCACACTCCTCCACCTTTCTCTGCAGAGAAGTCATTCGAGCCCAGACAACAGAAGCAGGGGCTTGACTTTCAGAGTGTATGCTCCTGTCCTGTCTCGGACCAGCCATGAGTCTTTGGGCACAGACACCTGTGGAAGTCTTCAGTTTTTTATATGTAAAATGGAGACATCTGGGAAGCCAACAGGGCATACCTCATAGAGGTCTAGTAAAGGATGATACACAGAGTAAACTAATCTCCTAAACAGGTCAGTGGAGTTTATTTTAAACACAGACCTGCTGCTGTGTGATGCAGTCTTAGCCTGTGGCTGCCTCTCCGAGAGTTCACATAGCAGACACTACATTTAGAAGAGACAGGAAAGGGAGGCGCTTGAAGCAAATGAGACTTTATTAAGCATGAATTGTGTGGAGGACAATGTTATATTCTTCTAGAACATGCAGCAGAAATGGGTAACTAGGACATGATAAATTCCCTGCTGTTCAGGAGCCTGCCTTGTAGTTGGTGGGGCAAAACTTCCTGGAGAGGAGCAATATGAGATACAGAACAAAGGAGAGTGTATCAGCCACACGGGCAAATAGCAACGCAGACCCAAGGAGTCTATGAGAAGTTTTCTGGAGGAGGACTTTTTGGTGGAAGTGGTGCAGGAAATTTATGGCTGAGTGTAGAATGACACTGTGTAGTAAAAATATGACTGCCAGTGGGTTTTATAGAGAGCGTTATTTCGAAAGGCTCAGGTGTAGGATATAGTAAATCAGGATCTAGTAAACTGCTGCTGGGGCTAGTGGTGGTTAAACAAATAGAAAAACACTTTGCTTTGGCTGGATTAGAGGTCAGGAGTAAGAGATGTGGTGGCATTTAGTGAAAGTTTGGTTTATGGAGACTTGAAAAACTATGATGTAAACAGTTTTAATTCTCACTTTATGTGCAGAATTTGAAACTATGCTAATCCACCCAAGTTAAAAATACATATGAGATTCTTATTTCAATCAGGTGGGTTAAGTGAATGGTACTCCATCTGTTTACGCTGTTTCACCTTAGCTGGCCAACAGAAATACCCATCACTCCAATCTTGATATGTGAGAAGTCTTTATTCCTTAGGTAAAAACCAGGCCAGGCAGCTGGTGAGGGCATCACTGCTGGGCTCCACCCTCCTCCTTTCAGAGGCCTCCCTTTGATTGTTTTCTTCCCGCTATGGATATTTCTTGGCCACATTCCTACCCCTTTGGGCTTCTTCCTCCTCTCCCACTTTGCCCCATCCACATAACCCCATCTGTGCCCCCTCTTCAGGTTTCTCTCTCCCTATCTACTCGGCAGACTGAGGCCCAGCTACAGGGACAACAGTCAGGGCCAATTACTGTCCTTCAGGGCCATTGCCTTCACTGGGGACCAAAGAGGGTGCCATGTGGCTAAGGAGCCCACAGGAGGAAGATGAGGTGGACGATGTGCCAGCCACTGTAGGCCCTGTCTCAGGGGGAGCTCTTTGGAAGGAGGAGAGCCTGGTCCTCTTTCTCTGACTGCTCCACTTCCTGTAGCAACTTGTAGAGGGCTCCTGGAGTGCTTGCATAATATGGAGCTTCTTTGGGCCCAGTCAGCTTCAAGCTGGGTCTGAAACAATGATACCAAAAGGAAGAGAAGCCATAGATTCCCAACAGGAATGAGGCATTGATCATCACATGCCAGCAGAAGAAGGTGGTGACAAACATGATGTCACTGATGTCATCGTCCTGCCATGGGTAGCCAGAGACAGGTCTGTATAGAATAAAGCCTGCCTGCATCAGCCAGGAGCCCATCATCAGGATCAGAAAGGTCTCCATCAGCTGGAGATGACACATGTTGGGAGCCCACAGCTCTGCAGTCAACACCAGCAACAGCAGGAACACCACCAAGATGAGCAGAGAATGAACGTGCAGCTCCACCCCTTCTGAATCTTTAACGTGTGACACCATCAGCAGGAGGAGCTCGTAGATGATCAGGACCAGGGTACCTTTTTCTAGGCCCACATACCTCTGAGGCAGCACGTTCTTGCACATGAAGTCCACACAGCCATTAAGAGTGAGGAGGATGAACATGGTGAGGTGCTGCCACTCTTTGGGGTACATGAACCTTGATGGCACTTGCTTGCTCATTAGCACCATCCCGCCATCAAGACAGAGAACCACATAAAATGTTAAGAGGGAGCCAGTCACTATCTTTAGTAATCCTCCATAGGCTATTTTCCACAGCCTGGCACATCTTTGCTTATTCCTGGGAGAGCACAAAGGATACAGGAGACAACCTTTGAGTATCATGCCCTTGGAGACCACTGTGGCCTGATATAGTCCATAAGAGAAAAGAAATAACCCCGGGTAAAAATGGCCAACGAACTTTCCCATGGAATAGAGGCCTGTCTGACTGAAGCGTGGAGAACAATACTCAGGACTCTCTGATCTCCTGTCCCTCACAGGCCTCTCGAGTTTTGGGTCTATATATACAGAGCTAAGTTCTACCTACTTTTGTCATCTCCTTCTGCCCACTGCTCTCTCACACAATGGAAAGTTCTGGACAGGAGCCTAGGTTTTTAGTGAGGTGGGTCTCATTGTTCCATTTCATTCCAGTACACTGGGAACTAATTGAGTTCTGCCAAAGTAGAAACATAAATATTTTTTAGTATGCACCTGTGGGAATTTGTGCTCTCAGGAGCTCTGCTTTTGGATCCTTGAGGACCTTCTGGTCACACTTGTCCCTCTCTCTCATGGCTTGCTTCCTTCTGCCCCTGTTCAATGCTCAGAGTAGGAAAAGAGAGGTGCCTGAGCACGGAGATTATCCAGAGAAGACCTGGGTTACTCACAGACCTTAATGCATCCTTTAAGACTCCTTACTCGGACAGGCATGGGTGGCTCAAGCCTGTAATCCCAGCACTTTGGGAGGCCAAGGCAGATCTCGAGGTCAGGAGTTCAAGATCAGCCTGGCCAACATGGTGAAACCCCATCTCCACTAAACATACAAAAACTAGCTGGGCATGGTAAAGAGTGCCTGTAATCCCAGCTACTCGGAAGGCTGAGACAGGAGAATTACTTGAACCCGGGAGGCGGAGGTTGTAGGGGGCCAAGATCATGTCACTACACTCCAGCCTGGGTGACAGAGCGAGACTGTCTCAAAAAAAAAAAAAAGACTCCTTACTCATATGTTGGGTCATATACTAAGAGCAAATACATTCTTCCCGGACTTAAAAGTTTATAAACATTTGGATGTGTGCTCATATATATAGATACTGAGCTCTTGTCCTCTTCATTCTTCTGTAACAGTTTTTGGGGATCACAAAGAAAGCCACTCAATTGCCCCAAATTATCTTTCCACAGAACAGTAGATGAACGTAAAATGTCACCTTTTGAGATCAATTTTGGAATGTTAAGGTGTATTTTTTTATTAAAATGCAGATATGTTGAGATAAGTAGATCCAACAAGCTGCTTATATTTTAATGTGAATTAGGTCCTCAACTTTATTCTCTTTAATTGTCATTTACTATGTGTCTAACACATATAGGCAGAAAGAGTTCTAAGCACTAGGTAGCAGCCAGCTGCATATGAGGGGTTGCATCCAAGGCGAGAGTCTTCATTTATTTATTTTTATTTCTATTTTTATTTTTATTTTTAGACAGTGTCTCGCTCTGTTGCCCAGGTTGCACTGCAGTGGCTTAATGACGGCTCACTGAAGCCTCAACCTCCTGAGCTCAATCAATCCTCCTGCCTCAGCTGCTGAGTAGCTGGGACAACAGACATGAGCCACCACATCCAGCTATTTTTTGTAGAGATGAGGTCTCACTATGTTGTCCAGGCTGGGTCTCAAACTCCTGGGCTCAAGTGATCCACCCACCTCAGCCTCCCAAAATGCTGGGATTACAGGCGTGCGCCACCGTACCTGGCCCCATTTATTTATTTATTCATTATTTTTTATCTTTTAAAATGAAAGCATGTTTATTAAGAAAGCAAAGGAATAGAAGAATGGCTACTCCATAGGCAAAGCAGCCCCCATTTATTTTTTTTTATAAAAATTAATGTCTATATAGCCCCTCCTTATCCATGGGTGATACTTTCTAAGACTCCCAGTGGATGCCTGAAACCTGGGATAGGTTAGTACTGAACCCTACATATACTGGTTTCCCCATACATATATACATACCTATAATAAAGTTTAGTTTACAAATTAGGCACAGCAAGAGATTAGCAATAATAACTCAAAATAAAATAGAACAATTATAAAATGATGCTGAAATAAAAGTGTGAATATAATTTCTCTCTCTCTCTCTCAAAATACTATAATATTTTCAGACTGCAGTTAACTGTGAGTAACTGAAACCTAAGAACGTGAAACTGCAGGTAAGGGAGGACTACTGTATTTAAAGTGTACTACATTTTTTGTTTGTTTGTTTGTTTTTCGTTTTGAGACTGAGTCTCTCTCTGTTGCCCAGGCTGGAGTGCAGTGGCACCATCTCAGCTCACTGCAACCTCCGCCTGCCAGGTTCGAGCAATTCTCCTGACTTAGCCTCCTGAATAGTTGGGACTACAGGTGCGTGCCACCACACCGCTTAAATTTTCTATATTTTTAGTAGAGATGGGGTTTCACCATATTGGTCAGGCCAGTCTCGAACTCCTGACCTCAGGCGATCCACCCACCTTGGCCTCTGAAAGTGCTGGGATTACAGCCATGAGCCACTGCGCCCAGCTGAGGTTCATCCATATTGTTGCAAACAGTAGGACCTCCTTCTTTTTTAAGGCTGAATAATATACCATTATATATATGTTTCTTTACTTATCCATCTGTTGGTGGATCCATCTGGGCTCAAGTGATCCACCAGCCTCAGCCTCCCAAAGTACTGTGATTACAGGCCAGGTGGTACCTGGCCCCAACTTAAGTTGTTTCTGTATCTTGATTATTGTAACATAAGAGTGCAGATATCTCTTTGAGATACTGATTTCATTTAATTTGGATGTATACCAGGGAGTGGGATTGCTGGATCATATGATAGTCTTTTTTTAATTTTTTGAGAAACTTCCATACTGTTTTTCATAATGGCGGAACCAATTTACATTTCCACCATATCGTACAAGGGTTACCTTTTCTCCACATCTTCAAAAATACTCATTATCTTGTGTCTTTTTTATTATAGCTCTTCTAAGATGTGAAGTGATATCTCCTTGTGATTTTTGTTTGCATTTTTCTGTGATTGGTGATGTTGAGCACCTTTTAACACCCACTGGCCATTTATATGTCTTCTTTGGAAAAATGTCCAGAAATGCACGTTCTTTACTCATTTTTAAACTGGGTTATTTGTTTTGTTGTTTTGAGTTGGGACTACATTTAACCAAGAAGGCAAAAGATCTGTATGCTGAAAATTATAAAACATTGAAGAAAGAAATAGAAGAAGACACAAATAAATGGAAAAATATCCCATATTCATGGATTGGAAGAATTAAAATGTTTAATATATCCATACCACTCAAACCAATCTATAGATTCTATACAATCTCTCTCAAAATTCCAATGGCATTTTTCACAGAAGTGGAATAAATAATTCTAAAATTCAAATGGAAACACAAAATATCCCAAATAGACAAATCAATCTTGAGAAAGAAGAACACAGTTGGAGGCATCACACTTCTGATTTCAAATTATATTCCAACACTATAGTAATCAAAACATTTTATATCTGACATAAAAACAGACACATAGACCAAAGGAACAGAATAGAGAGCCCAGAAATTAAACCTATGCATATATGTTCAACTGATCTTCAACAAGAGAACCAAGAATACTCAATGGGGAAAGGATAGTCTTTTCAATAAATGTCTTAGGGAAAACTGGAAGCTCACACGTAAAAAAATGAAATTGGACCCTCATCTTATACCATATACAAAAATTAACTCAAAATGGATTAAAAACTGAAATGTAAGACCTGAAACCATAACGCCTATAAGAAACATAGTGGGTGGTCAGGTGTGGTGGCTCATACCTGTAATCCCAGCACTTTGGGAGGCTGAGGCGGGTGATCACTTGAGGTCCAGAGTTAGAGACCAGTCTGGCCAACATAGTGAAGCCTGTCTCTACTAAAAATACAAAAAATTAGCCGGGCGTGGTGGCACATGCCTGTAGTCCCAGCTACTTGGGAGGCTGAGGCAGGAGAATTGCTTGAACCTAGGAGGCAGAGGTTGCAGTGAGCCGAGATTGTGCCACTGCACTCCAGCCTGGGTGACAGAGTGAGACTCTGTCTCAAAAAAAAAAAAAAAAAAAGAAGAGGACGTGTGACCTGAGCTATCCCACACAGCTCCCTCATTATTTGATGCCCTATGCTGTCTCAGGACTCTTCAGGGAGTCCTCACCAACAAGAAGACACTCACCAGATGCAGACCCTTGTTGTTGGACTTCCCAGTCTCCATAACTATAAGAAATAAATTCTTTTTCAGTTTCAGGTATTCTGTTACAAGCAACAAGAAATGGACTAAGATGCCATATATTTGGTAAGAGGCAAATTTCCAAAATATATGAAAGTCTTCATTTAGAGGGTGTGGAGAACAGGGTACAGGGAATATGAGGCATCCCTAGGCACACAAATATTTCTGGGTTTATTACAGAGGGTACATGGAATAGGAATTTCTCTGAGGGTGATAAGTGTGCTTAGGGGAGAGGAAGTTCATCATAGAACATGAACCATGCTGATTTTGATCCTCCACATCTTGTATCATCTGTCCTCATGATACAAGCAATGCTGTAGGGCAAAGAGACAGCATCTGTGTGCTGACACCCCCAGTGGGGACGAGGAGAGTTTACACCTAGGTCACAGCGCTGCCTCTGAGCTCTCTCTTCCATCCAAGTATGTCCCCACTTAATCCCATCTCATCCAAATATTTCTCACACTTACTTAATAAAATTATGTGCTGCCTAATGATGGACCACATATTCAACTATGGTGCCATAAGATTATAATGGAGCTGAAAAATTTCTGTCATGTAGTGACATCATAGCTATCCAACATCATAACTTAACACATTACTCACGTGTTTGTGGTGATGAAACCATCCGTATAAATTTTATAAATTTAATCAGGGAAGAAGGAAGGGGGAGAAATAAAAATAAACCAAGCTTGCAGCACATTCAGCATTAATCATTAGGTGAGCTTGCTCTCTGACTTGCTTCCTCATAGTTTTTTGCTGTCTATTGCCCCAGAATCATGCAGAGCCTAGATTGTAGTTCTCCTTAACTGCTCTAAAGGCAACAACTTGAGCATTGTGAAACATTACGTTTTTCATTTGAGATATTCTTTCAGGTCCTATATATCAGTGAAACTACTGATGTCAGCTAATCCGAAAGACCCCACAAAGAACTGACTCACTAAAGAATTCAGTCTCTACATCCTGATAGTTTCATCACCTTTACCCCAACCAATCAATTACTTCAATTTTCCAGCCTCTTGCCCTCCATGATCCCCTTAAAACTTCAGCCCAAAATTCCTCAGGGAGATAGATTTGAGGGTTTCTCCTATCTCCTCACTCAGCTGCCCTGCAATCCTTAAACTTTTTCTCTGCTGCAAACCCTGCTGTCTTGGCATATTGATCTGTTGCTGCACAGTGGGCAAATGAACCTGTTGGTCCTGTAACAGTAATGCTGGCATAAACAAACCTACTGCACTGCCAGTCCTATAAAAGCATACAGTAATGTCCTAGGCCTTCACATTCACTCATCACTCACTGACTCACCCAGAACAACTTCCAGTCCTGCAAGCTCCATTCATGGTAAGTGCCTTATACAAGTATACTATTTTTCTTAATCTTTTATACCATATTTTTACTGTATATTTTCTATGTTTCGGTATGTTTAAATACATAAATACTTAGCATGTGTTACAATTGCTCACAGTATTCAGCACAGTAACACACTGTACAGGTTTATAGATTAGGAGCAATAGGCTATTCCTTTTAGCCTAGGTGTGTAGGAGGCTATACCATCTAGGCTTATGTAAGTACTCTCTAAGATGTTTGCACAGTGATGAAGTCACCTAATGACACATTTCTCAGCATGTATCCCCGTCATTAAGTGACACATGATTGTATCAGGAAAATCCAATCTCTCTATACCCTGGGTGGAGGCCACTTTTTGCCAGTGGGAGAATGGAGATTTGCATGTGAAAATACTGTAGGAAAGAGAGCATTAGATTGCTTTCCAGAGGGACTTGACTTCCTTATTCCATTTAACTTCAACCTTTTTTTTATATATATATACAAGTGTGGCATATACTGGCTAGCAATTCATAGAATTTCTTTCTTTTTCTTCTTTTGTTTGCCATCCTTCCTTGCAGTTAGATGCAGGCTTGTAACTGAGTCCTAGCCAATGAAGTGTGAAGGAAGTGATATATATTACTTTCTGTTCTTACCCATAAAATCCTCCCTCACATACTTTTCTATGCTACTTTTCTTTCTTCTGGCTTAATACAGAATATCCAAGCCTAGTTAAAAGTCATATTTTGTTGAGGATGGAGGAGCTCCAAGATGTAAGGGACAGATTTCCTGGATTACTCATTGTAGGAGGCTTATACTCAGATCATGAACACTCATTTTGGACTATGCATGAATATAAAAATAAATTAACTTTTTAAAAATTAAGGAATGGAAATTATTGCGTTTGTTTGTTAGTGCAGCTAGTTCATCCAAGCTAATGCAAAGCTAATACATAACCCTTATAGAAAAATCTGGAAAAATACAGAAGCCAAAACTGAGAGAAAAAGAAACAATTGCAATCCCATAACCTGATGATAACCACTGTTGACATTTTGTTGTAGAAACCCAGCTTTAGGAAGACAGGGTGATGAAATGGAAAAAAAAGATTGAGTGGAAATTAGGAGATCAGGGTTTTGGTCCCAGTTTTCTCTTAATTAGCAAAGCCTTTATTTCTATTAGAGGAAGGAACGACTTTGACATGTGTTTTCTAAATTGAGAGCAAGAACAGGGTTGTTGCATAGAAAGGGAGTATTTATTACCCCACAATTGTCTTCTTTTAGCTAGTGGTCAGAACATTCAGAAAACTTCAAAGAGCTGCATGCTTTGGGAGAGGAGGTACAAGGGAAGCTGTGGGTGTGACTTTGTGATGGAGCGGACCAGGGAGGAGAAATGGTTGGGATTTTCTTTGGTTCTTGCCTTTGCTCTGGGAAATCACTGAACTGCCCTGAGGAAAAGTGGCTCCTGGTGCAGTGAACTCCAATGCTCCCATAAGTGTTTACCATCAGCAAAGAACCAGTGACTGCTTCTGAGTAACCTAGTTCTACCTAAAATGGACTGCAGGCATGCAGGTGGGCTGAATTTGTTCACTAGTAATATTACTTCTACTGCCTTTGGGGCAGTGGGTCTAGGGACACAGTAGATGTGGGGGACAAACAAATACCATTCATCTTCTGGCTACCCTATTTAACTCCTGACAACGGGAACAGGGGTGTCGACAGTCAGAGGAGGAGAAGGGCAGAAGTGTGCACTAGAACACCAGATGTTTGAGGCTGAAAATGATATGGATGCAGAATAAATAGCCCCAAAATAACCTTCTATCTGTGGTATCCAGTCCCCCTCCTTGGCCAGGCATCAAAGCTACGTGTTGTTCATTTAAAACATGAACATCCTGATCCCAGGACTTTGAAGATAGGAATCACCCATCCCAAACCAGACACACTGCCCAGAGTAGCTGAGAAAGAAGCCAAAGGTGGTGAATGATTAGCAGAACTGCCAGACAGCTCCAGAATCTAGACACAGAGTACCAGGAAAGCTGTTTTGTGGGGGAAACTCAGACTGACCAAAAGAGCCTAGGAGGTCCTTTGTGGCCTGTCTACTCCATGGTGAGACTCCCCCCACGCCTGTCTCCCCAATGCACCATCTCACAGTCCCAAGGGGCCCCAGGCACAGCCTTTACCACTGTGTCTAACATTATGAAATGCTCCAGTGAGCAAGAAGGTCCTCAGGAATCCAGTAAATATGAATTTACTAATTGTGGTGACGTAATCTCGTCCTCACAGAGCTTACAATATTGCTAAAAGTGTAGCACACATACTCACACACTACATACGCAAACCTGTATTAAAGAATTATTTAGAATTACACAGTATCATGCTGAGTGATGTGTAGAATGCATTTCAGAGGATTTCAATAACAAGATTTTTTTGTGGTGTGGGTACAAGGAATCATCTCTAGACATGTCATAGAAAACTGCCTGTTACTATGTTTTACTATAAGATTCTTTCAAAATCACCTTTTTAATTTGTCCCACTTTGGTTGCTTAAGTTTTCCTCACTGTGTTTGTCATCGTTAATGTTTATAACTCATTTGATTTCATTAGGAAATAGTTCCAGGAGAGGGAAGACCAGCTGCCTTCATCAGGAACTCACAGGTGGCATTTCTATGGGGAATCAGCACAAGGTCAGAGTCCAGGCCTCATCTGTCCAGACTTTTTTCTTAATAGTTCAAACATGGGTGAGCTACTGTAGTAGCACAAACAGAGAAATGTTTTGTTTGGTACTCTAGAACCACCCTCCACCCTTACCCACCCTCTATGCCTCTGGAGGCTGTACTTTATGGATGGCAATAACAACCTTCTTCACATTCTGGCTTCTGGTTGGGTTTGTTAAAGGAAGGCACAGGATGGAGGAAGGAGAGTGGTGAGCAGGAGGAGAGTGGGTCTGATGTATCCATTCCCAGATAGCCTCTCTGCTGAGTGCAGAGATTGTTTGCATCACCTACAGAGGGCCCCAGCTCCAGCAGGAGGCCAGCTTCTATAGCTAGAGCTACCCCTCAGGTCTGGTCAGCTGCTTCCCTGTGCCTAGGTGTGGTTAGTGGCTCTTCACTGTCGCTAACCCTTGGGTATGTTAGCTTTCCTGCCAACAGTGTTTTAAATGGCTCCTTTAGTTAACACTTAACAGTTTTACCCCATTTGAGTGTGCAATTCTAGATCAATGATTGATAGAGTAACAGATATCAAGAGTGGCCCTGAAGATAGAATTCTGGGACTAGGTTGCTCTCACACTTGAGAAATGCATGGATAACCTCCTTGCCAGGGAAAAGGAGACATTTCATTTCCAAGTTATGGTGGCATCGCAATTACACCACTATTGCATGGACTGAAGTGCAAGTGGAGGACAAGGGGTTGGGAGAGGAAGTGGCTTTGGCAAATTGGTAAGATGATGACAATAATGATTATAAAAATTTTGGGTCAGCTAACTCCTTTTGGTGCCCTAGAGCTGCGCTTTCCAGTCTGGTAGTCACTAACCACATGTGGCTACTTACATTAAAATTAAGATGAATTAAAATTAAATGAAATTTAAAATTCAGTTCTTCAGTCACACTAGCCACATTTCAAGTGCTCAAAAACTGCATGTGGCTAGTGACTGCTATATTACAGGGCAGCACAGGTAGAGAATACTTTTATCCCTGCAGAAGCTTGTATTGGACAGTGCTGCCCAAGAGAGTGTACAGAGTGAAAAGAAAAATTGAAGGCCTTAAATACTCAATTAAGAAGATGGGTGGGAAACGAAAGCACTTTTATGCCATCTTTAAAGGAATCCCTCATTTCTTCTAGTTTCATGGCAGATATGGCAAAGACGACATCAACTGCTGTATTGTATGGCTTGTACAGTGGCAGAGCCAATTAAATGCTTGCCCCTGCCAATCTCTAAGACTAAGTTAAGGGCATTGGTGGGAGAAGGAGTGAGATCCTGAGATATGAGAGGGAGAAAAGGTGAGGCTGAAAACTTTGGTTTTTTTGTTTTGTTTTGTTTTGTTTTTTTGAGACATGGTCTCACTGTCACCTAGGCTGGAGTGCAGTGGCACAATCTCAGTTCACTGCAACCTCCACCTCCCAGGCTCAAGTGATCCTCCCACCTCAGCCTCCCAAGTAGCTGGGACTACAGGCCCACACCACCACGCCTAGCTAATTTTTGTATTTTTAGTAGAGACGGGGTTTCACCATGTTGGCCAGGCTGGTCTCGAACTCCTGACCTCAAGCAGTCTGCCCGTCTCAGCCTCCCAAAATGCTAGGATTATAGGTGTGAGCCATTGCGCCTGGGCAGGCTGAAAACTTTGAACTCCCCAATTCCGTATGACCTCCTTTTTTGATTGAGGAAACCCCTTTTCTCACCAGAGAGGGCACCTTTCTCTGTATGGGCACCTTTCTCTGTATAAACACCTTTCAATCAATGACTGCACCTGGGAGAATGCCATCCCCGTGGGATGCTGACCTCTGTTGGATTCACTCCCACTTCTCTAAGTACCTCCAGGACCATAACAAGAGTAGGTGCAAGGTAAGGATGTACAAGACCTGGTCTGAGGTGGGAGAGGAAACTGATACACTACAATAATTATGAGACTTTACCAATCAGTTTTGGCTAGAGTTTGGGGAGCATGGCTATGAATGAATCCTAAAGCTATTTGACCATCTAAAGTAAAATTGAAGAGCTGACTTAACCACATTCCTTGATATGAGTTTACTTCCCGGAGATTCTGAATTTAATATGTTGGCTTGAGCAAATAGAAGTAGTACATACAGTCTGCTAGGTTGGCCAGTTGAAACCTGGACTCGGTGGTGGCCTACAGTCAGTGGAATTGACATTTTGGAATGTCCCTGGCAAACATTAGAGAAGCACTGCCAAACAGAACTTTCTATTTCTACGATGGAATGTTCTGTAGCTTGTGCTGTCCAGCACAATAACTTCCAGCCACCTGTGGCTATTGAGTACTTAAAATGTGGCCAGAACAACTAAAACACTGAATTTTAAATTTTATTGTTACTTTAATTAATTTAAATTTAGCACTTGGGGCTAGTGGCTACTGTATTGAATAGTGCCACTCTAGTTTTAGAAGTCTGAAGGCTCAGGGGAATTGGCAATGTGGGATGAACCTATAAGGGGCAACTAGCTCAGCCACCCCTTAATCACAATCCCTGGAGGGTTTGGAGGAGACTTCCTTTTTCTTCTGATTCTACTCTGGCTGCAGTCTAAAGTCTCTGATACATGGAGTTCACGTCTTACTAGTTTTTCCATTTTTATTTTTATTTTCTCTTTAACACAAAAGTTACCTGGAAGAATGTCTTAATTTCCAAATAAATTGTTTTGTTTTCTTTTTACCGTTCTTTTTATGTTGATGTTATTTCTGTTTTGAGCGGGGTAGGGGGGAGCAAGGGGATGTATTTTTTTCTTAATAAATGTTCCTTGTGCAGTATTCAAATCTTCAAAATAATTCAAATCTTCAAAATTAATTCAAAAATAATTTTTTTTTAATTTTATATATGATATGATTATTTCTGAAATGAATGTATTATGTTCTTTGACCATGGCTCTGTATTATTTCTCTTTATTTCCATCAGCATTTATTTAATGCATATATTTATATATACAAAAATATAATGCCACATTGTCAATGCATTAAGATTCATAACTGTTATATCTTCTTGGTGAATTGAATACAATTGAAAGAAAAATATCTTTGTCCCTCTTAATTGTTAATGCTTCTCATTTCATTTTCTTTTGTCAGATATTAGCATTATAGCATATGCTTTCTTTTATTATTTATCTAGTATACTTTAATGCCTATTTTTCAGCCTTTCTGTACCCCCTTAGTTTAAGAATATGTCTTTTAAATATTATATAGTTTAACACTGTAGCTTAGAGTATTCAGAAAATCTGTGTTACTTTGACAAAGGAATTTAAGATACTTAAATTTATTGTGATCATTCATGTATTTAGACTTACTAATATATTTTGGACCCCAGTTCTTCCTTTAAAAAGAATTCCATAGGAATGAGTAACTTACACTTACTAGAATTAAAATTTCCCCTAAAACAAAGATAAGTATGTTAGAATGGAAGATTAGAGAAGTCTGAGACCGGGGACAATTTACCATGTCTCTGTGTTCTCCAGCTTTCCTCACTCCTCCAGCTCCAGCTTTGTCAAACTTTACAAACAGTCCCATTGGATCTTAAGAATCTTGACATGCCATAGAGGCATGTCACAGGCAAAGATGTCCTTGGTTTCTCATAGCACCAATAGTTTGTGTGAAGTCCCTACTTTTTTGTTCCTCAAATAAATGAATTTTATATATGAGATTTAATTAACATCAAGGCCTCACCTCACTGGTACCTCACTCAGAGCAGCACCATCTAATGCAGCAGTTATTGGCTAGTGTCTTTTCTTCCTGTTAAGAAGGACAAGGTGCAATCCCAGCACTTTGGGAGGCCGAGACGGGCGGATCACAAGGTCAGGAGATTGAGACCATCCTGCCTAACACAGTGAAACCCCGTCTCTACAAAAAATACAAAAAATTAGCCTGTAGTCCCAGCTACTCGGGAGGCTGAGGCAGGAGAATGGTGTGAACCTGGGAGGCAGAGCTTGCAGTGAGCGGAGGCCGCGCCACTGCACTCCAGCCTGGGCGACAGAGTGAGACTCTGTCTCAAAAGGAAAAAAAAAAAAAAAAAAAAAACAAGGACATTTTGAGATACCCTAACAAGCAACACAGTGAGGCGTTTAGTGGTACGGACTCTAGGACTACTCCTGCCATGGTTGGAGCCTCACCTTTGTCATGTTTTCTGCCATTCAGTAGTTATAAGAGCTCAGGCCAATAGCTTAACTTCTCTCACTTCAGAGGGTTACTGTTACTGTATGGATTAGAAGACATAATTTATGTAAAAATACTCAGCACAATCTTTGTAGTAACTCAGAAAATGGTAGCTGATATTAATAATTATTAATAATTGGTATCTTAGTCCTTTTCCAGGACTCTAGACGACGTTTTTTACAAAAATTGTCATTTCTTTCTTTCTTTTCTTTTTTTTTTTTTTTTTTGAGACAGATTCTCACTCTGTCACCCAGGCTGGAGTTCAGTGGCACAATCTCAGCTCACTGAAACCTCTGCCTCCTGGGTTCAAGTGATTCTCCTGCCTCAGCCTCCCGAGTAGCTGGGACTACAAGGGTACGTCACCACGCCTGGCTAATTTTTGTATTTTTACTAGAGATGGGGTTTCACCATGTTGTCCAGGTGGATCTCGAACTCCTCACCTGAAGTGATCAGCCCGCCTCGGCCTCCCAAAGTGCTGGGATTGCAGGTGTGAGCCACTGCGCCTGGCCAGTTATTTCTTTAATACCCCAAGAAGGAGAACTGAGGAGCTCCTTGAATACTTAAAATATCTCTATAAAGAGACATAATTGGCTTCCCCTGATATGCTTAGCATCCCCCAAGCTGACTGAAGATATCAGCCCATGAACAGAAGGCCTGAGGTTTAAACAGGTGCCACATTTGCTGGTCTCATACTCAGAACCTCTGCCCTGTTTTTACCTGTTTTGTCTGCAGTTGCTGCATTAAGACCTGGCCTTAATGAAATATTTGGTTCTGGATCTTTTCATGTCCCAAATTAACTTTAATGAGCAAATAGGGAAAGATCAAGAGAGCTGCGGCTGGGACTTAGGAGAAACTTTGAAGCAGAAGCCAGGATAGGGTAGATGCCCTCTGGCAACTGGCCAGCGTTTGCTTTTGATGACAGCGAACCCTCAGATCTAGTTCATCTGAGCTGCAAACAAGGGGCTGTGGTACCAGCATACCTGAGATTTCATCTTTTGCAATGCCTCTGTGTTTCTCATGCAACCAACATGTGTCAAACACCTACTGTGAGCAAGAAACTTCTCTAATGCGCCTATGAAATTCTTTGGGTCCTACCTAGTCGAATGAGACACTGTTACTGTTCTTAAGGATTTCACATTCTAGGAAAGGAAATAAGATGTACATAGGTGGCCACATTAGGAGAAGATGGTGACATGTCATAAAAGAGGTAAAAGTCCCATCTGATAGAGGAAGATGTGCTTGCTTCCACCTTGGAGTCATCTGAGATGGCCAGATGCAAGAGTTAGATGAGAGTTGCCCTTTTAAGAATAATGGGGGTTGGGTGCAGTGGCTGACACCTGTAATCTCAACATTTTGGGAGGCTGGAGCAGGAGGATCACTTGAACCCAGGAGTTTGAGACCAACGGGGCAACATAGTGAGACCCTACTCTACAAAAAATAAATAAAAAATTAGCCAGGTGAGCATGGTGATGCATGCCTGTAGTCCCAGCTACCTGGAAGGGTGAAGTGGGAGGATCATTTGAGCCCAGGAGGTTGAGGTTGAGCTGTGATCACATCACTGCACACCAGCCTGAGAAATGAAGTGAGACCCTATGTCAAAAAAAAAAAAAACAAAAAACAGTGGCCCTTTAGGTGGAACACACAATGTGAGCACTGGCAGGAAAGTCCAGGGAATGTTCTGGGAGAAGCAAGTTATACCTACCCTATTTCTTCCATCTGTGTTTTCATTGGAAAATCTCTCAATCAGTTTGAGCCTCATTTTCCCTATAAGTTAAATCAAGCTAGTTCCATCCACTCCTCAGAATTGTAAAGGTCAAATGATTTGTATTGTAATAGGCTAGGGAGGTAGATCATTGTATATGCTCAAATAATGGTGGTTAGTGTCTCTCACATCTATTTCTGTTTCTCCTTCTTTATTCTAGTCCTTAAGCTGGTAAGAAGCGGATCTCCAAGATTTTCTACTGGGATATGGAGTTTTGGGGCAAAAAGGAGAGTGGAGATCAACACTAATATTTATTTATTCATTTTTAAATAATACACTTTCAGATAGAAGTTGAGAAGTACTGATATTTAAATAAGGAGGTTTGGGATTGCCAAAGGCAGCCCCCAGCAGGGGCAGTTCCCTTCTGTCATAAAAGGACCTCAGCGTCCTGGGGAGAATGAGTTCTGGCTTGGAACCTCCAGACTGAATGCCCCCAGCTGTTCCCCTCCTTGTTACAACTTCCCCAGTGGTGTGATCGTTTATTCCCAGTGTCCTGCCACATTCACATCCCCAAAGAACTCTTTTTTCAAAGACATTTCTTTCCCTACCTCCCCAGTCGGAAGATGTTCCCAGCAAGGTGCTTAAGAATTCATCAGATGCTCTGTTCTTGGCAGCACTGGTCTTCTGGGCATGGCTCGGGAGCAGTAGACCTCCTTTGGAGCCATATCTTGTCATTTTCCATTTTTGGAATTCATTTCAACCAACATTTGAAACAAGATCTTCACAGTAGCCAATCCTCTTGTCTCTGAGTTTCAGCAGACGCTAGTAACAAAAGTGTTGGTGGGAAGTCCCACAGTCATTCCAAGGCATGGTGCTGGAGCACTTATGCAGGAGTTTGGAATACAGTGCCACCATCAGTCTTTGGTCATCCCCAGCTTTAGCCCATGTAAGGAATAGAGGTTGGCAAGAGGTTGACAAGGGAGATTTCTCTGCAGAGAACTGTCAGTGTCCTGTGCACTCTCTGCAGCCCACCCTTCCCCCGATAGTGGGAAAGATGAGGGGTACCCACCCCTGCCCTTCAACCACATGAGAAAGGCTTCAAGGATGCCATGTGGAGAGCAGGCATGTGTTCTTCGGGGTCTGAGGGACCAAGAGGCTGTGTCTGACCCTCATGTGGGGCTGGGCCTGCCTGGTCAGAGGGAGGAGGGGCTCAGAGTGGGAGTTGGGCACACACCTACTGATGGGAGAAGGGCAGTGGCAGTTGTCTGTAGGGTGTACATATGAACCCCAGGGAAGCCAGCAGCATTGGGATCTTCTTCATGGGTTCTTCCCCCAGAAGACACCCTGGAGGGATAAAAGGGACCTTTGGAGTTAGAGGAGGAGTAGAAGGCTCCTCCTATTTCACTGTCTGGAAGAGGGGTATTGTAGACATCAAGGATGCCTCAGTGCTTGATCTCAGGATCTCTGCAGCAGCCACAGAGACACCTCTGGAGAGAGATGACTCAGAGGACATGAGCAAATGCATCAGGCACAGAAGACAGTGCTCTTTCCCCAGTCTCTCCTCCCTGGGTCCCGGGGGAGCAGGATAACAGAGGGCAGTTACAGAGTGGGTAGGAGGTGAATCCAGGAAGAGAGAAGCTGACCAAGGCCCTGCCACATCCACCTCCAACCTCTGCAGGCTCCTCAGCTTAAGCAGCCCAGCAAGGGGGAGGGGAGTTTTAAATTGGAAAGATGTTTATAGTTTAGATATTACCTTGAATTGGGATGAATTATTTGATGACTATGCTGGACTGGACCTTGTTATCTGAGTGACTGAGGTTTCTGTCCAAGAGCAAAGAAAATTAGTTCCACAGGGCAGGTTTATAGGGGGCTGCAGTAAGAAAGATAAACTGCTTTCAGCCTGCACTGGGGTGGGTTGAGCTCATTTCGTTAGCCACAGCTTGTGTCATCTACCATACCATTAGGAGCTGTCTGAGCCACAAAGACAAGACCCAATACCTGCAATTTAGGAGCTGGTAGAGAACAGTGACAACTTTAATAAAAGGCACACCCTTGGGAAGAAAAGAATTTTGGGAAAGGACTAGGAGTTTACTTGGGGGCATTTAAAGTTTGAGGTGTTCAGAATAGTAGGAGTGATAAAAAAATAAAAATAAAAAATTTGAGATGCCTGAATGATGTTTAAGTATTGATAGCCGTTGCTGGTTATAAAAGTCTGGAGTTCAAGGAAAGGTCAGGAAGAGAGTATAGATAGATTTGGGAGTTAGCATACAGTTCTGGTGATTTTCAGTGGAGTAGGTATGAGGAACTATGAAGAAAGTGAGATTTTTCTCCAATTTACAGGCTAACAAGTTAGCCTGCCACAGGTTCATGGATGCTGCAGAAGATACAAGACTCTCAGCTCACAGACAGAGGGCTTTACTGCAGCAATAGCAGGAGCCAGAGTATCTGCAGTTTACTACCCCAGATCCCAGGGTCTCAATTCCTCAAGCCGCACGAAGAGCGCAGAAGATGCCTGCACATGCAGTAAGTCGCATTAGAGGAAAGGAACCCAGGCTTAGGAGGCCTGAACCTTTTCTAATGAGCAAGAAACATACCTACCTTTTGCTCCAATGGATCCACCCTTTCCATATCCCAAAGCTTTTTGCTGTACAGTTATCCTTGAAAAGACAGTCCAGAATAAAGCCACTCAGTGGCCCCGCTCATGAGCCATGCAGAAATGAGACAGATGCGTGGGAAATTGTCTCTCAACAAAGTATCACCTTCCTAAGTAGCACTGTGGAAATTTTAAAGGGCATTTTTGATTTTCACAATGACTGACAGTGCCACAGTCATTTCATGGGCCAGGGCCAGGTACATTAGATATTCCACAATGTATGAGAGAGTATCAAGCGAAATGAATTATCTCATGAGCCACACAAGTTTTGAATGTTCTGGCAAGCATTTACTTAAGTGGGGAAAACAAAAACTCTACAATTTTTTTTAATGTTCTGTTTTTTGAGACAGGGTCTCACTCTGTTGCCCAGGCTGGAGAGCAGTGTTGCGATCTCAGTTCACTGCAACCTCCGCCTCCCAGGTTCAAGCGATCCTCCCACCTCAGCCTTCCTAGTAGCTGGTACTACAGGTGCACACCATCGTGCCTGGCTAATTTGTGTAATTTTTGGTAGAAACTGGGTTTCACCATATTGGCCAGGCGGGTGTTGAATACCTGACCTCAAGTGATCCACCCTCCTTGGCCTGCCAACATACTGGGTTTACAGGCAAAACACCTATAATTTCTGAGCCTACATCCTGTCTCCACTCTACAAAGTATTCTTAGTACAGCTTTAATATACACTTAAAATTAAATCATTTAAATAAAAGAAATGTACTTTGTTTTGTTCAGAATTCTATCAAAAGTTATTCGACATTGGGGGAAAAATACATTGCTAGCAGCAACACCAGTTGTTTGAATCACCACACTTGTATCAGACTCCAATTATAGCTGATATAATTATAGTGATTTTGTGTAAATATAAAAATGTACTTATTCAGCCTTTAGTTCATAAGGTGAAATATGAAGAAAAATATTTTCTGGAACATTATCTTACTTCTCTTAAATAACACTTCTTCATTAAAATAACATGTTGTCAGATGCTTGTATCAAATATTGTTGAGAGGTTAAAGAAGAAGAGGATTAAAAATTGACCACTGGGTTTAGCAGTGTAGAAATCATTACCGACTTTGAACAATTTCAGTGGAGAGGTGGGGTCAAGACTCTGTTTGAAGTTGGTTCAAACAGCAGGGGAAGACAGGAATTGAGAAATGACTATAAACGGCATATCTGAGATTTCCTGTAAAGAGGAGCAGAGAAATAAGGTGGTATGCAAGGCAGTTGGGGCCTAGGACATAAAAAAGTCTCAATAAATGTTGTCCAAAAAGGAGCTCCATGACCCATAGGAGGTGCCCAGTATCTGGGGGCCTACTGAATAAGTGTTAGTAAAAAGGACTGCAGGGATAGGAGCATCTTTTCATTTGAGTTTTAAAAGAAATTATGCTGTTAGAGGAGGAACATAGAGGTAAAAGGGTGTTTTAAGCATAAACCAAGGCACAAATATGGGAGGGAGAGGGGTCTGGGGAGGAGCAGCTTGCCTGCCAAAGTTGCAGGGGGAAGGGGGGGTTGGTATAAGGGGAGGTGAAGGGGTGGGAGGACCAGAAGGCTTGAATAGAGGGACCTGGAGAGACAGCTGACAGATCTTGAAGGCCTGATTGTGGCGTTTATGTTGGGTCTGATCAATAACAAACAAGCCAGAGGTCTCGAGCAGTCAGGGACATAATGGGAATTAGCAGTAGTTCTATTTTTCTGTGCTGTGCTTCTGTTCCAAGTGTTGAAATGGGGCAGGTTACAACTCACGCTCTGGACAATCTAATGAGAAGTGTATGTTTTTATGCTAAGCTAACTCCAACCTTCAGTTTCTTCTCTGAGTTAGGGCAATCTCGGGAGTAAAATCCTGGGGATAAAGAGTAATAGGAAATAGAAACTTGCTTTAGGCATTTAAGGGTGGGCTGGGGAGAAAGGGTCCTCCTGAATGAATGCATTGGATGCTGGCTTTACAACATACTGTGCAGAAAGCCAGGCACCGTCCTTTCATCTGGCTGTCAGCAGCAAGCTCTGGTTTCTCAGACAGGGGCATGTATGCCTTAATGGCCCCTCTCCCATTTCCATGGATCCAGGTGATAAAACAGTGAAAACTCAGACCTAATTGAGTACCTTAGAGGCACAGTAATTCATCTTGTCACATATGGTATTGAGATTGGCCAGGCATGTTGGTGAAGTCCATTTACCCAGAGGATAGAGTGGTGAGGATGGGTCCGAGAGGCAGTGAGTATGGCACAGCCACAAGCAAACCAGGCTTTGGCCCCAGCTGGACCTGGCTTTGAATCCCAATTCCATCTCCTGGCTGCATGGCCTTTGACAAGTTCTTGAGCCTTGATTACTTTACATGTCAAATAAGAATGATGCTGATTATGAGGATTAACTATCTACAGTGTTTGTTGCATAAGAAGAATGTTTCTCGTCAATGCTAATTTTTAAAAATATCATCCTGTTCTGGCCAGTTGGTAAATGATGGAGCAAGTGGACAACTGCAGGAGAAGCACTGATGTTTTTCTGGCCTAAACTTGACAATTCCGCCTGGTGAAGTCCACTCAGCTGCAGATGATAGTCTACTCTTTGACAATCCTATTTTGTTCATATGGTCCAGGTTATCAGGAAAGCTCTAACAGGAGGATGCCATCATTTTGGAATTCTTCAGACTATGACTCAATATTCTTTTTGATCTTGGGATTCTGTTTGAACTTTTAGATTCTGGGGTACATGTGCAGGTTTGTTACATGGGTATATTGTGTGACACTGAGGTTTAGGGTATGAATGATCCTGTCACCCAGGGAATGGGCATAGTACCCAATAGGTAGTTTTTCAGCCTTTGTCTCCCTATCTTCCTCCCCCTTCTAGTAGTCCCCACTGTCTATTGTTTCGATCTTTATGTCCATGAATTCCCTATGTTTAGCTCCTACTTATAAGTGAGACTATATGGTATTTAGTTTTCTCTGCCTGCATAAATTAGCTTAGGATAATGGCTTCCAGATGAACCCATGTTACTATAAAGGACATAATTTCATTCTTTTTTATGGCTGTGTAGTATTCCATGGTGTATATGTACCACATTTTCTTTTTCCAGCCCACACTGACGGGCACCTAAGTTCATTCCATTTCGCTATTGCACATAGTGCTGTGATGAACATACAAGTGCAGGTGTCTTTTTGGCAAAATGATTTATTTTCTTTTAGGTATATACCTAGTAATGGGATTGCTGGGTCAAATGGTAGCTCTGTTTTAAGTTCTTTGAGAAATTTCCAAACTGCTTTCCACAGTGGCTGAACTCATTTACATTCCCAACAGTGTATAAGTGTTCCCTTTTCTCTGCAGCAACAGCAGCTTCTGTTATTTTTTTAGTTTTCAGCAATAGCCATTCTGACTGGTGTGAGATGGTATCTCATTGTGATTTTGATATGCATTTCTCTGATGATTAGTGACACTGAGCATTCTTTTAAATGTTTCTTGGCTCATGTATGTCTTGTTTTGGGAAGTGTCTGTTCATGTCCTTTGTCCACATTTTAATAGGGTTATATTTTTGCTTGTCAATTTTTTTTTTTCTTTTTGAGACAGAGGTCTCACTCTGTCACCCAGGCTGGAGTGCAGTGGTGCAATCTCGGCTCACCACAATCTCCGCCTCCCAGGTTCAAGCAATTCTCCTGCCTCAGCTTCCTGAGTAGCTAGGATTACAGGAGTGAACCACCACGCCCAGCTAATATTTTTGTATTTTTAGTAGAGACAAGGTTTCACCATGTTGGCCAGGCTGTTCTCGAACTCCTGACCCCAAGTGATCCGCCCACCTCGGCCTCCCAAAATGCTGGGATTACAGGCGTAAGCCACCATGTCCAGCCTGCTTGTTGAATTGTTCGACTTTCTCATAGATTCTGGATATTAGACCTTTGTTTGATGCATAGTTTATAAATATTTTCTCCCATCCTTTAGGTTGTCTGTTTACTCTGTTGATAGTTTATTCTGCTGTGCAGAGCTCTTTAATTAGGTCTCATTTATCAATTTTTGATTTTGTTGCCATTGCTTTTGAGGACTCAGTCAGGAATTCTTTGCCAAGGCCAATATCCAGAATTGTATTTCCTAGGTTTTTTTCTGGGACTTTTATAGTTTGAGGTCTTACATCTAAATCTTTAATCCATCTTGAGTTAATTTTTGTCTATGGTGAAAGGTAGGGGTCCAGTCTCATTCATCTGCATATGGCTAGCCAGCTATCCCAGCACCATTTATTAAATAAGAAGTCCTTTTCCCACTGCTTATTTTTGCTAACTTTGTTAAAGGTCAGATGATTGCAGCCATGTGGCTTTATTCCTCGGTTCTCTATTCTGTTCCATTGGTCTATGTGTCTGTTTTGGTTACTGTAACCTTATAGTATAACTTTAAGTCAGGTAATGTGATACCTCCAGCTTTGTTCATTTTGCTTCGGCTATTTGAGCTCTTTTTGGTTACATATGATTTTAGAATACTTTTTCATTTTTAAAAATTTTAATAGCCAGGTGCAGTGGCTCATGCCTGTAAGCCTGTAATCCCAGCACTTTGAGAGGCTGAGGCAGGTGGATCATCTGAGGTCAGGAGTTCAAGACCAGCCTGACTAACATGATGAACCCCCGCCTCTACTAAAAATACAAAAAATTAGCTGGGCGTGGTGGCGGGTGCCTGTAATCCCAGCTACTCAGGAGGCTGAGGCAGTAGAATTGCTTGAATCCAGGAAGCAGAGGTTGCAGTGAGCCAAGATCACGCCATTGCACTCCAGCCTGGACAACAAGAGTGAAACTTTGTCTCAAAAAAAAAAAATTTTTTTTAATAGAGATGAAGTCTCACTATGTTGCCCACACTGGTCTTGAACTCCTGGGCTCAAGCAACCCTCTTGCCTCAGCCTCTGAAAGTGCTAGGATTACAGGCATGAGCCACTGTGCCTGGCTGAATTTTTTTCTAATTCTGTGGAAAATGACATTGGTAGTTTGATAGAAATAGCATTGGAATCTGTAGATTGCTATGACCATCTTAATAATATTGATTATTCCGATTCATGAGTATGGAATGTTTTTCCACTTGTCTGTGTCATCTATGATTTCTTTCAGCAGTGTTTTGTAGTTCTCCTTGTAGAGATCTTTCACCTCCTTGGTTAGATGTATTCCTAGGTATTTTTTGTGTATGTAGATATTTTAAATGGAATTGTTTTCTTGATTTGACTATCAGCTTGATTATTATTGGTAAGTAGAAATGCTACTGATTTTTTACACTAATTTTATACCTTGAAATTTTACTAACTTGATTAGTTCTAGGAGCCTTTTGGCAAAGCCTTTAGTGTTTTCTAGGTATAGATTCATATAATCAGTGAAGAGACATAATTTGACTTCTTCTTTACCTATTTGAATGTCTTTTATTTCTGTCTCTTGCCTGATTGCTCTGGCTGGGACTTCCAGTACTGTGTTGAATAGGAGCAATGAGAGTAGGCATCGTTGTCTTGTTCCTCTTCTCAAAGGGAATGCTTCCAGCTTTTGCCCATTCAGTATGATGTTGGCTGTGGGTTTGTCATAGACAGCTCTTATTATTTCGAGATATGTTCCTTCAATGCCTACTTTGTTAAGGGTTTTTAATCATGAAGTGATGTTGGATTTTATTGAAAGTTTTTGTGCATCTATTGAGATGATCATATGGATTTTGTTTTTAATTCTCGTTATGTGGTGAATCACATTTATTGATTTGTGTGTTTAACCAATCTTGCATTCCAGGAATAAAGCCTACTTTGATCTTGGGGCTTTTGATACTGAGAGGCTGGGCAGCTGCATGGGCAGAGGGAACAAGTAGGCAAAGACAATATTTGTAAACTAGTGAGTTTTGGCTCTATCAGCAGCTCAAAACTATAGCTTTCTATTGGAGTATTAACTGTTTTTTACTTTTCTTTTCAAATAAACCTGTTTGACTTGGAATGAAATATCTAAAGCTACAAATTCTTATTGCAAATAAAAAATCTGAAGGCTGGTTAGTAGCTGGACTGTGAAGAGGTCTTAGGCCCTGGCTGGGATTATCTAAACATCAGATATATTTCCCTGAGTGCTATGGCCTTGCTTGTTTCATTCTGCCATGGAGAAGCTGCAGTGTCAGCTACATATGGGCAGGCATAGAAGCCCACTGTGCCGTATGAGGGAAGAAAGTCTGACACCTCCTTCTAGAAGGGAGTTTGAATTCCTTCAAAGTGGAACTCTGAAGGTTGACTATGGGAACCAGCAGCCAGGACTGCCTCTGGGGTGTGATCTGAGGGGCCTTTGCAAATTTCATCCCCTAAATCACCTCTTCTCTTTCCCTGATCCCCAGCCCCAACACCCCCAGCCAAGATATCTGAATTCTGTCATTATGTGGAGACTTGGGGCTGGGGTCTGGAATTGGTCTGCCTGAACTTAAACCCTGACTGTAACGTGTATTAACTGCATGAACTTTGGGTTAATTACTTAGGCTTTCTAAGCTTCAGTTTCCTCATTCTCAAAATGAAGATACTAATTGGCATTATTAGTAACGTAAATTAGGATTTTTTGTGAGATTGAATGATGAAAAACATATAAAACCTAACTTAGCATCTGTCACAGAGTAACTCACAATAAACCTTGGCAAAGTAGCACTAAAAGCTTAAAGAATAAAATAGATAAATAGATAAAAAAGAAAGAATAAAATAGATAAAACATGGACATGTGAAAATGTTGCCTTGGATAATTATAATATTTTTAGAAAATACTCTTACTAGCATTATTATTTTCAATTTTGACAACCCCCTAGTGACTAAGTAGAATTATCAGTCTTTTAAAATAGATGATGATTTTTGAGGTTCAGAGTAGCTATGTGACTTTCCAAGTTTATGTAGTGAGAAAAATTAGGAATTCAACTGGATGACCCAACTTTGAAAGCCAATTTTTTCATTACAATGTGCTGCCAGCATGAATGCTTAGAGAGGAGAGGACAGGGCAATATTCAATGTCACACAAGAAGGAAATGTGAAAGGGTGCCCAGATTGACACTTTTGTGCATGGAATTAGGTGTTATCGTGGAATCGCTGGGAATCCACATTCAGTTGCACTCCACTATCTTTTAAAAAATCATATATAAGAAACTTCAAGTGTCCAAAATATACAGAATGTTCAGGAAAGGACAGGCCAGGCACAGTGGTTCACGCCTGTAATCCCAGCACTTTGGGAGGCCGAGGTGGGCAGATCACCTGAGGTCAGGAATGGAGACCAGCCTGGCCAACATGGTGAAACTCCATCTCTACTAAATTAGCTGGGTGTGGTGGTGTGCACCTGTAATCGCAGCTACTGGGGAGGCTGAGGCAGGAGAATCATTGAACCTGGGAGGCAGAGTTTGCAGTTTGCCGAGATCACACCACTGCATTCCAGCCTAGGCGACAGAGCAAGACTCTGTCTCAAAAAAAAAAAAAAAAAGAACAAAAGATTACCCTTAAAAACTTCAGCTAGAATCAATGCTCTAAAGTCTCGGGCAGTGAAAATTATGCAACGAGCCACTTTACTCAGAGCCAATTTACTTTCTTTAGACACAATGTTAACCAGTTTGCCTAACTGATTCATTCCCTACATAATAGGAGATTATAAGAAACATACTAATTGAAGAAGAAAATTGGCATTGACAGTGGAAAGAACGAGACAGCAGTCTGACAAGAGAATAAACTCTGACAAGCAGAACAAAATCCTAAAAGATCTTAACAGTTTGGGGCTAAGTGTAAATAATCACAGCACTCACCCTGCATCCTTCTCCCACCGCTCGTGGTGCTCCTGTATGATGTGGGACAGGACAAGTAAGTGAGCCATAAACAATTAAAAGTTAAGTACATTCAAAATACTCTATCAAAGATGGCAGAGATGGCTCAACACACTTTAACAATATTAATGTCTAAAATGGTTTTAAGACTAAAAAACCAAAAACTATTTTCATTCCAGTTTCCTAAACAATTTGATGCAGGTAAACTGAGGTTTCATTGTCACTAAAAAGTGATTCGTGTGCATAACGATTACTAAGCTCAGAGGACTAGCAAAAGCTTCAAATCTCAAAGTCGTCATACCTCATTTTCTGGTATAATAAAGTAAATCAACAAAAACACAACTTTAAATCAATAAGATATTTCAAAAATAAATAAATATTGAGCAGAAATGGCTATTACGCCATCAAAGTATAAGTGGCACAGTATATTATATATGAATTTTTTTTTGAGACAGGGTCTTGTGCTATCGGCCAGGCTGGAGTGCAGTGGAACAATCACAGCTCACTGCAGCTGTGACTTCCCAGACTCAAGTGATGCTCCCACCTAAGTTGGTGAGACTACAGGCATGCACCACCACACCCAGCTAATTTTTTATTTTTTGTAGAGATGGGGTCTTGTCATGTTGCCCAGGCTGGTCTTGAACTCCTGGGCTGAAGCCATCCTCCTGTCTTGGCTTCCCAAAGTGCTGGGAGTAAAGGTGTGAGCAATCACGCCTGGCCTATGTATGATACTTTTAAAAATTATTGTTTTTTTCTTTTTTGAGACAGAGTCTCCCTCGGTCACCTAGGCTGGAGTGCAGTGGCGCTATCTTACCTCACTGCAACTTCCGCCTCCCGGGTTCAAGCGATTCTCCTGCCTCAGCCTCCCGCATAGCTGGGATTACAGGTGCCCACCACCACGCCCGGCTAATTTTTGTATTTTTAGTAGAGACAGGTTTTCACCATGTTGGCCAGGCTGG
This sequence comes from Pongo pygmaeus, assembly GCF_028885625.2. Classification (NCBI taxonomy): domain Eukaryota; kingdom Metazoa; phylum Chordata; class Mammalia; order Primates; family Hominidae; genus Pongo; species Pongo pygmaeus. The sequence continues at coordinate 67,388,658 of NC_072373.2, read as the reverse complement.
TCTTGAACTCCTGACCTCAGGTGATCCGCCTGCCTTGACCCCCCCAAAGTGCTGGGATTACAGGCATGAGCTACTGTGCCTGGTCAAAAAATTAATTTAGAAAAACTGGAAAACTGAAAGAAGTAATGAAAGTTCTTGTCCTGGGTCTACCAAAAGGGTGGCAAATAAGCCTTTGTGTTCCTGAAGTCTGGATCCTTCTAGTCACCCAGGAGAGAAGACAGTTTTTTTGTTTTGTTTTTTGTTTTTTCCCTAAAATGCAAGCCCCTTCTGGTGGTACAGTACTCAAACTATTGAAGAAGGGTCAGGATGGACCTTTTGGGTTTCAGGAGATTAAAAAGCAAGCAGCAGTCCACCCTGCAAGAAATCCCAGAGACTGGGAAGGGCACGAGACTGTGGGTTTGGCTGGAAGTAGATGCAATCGCTCATTCGAAGCAAGACCTCAGAGGAAACAGCAAGAGCTGATGGGATCCAGTGGGACAGAAGGCTCTGAGGCCCATGCAAGGAGCTCTGGTGTTGGAGGTGGCTCAGGGTGAATGTGGTCGCTCAGAGAGCTGTCCTCCTTCAAAAGCCCCTGCTGGCTTGAGCAGGGACCAAGCTGTGGCAGCCCCTTTATTTCAGTGGGCTACAGCACTAGGGAGCTATGAAGTCAGTTCCCCATGGTAGATGAGGGTGAGAGGTGGAGGGTAAGAAGGGTGGGGGCTTGTTACCATAGCAACAACAAGAACACTATTCATGCCTCTCCCTTTTCTGAGAATGGCTGGCTATTCAACAGATTTTGAGACTGTATTAGCCATGGGGTTCTTAGAGAAAAGGGGAAATCGAGGTGGATGATGATGGGTCCATTTCCTGACAGTCTTGGGGGCTAAAGCCAGTTTTCTCACTTCAGAAATGAGTGACATGGCCAGACACCATGGCTCACGCCTGTAATCTCAGTACTTTGGGTGGCTGAGCTTGGCCAACATGGTGAAACCCATCTCCACCAAAAATACAAAAAGTTAGCCAGGCATGGTGGCACACACCTGTAATCCCAGTTACTCAGGAGGCTGAGGCATGAGAATCACTTGAACTCGAGAGGCAGAGGTTACAGTGAGCCGAGATTGTGCCACTGCATTCCAGCCTTGGTTACAGAGTGAGACTCCACCTCAAAAAAAAAAAAAAAAAAAAGTGAGTGACATTACTTCTGCTCCGAGAGTGTGAAAATGTTTATGTATAATTTTTACATCTGCATAGGCAGAAAATCAGGAAAAACAGCTATGTCCTCTCTTGCCTGATGTTCTCATAGCCAAGCTGTTGATTCTTATGACCATTCAAATGATAAGAGTTATTTTGATGCACCTGAGTCAACTTTCAGAATGACCCCAATAACTACAAATTGTTGCTCTGGGTAATATGGAAGTTCTCACTTCTCTTGATGGGAAACTCAAGCAAGTTTCCTCTCGCAGTGGCATATTCAGGGCCCAGGCCTGATTTTCAATGTGCTGTGGCACAAGGCTGTTCTGGAATATCTTGGGCTGGGTAACTATTAATACTTGGCTAAAGTACCACAGTACCAAATCTTTTTGATGCAGGGGGACTGGTAAGACCACCTAGGAGGGACTTCATGTTCTCAGAGGCCTTAAAGTAGCAGACCCTCATCTGTTTCCCTCACCTGAGAAACTGGGCTGTCTCTTATGGGTGTGAGTCCATGGTGGAAATAATGCTAAGAGAGTGGGCACGTACTCTTACTTATGATCTGAAAAGGGTTTAGTGGGCTAAACCTTACACTGAAAAGGGTTTAATGGGTGATTTGTCATGCTCTAACCTTGACTTAAGTAGTTTGGATTTTCTGTACTTGGCTCTCTTATGTCTCTCCTTCCAAGGAGAGGAGAAATGGAAATCCTTTTCAGGTTGCCCAGGACTCCATTCCAGTCCAGCAATGTTCTCTGATTTTTCCTGAGTATTAAAGGTTCCTGATGAGAATGGAGAGGAGGAGAGAGAGTCACACTAAGGACCCCCCTGTGGGAGGAACCTTAGCCTCCAGGAGCAGCTCTTTCCATATTGTAGAACACCCCTCCCCACCACATGCTTACAATGGCTTGGCTGAACCATGCCCCAAGAAGAAACAAAGCACCCACCTGGATGTGAGAACTGCCCCAACTCAAATGCCCTTACTTTCTCTAGAAAACAGACTTTTCTCTAATACCTACTCCAAGGACTTCCATTTTTGGCAACATGGCTGGCTGATTTAATTCCCCACCTCCCACCCCTGCAGGAAAAGACATGCTGGATAAAATAAATAAGATACAGCATTAAAAAAAAGAATTGTTTTTAGTCAAGATCTAAAGAAGAAAACCAAAATCCCCAGGTGATGAACTATAATATGTGACTCATAGCTAGAAGACAAGTTCATGAGTTGATCCTGTGGCTGGCAGGGTGAGACTGGCCCCAGATATAAGTCCTAATAGCTGGGGTTTCCATGCAAAAATGGGGACAGGAGATATGATCTTAAGGAACTAAAGCTCAGATTCCTACATAACAGCTGGATTAGGAAATTTGGAAATGGGGCCCCTTCTTCGTAAGGGAGGCTGGATGAACTTCTCCGACCAGCTCAAGAAATAGAAAAGAAACTACTCTCTGCTAAGAGCTCCAGGTGGAAAATAAAACAAAGCTCCCATGAGAATCTGAAACCTCTCCAAATTCACACTCCATGTACAGGGAGTGCATACATGCCAAACTAAGATATTAATGTAAAATCTGGTACTGGATTAGTAAAATCCAGTGGTGTCCAGCACAAGCAGATGAGGCTCCCAAAGGAAAAAGCAATCCTGACTGAAGTGGGTTCAGAACTGCATTTATAGCCCCCTGCCTAAGGAGACTATATTAGCTTGCCGGGGCTGCTGTCACAAAGCACTTCAAATGGAGTGCTTAAACAGCAGAAAGTTATCGTCTCATGTTCTAGAAGCTAGGATTCTGAGGTCAAGGTGGCAGCGGAATTGGTTCCTTCTGAAGGCTGTGAGGGAGAATCTGTTCCAGGCCTCTTCCTCCGCTTCTAGTGCTTTGTGGGCAATCTTTGACATTCCTTGGCTTATAAGCATTATCCATATCTCTGCCTTCATTCCATATAACCTGTGTTATAGCTATAACCTGTGTTATAGCTATAGCAATCCACCTGTGTTATGTCTACATTCTAATTTTCCCTTTTTATAAAGATACCAGTCGCATTGGATTTGGGGCCCACCTACTTCAGTATGCCCTCATCTTAACTTAGATAATTATATCTCAATGATACTTTTTCCAAATAGGGTTATATTCTGAGGTACTAGAGGGTTCAACATATGGATTTGGGGAGGAACACAATTGAACCCATAACAGAGGCAATCCCAACAAGGAGGGGCAGCGACACACAAACATGGTAGGAGAGTAGCACCCCAGGAAGTGACAGAACAGTCTGAAAGGAGCAAGGCTCTGAAACTCACTCAGGCTCAGTTGCCCCAGTAGTCACAGGTAGAGAGCATCCTTCATCTAACACGGCTTTTTTAAGGATCAGACTAGATAGTGTACGTGCAAGCACCTTGTAAACTGCAACATACTATGCTAACATCAGTTTTCATTTTTATTACTTTAGTTAATTAAAGACACTGTAATAACTGTTATTTATTCAGGGCTATGCTAAACTCACGTTATCTCATTCAATTCTCACCCATAACCCTGTGTGGTAAATATCTTCATTTTGTGGATAACAAGATTACAGTTTAGATAAATTAAGTCATTTGCCTGAAGCCATATGGCTAGTCAGTGGCAGGGCTAGAATGGAAACTTTGGCCTGTCAGGGTCCAAAGTCTGAGCCCTTCTTTATTCTGAATCTTTCCCAGGTGTTAAGGCTAAGTTTTAGGCAGTAGCCAGGGTGAGGAAGAGGCAAAAGAAAGGAGACGTACGCTATCCTGAGAAGGAAAATCCAATGAGGAGGGTAAATGGAGACTTATTTAAAAAGCAAATAAATATGATGTTGGGGACACAGGGGCAAAGAGAAAGAGAAGGATGAATGAGACCCAGTCCCTGCCCTGGAGGGGCAAACAGTAGATGTGCATGAGTGCTCAAGGGGGCAGGCGAGCCTTGTGACCCTGGAATGAAGAATGGCTTGGAGGTGCAGGTCAGAAGAGCTTTAGGATGAGGTGATGTTGGACCTGGTCTGGAATATTCCAGGGTATAGGCTTGTTTTGAATCCCAACCCTACTGCTTACAAGTTGTACGACCCTGAACAAGTTACTTAAATTCTCAAAACCTCAGTTTCTTGAACTGTAAAATGAAAATAATTATTTGCCTTCTTAATATCCACGTGCCTCTTCTTTCTTCTTATAGAACCCCTATTTTGGTTTTTTGTTTTGTTTTGTTTTGAGACAGGGTTACCCATACTAGAGTGCAGTAGAACAATCTTGGCTCACTGCAGCCTTGAACTCCTAGGCTCAAGCAATCCTCCCACCTCAGCCTCCCAAGTAGCTGGAACTGCAAGTGTGTGCCACCATGGTTCGCTATTTTTAAAAAAATTTTTTTAGAGATGGGGTCTCGTTCTGTTGCCCAGGCTTGTCTGAAATGCCTGGCCTCAAGCTATCCTCTTGTTTTGGGATCCCAAAATGCAGGGATTACACAGTGCCTGGCTTTTTTTTTTTTTTGGTATCTATTCTCCTTCCTTTCCTGTGCATCAGAGGAGGTGGCCTGGATGCCTGTGTGGCTGCAGAGACTGAAGCAGATGGAGCCCAGTCAATCACGGGGACTCCCCTTTCCTCCCATGGTGATACACTGAGGTGTGGGTGGGAAACCCAGGTCTAGTTAGGGAGATGTGAGAAGGAGTCTGCTGCAGGGTCTCTGGATAAAGTCACCCCTTGTCATAAATGTGAAAAATATAAAGAAATATACTATCTAGTTTATAGATACAGATATATATTTATAGAATAAACCTCTCCTTTCTGCCCCGGACGTCTGTGAGGATGAGGTAACCGCAAGTGTTGCAGCCATCTTGAAACCACATTGGTTGCTAATCTGAAGATAAGGTTAATGAGAATGACAGAGAGAAAGCCTCAAAGTAACCTGAATCCCTGATGACTTTGTTCAGCCACTGAATTCAGCAGCTCAGGCTCTGTACTACCTCTAGAGTTGTTGCTACGAGAGAAAATAAATGTTTTACTGCTTAGGGTCCTCTATTATTTATAGCAAAAAACATCCTAAATGATTTACCTCATATATCTGTAGGGAGTAAATGAAGTAATCCCTATAAAGTGTTCAGCACTGTGAAATGTTAACAATTATCATTAATATATTTTATTATGAAATTATATACTGCTTTCTTCTTTGCTAATGTTGGAGCTGGGAAGCTGATATCCTACAATATGGCACTTTGACATGCTGAACTGAAGAAGCCTCAAGGTCTCTCAGTTCTCCTCCCCACCCCGCTGTCTTTCCCAAAACCTTTATCTGCCTGAGATCCAGACCCAAGAGAAACAATTGTTTCTCCTTCCGCTCCCTGTAAGACCAAGAATGTAACCACACCTGAACAGGCTTTTTCACAAGATAATGAACAAGTCCATTCATTCACCTTAGTAATCCCCTCAACAGATCGCTCTTCTCTCTGCTACCATAACTTGTTTTGCCAGGATGGTATATAGGCTTCTGAATCCCGCTGGGAGGTGGACAGTCGCTCTGTGATTCTCCCCATGTATACACGGTGAATAAATTTGTATGCCCTTCTATTAATCTGCATCTTGTCAATGGTTTTTCAGCGAACCTTCAGAGGGCCGTAAGGAACATATTCCTTGGCTCCTACACTAATATGTGCCCTAGTTCTCCAAATATATGTGAGATTATTTTTGGCCAGAACCCAAGCTTCTTCTTTGATATCCCACTCAGCCGACAAGCAAAATTCATAGTTGATGTTTAATATTTATTTCATCATTAATCACTACATATATATTTTCCTAAATATAACCCTGATGGACAATCCAACCCAGACGGTGGCTTTTTTTTTTTTTTGAGATGGAGTCTCACTCTGTCGCCCAGGCTGGAGTGCAGAGGCGCAATCTCGGCTCACTGCAAGCTCCGCCTCCCGGGTTCACGCTGTTCTCCTGCCTCAGAGTCCCGAGTAGCTGGGACTGCAGGCGCCCGCCACCATGCCCGGCTAATTTTTTTGATTGTGTCCCCAAGAATGTTTTATTTTGCCACGGAGACGTGAATTCCAAGAGAATCAAAGTAGTTTGAAAAAGGGGAAAATGGCAGACCTTTCTTAAACTGGAAGCTGCCAGAATCACAGGCTATCAGGGCTAGAAAGGACTTGGGAATCATTTGGTCCGTCCTTATTTTATAGTGGAGACCCAAAGACTTCCTTAAAGACACAGCAAGATGCCGGGCTGGGACTCCTAACCCAAACCCTTTTCATTATTTTTCATAACTTCTCTAATTTCTCCAGAGTCAACGTTCCTCACAATCCGAATGAAAGGGAAGTCCTCTCCCCAGTGTCTGTTGGGGCTTCCGGGAATCCGTGGGAATCCCTGCATCTACTTACCAAGGTCGCTCTGCAGAGCTACTGCCAGGGGCCAGGTGGCCTGGCATGAGATCTGAGATTCGGCATCCTTTGCTGAGTGCAAACATCAGCCCCTCATGCCTGAGGGGTCACTGAGGGCGAGGAGCTGGGAAGAGCCCTCTCCCTGTCCACACACTGATCAGCTCCTAGTGTGGAGGTCTGGTGACAAGGATCATGAGAGACTCCACAGCCTCGTCTGTATCAGTGCTAAGGGGACCGTGGCACTGACAGGCTGGGTGCGACCATCCATCCTTGGGTGAGATCTTGTTCCCTCTGTCCTAGGCTGGCTTTTCAGGGGGCCTACCTCCCACCTCCCAACCAGAATGCTTCTACACTCACCCCCTCCCCACCCCCAAGTTCTTGGCCTGTTCCACTTAAATTTCAATGCAAATGTCTACTGTTCCATAAGGATTTCCCTAACTTTCCACCACCAAAATTAACCACATCATCCTCTATGTTCCCATTGCACTTTTTTAAAATACCACCATTATAAAATTTAAAGATGATTTTAGTTTAGTCTTTTCTGCTAATCAGTCCTTTTCAAACTTTATATGCCTACAAATCAACTAGGGATTTGGTAAAATGCAAATTCAGATTCTGTAGGTCTGGGATGGGGCCTGGGATTCTACATTTCTAACAAGTTCCCAGGTGATACTGGTAGCCTTGAAAGCTGCTATTACAAAGGTACATAAAATATGTTACCTAGCCTTAAGGAATTCAAAACATACTGTTTTTGAATTCCTTAAGGCTAGGTAACATATTTTATGTATCTTTGTAATGCCAGCTTTTAGCACAGGATCTGGCAGATTATAGTTGGTTAAGAAATATTCATTGAATTGCAGTGGAGTAGGTTAAGGTTTCTGGGGTGTTCCTTTTATACACAAATATGTAATTTCTTTTCTTTCAAATTATTTTATCTTTATTGTTATTATTTATTTATTTATTGAGACTGGGTTTTGGTGTCACCCAGGCTGGAGTGCAGTGGCAGGATCATGGCTCACTGCAGCCTTGAACTCCTAGACTTAAGGGATCCTCCTACCTCAGCCTCCCAGGACTACAGGCTAGTGTAACCATGCCTGGCTAATTTTTAATTTGTTTTTTTGTAGAGATGGGGTTTTGCTTTTTTGTCCAAGCTGATCTCAAACTACTGGCTTCAAGCAATCCTCCCACTTCACACTCCCAAAGTGCTGGGATTACAGGCATGAGCCACTGCACCAGACCCATTTTATCTTTAATAACCTGGTAGTAATTTAAAATATGAAGAAAAGAGTCAAACTTTTTCACTTTATGGGAGATTATACCATGATTGCCTCACACAAGCATGATCAAAGAACTTGATAAGACTGAAATCCAAAGGGCATGGCTGGTAAAAAGGCTTCATAGCTCACAGATTGAAGACTTTGGTTACAGAGTCTCTGAGGGGTAGCAGGCAGCAGAAGAGACAGGAAATTTAAGAGATCCTCAGAGAAGAGGTCACAATTATTAGGTCAGGAGCACCTTGAAGCATTTCTTTTTCTTTTCTTTTTTTTTTTTTTTTTTGAGACGGAGTCGCCTGGGCTGGAGTGTAGTGGTGCGATCTTGGCTCACTGTAACCTCTGCCTCCCGGGTTGGAGCAATTCTCCTGCCTCAGCCTCTTGGGTAGCTGGGATTACAGGTGTGCACCACCACACCCAGCTAACTTTTGTATTTTTAGTAGAGACGGGGTTTCACCATGTTGGCCAGGCTGGTCTTGAACTCCTGACCTCAGGTGATCCACCCACCTCAGCCTCTCAGGGTACTGGGATTACAGGCGTGAGCCACCGCGCCCAGCCGAAGCATTTCTTAATGGTGCTTCAGTGTCATGAGTATTTGTCACCTGGGGAGAATCCAGCAGAATGGGTTGAGCATGATTTTGGACTTCCAAGCAAAAAAATAAAATAAAACAATAAGGATGAGCTGAGCAAGTTTGTTGTCCCATAGGGTCAAATTTCTTCGGCATATAGACCCAATCTCCCTGCTCATTAAGGTAATATGGAAAAACATGACCACACTTAAGCCAGAGGTTCCAATTCTGTCTGCAGCTGCGTCTGCCAGACTGCCTCACACGTTTCCACATGTTTTGCAAGTATGTGATCTGAACAGTATTAGATACTGTTGTAGCTGAAATGGCAGAAAGAGGGGTGGGGATGTGGGGATCACAGAAGGCAGGATAAATTCTGAGCAGAACCAAAACCTCAGCTTTACAGATCCAGAAACTCAATTTTATCATTTGATTAGGATTCTGAAGGACTGACTGACACTAATATATAAACCAGAAGGCCTATTTATTCATTAACATTAAAGGAACTATCTTTCCATGACTGAAATACTCGTGCCTGCTTAGAAGACCCCCCCATCCCCCATTCACACCACCCACACATGCACACATACCATCCACACTTTCCTCTTCTCATGCCCTGGGATTAGGGTTCCTAGGGACAACTTAATTAGTACCTCCTGGTGAACATTGACTCAGCATATGGATAACTGGGTATATGCATACGAAAAATACAGCAGGTAAAGGAAAAGCTAGACAAATTGTTCCTTCTCCAAAATGATTTCAATTCTGTAATAATTACTTTTTTTCTCCCAAATAACATCTTTCTCTTTGGGCAATACTGGATAAAGTCAGATAAATTCTTACTTTTAAATATCTGTGTTTCTGGACTCCATGTTGACCAGCCTCTTCTCTTCTGCCTTCAAAATAACTGGAGATTTGCTTAGAGCTTTTATCAATTGTGTTCTAGACTTCAGGATTTATACAAGCGAGCATTTGAATGGTAGGCATGTGGATGGCACTGGGTATCTCTTAGTGTAAGACACTTCTGCAGAGATGGTTGCTGTTCTTTGGTGCTGACTCTCCTTGTCCCCCAGTTCTGGTCTGTACTCCTGACAATATCACTGAGAGATTAGACAGTGTGGGACCAAAGATCAAGATCCAACTCATAGACCTGCCTGAGTGCTCGGCTCTTCTGTGAGTTTCCGGGCTCCCTGGGAAGAAGGGCTCTCAAAAGACTCCAGTGACAGCCTTGGCCCACTTAACATTTGTGCCTTGTACTGAGCTGGGTGGGGTGTTCTTGTGTTTCTTGTTGACAGTTGCCTTGTGACTGAGCATCTCAGAGTATGTTTTATTACCAACTAACCCACTAACCAAGTGACATCCAGTAAGTCACTTTTCTGTGGACTTCAGCTTCTTCATCTATAAAAGAAAAAGAGAAATTTGGAAGAAATTAGCTTTACTGCTCTCATCCAGTCCTAAGACTAACAAGGTATTTATTTATTTAATATATTTATTTTATATATACTTATTATACATTTAATATATTTAGCATATAATGTAATATAATATAATACATAGATTTAATATAAAAGGAGTTATTTATTTAGGTTTTGGGGTTTTGTTTTGTTTTTGAGATAGGGTCTTGCTCTGTCACCCAGGCTGGAGTGCAGTTACATAATCATAGTTCACTGCAGTTTTGAACTTTAATAATCCCTCCACCTCAGCCTCTTGAGTAGCTGGGACTACAGGCGCACACCACCAAGCCTGGCTAGGTATTTATATTTACAACTTGCTTTAAAATACAATATTTCGTGGAATCCCCATAATTCCTCATTTACGTATGAGGAGATTGAGTCTTAGAGAAGATAAACAACTTGTATTGTTGTTGTTTTGAGATGGAATCTTGCTTAGTCTCCCAGGCTGGAGTGCAGTGGTGAGATCTCCGCTCACTGCAACCTCCACCTCCTGGGTTCAAGTGATTCTCCTGCCTCAGCCTCCTGAGTAGCTGGGATTACAAGTGCGTACCACCACAGCCGGCTAATTTTTGTATTTTTAATAGAGATGGAGTTTCACCATGTTGGCCAGGCTGGTCTCAAACTCCTGACCTTAAGTGATCCGCCCACCTCGGCCTCCCAAAGTGCTGGGATTACAGGTGTGAGCCACTGCGCCTGGCCTAATAACTTGTTTTAAAACATCCACCTAGAAAATGGCCAAACCAGGTCTCAAACACAGTCAGGCTCCTCATTTTCTTAATCACTAATCCACAATGTCTCCAGGGGCCTGGACCAGGAGGAATTCTAACTTCACCCACACCCTTGAGAGAGAAAGTGCAGCTTTCGGGCTTCCTTGAACACCCTTCCTCGCTTCTGTCTTCTCAGAATCTGGACTGCTTTCAACCTCTTTGCGTTCTTTCTGACTTCTCCGTGTTCTCTCTCAGCCTTCTCTATCTCTCTTTTTCTCCTTCTCCTATGCCTCCCTCTCTTGGCCTCCTCCCTCCCCTGCCCTCCCTGTCCCCAGCTGAGTGCCAGCCTCTCCTGGTAAACATTGCTGGCTTCTGCCATTATAAAGATGTTGCCACACACTCCTGAGTGAATCTGTGGGTCAGTGAGGGTGGGGAGATGGTGTCCAGGTGTGGCCTAATGACCAGGTTGGTGGTTTTCAAGCACCGGTGAAGGACGGCCTGTACTGGAATCACCAGTGGTGGGAGAGGGGTGTGATTCATAATGCAGATTCCTGGGCTCCAGCCCATTAGGGTCGGGGTGAAACTTGGTAATCTGTGTTTTTAAAAAGCTCCCCAAGAAGACTCTGAAGTGTAGCAATGCCCTCACTTTACTGTTGGGACTTATGCCCCCTAGAGACTATCCCTGAGGGGTAAGCCAGAGAGCAACCAAGTATCCACAGGCATACCTGGAGGGTTGTCTCAGGTAGAGGCCATGCATGAAGGTTGTGGAACATCAGTTGGTAAGTTTGACCACTTGCTCCTTCCTCATCCTAGGTGTCAGTGGTACATCTGGCTCAATAGCAACAACTCCCTGCTCCTGCTACCTTTGGACGTGCAGAGTGACATTAAGTCTCCATAGGGAGAAGGTGGTGAGTAGAAACGTGGAAAAAGGCTTCTTAGGGACACAGATATGAAAAAAAGTGTTAGAAAACACTGGTTTATGCAAAAGGGTCTGTGTTTCTGGCTGAGAAGTTATAATTACAGCAAGTGTTCCACATCTTTTCATTCTGCATCTCTGTGCCCAAAGACAAAGGAGTCAAGGTTTGAACTCTCATATCATAGTCTCTTCATCTTGTTAACTAAGAATGATCACATATGCCCTGATTCTGCAGTTGGAGTGAGCTCTCTTCTTTCATTGCATAGCTCTGGTCATTTTTTCCACTCATTTGGCACTTAGCACTTAGCAAACAGTGACCTGGCATCGTTTGTATGTATCTGTTCTGTCTTCATAAATAGATTATAAAGCCTTTTACGGTAGAGACTACATGATCATTTGATAGTTTACTCACTTATTCATCCATCAAACATTTATTCAGCACCTCCAGGCATGGGACTAGATACTAAAGAGGCAAAGATGACAAGATATAATCTCTGACTTTACAGACATCTCTGTAAATAAACAGTTATGAAATGGTGTAACCAGCGCAATGATACAGATATGTACAGGTTGCATAGAGAAGTATTCTTCCCAGCTGAGAGGAGGCAGTGCTTAAGCTGAACCTTGAAGGAAAAAGGAAGAAGAGGAGTTCTCCAGATAGATATGGTGTAGGGGACAGAAAGAGGATTCCAGTTTGAACTAGAAGCTTCTGATAAGCCTGGGGCAATGGCACATGTGGGAAGGGACTGGAAATGAGACCAGGCCAAAGCATAAGGATCCTTGAAGCTTATTCTAAAGGCACGGATTTTATCTACAAGGCCATGAGATTCCACTGGATAACTTAAATTAGTCAATATCATCATTAGCTCTCAATTCCCAGAGCTCATCTATCTGTTATTTGGAAAGGAACAGATGAGTATTGGAACTTGATTAGACATGTTTCAATAACTCAGAGTTGGTGATACTTGAACAAGGGCAGTGGGTGGGGATGGAGTGGAAAGAACTGCCTGGAAAGTTTACTTGTTGTAAACTTAAAGTACTTACTTATTTATTTACTTATTTATTCTGTTTTCTGTTGCTATAATAGAGTATCACAGACTGGGTAATTTATAAAGAACAAAAGCTTATTTGACTCACAGCTCTGGAGGCTGGGAAGTCCAAGAGCATGGCACCAGTATCTGGTGAGTGAGTGGCATCGCAGAAGGCATCACGTGGTGAGTGAGTGCATGAGAGAGAGAGAGAGGAAACTGGGCAGAGAGAGGAAATTGGGCAGAGAAAGGAAATTGGGCAGAACTCATTCTGTTTATGAGGGACTCATTAAGTATCCACCCCTGTGATAATGTAATTAATCCATTCTTGAGAGCAGAGCCCTCATTACCTAATTACCCCTTAAAGGTCCCACCTTTTAATACTGTCACTGTGGCAATATTACATTCCAACATGAGTCTTGGATCTTGGAGTAGGTATTCAAATCACAGCGAAACTGCCTTTGAAAAAATTATAACAGTGAGAGAAATCTAACCTAACTGACTCCATCTTGATCTAGACTCACAGGCTGACTGTCCTTGCTCATTTCTGGGCATAGGCCAAGCTAACTGTGGGAGGAATTTAGTTTATAGTTTAACTTTGAACGAAGAAAGATAACAGTCCCTCCCTAAAACTGACTCCCTCCTTGTTTGGAGACTGAAACCACCTTTGTTTTTCTTTTTTTTTTGCTTTGTTTTTTGAGACAGAGTCTCACTCTGTAGCCCACGCTGTACTGCAGTGGCGCAATCTCTGCTCACTGCAATCTCTGCTCACTGCAACCTCCGCCTCCTGGGTTCAGGTGATTCTCCTGCCTCAGCCTCCTGAGTAGCTGGGATTACAGGCATACACCACTGTACTCAGCTAATTTTTGTATTTTTAGTAGAGACAGGGTTTCACCATGTTGGCCAGGCTGGTCTTGGAGTCTGGACCTTAAGTGATCCACCCACCATAGCCTCCCAAAGTGTTGGGATTACAGGCGTGAGCCACCGTGCCCAGCCTGAAACTACCCTTGTAAGACTAATGAAAGGCCACAAGATTAGGTGATCATGGCTCTCTGCAGCCTTGACCTCCTGGGCGAAAGGGATCCTCCTGCCTCAGGCTCCAGAATAGCTGAGGCTACAGATGCACACCACTGCACCCAGCTAATTTTAAAAGAATTTTTTTGTTTTTTTTATTGGTAGAGATGAGGTCTCACCATGTTGCCCAGGCTGGTCTCGAACTCTTGGGCTCAAGCAATCCTCCCACCTCAGCCTCCCAAAATGCTGGAATTACACGCATAAGTCACTGTGTCTAGCCAAATTTCTGGTGTTTATAAGCCACAAATTTATGGTATTTTGTTACAGCAGCCTGAACAGACTAGTACAGGAGTGAGGTAAGGAAGGTAGTGATGGGGTCAAGGGTTAGTGGGAGGAGAGGCAAGAGGGGGACCCTCTAGCATAGTCTCTGAGAATGGCAGACGCCCAAGGATTATGCTGGAGAATATGCTTATTTCATTGTTTGTCAACGGTTAGCTGATTACCAATGAGCCAGAGCAGAAGACCAGACGGAAACCATGACACCCACCCAACCATAGGTTTGGGCCTCCTCCAAAACCATTTCCTTTCTGTATGTGGATTCAGTGGGCTGGATAGAGAATATAAGTAAGCCTTGGGAGGCCCCCTCCACATTCTAGAGCCTGAGGTGGCCCTGAGTGAATGGTCATTCTTGAACCTTTTTCTTCTGCCTTTGATCAGACATACTTTCAGTTCAATGGGAGGCTTTGAGGGTCATCTGTACCCCGGGCTGTCTTTCTTCTTCTATGGACTTTATCACGCGCAACTTGTCTCCAGAGCCTTGATATGCAATGCCCCTGTCCAGTATCCACTACGCCATCCCTGGAGAAAAGGAAGATGGGCGAGGCTATGGCAAATATACTACATTGGGTTGCTGAAGATATTGACTGCCTGCATTTTAGTAGCCCAAGAGTTGCACAGCATTCCTAGACAGTTTGTACTTATCAGCAAGATGTATCATCAGAGAAACTTTATGTTCCGCAAACAGTGGCAGCATCTCACTCTCTATATGACTTTCTTGCTGAGTGGGTGTGTAGACATGGTGAGCCAGAACCTGCTGCCCAAGAGATGTGCTGCTCTGGAGCAAGGTGCCCAAGCTCTGGGCATGTTCATATTTTTGCCCCTGATGGTGTCTCACCTGCAGGACACAGAAGGAGTGGAGCTTCAGTCTCACGTGCTGCTCACCCAGGCCATGTTCCTGCTGACTCTGGTGGTGACTGCAGAGCTGTGGGCTCCCAACATGCCGCTGATCTGGATCATGAAGGCCTTTTTGTATATGATCACAGGCTCTTGGCTGATGCACATAGGCTTTATGCTGTTCAAACCAATCTCTGGCTATCAATGGATGGATGATGACAGAAATGACATTATGTTTGTCACCACCTTCTTCTGCTGGCATGTGATCTTCAGTGCCATTTTGATGATCTGGATCTATGGCTTCTCCTTTTGGTGGTATTGCTACATTTTTGTTAAGGCCTGAACCTGGATGTGCCACAATTGGTTCTCTATTGCCTGCATACTCCAGGACATCTGGATGAGAAGTTGTGGGAGGTGGAGCTGCCAGAGAGGATAATCCTGCATCCTTCTTTCAGAGGTGTCTCATGCTGAGGCATCAGACTTCTCTGGGACAGGCATACCCTCCTTCCCCTTCTTGTTTCTCTCAGTCTCATTTCCTGAGCAGTGTGCAGAGGACAGGAGAATGAAACAAGGCATGCAACTATGGCCCTCACTCTTAGCTCCCCAAGTATTTCCCTCCCCTTCCCTCTCTCCTCAATTCCAGCAACAGTAATCTGTGTGCCCTGCATGTCTCTGCATCCCTCATTCTCCTTCCATGTGGACATTAAAATAAATTCATGATATCCTGCCTTTGGGCCTTTTTATAAATATCCTTCACCCAGCACATAGAATTCCTACCGCTAGTCATATTTAGTACATAATAATCTACCCATTACAATAACCACCTCCTCATTCTTTCTTGTTCTGGACCTCTTCAATGCTCATATTGAAGAGACTGTTTTTGACTCTACAGATCTCCTAGAATGTTCTTGAGGTCTTTCCTTTGATTACTTTGTGATTTATCAAATGACATGGGACCCTTGAAGGTAACTTCTTCTGCAGGATTTTTTGTTTGTTTGTTTGTTTTAGACAGGGTCTCACTCAATTGCCCAGTTGGAGTGCAGTGATGCAATCACCACTCACTGCAGCCTCAATCTCCTGGGCTCAAGCAATCGTCCCATCTCAGCCTCCCAAACTTGGGTCTGCAGGTGCAAGCTGTCATGCCATGCCCAGCTAATTTTTTATTTTTGTAGAGATGAGTTTTCCCTATGTTGCCCTGGCTGGTCTCGAACTCCTGGGCTCAAGTGATCTGCCTGCCTCTGCCTCCCAAAATGCTGTGATTACAGATATGAGCCACCATGCCCAGCCCTCTGTAGGGTTTAATAGAACAAAGCAATACCCTGCATGTAGTGAGAGCTCAGAGGCTTGTCTGCTTCCAGACTTTCTTCAGCCCTGTCTCCCCAAGTGTAGAGTCTAGAAAATTCTTCTTCCAGGCCTTTCAGCCCATTGCTCTATACATATCTTATTGATTTCCAAGCAATAAACTCATCCGGAACCACTCCTTTGTGGTTCTCATGTATAATAAAGTTCAATGGCTTGTTTATGCTCTGTATTTTTCTTTTTAATTCTCACAAATGTCTTATCAGGGAGGTTTAGAGGTGAGTAATCTAAAACTCAAAAGGGTTAAGAAAGTGGCTTAAGGTAGCTAGATATTTAGCTATGTCACATAATGCTATAGCTGGGTGTCAAGGAGGGTAGAACGCCAAGTAGAGTCAAATTACTGGGGACTTGCAAAGAGTGCCTTCATGCCTCCCATTCTGCTGCTCCCCTGCTTTTTTTTTCAAGACAGAGTCTCGCTCTGTCGCCAGGCTGGAGTGCACTGGCGCGGTCTCAGCTCACTGCAACCTCTGCCTCCTGGGTTCAAGCGATTCTCCTGCCTCAGCCTCCCAAGTAGTTGGGATTACAGCTACATGCCATCATGCCCGGCTAATTTTTAGTAGAGATGGGGTTTCACCATGTTGGCCAGGCTGGTCTTGAACTCCTGACCTCATGATCCGCCTGCCTCGACCTCCCAAAGTGCTGGGATTACAGGCATAAGCCACCAGGCCTGGCCACTCCCCTGCTTTCTCCAGGACATGAAGAATCTGTCAAGCTTTCCTCACTCCTGACAAAACTAAAGTTAGGATAGAGGAGGGCGGGATCAGGGACTCTAGAGGGTTATCATCTTTCTTGTTTCCTTTTTTTTTCTAGTTCCTAAAGCAAATGCATCCTTTGGTTCTGGTGCTACTCTTCCTTTTTAATTTTCTCAGTCAAAAGCGAAGGTGCAGCAGGAATGAGTTGTTTGGTTGTCAGGGACCTCACCCCCTGGTTTTGGGGGTTGGTGGGCATTCTGAGTTATTGTGGGGGTGGAGGGTGCTTCCCAATGTCATTGAGAGGTGGGGGCTCAGCCACGTCTCAGAATGTGGGATGGCATGCGTGTGTTGGATGTTTGGCATGTGACCAGCAGGCAGCTTCCACAGAAAGCTGACACCTGCACTGTTGGAACTATCAGGCAACAACGCTGCTCCCCACTAGAGATGAACAGGGGTCCCTCGCATGGAAGTAAAATATGCCTCAGGTGCAGTTCAGATTCCGTGCATCTCTCTGGTCCTGGGGACCAGTGGAGCTCTGCAGCACCCCCTGTAAGTTCTGCCCTTTTCCTGGTTGTCGCCTCTGGCTTCCAGCCCCTTGTTTCTCCCCAACAACCTTGGATATATTTGCCTTGGCCAAGCCTTGCAGCTCCTCCTTCCTCTAGCTTTGTTGAACCTCCTCTAGTACCCTTGAAGTTGAGGGGACAGGGAATCTGCTCCCCTATACATGCTTTCCCATTGATATGGTAAAGTTGTTTTCTACTTCACTCAGGCCTCCTCCTGATTTTTTTTTTCTTTTTTTGAGACAAGGTTTTGCTCTGTCACCCAGGCTGAAATGCAGTGGCACCATCTCAGCTCACTGTAGCCTCGACCTCCCTGGCTCAAGAAGTTCTCCCACCTCAGCTCCCCCACAACCTACCCCCCAGAGCTGGGATTACAGGTGGCACCACCACACCCAGCTAATTTTTTTTTCTGTTTGATTTTGTAAAGACTGGGTCTTGTCATGTTGCCCAAGCTGGTCTCAAACTCCTGGGCTCAAGTGATCTTCTAGCCTTGGCCTCCCAAACTGCTGTGAGCCACCACCCCTGGTGACACCTCCCCTTTTTGATATTAAGAGCATATTTTAGATTTTTTTAACCTAAAATTGACTTTTTGTTTTTTGCTATTATAATCTGACCTCATCTTGATGCAAGATCTTTGACTAATAGAGGAAAAGTCATCTGCAAGGGTTGGGAACCAAAACCCAAGTATTAGTATTTCAAGATATTATTTCTCCACAAAGATGAAAGTTGAAGAAATACCAAAACCATGTGTTAACCCTTAGACCCATTCCATTTTGAGTACTTTTGAAGTCTTGTTAAATACTAATTTTCACTCGCGTCCGTGTGAAGAGACCACCAAACAGGCTTTGTGTGAGCAACAAGGCTGTTTATTTCACCTGGGTGCAGGCAGGCTGAGTCCGAAAAGAAAGCCAGTGAAGGGAGATAGGGGTGGGGCCGTTTTATAAGATTGGGTAGGCAAAGGAAAATTACAGTCAAAGGGGGGTGTTCTCTGGCGGGCAGGGGTGGGGGTCACAAGGTGCTCAGTGGGGGAGCTTTTGAGCCAGGATGAGCCAGGAAAAGGAATTTCACAAAGTAATGTCATCAGTTAAGGCAGAAACAGGCCATTTTCACTTCTTTTGTGGTGGAATGTCATCAGTTAAGGCAGGAACCAGCCATCTGGATGTGTATGTACAGGTCACAGGGGATGTGATGGCTTAGCTTGGGCTCAGAGGCCTGACACTAATAAATTCATCTCTTGTAGTAAATGATTGCCTCCAAATATTATATCTCACAACATGTATCTTCCAGGTAAAATACTATTAGCAGGCGCCTACAAAGCCACAAAGAATTATAGTTAAGGCCAGATACGATGGTGGAATAGGCAGACCTACTATTTGGATGATAAGGGCCTTTCTGTACTTCTCATGACACAGCAGGTGTGAGCACTCTGACAGTGATCCTAATTACTTTGGAAAGTAAAACGAACTGAAGATTATGTTTGGGGAAAAACAGAAACAAAACCTTCAAATTACAGAGTGGAGTTTGGAAAAGAAAAGTGTAATGTTCAATACCGTGCACCAGAGGGCACCATATTTACATGAGCCTGGAAAGGGCACTTGCTCTCCATTCGGTATTGAATGACCCATTTAAACGAAGTGACAGAGGGATAGAGAGGAGAGCAGGAAAAGTATATAAGCAAGTATTGTCCAAGCACCCAGTAAACATCATGTAGTTCTTCCTGTTAAACTTAGATGCATATGACTAAGCACAGAATCCAGTTAACATAGAGATATGTGTGTGTATCTCAAAAACCTTTTGGTCACTCACTCTGACCTTCTTTTTTATTTAGAGTGAAAATTTATTGTGTGAGTCTTGGAGGGACTGTCTCCCACTATGGATGCCAGAGGGGAACAGACAGTCCCTCTCCTGGCCCTGGCAGTAAGGACATGGATATCCTGTCCTAGACTCAGCAATCAGATCCTCCACCCAGAACTTTTATGTAAATATATTTATATTTATAAATTTATATTTAATTATATATAATGCATATTTAATTTTAAAATTAAATATATGATATATACATTTAATTTTTAAAATTAAATATATGATATATACATTTAATTTTTAAAATTAAATATATGATATATACATTTAATTTTTAAAATTAAATATATGATATATACATTTAATTTTAAAATTAAATATATGATACACATTTAATTTTAAAATTAAATATATGATACACATTTAATTTTAAAATTAAATATATGATACACATTTAATTTTAAGATTAAATATATGATACACATTTAATTTTAAGATTAAATATATGATACACATTTAATTTTAAGATTAAATATATGATACACATTTAATTTTAAAATTAAATATATGATACATATTTAATTTTAAAATTAAATATATGATATATATGATATATACATTTAATTTTTAAAATTAAATATATGATACATACCTTTAATTTTTAAAATTAAATATATGATACATACCTTTAATTTTTAAAATTAAATATATGATACATACCTTTAATTTTTAAAATTAAATATATGATACATACCTTTAATTTTTAAAATTAAATATATGATACATACCTTTAATTTTTAAAATTAAATATATGATACATAATCAAATATAGAACATATACACATTTAATTTTAAAAATCATGTTTTAATAGAGGTGGGGTCTTACTATGTTGCCCAGGCTGGTCTCAAACTCTTGGACTCAAGCGATCCACCTGCCAGAGCCTCCCAAAATGCTGTGATTACAGGCGTGAGTTACCGTGACCAGCCCAAAACTTTCCATCTTGAAGGAAGACTCAGAAGCTCAGGAGCAATGAGAGGTTATGCATGGCAGTGCCTATGACAACAAACACTCAATAGTGGTGGTGCTAGCAGTAGTGGCACAATGGGGACAACCACAAATGCTGAAAAAGAGGTGTTGTAGTTGAAATTGGTTCTTATTTCTACTGGAGGTCGTGTTAACCATCAAAAAGAAAATAAGTGTAGTTATCATAATAGGCAGGTGAACCCGTGTGGATATCTGAATGATCTAACCCC
Source organism: Pongo pygmaeus (assembly GCF_028885625.2). Taxonomy (NCBI): domain Eukaryota; kingdom Metazoa; phylum Chordata; class Mammalia; order Primates; family Hominidae; genus Pongo; species Pongo pygmaeus. The sequence continues at coordinate 67,368,329 of NC_072373.2, read as the reverse complement.
CAGATTCTTTGTAGTGGTTATTGATCATGGGGTCCTTAAAAAATGTGTGTTCATTCAATAAGATTCTACTGGAAGGTATAAGCTCTGTGATGGCAAGGATTTTAGAGTGTTTATTCAGTGATGCATCCCAAACACCTAGAACAGTTTGTGTTACACAGACCTGCCCAGTAAATATTTGTTGAGTGAATGAACAGGAGCCCAAAATGAGCCATCGTGGTAGAGAATCAGGCCCCTCATCCAATTTTCAGCCCTGAGTCAGACCTAGAGGCTCTGAAATTAAAAAAAAAAAAAAAGACATTTTACCAGTTAGGAAGAAGCTTGCAATATTTTGCAAGTATTTACCATGAATATTCTTCTTAATCTTTGCCAAAGAGACCTGCTGTCATTTCCAGGCTAACTGTGCACTTGGGAAAAGGAGATGCCCAGAGTTTTGCAAACCGGATCAGATCTAGTAAATGTCAGATCTGAGATGTGAATGCAGCTCTATTTCATTTAGAAACCAGTTTTTTTGTTTGTTTGTTTCTGAGACAGAGTCTCGTTCTGTTGCCCAGGCTGGGGTGCAATGGCACGATCTCAGCTCACTGAAAAATCTGCCTCCCAAATTCAAGCAATTCTTGTGCCTCAGACTTCTGAGTAGCTGGGATTACAGGTGCGCAACACCACATCTGGCTAATTTTTTTGTATTTTTAGTAGAGAAGGGGTTTCCCCATGTTGGCCAGTCTGGTCTCGAACCCCTGTCCTCAAGTGATCCACCCACCTTGGCCTCCCAAAGTGCTGGGATTACAGACGTGATTCACTGCATCTGGCCCCAATATTTTCCATATTTGCCTGATGATAATAATTATCTGGGGGCACTTGGAAAATATACAGACTCCTGAGCCCCACCCCTTCTAAATCAGAATTGCCAGGGGACGGTCCCAGCAATTTAGGTTTTTAACAACAACCCTGTCAATAAGGTAATTCTTATTACCACACATTTGGGAGACATCTGGTGCCCTTTTCTTTTGGGAACTAGAAGTTCATGAAAGGGTCAGGGATCTAACCATTATGCATTTCAAGATTTAGCCAGTGATACTGGCTTTTCATCTTTACCGTTTTTAGAGTGACTCCATTTGGTTGTTAATGGCTCCAATAGTCAGCCTTTTCGAGCTGTGGGAAAGATGGTGGGGCAGCGATTAGGACTCAAGGGTAGGTGCACACAGCTTACATCACACTCTCGGGACTGTTGTGGGGTGGGGGGAGGGGGGAGGGATAGCATTAGGAGATATACCTAATGCTAAATGGCGAGTTAATGGGTGCAGCACACCAGCATGGCACATGTATACATATGTAACTAACCTGCACATTGTGCACATGTACCCTAAAACTTAAAGTATAATAATAATAATAATAATAATAATAATAATAAAGAAAACAGTCTGAAAGCATTCCATCTTAAGGAATGTGAGCATATATTACTACTGTATATGCCATTATTTTAGGAGGAGACCACGACTCTATTTATTTTGCAAAAGAGATGATAATTCAAGGAATAATACGATATTGTAGAATCATGCAGTGCTTCACACTGAACTCTCTTAAGATGTGTGCATGTTAAACTGACTAATTAATAAGGTGAATAAGGTAATTGATAACAGATTGAAGAAGTATGGTAAGCTACAAACTAATCTTGCAATACCTAAAACATCAAGATGTAAAGCAAGAATCTCTTCTCACTAAAATCACTTTAAAATGCAGTATTTGGTCTTTATATATTCTAAAGAAAGTACAGTACTTTTTCAAATGTAAGTGATATTTTATTGACGATTCATTATTAACAATAATCCTTCCAGTTTTCAGTTTTCCCTCCATCCCCCATAGGAAAGCCTTTTGGACATTATATAAGCTTCCCTACAATCCCAAGGCTTAAAAACCCTCTCTGGGTGTGACACTGAAGAATTCTATTCTCAGTAATTCTTGGCTAAATTTTGAAGGGTTATAGGGCTTTTGGTCTTTCATCTTAATATTTGCTTCCTATTGAGGAAGAACGGGAGAAATGAAGAGTTATTTAATGAGAAAACCAAGTGCCTGAAGAGCCTTCAGAGAAAGGGAGTTCAAGCCTCTTGGAAGCTGATGTTTTAATTTTAATTTTTTAAAGATGAGGTTTCACTCTGTTGCCCAAGCTGAAGTTCAGTGGTGTGATCACAGCTCACAGCAGCCTTGAACTCCTGGGCTGAAGCAATGGGTTGATGTTTTAAACGGGCAGAATATCCAGGAGATACTGCTTATTAAAATTACATCAAATGTAACTGTTTACAAGACCCTTAGGAGCTGAGTTTAGCAATGCAAAAGTCACCCTAGCATGGGAGAGGTTGGAGCAGACAAGAGATCTTGGGCACAATTATAAAGAACTTGTCAAATAAAATAGTATGAACTAAAGGCTTAAGTATAGGAGGAGTCTTGTGTGTCCAAGGGGATTCAGCAGATTAGGTAAGATAAAGACTTATCTTCAGATTAAGGCCTACACCAGAGGTAAGTAGGTCACTGCCAGATAGAATCTGGAACCCCTTAGAGAAGGTGTCATTACGTGTTCACAATGGATAAAGTTCTGTTGACTGGGGGGTAATTCTGCCCCTAACAAATTACTGTGTCAGGAAGAGCATGGCAACATGAGCAGTGCTGGTGAGTCTCTGCGAGGGATGTCTCCAAGGCCTTGAGTCTCTCAAATAAGGCAAACCATTCATCTTCCCAGTTGTTAATAGATCTGAGCCATTCAGGGGCACCATGGGTGACTTTTGTGTTATTCATGCCTTTGTTTTCCTTCTCTTTCTCCTTCTTCCCCTTCCTCCTACCTTCTGCCACCAGATCTTTGAGGATAGTACACGGCCTTATTCATAAGAAAACTAAGGCAAGAGGGAGGAAGTAAAATGTGGATTGGGCCACCTCTCCTCCAGAGAGAAGACTGGTATGGGGTTTGAGATTATGCAGTGATTTCATTTGTTGCCAAGTCAATATTATTATGGCGTGGAATGGGTGCTAAAAGCCTTCTCAAATTATTAGGAAGTTTGAAGGCAGAACAGGTAAGAAGGAAAAACAAGAATGGAGAAATGAGAGGATGAGGAAGGGAAGGATGTACAGAGCCTTGTCTCTATATCTCCTTAAGACTGTTTTGTCAATGGCAAGCCCTAGCATAGTCAAGCCCCTTGCCACCAGCAGTGTGTGTAGCTATGAAAGACAATCACTAGTGAATTTCTGCCAAACCCCACTTTTCTGTATTCAGATGGGCTCAGTAATGTACTCATTCAACAAATCCATGTTAGACTCTATGAATGATAAACAAACAAAAGTCCAAAAGATTGAAAATCATCGGCTGGGAGCGTTGGCTCACCCTTGTAATCCCAGCACTTTAGGAGGCCGAGGCAGGTGGATTACCTGAGGTCAGGAGTTCAAGACCAGCCTGGCCAACATGGTAAAACCCCATCTCTACTGAAAATACAGAAATTAGCCAGGTGTGGTGGTGTGCACCTGTAATCCCAGCTACTTGAGAGGTTGAGACACAAGAATCTCTTGAATCTGGGAGGCGGAGGTTGCAGGAAGTTGAGATCATGCCACTGCATTCCAGCCTGGGTGATGGAGTGAGACTTTGGCAAAAAAAAAAAAAAAAAAAGATTGAAGATTATCTTTTGAAAGAACAATTTATTCCACATTTACAGAACTTAGACATTGTGCAAACACTTTTAGAGCCTAGAGGAAGAAAGGTGAAAAAACAAAGTCCCTCCTCTCACACGCTCAGTCTGATGAGGAAGACAGATATATCAATGGATAAAAACAGTAAGACTTGTTAATTGTAATAATGGAGGATATACGTGATGGTATAGGGAGACAGTGATGAATTCTACCATTGTGATAGATTCTACCCTTCTTCATTCACCAAGAAGATTATATGTAAACCAGTTCTTAATGGATGACTATTAATTTGCGAGCTGACTGTGCTTGAGAAAACATTTTAAGGAATGGGAATATGGGAACAAAGACATGGAGGTTTCAAGTGAGAGTAACTAGCACATGCAGGAAACAGCAATGCCTTGGCTTAGCTTGCAAAGAGGAGGCAGAGTGTGCGGAGAGGCAGGAAATGAGGCTGGGAGGAAACTCAAAATCCAGATGGGGTAAAGCCTCAGATACTATACTAGAGAGTTTGGACTTTACCTTCTAGGACATCGAGGAGATTTTGAAAGACTTTAACAATAATAATATCAACAGATTATGGTGGCAGTACATGGAGGGTGGTTGGAAGGGCAAGAGGTGGGAGCTAGGGAGACTATTTAAGAAGCCGATGCAGAAGTCTAGGTGAGAGAGCATAGAGGCCTGCAATGGAAGAGTAACTTTATGGATGGAAAGGAGAAGACAGATTCCAGAGATAGGTACAAAGAGAAACCATATAGCATGGTCCCCCATTGCATGTGGGGGTGTGGAGGGGAGAGAGAGAGAACAAGAGAGTAAGAGCAAGACTGAGAGAGATTGAGAGTGAGAGTGAGAGACAGGGACAGAGACAGAGAGAAGAGCCTCAGTTTTCAGGATTAGATAATTTACTGAATGATGATTCCAGTAACTGGGACTGGGAATGTAGGAAAAGGAGCAGGTTGGGAGGCCTGGACACATTGAACATGTTGAGATGAAAGTGCCTGATGGATATGCACGTAGAGCTGGCCCATAGCTCATGTATATTTAAAACCAGAGTCAAGGAGAGAAGCCTGGACTGAAAACACAGATTTTGGAATCACCCATATGGAATAGATTAAATAAATCAAGGACTGCTTATAGAAAGAAGAGCAGAGGGCTTGGGAGGGGTACAGATAAAACACACATAACACTTGACAGCAAGAAAAAAGATGTATGTGAACAGAGGGCAAGTGCTGATACCAGCTCTGTCACTCACAATAGTGTTTATCTGGGTTTCCTTTTTTTTTTTTTTTTTTTTGAGACAGTCTCACTCTGTCGCTCAGGCTGGAGTGCAGTGGTGCGATCTCGGCTCACTGCAACCTCCACCTCCTGGCTTCAAGCGATTCTCCTGCTCAGCCTCCCAAGTAGTTGGGATTACAGGCTCCCGCCACTATACCTGGCTAATTTTTGTATTTTTAGTAGAGACAGGGTTTCATCATGTTGGTCAGCCTGGTCTTGAGCTCCTGGCTTCAAGCAATCCAGCAGCCTCAGCCTCCCAAAGTGTTGGGATTATAGGCATGAGCCACCGTGCCTGGCCAGGAGTTTCTAATTCTATTTCTATTATATGAAGCCAACAACCACCAGTGTCATCAGGAAAAATGATTGTTTAGTTTTCTTATATCATAACTACATGTTTGTGACTGTGCATGGCACTTACTGTCCTCATCAGATGCTTAGGTTGAGAGATGAGCTTAGGGCATAGTATTCGGACCCATTTTTCAGTCTTTCATTATGAACTTTGGGTATGACTGAGTGATGGTGGGCCATTGATAAAACAATTAGTTTATTATTTACTAGCTGAACATTGTGCTCTAAGGAGCATAAATAGTCAATTAGAGGAAACTCTAATTTACTAAAGAAGTTAGTTGCTTCATTCACCTGGGGTCTCCGTGTTTGGCTTTATGACATTCAATATTTATCTTCTTGAATTAACTTGGGCAGCACAATGATGATGATCACACCTGAGAGAAGTAATAAGTATGTTGCATGATCAAATTAATATTCAAGAAAGCTCTTGTCAGGCAGTAATGTTGGACCAAACCTACCAAGTTGAAATTTGACTGGAATAAATGTACATTCCTGCCCTTGGTTTCTGAAATGTGACTGCATAAGTAAAAGCATAATGGAGTTAATAGTGTAATACAGAGCCCCCAAAGCTAACCCCATTTCAGGCCCCATTACACTAGCATCAGATGCAACCTAGGCAAGGGTTCTCTTCTGTTCTGCTCTGGGAAGCATTTGAAGTGTTTCAGTTGTGAGTACCACTCCAGCCAATGAGAGAACCAGATGGAGAGAAGGCCATGTGAGGAATGGGTTGAAGAATTGCTTGGTGACTAGCCAGCGGGGTTGGAGGTAAGCAGACGTCTGTGATGTCTTTATAAATACTGGAAGCACTGTCCCTTTTAAGGGGACTTAAGTGAATTCTGTCAAGCTTCAGAGGGCATAATTTTTACATATAGAAGGTAAAGGAAGACAGTCGCAGTAGGAAAAAAGTAATCTACCACTTCGCCTTCTTCATAAACGGAATGGGCATACCTGAGTCAGTGAGCTCCCCACAGCTGGGAGTGTTTAAGCAGAACGATATTGAAAAAGAGAGTCCTGGAGAAGGGGAGAAATTGAATTGGATGACCCTAAAGGCTGTCATCATGCTGAGATTTGGCAATGTGAAATGATCCATCCGATTGCTGCATTTTCTGAACCTGAGTGCAATTCTGGTTCATGTTTTGTTTTTTTATTTCTCTCTCTCCATATAGAGATAATTCGTTCTACAAATCTTATAATTCTGCTAGAGGATGAAATCTTTGCCGATTTTTTCAACACATTTCTTTCCCTCCCGGTAAGAATTCTCAGATTTAAATACAAATATTTCATTAGCAGCTGAATAGTGAATCTCACAGATCTGAGTGACTTTTTTTGTTTGTTTGTTGTTATTTGGGGTTTTACTAAATGTCTTCTTAAATAAAAAAACTCTTTTAATTTGAGCAAATAAACATGAACCAGAACCACCTTTAAAATCTCCAAAAGCTTCCTATTGTTGATGTCATCAGATCCTAAATCCCCAGCCTCCTTACTTGCCTTTACGGGTCCAAAGTTACTTCTCATCATACCCTCTGCTGATTCCCAGTGCTCTGTTGACAGAGGTCTACCCTCACTGGGTACCCCTGGCATTCCCGCACCTCTGAACCTCTCCTTGGGGTGTGTTTGTTTTCTGCCAGGAATACCTTTCCCATAGTTCCACCTACGAAAATCTTAAATACTCTTCAAATCTCTGCTTAAATTCCATTCTCCTTAAGGAATTCCTAGGTCGTCAGCATTGGAACCTCCTGATGGGAACTTCTCTGCTTCTGAGCCCCTTGGCACTTTGCAACGCTCTTGAGTTGTATGTGTGTGTATGTATGTGTGTGTGTGTGTGTGTGTGTATGTGTGGCCCCCAGTAGATTATGAGACAGTGAATTTCTGCAGGGCAAGGACTGAGGATTATTTATTCTGCTCTACTCCCTTTACCAGGTGTGTAGTGCATAGAAATTGTTGTTGACTGGAACAAACCTCTCTGTTTCCTTAATCTATGCAACTAAAACAAACCTCAAACATGAAAGTATTCTTAAATTCAAACCTGGACTTATCCTGAATCTTTTTTGGTTTAAATCCTTGGTGACATTTTAACACTGGTGCCTTATGAATTGTGGCTCATCTTGATGCACCCTTTCCCATAAGATGGTATATACTAAAAGGCGAAATTTCAGTCAAGTGGGAAAAGCACCCTCTATATCCCACACATGGTTATTGGGTGGTTACTTTGTGCCAGTCCCTGGGCTGGGCTTAGTATTGGGGATGCACATATTAATGACACCATCCCTGCATCCCTGTCCTCATGGAATTCCCAGTCTAGTGGGAGAGATATTTATTGAAGGTCTGGGTGACATGACAGAAGTTTTTAGGAGGCAGTGGGAGTACAGTACTCATGAGAGAGAGAGATCATCCCTACCTGGAAAAGTCAGGAAAAGCTGACACAAGACAAATATTAAAAGACAAGGAGGTACTTGACAGGTAACTGGAAGCAGAAGGTGAGGAGGAAAGGATGCATAAAGAAATAGGAGGAGGCGGGGCATGGTGGCTCACGCCTGTAATCCCAGCAATTTGGGAGGCCAAGGTGGGGGGATCACCTGAATTTGAGAGTTTGAGACCAGCCTGGCCAACATGGTGAAATCCTGTCTCTACTAAAAATGCAAAAATTAGCCGGGCGTGGTGGCGGGAGCCTGTGGTCCCAGCTACTTGGGAGGCTGAGGCACGAGAATCACTTGAGCCCAGGAGGCGGAGGTTGCAGTGAGCCGAGATTGCACCACTGCACTCCAGCCTAAGTGACAGAGCGAGACTCCACCTCAAAAAAAAAAAAAGAATATAAAAATAGGAGGAAAAGACTAGGGAGTGAGTAGCAAGAAAAGCAAAAGCATTATAGACAGAACAGAGAAAGTAAAGGCACCAAAGAATACAATCCTTTGACACTTTGGGGCAAATTGTAAGTAACTCAGGAAGGCTGAAGAACGGTTGTAAGGGTGAGACGCCACAAGAGATAAGCTGCACAGGCAGGCTGCGCCAAGCCCTGGAGATCAGGCAAACTATGCCTAGGAGTTTGGACACTACCCTAAGGTATTATAGAGCCATCGAAGGATTTGAAGTAAAGGAGTAACATGTTCAGGCTTTCATCTGAGAAAACTACTCTGCAGAGGTCTGGCCAACGGGTGGGCAGGAGACCTTAATGGAGGAAGAGAAAGCGGTTAGGAGGTTGTTTCAATCATCTAGGTGGGAAGTAATGAGGGTCTAAAGGGAAAGGGGAGAGGAGGATAGGATAAGTAGAGGAGACTGTTAACAAAACAAAATATAGGACCATGTCACTGTTCAAACGTTGGGCAAGGTGGTAACAGGAAGAAAGGAAGCAAGGGTAACAGGTTTGGGTGCTTGGATGGATGGTGGTGTCAGGCAACAGGATTAAAACGAGGATAAGGAAAAGACCTCTCGGAGAGTGGGTCTTTTATGTGTTTCTCACTCTTACTATTGTCTCTGCCACTGTCTTAATGAAGGTTTCAGAAGTAATCTTTTTTTTTTTTTTTTTTTGAGACAGATTTTGCTCTTGTTGCCTAGGCTGCAGTGGCACAACCTCAGCTCACTGCAACCTCCACCTTCTGGGTTCAAGTGATTCTCCCGCCTCAGCCTCCCAAGTAGCTGGGACTACAGGCGTGCACCACCACGCCCAGCTAATCTTTTGTATTTATATAGAGACGGAGTTTCTCCATGTTGGTCAGGCTGATCTCAAACTCCAGACCTCAGATGATCTGCCTGCCTCGGCCTCCCAAAGTGCTGGGATTACAGGCGTAAGCCTCCACACCCAGCCAAGAAATAATCTTAAGACCCGTTAATCAGTCAATTCACCAACACAATTAAAACAATTCACAATAATGTTCTAGAAACAGAGAGTGATGTGGGGAGGGGAGTTCCAGCCAAGAGTATAAGAAAGTCCTCGCCGCTTAGGCAGCTGTGGCCTATAAAGAGAGACAGCAGTAGTAGTTCATGTTGAATACTCCTTAAGTTTACAAATTTCTACCACTTAATTCCCATAGTCACCGTGTGAAGTAGGAAGTATTTTCCCTTTTTACCAATGGATCTCAGAAGTTAAATGATTTGCTGTAATCCCAGCACTTTGGGAGGGTGAGGCAGGCGGATCACTTGAGGTCAAGAGTTCAAGACCAGCCTGGCCAACATGGTGAAACTCCATCTCTACTGAAAATCTAAAAATTAGCTAGGCGTGGTGGCGCATGCCTGTAATCCCAGCTACGAGGGAGGCTGAGGTAGGAGAATCACTTGAACACGGGAGGCAGAGGTTGCAGTGAGCCGAAATCGTGCCACTGCACTCCAGCCCAGGTGACAGAGCCAGACTCCATCTCAAAAACAAACAAACAAACAAAAAAAAGTTAAATGATATGCCTAAGATCACACAGTGAATCTAGGGCAGTTCTAGGAGCTGACCAGGTCTGCTGGCTCCAGGCCTGATGTGTTTTCCACATTAGCCTGTGCCCTCTATGGTATAAATGTCAGGTAGTGAAACTGCTTCCAAACCCCACTCCCACATAATCTCACAACTTCACAGTCCTACTGCCACTCCTTAAAGGTAGCTTAACACACCACTCAGGGTGTGTTGTGTTACACACTGAGTGCAGAGCAGAGAGAGATCCCTAAGGACTGAGTCTCCTTTACAGACTTATAATTGTAACATGCAGACAGCAACATCACCTTCCTTCAGCACCTCACAGCCAGTGACAAGGGATAAATGGGATTGAGGGAAGAGGGCCATAGACTAACAAAAGTGTGAGGCTGTTCATCTTGGGGAGATGGTCAGACTGACATGATGTGCTGAGAGTTCAGCCAGGAATTGGAGCTTCAGCTCGTCTAGCTTTCTGCAAATACTTCTGGGACACTTTGAAGACATTTTGTTGCCCATGGTGAGACTGCTTAAGTTTACGTACCTGTAAACATAGAAGTCCTTTCCCATCCATTTCAAAGGTGGTTGCCTAGGTGACAGTCTCTTTTCCATGACAAAAGGGGATGGTATCCTAGAATTACATTATCAATTTTGGACACTCTCAATGCCTCCCTATGTAATTTGTATCCCCAATCTCCACATCTTTAGTCCTCTCTGTCTTCTCCAGTTTAGGTAAACCCAAAGCTATTTTTCATTGGGAAAACGTTTTAGACATTTGCTAAGTCCAGGGAGAAAAGTGAATACTGCATACACAAAGTAAATACGTTCTAATATCATGGGCCTTGGCCTTTGCACACAAGCAAATAGCTCTCAGGTCGGCTCAGGCTCCACAGGAAAGGTAGCTCCCAGGTTGGGGCATGGTGGAGCCAAAAGATAAATGCATCTTGCAATTCAGTCTGTTTAGAGCTTGTTTGCATGTGTGCAGGGCAAGTTGATGCAGTAGAATAAATTTAAGAATTAGTGCCCCTTGAAATAAAAGAGCCAAGGAACCTCCCTTCCTCTGTGGCTGTAGATGGACTGTGTCATATACATGAAGAGAAGCTCTACTCCCTTGACTGTTTCCTAGCTTTGTTTTGCAGGTTTTTGGTCAGACACCATTTTATACTGTTGAAAATTCACAGTGGAGCTTGTGGCCAGAAATGCCTTGTAACTTGGTGAGTAAAATTCTTCAGAGGTAGAGAGTTTATGGTGGAGAATGAGAGAACTATAATTGTTTTTTGCTGTTAATTTGTTTTTGTTTTTGTTTTTGAGATGGGGTCTCATTTTGTCACCCAGGCTGCAGTGCAGTGGTGTGATCTTGGCTCACTGCAACCTTTGCCTCCCTGGCTCAAACAATCCTCCCACTTAAGCCTCCCAAGTAGCTGGGACCACACAGGCACTGCCACCATGCCCGGCTAATTTTTTGTATTTTTGGTAGAGACAGAGTTTCACCATGTTGCCCAGGCTGGTCTTGAGCTACTGAGCTCTAGCAATTCACCTGCCTCGGCTTCCCAAATTGCTGGGATTACAGGCCTGAGCCACCGTGCCTGGCCTGAGGGAACTATTTGAAATGTGAATTGGGAGAGGGAGAAAAAGAGGAGGTCCAGAGGGTAACTATAGGAGAAACTGTAAAGCAGGTGTAGAACAGACAGCATCAATCCAGGTCTACATTTCTCCTTTTTACATTTTTTACCTCTTATCCAAGCAATTGCTGGTGAATTCTTTCCACTATATTCTAGTCCGTAGTTAGCAAATGGAATTCTCACATCTACCGTGATAGGTTAGACACTTGGAAACTGTCCTGAGAAGAGCTTTAAGGGCACATCTAAGCAAGAAAGAGTCTGGGAATTGACTGGCAATGTCTGCGATGGATGTGGGATGGGAAGTGGCAGCCCATGGGCCACATAATTATTGTCAGTATGCATTATCAGATATAGATCAAGATAAGATGCTTCTCTGCAGTTTCTAATGACTACTCGACTATTCTCCAGAGGCATGTTTTTCTCCCAATTTTTTTCTTTATGCCCTTTTTCTTTTTTCTTATTTTTCTCCTTGTCCCCACTCCTGTTTTCCTTTTCCACTACGTAGACCTGAGACTTACCAATGGCTTCCACATCCCCTACAAGGGAGCATGTAGGATCAGAAAGACCACTCTAAACCCTGATAACAACAAGGTTTTGCTTTCCCTGAGTTCTGGAGAGTTGAGAAAAGACATTCTATTCTGACGCTTATGTTTGATTTCCCAAGGATAACCCTGAAAGCTGAAAAAAATCTCTGGGGCTTGATCCTTCAGAATATATCCTGTATTCTAAATAATGCTATGTGTGAATCTTTGTTTTTGTATATGTAGTGCAATTGATAGGGGTTAGGAGCTCGTTAGAAATTTGAGTGTGTTTACAAAGAAGCAAGTTGAATAGAGTTATGATCTGACACCACAGACCCAAATCTTTTCTGCTTTTCTTCTGTCAAGCAAGACTTAGATTTTTTCTTTAACAACTTCACTCAGGGATAAGAAATAATTTTTTCATGAAAGATCAAGCTTTTTATTTTCTACTGATCCATTTACTTCTTTGCAAGTCTCTGCTCCTCTTTGATACTTCTTTTTTTTAAGTCCAGGTTCCAGGTTTATAGAAATTATTTTTAATCAACACACCTATCCTTCTGGCCAGACACTGCAAGTGTGAGGTGATTAGTTGCCACTTACTAAGTTGTATTTTTTTAGCAGTTCAGTTTCATTTAGCATTTTTGTTTCTATTTTGCTTTGACTCTAGATTGCCAAATACAAAGGGTTATTGACCTGGTTGGAAAAATACCGATTACATTTCTTCTGTAAAACAAACTTGTGTTTCCATTACATTCTCTGTCAGGAGTTCATCAGTTTCATTAAGTCCCCAGAAGGAGGTAAGCATTGGTGTGCGCATGTGTGTGTGTGTGTAGAAGTATAGGAAGTCACATTTCATAATGATCTTATGCCTGTCAGTACTACAGTAAGGTACAAATATTGGCTGAATTTATAGATATGTGCATAGCCCAGCCCATGTTTTGGCAATAGGCAAACTTTTAGCCTGAAATATTGGTATCAACAGAAATATGCAGGAATCTGATGGACTGGGCTGTTTATCTCGTTGTAGCCAGAAATGAGAAAATTAATGGTGGCCGCAGAACATAGTAAAATTGCCTAATTTAGAACCAACAGATTTCACCACCTTCATTACTACCATCTGGTTTAAGCCTCCAGAATTTCTTACCTAGTTAATGAAATCATCTCTTAATTTGTCTCCTTGCTTTTACTCTTGCTCTCTTGTTCATAGAAGCCAGAGTGAGCCTCTTAAAAAGTAATTGGTGGTGGTGCTGGAGGGACTTCCAGGAAGATGATGAAATAGGAAGCACTAGGAATCTGTTTCCTCATCTAGACAACAATTGTACTGGCAGAATCTGTATGATGTAAATATTTTGAAACTCTGGAGTCTATTGAAACTTGCAACTTTCGGGGAAAGTTTAGACAGTAAATTGTAGTTGATCTCATTCAATTTCAGCTCTTTGCACAGTAGCAGCTACTTACCCTCAACCCCAGCCCCATGGCACACAGTTGTGTACATGTTCCTGGGGTAGCTTACAGGAGCCAGGGTGGGCAAAAAGAACCTTGTCTTCCAAATATTAAGGATCTGTGCTCCGACTGCTACTTCTGATCACAGAAGTACAGACAAAGACGTGGGCACTCGTTGTTGTACTTTCCCATTGTTGTAAGCCCCTCTCGCTCTAGCTGAAGTGATTTTTAGTGGATTTACAGAGCTGACATCTTCCCCCTTCTTCATTTTTCTCTTTTTTTTTTTCCTTTTGGGAGGCAGATCTTAAGGATTAGGGCATTCAAAAACAACTGAATATATGGAGAAAATTAGAAAGTAACTACCTATGCTTAAAGAAAGTTGCAGGCTCAGAAAAGATATAGGGAGACAAGTTTACGCCTCAGGCTAATTCTTGGTACAGAGATATCCTACAATAATAATAATAATAAAAACAATTAACAAAAATAACAACAAAAAACCCCCCAGCAAACTCTGTGAAAAGGAGGGAATCTGATTTCCAGAGTTAATACATCATTAGGTTCAAATATTCAGTTTTTAACAAAAAAAAATCAGAAGGCACACAGAGAGGAAAGTATGGTTAATTTAAAGAAAATAAAGATAAACCTAAAGAAGCTGTCCTTGAGAGAGCTCTGATGGCAGAATTACTAGATAAAGACTTTAAAACAACTGCCTTAAATATGGTCAAAGAACTAAAGGAAGATGTAGAGAAAGTCAAGAAAGTGATAAATGAACAAAATGGAAATATTAATACAGAGAAAAACCTTAAAAAAACAGAAGTAATTCTGTAGATGAAAAGCACAACGAAAATGAAAATTTTACTAGAAAGATTTAAAGGCAGATTAGAGCAGGCAAAAGAAAGAATCAGTAAATCTGAAGATAGGACAGTAGAAACTATTAAATCTGAGGGACAGAAAGAAAAAAGTTTAAAGAAAACTGAACAGAGCCCCTTGATGGGACTTGTGGGGCACCATCAAGCAGGCCAACACACACACATTATGGAAGTCTAGAAAAAGAGTAGAGAAAGAAAGGTGCAAAGAGAATATTTGAATATATAATGGCTGAAAACCTCTCAAACTTGATGGAAGACATGAATATAGACCTCAAAGAGCCCAATGAACTCCAAGTGAGATGAACGCAAAGAGATCCACACCAAGACATATTATACTCTTGAATGCCAAAGACAGAGAGAGAATGTTGAAAACAGTAAGAGAGAGAAATTATTCATCACTTTACAAACGATATTCATAAGATTATAAGCAGATTTCTCATCAGAAACTGTGGAGTCCAGCAGGGAGTAGGTTGATGTATTCAAAGTTCTAAAAGAAAAAAAATAGCCAAGAATCCTATATTCAACAAAACTGTCCTTCTAAAGCAAGGATGAAATTAAGATATTCCCAGATAAACAAAAGCTGAGGGAGCTTTCCCACAAGAAATGCTCAAGAGAGTCCCGCAGGGTGAAATGAAAGAACATTAGATGGTAACTTGAAGCCATATGTAGTAAAGATCTCAATAAAAATAAATATAATACAAACATCATAAAATCATAATAAAAATAATATTTAAAAGCTATCATCATTGTAATGATTTATAACTGCTCTTTTTGTTTTTTCAAGATTTAAGAGATTAATATATGTTTTAAAAGAATAACTACTCGTCTAAAAGATAGTATTGTAACTTTGGTTGGTAACTCCACATTAAATTTTGTTTTCCACATAATTTAAGATATTAATGCACGTTAATTAATTATTAGTTTATATTTTCGGGAACACAATGTAATTTTGTGACATCAACAACCAAAAGAGGTGGAGTCAGAGCTGTCAAAGAAGCAAAGTTTTTGTCTGTGACTGAAATTAAGCTGACATAAATCAACTTAGAGTGTTATAAACTTACAATGTTAAATGTAATCTTCATAACTGCAAGGAAAATAGCTACAGAATTTACACAAAAGGAAATGACAAAGGAATTTAAATGTTTCACCAAAAAATCAATTAAAAACAAAAGAAGACAATAATCCTGGTAATGCAGAACAAAAGAGCTATAAGGTGTATAGAAAGCAAATAACAGAATGACATGTTTCTTCTTAATAGTAAATTACTTTAGGCCAGGTGCGGTGGCTCATGCCTGTAATCCCAGCACTTTGGTAGGCCGAGGCAGGCGGATCATGAGGTCAGGAGATCAAGACCATCCTGGCTAACACGGTGAAACCCCATCTCTACCAAAAATACAAAAAAATTAGCCGGGCGTGGTGACAGGCGCCTGTAGTCCCACCTACTCGGGAAGTTGAGGCAGGAGAATGGCATGAACCTGGGAGGCGGAGCTTGAAGTGAGCGGAGATCACGCCACTGCACTCCAGCCTGGGCGACAGAGTGAGACTCCGTCTCAAGAAAAAAAAAAAAAAAAAGGAAATTAACTTTAACTGTAAATGGATTAAACTTTCCAATAAAAAGACAGAGATTGGCAGAATAAATTTTAAAGCAAGATCCAATTACATGCTGTCTGTAAGAGACTCACTTTAGAGTCAAAGACATAGATAGAAAATGAATGGACGGAAAAAATATTCCATGTAAATAGCAACCAAAAGAAAGCAGGGGTGCCTATAATGATATCAGACAAAATAGACTTTATTTAATTTATTTATTTTTATCCTGCACTGTCTTCCCTCCCCTTCCAAAATAGACTTTAAGTTTTAAAAAAAGTTTACAAGAGACAAAGAAGGACATTACTTGTTAATGCAAGTTTCAACATATCAAGATGTAACAACTATAAACATCTACACACCTAATGACAGACCCTCAAAATATATGAAGCAAAAATGGACAAAACTGAAACAGAAAATAGACAATCCTAAAATAATCATTGGAGACTTCAATACCCCACTCTTAATAATGAATAGAATAGTAAGACAGAAGATAGGTTAGGAAATAGAGACTTCGACAATATATTAAACTAGCTAGATCTAAAAGACATATACAGGACACTCTACTCAACAACAACAGCATACACATTCTTCTCAAGTGCACATGGAACATTTTCCAGGATAGATTATATATTAGGCCAGAAATTCTCAACAGATTTTAAAAGAGAACATACAAAGTATCTTCTCTGACCACAAAAGGATGAAATTAGAAATAAATAACAGAAGTTAAAGTAGAAAATTCACAAAATTGTGGAAATTAACGCAGTATTAAACAATGGATCAAAGAAAAAATTACAAGGGAAATTAGAAAATCCTTAGAGATAAATGGAAATGAAAAAACAAAACTTATGGGATAAAATAAAAGCAGTGCTAATGGGAAAATTTATAGCTATAAATGTTTACATTTTAAAAAGAAAAATCTCAAATAACACAACTTTACAACTTAAGGCTCTAGAAAAAGAACAGTAAATTAAACCCAGAGCTAGCAGAAGAAAAGAAATAATAAAGATTACAGCAAATAACAATGAAATAGAGAAAATCAATGAGATCAAAAATTGGTCCTTTGAAAAAGTCAGCAAAATAAACCTTTAGTTAAGTGGATTAAGAAAAAGAGAAGACTGGCCGGGGGTGGTGGTTCATGCCTGTAATCCCAGCACTTTGGGAGGCCTCGGCAGGTGGATCACCTCAGGTCAGGAGTTCGAGACTAGCCTGGCCAACATGGTGAAACCCTGTCTCTACTGAAAATACAAAAATTAGCTAGGCATGGTGGCGGGGTCCTGTAATCCCAGCTACTTGGGAGGCTGAGGCAGGAGAATCACTTGAACCCGGGAGGTGGAGGTTGCAGTGAGCTGTGATCATGCCATTGCACTCTAGCCTAGGTGACAGAGCAAGACTCTGGCTCAGAAGAAAAAAAAAAGAAGACTTAATAATTACTAAAGAAGACTATAAATCATTAAATTCAAAATGAGTCTGGGCATGATGGTTCATGCCCGTGATCCCAGAACTCTACAAAACCAGGATGAGAGGATTGCTTGAGGCCACAAGTTCAAGACCAGCCTGGGCAACATAATGAGACCCAATATTCACAAAAAATAAAAGTAAAAAATCCAGACAGGTGTCATACATCTATAGTACTAGCTAATTGGGAAGCTGAGGAAGGATGATTACTTGAGCCCAGGAGTTTGAGGCTGTAATGTAATTACATTAATTACATTGCTGTAATGTAATTACATTAATTATATTGCTGTAATGTAATTACATTAATTACATTGCTGTAATGTAATTACATTAATTACATTAATGTAATGTAATGAGGCTGTAATGAGTTCTAGCTAATTGGGAAGCTGAGGCAGGAGGATTGCTTGAGCCCAGGAGTTTGAGGCTGTAATGAGGCATTTGATATGCCACTGCACTCCAGCCTAGGTAACAGAGCAAGACCCTATCTTAAAATAATAATAATAGTAAAGTGAAAGTGGGGACATTACTATCAATTCTACAGAAATAAAAAGGATTATAGAAGAGTACTCTGAACAATTGTACACCAACAAATTTGGTAGCCTAGATGAACTAGAAGGGTTCCTAGAAACACAAAATCTACTAATGCTAAATCAAAAGATATAGAAAGTCTGAGTAGAATGGAATACTATGCAGCCATAAAAAAGGATGAGTTCATGTCCTTTGTAGGGACATGGATGAAGCTGGAAACTATCATTCTCAGCAAACTATCGCAAGGACCAAAAACCAAACACTGCATGTTCTCACTCATAGGTGGGAATTGAACAATGAGAACACTTGGACATCGGAAAGGGAACATCACACACCGGGGCCTATCATGGGGTTGGGGGAGGGGGGAGGGATAGCATTAGGAGATATACCTAATGTAAATGACGAGTTAATGGGTGCAGCACACCAACATGGCACATGTATACATGTGTAACAAACCTGCACGTTGTGCACATGTACCCTAGAACTTAAAGTATAATAATAATAAAAAAAAGAAAATCTGAGTAGACCTATAACTAGCAAAGAGATTAAAACAGTAATCCAAAATCTCCTGACAAAGAAAAGTCCTGGACCTGATGGTTTTGCTGGTGAGTTATACCCCAAACACTTAAAGAAGAATTAATACTAATTCTTCTTAAACTGTTCCAAAAGATTGAAGATGCAGGATCACTTTCTCACTCCTTCTTTGAGGCCAGCATTACCCTGATACTAAAGCCAAACAAGGCACTATAAGAAAAGAAAAGTATAGGCCAATATTCCTGATGAACATTGATGCAAAAGTCTGCAATGAAATACTAGCAAACCACATTCAACAGTATATTAAAAGGATTAAACACGATGACCAAAAGGGATATTTTTCCTGGAATGCAAGGATGCCTCAATATATGAAAATGAATAAATGTAATATACCACATTAACAGAATGAAAGAAGAAAACTACATAATCATCTCAATAGATGCAGAAAAAGCATTTGACAAAATACAGCACCCTTTCATGAAAAAAAAATGTCCAACGAACTAGGATTAAGAAGAAACTATCTAAACATAATAAAAGCTACATATGAAAAACCCACAGTGAACATCATACTCAGTGACAAAAAACTGGAAGCTTTTCCTCTAAGATCAGGAATAGGAAATGCCTGATTTCACTAATTCTGTTTCACACCATACTGGAAACTCTCACCAGGCAATTCGGCCAAAAGAAGAAGGAAAAATAAGAGACATCTTAATTGGAAAGAAAAAGGTCAAATGATCTTCATTTGCAGATAATGTAGTATTTTGTAGAAAAATCCAAAGATTCCACACATAAAAAAACTGTTAGAACTAAGAAATGAATCCAGCAAAGTAGCTGGATACAAAGTCAAAAACAAAACAAAACAAAAATCAGTTGCCTTTCCATATGCTTACAATGAACAATCTGAAAGGAAAATTGTGTGAACAATTTCATTAAACAATAACATTAAAAAGAATAAAATACTTAGGAATTCACTTAAGGAGGTGAAAGACTTGCACAATAAAAACTACAAAACATTGCTGAAAGAAATTAAAGAAGACATAAACAAACGCCTCCCATGTTTATTTATGGATTGGAAAACTTAATGTTGTTAACATGCCAATACAACCCAAAACAATCTACAGATTCATGCAATCTCTATCAAAATCCCAATGACATCTTTTGCAGAAATAGAAATGTCAGTCCTAAAATTTCGAAGGAACTCCAAACAGCCATAACAATTTGAAAAAATGTTCAAAAAAGCTGGAGGACTCACCTTCTGATTTCAAAACTTACTACAAGTTTATAGCAATCAAAACAGTGTGGTGCAAGCATTCTTATACACCAATAACAGACAAACAGAGAGCCAAATCATGAGTGAACTCCCATTCACAATTGCTTCAAAGAGAATAAAATACCTAGGAATCCAACTTACAATGGATGTGAAGGACCTCTTCAAGGAGAACTACAAACCACTGCTCAATGAAATAAAAGAGGACACAAACAAATGGAAGAACATTCCATGCTCATGGGTAGGAAGAATCAATATCATGAAAATGGCCATACTGCCCAAGGTAATTTATAGATTCAATGCCATCCCCATCAAGCTACCAAGGACTTTCTTCACAGAATTGGAAAAAACTACTTTAAAGTTCATATGGAACCAAAAAAGAGCCCTCATTGCCAAGTCAATCCTAAGCCAAAAGAATAAAGCTGGAGGCATCATGTGATCTGACTTGAAATTATACTACAAGGCTACAGTAATCAAAACAGCATGGTACTGGTACCAAAACAGAGATATAGACCAATGGAACAGAACAGAGCCCTCAGAAATAATGCCGCATATCTACAACTATCTGATCTTTGACAAACCTGTCAAAAACAAGAAATGGGGAAAGGATTCCCTATTTAATAAATGGTTCTGGGAAAACTGGCTAGCCATATGTAGAAAGCTGAAACTGGATCCCTTCCTTACACCTTATACAAAAATTAATTCAAGATGGATTAAAGACTTAAATGTTAGACCTAAAACCATAAAAACCCTAGAAGAAAATATAGGCAATACTATTCAGGACATAGGCATGGGCAAGGACTTCATGTCTAAAATACCAAAAGCAATGGCAACAAAAGCCAAAATTGACAAATGGGATCTAATTAAACTAAAGAGCTTCTGCGCAGCAAAAGAAACTACCATCAGAGTGAACAGGCAACCTACAGAATGGGAGAAAATTTTTGCAATCTACTCATCTGACAAAGGGCTAATATCCAGAATCTACAATGAACTCAAACAAATTTACAAGAAAAAAACAAACAGCCCCATCAACAAGTGGGCAAAGGCTATGAACAGACACTTCTCAAAAGAAGACATTTATGCAGCCAAAAGACACATGAAAAAATGTTCATCATCACTGGCCATCAGAGAAATGCAAATCAAAACCCCAGTGAGATACCATCTCACACCAGTTAGAATGGCAATCATTAAAAGGTCAGGAAACAACAGGTGCTGGAGAGGATGTGGAGAAATAGGAACACTTTTACACTGTTGATGGGACTGTAAACTAGTTCAACCATTGTGGAAGCCAGTGTGGCAATTCCTCAGGGATCTAGAACTAGAAATACCATTTGATCCAGCCATCCCATTACTGGGTACATACCCAAAGGATTATAAATCATTCTACTATAAAGACACATGCACACATATGTTTATTGTGGCACTATTCACAATAGCAAAGACTTGGAACCAACCCAAATGTCCAACAATGATAGACTGGATTAAGAAAATGTGGCACATATACACCATGGAATACTATGCAGCCATAAAAAATGATGAGTTCATGTCCTTTGTAGGGACATGGATGAAGCTGGAAACCATCATTCTCAGCAAACTATCGCAAGGACAAAAAGCCAAACACTCCATGTTCTCACTCATAGGTGGGAATTGAACAATGAGAACACATGGACACAGGAAAGGGAACATCACACACCGGGGCCTGTTGTGGGGTGGGGTGAAGGGGGATGGATAGCATTAGGAGATATACCTAATGTTAAATGGTGAGTTAATGGGTGTAGCACACCAATATGGCACATGTATACATATGTAACAAACCTGCACATTGTGCACATGTACCCTAAAACTTAAAGTATAATAAAAAAAACAAAATAAAAATAAATAAAAAACATTGTGGTGGCATAAATGCAGACATATGGAAAGATGGAATAGAATAAAAAGCCTGGAAATAAACCCTCACATATATGGTAAAATGATTTTTGACAAGGGTGCCAAGACCATTCAATGGGGAAAGGACCATCTTTTCAACAAACGGTCCTGTGTAAACTGGATGTCCACATGCGAAATAATGAAATTGGACCCTTACATAACACCCTATATGAAAATTAACTCAAAATGGATTGAAGACCTAAATTTAAGGCATAAAACTATAAAACTCATGAGAAAACATACGGAGGGCAAAATCTTCACAACATTGGATTTGGCAGTGATGTCTTGGATATGATAGGAAAGGAAGAAGCAACAACAAAGAATTGGGCTTCATAAAAAATTTAAAAATTTGTACATCAAAAGGTACTATCAAAAGTAAAAAGGCAGCCTAAAGAATGGAAGAAAACACTTCAAAATCATATGTCTGAGAAAGGATAGATATCCAGAATATATGGAGAACACCTAAAACTCAACAACAACAAAGAGCAACATGACTCAAAAATAGGGAAAAGACTTAATTAAACAAAACATTCCTCCAAAGAAGATATACAGATAGCCAATAGCACATGAAAAGATGCTCTACACGACTAATCATTAGGGAAACGCAAATCAAAACTATAATGAGATACCATCGCACACCCATTGTGTACCAAAAAAAAATAAGATAACAAGCATTGGTGAGGATATGGAGAAATTGGAACTCTTTTGCATTTGCTGGTGGGACTATAAAATGGTACAAACTGTGGAAAACAGCATGGAGATTTCTCAAAAATTAAAAATAGAATTACCATATGGTCCAGCAATTTAACTTCTGAGTATATACTCAAAAGAATTGAAAGCAGGGTCTGGAGAGATATTTGTACATCCATGTCCATAGGAGCATTATTAGCAATAGTTAAGTGTGGAAATAGTCCAAGAAACTATCAATGGATGAATGGCTAAGCAAAATGTGAGATTTTAAATATATATATATATATATGTGTATATATATATATATATGCAATGGAATATTATTCATCCATAAAAAGGAAATTATGACAGACTACAACATGAATAAATCCTGAAGACATGCTAATTGAAGTAAGCCAGTCACAGAAAGACAAATACTGTATGATTTCACTTATATGAGGTACTTAGGATAGTCAAAGTCATAGAGAAAGGAAGTAGAAAGGTGGTTGTCAGGAGCTGGGAGGAGGGGGGAAATAGGGAGTTACTGTTTAATGAGTAAAGAGTTTCAGTTTTGCAACATGAAAAGACTTTTGGAGGTGGATAGTCATGATGGTTGTACAAAATTATTAATACATTTAACGCCACTAAACCGTACATTTAAAAATAGTTAAGACGGTAAACATTATATGTACTCTCTCACAATAAAAATATTGGAAAAAAATGTATTTCAGATCATATTACTCCTTTTCTCACCGTCTACACTGCTTCTCAACACCCCCAATGCTACCAATGACTGCTGTGTCAGTGAGAAATTCAACACCCCTACAGTGACCTTCAAGATCCTAGAGAACTGGCCCCATTTCCTCTCTTATCTCGTCTCTTCCTACTTCCCTCCCCTCACTCATTCCATTCCAGTCACATTGGCCTCCTTGCGGTTCCTCAAACATGCTGGACACATTTCCACTTAAAGTCTTTGCGCTGGCTTTTTCCTCTACCAGGAATGCTCTTTCGGTAGATACTCACATGGCTCCCTCTCTCACCTCCTCAACTCTTTGTAGAAATCTTGTCTCCTCATTGAACCACTACCAATTTCTTTTATCCTGCTCCACATTTTTTCTATTCTGATTATAACCTTCAACCTCACTAGATAATGTACTTATTTATTATGCTTATTGTGTGCCTGTCTCCTTCACAAGAATATAGACTCCTTGGAGGCAGGGATTTTTTGTTCTGTTTGCTGATGTATTTCAAGCACCTATATTGGTACCTGATACTTGGTAGGCATTTAATAAACAGGTATTGAAAGAATGAATGAATAAAATTTTCATCTAAAGTTGAATTAGTAACTTTTGGCTCACTAGGGAAAGGAAACTAAATATGTTTCACCCCAGGCAAATTTAAGATTCAGGAGTATTCACAGAGTAAAATGTTGTAAGAAATCACCTGCTACATTCAACTAACCCCCTTCAATATATATGTAGGTAAAGATGGATTAAAATGCACACTAAGGGCAAAGTCCCTGTCAGGTTGAGACTGTAGAAGGGAAGGGGCTTTGGTTGGAGGGTGTTTGTATGAATTGTGTGCATGCTTGTGGGTCCCTCCCATGAACCTTAACACAGGTCACCAGATGGTGCCTAGCTTCAAAAGCACCACATAATCTGGACCCTGCTCATCTAACTGGTCACAATTTGTCCTCACCACACTAAACAAATGGGGGTCTGGCAGTGTGCAAGGCTGGGAGAGGGGCCAAGGGAAGAGTTCATTCTCCCTCTCTTACGGTGGAATTTTCCTGGCAGCCAAGATGATGAGATGGAAAAAGGCAGACCAGTGGCTACTCCAGAAATGCATTGGCGGGGTCAGAGGGATGTGGCGCTTCTATTCCTACCTCACAGGCAGTGCAGGTGGGTTCTTGGGGTTGTTCCTGGGGCTTTTGCAAGTTCCTAATGGTTTTCATGTTGCCCTAAGCCCCAGTTAACAGTTATGTGTGTCTGTGGTGAATATAAAAATGTTTAATAATGCGGTTTGGATAAAAATCTTTGAAAACTGAGGTCCATAGTGTAGGTTAAGGGAAAAGTAGTCAGAGTCCCTTTAACTCGTTTATTCATTCATTCATTTAACAGTGTCATTGAGCACCACTTTGTGGCAGCCACTGGGCTGGTAGGTTGGGTTACAAAGGTGAACAAGAGCCATAAGTCCCTGCTTCACAAAGCTGCCATTTTGGTGGGGAGACGGACGAGGAACACATAAACAAATCCCTGTAGTGGAAGTGATGGGAACACTGGCTTCTGTTCTATTGGGTCCAGTAGTTACTGGGTTCTGGGAGGCTGGTAGCTGGCCTTGGCTGACACTCCAGCTCAACAACATTAAGTTCCATCCAGACCTTAGCCCTAATTTTCAGGGTGAAATCCTGGGTCTCCAAGGAGCAGGTAGGGAAGAACTCGATGGACTACATCTTTCACTTTGCCACTCAGAGTTCAGGCCTGGCCAAGTTTTAACAAAAGGGAATATAGTCTTTGGCATCTTTTGGCTCCAGTGTCCTTCTGCAGGCCATTCTCAGTCCATGGTCTAGGAAATGTGGTTTTTTTCCCCAATCTTCATTTTTTTTTTGGACAAAATTTAATTACTTCATAATCCACCCCCAGAGTCTTGCAGTTTTCCCTCCAGTGATGGTTTTTCTAACACCAGCAACAAAAAGTCAAAGGATTCCCATGCATTAAGCCTCTTCTCCCCATGCCTCCAATTCTCCCCCACAGTAGAACTTTTCTAGACATGATACCTTGAACCAATCACCAGGAATGATGATTGATGCAGTGGAACAGGCTGGTGGGGGATGTCAGCTGATTCACCCAGATGCAACCACCAAAGGGGCAAAACTAGGGTATAGCTCTGTGCCTCTTCTGTCTCACCCATAGGTGAAGAATTGGTGGATTTCTGGATCCTCACTGAGAAGATCCTGAGCATAGATGAGATGGACCTGGAAGTGAGAGACTACTACCTGTCCCTCCTCCTCATGCTGAGGGCCACTCATCTGCAGGAGGGTTCCAGGGTGGTAACCCTCTGTAACATGAACATCAGTAAGAATTATAAAGCATCTTTTTGGGGGGATGCAACAAAAAAGTAAATCCAGTGTCTGATAATCCTCAGTCTCCTTCTTTGCAGGAAACCCCACTTTCTTTCCATCTTCTATGTATCAGAGAGGCTAGTGGCAACCCCAATCCTTAACCAGGAAAGTATTGAAAGACACAGTTGCCCTTAAGCTGGCACTTGCCTCTCTCTGAGATACTACCTGCTAATGAAGGCTGGCTGGAAGGAGGTGGCAGGAATTGGGGCAGGATACTTGAAAAGCACCTGTAACATTTAAGTCTATGTACTTTTGTAATTTTATTTTTTTAACTAGGATTCTCTAGAACAAACTGCAGCCCACCAGCCAAATGCACTGTATGTGGCCTGTGAGCTAAGACCATTTTTACATTTTCATAGGGCTAATTTTATGTGATTTACAAAGCCAAAATATTTACCATCTGGCCCTTTACATAAAAATTTGCCAATTTCTTCTCTAGAATGTAAGATTTATTTATATTTGTTTGTTCATTGATTAGATGATGAGGCATTCCTAACTCAAATACAAATGTGCTCCAAAAGATGTGCTATTTGGGATTAGTCACACTCCTCTCTACTCACATAGGTAATCGAGAATTGACGACATTAAAATCAGGGCTAGTTCTGCTTATCCAGTCCAAACCTCTTCATCAAAAATCCTGTTCAGACGTAGATGTCTCTTTTTCTTGATCGTTTTTCTTGTGCTTTTGCTTTTCTTTAAAATAACATTTAATAATCTAAAAAGTAGCTAGAGGAATCCCATAGCATGGCTTATTTCTGTGGAGAATAAGATAAAGGGATCACTGTGTGCTGAGAAAACCATAAAAATGTGTCGACTCTATATTTAAACTATTCATACTCCAGGATTATGTGAGGAGCTAATAAAATGCTATACACAAAGACATTTGAAAAAATTTAAAAACCTCTCCAACACCATCATCACAACATTTTCACCCATCATTCTCTGTATTATTTCCAGAGTCCCTCCTGAACCTCTCCATCTGGCATCCCAACCAGTCAACTACTAGGAGGGAGATCCTGAGCCACATGCAGAAAGTGGCTCTGTTCAAACTCCAGAGCTATTGGCTTCCCAACTTTTACACCCACACCAAGATGACCATGGCCAAGGAGGAAGCGTGCCATGGTCTGATGCAAGAGTACGAGACTCGCTTATACAGCGTTTGCTATACCCACGTAGGAGGGCTCCCTCTGAACATGAGCATCAAGAAGTGCCACCACTTTCAGAAACGGTACTCAAGCAGGAAAGCCAAGAGGAAGATGTGGCAATTGGTAGATTCTGACTCTTGGTCTCTGGAAATGGACCTCAAGCCAGATGCTATTGGTATGCCCCTACAGGAGACATGTCCTCAAGAGAAGGTGGTTATACAAATGCCTTCCCTGAAAATGGCTTCTTCAAAGGAAACAAGAATCAGTTCCCTGGAAAAGGATATGCATTATGCAGAAATATCCAGCATGAAGAATAAAGCCAAGAGCCACCTCCACATGGAAGCCCTCTTTGAGACAAAGGTCTCTACTCACCTGAGGACTGTCATCCCCAACATCAATCACTCCTCCAAGATGACAATTCAGAAGGCCATCAAGCAAAGCTTCTCCTTAGGATACATCCACTTGGCCTTGTGTGCTGATGCCTGTGCAGGGAACCCTTTCCGGGACCACCTGAAGAAGCTGAATTTGAAAGTGGAGATCCAACTTCTTGACCTCTGGCAGGACCTGCAGCATTTCCTCAGTGTCCTTCTGAATAACAAAAAGAATGGGAATGCAATCTTTCGTCACTTGCTGGGTGACAGAATCTGTGAGCTCTACCTGAATGAGCAGATTGGTCCACGCTTACCACTCAAATCCCAAACCATTCAGGGCCTGAAGGAACTATTGCCTTCTGGGGATGTGATCCCCTGGATTCCCAAAGCCCAGAAGGAGATTTGCAAGGTAGGCCATGCCTCACAGAAATAAGTTAGTATCTGGCAAATTAGGTCAAAACTGACTAAAAATCCCATCTGGTCACCTATACTGGCTAAGTGACTATATAATTACCCACATAAACCTTTACATATTGAAGAGTTGGTTGATCTGTTAAGGCAGGGGTCCCCAGCCCCTGGGCCGCAAATCTGTATCAGTCCATGGCCTGTTAGGAACTGGGCCGCACAGCAGAAGGTGAGCAGCGGGTAAGCAAGCATTACTGCCTGAGCTCTGTCTTCTGTCAGATCAGTGGCAGCATTAGAGTGCAAACAGTATTATGAACTGTGAATATGAGGGATCTGGGTTGCACACTTCTTATGAGAATCTAATGCCTGATTATCTGAGGTGGAACAGTTTCATTCTGAAATCATCCCCCCAGCCCCAAGTTCATGGAAAAAACTGTCTGCCACAAAACTAGTCCCTGTGCCAAAAGGGTTGGGGATCACAATCTTAAGGCACAAATTTTGCAACGTCCCCCAAATCAGCCAAAAACTCTAAAGTACACTGGAGGTGGGGAGTGGTCGATGTCCATTCCTTCTTCACTTTCTTGTTATGTGAAGCTGCCCCAAACCATGAACCTCAGAGTATTCTATGAGGAGAATTTTAAATTTCTGTTATAAACATTATGTATTGAAAAACAAGGTCTCCCTTTACTAGACTAGCCATCAAGGAAATGTTCAATTAGGATGAGTTTATTTTTATCTCAAAACATTAGATAAAAGCAAGAGAATACTCTGAAGACTCACAGGAAGTGATGCCCATCATATAGCTATTGTGTCAAGTTCTTAGCAGAAAGCAAATGGCAAAGTTAAGTTGGGTAACAGATGAGAGACAAATAAGAGGAACTACTCACAAAGGAATGGGTGGTGCAGTGGGGCAACCACAGGGATAGTGTCATACCATAAAGTCAGTAAGGGCAGGGCACCTTTGTCGTTCCTAGGTATGAAGAACTGAGGACAGGAAGCAATTACTAGAACCAGGAGAGAAAGAGCTGTATGGAATGGGACACTTACTTGGCAGAAGCTGTAATCATCAGTTAAGGGATATAACTAGTTCACAATGATCTAGGTTGGAGGGATTGGAGAAATAGATACCCCAAGCTCACTCTGCTCCTGATTTCCCATCTCCTACCAGGACACCTCATCTGATAAACCCAAACAGAGGACAAGGGAACAGATTGATGTGGCTCACACAGGTTAATCTTCCAAGGCACAAAGAGGGTGAAGAAGAGTAGAAAGTAGATCTGGAGGAGAAAATAGATAAAAATCATCAAATTATTTAGTGCATTATAATGTATTTACCTTGTAAAGCACATTCACACACATTGTGTCCTTTACGCTTCTTAGCACTCCCAAGAGACAGACAGAATAGTCTTGTTGCTTCTCTTGTACAGATAAGGGAAGTGAGTCACACAGAGAGTAAGTGAATTAGCCCAAAGCCATGCAGCTAGCTAGTAGATGATCCAGGATCAGAATCCTGGAGTTTTTGGCTCTAAGTCTGGCATGATTTCCAGTATATCATAATTATCCAGGGTTGTACAGTGAGGTAATTTCAGAATAGATCAGTCTAGTGGATCCACAGCCAAAGTGCTCCTTTGCTCAATTTTTGATTAATTAAAGCACAGTGGTCTTTCGGCATTTTGTGGAGGCATTTTACGACAGAGATTCAGACTGGGACTCTGCTTTCTGAATCAGCAGATTCTCACAGCAAATACTTCTGCCTGGGGCTTGGTGCAAAGATACTGAAGATATTTGTACGTGGAGAAGACTAGCCTATCACAGTTACTCATAATAAACATTTTTATATCATTCTTGACTCACCTCTTTGTCTTACACCCATGTCTAGTCTATTGGCAAACCCTGTTGGCATTACCTTAAGAAATCCAGAAGTGACCACTCCTTTCCACTGTTGTTACAACCACTCTCACCCAAGCCCTGTCCTCTTACCTGTAATATTGCTATTGTCTTCTAACTGATGCCTCGGTGTCTACCCTTGCCCCTCAGCAACTCATTTACATGCCAACCACAGTGATTCTGTCAAAACATAGTGTAATTTAACTGAAAATAAATAAAAGGAAATGAGCGAGGACCTTGAAAACAGATGGCTGTCTCAATGAAGATTTTTACTTTCAGTAAAATCCAAAGTCCCTAATAAATCTAGCAAGGCCCTACATGATCTGCATGCCACCTCTCCTATCTGGCTTCACCTACTATTCCACCCCCACCCCATGCTCATCATCAACTGTGCCAGGCACACTGCCAGCTTGGCTGTGCTCTGTAACATACAGATAACTGCATGGCTTAGTCTCTCACTCCCTCAGGTCTCCATTAAAGAGTCACCTTTTCAGTGAGGACTTCCTTGGCCATTTGATATAAAATTTCAACCAGATCCCCATTTTATTTTTCTCTGTAGCACATATCACTAAATACATACATACTCAGAGTGACATCAGCAATATGGTGAAATAGGAGGTCCCCAGCTTTTGTTCACCCATAGAAACATGGACTTGCCAACTATCCACAGACAAAAGTGCCTTTTGATGAGCTTTGGGACCCAAGTTGGAGGTTGCACCACCCCAGTGGAGTTCAAGACTGAGGAAAGCTGCTTTGAAAAAGCAGTCTCATGCCTCCAGTAGTAGGCCTGTCAATCAGGATCCTGGCTGCAGATCCAGAGTCAGCCTCATCTCCTGTGGACTCAGCTCCAGCATCATTTGTTCATAATTTTGCCACCAGACCCACCCTCCTATGGTCTTAGCAGAAACTATGGCTGCTTAACACCCTGTTAATGGCCCAATGCCTTTGGGTCTCATTAGACATGGAAGCAGCCCTGTGACCCAGCTCCACATTGCTCAACTGCAGTCACAGAGGAAATATCATCTGCCCTGAGATCCAGCAGGAACCACACCCTGATAACAGGCTTTCTGACCCCAGTCCTGATGACAGACTCTGAGGCAGCCCTGTCCACCCATGGACCTAGAGACAGCCACATTCAATGGCTTTTCCAGACTGCTAGCAGCCTCAGTTTTATCCCTGACCACCTGTGGACTCAGCTGTAACCCAAACTACCTGCAGACCTTGAGACAGCCCCAACTGCCTTTGAACCAGGCTCTAACTCCATCTGCCCACAGGTATAGCTCCAGCTTCACCCACCCATAGACATAATGACCTTACTCATGGAACCCAACAGTAGGCCTGCCTATAAACATTGCCAGCTAACCAGCCCAGAATCTCTGACTGGCTAATTGCAAAGGCTTTTATGTGTGTGGCAAAACCAGTCTGTGAAGACCAGAAGAGGTGACTGCTCCTTCAAGTGTACACACGCCAATGCAAGGATACAAGGGTCATGAAAAATCAGGTACATGTAATATCACCAAAGGAAATTAATAACATTTCACTATCTGACCCTAAAGAAATGGAGATCCATAAACTGCTTGACCAAATAATTCAAAATAACATCTGAAAAAAATTTTTTCTTGTACTTTTTATGAAGAATTTCTAAACTGTTTAACACAATAATCCTTTTTTTAAGAGACAGGGTCTCACTCTGTCACCCAGGCTGGAATGGAGTGGCATGATCATAGCTCACTGTAGCCTCCAACTCCTGGCCCTAAGCTATTTTCCCACCTTGGCCTCCCAAAGTGCTAGGATTACACGGGTGAGCCACCATGCCCAGCCAAAATAATCATCTTAGAGAAGCTCAATGAGTGATAAGAAAACACAGATAAACATGGACAAAATCAGAAAAAATGCATCAACAAAATTGGAAGTTTAATAAAAAATAATAAAAGATCCAAATAGAAATCCTGGAGCTGACAAATATAATGACTAAACTGAAAAATTCAATAAAGAGCTTCAACAGCAGGCTTGATTAGGCTTCAAAGTCTTAAAGTAATTGAAGTTGTTATCAACATAAAACAGATTTATGTTTTAAGCAGAAGAAAGAAATGAACTCAAAGATAGATCATTTCAGGAATAAAAAGAATGAAAAAGAGCAAAGAAAGCCTAAAGGACTTATGGGACACCATCAAGTGAACCAATATGCACATAGAAGTCTCAGAAGGAGAAGCAAGAGAAAAAGGGATAGAAAGCTTATTTAAAGAAATAATGGCCGGAAACTTCACAAATCTAGGGAGGGAAATGGATACCTAGATTTCTGAAACTCAAAGATCTCCAAATAGGCTGAACCTAAAGAGTTTCATACTCAGACATATGATAAATAAATTATTAAAAGTCAAAGACAAAGAATTTTGAAAGAAGAATGGGAAAAGTGACTTGTAATATAAAAGGGAGCCTCGAAAAGACTATCAGCAGATTTCTCAACAGAAACCTTGTAGTCCAGGAGAGAGTGGGATGATATATTCAATATGCTGAAAGAAAGAAAAGGAAAACTGGCAATTAAGAATTCTTTACCCAGAAAAATTATCCTTTGAGAGTGAAGAAGTGTTTAAAAAAAATCTTTCCCAAACAAAATACGAGTTTGTCACCACTAGACCTGCCTTACAAAAAGTGCTAAAGGAACTTCAAGAATAAGGTGAAATGAAAAGATGCTAAATAACAATACAAAAGCATATGAAAGTGTAAATCTCACTGCTAAAGGTAAATATAAGGACAAACACATAATACTGTAATATTGTGATAAAGGTATATAAATCACTTTGAACACTAGTATGTAAATTAAGACAAAGTCGTAAGAATAATTATAACCACAGAAATTAGTTAATGAAAACACAATATAGAAAAAATAAAAGCTGACATCAAATATGTAAACTATGGCAAGTGGAAGAAAAGTATAGAATTTTGTATGCAATTGAAGTTATCAGCTTAAAGCAATTGAAGTTAAGTTGTTATCAGCTTAGATTTATGACTATAAAATGTTTAATGCAAGGTTCATGTTAACCACAAAAAATGTATAGTAGATACCTAAAAGATAAAAAGAAAATAAAGTATATCACTACAAAAAAAAATCAAATCACAAAGGAAGGACAGCAATAGAGAAAGAGAGGGAAGAAGAGAACTACAAAACAGAAAACAATTAACAAAATGGCAACAGTAAGTCTTTACCTAACAATAATTACTTTAAATGTAAATCGTCTTAACTCTGCAATCAAAAGACATTGAGTAGATGAATGTATAAAAACACAAGACCCAAAGATACAAAAGACTCATGATAGATTTAAGAACACAGATAGGCTGAAAGTGAAAGGTTGAAGAAAGATATTTTATGCAAGTGGTAACCGAAGAAAGCATATTTGGCTATACTAAATCAGATAAGATAGAATTTAAGCCAAAAGCTGTCACAAAAGCCAATGGAGGTTATTATATAATGATAAAAGGGTCAATTTAATAGGAAGCTGTAACAATTATAAATACATATGCACCCAACATCATCACCTATATATATAAAGCAAACATTGACAGATCTGAAGGAAGAACTTAATCTTCTATTATTATTGTGTTGCTTTAATAGAAGACTTCAACACCCCACTCTTCATAATGGATACATTATACAGACAGAAAATGAACAAAGAAAGAGCAGAACTGAACAATCTCATAAACCAACTGGACCTAACAGTCATACACAGAACTTTCTACTCAACAGCAACAGAATAATTATTCTTCCCAGGTGCACATGAACATTATCCAGAATAGATTATGTGCTAAGTCACAAAAAGGTCTTAACAAATTTAAGATTAAAAATATTCCATAGCCAGATGTGGTGGCACATGTTTGTAGTCCTAACTGCTTGGGAGGCTGAGGTAGGAGGATCACTTAAGCCCAGGAGTTCAGGGTTACAGTGACCTGTGATCACACCACTTCACTCCAGCCTGGGTGAAAGAATGAAACCCTGTCTCTAAAATAATAAAATGAAATAACATCACAAGTTTTTTTGTTTTTTGTTTTTTGTTTTTGAGACAGAGTCACTCTCTGTCACCCAGGCTGGAGTGCAGTGGCGCAATCTTGGCTCACTGCAACTTCCGTCTCCTGGATTCAAGCAATTCCCCTACCTCAGCCTCCTGAGTAGCTGGAATTACAGGCGCCCACCACCATGCCCACCTAATTTTTGCATTTTTCTTAGAGACAGGGTTTCACCACATTGGCCAAGCTGGTCTCAAACTCCTGACCTCAGGCAATCCACCTGCCTCAGCCTCCCAAAGTGCTGGGATTACAGGCGTGAGCCACCACGCTTGGCCACAAGTATTTTTTTTATCAAATGCAATGGAGTGAAACTGGAAATTAAGAATAGAAAATGGGAAAATTTGTAAATACACAGAATTAAACAACACACTTTTAAACAACTAGTAGCTCAAAAAAAAAAAAATCAAAAAGGGCATTTGAAAATACTTGAGACAAATGAAAATAAAAACAACATACCAAAACTTATGGGATGAGCAAAAGCAGTACTAAGATGGATGTTTATAGCAATAAATGCCTACATTAAAAAAGAAAAATCTCAAATAAACCACCTAACTTTACACCTCACAGAACCAGAAAAAGAAGAATTAAACCTAAACTTATCAGAAGGAAGAAGAGGATGAAGATTAGAGAATAAATAAATGAAATGGAGAATAGAAAATCAATTTTTAAAAACATAAAACTAAGTTTGTTTTCTTAAGCAATAAATGAAACCAACAAATCCTTAGCTAGGCTTAAAAAAAGAGAGAGAAGTTTCAAATAAATAAAATTATAAATGAAAGAAAAGATGTTACAATTTATTCTCACAGAAATAAAAAGGATAATAAGAGACTATTATTAATAATTATACACCAACAAATTGGACAACCTACAAGAAATAAATTTCTAGAAACATACAACTTACCATGACTAAGTCGAGAAGAAATTGAAAGCCTGAACAGACCAATAACAGTTGAAGAGACTGAAGAAGTAATAATAAACTTCCCAAAAGAGAAAAACCAGGGACAAGATGGTGTCACTGGTGAATTCCATCAAATATTTTAATAATTAATACCAATCCTTCTTACTCTTCCCAAAAGTATAAGGAGAGAGAACACTTTCAAAGTAATTTATGAGGCTAGAACTCTGACACCAAAGCCAGACAAAGACACAAGAAGAAAAGTAAACCACGGGTCAACATCCCTGAGGAAAACAGATGCAAATATTCACAAGAAAATACTAGCATGGCCAGGTGCAGTGGTTCATGCCTGTAACCCCAGCACTTTGCGAGGCTGAAGTGGGAGGATTGCTTGAGCCTAGGAGTTCGAGACCAGCCTGGGCAACATGACAAAACTCTGCCTTTATAAAAGATAAAAATATTATCTGGGCATGGTGGTGTGTGCCTGTGGTCCTAGCTACTTGGGATGCTGAGAAGGGAGGATTTCTGGAAGAATTTGAAGCTGTAGTGAGCCATGTTTGTGACACTGCATGCCAGCCTGGTGACAGGCAAGATGCTGTCTTTAAAAAGAAAAGAAAAAAATACTAGCAAACCAAATACAACAGCCTATTAAAAGAATTATACACAATTACCAGGTAGGATTTATCCCTGGGTTATAAGGATGGCTTGACCTATGCAAATCAATCACTGTGATGCAACACATTAACAGAATTAAAGGTAAAAATCACATGATCAGCTCAATAGATGCAGAAAAATTACTTGACAAAGTTCAAAATATTTTCATGACAAAAACTCTCAAAAATTACACATAGAAGAAAGGTACTCCCACACAATAAAGGCCATTTATGAAAAGCTTGCTGCAACATCATACTCAATGGCAAGAAGCTGAAATCATTTCCTCTAACATCCAGAACAAGCTAAGGATCCTCATTCTTGCCCCTCCTCGTCAACAAAATACTGGAAGTCCTAGCCAGAGCAAGTAGACAAGAAAAAAATAAAAATAAAAAAAGGCATCCAAATAGAAAAGGAAGAAGTGAAACTATATAGAAAAAGTAAAACTATCATGCCTCTGTTTGCAGATGACATTATCTTATATGTAGATAACCCTAAAATTACCACAAAAAACTGTTAAAACTAATAAGCAAATTCAGTAAAGTTGCAGGATAAAATCAATATTCAAAAACAGTTGTGATTCTATACACTAACACTAAACCTGCATACTATTTTTCACACTGGATGCCCAAATTTACATTCCTGTTTGTGAGACTGTAAATTGGTGTGACCAGTATGGAAAACAGTATGCAGATTTCTCAAATAATGAAAAGTAGAATCACCTTTTGATCCAGCAATCCCACTTCTGGGGATATATCCAAAGGAATTAAAATCTGGATCTTGAAGAGATATCTGCACTATCATGTTCATTGCAAAATTATTCACAATAGCCAAGATATGAAAGCAACTGAAATGTGCATCAAAAGTTGAATGGATAAAGAAAATGTGGCGTATATGATGGAGTATTATTCAGTCTTTAAAAAGAAGGAAGTCCTGCC
Source organism: Pongo pygmaeus (assembly GCF_028885625.2). Taxonomy (NCBI): domain Eukaryota; kingdom Metazoa; phylum Chordata; class Mammalia; order Primates; family Hominidae; genus Pongo; species Pongo pygmaeus. Next base: position 67,332,757 of record NC_072373.2, on the reverse strand, counting down.
ATTTGCAACAACATAGATGAGACCTGGAGGACATCATGCTAATTAAAATAAGTGAGACACAGAAAGACAAATACTGCATAATCTCACTTATGTATTGAATCTAAATCAGATAAACTCATGGAAGCAGAAAATAGAATGGCAGTTGCCAGCAGCTTTAGGGAGGTGTTGATCAAAGTGTACCATGTTTCAGTCACGAGAGATAAATTTACTGTACAACATATGAAATATCATTTAACAATTCTATATTGTATACTTAAAATTCACTGAGAGAATAGGTCTTGTGTTAAGTGTTTTTACCATAAAAGAAAGAAAAAAGCAAACAAAACCAAAGGGAACAGGAGGAAACTTTTGGAGGATAGGTTTGTGGTATTGATTGTGATGACAGTTTAAAGGGTGTATACTTATCTTCAAAGACATCAAGTTGTATACATTAAATTTCTACAGGTTTTTGTGTGTCAATCATACCTTAATAAAGGACTTAAAAATAATTTTTAAAATACATACATAATATATGTGTATATATAAAATAAATGTATAATTCTCATAATGTATATGAATACATATGTGCATATAATGTGCATCTATGACATATACATAAAATATACTTGTATTATATTTCAAATGAGACATAATGTGTATATATAATATTTATAGACATATATTTCTATTATTTTGCTTATTTTCTTTTTTTAGCTTTCATTTTAGGTTCCAGGGTACATGTGCAGGTTTGTTATATAGGTAAATTTGTGTCACAGGAGTTTATTGTACAGATTAGTAGCACTTGGGTCTTGGGGTGCACGTTCACTTTATGTGGAATGGTTGGATGTAGGCTGCCCACAGAGCCAGGATATGTGACTCTGCACCACCCCCTAAGAGCTCAAGCCCAGGGGTTCGGTTGTAACTGTAATTCTACCCTGAGGGACAGAGCACAGCTCTGGTCCAGCTTTGGGGAAGAAGGGGTACTCTGGAGGTTTGGGCCCACAGAGTGGGTTTGGGAACCTGAGCCAATAGGGCTCAGTGGCAACTCAGTTCCCTAGGGATGAGGCACTGTGTAGCGGTGACTCTAGACCCTGGGACGGTGGGGCTCAGAAGTATCCCAGACTGTGAAGCCAGGTGCAGTGGCACCAAATATCCTAGAATACTTGGGATACAGGGAAAGGGATGTCTTAGCAACTAGGACTCTAGAGGGCTAGTTCAGCTACAGGGAAGCAGGGTACTATAATTCTTTTGGCCTGTAGTGTGGGGTGCCTCAGCTCAGCCACTGTTCTGTTTCCCTGGGACCTGGGGTACTATGTCATCTTAGTCCTGGAATACACAGCTGCTCAGTGCCACTTCAGCTTAGGCCCAGGGTTGTAACTATTCCAGGTAGCCCAGGCACTATTTCCCTGGGATGTAAGATGCCACTCAGCTTAGGTATTGGTGTACATGACCACTCTTCTGGGAGGCAGGACACTGCTTTAAATCAGGCATGAGAATCATGTGACTGCTCTGAACAGCCAAGGTTCTGTTTTCCCAGGGGCCAGGGTACAGCAGCAACTGGAGGGATAGATGGAGCAGTTCCACCAATGCATCATTTTCCCAGAAAGGCGTGTGAAGCTTTGGCTTCAGTTCACAGGTTCGGGGCTCAGCAGTGACTGGGAGAGAAATATGGGGCAGCTCCAATAAGGCACTGTTTCCTCAGGAGGCAGTGTGCCGTTTCAGTTCAGGCCCCTAGGGGCAGGGTGCAGCTGCAGCTGAGAGTGGTAGATAAAGCAATTCTACCAAAGTGCCATTTCCCCAGGAGGGAGTGTAGAGCTTAATGTTCAGCCTGAAGGGGTTAGGTAGAAGTGGGCAGAGCAGTTCCACTTGAGGTTGGCCCCAAGGGGAAGAGTGTGACAGCTGCCTGCAACTTGGCTTGGGGATGTCAGGTCATCGGGTGGGGGTGGTTTGGCAGCAGTTTACCCTCAGGGATGAAGGGAAGCTGTGGCTGCTTGCCCCTGGAGCAAGACACATTCCAGCAGTAATACCAGTTCCAAGATGGTATAGCACAGTAGTCTTGCAGGCCACAGGAGTCAGGGCACAGTGTCAACTCCTTCTCTGGTGGGAGCATAGCTGTGTGGCCGTTAGGCAGCTCCCTCAGCTGGGCTTAGTGCCTGTGAGGACTGCAGGGGACCCCAGTGGTGAGGACTGTAGGTGTCTAATGTGTTCATGAGGGCTGCTGAGATCTTCTAGCCTAGCTTTTCACAATAGGAAGAAGTTCCTCTTGGTCCCCAGCTGATCCAGGCTCAGGGAGTGGGTGGTGGAGGCCCAATGTTTCCTTTCATTCTCTCTGTGGCTATCCTGAGTTTCTGTGCTCATCAGGGTTTCTGTTACTCCTTCAATATACACTTTCCTTTTGTTATTTTAACTTTTATTAGAATGTAGTTATTCATGTATTGTTTCAGCTGTGTTTATTGAGGCAGGGGCAAGTGCTAGGGGCTTCTAGTCAGCCATCTTGCTGACATCACTCATCTTGATCCTTGGTTTTCTCATCAGTACATTGGGGATCATAATGGCTACCTCAAAGACACTCTATATGCAGCGCCTGGTAGTGAGTAGGTAAATACATGTTCATCCTCTTCTGACCTTTTATCAGACACATATAACCTTAGAATAGGTCATTAGAGATTCTGTCATCCCTTCTCTCATTGTACAGCTGATGGGCCAAATTCTCAGGTCTCACTGCTATTTACTGACAAGTGCAGAGCCAATGTCCAGATTCCTGCTCAGTCTATTGCAAGGTTAGTAAACTACAGTCTGGGAGCCAAATTCAGCTTCCCACATGTATTTGCATGGCCAGCAAGCTAGGGATGGTTTAACATTTCTTTATAGTAGGAAAAAAAAATCAAAAGAAGAACATATTAGGGCACATGGATAATACATGAAATTCAAATTTTAGTGTCCATAAATAAAGTTTTATTGCAACAAAACTGTTCCCATTTGTTTACATACTACCATGTCCTACAACTACATAGTTGAGTACTTGCAATGGACTATATAGCCCATATATCATAAAATATTTACCATCTGGCACTTTATAGAAAATGTTTGCAGAACCTTGATCTAGTGCATCACACACTGCTCTGAGAAGGGGCCGGGAGGGTTTATCAAGTGATGGACAAGCTCAATTCTAAAGAAAATCCTAATACATTCTAACAAAAAACTATTATAGGGTTTTTAGATGCTGTTTTATCATATTTATTATTTATGACTATTATTTTAATGTATATCTGGTTGTTTCTTTTAATCAAAAATGCTCTATTAAGCATTGTTTCTTAAGAAATAAATTTATTTATCTATTAATTATTAGGTAGAGTCATAATTTTTTTTTTTTTTTTGAGACAAAGTCTCCCTCTGTTGCCCAGGCTGAAATGCAGTAGCACGATCTTGGTTCACTGCAACCTCCACCTCCCAGGTTCAGGTGATTCTTCCACCTGAGCTCCCCAGTAGCTAATTTGTGGTACTCCCTGTGGGTGGCATGCGCCTCCCATAGGTGCATGCCACCATGCCCAGTTATTTTTTTATTTTTTATTTTTTGGTAGAGCTGGGGTTTCACCATGTTGCCCAGGCTGGTCTCAAACTCCTTGTCTCAAGTGATCTGCCCACCTCAGTCTCCAAAAGTGCTAGGATTACAGGCGTGAGGCATAAGCCACTGTACCCAGCCTAAGTCATAAATCTTTTTTACTTATTTATTTATTTTTTGAGACGGCGTTTCATTCTTGTCGCCCAGGCTGGAGTGCAATGGCGTGATCTTGGCTCACTGCAACCTCCGCCTCCCAGGTTCAAGCAATTCTCCTGCCTCAGCCTCCCAAGCAGCTGGGATTACAGGCATGTGCCACCATGAGGAGCTAATTTTGTATCTTTAGTAGAGACGGGGTTTCTCTATGTTGGTCAGGCTGGTCTTGAACTCCCAACCTCAAGTGATCCGCCCACCTCGACCTTCCAAAGTGCTAGGATTACAGGCGTGAGCCACCGTGCCCGGCCTAGTCATAAACCTTTTAAACCAAAAGGGATGTTAATAGGGTGCTCATTTCACACATGCTTTTTTATTATTCATATTTAATATATATTTACAGTTTATTTATTAATGAGTAACATATTACATTACATATTGCTCGGATTCAATCACTGAACTGAATTGTCTCAGGAATATACTTCACTCAAGTTTCCCAGGAGCCAAGGAGATTTGTTAAAGCTACTAAAATTTATATCCCTAAACTCACCTTTTCGCTGCATGATTGAGGCAGTTGGTGGAGATAATCTTACATTCTTAAAAATTACTATCAACAATTCATTGCCTACAAAATAATCCCCACGTTACTCAGCAAGGCATTCAAGTCCCTCATATATAATTCCAACGCATCCCTGCTTCCTCTCTTGCCACTTCCCCATCCCTGGGCTCTTCACATGAATGCTACATTTCAGCCCACACTGGAGTACTCATGATTCCCAAACATGTTCTTTCCTATCCCCATGTCTTTGCTTAAGCTCTTTTTACTGCCTGGCATGATCTTTACTCAACTTCCCTGTGGTGAGCTCCTACTTATCCTGCAAGGTGCACGTTAGATTAAACCTCCTTACCTTTATGAATTCTTCCTGGATTTCCCTGACTGATTCAGAAGCTTTGTTAATACCTCTGTTAGAGCATGTGCTATGCTGCTGTTCACACTGGAAGTTGAGCTCCTTGTAGCGACACTTGCAGCATGTTGATCTCTATATTCCCAGCAAGTTGTAAAGTGCCTGACACATAAGAGGCATTCATAAAGCATTTGTCAAATGAATGAATGAATGAAACTGAGAGTATGTGTTAATATATCTAGCTAAGCACTAACTCATAGGTTTTGTTGTTGTGTGTTTGTTTTAATGTAATAAAATGTTCTTCACAAAAGGGTAAGGTCTTCAAGTAGGAGATATGAGTAGACACACCAAAGAAAGACCCTTGGTTTTCAGGGCCATTTTGAGAAAAAATGAGATATTACTTTGGAACAGAATGAAATAATATGCAGATGTTAAGTAATGGTTCTGTAAATTATTTGTCATCTCTCTTCTTAAGTGAATATTTAGTACTCTTCTCTGAGACTTAGAGAGAGGCTGTGTTAGCTCCTCTATTCAGAGATAAAAGAATGCCTCCTAGTTGGTCATAGCTAATGTTTGCTGTTCCATTAGATCTCCGAATTACAGAACCCAGAATCTTCAGCCTACTCTGCTCCCAGGTGAACATATGCAGGAAAGATGCAGCAAGCTGACCATCCACCTCATAATGCATGTGCTGTGTTTGGTTTTCAGATGCTCAGTCCCTGGTATGATGAGTTTCTGGATGAAGAGGACTACTGGTTTCTCCTTTTTACGGTAGGAAGGACTTTGGGTTAGGAAGGAATCATGAGGATGAGGGAAGAAGAGAGAGTAATTACTGTTTTAAAAGGGTTGTGTGTTAAAGTAAATGAAATTGTTATTTTTCCTAGAGTCAACCAAAGATTGGCATGGTCCCTGTTGTTCTAAAGCTAAACCTCTCAAAGAAAAGGACTCAGTGCATAAGATGACTTTGAAAAAGTCACAACCACAGAAAATTTCTCCCTTATAGAAAATGAGTTTGATTAGAAAAGGGTGGGGGTTGGCATGTAAAGGATCAATGGTTCTTAACAATTGAAAACAACCTGCATAAGACCATGTGACAGGGAGGCATGGAGCACTGAGTTATTACAAAATTATTGCTTCTGGTCTAGTTCCTGTAACAAATGCAGTCTTCCCCTCACCCTCTTCTCTTAGACACAGAACAGGGTCATCAGCTCCAGACAGCATAAAAGAGAATTTATAGGCAAAGAAGAGAACATTCTTCTTTATAAGAGGATTCAGCAGTCTCTAGAGTTAAGCCAGGCTTTGGCTGACATGAAGGAAATGGACTATATGCAGTGGCGAAAGATAGCTACTGAGGACCTGAAACAAGGAGGCTCCCTCCAGGTAGAGCTAACATCTCCAGTGTTTCTAACAGGTCAGAGCAGTCACTGTAATTTTTTTGACCTTTACATATGGGCAACTGGAAAATAATATTTAACATTTACTAATTATTTACTAAGCATCAACACTACACAATGCAGAGATTACCTAATTTGGTCATCAAAACAGCCTATGAGGTAAGTACTAAGTAACTGAGGCACAGAGAGGATGTGACCTCCCCAGGGTCAGAGTAAGTTGCAGTCAGGATTTGAATCCAGACAGACTGACCGTAGAGCTCCCTGCTGGATCTGAGGGAGCCAGAGTGCTCAAGTGTAGCTAGACTCTTGCCCACCAAAGCATCACCACAGGTGATGCTGAATACTTCATTTCATGCATCTGATAAGCATGTTCCACCTCACCACATTTCCTCCAGAATAGGGTCCAAGCGCATTTCTGTGAATATATTTTACAGTCACCCGCTTCCCTAACATAACACACCAGCCCACCCAGGCAGTGGAGAGACGTCGTTAGGAGCAAAAGGCTTTGCTGTCCCAGAAGTCTGGGGTTACACCCGTGCTCTCCTATTCACTTGTATGCTTGAGCAATGTATTTAACCTCTCTTTGAGCCCCAGTTTTCCCATCTGTAAAATGGAATAATAACAAACTTGTGCAAGTGACCTGAGATCATCTATGAAAGCTATTAGTACAATGTTTGACAATCACTTAAGAATTCAATACTGTAAATGTTGGTCATTATTATTCAAATTGAGCATACTGCTTTAATTATCTATGTTGAGGCAGTTGGAGTACTGCATATTTCTCAAACTTTGATCCACAATAAATACGTTTGACTTCATAATTCCTTAAACATATACCTGTGTATACGTGTGCACATATATATGAAAAAAAATTTCAAAGCAATACTTGCCCTTATTACATAAGATGCTGTACTCCAACATTCTTTATTCTATTATGTTTCATGTCATATAAAAGCTAACAATGTCACCATTTATTTTTTGGCATACTAGTGAGTCATGACCTACACTTCGAAAAACATGGGTAAAGAGTAAGCAAAAGCTTTGAAAATTCAGTTGTACCATTCATATGCTCTGTGAGCTTGGGCAATTACTCCATCTCTCTGAATCTAATTTCTTCATCTACACAGTGGAGATAATGGCCTCTAACTTGTTTAGGATTAGAGGTAATGTATTTATATAGCAAGCAGGTGCTAAGTAAATGGTACTTGTTAGATTACCAAAAGAATGTAACATCCGGCTCTTTTTTAAAACTTTAATATGCACTCTAGATACAAACCAAGATGCCCTGGATGCCTGCCCCTCAGAGCCATGCTTGGGCATAAATTATTTAAATCTAGCATGAACAGGCCCTCTTTTTTAACCATAGAAATTCCACTCTGTCTCTAAACCCTGAGGATCTTAGATTCTTTCCCAGGAATCAAGACCAAAGTAGAAGAAAAGATGGCTGGTGAGTTTCACCACACATATGTTGGGCAATAGGCGTTACTTTGGTGGCTATGGGGCACCAGGAATAGCCAGTAAGAATGTGAACCACCCTCCATGGAAGCTTCTTGTCCCTCTCCAAAGCACATATCATTACTTCCTCTATCACTGCTCTTTTGGAGCACAAGTCTGGCCTAATAAAGGGCCTTCTTTGCATTTGGCCAAATCAGAGCCTTAAATCTCAGGTAGGTTGGTATCTCAAGCTGTACACTAAATAAACTCACAGAGTACCAGAGCTAGAACATTATCTTTTTTTTTTTTTTTTTTTTGAGATGGAGTGTGGTGGAACAGTCACAGCTCACTGCAGCCATGACTTCCCAGAATCAAGTGAAGCTCCCACCTCCGCCTCCTAAGTTGGTGGGACTACAGGCATGCACCACCACATCCAGCTAATTTTTTATTTTTTGTAGAGATGGGGTCTTGCCATGTTGCCCAGGCTAGGCTTGAACTCCTGGGCTGAAGCCATCCTCCTGTCTTGGCTTCCCAAAATGCTGGGATTAAAAGTGTGAGCGACCATGCCTAGCCTATGTATGGTACTTTAAAAAAATTATTATTATTATTATTATTTGAGATGGAGTCTCCCTTTGTCTCCCAGGCTGGAGTGCAGTGGCGCTATCTTGCCTCACTGCAACCTCCACCTCCCAGGTTCATGCAATTTTCCTGCCTCGGCCTCCAGAGTAGCTGGGATTACAGGCACCTGCCACCACGCCCTGCTAATTTTTGTATTTTAGTAGAGACAGGGTTTCACTGTGTTGCCAGGCTGGTCTCGAACTCCTGACCTCAAGTGATCCACCTGTCTCAGCCTCCCAAAGTGCTGGGATTACAGGTGTGAGCCACCACACCCGACCACTATCATCTTTTATATAGGGAAACATGACTTCCAGAATGGTGAAAAGACTTGCCCAAGGTTGCTCAGCAAGGAAGGAATTGATACAGGACTAGAAACCTGGATCCACTGCAGAAATAATCCACTGCTCTTAACACTTATGGTCAAGATTCTCCTTGGTTACACATGATGATGATGATGATGATGATGATGACTCACATTCATGGGTCCACACCCCAGTACTCTTTATAGACTCAAATAGTATAGCTTCAGAAAGTACTGAACTGCCTAGAGAGTTCCAGGAGAACTCTGTGCATTTAGATATACTCTAAATCCCAGAGCTCACAACCCAAATGAATATTTCTCCTCGGTAGGAAGTAAGGTGCTACTATTCTGCTTCTGTTACCCAGATCATTGTTAAAACGTCTCTTGCTATCTCAGCCTCATTGTCTCACCACATTTTGGATACAAAAAGGTATTCCCTCTCAATTCATCATGCATAACTTAAGATGATATATAGCTCTTTCTAGAAAAAAAAATCCACTCCGAAGGACAATGATTTGCAACTATTGATAATATTCAGATGTGTAAGTTAATTCTGAAAGTAATTCCCAAAATCAGAGCTGAGAAAGGGAAAACATAGCATAGCATGTTCTTTGCCATTTGTTATTCTTAGGGGCTTCAATTTTTTTTTTTGAAGCAATAGTAGAATGTTTGAAATGCATTTGTAGTTGTGGTCTCATCCCCGCACTTCAGGAGGCCAAGGCGGGAGTATCGCTAGAACCTAGGAGTTCAAGACCAGCCTGGGCAACATGGCGAAAACCCGTCTCTGCAAAAGAACAAATACATTTGCTACTCAATCCCTCAACAGATGGATGCTTTGAAGGAGTCGCCATTCATTTGTATGAGTTACTTCTCATATATGAATTAAAAAAGAGTAGCTCTTTCAAGTCGTATCTTGGTTACCCTAGCATCCCTCGGGCAAATAATCTCCATGGGTCAGTTTCCCTAAGAAGGAGAGGATCTTCTCATTCTGAAGGGGACAGGAGGTTTATTTCCTTGCTTATAATTTAGCTTAGGGAACTTGTATTATTTCTGTAAACATCCCATTAAAACATTATTGGCCTCTTTAAATAACTTTTTTTTCTTTTTTTTGAGACAGAGTCTCCCTCTGTGGCCCAGGCTGGATGGAGGGCAGTGGCCTGATCTCGGCTCACTACAAGCTCCGCCTCCCGGGTTCACACCATTCTCCCGCCTCAGCCTCCCAAGTAGCTGGGACCACAGGCGCCCGCCACCATACCCAGCTAATTTTTTTGTATTTTTAGTAGAGACAGGGTTTCATCATGTTAGTCAGGATGGTCTCGATCTCCTGACCTCGTGATCCGCCCATCTCAGCCTCCCAAAGTGCTAGGATTACAGACGAGAACCACCGTGCCCAGCATTTTAAAGGCAATAACTTTAACAAAAGTATATGAATCTTTGAACCCAGACTTTGGACAACTAAACTCTATCTCTGTTTTTCCTTACTTCACAGACATAACTAAAATGTCCTTTGAGGAGCTTTGCTACAAGAATCCAAAGATGGCCATACAGAAGATCAGTGATGACTACAAAATATACTGTGAGAAAGCACCTAAAATAGGCAAGTGTTTAAACTCAGGGATAGACGAGGCAACTAGGTTTTTTCAAATCTAAGAGAAAATCTGTAATCTTATGTTCCTTAAGGAACATAAGCCAAAAGAGGAACCATGCTTTGTTGGAAATGGAGAGGTGGTTAGGGGGTAATGACTATGTCTTTTTTCTCCTACAAAACCGTAGAAGGGCATCATGAAAATAAGATGTAATCATAAATGAATGAAGTGATGATGGTTAAGATTGTTCATTGCTACTTTCTTATCTAGTTGTCACTCTGGGGTTTTAATTAATGTGAATTCTTCTTCTGTCAAGTTACCTGGAGGCTGAGATTTGTGAAGGGATGTTTGTTAAGGAGTGCTCTTGGGAATAATACCTATAAGAGAGTGAGGAAGGCAGGATTGGGGAGAGGTAGATGCTCAACTGTGAAGCAATCACAACAGGCCTCAGCAGATGCCATAAGAAACTCTGATGCCAGGGTGGCCCTTCAGAGTTGTCCCTCAATGAGGTAAGAAATTTAATTTGGGCTTTAGTTCTTCCACATTGATCCCGGGGAGATGTGAATGCCCCTGGGGAAGATATAACCTAGGATTTATAGCCAGGCAGTTTCCTTTGGCTGAAGCAACTTCCAGAAGGGGCCTTCTCTCTGGGCCATCAGCAGCCAGCACTCAGGCATCTAGGGGAATGATCGCTTTGGCCCTGAAGGGAGGTTCTGGGTAGTACCCAGTACCACCCACTACTGTCCATTTACTTTGTATAGAAATTTCACCTCATCTTGGAGTAGCTCCTCCAGGAATCTGACAGTTTCTTGTCCTGGGAAACGTATTTGAGAAAGGCAGGCTCACGTTACTCCACCTTATCTGAAGACCATTGCTAATATTCCTCTTCTTCCTCTCCTGCTCCCCATCCTAGATTCCTCTCATGCTCAGCTAGCACCTCTGCTGGTCTTGGGGTCTTACTAGACTCTCATCTCTGGGATACCTGAGCCCCTGGTCATCAGGACTTCTGAGGCTGTGGCTGCTTCACTTGTCAACCTATCATACAAATTGAGCCAGGGAATACCAAGAGTGGCAAGTGAATTGTCCAGTATCTGCTATGTAACATGATCTTAATGATTAGGATCAATTACCCTGTCATTACAGTGACTCCTTTGCTTGCCTGCTGACTTCTTGGCATAAGGAGCTTAATGCAATTGAACACCTACTATTTCCTCTAGTAGAAGCATTCTGCCTCCAGGAACTAAGATCTCTAGACTGGCACTGTCCATTACAGGAGCCACTAGCCCCATGTGGCCATTGAGCACTTGAAATGTGACTGGTACGTGTGGGTAAATAAAAGACATTGTTAAAATTAATTTCACCCTTTTCTTTTTAGCTTATTCAATGTGACTACTAGAAAATTTTAAATTATATACGTGGCTCACATTTTATTTTTATTGGACAGCACTGGTCTAGACCTACAGAACCTAAAGGTATAAAGATGACAAATTTCCCTAAGTAAGTCTCTGATACTGATGGTAAATGGAAGACTTCTTTCATTCCTTGGTACCTGGGCCCATTTATTCTACTACTGAAGACACACTTCATAATGGTCTTTGAATTATCCTGGAAGATGATGCCTCATTTTCCCAAGGTATCGTCATTCTCCCCCAGCATTCTGGTAGCTCCAAGCTGCTTTCACAGCTGTGCCTTCAAAAAGTGGCTCCATCACTCTATCAGCTCTCAAAGGAAATAGAACTAGTAGATCTCATCTTCATGGGACCCACTGGCCATTGCCACATCTTCTTTTCTATAAAATGTATCCCTTGGTCAGAGGCAATGTTATGTGAGATCCCATTGAGGGATCAATCACTTATAAGCCCCAAGGTGGTGAGGCTGTCTGAGACCTTGCAGCTAAGATACATATCAGTTCCAGTCAAAATGAATTGCTGGAATTCACCAAGGGGTTCAGTGTAATCAGTTTGTCACTAAGTGGCTGGTTTTTATTAGGGATGTCACTATACTGGGGGCTCCACATTTGTTTCTGTTGCCAGCAACTTGAGTGTTTGGCACTCAAACATGGGGCACATGCTGTTGGTCTTTACATAGCCTTCATCCCTGCCACCTAGAACTCTGTCCATGAGCTCACTGTGCCAGCACTAGAGTGGTTTATGACAGAGACTTGCTGGCATCAACTGGCAGAGTGTCATTCTGTCTGCTTGGTTGTTTAGTGCCTCTTTCATGGTAGTTGTTTTTTGGTGGGCTTTAAGATACAATACAAAGATCTCCACATGTCATGCTTATTCTCATAGATCCATCCACATGTGTATATTCTCAGACCATTTTGTCTCCAGTATTCTAATCTTTCTCCTTCTAAGCCCCTGGCTTACCAGCCAAGCCATTCATCACTGCCCATGAGTATGTATATATTCTTATCCTGGGCTACTTCTCTTTCCACACAAACGAATGCACAGGTTCGCTGCCAAAGTTCTGCTCATGGGGTTGCAGGGGATTTTTCTCTCCCCATCATCTTTCAGGATCACCACTGATAGGGGCTTCAGCTGCTTATTTTCACCAATATATTGAGATGGTCCATTCATGAAACAGGTTCAGCTTTTTTCCTCTTCTGTCAGCTGGTCCTCAATGTGACCAGCCATAGATGTGATGACAGTGAAGTGGCAGTGCCACAGTGGTAATGACATGGGTGTCTGGGTCACCTGCTTAGGTAGTTTCTTGTACCTTCTGACCTGCCTCATGCCTGATTCCAGATGTACCATTTCCATTTTATGATGAATTACCGTCGAGCCACCTATGACTGGCTGATCTTGAGTAACCCAGTTTATGATGGTATAGTAATCTATTCTCACACTGCTATAAAGAAATACCTGAGGTTGGGTAATTTATAAAGAAAAGATATTTAATTTGGCTCATGGTTCCACAGGCTATACAGGAAGCATAATGCTGGCATCTGCTTGGCTTCTGGGGAGGCCTCAGAAAATTTACAGTCATGACAGAAGGTGAAGGGGGAGCCAGAAATTCATGTGGTTGGAGCCAAAGGAAGAAACGGGGAGGTGCTACACACTTAACCAATCAGATATAATGAGAACTCACTCATGATGGTGAGGACAGTACCAAGGGGATGGTGATAATCCATTCATAAGAAACCGCCCCATGAGCTGATAACCTCCCACCAGGCCCCACCTCCAACATTGGAGATTACATTTCAGCATGAGATTTGGGCAGGGACACAGATCCAAACCGTATCAGATGGGTAGGTCTGTCTGTATGCTTACTTGATATCACATGGACAGGCTCTCTTACTTTGCCATAGCTCAATAGCACATTGAAGTATTTTGTGAACAGTGTAGTTTTTTGCTGCAGATAACATGGCCTTACTCCAGAACTTTACGGATCTATTTCAAGATTATCCTTTTCAGGTCTGTTATAAACTCCATTGTCTTTTCCCACTACTGACACTCCTAAAACCATGGGATCTGTTGTGTTGTATGACCTAAGTGTTAGGGCTATTTATACCAGAACCTTAAGTTGCAGCAAAATTACTTTCCTACTCTGGGTCCCCCTAACATCTGGCAGCCTTATATTTCAGAGAAGTATTTTCAAGTGTGAAATATGCTGTTTCTGAAACATAAAGAAGTCTACCAGATTTTATGCTTCTTTCTTAGCAGTGAAAGATGCAAGATGCAATCTATATCCTTTATTTTGGAGAGGATGTCCAAATATGCACCAGATCACACTGGATTCTAGAACCTTTACTGATATGGTGGACCCTTCAGTCTTGGCAGGATTTATTCACCTCTGGAGCATACGTGTCTTACTAAGGCCCCCAAAATGCTTAGCCTTTATTGTTTATCTTGCCCAATGTATATGATACATGTGATACAATGTATATGATACTATTGATAATGTGGACTAATGTAATATTCTGCAGAGTAGATGGTTTGGGGTCCATTGAATTACATTATGTTAGAGGATAGAAAAGTTAATATAATAATGGCAAGACAGTAAATATATATGCTGTCCATCCTGCATCAATGTGAACTGCTTCTTGTCCTTCTTTATGATAGGAATGAAAAAGAGATAGAAAGAAAGATAGATAGATAGATGATAGATAATAGACTGTGTGTATGTGTGTGTGTGTGTGCGCGTATGTGTGTGTGTCTGTGTATCTTTTTCAGGAGATATATATTTTTCAGGAGATATATATGTGTGTGTGTGTGTGTCTGTGTATCTTTTTCAGGAGATATATATTTTTTTTCAGGAGACAGATATATACATATATATCTGAAAATAAAAATTGCTGTTTTCTCTTGAAAATAACAACTAACTTATAGAAAAAAAAGTACAGGAAAAAAATCCTTTATTGAACCACTTGACAGTAGCTGTCAACCTAATGCCCCATCATCCTCAAATAATTCAGTGTATATTTTCCACAAACAAGGACATTCTCCCATGAAGCCACAATACAATGATCAGAATCAGGAAATTAACACCGATACATTACTACCACTTAATTTTCAGACAAAATTCAATATTTATTGAATGTCATCTTACTCAGATTTTCTTTGACTTTTATATCCTTGACACTTTTGAAGATTCCAAGTCTATTTTTACAGAGGTCCTTTCATTTTTGTTTGATGTTTTCTCATGATTAGATTCAGGTTATGCATTCAGGTTATTCAGAAATATCATTGCAGTTCTTTTCATTGCAGCAAGTGGTGCACGATTTTGCTTTGTTCCATTACTGATGATGTTCCCACCCTTCTTTTTGTAGAAATGGGGTCTCACTATGTTCTCCAGGCTGTTTTTGAACTCCTGGCCTCAAGGGATCTTGCCTTGACCTCCCAGAGCACTGAGATTATAGGCATTGATCTTCTCTTTGATCATTTGGTTAATGTGGTACCTGCCAGGATTCTTTGTTATAAATTTATTATTTTTCCTTTCATGATTAATAAGTATTATGGGGGGTGTACTTTAAAATTATGTAAATATCTCATTCTTACACTCTTAATTCATTAATTTATATCTGTATGAACTCTTTTTTTTTATTCAATGGGTTATAATTCATTACTGTGATTATTTTGGTGCTCAAATTTTCCCCAGTTTGGTAAGTGGCACCCATTTCAAGCTGCTTATGTCTCGTTTTGGAATGTCTCTCGAGCATGCCCTTGCTTTTTTGTATATGCCTCCCAGGTGCATCTTCTACTTTCCCTGCTCCAGCTCTAGAATCAGTCGTTTATTTGAAGAGCCTCATTCCTTTTCTTAGAGAATGATGCTTAAAAGCCAAAATCAAGAAACTAGATTAACTCATTGCTATTGGAGTGTCACTGCAATCAGATCTTTTTAGTGGATTGAGCTAAAGAATGTGTGTGTCCCAGAGATTCTGATATGTTGTATCTTTGTTCTCATGGGTTTCAAAGAATTTCTTGATTTCTGCCTCAGTTTTATTGTTTACTAAGAAGTCATTCAGGAGCAGATTGTTTAGTTTCCATGTAATTGTATGGTTTTGAGTGATTTTTTAGTGATTTTCTTAGTGATTTCTATTTTTATTGTGCCATGGGCCAACAGTGTGGTTGGTTTGAATTCAGTTTTTTGTTTTTTGTTTTTAATTTGCTGAGTTGTTCTATGGCTGATTATGTGACCAATTTTTTTTTTTTTTTTTGAGACAGTCTTGCTCTTGTTGCCCAGCCTGGAGTGCAATGGCACGATCTTGGCTCACTGCAACCTCCACCTCCTGGGTTCAAGCGATTCTCCTGCCTCAGCCTCCTGAAGAACAGGGATTACAGGTGCCCGCCACCACACTTGGCTAATTTTTGTGTTTTTAGTAGAGATGGGGTTTCACCATGTTGGCCAGGCTGGTCTCAAACTCCTGACCTCAGGTGATCTTCCTGCCTCAACCTCCCAAAGTGCTGGGATTACAGGCGTGAGCCACAGCACCTGGCTCTTATGTGGCCAGTTTCAGAGTATGTGCCATGTGCAGATGAGAAGAATGTATGTTCTGTTGTTTTGGAGTGAAGATTTCTGTAGACGCCAGTTAGATCCATTTGGGTTAAGTGTTGTGTTCAGGTCTGGAATACCTTTGTTAGTTTTCTACCTCAAAGATCTAATACCATCAGTGGGGTGTGAAGTCTCCCACTGTTATTGTGTGATTGTCTAAGTCTCTTTGCAGGTCTCTAAGAACTTGCTTTATAATCCTGGGAGCTCCTGTATTGGGTGCACACATATATATTTAGGATAGTTAAGTCTTGTTTAATTGAAACTTTACCATTATGTAATGCCTTTATTTGTGTTTTTTGATTGTTGTTGATTTAAAGACTGTTTTGTTTGAAATTAGAATAGCAATCTCTGCCTTTTTTGTTTGTTTTCCATTTGCTTGGTAGATTTTTCTCCATCTCTTTACTTTGAGCCTGTGGGTGTCATTGCATGTGAGATGATTCTCTTAAAGATAGTAAACAGTTGGGTCTTGCTTGTTTATCCAGCCTGCTACTCTGTGCCTTTTAATTGGGACATTAGGCCATTTACATTCAAGGTTAATATTGATAGGTGTGGATTTGATTCTGTCCTCATTAGCTGGTTATTATGCAGACTTGATTTTGTAGTTGCCTTATAGTGTCAATGGTCTATGTACTTAAGTGTGCTTTTGTGGTAGTCAATAACAGTCTTTCATTTCCATATTTAGCACTCTATTAAGGACCTCTTGTAAGGCAGGTCTGGTGGCAACAAATTCCCTTAGCATTTGCTTGTCTGAAAAGTTAGATACTAGATTCTTACCAGATATATGATTTGCAAATATTTACTTCCATTCTGTGGGCTGTATTTTCACTATCTTGATAATGTTCTTTGATGCACAAAAGTTTTCAATTTTGGTGAAGTCCAATTTGTGTTTTCTTTCATTTTTTGCTCATGCTTTTAGTGTCATATTTAAAAATTTTTGCCAAATCCGTGGTCTTGAAGATTTACCTCTTTGTTTTATCCAAGAGCTTTAAAGTATTAGCATCTACATTTAAGTTTGTCATTCATTTTGAGTTAATTTTTTTGTGCAGCGTGAGGAAAGAGTTTGACTTCATTCTTTTGTGTATGAATAGCCAATTGATCCAGCACCATTTGTTGAAGAGACTCTTCTTTCCCCCCATTGAATGGTGTAGACATGCTAGTCAAAAATAAATTGACTGTACATGTATGGTTTTATTTTTGGAATCAAAATTCAATTCCATTGATCTCTAAGTTTATTTTTATGCTAGTACCACACTATTTTGATAACTGTGTTTTATAGTAAGTTTTAAAATCAGGAGATGTGAGTCCTTCAATTTTATTTTTTCAAGGTTGTTTTTGCTATTTGGGATAGCTTGCAATTCTATGTGAGTTTTTGGACCAACTTTTCCATTTTTTCAAAAAATAATCATTGGGGTTTGGATTGAGATTGTACTGAATCTGTAGATCATTTTGGGTAGCATTGCCATATTCAGTCTTCCAATTTATGAACACAGGATATATTTTTCTCTAAGTCTTCTTTAATTTCTTTCAGCGATACTTTGTAATTTTTAATTTACAAGTTTTACATTTTCATGATTACATTTATAAGTATTTAATTCTTTCTGATGCTATTGTAAGTGGAACTATTTTTATTTCATTTCAGATTGTTCATTGTGAGTATATAGAAATACAACTGATCATTGCATATTGAACTTGTATCCTAAAACTTTGCTGAATTTGTTTCCTAGGTTTAATAGTATTTTGTGGATTCTTTAGAATTTTCTATACATTGGATCGTGTCACATGTCACCTCTGAATAAAATAGCTTTGTTTGTCCCTTCCCAATGTGGACATTTTTATTTTCTTTTCTTGCATAAGTGCTCTGGCTAGAACTTCCAGTACAATGCTAAATAAAAACAGTGAAAGAAGGCATGCTTGTCTTCTTCCTGAGCTGAGGGGCAAAGCTTTCAGTCTTTCACCATTGACTATAATGTTTCCTGTGACTTTGCCCTTTATCATGTTGAGGATGTTCTCTTCTATTTCTAGTTTGTTAGATGATTTTTATGATGAAAGACTGTTGGATTTTGTCAAATGCTTTTTCTCCGTCAATTGAGATGATTTTCTTCCTTCCTTTCTCTCTTTCTCTCTTTCTTTCTTTCTTTTTTTTTTTCCTTTTTCTTTTTTTTTTTTTTTTTTTTTTTTTTGAGATGGAGTCTTGCTCTGTCGCCCAGGCTGGAGTGCAGTGGCGCATCTTGGCTCACTGCAACCTCCATCTCCCAGGTTCAAGCGATTCTCCTGCTTCAGCCTCCTGAGTAGCTGGGATTACAGATGTGTACCATTAAGCCTGGCTAATTTTTGAATTTTTAGTACAGATGGGGTTTCACCATGTTGTCTAGGATGGTCTTGAACTCCTGACCTCAAGTGATCCTCCTGCCTCTGCCTCCCAGAGTGCTGGGATTACAGACGTGAGCCGCTACACCCGGCCTTGATGTGTAACCTCCTTAATATTCTACTGGATTTGATATGTTCACGTTGTATTGAGGATTTTTGCATCTATATCCATAAGGAATGTTGGTCCATAGATTTCGTGGGTTGTCTTTGTCTGATTTATTATTAGGATCATGTTGACCTCAGAATGAGTTAGGAAGCATCTCCTCCTCTTCAATATTTTGGCAGTTTAAGAAGAATTGATGTTAATTCTTCTTGAAATGTTATGTAGAATTTACCAGTGAAGTCATTAGGTCCTGAGCTTTTCTTTGTTGAGTGGTTCTGGATTATTGGTTCAATCTCCCATTCAAACTGTTATTTTTTCTTGAGTCAGTTTTAGAAGTTTGTGCATTTTTTGAACTTTGTTTATCTAGATTACCTAATTTGTTGCCATAAAATTGTTTATAGTAGTCTCTTATAATCCTTTTTATTTCTGTAAGTTTGGTAGTAATGTCTTCACTTTTATTTCTGATGTTAATAATTTAATTCTTTTCCCTTTTTTTCTTGTTAAGTCTAGCTAAATGTCAATTTTGTTATCTTTTCAAAAGAAAAAGCTGTCGTTTTTGTTGATGGTCTCTATTGCTCTCAAAGAGTAGATGCTTCTACTCCCTATTTTGTCTACTTCCACTCTAGTCTTTATTATTCCTTTCTTCTGCTGGTTTTAGATTTAGCTTGGCCGGGTGCAGTGGCTCATACCTGTAATCCCAGCACTTTGGAGGCCGAGGCAGAAGGATACCTTGAACCTAGGAGTTTGAGACCAGTCTGAGCACATACTGAGACCTCGTCTCTACAAAAAATTAAAAGATTAACCAGGCATAGTGGCACATGCCTGTAGTCCCAGCTACTTGTGAGGCTGGGGTGGGAGGATTGCTTGAGTTTAGGAAGCTGAGGTTGCAGTGAGCTATGATCATGCCACAGTACTCCAGCCTAGGCAACAGAGTAAGATCCCATCTCTAAAAAACAACAACAAAAACAGATTTAGCATGCTCTTCTTTGTCTAGTTCCTGAACCTGCAAGGCTAGATTATTTACTTGGTATCTTCTTTTTTAATATCTGCATTTATAAGTTTCTTTTTGAGCAGTGTTTTCACTGCATCCCATAGGTTTTGGCATGTGATGTTTTTATTTTCCTTTAGCTCAAAATTAATGTACTTTTCAAGGTGCCCAACATCATTGATCAGAGAAATGCAGATTGAAACTACAATGTGATGTCATCTCACCCCAGTTAAAATGGCTTATATCCAAAAGACAGGCAATAACAAATGCTGGCAAGGATGTGGAGAAAAGGAAACCCTTGCACACTGTTGGTGGGAATGTAAATTAGTACAACCACTATGGGGAACAATTTGGAGATTCCTCAAAAAACTAAAAATAGACCTATCATATGATCCAGCAACCCCACTACTAGGTATACCCAAAAGAAAGGAAATCAATTGTTGAAGAGTTATCTGCACTCCCATGTTTGTTGCAGCACTGTTCATGATAGCCAAGATTTGGAAGCAACCTACACGTCCACCTTGATGGACGTGTAGGTTGCTTCCAAATCTTGGCTATCATGAACAACATTAAGATGGACATGGATAAAGAAATGAATCCAGATGAATTGATAAAGAAAATGTGCTCCTATACACAATGGAATACTATTCAGCCATAAAAAGAATGAGATTCAATCATGTGCAACAACATATGGAACTGGAGGTCATTATGTTAAGTGAAATAAGCGAGGCACAGAAAGACAAACATCGAGTGTTCTCACATATTTGTGGGATCTAAAAATCAAAACAATTGAACCCACGGAGATAGAGAGTAGAAGGATGGTTACCAGCAGCTAGGAAGGGTAGTTGTGGGGTGGTGGGAGGGTGGATTGTGTAGGGTGGTGAGGGGAGATAAGGATAGTTAATGGGTACAAAAAAGTAGTTTGAATGAATAAAGCCTAATATTTGATAGCACAACAGAGTGGCTATTGTCAATAATAATTTAATCATACATTTTTAAATAACTAAAAGAACATAATTGGATTGTTTGTAACACAAAGGATAAATGCTTGAGTGGATGGGTACTCCATCTTTCATGATGTAATAATTATATATTGCATGGCTGTATCAAAACATCTTATGTATCCCATAAATATACACACCTAAGTATCCACAAAAATTAAAAGTTTTGAAAAAAACAAAGTTATCATGCTTTTCAGCCCCCAGACTTTTATTTGGTCCCTTTTGTAATTTCTCTCTCTCTCTTTTTTTTTTTTTTTTTTTTTTTTTTGAGACAGAGTCTCACTCTGTCACCCAGGCTGGAATGCAGTGGTGCAATCTTGGCTCACTGCAACCTCTGCCTCCTGGGTTCAAGCGATTCCCCTGCCTCAGCCTCCTGAATAGCTGGGACTACAGGTGCACACCACCATGCATGCCCAGCTAATTTTTGTATTTTTAGTAGAGACGGGGTTTCACCATGTTGGCCAGACTGGTCTCGAACTCCTGACCTCAGGTGATCCGCTCGCCTACAGCCTCCCAAAGTGCTGGGATTACAGGTGTGAGTCACCATGCCCAGCCAGTTTCTCTTTATTGGTACTCTCTTTTGGTTAGACATAATTCTGCCGGGTTTTTGTAACTTTCTTTGCTCATGGTTTCCTTTAGCTCTTTGAGCGTATCTGAGACAATAGATTTAAAGACTAGTAAGTACAATGGCTGGACTTTTCATGGACAATTTCCATTGGTTCTTTTTTCCTGTGAATGGGCCATATTTTTTTTTGCATACCTCATAGTTTTTTTGTAGAAGACTGGACTTTTTAATATTATAATGTAGCAACTATGGAAATTAGATTCTCCCAAGGAAATTAGAAACTCCCCAGGATTTGTTGTTCTGCCTTTGGGGTTGGTGTTGTTTGTTTATTTAGTGACTTTTCTCAACTATTTTTGTAAAGTCTGTATTCTTTGTCATATGTGGCCACTGAAGTCTTAGTTCTGTTAGCCTGTGGTCATGTAGTGTTTTGACAGTTTCCTTAAATTCTTGAAGCCAAAAAAGAAAACAAAAGAACAAAAAAATAAATTACCGGTCTTTGTAGATTGGCTCTGTGTTGTGATGCTCTTTCAACACTTAGCTAGCTAGACCACTTATATAACTCTTCTTTAGCCTTCACTCCTCACTTGCCTGGAAACTAAATTTCAGCCAGAGGTAAAAGTTTTGGGTCTTCTAATGCTTTTTCTGAGCATACATCCAGTTCTAGGTATGTATATGGACTTCTTCATTCTCTGGTATACATACAAGCTTTGAAAACTTTTATTACCCCATATGTATCCTTCCCCAACTTCATCTTTTCCCAGCTTTTTGGTCTGTCAAATGCTGTCCCAACTGTTGTCCCTAGGCCCAAGCTGTGGTGGTCAATACTTGTGTCCTTAAACTCTTTTAGTAATTTCACTTGGGAAGCCTCCCCAGCCTTGGAAACACTCCAAGTATGGCAAAATAAAGGCGAGTCCTTGTGTCAGTTGTTCAGGGAGCCAGATAACTTTAGGTCAAAACAAACAACCACAATTTTTTGAAAATAAGATTCATATTTTGCCTTCTGGCACTAACAACCTGCATTACAATATGGGCTGCTGTCATCATGGCCACCACTGATGTGGAGACTGGTGGTGGGGGGTATGTGGACAATTTAAAATGCCACACTTTCTTTACCACAATGCATCCTCATCTTTCTTCACCAAGACTTTCCCTGGTTGTCATAAATTCTTGACGAGATTCAAGAATTCTCCAAAGCTCTGATTCTCACCATTTTTGTCATATCCTTAGTTGCTTTTGTGGAGGGATGAAGTCTGAGAGCTCCCTCCTTTGCCATTTTCTGTGATATCATTTCCTACTATATCTTTTAATCCATGGATTTGGCATACTCCTCCATTTATTCATGTATTCATTAATTTGTATTTAAAACTAATAATTTTTATAGTTTTCCACTTAATATTATTATATATCTCCATTATATTTATTTCTAGACCTTTGATGTTTTCTGATGTGCTTATAAATGTTTTCTGATGTGCTTGTAAATTTTTAAAGTTTTATTTTTAACATTGTCTGGCATATAGAAATGTAATTGATTTTTATGTAATAGACCAGTATTTCAAAACTTTACTGAATTAGCTAATTCTACAAGTTCATCTGCAAATTCCTTTGATACACACAATTATGTCCCTTGTGAATAAAGAGTTTCATTTTTTAAGATATTTATATATTTGATTTTCCTTTATTACCTTATTGCTCTTACTAGGTCTTCCATTACCTTTTTAGATAGATGTGGCATTACATTGAGACACCCTTGCCTCAATCTCAATCTCAATTTAATCACAGATTTAATCTCTTCAAAATATATAGGACTGCTTAGATTTTCTATTTCTTTTTATGCCATTTTAGTATGTTGTATATTTTATGAATTTGGCAATTTCATTTGACATTTCAAATATATTGACATGAAGTTGTTTGTGATACTCTCATTATATTTAAATGTCTATAAGACATGTAATGTTGAGTGCAGTATTCTGTATATGTTAGGTGTATTTGGCTAAACACATTCACATTTTCTGTATTTTTACTGATAGTTTTGGTTTTCATTGCTATCAGTTAGAAGAGACATTACTAATCTCCCATTCTGGATTTTTTCATTTATCTTTTTAGTACTTTCAATTTTTGCTTTATTTGAGTCTACATTGTTAGATGCAAGCAAATTTGGAATTATAGATTCCTGCTAGAATAATTCTTTTTCTCTAATAACACTTCCTGCTTTATAGTCTTTGTCTCCCTTTTGATAGTCATTACCTTTTATCTCATCTTTTTATTCTTTAATATCCCTTTGTTTTTATATTTAAGCTAAGCCCCTTTTAAGCCTAATCTTAGTTCTTATATTTTTGTTTCCATTTAAATCCAATCTGACAATTGCCTTTTAGTAAGCATATTTAGTCCACTTACATTTGATACGATTACTTATACATTGGGTTTAAAATTCTACCTTACCATTTTAAGTTTTTTTTTTTAACTGCTGCTGTAATAGACATACATAGTTTTAGGGTACATGTGACAATTAAACACATTCACATAATTTGTAAAGATAAAATTAGTATACTTGGGATATCCATCATCCTAAATATTTGTTTTTCCTTGCACTGGATCCATTAACATTCTTCTCTTCTAGCTAGCTTGAAATATACAATAGATTGTTGTAAGCTATATTGCTATATTCACCCTGCTCACCTTTCTTTTTTTTTTTTTTTTTTTTTTTTTTTGAGACAGACTTTCACTTTTATTGCCCAGGCTGGAGTGCAATGGCACGATCTTGGCTCACCACAAACTCCACCTCCCGGGTTCAAGCAATTCTCCAGCCTCAGCCTCCCAAGTAGCTGAGATTAAAGGCATGTGCCACCATGCCCGGCTAATTTTGTATTTTTAGTAGAGATGGCGTTTCTCCATGTTGGTCAGGCTGGTCTCAAACTCCTGACCTCAGGTGATCTGACTGCCTCGGCCTCCCAAAGTGCTGGGATTACAGGTATGAGCCACCACGCCTGGCCTCACCCTGCTCATCTTTCTAACGCTAGGTCTTATTTCTTCTATCAAACCATATATTTATACTCATTAATCAATTTCTTTCTTTCCTCCTTCCCCCTAACCTTTGTAGCCTTTGGTAACCACCAATCATACTCCTTGTCTTCATGAAATCCCTTTTTAAGCTCCCAATATGAGCAAGAACATGTGATATTTGTCTTTCTGTGCTTGGCTTATTTCACGTAACATAATGATCTCCAGTTGCATTCATGTTGCTGTAAAAGACAGGATTTCATTCTTTTTTGTGGCTGGATAATTGTTTTTTTGGCTGGATAATTCCATTGTGTATATGTACCACGTTTTCTTTATCCATTCATCTTTTGATGATTACTTAGGTTGATCTCATATCTTGGCTATTGTGAATAGTACTACAATGAACATGGGAGTGCAGATTTTTTTTTTTTCTTTTTTGGGACAGGGTCTGTCTCTGTCACTCAGGCTGGAATGCAGTGGTGCAATCATGGCTCACTGCAGCCTTGACCTCTTGGACTCAAGCAATCCTCCCACCTCAGCCTCCTCGAGTAGTTGGGACCACAGGCACATGCCACCACACCCAGCTAATTATTTTATTGTTTTAGAGATGGGGTTTTGGCATGTTGCCCAGGCTGATCTCGAACTCCCAGGCTCAAACAATCCACCCACTTCAGCCTCTCAACGTGCTGATAGTGTGAGCCACCATGCCCAGCCCAGATGTTTTTTTGATATGTTGATTTTCTTTCTTTAAACTATATACCTAGTAATAGAATTGCTGTGTTACATGGTAGTTCTATTTTTAATTTTCCGAGAAACCTCCATACTATTTTTCATACTGGCTGTACTAATTTACATTCCTACCGACAATGTGCAGGTGTTTTCCTTTTTACACAACCTTACCAGCATCTGTTACTCCGTCTTTTTGATAAAAAGCCATTTTAACTAGGACGAGATCATGTCTCATTGTAGTTTTGTTGGTGGTGGTGGTGGTGGTTGTTGGTGGTGGTTTTTTTTTTTTTTTTTTGAGATGGAGTTTCACTCTTGTTGCCCAGGCTGGAGTGCAATGGCATGATTTTGGCCCACTGCAACCTCCGCCTCCTGGGTTCAAGTGATTCTCCTGCCTCAGCCTCCTGAGTAGCTGGGATTATAGGTGCCTGCCACCACACCCAGCTAATTTTGTATTTTTAGTAGAGATGAGGTTTCGCCATGTTGGTCAGGCTGGCCTTGAACTCCTGACCTCAGGTGATCCACCCGCCTCGGCCTCCCAAAGTGCTGGGATTACAGGCGTGAGCCACTGCGCCCGGCTCTCATAGTTTTGATTTGCATATCTCTGATGATTAGTGATGTTGAGCATTTTTTCATATACCTGTTGACTATTTGTATGTTTTCTTTTGAGAAACGTCCATTCAGATCTTTTGCCCATTTTAAAATTGGATTATTTGGTTTGCTATTGAGTTGTTTGAGCTTCTTATATATTCTGGTTACGGATCCCTTTTCAGGTGGATAGTCTGCAAATATTTTCTCCCAGTCTATGAGTTGCTTGTTTATTTTGATAATTGTTTTTGTTACTGTGAATAAATATTAGGATGTAATCCTATTTGTATATTTTTATTTTGGTTGCTGGTGCTTTTTTTTTTTTTTTTTTTTTGAAGTCTTACACAAAAAGTCTGCCCAGACCAATGTCCTGGAGCATTTCCCCAATGTTTTCATCTAATAGTTTTATAGTTTCACGTCTTAGATTTTTGTCTTTAATACATTTTTATTTGATTTTTGTATATGATGAGAGATAGAGGTCTAGTTTCATTCTTCTCCATATAGTTATCCAGCTTTCTTTCTTTATTTTCTTGAGACAGAGATTTGCTCTTGTTGCCCGGGCTGGAGTGCAACGGCACAATCTCAGCTCACCGCAACGTCTGCCTCCCGGGTTCAAGAGATTCTCCTGCCTCAGCCTCCCAAGTAGCTGGGATTACAGGCATGCGCCACCATGCCCAGCTAATTTTGTATTTTTAGTAGAGATGGGGTTTCTCTATGTTGGTCAGGCTGGTCTCAAACTCCTGATCTCAGGTGATCTGCCCGTCTCGGCTTCCCTAAGAGCTGGGATTACAGGCTTACAGGTGTGAGCCACCGCGCCTGTCCAGTTATCCAGATTTCTTAGCACCATTTATTGAAGAGACTGTTATTTCCCCATTTTATCTTCTTTGCACATTTGTTGAAGATGAGTTGGCTGTAAAGGCATGGATTTATATCTGGGCTCTGTGTTCTGTCCCATTGGTCTATGTATCTGTTTCCATGGTGCTGATTTGGTTACTGTAGCTTTGTAGTAAATTTTGAAACCAGGTAGTATGATGCTTTTAGCTTTGTCCTTTTTGCTTAGGATTGCTTTGGCTATTTGGGGGTCTTTTGTGATTTCATATAAATTGCAGGATTAGAAAAATTTCTCTGAAGAATGTCATTGGTGTTTCGATAGGATGAATCTATAAATTTCTCTGGATAGTATTGTCATTTCAACAGTATTAATTCTTCCAATCATGAGCATGGAGTAACCTTTCATTTGTGTATATCTTCTTTTTTGTTTCTTTCATCAGCGTTTTGTAATTTTTCTTGTATAGATCTTTCACTTCTTTGGTTAAATTGATTCCTATATATTTTATATTTTTGTAGCTATTATAAATGGGATTCCTTTTTATTTTCCAGATTGTTCACTGTTGGTGTATATAAATGCTACTAATTTTTGTATATTGATTTTGTATCCTGAAACCTTACTGGATTTGTTTATCAGTTCTAACACTGCTATTATTGTATTGCGGTCTTTCTCTCCTTTTATATCTATTAATGTTTGTTTTATGTACTTTGATGCTCCGGTTTTAGGCACATAGATATTTATAACTGTTTTATCCTCTTGCTAAGTTGACCTCTTTATTACTATATAGTGACTCTCTTTGTCTCTTTTTACCGTCTTTGATATGTTGTCTATTTTATCTGATGTAAGTATAGCTATTCTTGCCTCTTTATTTCTGCTTGTATGGAATATCTTTTTCCATGCCCCCACTTTCAGTCTGTATATGTGAAATGGGAGAGTTCCCTGACCCCCCCACTGCAGAAGGTGCAACGGGGTGTGGCTCATCTGTTCGGCTGCTGCATGCTCAAACCCCTTACAGGAGGAGGGGCACGCAGACAGGCAGGTGCAGGAGCCAGGGCGAGCGCTTTTGGGCTCCAGCCCCACGGTAGCTTCTACAGGTGGGTGCCTGTGATTCTCAAAGCCCCACTGTGTGTGCCACAGTGCTGTTTTAGCTCTACCATCCACAGACAGCTTAAGTGTTAACCAGCTCAGTGCCCTCTTTGTACCTAGGTTCTAGTCTGGTGTTCAACAAGAATCAGGTCACATACAGATTTGAAGGATGGTGAATGCAGAGATTTTATTGGATGATGGAGGTGGCTCTCAGCAGAATGGATGCGGAGCTGAAAAAAGGGATGGAGTGGGGAGATGATCTTTCCCTGGAGTTTCGCTACCCCATGGCTGATCTTCTTTCTGACTGTCCCCAGCTGAACTCCTCTCAACGTTCTGATGCTCCTTCTCTCCTCTCTTTCTCTGCCATGCCACTCTTCTGCTCCTCTGCCCTTCTGTTTGTCTGTCCATGGAGCCTGGGGTTTGGGATTTATATGGGCACAGGATGGGGTGGGGTATGGCAGGCCAAAAGGCAACATTTGGGCACGAAAACAGGAATGCCTGTTCCCATTTAGGGTTGTGGGTTTCCAGGCCTAGGGGTGAGGCCTTTGCCAGGGAACTGCCCTCGTCTACCCAGTATTTCTCTGTCTCCTGCTGATATCATTTTCCCCCTCTGAAGAGGCACATCTAACTGCCATTAGAATATGGACGATGACCAATCTTAGCTACTTCCTGCTGACAGGGGGCATTGTTTTGGGGAAAACAGAAGTCAGATTCCTCCCCGATCTATCTAAGGGTCTCTGGCAAAACGAAGCCATCTTCTGAGGCTCTGGTTGCCTGAACATTTGGAATTTGATGGCCTAGGTGAGAGAGAAAAAAACAAGTTTTATAAGGTTAAGTATGCATGGGTTAAACATGTGTATTATACAAGGAAAGAATCTAGTGCCAAAGATTACAGAAAAAAGAAGTGAAATATACTAACAACTTGCACCCCAAGCTGTTTTTCCCTAGTGAAAGAAATTAAAACTTGTATGGGAACAGTTAAACTTTAGAAGAGAGATAACTGTTTTTGCCACATCTGTAGCAGTTAACAGGTGCATTCTGGGAATTCTGGGGTTTGTGGACTTGTATGGTGGCTCTTAAAGCTTCTGCCTCTTTCTTGTGTCTCCCTATCTCTATTGTAAAAGATCAAGGCAGCCACTTTCAGGAGGTTCTCCAAAGTACTATCTGGTCCCAGGGCCTATTTCTGCAACTTCTTCCTTATATCAGGGGCTGCCTGAATAATAAATTTATCCTTTGGGGTTAGCTGTCACTTGACAGAATCAGGCGATAGAGAGGTGTACTTTACCAAGGCCCCTCTTAGCCTCTCCAAGAAGGCAATGAGATTTTCTTTTCTCTCTCTATCTTTTTGTTTGTTTGTTTGTTTTTGAGACAGTCTTGCTCTGTTGCTCAGATGAGAGTGCAATGGTGTGATCTTGGCTCACTGCAACCTCCATCTCCTGGGTTCAAGCGAGTCTCCTGCCTCAGCCTCCTTAGTAGCTGGGATTACGGACACCTGCCATCATGCCTGGCTAATTTTTGTATTTTTGTAGAGATGAGGTTTCACCATGTTAGCCAGGTTTGTCTTGAACTCCTGACCTAAGGTGATCCACCAACCTTGGCCTCTCAAAGTGCTGGGATTACAGGCATGAGCTACCGTGCCCAGCCTGCAGTGGGATTTTCATTAAATCCCTGGTCTATCATGGATAGCTTGCTGTAATTGAGAGGCTTGGTCCTCGTCCTACATAAGCCTTCCATTATGCATACCTGAAAGAGTCCCCTGTTCCAGTCTCCCATCTCGTCACTGGGATCCCATTTAGGGTCATTCACTGGTACTGCTTCTCTTCCAGTTGGATAAAGTTCACCCCCTTCCCTGATGCTATATATGATACAAAGCTCATCCCCAAATCTCTTTGACGCTTGCAGAGTGGACTGCTTCTCAGTGTTCCTCAGGGTCCCATTCAAAAGTAACATCACGTCTCTCCAGGAGAGTGCAAATACTTGGGTTAAATTCCGGAAAACCTCTGTGTATCCGTCAGGGTCATCTGGAAACCTGCTAAGATACCCCTTAATTTGCTTCAAGTCCTGTAGAGAGAAGGGGACCTGGACCCTACTAAAACAAAATTCACCAGGCATCTCTTGGAAGGCAAGAGTGAGACTGGGGCTTGTCTACAGGGAGGACTTCTAGGAGGGGGGGCAAGCATGAGACTGAAGCTGGATAGGACCTTTTCTACAGAAAAGGTCCAGCTGCCAGATGGTATCGAAATGAATGGTTCCTTCCTGAGGCCAAGCCAATCCTTCATAATTTGGTGAAAGCTTTGTGCAGAGGGATATGAGGCATTTTGTTTCTCCAGATTCTGAGGGTCAAAGCAGTCCCAAGGGTTCAGGATACACTCCAGAGGAGTATAAGCTGGGGGTGGTGAAGAGAGCTGGTTGCCCATTTTGAAAGACAGGAAAGTAGAAGTGTCCCTCATTTCCCTCCTTCTTTCAGTGAAAACTCAGGGTGTGAGGGAGAGAGAAAACAGGCAGTCCTCCTTTCTCTTCCATCTTTTCATCCCAGAGTCCCAGCAACCATGGCAGGTGCCACCCACGGGTGTCACTGCAGCCCACACCCGTGAAGCAGGGAGGGCCTAGAGAATAGGAATTGTTCGCACGCACCTATGCCTCCATCCCGCTACTGTTGGCAACTTTGCGTTCCCTGGGCCTTATCTATGCCATGGAGCATGGCCTCCTTTCATGAAGCAGGGATTTAGTAGACAGGAATTGGTCCTGCGCATTTACATTGTGCCTGTTGCCTGGCTTTGAATCCTTCAGATCTGGTTTTCATTTCTAGGACTGCAACCTGGAGCCTGGAATCGAGTTTGGGACAAAAAAAAGTATTTCAGAGGCTTCACGGATCTGTTTAGATTAAGTCTCAAATGGGCCCTGGCGAATTTGCAGTTACCAGCCAGCAGGGGTTGCTCCTCCCTATCATAAGCAGAGTGCATGGGGGAAGGAAAGAAAAGAAAAGACAGTTTAAAGCACACACACACAAAAAAGAGGGGGGTGGGAGAAGAACTTCTTGCTTTGAGCAAATGGGTTCCTTTAATTATTATATCTTTCCGCCAGTTTAGACCAGTGAGGATCCTTCAGCCATGGGGGAAATGGCTCCGCTGGCACGGCAAACACGAGGCACTGGCCAGCTGGCTACGCAGGGTGCCAGCGGCAGCCGCGGTTTTTTCCCAACCCCCCGTGACCATTGGGCGCAGCTCGTACGTGCTGCAGACTCGCCCAGGTGCTCTAGCCAGAAGGGGAGAGGATAAGGAGAGGCGCCCCTGTGGCCATGGGGTGGGATTCAGGGTCGCACCAAACGGAAACCACATCGTTCTGAATTGCACCTCTGATGGCTGGGCCAAATGCTCATTCTATTTAATGTCATTGCCACAGTCTGTAGCAAAATCCTTGACATTATAAAAGAAGAGATAGGAGCCATTTCAAACCGTGAAAGAAGAGATAGCACAGCAAAGTCCAGGTATCTTGGCTGATGGAGTTCAGTCTTGGGGTCTTCCAGCAACAAATGATGCCTTTGTTGCCCCAGGGCTTTACTCCGGTCCTATGTGACGGGTAGACCTCCGTGAAGGGAAACAGCCGGCATTCCTTTACCCACAGGGAAGAGAGAGGTGGCAGGCCAGAAGGCAACATTCAGGCACAAAAGCAGAAATGCCTGTTCCCATTTAGGGTGGTGGGTTTCCAGGCTTGGGAGTGGGCCCTTTGCCAGGGAACTGCCCTCTTCTACCCAGTATTTCCCGTCTCTATCTCCTGTCGATATCATCTGCATGGGTGAAGTGAATTTCTTGCAGGTAGCATAGTTAGGTCTTCTTTATCTGTTTAGCCACCCTACACCTTTTAATTGCGGGATTGAGCTCATTTACATTCAGTGTTATTAATAAGTAATAAGTAAGGACTTACTACTGCCATTTTGTTGCTTATTATCTGGTTGTTTTATAACTCCTTTCTTTTTTCCTACTGTCTTTCTTTGTAGGTGAAGTGATTTTCTCTTGTAGTATGTTTTAATTTGTTGCATTTCATTTTTAGTGAATGTATTATAGATTTTTGCATTGTGGTTACCATAAGCCTTACAAAAAACATCTTATAGATATGTTATTTTATAAAGAAGTTAATCTATCTTAGATCATAAAGAATAAAAACAAGAAAAATATTTTTTAAAAGTTTTTACACTTTAACTCCACCCCTCCCACAGTTTGACTTCAGTTATCTTAATTTACGTATTACTAATGTTTTAACAGTTTCTGTAGCTATTATCATTTTTGATAGCTTTGTCTTTTAGGCTTCATACTAAGTTATGAGTGGGTTGAACACCATAATTATAGTATTAGAGTATTCTGGGTTTGTCTGTGTACTTAATTTTATCAGTAGATTTCATACCTTCAAATGTTTTTTCATTTGTTTGCTTAAGTTTTTTTTTTTTATGTTAGTGTTTTTTTCTTTTAGATCAAAGAATTTCCTTTAGTGCTTCTTGTAAAATGAGTCTAGTGTTGGTGAATTCTCTCAGCTTTTGTTTCTCTTGGAAATACTTTACCTCTCCTTTGTATTTGAAAGATAACTTTTCTGGATACAATATTCTTGCATGGCAGTGTTTTTCTTTCAGCACTTTGAAAATGTTGCTCAACTCCCTGCTGGTCTGTATGATTTCTATTGGGAAGTCTGTTACTAGATGAACTGGAGGTCCTTTATATGCTATTTGCCTCTTTTCTATTTCTGTTTTTTTTTTTTTTTTTTTTGTATTTTTCTCTCTGTCCTTGACTTTTGGGTGTTTGATTATTATAGTCCTTGGGGTAGTCTTATTTGGGTCAAATCTGTTTGGTGTTCTCTGACCTTCCTGTACCTGGATACTTATCTCTTTCTCAAGTTTTGGAAAGTTTTCAATTATTATTGTTTTTTTAAATAAATCTTATATCCCTTGCTCTTGCTCAACTTCCTCTCAAACACCAGTAATTCGATTTTCTCTTTTGAGATAACTTTCTATATCTTGTAGGCAACCTTTGTTGATTTTTATATTTTTTCTTCTTTTTTCCCCTCTGTGTATTTTAAAATAGACTGTCTTCAGGCTCACTGGTTCTTTCCTCTCCTTGATCCATTTTGCTGTTGAGAGCCTCTAATGAATTTTTCATTTCAGCAGATGTATTTCTAAGTTCCAAGATTTCTGTTTAATTTCTCTTATTATTTCAACTTGTTTGTTAAATTTCTTCAATGGATTTCTGAATTGTTTTTCTGTGTTATCTTGGAGATCACTGAGTTTTCTTAAAACTACTATTTTGAATTCTTGGTCAGAGAGCTCACATATCACCATCTCCTTAGTGTTATTTTCAGGTTCCTTGTTTTGATCCATTTGGGAAGATTGTGGTTCTCTGTTTGCTCTTGTTTCTTGTGGGTCTACATATGTGTCTTTGCATTAAAGGGTTATTTATTCCAGTCTTCTCTGTCTGGCTTGTTTTGTTTTATATTGAATATATTTGCTTAGAGGTTTTTTTTTGTTGTTTGTTTGTTTGTTTTGAGACAGAGTTTTGCTCTGTCACCCAGACTGGAGTACAGTGGTACAAACATGGCTCACTGCAGTCTCAACTTCCTGGGCTCAAGTGATCCTCCTGCCTCTGCCTCCCAAGTAGCTGGGACTACAGGCAAGCACCACTATACACAGCTAATTTTTTTTTTTTTTAATAGAGATGATGTCTCACCATGTTGCCCAAGCTGGTCTGCTAGGTCACAGCCTCCTTTTCAGCTCTAGGAGCTACCTAAACCTCAGAATTGCCTCAGTTCTAATAAAGGATTGGAGCACTGCTCTTCCCAAACAGAGGGGATCCCAAAGGGAATATCCTGGCAGTGTGGGAAGGCTAGCTAGGGGTTTGTGCCTATGGGACCTGTGGGACAAACCTCCTACAGTGTGATGTTGCTGAACAATAACTCTGATTTGATGTCTCCTTTGGCTGATCTATAGAGCAGAGTTTCCAGAACTGGGGATGGTAGTCCCACTTACCTGCTTTGCCTGTCCTCAGGAACAAATTTCCCTTCAGGCACTCTGAATTCTTCCCATGAAGATGCTTCCCCTGACAGAAAACCCAAGATGGTGGAGAAGCTGCTTTTAAACCTCAATCTCACTTTTTCCATTGTAGAAACAGCAAGTTGGGGGAAAACTTTCCATGCACTGTTGCTGGGCATAATGCGGGGAGGGGTATCTCAGATGTGGAAATCCAATTCTCTTACCATCTGCTCAGAGTTTTTTCACTTCTCTGCATCTCTGGGAACTGTCTCATATTATATTTGAGTTCCAGGATATTTCTGGCAAAAATCTCAGCATTGTACATTTGTTTTTGTTTTTCTGGGGTATGGTGGGTGGGGAGTGAAGCCAGCATCCTTCCATGCTGCCATTTTGGTACTCTATGTTACTACTTTTTATTTGTACCTTCTGTTCTATATTTCTTTTTCTTTCCTTTTAGTTTTCTTTTAGATTAAAATGGGGGTAGGTCAATAATTTCTATATTTTTTCTCTGGTCATGTGTTTTCTTCTTATTTTAGTGACTACCATATAGATTTCCAAATGCATCCCTGACATATTAAAGTTTGATGTAAACCAGTATTCCTACTGCATATGTATTATTGTTTTATGAGTCAATATTTATTTAGGTTAACTCACATATTTAACTGTTTCTTTCTTTTCATTGATTTTTATTCTGCCAAGCTGCCATCTAGAAATTTTTTTAAGTCTAAAGAACGCCCTCTGATATTTCCTTTAGTGTTCATCTGAAAAATGTCTTTATTTTGCTTTTATTTCTGAAGAATATAGTTTCTGGATGGAGAATTCTTCTTGGAGTTGTTTTCTATTAACACTTTGAAAATGTTATCCCATTGTCTGTTGGCTTCCTTAGTTCAATTTGAGGAGTCACCTGTCAGTTTTCATTGACATTGCTTAGTAGAAGAAAATAGTTCTTTTTTTTTCCCTTTTTTTTTTTACTCTCACATTTTATCTTTGTCTTTGCTTTTGTGTAACTTTACTATAATATGCCTCAGGTTTTATGCTACTTGTAGCTTCAGAACTTCTGGACTAGATATCTTTTGTCAGTTTTAGGGAATTTTCAGTTATTATCTCCTTAAGTATTTTTTCTGCTCCATTCTATCTATTCTGATAATTTTATTATACATATTTTTGACATTTTAAGTATATTTCATATACTTTTTTCTGTATTTTTCATTTTTCCCCCTCTGTGTGTTTCAGTCTGGATATGTCCTTTGCATCTAACTCCTAGTTCAACAATTTTCTCTTTAGTTGTGTATAATCTGTCATTCAACTCATCTACTAGTTATTACTTTTCTTATAATCATTAAACTTTTTATTTCTAGAATTTCCTTTTTTTATAATATTGTCTATTTTGATATTTTCCTTTTTGTCTTATAATTACTTTAACTATATTAATAATAGTCACTTTAAAGTTCATATTTGAATTTTCTGTGCTTATTTCAAGTGCCATTTCCCCCCCTTGGTTTTTGGTGAAGTCTTTTAAAATATCTTGTTATTTCTGCTTGATTTATGAACATCATTGGTGAAAATCTGTAGAGCCAATTTGAACCTCCGGATGAAGTTATTTTCCTCCAGAGAAGATTTTTACTTCTGACATACACTAAACTAGTAGCATCCAGATAACCTTAATTTACTCAGGGATTAAGTTGTTTCAAAGCTAGTTCTCATTCCCTTCATGATTAACTATTTATTGTTTTCTTTAGTCTTTGGAGTTCCAACTGAAAGTTTAAGGTGTTTATCGGGGCCTCTTCTCCTTTTGCCCCCTTCTGCCCTGAGAATCTGCCAAAAGCTCTGCTAAATTCCCCAGTAGCAATTTGTTTACATAATTGTCAAATGTCTTAAGAATAAAAGCAATGTCCAATGTTTTGCCCATTTTCTAAAGACCTATGGCTCTGTCTTGTGTCCCATTGTGACTTTAACACTGCAAATGCCTTTAGGGTGGCTAAAGTATTGTTATAAACTGACATTTCTGGTTTTTAGTATCCTCATTGTTTCTAACCTCTATATATTGATTTTGTCTTAATTTTTTATAAATTTACTTTCACTTTGAAAGTATATTATTTTTATGCAGTATTTCTAGGTGTTTTGTATTGGGAGAGTTTTTGTTTTGTTTTGTTTTGTTTATTTGTTTATTTTATATCTGGTCTTCCATAGTCTAGATTTTCTTTTTTCACTTAGTTGCATTTATTTAGATCCAACATATATTTCTATTGCTTTTAATACTTTTTGTATGCTTTCTGAAAGTATTGCCAAACTACACACAAATTTCCTGTGTGGGTACATTCTATTTAAAAACCGTTTTAAAACAATGACTATATAACTAGGTCATGTTCTAATTTCTGTAAGTCAGATGAGTAATACACCATCTCTGCCCTTGATGAGTTCATAGTCTATGTTTTCTTCTGCAATATTAACCTCAAAGGGCTCTTATAATACTGAGATCCATGAAATCTATTGTTCTTCAATAATAATGTTTTGTTTTTATTATTTAAAATTATTTTTATAAACAGAGTCTTACTCTGTTAACCAGGATGGAGTGCAATGGTGTCATCATAGCTCACTGTAGCCTCAAGCTCCTGGGCTCAACTGATCTTCTTGACTCAGCCTTCCAAGTAGCTAGGACCACAGGTGCATACCACCACACCCAGTTAATTTTTAAATTTTCTTGTAGAGGTGGGGTCTCACTGTGTTGTCCAGACTGATTTTAATCTCCCAGCCTCAAGTGATCCTCCCACTTTGGCTTCCCAAAGTGCTAGAATTATAGGCATGAGCCACTGTGCCCAGGCAATAATGATGTTTTGATATATTTGGGAGAATAATGGTTTCTAAATGGAAATAGGGAACCAGACACCAATTCTGAACTTGCGTGGTGTGCTAGAATATCATTTGAGAAGTTTACAGAGGAAGCAGTGTCCGTGGGAAAGAAAATGGTTTTTATTAAAACAAGAAGATGGAGGGAACTCTTAAAAGAGAAGTCAAGCATCTGTGAAAGTTTGCTTATTACAAAGCAGGGATTCCAGGGGACAAGTGGAAAGATTTAGGATAGGACAATAGCAGTGTCAAGGAAGATGGAATGTCATGTGGAATATGGTCTAGTAAAAACAGCTGATTGGAGGAGGCCTGACATTTGGCATTAATTAATGTAACGAGGAGAGAGGCAATCTCTCTGAGGAAGGTGGGCGCTAGACCTAAAGGCCAACATACTTAGATAACATAACCTGGACTGATGTTCATGTCAGGTGTATCAGTCATCCCTAAGTCTGTTCTTAACACTAGATGAACTTAACCTGAGATGGCAGCAGTTGTGGGGACAGTGATTTTTTCACATGAACTTTATGTCTGAAAAATGTCCTTGCTACTTTTTCCCTTTTCATTGCTTATAATATAGTGTTCTCCAACTTAGCGATTTTTTTTTTTTAGATTTTAAAATGGAAATTATCAAGGAACTAAAGTCAGTTTCACACTCAAATAGGAAAATGTCCTTGCTCAAAAGAACTCTTGTAAGGAAGCCATCAATGAGACCCAGGTGAGATATAGAATCTGTTTACAGCAACATCTTCAGGTACATGCTTTTGAAAAATCTCAACATGTCTAATGGTAAACTTATCTTTCTATGTGTAGGTTTTCAGACCCTTTTCCATATACAATACATACAGGTACAGACACTCTTAGTATTTTAAATCATTTATTTTCTAAAATTAGCACTATGCAATGTATGTATATATTATACAATAACTTTTCAAACTCAAACTATCACAGACATCTCATGTCAGTATGTGCAGATCTACCTCCTTCCATGAGTGTAGTATAACTTATATAGACATTTACATTGCCTTTAATTTTTTAATTGCTATAAATAGTATCACAATAAACATCTTTGTACATGTTTCTTTGCCTATTTGTGTCTTCTGGATTATGTACTGCTGTAGTAGCCTCCTAACTGGTTCCTTACTTCTTGTCTCTCTCCACTTATAGTCAATCTGAGAATCAAACTCTGGTAAGGTCCCACAACTAGGCAAATACCCTGTGGCCTTTTCTTTCAGGAGTGCCCACCCACCTTTCTTTCCATGTACCTTAGCATAAGTGCCACCTATACATAAAAATTTCTCCAAGTATTATGTTTGCTATAACTTTCTTCTCTTCTGAAACCCTAAAGGTCTAAAGTACAATATCAAGCATTTATATGTACTACTTTTTACTGATCTTTACTTTTTAGGTATGTTTTCCAACTTCTTGACTTGACTATAATTTTCTTGTAGGCCACGGCATTCACTTACTCATGTATTCATTTTTATTCAGTTACTATCTATTATCTATCTATAATGGCTAGCTATATAGAAGGTCCTCTTCTAGATGTTGAGGATAGAGTAGAACATATACATTTGCTAGTCAAAATCTCCTACAGAATATTTTGCATAGAAAAAACTCCCACAAAACATTTTCTTTTTTTTAATTAATTATTTTTTCTTGAGACAGAGTCTCACTTTTTGTGTCCCAGCTGGAGTGCAGTGGCTCAATCACAGCTCACTGCAGCCTCGAACTCCCTAGGCTCAAGTGATCCACCTGCATCAGCCTCCCGAGTAGCTGGGACTACAGGCACATGCCACCATGCCTGGTTTTTTTTTTTTTTTTTTTTTTTTGTAGAGACTGGGTCTTGCCCTGTTGCCCAGGCTGGTCTCAAACTCCTGGGCTCAAGTGATTCTCCCACCTCAGCCTTCCAAAGTGCTGAGATTACAGGCATTTGTACCCAGCCAAGAATGTTTTCGTTTATTGATGACATTCATTGAGGGTGATAAGTCTTTTGTCTCTTCTAACCACTCTAGATAGATCTTCCTCCCTTTCAGCAATTGAAACTATTCTCTGAGTTTCAATCATTTGTCGCTTTTGCTTTTCCAATTTGTCCTAGTCACTGGTCTCCATTATGCCTATAGAAATACTTATTTTCCAATTTGCTTAAGCATGAATACCACAGAAGTCTTAAATCACATATCTGTAAGATCATTAAGTCCTAGAAGACATATCAGGGTCATATCGTCTAGTTTCATGACTTAAGTTAAGACCAAGCAGAGTAGCTCAGGGATACCACAGCTGCAGTTCTCTTAAACCTTTTCCCTATCCCTTATTCAATAAGTAAATGGCTATTGATTATATACTGTATTCTAGACACTCTATGAGTGCTAATGATACAAAAACTAAGACATAGTCCTTGCCCTTAATCTAATTATGTAACTAAAGAAAATGCAAGGCTGACCTTAAAATGTTATGATAAAATATTAGCTAATTACTATGGGAGTGAAAGGAGAGAGAAATTTTGAGTGAGGATCAGGAAAAGTTAGAATATCAGAAGATGCTCAGAATAGCATGTGCAAATTCAATTACAAAGAAATTAGAGTATTTTGTAGGTAGGGATAAACCCTACTCAAAGGTGAAGATTCAACACAAAGCTATAAATTCATGAATGTAAACCTAATATTCAAAGACTTAAAAATAGTCCAGTGATGTTGAAGTATAGACTGCATGCAGTGAAGGGACATAAAACATAAAAAGCCAGACTGAGACCAAATAATTAGAAAAAGGTATTGGGTAGATTATTAAGGAATTCGCATTGATTAATTGGCAATGAGCAGATTCTTTGGGGTTTGTTGGAGCAGTAGGTGGCAGAAATATCTACTATATGGATTTTTAAAATATTAGTCTGACAGAAATGAGAGTATAAGGAGTCAGACAGACATCCAGAGGTTGAAGGCAGAGATAATATATTTGGAAGGTCTTTGCAGTTGTTCAGGCAAATGATAAAGATCTGAGGTAAACAGTGGAAGTGGAAGTGGAAGGGAAAATACAGATGTACATAGCAATGAAGGGAGAAAACCAGACTTCTGGAATGGTAGAGCAAGAACCTTCTAAGTAGTCTCTCCATAAAAGTAAAACTGGGAAAACCTGTCAAAAAGAATTTCAGAACTCTGTAAATTAACTGAAGGCATTTAACAAATAAAAAATTGCTTATCCAAGAAAACTACCAAACCTCAGTAAGAATAGTGTAATCTGTGGCATTGTAACTTGTAATCACTCACATCACCAACAAGCTTGACAGCCATGAGTACCAGCCATCTTACTGCCAGCAGAGGGCACTGATATGGTTTGAAGCTCCACAAAAAAGCCAATGACCAGGAGCACTGTCAAAACCAATAGTAAGCCTTGTGGCCAAAAAATTGGGAGGCCACTATCACAGCCACTTAAGGCAGTGATACTAGTTGGGCAAGCAGTAAAACATTTAAAAGTAAAAAAGGGAAATCTGGGAGCAAGATATTCCCAAGGGACTGTGCAAATGCTGTGCAGATGCTCAAGAGAGACCAAAGAGGAACCCAGTTATCTATTTATCATTGGGTGATCATGAGGTCCTGAAAACTACTATAAAAAAGAAAAATAAGAATTAAAAAGAGAAAAAACTGAGCAGACACTTTAGTAGCCACACTTTAGGGGAGATATACTCTACAGAACTAGCCCAATAAGTCATTTAACAAAAAACAAAATACAAAAAGCAAACAAAACCATCAACAGCAGCAACTTTTGGTGGATGAGGGATGGGGTGTAAATTCAGACTCCAGGGTTGCGATAATATATTATCCCAAATTCAACTTTAAACAAGAAATTATAAGACACACACACAAACAAAAATCCCAGAAAAGTATGGTCCATCCACAGGGAGAATAAAGGCAGTCAACAGAAACTCTCTCTAGGTTGATTCAGATGTTAGACTAAAGACTTCTAAGCAATAGGTTCAACAAATGAAAGAAAATCATGTTTAAAGAATTAAAGGAAAGTATGATGATAGTGATTAACCAAATATAGAATATCAATAATGAAATAGAAATTATAAAATATAATGAAAAAATCTGGAGTTGAAAAGTACGTAACTGAAATGAAAAATTTACTAGAGGCAATCAATAACAGATTTAAGTTAACAAAAGAATCATAGAGATCCACACACAGACACATCACAGTCAAACTGTTGAAATATAAAGACAGAAAAATCTTGAGTGCTGCACGAGAAAAAGAACATATATTCAAGGGAACTACAGCAAGATTAAAGTTTATTTCACATCAGAAATAATGACACCAAAGGTAGTGAGATTATATATTTAAACTAAACTCAAAGAAGATAAATAATAACTATTAGTGTGTAGATACATAAAATAAAGAGAAAAACACAGAAAATCCAAGTAAATAAGTTAGTTTTTTGTAGAGATTAATAAAATTGTTAAACTGTAAGATATATTGACCAGGGGAAAAAAGATGACACAGATAATCAAACTCTGGGTTTAAAGAGGGCATATAATCACTGCCCTGCAGAAATTAATAAGATTGTAAGGAAATGCAAGAAACAAACTAGGCAACTTAGATGCAATACATAAATTTCTAGAAATACCCAAATTATTGAAGTAAGCTAGCTACGTTTCAAGGAAAAGTAGAAAATGTGAATAAATCTATAATAAGAAAAAAATTGAATTAGTAATTTAAGATTTTCTCACATAGAAACACTTAGGCACAGACAGCTTCACTGGAGAATTCTATGAAATATTTAAAGGATAAATAATGTCAATATTCCATGAACTCTTTGAGGAAACAGAGAAAGAAGGAACACTTGCCAACTTATTCTATGAGGCCAGTATTTTCCTGATCCCAAAGCCAGACCGAACACATTATAAGAAAAGAAAACCACAGACCAATACTCCCTCTAGTTTCTAGATATGAAAACCTTCAATACAATATTAGCAAATCAAATCCAGCAATATATAAAAAAGATCAGTGGCCAGGCATGATGGCTCATGCCTATAATCTCAGCACTATGGGAAGCCGAGGTAGGCAGATTGCTTGAGCTCAAAAGTTTAACACAAGCCTGGGCAACATGGTGAAACTCCATCTCTACAAAAAAAAAAAAAATACAAACATTATTAGCAAGGCGTGGTGGTGCACGCCTATAGTTACAGCTACTTGGGGGCTAAGCGGGGAGATCACTTGAGCCTGGGAAGTCAAGGCTGCAGTGAGCTGTGTTCGTGTCACTGCACTTCAGCCTGGGTTACCAAGTGGAATTTATCCTAGGAATACGAGGAATGCAATAACCAGTTAATACACCATGTTAATAAAATAAGGGGAGAGAAATTCACATGAATATCTCAATTGATGTCGAAAAAAAGACTTTTACAAAATCCAACACACATGTGTGATTTTTAAAACTCTCAATAAAATTAGAATAGAAGGGAACTATCTCATTCTGATAAAGGACATCTATTAAAAATCTATGGCTAACATTATACTTAATGAAATAGGTGTATAAAGGAAGAATAAGTTGGTCAAGATGTGGATGTGTGTACAGAGGTCTAAATAATAACTATAACATAAAGATGAGGTTTGATGTGGGCAGTTGAAATGTAGAAGTGGAGCTCATGGGAACTGGAGATAAAGTTTTGCTATATCAATAAAATTTAAAATCACTTCCTCATATCAATAAAAATTGAAATCACAGAGGAGGCACAGATTACCCAGGAAAAACCATAAGGCAAAAGAATAGAAGGTTAAGGATAAAACATTAGGGGCACCTTTATTCAAGGAGCAGTGAAAGAAGAAATCAGCAAAGGAAATTTAGAAACATTAATCAAAAACTGCTAATCATGCTCCACCTCACAGAAATGACTGCTAATTAGGAGTTGTTTTGAACCCATAATGTAAAGAGAGAATTCTCTTGAAAAAATTGTCCCTATTAAAATATCTTCCTTCATCTTTCATTGGGAAGGAAGATATTGGACCAAGCTTAGAAATGGTACATAAAAGTTCAAGTTAATCACCAAAGAAATAGACAGATTTAGCCAATCCATCCACAATGCTCTTCACATATGGCTAAAGGCCCTATAGCATGGTCAATGCACTTCCCCATTTCCTAATTGAAACAGAATCCAGAATCCTCATTCCTTTCTCTCTACCAAAGATGCTTTCCTGTTTTCCAGAAACTTGACAGAAGTCCTCTTAAATACACAGCACTTGGAGTTCTTCAGGGAGTTCCTCAAGGAACGGAACGCTGAAAGCCCATTGCAATTTCTCATAGCTGTACAGAATATCAGTATGGAGACCAATGAAAAGATTTGCAAGTCTCTCATAGAAAATGTAATCAAGACTTTCTTCCAAGGCCAACTCTCTCCTGGTATGCATCCTCTTCTGATCCTGTTTTCTCTCTCTCTTTAGTGTCTTAGGAGAATAGCCTGGGAAATAGCCTATCTCATGTGAGCCCCCAGAGAGAGCGGTACAGAGCAGCAGCCACATGGGGCAATATTGAGACAGATTAAGAGGGAAGGCAAAAGCAGAGAACAGTAAGAATAAATCCAAAGTCTTAATACGAGTTGTATTAGTCCATTCTCACACTGCTATGAAGAAATGCCCAAGACAGGGTAATTTATAAAGAAAAGAGGATTGCGGGGAGGAGCCAAGATGGCCGAATAGGAACAGCTCCGGTCTACAGCTCCCAGCGTGAGCGACGCAGAAGACAGGTGATTTCTGCATTTCCATCTGAGGTACCGTGTTCATCTCACTAGGGAGTGCCAGACAGTGGGCGCAGGTCAAGTGGGTGAGTGCACCGTGCGCCAGCCGAAGCAGGGGCGAGGCATTGCCTCACTCGGGAAGCGCAAGGGGTCAGGGAGTTCCCTTTCAAGGGGTGACAGACGGCACCTGGAAAATCGGGCCACTCCCAACCGAATACTGTGCTTTTCCGACGGGCTTAGGAAACGGTGCCCCAGGAGAGTATAGCCCACACCTGGCTCAGAGGGTCCTACGCCCACGGAGTCTCGTTGATTGCTAGCACAGCAGTCTGAGATCAAACAGCAAGTCGGCAGCAAGGCTGGGGGAGGGGCGCTCGCCATTGCCCAGGCTCGCTTAGGTAAACAAAACAGCCAGGAAGCTTGAACTGGGTGGAGCCCACCACAGCTCAAGGAGGCCTGCCTGCCTCTGTAGACTTCACCTCTGGGGGCAGGGCACAGACAAACAAAAAGACAGCAGTAACCTCTGCAGACTTAAATGTCCCTGTCTGACAGCTTTGAGGAGAGCAGTGGTTCTCCCAGCACGCAGCTGGAGATCTGAGAACGGGCAGACTGCCTCCTCAAGTGGGTCCCTGACCGCTGACCCCCGAGCAGCCTAACTGGGAGGCACCCCCCAGCAGGGGCAGACTGACACCTCACACGGCCGGCCGGGTACTCCAACAGACCTTCAGCTGAGGGTCCTGTCTGTTAGAAGGAAAACTAACAAACAGAAAGGACATCCACACCAAAAACCCATCTGTACATCACCATCATCAAAGACCAGAAGTAGATAAAACCATAAAGATGGGGAAAAAACAGAGCAGAAAAACTGGAAACTCTAAAAAGCAGAGTGCCTCTCCTCCTCCAATGGAACGCAGTTCCTCACCAGCAACAGAACAAAGCTGGACGGAGAATGACTTTGACGAGCTGAGAGAAGAAGGCTTCAGACGATCAAATTACTCCGAGCTACGGGAGGATATTCAAACCAAAGGTAAAGAAGTTGAAAACTTTGAAAAAAATTTAGAAGAATGTATAACTAGAATAACCAATACAGAGAAGTGCTTAAAGGAGCTGATGGAGCTGAAAACCAAGGCTCGAGAACTACGTGAAGAATGCAGAAGCCTCAGGAGCCGATGTGATCAAATGGAAGAAAGGGTATCAGCCCTGGAAGATGAAATGAATGACATGAAGCGAGAAGGGAAG
The DNA here is from genome assembly GCF_028885625.2 of Pongo pygmaeus. Classification (NCBI taxonomy): domain Eukaryota; kingdom Metazoa; phylum Chordata; class Mammalia; order Primates; family Hominidae; genus Pongo; species Pongo pygmaeus. The sequence continues at coordinate 67,288,769 of NC_072373.2, read as the reverse complement.
TTTAGAGAAAAAAGAATAAAAAGAAATGAGCAAAGCCTCTAAGAAATATGGGACTATGTGAAAAGACCAAATCTACGTCTGATTGGTGTACCTGAAAGTGACGGGGAGTTTGGTTTTTTGTTCTTGCGATAGTTTACCGAGAATGATGATTTCCAATTTCATCCATGTCCCAATTGAACAATGAGAACACATGGACACAGGAAGGGGAACATCAGACTTCGGGGACTGTTGTGGGGTGGGGAGAGGAGGGAGGGATAGCATTGGGAGATATACCTAATGCTAGATGACGAGTTGGTGGGTGCAGTGCACCAGCATGGCACATGTATACATATGTAACTTACTTGCACGTTGCACACATGTACCATAGAGTCTAAAGTATAATAATAATAATAATACTAAAGGAAAAAAAAAAACCGTATATTCCTACAAAAAAAAAAAAAAAAAAAAAAGAAAGTGATGGGGCGAATGGAACCAAGTTGGAAAACACTCTGCAGGATATTATCCAGGAGAACTTCCCCCATCTAGCAAGGCAGGCCAACATTCAGATTCAGGAAATACAGAGAACGCCACAAAGATACTCCTCGAGAAGTGCAACTCCAAGACACATAATTGTCAGATTCACCAAAGTTGAAATGAAGGAAAAAATGTTAAGGGCAGCCAGAGAGAAAGGTTGGGTTACCATCAAAGGGAAGCCCATCAGACTAACAGCGGATCTCTCGGTAGAAACCCTACAAGCCAGAAGAGAGTGGGGGCCAATATTCAACATTCTTAAAGAAAAGAATTTTCAACCCAGAATTTCATATCCAGCCAAACTAAGCTTCATAAGTGAAGGAGAAATAAAATACTTTACAGACAAGCAAATGCTAAGAGATTTTGTCACCACCAGGCCTGCCCTAAAAGAGCTCCTGAAGGAAGCGCTAAACATGGAAAGGCACAACCGGTACCAGCCACTGCAAAATCATACCAAAATGTAAAGACCATCGAGACTAGGAAGAGACTGCATCAACTAATGAGCAAAATAACCAGCTAACATCATAATGACAGGATCAGATTCACACATAACAATATTAACTTTAAATGTAAATGGACTAAATGCTCCAATTAAAAGACACAGACTGGCAAATTGGGTAAAGACTCAAGACCCATCAGTGTGCTGTATTCAGGAAACCCATCTCACGTGCAGAGACACACATAGGCTCAAAATAAAAGGATGGAGGAAGATCTACCAAGCAAATGGAAAACAAAAAAAGGCAGGGGTTGCAATCCTAGTCTCTAATAAAACAGACTTTAAACCAACAAAGATCAAAAGAGACAAAGAAGGCCATTACATAATGGTAAAGGGATTAATTCAACAAGAAGAGCTAACTATCCTAAATATATATGCACCCAATACAGGAGCACCCAGATTCATAAAGCAAGTCCTGAGTGACCTACAAAGAGACTTAGACTCCCACACATTAATAATGGGAGACTTTAACACCCCACTGTCAACATTAGACAGATCAACGAGACAGAAAGTCAACAAGGATACCCAGGAATTGAACTCAGCTCTGCACCAAGCAGACCTAATAGACATCTACAGAACTCTCCACCCCAAATCAACAGAATATACATTTTTTTCAGCACCACACCACACCTATTCCAAAATTGACCACATACTTGGAAGTAAAGCTCTCCTCAGTAAATGTAAAAGAACAGAAATTATAACAAACTATCTCTCAGATCACAGTGCAATCAAGCTAGAACTCAGGATTAAGAATCTCACTCAAAACGGCTCAACTACGTGGAAACTGAACAACCTGCTCCTGAATGACTACTGGGTACATAACGAAATGAAGGCAGAAATAAAGATGTTCTTTGAAAGCAATGAGAACCAAGACACAACATACCAGAATCTCTGGGATGCATTCAAAGCAGTGTGTAGAGGGAAATTTATAGCACTAAATGCCCACAAGAGAAAGCAGGAAAGATCCAAAATTGACACCCTAACATCACAATTAAAAGAACTAGAAAAGCAAGAGCAAACACATTCAAAAGCTAGCAGAAGGCAAGAAATAACTAAAATCAGAGCAGAACTGAAGGAAATAGAGACACAAAAAACCCTTCAAAAAATAAATGAATCCAGGAGCTGGTTTTTTGAAAGGATCAACAAAATTGATAGACCACTAGCAAGATTAATAAAGAAAAAAAGAGAGAAGAATCAAATAGATGCAATAAAAAATGATAAAGGGGATATCACCACCGATCCCACAGAAATACAAACTACCATCAGAGAATATGACAAACACCTGTACGCAAATAAACTAGAAAATCTAGAAGAAATGGATAAATTCCTCAACACATACACCCTCCCAAGACTAAACCAGGAAGAAGCTGAATCTCTGAATAGACCAATAACAGGAGCTGAAATTGTGGCAATAATCAATAGCTTACCAACCAAAAAAAGTCCAGGACCAGATGGGTTCATAGCCGAATTCTACCAGAGGTAGAAGGAGGAACTGGTACCATTCCTTCTGAAACTATTCCAATCAATAGAAAAAGAGGGAATCCTCCCTAACTCATTTGATGAGGCCAGCATCATCCTGATACCAAAGCCTGGCAGAGACACAACCAAAAAAGAGAATTTTAGACCAATATCCTTGATGAACATTGATGCAAAAATCCTCAATAAAATACTGGCAAACAGAATCCAGCAGCACATCAAAAAGCTTATCCACCATGATCAAGTGGGCTTCATCCCTGGGATGCAAGGCTGGTTCAATATACGCAAATCAATAAATGTAATCCAGCATATAAACAGAACCAAAGACAAAAACCACATGATTATCTCAATAGATGCAGAAAAGGCCTTTGACAAAATTCAACAATGCTTCATGCTAAAAACTCTCAATAAATTAGGTATTGACGGGATGTATCTCAAAATAATAAGAGCTATCTATGACAAACCCACAGCCAATATCATACTGAATGGGCAAAAACTGGAAGCATTCCCTTTGAAAACTGGCACAAGACAGGGATGCCCTCTCTCACCACTTCTATTCAACATAGTGTTGGAAGTTCTGGCCAGGGCAGTTAGGCAGGAGAAGGAAATCAAGGGTATTCAGTTAGGAAAAGAGGAAGTCAAATTGTCCCTGTTTGCAGATGACATGATAGTATATCTAGAAAACCCCATTGTCTCAGCCCAAAATCTCCTTAAGCTGATAAGCAACTTCAGCAAAGTCTCAGGATACAAAATCAATGTACAAAAATCACAAGCATTCTTATACATCAATAACAGACAAACAGAGAGCCAAATCATGAGTGAACTCCCATTCACAATTGCTTCAAAGAGAATAAAATACCTAGGAATCCAACTTACAAGGGACGTGAAGGACCTCTTCAAGGAGAACTACAAACCACTGCTCAAGGAAATAAAAGAGGATACAAACAAATTGAAGAACATTCCATGCTCATGGGTAGGAAGAATCAATATCATGAAAATGGCCATCCTTCCCAAGGTAATTTACAGATTCAATGCCATCCCCATCAAGCTACCAATGACTTTCTTCACAGAATTGGAAAAAACTACTTTAAAGTTCATATGGAACCAAAAAAGAGCCCGCATCACCAAGTCAATCCTAAGCCAAAAGAACAAAGCTGGAGGCATCACACTACCTAACTTCAAACTATACTACAAGGCTACAGTAACCAAAACAGCATGGTACTGGTACCAAAACAGAGATATAGATCAATGGAACAGAACAGAGCTGTCAGAAATAACGCCACATATCTACAACTATCTGATCTTTGACAAACCTGAGAAAAACAAGAAATGGGGAAAGGATTCCCTATTTAATAAATGGTGCTGGGAAAACTGGCTAGCCATATGTAGAAAGCTGAAACTGGATCCCTTCCTTACACCTTATACAAAAATCAATTCAAGATGGATTAAAGACTTAAATGTTAGACCGAAAACCATAAAAACCCTAGAAGAAAACCTAGGCATTACCATTCAGGACATAGGCATGGGCAAGGACTTCATGTCTAAAACACCAAAAGCAATGGCAACAAAAGCCAAAATAGACAAATGGGATCTAATTAAACTAAAGAGCTTCTGCATAGCAAAGGAAACTACCATCAGAGTGAACAGGCAACCTACAAAATGGGAGAAAATTTTCACAACCTACTCATCTGACAAAGGGCTAATATCCAGAATCTACAATGAACTCCAACAAATTTACAAGAAAAAAACAAACAACCCCATCAAAAAGTGGGCGAAGGACATGAACAGACACTTCTCAAAAGAAGACATTTATGCAGCCAAAAAAGACGTGAAAAAATGCTCACCATCACTGGCCATCAGAGAAATGCAAATCAAAACCACAATGAGATACCATCTCACACCAGTTAGAATGGCAATCATTAAAAAGTCAGGAAACAACAGGTGCTGGAGAGGATGTGGAGAAATAGGAACACTTTTACACTGTTGGTGGGACTGTAAACTAGTTCAACCCTTGTGGAAGTCAGTGTGGCGATTCCTCAGGGATCTAGAACTAGAAATTCCATTCGACCCAGCCATCCCATTACTGGGTATATACCCAAAGGACTATAAATCATGCTGCTATAAAGACACATGCACACGTATGTTTATTGCCGCATTATTCACAATAGCAAAGACTTGGAACCAACCCAAATGTCCAACAATGATAGACTGGATTAAGAAAATGTGGCACATATACACCATGGAATACTATGCAGCCATAAAAAACGATGAGTTCATGTCCTTTGTAGGGACATGGATGAAATTGGAAATCATCATTCTCAGTAAACTATCACAAGAACAAAAAACCAAACACCGCATATTCTCACTCATAGGTGAGAATTGAACAATGAGAACACATGGACACAGGAAGGGGAACATCACACTTTGGGGACTGTTGTGGGTTGGGGGGAGGGGGGAGGGATAGCATTGGGAGATATACCTAATGCTAGATGACGAGTTAGTGGGTGCAGCGCACCAGCATGGCACATGTATACATATGTAACTTACCTGCACATTGCGCACATGTACCATAAAACCTAAAGTATAATAATAATAATAATAATAATAATAAATAAATAAATAAATAAAAGAGGATTGATTGACTCACCGTTCCACATAGCTGGGGAGGCCTCAGGAAACTTATAATCATGGCAGAAGGCACCTCTTCATGGAGCAGAAAGAGAGAGAATGAGTGTCAAATGAAGGGGGAAGCCCTTTGTAAAATCATCAGATCTCATGAGAACTCACTACCATGAGAACAGCATGGGGGAAACCACCCCCATGATTCAATTATCTCCACCTGGTCCTGCCTGTGACACATGGGGATTATTACAATTCAAGGTGAGATTTCGTGGGGACAGAGAGCCAAACCACATCACTCCACCCCGGCCCCTCCCAAATCTCATGTTCTCACATTTCAAAACACAATCATGCCCTTCCAACATTCCCCCAAAGTCTTAACTCATTCCAGCATGAAGTCCAAGTCCAAAGTCTCATCTGAGGTAAGACAAGTCCCTCCTGCCTATGAGCCTGTAAAATCGAAAGCAAGTTAGTTACTTCCTAGATACAATGGAGATATAGGCATTGGGTTAATACACCCATTCCAAAAGGGAGAAATTGGCCTGAAGAAAGGAGCTCAGTTCCCATGCAAGTCCAGAATCCAGTAGGGCTGTCATTAAATCTTAAAGTTCCAAAATGATTTCCTTTGACTTCATGTCTCACATCTAGGTCACACTGATACAATAGGTGGGCTCCCACAGCCTTGGGCAGCTCCACCCTTGTGGCTTTACAGGGTACAGCCCAACTCCCAGTACCAATTTACTGTATTAGTCCATTCTCACACTGCTATGAAGAAATACCTGAGACTGGGTAATTTATGAAGAAAAGAGGTTTAATTGACTCACAGTTCCACATGGCTGGGGAGGCCTCAGGAAACTTTCAATCATGGTGGAAGGCACCTCTCTACGGGGTGGCAAGAGAGATAATGAGTGCCCAGCAAAGGGGGAAGCCCTTGTAAAACCATCAGATCTCATGAGAACTCTCCCACTATCACAAGAACAGCATGGGGTAAACCACCCCCGTGATTCAATTATCTCCACCTGGTCCTGCCCTTGACACATGGGGATTATTACAATTCAAGGTGAGATTTAGGTGGGGACACAGAGCCAAACTATATCACTAGTGAAAGGAGCCAAGTCTAAGATACTTTCACATGTATCCTCTCATTTAATTTTATTTAATTCTAAAAATAGAATTTTATTTAATCCCTGTAATATAGGGATAGGCAGCTCCACTTTACTAATGAAGAAAAGGAAACAGAGAGGTTAACTAGCTTGTACACTTGGTAGAACTTGAATTCAAATTCAAGTCATTTGACCATTAAACCAATGAGCCTGAAGTTAGATACAAAAACCAAGAGTTAGCTGCCTGCAAAGGTGGAGTATCCACCACCCATGAATTGTGAAGAGAGTTGTACTGGGAAGGAGAACTGTATGCCTGAAAATCTTTGTTTCATAAGTTGTGTCTTATTTTGTTTCCTAAGGTGGGAGGGTAAATATGGTAAATAAAATCTTGGCCAAAAGCAGAAGTTGCAAGTAATGCAAAGCAATGAAGATAGAACCTCCTGTTTTGTCACAGATGGCATTTTTGTGTGTTTGGTTTTTGCTTGTAGTAAACCAAGATAAGAAAATAAAAGTTTATGAATATAGAAAATATAGAAAAATAGGTCAAATTAACAAATCTTTATTTGTAAGCAATATTTATTCATTGAATCTCAGGATGTTGAGATCTGCACAATATTTTGAATGAGCTAGAAGAGGAAGAGTGTCCAGATCCTATTTTTGATTATTTTCAAGTCTCATTAATGAACACAGCAGTTTCTGAACAACTGCAGAACCAAACTGCCCTCACAATACTTATCTGGAATTTTGGATTCTCCATCTACCCAGCAATTTAACTATAATCCTTTACCCTTCTGCTCTCTCTCTAAATCCAAATTTTTCAAACCAGCTGCAGAAATAAGTCATTTAAAAATGTCTTTCCCCTTAAGCACTCATCCTCAAAATTTGAATGAAACTAAATGAGGAAAGTATTTGGTTTACAAATCCATTTGTACATAACATTTCAAATATGCTTTGGAGATTTTCAAACAAACTATGGCGGGATCAGAGTCTAGCCAGATTGAAAATGGGGGCTGTGAGACTCTAAGATAAAAAAAAAAACCACCACCAGCTATCTCAGAAACGGTAGTTGAGGATTACGACTTCTTTTCTCTCTTGCATTTTCTAGAAGAAATGCTTCAATGTGATGTCCCTATTGTCAAACAAATCGCTTCCATGCGTCATGTCACCACAAGCACACTGTTAACGCTCCAGGGACATATTATGAAATCTATAGAAGAAAAGTGGTGAGTATACTCAATGAAGGAAAGGATTCTTCCTGGAGTTGCTCCTTGGCTTCTGAAAGCCATATTCATCAAGGGTTTCATAATCCATTTTCATAGCTCATTGCCAGAGCCTCTCTACAAAATAAAAAGTCAAACTTATCTTGAACTTTCCTACCTATCTACCTGACACACACACACACACACATTTCTGTTTGTTTGCATTAACAAGAAACAATACAGTGTTGATCAGGAAGGTTAGGCTGACATTAACAAAGGTCTGATAGAGTAAGAAGAGAATTTTTTAGTATTTTACTATTCCCCAGTTACCACTGAGACTTCCTCCAGAAGCTGAGGTAGGTTTGCCTGGACTGTTATCTTTTATGTGCCAGGTTTTTGCCCTGTTTGATATTCCTGATGTCCTTCTGGCAGGTTTAAAGATTATCAAGACCTGTTCCCACCTTGCCCTCAGGAGGTGGAAGTGCAAAGTGAAGTACAAATTTCGTCTAGGAAGCCCTCAAAGATAGTGTCAACTTACCTACAGGAATCCCAGGTTAGTGAAGAAGAAAGTGAAACAAGACATTAGAGACAAAAAAAACCATCGTCTTGGGGATAGGTTTTTAAATCCCCATTTTGCAAAGGAGGAATCTGAGACTCAGATAAATTATTACACTAGGAATTTAAGCAAGTCCCTCTCTTCTCTACCTGTGATTAGAATCAACTGAGTAATAGGTACAGGGGTTGGACACATGGAGTTCTTCTAGTTGAAAGTTAGCGTAGAGGACATGGTTTGGCAATGAAGCAAAGTGGTTTTGCTGGTTTTCTGAACCCGAATTAAACTTACAAACCCCATCACTGGTCTAACGGAACAACTTAGGCCTCCACTTACCAGGGTGAGCCTCTTACTGTGTAACAAAGGTGAGCTTGTAACAAGTGTCTTGCAGACAAACAAACCAGAGAGAGAATGCAAAGTGCTGAGAACACCATTTCCTTTTTTCAAACTATCTAGCTCATTCTTTCTCCTATGGGAGAACAGAAAAAAGGAAGAAAGAGGAGACAGGAATGTTACTCAGGAAAGTCTCTATATGGTTTGAGAACAACAACAACAAAAAAATACATGCCCCCTTAGAAATTCACTTGTTTTAGAGTTGGTCAGTATCAGAAAAATTTTAGCCCAGCTCGATCTGACTCCAAAGATCATTCTAAGATATCTTGGAAAATAATGCCTAAGTCCATTGATCCAATACTCAGGGATGAAAATGTGTTACTCTTCCTTTTCTCCTCTGTATTTCCTCCATATATGAATAAACTGCATGTCAGGGCACCATGAATGGTCATGTAGACTACTAAAAAGAATACTGTACCCAGAACCAGTGCACTTGGTTTAATTTCAGACCTTCCAGTTGTTGTTAGAAAATAAGATAAAAGGAAATCAACATGTACTTAATGCCTACTCTTTGCCAAGCATTGCATTGAGGTTTACATATATAACCACTAAGTCTCAGTGCAACCCTGAAGACTATTGTTTCTGTCTTACACATGGAGACATTGAGACACAGGTTAAGTAACTTGACCCAAATTACACAATTAGGTTCTGAGAAGCCAAGCTCCAGACTCAAACTTTTTGATCCCAAATTCAGTGATTTTTGTACTTCACTGCTTTCTGTCTAAAGCCAGGCTTATGTTGTTTCCCTCTCTGTAGACTGAGACAACTGAACTAGTTAATCAACAAGAGTCTTTCTGGCTCTAAGTATCAATTTCTTGAAGGACAAATAAAATGTACAGTGGTTCCTGGGTACCTATTAAAAAACAGATGAAGAAACTTATGAAATTCACGTGTGTGTGTGTTTGTGTAGGTGTATGAGTGGGTGCAAATAATTATATTTTCTTTTTTAAGTGCTTAGAAATGGCTTTGCTCATTTCCTTATTCCTTCAATGTTTCCAAATTTGCCCGAGCCTTTGGTTCTTTATTTCTGTCCTCTTTTCTTCCAGTTTTTAGCTCTCATGCTCCCTCTCCCAATCACAGCATCTCACATCTTCACTGTCGAAAGGCTTTGGTAGAAGGAGCATGGGCAAATGGCTCCAGTCTGTTGAAGCTGGCATCTTTCACCGACCAGCTACTTAATTTCGGGCAGATTATACAAGCTCTCTAACCTGAGTTTCCTCACCTTTAAATTGGAGCTAAAAATTATTCCTTTACGGAGGTGTTGTGAGGATTAAATGTAACGAATGCCAAGTTTTGGCATACGGTAGACTCTCGGTGAACAGCAACTATACTAATGAACATGTTATACTCCTCTTTCTTTCCCCAGAAGAAAGGCTGGCTGAGAATGATCAGCTTTATCAGGAGTTTTTGCAAGTACCGCAGATTTATGTTGAATCCTAGTAAGCGCCAGGAATTTGAAGACTATCTTCACCAGGAAATGCAAAATAGCAAGGAAAGTAAGTCATTTCTGTATTTACCCCCACTCCCTGTTGATATTTTAGCCATCAGGGTCAGCCCACATAAGAAGCTTATTGCTTTGTGTCATGCCTGTGGCAGCCTGGAGTTAGCAAAAAACCCCAGGTCCTGTGTGCAAAGCCAAGCCTAGGCCTTCCTAGAGAGGATGCAAGCCCAGAGGCCTCTGCTTAAGGAGCCAGCAAGGTTAGGGAATAATTAACCTAAGGCACTGCAAAATCTCACATTTTACAAAATAATTTCCTTATGTTTTTGAATTTACTCTTTAAAAATTATTTTCAAAATTTTTCTGCTTATAAATTAATACATGCTGTTAATAAAGAGGTAATAAAAATTACAGAAATATATAGTATAGAAATGCAAGTCCCTCAAGAGATAACATTGTTAATGCTTGTAAACCTACCTCCCAATTATTTTTCTGTATATGTATCTTAATATTTACTTTTCCCACAAAATTGATGCCACATATTTGATTTGTAACTTGTTTTTTTTTTTTTTTTTTTTGCTCAACAATGTATCTTGGACATCATTCTATGTCAGTACACATATATCTGCCTTGTTTTTGACTGCCATAAAATGTCCATTATATGGATTAATTCAACAGCTTCACTCATTCATTCATTCATTTAACACGCTTTTCGAGAATCTACTATGTGGCAAGCAGTTTGCCAGGTGCTGGAGATACAGTAGTGAACAGTAGTGAGCCTGCAGCAGAGGATCTGCCGTGTGGCACCTACAGATTTCAAACAGAAAATACAAGCCACAGATGTTGGAGCCGGAGTGCCTAGATTTGAATCTGTCACTTTCTAGTTGAAGGACCTTCGGAAAATTACTTTGTATCTCCGTTTTCTCATCTGTAGAATGGGAATGAGAATTGTTTCTATTTCACAGGGTTATTAGAACTATGCTTGGCAATAGTACATGCTATAAGGGGGTTAGCTAGTGTTACTGCTATTATTATATAATTGTGATGAGTAAACCCAATGATAATTGCAGGGAGATCCTATTAGTCAAGGCAGGAGGGCCAGAGAAAATGTCTCCTAGAAAATGACATAAAGTTGAGTTTTCAGAAATGACCAACTTAGATAGGTGGGATGGGAGGAGAGTGATTTCTAGGTATGTACAGAATCATAAAATAAGAAAGAGGACTGTGCAATTCAAAAACTGCAATCAGGCCAGTTGGACTAGAGATTAATGAGATGGGGCAAATGCTTGAGATGAGATTGGAAGGGTTGGCAGTGACAAATCATGACTCTCTTGATGATATTTGGGTTGTTCCAACTTTCACTTAAACAATACTGCAAAACATACATATTTTGCAATTGTGTGTTTCTATGAAACAAGTTCCTTAAAATGGGAATGATGGGTAAATGGTTAAAAACAGTTAAATTTTGACCATCCAAAAACATTGCACTAATTTAAACTCTTGCCAACCATATAAACTAGTGTCTGGTTCCTCACATTCTCATCAACACAGTGTGTTGTACATTTTAAAAACTGCCAACCTGGTAAATGAAAAATAATGTGCCAGATAGTCTATTCTTATTTATATTTCTTTAGTAGTTGAGCATCTTTATTTACTGGCCATTTGTATTCTTTCTTGAACTGTTTGTGCCCTTTGTCTATTTTTCTATTGGTATTTTAATACCATTTATTTTAATTTGAAAAAAGTTTGTATATATCTTTTATGAACTGCTTCACAATCAAATATTTTGGCTTCAATAATAGTTCTAGCAGGCTGGGCACGGTGGCTTATGCCTGTAATCTCAGTACTTTGGTAGGCCGAGGCGGGTGGATCACTTGAGATCGGGAATTCGAGACCAGCCTAACCAACATGGTGAAACTTCATCTCTACTAAAATACAAAAATTAGCTGAGCGTGGTGGTGTGCACCTGTAATCCCAGCTACTTGGGAGGCTGAGGCAGGAGAATCACTTGAACCCAGGAGGCAGAGGTTGCAGTGATCCGAGATTGCACCACTGCACTCCAGTCTGGGTGACAGAGCGAGACTCCATCTCAAAAAAAAAAAAAAAAAAAAGTTCTTGTTCTTTTATTTCTTCTTTTAAATAAAACCAGCTCAAGCCCTCATGCCCCAGAATGGTAGGAAGTCCTGTTTCATCATTCTTTGACTTCCCACTTCCCCAACATTATGTGAGAACCCAAGACCTATACTTATCCAATTCAACAGGAGGTCTACCTGACTTCCAATTCCCCTTAGATGCAGGGAAGAGCTTGTGACACTCAGCCTGCCACTGTTCTAAGTTCTTTTATTTAAAATATAGCATACTTATAAGTGACTATATGAGCAGCTGAATACCCATCATCCAAGCCAAGAAACAGAAAATGGCATAACTCAGATGACACCTGGTGCCCCTCTTCAATAGAACTCCCCCTTTACCCATCACAGATGCAACCCCTATCTTGAACACAAGCATTTATTTTACTATTGCCTTTTAAAATGTACATGTGTTTTCACACTCTTTCTATAGTTTCCTGCCTCAAACAAACTTTGATTCCCATTGGAACTTCCACTCCATTAATCTTACTGATTTTCTTAGGCCAGAGTGTGTGTGTGTTTTGTATCTGAGAAAACAGAAGCAATCAAAAGAGGCGTTTTACAGCTTCCCTCCTCTGTATCACCTGGTCAGCCTCCTCTGTATTCACAGGCTCTGGTCACTGAGTAGGCTGCCTGTCCTTTCTCCTAAGGAAGCATCCAGGCCCTCATCTACTCAAGGGCATTCATCCATTTTTGCTTATTCTCCTGCATCATTTTTATTTTCTCTGCTGGATTACTCAGTCGGCACCAAATATGGCATAGTACCTCTCAACCAAAAATTAATAATAATTTCTCCCTGATTCTACATTCCCCTCAAATTATCTGGCACATTTGTCTGTTTCCCTTTTGAACAAAAATCGTCAAAAGTTATGAATTCTTGCTGCTTTGTTTTCTTTTCTTCCCGTTTATCTTTAAATTACTTTTTAGAATCACTTTTTAAGCTACAATTTTATAGAGTAAAATCCACTAATTTTAAGAGTGCAATTTGATGAATGTAAGTATCTCTGCCGTCATGATATAGAATACTTGCTTCATCACAAGAAATTCCTTTATGTGTCTTTTTAATCAACACCCTCCCCCTTCCACTACTACTCTCTGGTCTGGCAACAACTGACCTGCTTTCTATTACTACAGTTTTGTCTTTTAAAGAATTTAATATAAATGGAATCAAGCAGTAGTCTTAATGCATGCATGCAATAGTCTTTTGTGACCAGCTTCTTTTACATAGCATAATGCTTTTGAGATTCATCTATGCTATTGCATATGTCAGTAACTCATTCCTTTTTATTGCTGGGTAGTATTCCGTTGTATCATAGCACAATTTGTTTCTTCATTCACCAATTGTTACATATTGGGTTGATTCCACTTTGGGGCTGTTATGAATTACCCTGCTATAAATATTCAGGTACAAGTATTTGTGTGGACATATGTTATTTCTTTTGGGTAAATATCTGAAAGTAGAAATGCTGGGTTATGTAGTAAGTGTATGTTAACTTTATAAGGAATTGCCAAGCTGTTTTCCAAAGTGATTGTACCATTTTTGCATTTTCACCACTGATGTATGAAAGTTTCAATAGTTCCCCATCCTCACCAACATTTGGTATTATCTGTCTTTTTAATTTTAGCCATTCTAGAGGGTATGTAATTGTATCTTGTTTTAGTTTAATTTTTATTTTGTCTGATGACTAATGATGTTGAGTATGTGTTCATGTGCTTGCTTTACATATTAGTCCATTTTCACACTGCTAATAAAGACATACCCAAGACAGGGAAGAAAAGGAGGTTTTAATGGACTCACAGTTCCATGTGGCTGGGGAGGCCTCACAATCATGGCAGAAGGCTAGGGGGAGCAAGCCACATCTTACGTGGATGGCGGCAGGCAGAGAGGAGCTTGTGTAGGGAAACTCCCCTTTTTAAAACCATCAGATCTAGTGAGACTTATTCACTATCATGAGAACAGCACAGGAAAGACCTGCCCCCATGATTCAATTATCTCCCACCAGGTTCCTCCCACAACACATGGGAATTCAAGATGAGATTTGGGTGAAGACACAACCAAACCATATAATTTGCCATACATATAGTGCGTTTTTTAGTGAAGTGTCTGTCCGTACCTCTTGCCCATTTTTAAAAAACTTTGTTGTCTTGGCCTTTATTGGGTTATAAGAATTCTTTATATAATCTGGATATATTTTTGATGGACATATTTTGAAAATATATTCTCTCAGTTGATGGCTTGCTTTTTGATTTTTTAAGTAGTGTCTTTTGAAGATCCAAAATCTGAAATCCTCCAAAATCCAAAAGTTTTTGAGTACTGATATGACACCACAAATAGAAAATTTCACACCTAACCTCACATAACAGGTTGCAGTCAAAACGCAGGGAGGGGCACAATACAAAATTTATTCAGTGTCCCCAAGGAAAAAAATAAAATTACCTTAAGGCTATATGTATAAGGAGTATACAAACATAAATAAATTTCGTGTTTAGATTTGGGGCCCATCCCCAAAATGTCTCATTGTGTATATGCAGATATTCCAAAAATTCAAAATCTGAAACACTTCTGGTCCCAAGTATTTCAGATAAAGTATAGTCAACCCATAGTATAAGAACCTTAAAATAGGTTTCCAGACGTTGTAAATTTTATCTTTTTAGGTGTTGGATATTTTTATCTTCCTATAAAATATGCCTGAGCTTTGTTCTGGGATACAGTTAAGTTACTCAAAAATAGTTTTATTCTTTTGGATCTTCCTTTTATGACTGGTTAAGTGAATCCAGAGCCATGTTATTTGTATGGCTATTCTCCACTACCGAGGTAAAACCTTCCTTGGTATTCTACGAGATTCCTCATAAATTATGAGTTTTTCTAGTCTCTCGGTGGAAACAGGCACTATTTCTGCTTCTGTGTGAGCACCAAGGACCGTTCTTTAATGCTTTCAGATCCCCTACCCTCAAGCTTTGGGTAGTTTCCTCATATCATGAGCTGGTCAGCACTCTGCTGAACTTGAGGGAACCTCTGCAGATTTCCAGGTTCTCCCTCTCCTCTTTGAACTCTGTCTTGTAAACTCTAGCCACATTGGTCTCACTGGACTCTCAGGTCCATCTCCTTAATTCAGAGAGTCCACCGAACTTGACCTGGGTTTTCCCTCTCTGACTGTGGAATGGATCCTACCTCAAGGTGGTAAAGTGGGGCAAGAGTAGGGCTCACTCATTTTTCCCAAGTCTCAGTGATCACTGTCCTTAATTCTCTGATAGTCAGTGTCTTAAAAACTATTTCAATATATTTTGTCTGATTTTTAAAAATCGTTTCAGAAGGGAGGATAAATCCAGTTCTTGGTACTCTATCTTGGACAAAAGTGGACGTTCCGATAAAAAACTTTCAGCAGGCTGGGGATGATGGCTCAAGCTTGTAATCCCAGTACTTTGGAGGCCGAGGTGGGTGTATCACCAGAGGTCAGGAGTTCGAGACCAGCCTGACCAATATGGTGACACCCCGTCTCTAGTAACAATACAAAAATTAGCCAGGTGTGGTGGCACACGCCTGTAATCCCAGTTACTCAGGAGGCTGAGAAAGGAGAATTGCTTGAACCCAGGAAGCGGAGCTTGCAATGAGCTGAGATAGCGCCACTGCACTCCAGCCTGGACAACAGAGTGAGACTCCCTCTCAAAAAAAAAAAAAAAAAAAATTTCAGCAGATTAGTAACAGTAGCCAAGTTAGAATGATCATCCTGACTGTAATGTAGGGAATATACTACACAAAAGCAAAATTAAGTGTAGGAAGCACAGTCATGGCTGGAACTAGGGTAAGGCAAGGGAGGCAATATAACACACAAAAATTAAGGAGGCACTGACTGTCAGGCTCATGCAGATGCCAACCCCGTAATTGTAACACGTTGATAGTGAATGCTTCCTTAAACTGTGTCCTAGGCACCTCCCTCACCTTAGCATGTCAGGGACCTAGTCCTGACCCCAAGAACACTTAAGCAGCTTTTGGAACAAATGAAAGATGATGATGCTTTAAACAAATGTCACTGCAAGAAAGACCAATAGTAGATACATTTGAAATATATTTAGAAAGTAGAATCAACAGCATTTGGTGACTAATTGGATGTGGAAAGAGGAAGAAGTCAAATATGATTCCCAGGTAATAGTGAGCTGGAGCTGCTCATACTGGTTGGTAAGAGCCAGCTGTTAAATACCCTGAAATTTTGTGAGCTACTCAACAAATGTCAGTAGCTAAAAATCTATTACAGTGAGAATATTTACTATCTAAATCAGCCAATAATACAAATTAGGTCTCCCCCTCTATCACCAGAGCCAGTTTACAAGCATCCCATGGCTTCCAGGTTTATTTGGTGAATTTATCCACCCTCTTTTCCTAGAATCCCTAACCATCATATCAATTTCCACTGTTATCTAGACTTTTTTTCCCTTCAAACTCAAGTCTAAGAGAGAAAGATTGAAAGATAGTAGGAAAGGGATCTTGTGTCTTATTCCGTATGGTAACCTTAGGGTCAAGCACAGTGTCTGAGACATAACAAGTGCTAGGTATTTATGGACTCTTGTAGTTACCCTCCCATTCCATATACAACACTAAACCAAAAGGAACCCCACCTACACCATAGGGAACACCACACCCACTTCAATGAATCCTGAACAGCACTCCAGAATAAAGGATTTGCAGGCAGAATGGTAAATTCTAGAGCCAGATTAGACATTTTTCTGAAACCCAGCCAGATAACTAACCAAGGTCTATTTGTCAGATCCAGCCCAAACCTGTTCTTTTCTCAGACCTGAATCCCTATGAATAGATGTCTTTGGATATAATCTAGTCAAGAAACTTTCTAAAGGAAGCATTCTATTTTTCTGACACACAATCCAAATCTTCTAGTGGCTCTTGTGCTCTCCTTTACTCGTTACTCTCTTCTGTACTCTAGCTTTCTACCCTCGGTTTCCTTGGTAAACTTCTTTACTCTTGATATTTTGACTTTTTCTTTGTGCTGCTTTCCTCGTTTGCTCCTAAATTACTTCCTGATAAAACTTGAGTAAGCATCATCAGTGCTACACACTCCATTTGGAAGGTTACATCTCGTGTTTCAGTTTCAGTCTCTGCAGAAACCTTAAGGATTAGCGTAACTGTGGTGTGATTCTATTTCTATTAGATGAGCACCTTCAGTGCTCAGTTGACTTGTTTTTTATGTGTGTTGTCATACTATCTGAGTAGACGAGTTTTTCAAGTCCAAGTAAAAAGTTGAGCCCAATGGCAGAAAGTGACTATTTCAATAAGCTAAAAGATGGATCCACAGTCTCCTTTCTTCTTTTTGTTATGCCCAGGTTGAGGGTAAGAGTGACTTGATCAAACAAGATTGTAATTCCTTCTTCTTTCTCTCTCAGATTTCACCACACCACACAACACATCGGGACGTTCAGCTCCGCCCTCCACAAATGTCCGGAGTGCAGACCAAGAGAATGGAGAAATAACCCTTGTAAAGCGTCGTATATTTGGCCACAGGATTATCACTGTCAACTTTGTGATCAATGATCTATATTTCTTTTCTGAAATGGAGAAGTAAGTTTCCCACTTCTCCTTCTTCTGCCCTGAAAATGACTTTTCATCCTTAGGACTGCCCAGCAGAAACTGGCTTGATCTGTTAGAGACACAGTGATTTCAGCCCTGTCCAGTAAGAGTCTCTCCTTCTGAAAATCTTACTGAATGCTGCCACTCAATTGATTTCTATTTTTCTTTTCTTTGGGTGCTAAAAGCTCTTCAGTATTCCAGAAATTCCACTGTTAAAATGCAGTTACTTAGTCCCAGAAAAGGGAGCATGTTTTTCTCCATTATTTACAAATGTGAAAAAGTCCCATTATATAACACCATGAGACCAATATTCTTTAGTCAAAGCCAGGAATTATAATAATACAAATTGTGTGTGTGTCTGTATGACATTAAACAGATATTTTTAAGTTAAGACATATTAGCGTATATTAATTCACCTGTCAATTTTTTTTTACCAAATTTTTTATGTAAAGCCAAAGTCAATCCAAAACGGGAGGTCTGTAAATTTTTCTTGTATAGACTATACCCCAAAAGCTGTCTACTAATTTTTTTTTATTGATACATAATAGATTTACATATTTTGGAGATGTATGTGATATTTTGATATACTCATATAATGTGTAAAGATCAATCAGAGTAATTGAGATATCCATCATCTTCTTTATTTTTTCTTTATGCTAGACAGATTCAATTATTCTCTTCTAGATATTTTGAAATGTACGATAGATGATTATTAACTGTAGACACCCTACTGAGCCATTGAACACTAGGTCTTATTTCTTCTATCTAACTGTGTATTTGTACCTCTTGATCAAACTGTCTTCATCACCCCACCCCCTACCCTTCTCAGCTTCTGGTAACAACCTGAGATCCACTTTTTTAGCTCCCACATATGAGTGAAAACATGTGATATTTGTCCTTCTGTGTTTGACTTATTTCACTTAACATAATCACCTACAGCTCCACCCATGTTGCTGCAAATGACAGGATTTTGTTCTTTTCTGTGGCTTAATACTATTTTATTGTGTATCTGTATACACCATATTTTCTTTAACCATTCATCCACTGATGGGCACATAGGTTGATTCCATATTCCAGCTATTGTGAATAGTGCTACAATAAACATGGGAGTGCAAATATCTCTTCAACATACTCATTTTCTTTCCTTTGGATATATACCCAGTATTAGGATTGCTGGATGACATGGTAGTTCGACTTTTAGCTTTTTGAGGAAGCTCCATACTGTTTTCCACAGTGGCTATACTAATTTACGTTGCCACCAACCAGGTACAAGATTTCCCCTTTTTACACATGCTCACCAGCATCTGTTATTCCCTGTCTTTTTGATAATAGCCACTTTAACTAGGGTAAGATGATATCTCGTTGTGGTTTTGACTTGCGTTTCTCTTATGATTTGCGATCTTAGCAGTTTTTCATATACCTTTTGGGCATTTGTATATCTTTTTTTGAGAAATGTCTATTCAGATATTTTGCACATTTAAAAAATCAGATTATTTGGGTTTTTTGTTATTGAGATGTTTGAGCTCCTTATATATTCTGGTTATTAATCTCTTGTCAGATGGATAGTTTGCAAATATTTTCTCCCATTCTGTGGGTTGTCTCTTTACTTTGTTGATTGTTTCCTTTGCTGTGCAGAAGCTTTTTAGCTTGATGTCATCCATTTGTGTGTTTCTGCTTTGGCTCCCTATGCTTCTTACACAAAAACCTTTGCCCAAACCAATGTCCTGCCATGTTTCCCCAATGTTTTCTTCCAGTAGCTTCAGAGTTTTAGATTTAAGCCTTTAGTACATTTTTATTTGATTTTTTTATATGGTGAGAGATAGGTGTCTGTTTTCATTCTGCTGCATATGGACATTCAGTTTTCCTATCACCATTTATTGAAGAGATGATCCTTTCCCCCATTGCACATTCTTGGCATCTGTGTCAAAAGTGTGTTGGCTGCAAAGGCATGGATTTATACCTGAATTGTCTATTCTGTTCCACAGGTCTATGTGTCTGTTTTTATGCCAGCACCATGCTGATTTAGTTACTATAGCTTTGTAGTATATTTTGAAGTAAGCTAGAGTGATGCCTCCAGCTTTGTTCTTTTTGGTCAGGATTGCTTTGACTATTCAGGGTCTTTTGTGGTTCCGTGTAAATTTTAGGATTGTTTTTATCTATTTCTGTGAAGAATGCCATTGGTATTTTGATAGGGATTGCACTGAATCTATAAATTTCTTTGGGTAGTATAGACATTTTAATAATATTATGTTTTCCAATCCATGAGCATGGAATATACTTCAATTGTGTGTGTGTGTGTGTGTGTGTGTGTGTGTGTGTGTGTCTTCTTCAATTTTTTCATCAGTATTTTCCTTGTATATATTTTTCAGTTCTTTGTTTAAGTTAATTCCTAGGTATTTTATGCTTTTTGTAGCTATTGTCAGTGAGATCACTTTCTTGATTTCTTTTTCAGATTGTTCATTGTTGGTGTATATAAATGCTTCTGATTTTCACATGTTGATTTTTTATTCTGCAACTTTACTGAATGTCTGAGTTCTAATAGACTGTTGGTGAAGTCTTTAGGTTTTTCTAAAGATAAGATTATGTCAGCTGTGAACAAGGCTAATTTGACTTCTTCCTTTCCAGTTTGGATGCCCTTTATTTCTTTCTCTTGCCTAATTGTTCTGGCTAGAACTTCCACTACTATATTGAATAAGAATAGTGAGAGTGGGCATCCTTGACTTGTTCCAGATCTTAGAGGAAAAACTTTCAATTTTTCCCCATTCTATATGATGTTAGCTGTGGGTTTATCATATATTTGCATTTATTATTTTGAGGTATATTTCTTCCATACCCAATTTGTTGATGGTTTTTATCATAAAGAGATGTTGAATTTTATTGAATGCTTCATCATCTATTGAAATGATCATATGGCTCTTATTCTTGATTGTGTTAATGTGATATATCACATTTATTGATTTGCGTATGTTGAATCATTCTTGTATTCCTGGGATGAATCCCATTAGATCATGGTGAATGATCTTTTCAATGTGTTGTTGAATTTGGTTTGCTAGTATTTTGTTGAGGCTTTTTGCATCTGTGTTCATCAGTGATATTGGCCTGTAGTTTTCTTTTTTTGCTGCATCCTTCTCTGGTTTTGGTATTGGGTCAATGTTTGCCTTGTAGAATGAGTTTTTAGTATTCTCCCTTTTGAATTTTTTGAGTTTGAGCAGAAGTAATATTAATTTTTATTTAAATTTTTGGTAGAATTAATGCCATCAGGTCCTGGCATTTTCTTTGACGGGAAACTTATTATGGCTTCAATCTTGTTACTCATTATCTGTTCATTTGATTTTCTATGTCCTCTTGATTCAACCTGGTAGTTTTTATGTGTCTAAGAATTTATTCATTTCTTCTAGGATTTCCAATTTGTTGGTGCATAGTTGTACATCATAATCTCTGATGACTATGTCTCTTTTTTGTTTCTGATTTTATTTATTTGGATCTTCTCTCTGCCTTTATCAGTCTAGCTAAAGGCTTAATGATTTTGTTTATATTTTTAAAAAACCAACTTTTTGTTTCATTAATCTTCTGTATTTTTTAGTCTTAATTTCATTTATTTCTGCTCTGATATTTATTATTAATATTTTATTCTTTCTACTAATTTGGGTTAGGTTTGTTCTTGTTTTTTAATTCCTTGAGGGCAACATTAGGTTGTTTATTTGAAGTCTTTCTACTTTTTTGATGTAAGTATTTATTTTCTAAATTTTCCTCTTAGTACTGCTTTTGTTGTATCCCATAGATTTTGGAATGTTGTATTTCCATCTTCATTTGTTTCCAGGAATTTTTAAATTTTCTCCTTTATTTCTTCACTGACCCATTGGTCATTCAGGAGCATGTTGTTTAATTTCCATGTACTGTAGAAAACAGTTTCCAAGGTTCTGCTTGGTATTGATTTCTGGTTTTTTTCCATCATGGTCAGATAGGATGCTTGATTTTATTTCTACTTTGGAAATTTGTTGAGACTTGTTTTGTGGTCTATTTTGAAGAATGTTCCATGTGCTGATGAAAAGATTGTATATTCTGTAGCAGTTGGGTGAAATGTTCTGTAAATGTCAGTTAGGCCTATTTGGTGTGGTGTGTAGTTTAACTGCAATTTTTTGTTGTTGTTGATTTTCTGTCTGGATGATCTGTCCATTACTAAGAGTGGGGTATTGAAATTTCCTACTATTATTGTATTGCAACCTTTCTCTCCCTTTAGATCTTTTAATGTTTGCTTTATATACTTGGGTGCTCTCATGTTGGATGCATCGATATTTATAATTGTTATATCCTCTTACTGAATTGACCCCTTTATCATTATATAATAACTATGTCTCTTTTTAGAGTCTTCAACTTGTAGCCTATTTTATCTGATATAACTATAGCTATCCCAGCTCTTTTTTTGGTTTCTACTCACATAGAATATCTTTTTCCATCCCTTCACTTTTAGTCTATGTGTGTTTTTATAGGTGAAGTGGATTTCTTGTAGGTAGCATGTAGTTGGGTCTTGTTTCTTTATCCGTTCAGCCACTGTATGTCTTTTAATTAGAGAATTGAGTCTATTTGCAGTCAACATTCTTATTAATAAGTAAGAACTTACTACTGCCATTTTGTTGCTTGTTTTCTGGTTGTTTTTGAACTCCTCTCTTTCTTTCTTACTGTCTTCCTTTGTGATTAAGTAATTTTCTCTGGTACTGTATTTTAATTCATTGCTTTTTATTTTTAGTGTAACTATTATAGGTTTCTGCATTGTGGTTACTATGAGGCTTACCAAAAATATTTTGTGGATATAACAAATTATTTTAAAGAGATGACAACTTATCTTACATCACAAAGAAAAGAATAGAAACAAAGAAAAAACTAAAATGAATCTCTACACTTTAACTCCATCTTCTCAATATTTGGACATTTTTTCTCAATTTGCATATTTTATATTGCTTGTCTCTTATCAGATTGCTTTAGCTATTGTTCCTTCTGACAAATTTGTCTTTTAGGCTTCATGCTAGAGTTATGAGTGAATTGCACACCACAATTACTATATTAGAATATTCTGGATTGGTCTGTGCACTCACTTTTACAAATGAGTTTTATACCTTCAAAGGCTTCCTTCTTGCATGTTAGTGTCATTTTCTTTCAGAATAAAGAACTCTTTAGCATTTCTTGTAAGACATGTCTGTTGGTCATGAATTCTCTCAGCTTTTGTTTGTCTAGGAAAGGCTATCTCTCCTTCATAGTTGAAGGATAGCTTTGCTGGATACAGTACTCTTGGATGGTGGGTTTTTTTTTTTTTTTTTTTTGCACTTTGAAAATGTTTTCTCAAATTTTCCTGGCCTTTATGGTTTCCATTGAGAAGTCTGTTGCCAGATGAATTGGAGCTTCTTTATATGTTATTTTCTTCTTTTTCTGCTTTTAGGATTCTCTTTGTCCTCGACCTTTAAGAGTTGATTACTATAATACTTGGGGTAGTCTTATTTGGGTCAAATTTATTTAATGTTCTCTGGCCTTCCTGTACCTAAACATGTATGTCTTTGTCAAGTTTTAGAATGTTTTCTGTTATTGTTTTGAATAAGTTTTCTTTTCCTTGCTCTTGCTCAACTCCCTCTTGAACACCAATAATTTTTAGATTTGCTCTTTTGAAGTAATTTTGTATATCTTGTAGGTGTCTTCATTACTTTTCATTCTTTTTACTTTTTTCTCCTCTGTCTCATTATATTTGAGTTCTGAGATAGTGCTGGTAATAATCTCAGTACTGTTTGTTTGTTTTGAGTTTCCATATGGGAGAATGAAGCCAACTTGCTTCTATGCTAACATTTTGGAACCTAAAGTGTCTGTCTACTGATTTGAATTTTTATTTCTTTAAAGTGGAACAGAATTTAAAGATTACTGTGAAGCAATTTAATCCTTCTGCATTTTTATACCTTTTTTTTATGTTTCAAACTGCCTGGCCACACCTAACTCAACAGTATTTTGTTTTTGTTTTTGTTTTTGTTTTTATGAGACGGAGTCTCACTCTGTCTCCAGGCTGGAGTGTGGCACCATCTTGGCTCACTTCAACCTCTGCCTCCCGGGTTCAAGCGATTCTGTTGCCTCAGCCTCCCAAGTAGCTGGTACTACAGGCACATGCCACCATGCCCAGCTAATTTTTGTATTTTTAGTAGGGATGGGGTTTCACCGTGTTGGCCAGGATGGTCTCGATCTCCTGAAATCATGATCGCCTGCCTCAGCCTCTCAAAGTCCTGGAGTTACAGGTGTGAGCCACTGCACCCAGCCAACAACACTTTTTTAAAAAGCTACTTGCCTTCATTAGAATTTCCAAAACATTCTAACTTGTTTTCACAGAAATAATAACTTTTCTTTAATGTTCATATTTTATCAGTTTTCACAAGTTACTAATTATAGTTACTAATTATCTTTACAATAGGGAAAGACACTTGGGAAGCAACACAACTCCTGGTACACATTCACTTCTACTAGTTTGAGAAAGGTGAGAGTGTACTAAAGGTGTCCCACTAATCTATGCAGTCAGCATGTCATGGGCATCAGTCAGTGTGTTTTTCAAAAATGTAGACACCTGATAACTCATGCATCAGTTAGAAGAGTTTGGTTAAGAGATCTTCTACTCACCCCAGTGATGGATTTAGCTCATTTCCACAGATGCTTTTTGATTGCTCACTCTTTACTGAACACTGGGTTTGACATTGGATATACAAAAAACAACTATGACGTGCTCTGTACTTCTAAGATCCCGCAAACTAAAGAGGATGGCAGAAAAGACACAAACAAAAGTTAGGAAGTGTCTCAGGATGATAGGTGCTATGGGAGAATCAGGCACAGGAAGTATATTTAGACAACTGTAAGTCCTCAGGTATGGTTTCTTGGGAGACCCAAAATTCTTGGGTAATCTAAGCTAAATTTTGAAGGAAGAGTAGGGGTTAGTCAGATAATAAAGGATGTAGGGGGAGGTAATGGAGTAGCAGAGGGAGATACTAGTCAGAGTGAATAGCCTCACCTGCTGCTGCTCCGATTCCCACCACATTACGTCTTCTTCCTCGCTTGACCTCTACAAACTATTCTCTGTATAGCAACCAGCATAGCCTATTAAAAACATAAACCAGACTAGATCATTCTCCTGCCTAAAATGTTCTACTGGCAGCAGGGCGCGGTGGCTCATGCCTGTAGTCCCAGCACCTTGGGAGGCCGAGGTGGGCGGATCATGAGGTCAAGAGAGTGAGACCATCCTGGGTAACACAGTGAAATCCCGTCTCTACTAAAAATACAAAAAATTAGCCAGGCGTGGTGGCGGACGCCTGTAGTCCCAGCTACTCAGGAGGCTGAGGCAGGAGAATGGCGTGAACCCAGGAGGCCGAGCTTGCAGTGAGCCGAGATTGCACCACTGCACTCCAGCCTGGGATACAGAGTGAGACTCCATCTCAAAAAAAAAAATATTCTACTGGCTTCCCATTACCACTGGAATTAAGTCCAAACCTCCTCTCATTGCCTAAAGTGCTCTACAGGAGTGGGACCTGCCTGCATCTCAGGGCTTGCCTCAGGTCAGCACAGGAGAGGGAAGAGCAAGATAGTCCTTAGGCCTTGAAGTCATTAGAAGTGCAATGCTGCAGGGCCAGAATGGGTAAAGAAGGGAAGGTGGGATAAACAAGGGGGTTTGTGGTGAAGAAATTCACTTGAAGGGGCACTTGACATGTTATCTGACCTGTGATAAGTGCTCAGTATTTGCCAATGGATGAATTATGACTGAATGAATAAAGTCACAACCTGGCCTAGAACTGGCCTTGCCTTTTTTGGGCCAGAAATGAGTCTAGGCTGGGTGCCTTGTTAGTCACTGTTTTCATCTTCTCCTCCTGATTTCCTACTTCACATTTCTTTTTTAGATTTAATGATCTGGTAAGTTCAGCCCACATGCTGCAGGTCAACCGGGCATACAATGAGAATGATGTGATCCTAATGCGGTCCAAAATGAACATTATCCAAAAACTCTTCCTGAATTCTGACATCCCTCCAAAGCTGAGGGTAAGAAAGACTCCCACTCCACTCTGGCCTTTCACCAAGAAGCATTTCCCCAACAAGGACAATTAGAAAGCTAATTGTCAGGCATCTCATAAGTCCTGGCCAACTACATATTAGCAACTCCATGAAAACCGTCTGCCTTTTGGAGAGAGGGTGGTCATCGGGTTCTGGGGGCCAGGAGAGGTTTTCTGCTTTCCCGTGGAGCCTCCACCAGTGACAGGCTCCCATTCTGTGGGTAGGTGAATGTTCCTGAGTCCCAGAAGGATGCCATCCTTTCTGCCATCACAGAGGGCTACCTAGATCGGAGCATCTTCCACGGGGCTATCATGTCTGTCTTTCCCATCGTTATGTACTTCTGGAAAAGGTAACTGTTTCTCCTTATTCAGTGACTGCTAGATCAGGAAAACACACTTAGTTTGGAGAGAGTTTTCTGCCTTCCTCTAGCACTCTGTTTCATAGTTTCCAGTTTCTAGGGGAAACTAAGATGGTGTTTTCTTATCCTATTCACCTCACTCCATCCCTCACACAGAACACCAAACACTGAATCCACAGATGGAAGGCAGAGTAAGACTGAGAGCCAAATGCCTGGTTTCCCACCCCTCCTCTTTCCATGCTTGCTTGGAGCAAGAACGTGAGGTTTTCTTAGGCCTGGGTTTCTCACAAGAAGGTAAGAGTGAACCACAGCCCCTTGGGGAGAAATTCTGTCAAGACTAACACAACTGCTTAAGCTTAAGAAGCTACATGAAGAAAGTAAGCCAGAAGTGTTTTGCTCTGTTATGCCCAAATCCCCGTAATTACCACTGAGGGGGCACAGTTGCTAGATACTCCCATTATCAAGAGGAGCTAGACATTGAAATGTGTATTTCATCTCTCCCAAGGTTAAAGTGGCAAGTATGGCAACTAACAAAACTAAAACATGGTGAAGAACCTGTGAAGGCCAAATACCAAAAATGAAACAAGCAAAATATATGCAGATGTTTTGTGGCCAAATGCATTCTGTGGCCCACTGGTTTCTAACCTGTCCTGTGGAGATTTGGCCTGAGCCTTCCCAGCTGGTCATTTATTCCTGTGGTCTGCCAGAGTTCCAGCTCATATCTTCCACATGGTGATGGCAGTGCCTTGGGTGGTAGTGACCAGAGGACACCTGCCTGAAATGTTCCCAGACAAAGCTAATCAGGACACTTAGATTATCATGTGACTTGGACTCTTAGAAGTTCCCATCTTCCACCAAAAAAAAAAAAAAGTTACTTTATTAAAATGGAAGTGTGAAATTGCTTACCAATCTCTCACCTTTATTTTAAAATCCTTAAGATAATAAATTATTTAATACAGAACCGAAAGAAGTACAAAAATCTAACTTCAAGACAAGCAATTTAATCTTTTGAACATCAAATGTTGTCTAGAACTTAATTCTGGTTCTCCTAGCAAGGACTAAATAGATATTCACCCAGAGACTTTTGGAGAGATTGGGAACCTCTGGGAAATATGTGCTTCTCTTGAATAAGCCAGTGTTTAGCTGTCTCCCATGTGCTTAGAGAAATGAGACATGCTTTAGGGAGGCTTTGGATTCCTGTTCCTCCTGCAGTTTCTTTATTTACTTTCCTACATACTTATAAAGGAATTTATGTTATGCAAACTGTGTTTACATATATTATCTTAAATGAACCTCTCCACAACCCTACACAGTGGGTGGGGAGGAGTATTATTATCCCTGTTTTACAGATGAGGAGACTGAGGTTCAGAGTGGTTGAGGGACTTGACTAGAATCACTTGGTAAGTGGTAAAACCAGCATTAGAAACCAGGTCTCTTGGTCTCTCATCACCATAAATAATGCATGTGTGGCATACTGGGAGGTCCATTAGGGGAAGGAGACCCAGTTCAGCCAGTGAAATGGGAAAAGCCTACTGGGATAGAACAGACTGTCCCTCAAGGAGAGGGGAGGAGGACAGCAGGCAAAACCACCAGATCCAAAGTGCCATAGAAAATAAATTCAGTCTTAGCCAAGATTGACCTCCAAGGGGTCCAATCCAAGGACTAGTTGAAGGTAGGGATAACAAAGGGCTTGGGGCCAGGAGGGAAGAGATGATGGGGAGTATTGCACAGGCTTCTAGAGAACATAAAGGTCATAAAGAGTACATAAATCTGAGTTCACATGAGAAACCAGATCTATTCCAGGGAAGGGCCCACTGGGAATACAGTGAGGTGGTCAAGGCTGTCAGTAAGGGGCAGGGTGGAAACTAGGATTAGGACCTGAGCAAAAGCCCTTTGGACACTCTGGCTATACCAGGTGGGGTTAGATAGGGATGTCAGAGTCTGATGCTGGGGTGCACCCCAGGGGTTAACCTCACCCCAAGCCTCAGGATAGCAGGCCCTTTACAGGCTCCATTCACTGATGGTTCCAGAAAGAAGCCCCAACAAACTGCCCATGCCAGGCCCGCGCTGGAGCCAGGTCTGGACAAAGATATGGCCTCAGAACAAAGGCCACTGGCAGGTAGCACCCCAAGGCCAGGATGCTCTCCTCTTCTCTGTTGGACACCCACATTCTCTGAGGACTGGCCCGGCCCCGTTTCCCCTGTGCTCGGTGCTCCAGCCCCCTCCACTGGGGGTTCCCTCCTATGACCAGAAGCCATTCTTCCCACAGGTTTTGTTTCTGGAAGGCGACCAGCTCTTACTTACAGTATAGGGGGAAAAAGTTCAAGGACAGAAAAAGCCCTCCTAAATCTACGGACAAGTATCCTTTCTCGAGTGGAGGTAAGCTCCACCACGACTCACAGCCCCATTCTCTAGCAACCAAGACTTGCGAAGAGAAAGCAAGGGCCCAAGGGGCCAAATTCAAGACTTCCTCGAGGGTGTTTGCTGGAGCCGGGACAGCTCATTTACTTGGCCCTCAGGGAGGCAGAGCACTCAGGGTAAAGCATGAATTACCTGTCACTAGCAGTGCTAGCAGAGGGTACCTCTCCCTAGCAATAACTCCGGGATGCCTCTGTGCATGCCGGTCACAGTCTATGTTGAGGGTACATGGAGAGGATGATCTGCTTTTCTGCTGCTTGAGAAGCCCCCTGCTCTATCTCCATTAAACCTTCCCATTAAGAAAGCATTTATTTTATAGCATTAAGTGACAACATTAAAAACTGCATATATATAGTTTTAATGTGATAAATGTGTTTTTATGCATATATAATTTTTATGACAGCAGACATATATATGTAAAAAAACAGATATATAAAAGCATACACATATTTACTTATGTACAAATTTATAAAAAATAAGTATGCATACATATATATATATACACACACACACAGCCATGCACCACATAATGATGTTTCAGTCAATAATAAACCATATATACAATGGTAGTCTCATAAAATTATAACACTGTATTTTTACTGCACTTTTTCTATGTTTAGATATATTTAGACGCACAGATACCATGGTGTCACAATTGCAACAGCATTCAGTACAGTAGCATGCTATATAGGTTTGTAGCTTAGCAGCAATAGGTTATTCCATAAAGCCTGAGTGTGTAGTGGGCTCTGCCATTTGGTTTGTGTAAGTACATTCTATGATATTCACACAACCACAAAATCACCTAATGACACATTTCTCAGAATGTATCTCTGTCATACAGCTGTGATTGGTACTTGAGCAAAAGGGAATTTTTTTTTGAGATGGAGCCTCGCTCTGTGTCCCAGGCTGGAGTGCAGGGGCGCAATCTCGGCTCACTGCAAGCTCTGCCTCCTGGGTTCATGCCATTCTCCTGCCTCAGCCTCCCGGGTAGCTGGGACTACAGGCACCTGCCACTGTGCCCAGCTAATTTTTTGTATTTTTAGTAGAGATGGGGGTTTCATCATGTTAGCCAGGATGGTCTCGATCTCCTGACCTTGTGATCTGCCCGCCTCAGCCTCCCAAAGTGCTGGGATTATAGGTGTGAGCCACCACGCCCTGTGCAAAAGGGAATTTTAACAAGGAAGAGGTTCGTGAACAGGGCAGTGGCTGGTGAGGACAAGGCTGGGTGTCTTTCAGGGGAAAGCTCTGAAAACCAAAGAAAACAGGTCTGTGAATCTGGGAACGGCATCAGAGAGTCATAATGTACAAGCTGCGAGACCTTGAGCATGGTGTTCCCCTCTCTCAGTCTCACATCCCTGATCTCATGTCTCAGCCCATTTTGTGTTACTAAAACAAAATACCTCATATTAGGTAATTCATAAAGAAAGGAATGTATTTGGCTCATGATTCAGGGGACTGGGAAGTCCAAGAGCATGACACTAACATCTGGCAAAGGGCTTTATGCTGCATCACCCCATGGTGGAAGGCAGAAGGGCAAGAGAGTGTGAGAGAGAACAAGAGACAGCTGAACTCACCTTTATAACAAACCCACTCCCATGATAATGGCAATAATCCATTCATGCGGGCAGACCCCTTGTGGCTTCATCACCTTTTTTTTTTTTCAAGATGGAGTTTTGCTCTTGCTGCCCAGGCTGGCAATGGAGTGCAATGGCATGATCTTGGCTCACCACACCCTCCACCTCCTGGGTTCAAGCGATTCTCCTGCCTCAGCCTCTCAAGTAGCTGGAATTACAGGTGCACACCACCATGCCCAGCTAATTTTGTATTTTTAGTAGAGATGAGGTTTCGCCACGTTGGTCAGGCTGGTCTCAAACTCCTGACCTCAGGTGATCCACTTGCCTCGGCCTCCGAAACTGCTGGGATTAGAGGCATGAGCCACTGTGCCTGGCCAGCCTCATCACCTTTTAAAGGTCTTGCCTCTTAATACCATCTCTGTGGCAATTAAATTTCAACATGTTTTGGAGGCAACATTCAAACCATAGCATCTCACATGCAAAGGTTTAGATTTAGATAATGTTTTATCATTAACATTTTATAATCTAAGTGTGTTAAACAAGAGCTTTATTGCTTACTTAGAAAGATTTATTTCAGTAGGAGTTGTTGCAAGTGTTTTTAGTGCTTGTTTTTGTCCTTCCTCAGGAGACAATGCCATCTTAAGGTTCACCTTGCTCAGAGGTATTGAGTGGTTGCAGCCTCAACGGGAAGCAATAAGTTCAGTTCAAAATTGTGAGTTGGAATTGGATCCCCACTGATAGTTTGCTATTCAATCAGAGGGGGACTTTAAAACCAGCTTGACCAATCCCCTTATTGACAATAAGGAGACTGAGACCCCCAAAATGTGAAGTAACTTGCTGAAGATCACATAGCTTATGAGTGGCAGAGAGGAGGTGAAAATTTAGTCTCCTGACCTCCTTCCATGGCTCTGTGAGCGACTCTCATCTAAATAATCCTGTCTTCTTGGTTTTTGTAACCCTGGGAAGGCAGGTACCTTAAGCTTCTCTATATCTCTGCTGACTCCTCTTCTCATTTCCAGGCATGACGTATGATCTTTATTAAGAGACTATCACAATGTCCTAATTGTTACTTCCCCCTCACACTGAGACCAACTGCTGGTTTGAACACACCATTTCATACCTCCTTCTTCCTGGAGTCTCCTGCTATGAATCTCTTCCCTGTCACAAAACCTGCAGTTCTAACCTTGCATACTGAGGCCATATTATATTCTTTTTCTTCCCCATCTTCAGTCTCAAGGAGTCAACCCCACTCCCACACACTAACCCTGCCTTTGTTTCCACATAGTCTCTCCTAACAAACCTTCCCTTTCTATCCCAACTGCCAGCTTCTATTAGGGGAAGAAGTTGGAAATACTGCTTTTCTGCTTCTCACAGGCATGAAATGCCAGCGTACCTGACCTGCCCATTTGTACGTGTTTCCTCATTGCTTCATGGGGGAGGCCACTATGGAACATTGCCTGTGATCCATAGGCTCCAAACAGCCCTAAAGTCTTGTGATTCTAGTGTTCATCTGCCCTAATCTCCTATTTTACTTCCCTGGGACTATGTGATTGACATCATGGCCTTCGTGTCCAGAGGAAAGGTCTCCTGGGACACACACAAACACACAAATTGCAGCATAGAAACCAGGTCTCCTGAGTATCCCTGGAACAGGCCTGCTTTACCTTCACTTTCCAACCACTATCCTGGAGGTGTCTGTGGAAGCCCACCTGGCATGGTCCTCCAGGCTGGAGGCCTTTCAGTGACTGCATCTGTGTCATGAGTCCTGATGCAGTTTTTCTCTGTATTTCTCTTTAGCTTCATCAAGCAACCTTACTCAGCCAAGACTCGTGGTATCTGCCATGCAGCTGCATCCTGTCCAGGGGTAGGCATGAGCTGGAAATCCTCTTCAGTTCAGAGCTGCTATGTCCAAGCATGCAATGGGAGATGGTATAAACTTTCCAGAGACTAGCCTCATACCCTGCCTCTCCTCAGCATGCAGAACCTAGAAACTGAGCTTGCTGCCTCTGGTGGGAAGTTAAGAAGGTGTTTCTCTGTGGGGGTCCTTTCTCACCTCCAACTAGGACAGGCACTTTTAAGAAGTTGGAGTCTCTGACCCACTTTTCAGTAGAACACTACTGCTGTGGAAGTGTCCCAGATGATCTTTGATTTTTATTTTTAATTTTTATAGATTTAAGGAGCACAAGTGCAGTTTTGTTACATGGATATATTGGGAAGTAGTGAAGTCTAGGGTTTTAGTTTAGTCATCATCCAAATAGTATACATTGTGCCCATTAGGTAATTTCTCACCCTTACCCACCTCCCACTCTCGCACCCTTCCAAGTCTCCAGTGTCTATTATTTCGCGGTCAATGTCCAGATGTACATAATATTTAGCTCTCACTTGTAACTGAGAACATGCAATACTTGACTTTCCATTTCTGAGTTATTTCACTTAAGATAATGGTCTCCAGTTCCATCCATGTTGCTGCAAAAGACATGATGTTATCTTTTTGTGACTGATTAGTATTACATTGTGTATATGTATCCTACCTTCTCTTTATTCAGATGATCTTTTATTGCCAGCTTCCTAAATATTCCAGGCTGCTCAGGGCAGGGTGCATAAGGTGGGAAAGAAAGAAGATCTGTTCTTCTGCTTGGCAGGATATTGGCAATAAGAACAGAAGGGACTTGAGTCTGTTAAAATCTGCTTCAGCCTAACTCACTTCTGCACAAGCTTCCAAGTGAAACTGATGCTAAGTTAGGGCTCTGGGAGAATCCCCAGGGGTCATGAAAACCATAGCTGAGGAGTGCCAAAGAGTTATTTGAAGGCCAAGGTGGTAGACAGCAGCCTCTGAATGACAGGCCTGGTGTCCTTGCCAGCCACGTCACTTCTCAGGCCTGTTTCCAGACTTGTCCTTCCAACAGGGACTTGGAGCTGCCCAGGTATTATTTGCCTGTCCCAGTGCCCAGAAGACAAACCAGATACTTTGAAGCTCTTTACACTGGAAAAGCAATGCATGGCTTCAGAGTTTATAAGACCTTGGGGAAGAAGGTGAGACTAAGAATGTGAGAAGCCCTATTCTGAAGCCTGAAGGTTTCAGTTTTGGCTATTGCCATTCCTAAAGGAAATGACAGTGGCAAACCAACAGAGAATGCAACTTCAATTACTGCATCATAATTGTGATAACTGGCTGTTTTCTCTCTCTTCAGACAAAAATTATCCTACACCAGGAAAGAGAAGAAGTAATCAAGCCAGACCCCCAGCAGAGGCAAATCATCTCTCAGAGGCCTCTAACACTGACAGAACCTTTTCTGGTCAAAAATGAAAGGCCCTGGTGCCATCTTCCCCAGAAACGATCAAGAAGGGCAATGGGTTGACAGCCCATATATGGCAGTACCAGACTGCAATGGGTAAGACTTGGGCAGAGCATGAGAGGAAGCGCTTCTTTCCACCACAGTGAGTTGGGTCAGGAGACCTGGGCTCTAGGTCTTGCTCCACATCTTCATGGCTGTGTGCAAATCCTGGCTCAGGTTTTTAAAGAATCCCAAGACAAATGGATGTAGAGATCACTGAAGGCAATCAGGAGCAAGGTGCTATAATTATCAGCAGGGACAGATGGTGTCTTTTAATGGTAGGATCTGTCATTTAGACTATGACTCACACCCATTGTCTCAGTAAGTCCTCACAACAACCCTGTGGGCAATCATGTCAGAAATTATTTATTTTTAAACAGTTAAAGAATCTGACTCACAGAGAAGGTAAGTGACTTTCCCAAGATTACTGGGCAGTAAATGGCAGCATCTGGACTAGAACACACCATTTCTGATTTTTTGTCCTGTTCTTGTTCTATGCCAACCTTTTACGCAACTTTTCATGCACAAAAGGAATAGTTCTTCCCGAGAGTTCTGTTCATTTGCCAACTAGTGAACTTAAAAAAAACTTTAAGGTTTTTGACCTAAAGCACTAAACTATTGTCATAATTCTAAATGAATAGGCCTATTTTCTCTCCTTTGAGAAAAAATAATCAGAAGTAAAATGAGTCAGAATTTCCTGAACAAGCCCTCCACCTGAGGTAAGTGAGGACAGGTTGGCTTGTCATCTCTGTGGGTTACAGAACAGGAAAGGACTGGAAAGCTTTTTGGAGAATCCTTTCAAATTTCCAGCCAAAGCTTCCTGCTGTGCCGATGTTTTTTATTTCCCAGACTTTTCACAAGGATGAAAAAGGTGATGTTGGAGCAGAGCTCGTGAACACCTGAGACTCTGAGGTCACCTGGTGGGGCTGTGATTGCAGGAGATCCAGGAAGACTGTGGGCAGACATGACTCTAGAGGAGGCTGAAAAAAGGCCAGGTGTGGAGAGCCCCTTGGGCCCCTGGGAGAAGGCCCAGCAAGACAGGAAGGCCTAGACAAAAGGGCATGAGGCTTCCCTTCCCTATCAGGGCTAGAGCTTTAGAACAGGACTGCAATTAATAGAAGGAGGAGTGGGCATGAAACAGAATCCCAGTTCCTAAAAATCGGGCAAAAAACTAAGGCAAGACCCCAGGTAAGGAATAAAGAAGAGCTCAGTTAGTGGAATTGAAGTAACAGGGAAGCGCTTCATCAAAAAGGAACAAGTCACAAGCCCCAGGCATGAAACTAGAGAGGATGTTAGGCCAGCGACAAGGTGACTGATGAGGATCTAGCAAGATACTAACTCATGGTCACATACTGAAATACACTCACATTGGAGTGGCACATGGCTGAATCTGCATGTTGGCAATAGATGGGCCGTACTTAAGGAAAAGAAAGGTACTTTTCCTGATCTATTTGAACTTAGATCTTTGCCCCATCTTCCTATTTCTTAATTATCTTTCTCTCCACATTCACCATGGGTATACTTATGTGTAGGTATGCAAACACACAAACATGTTATTTAAAAAGATTAATGATACTTATTAGGTCATCCCTGAATTGGAAAAAAAAAATCTTCTCTTTTGTTAAGTCTTGCTGATTGCTTCTTTTGGTTTCTTACATACTCCCTTCAAAGATCCCAGAGCTAACATGTTCTAATGCCAGTTAGTCTAGTGTCACTAAGTCAGTCACCTGTAGAATATAGGCAGGGTGTATAAATGAGTAAAGCAGTCCATGAGAGATAAGAGGGAGTGGTAGAGACTGTGGTGAACTGGAGAACGTGTCCCAAAGGGGTCAGAGACAGTCCGCTCAAGCCAGCCAACCTGGTGTTGCCAGAGCTTCTACTTAGGAAAAAAAAGAAGGAAGGAAGCAAGGAAGGAAAGAAGGAAGGAAGGAAGGAAGGGAAAAAGTGAGAAATTAAAAATGTCTGTAACACTACAGTTAAAACAAAACTTAGTTA
Source organism: Pongo pygmaeus (assembly GCF_028885625.2). Taxonomy (NCBI): domain Eukaryota; kingdom Metazoa; phylum Chordata; class Mammalia; order Primates; family Hominidae; genus Pongo; species Pongo pygmaeus. The sequence continues at coordinate 67,253,534 of NC_072373.2, read as the reverse complement.
GGGACAAGACTGACTCACAGCCCAACAAATTGCATTCCTTTCTTTAATATTTTCCTTTGCCCTTGAAATTAGATTTGGGTCTTGGGTCTAGTTTGAACAAAAAATATGGGAGGGGAGGAAAAGGAGTCCCAACACTAGATCTAGGGGCCACTGCCGTCTAAGGAAAAGGCCAAGAAAGAGGGACCAGGTAAGGAACCTGGCCCACTTCAGTTCCTGTGTTAGTTTCCTTTTGCTACCATAACAAGTTACCAGAAACTTAGTGGCTTAAAACAACACAAATTATTATTTTACAAGTCTGTAGGTCAGAAGTCTGACCTGGGACTCAAGCTAACATCAGGGTGTCAGGAAGGCTGTGTTCCCCTCTGGAGGCTGTTGGGGAGAATCTGTTTCCTGGTTCATTCAAGTTATTGGCAGAATTCAGTCCTTGTAGGTACAGGATGGAGGTCTCACTTCCTTCCTGGCTGTCAGCTGAGAGCCGTTCCCAGTTTCTGAGAAGACACCCGCATTCCTTGGTGCATGGCCTCCTTCCTCTGTCTTTAAATCCAGCAATGGTGGGTCAAGTCCTGCCCATTCTTTGAATTTCTCCTACCTCTTCTTCTATCATCACATCTCTCTGGTTCCCTCTTCTGCCTCCCAACTCCCTTTTAAGGGCCCACCCAGACAATCCAGAATAATGTCTCTGTTTTAAGGTCCTTACCTTAATTCCACCGACCAAATTCCTTTTGCTATGTAAGGTCACACATTCACAGAGTCTAGAGATTAGAGCATGGATATCCTAGGGTGGTCACCAGAAATTCTACCGACCACAGTTCTAGACCACCTTCCTTAGAAAAGAATGTATGAACTCACAGCCTCCTAGAGACTTGGGGACACCATTTTTTTCTTTCTCTTGTCATAGCTCTGACTGTTCTTTCTGATTCTTCTTCACATTTCTTCTGCTTCTTCCTTAAATATCAGTGCCCCCTGTGGCTCTCCTGTTGAACTTACCTTCTTACAATGCACTCTCCCATTTGCTTGAGATCCCTAGCCCCTAGCTTCTCCTCTAATAGGATCCACTGCAAATTTAATCCATTCTAACAGGATCCACAGCACAAATTTAATGTATCCCAAATCAATTTTAGCCCCTTTATTTCTTTTCTCCAATCAACCCCATCTTCCAAGCTAGAAAACTCAGAATCATCCTCAACTCATTCCTCTGCCTCCCCTTCCATATTTTACATGCAGAAAAGGGAAGTTCTGCCACTCTGCCTTGGACATGTCACTGCTATCCAGACCTTCCTCTCTATCCCACTGGCACTGCTTTTGTCGGGTCCTTGTCCCCATCACTGGCCCTGTGAAGTCACCACATTCCCCTCTCCACACACACCCAACACACTCTGCTTCATCCCACACACTGAGAACAAATCTGACCTGCTCATTTCCTCAGCGTGAAAGCTTTTATTCCCCTCCTTCACCTGGTTGGAAAAGTCTCACTCCTTTGTGGGACATACAAGGCCATTGCTAAAATGGCCTCAGTCCAGGTTTCCAGGTTTATCTTTTTCCTCTCTATCTCATACACGCCATTCTCCAGCAACTTGGTGATTGTCTAAAGGGCCCTTCCCTTTCTTCTCCATCATACAGACATCACACAGTGATACCTCCTGATTCTCCTTTCTCCTCTTGCTCTCTCCTCTTAGTTTCTGAGACACATTTTTTCCTCTCCTTGAGATACTTATTCATGTATGCGTCTCACCTACTAGACTACATGCTTTTGTAGGGCAGAGACCAAGTCGTATTTCCATTTGTACCTAGAATAGACCAAGAACTATTTTTCACCTTACCTAGCACAGAGACATGCAGATAATAGTTGTCTCATAAATACATATTGAATGCATGACTAAATGAATTGTGCTGGGTGCTGGAAATGCAGTGGAGAAAACAGAATGTGAAGTTCATGCTTTCACTGACCTTATAGTCAGACTGTGCTATTAACAGAAAATCAATTCAACTATCAATTACAGTTGTGACTACCACCATAAAGAAGAAATAGCAAATGCTATTGTCTTCAAGAATTTTTCTATATTCCAATAAATCTTGATGCTTTAAGAACTCTTTGTTTTTTAGGAATCTCACACAGCCCATTCAGACTAAAGGGTGATGGAAAGAGGCAGAGGAAAGCAGAAAGAGCAAGAGTGACTGAGACCTGCCTTCATCTATATAGAAGCCTTTTCTGATACATGTCAGAGAGTGACATGAAGCCTCCCCTCTTTATACAGAAGTATGAAAAGACATCTATCCCTCATTTTGAGAGCCTCCAACTTATCCAAGTGTCATCCAGAGGAGGAGGTGTCCTGTGTGTGCAGGACCTCAGGGTGCCAGCCCTCACCCATACACCTCCAGGGCTGCAGGTCATTAGCCAGAATAAAGGATGTCCACATTCACAATCTGTGGGCCTGCCATCCTCTTCATAAGTAAAAGAGCACAGGGAAAATGATAAGTTGCTCCCAAGAGGGCTCCCAAGGCCATTTCCAATCCAAATGATTCGTGGATACAATACTTCTTTTCCCAGATGAAGATCACAAGCCAGCTAGTCCCACCCAGTGACTTTGACACGTGGGCCCTCTCCCAGCCAACAGAGTCCAGACCAGAAGGCCCTGCACCCTCCATCAGAGCTCATGGTTTTCCATGAGACAGTCTTGTTTAAATCCCATCTCTGCTCCTAGCAACTTTGTGATCATCAGCAAATTACTTACCCTCGCTGACTCCCAACACTGTATGTGAAACGCAGCTGATGATGTCTACTTCATAGGGTTGTTTGAGGACTGACTGCATATAATGTAGTCCAAGAGCACAGCATAAGGCCAGGAACAGATGGAGGGTGGGGGACTTTAGTTGCTTTCCGTCCTTCTATCTTTTCCCTAAACTTCCCAGGACATGAAGGAAGCGGTTGGTCAGGAGTGGTATAGTGAATAATTTATTCCTGGGAAAATTCTGAATGTATTTTCTCCAACAAGTTACATGGTCCTTGGGGGCAGAATGAAAAGGGCATCACAAGTCCCAGCTACATGGGAGGCTGAGGTGGGAGGATCACCTGAGCCTGGGAGGTTGAAGCTGCCATGAACCAAGATCACACCACCGCACTCCAGCCTGGGCGACAGAGTGAGACCCTATCTCAAAACAAAACAAAACAAAAAACAACAAAACCCCACAAGATCCGTTTAATTCCTAACACATATGTAGTCCTTTGGAAGATATCTGTGTGTTATATGTTTAAAGACTTCTTTCCATGCCCTCTACATGCACACCCTGAGTTCCTGACAGATACGTACTTTTAAAATATTAGTGAGCCTTTATTGCACACTCACTATGTCACAGCAGGGCTAGGAATTGTAAGCCTCATTCTATAGGCAAAGTAATGGAGGCAGGAAGATGCCAGCACTACACGTCTTGTCAGTGGCTTCAAAATATGTGATGCTTCCTGGTGTCCCGTGGAGATTCTGTACACAAAGACTCAACAATTTGCTTAAATGTCAGAGGAAAATCAGAGAGTCTATACGAGTCATTTTTTCAAGAATTGTATTTGTGCCGAAATATGGGTTTGGGTAGGTGGAAATGGGAATAGTAAAACAAAAAAAAAACATTGAAGAGATGTAGGACTGCCAGACTTAGCAGATAAAAATACAGGCACCGGGTTAAATATGAATTTCAGATAAGCAATAAGCACTTTTTTAGCTTAAATATGCCCAAATATTGCATGGGACATATTTAGCTGATACTAAAAAAGTTATCTGTTGCTTACTTAAAATTCAAATTTAACTGAACATCCTATGTTTGATCTAGCAACACCCCCTGTTCCCCACCTCCAACCAAAATGGGATGGGCCTGGGAATTTGAATACTCAACACTGAGGCTGGGAATGGGGTTGGGACTGGGGTTGGGGCAGGGTCCCAGCAGGGATGAGAGGAGCTTCTGCTTTGGTGGAGGAATTACTCTTTTCCAGTCCTGCCTCCCGAGGCCCCATCCTGGACTTTCTGAGGGTGAAAGTGAGCTGTGAGTGCTGAGTCCCTACAGGTGAAGGGAGGAGCAAGAAGAATCCAGAGGGCTACAGAAAGCGGGGAGGGAAGGGGAACCACAAGTCCTCTGGGCACCTTCAGGAGGGGAGAGGATGGCTGGGTGTAAAACATCAATTATACTTGGTCTAAATGGGCACTGATGGCCTCATCTGACAAATTCAGTGCCAATGATGGTATTGTTTGTGTGAGACATGATGATTCTGCTTCCAGCTACCATCTGTCAAAGAAATCTGGAAATTAAACCCATTCATATGCTGTGAACTAAGGACCAGGGACCGGTGTGGCGCCATGGATAGTAAGGAAGGATAGAGGCCCCAGGAGAACATAGGAAAGGTCCCAGCAGAAGAGAGATGGCACTCTCTAATTAGGTTAATCTGAGGTGGTTTGGTAAAGGGACAACTTACAAAGGCAGAGGAGAGTGCAGGGAGGTTGTGAGGGAAAGTGCAGTACCCAGAGCTAGTTACACAGGGGCTCCAGGACCAACCCTGTGCTCTGAGGATAGGGCGCCTGGTAGCTGCACCCAAGGACAGAATTGGGAAATCAGACCTCTTTGCCAGGGGGTTGGGCCATAATCACGAAAGACACAATCCCAAACGCTATAATCTTGAAGGCTGAAATCCTGAAAGATTTCACAATCCCTAAAGTCTAAAATTCAAAAAATCACAAGCCTGAAAGATCAAAATCCTGAAAACACAATTCTGGAGAAAATAATTTTAAAAATTCTTTAAAAACATTTATTTACATTTTAAAAGGGGATGTATTTGGAAGACATGAAAATACAGCAGAACTCTTCATAGGCCACTTGACATGATAAAATAGACAATGATAACATTTTGGTAAGTGTAAATACTCAGCTATGCTAATGACAGCCACACAAACATAACAGTATGAGCAGACGAACCGTAGTCATAAGGAAGTAAGTCAAAAACAAAATATATAATGCATATCACTATGCTTGGTAATTGTGTGCACCCAGCTTTATAACTGCAGTCATCTGAAATATTATGACACACAACCTAAGTATTTTGACAAGATCAATCAAAAACCACACTAGGCCACTACTACCACATACGCAGTTGCCCAAAGAGCTGAGATCTTGAGAAATGTTATCTGTCGTAAAAGCAGATGTACAAAAAGGACCATCTCTTCATTTACTGAGAAAGTTTCAATGTTTTTACATACATGGACAAAGTCAACGAAGGAGTCAAATTTGCAAAAAATGCATAAAACAAATTAGAACTCTCTAAAAGTCTTTACACAATTTATACCCCCAGTATTGGAAATGATGCAAAGATGGAATACATAACAAATTGTCAAAAAATGGTGACAATTTAAAATAGTAGGGGAACAAAACAAAACAAAAAAACTAAAAAAATTCAACATATGTAAAGGTATATTACATATTATGGGCAATTGCTCGGAAGTAGTCCATAAGAGTGGACCGACTTTTATGATCATGATATTTTGAAGTCTTGCATCTTGAATAGCTGTTTCTTTTTTCTTTTAGGGTGTGTCTCTCCTTGGAGAATGTGTTCACATTCATTTTCTATATGGTGCTACTTATTTTGAAATTCTTCTATGATTTGATATAAATGGACATGAGTACTTCCTATTAAATTTTCTCATCTTCTATGCCATGCTTCTATGTTGCTTTGGGTATTCATAAATCCATTCTGCACGCATTCATATATAAGACCACGAATTTGGCAGAAGCAATCTACTGTGCGAACAGCAACACCTTTGTGTGTCTTCTTATGCTACGGTGTATGTAACTGTTTTCAAATCTGTCAGTAACTTCACTATTTACTTGTTGTTAAGATGGAGTGATGACTTCTAAGCTCCTAACAGACCAGATGAGAAACTGGAAGTTCCTGCGAGATTTTTTAATGCTGGAGCCTAAGCCCCACCCAACGTTCTGATTTAATTGGTCTAGGGTCGAGCCCAAGTGATTCTAACTTGCAGCCAGAATTCAGAACTACTGATTTGAATCACATACGCTTTATTGCTGAAACACGAGAGACAGGCAATCAGAATGGGCACAGAGGACTTTCTCTTTGGTCAGTCCAGTCAGCCTTCTCTGGACTGGCTACAGTTCTGTAGGTCTTATTAAAAGAAGTGTTATCCATGTGGCATTTGTTGTTCTGCTCCTGGCCCTGCCATTCTCAATGATTTCTGGGGTTTATGCTAGGAATTAGTGACATAGACAGCTTTAGCCTTTTCTTTAGTTGTCTTCCTGATGACAACTCAACATTTCTGTGGCTTCAAGAACAGTGCCAGTTTGCCTCAATCTCTTTAGTCTGCAGTGACTCTGGGATTATCTCCAGGAGCGTGACAGCAAATGTACTTTACCAACTTCTTAAAAATAAACATAGTGATATCTTTCTCCCAAAGAAATATGTTTGTAAATTTTTTTCACACCTACATAGTCTCTCAATTTAGCCCAATCTCTGTGGCATTTTACTTGGATTATTATAGCATCACTGTCAAATTTAAAGGTTTTTCTATGACATCATCTTTCCCCAACATTTATTTAAAAAAAGAAAAAGAAAGAATGTTGTAGCAGGTAGGTACTCCATGATCTAAAATATGTCAGCAATTTCACATTATTTGCATCTTTTAAAAGATTTTTTAGCTGGGTGTCGGGGCACACACCTGTAGTCATAGCTACTCAAGAGGCTGAGGTGGGAGGATCACTTCAGCTTAGGACTTTGAGACTCCAGTGAGCTTTGATCCCACCACTGCACTCTAGCCTGGGCAACAGAGGGAGATCTTGTCTCTAAAATTAAAAAATATATTTTTAAAAAATTTAACAACTTTTTTGAAATACAATACAATTCACCATACAATTCACTCCTTTAGGTTGTATACGCTATAGTTTTTAACCGTATTCACAGGTTTTTACAGTCAATACAATCTAATCCTAAAACATTTTTGTTGCCGCCAAATGAAACCCCATACCCACTGGCCATCACTCCCCATTTCTCCTCACTGTGCTCCCCAGCTCTGTGCTACCACTAAACTATTTTCTGTCTCTATAGGTTTGCCTTTTCTAGACATTTCACATAAATGGAATCATACAACATTTAGTCTTTTGTTAACTGGCTTCTTTCACTTAACAGAATGTTTTCAAGATTCATCTAAGTCATAACAAATATTCATTCCTTCTTATCACTGAATAATATTCCATTATATGGATATACCACACTTTATTCATCCGTTTATCAGTTTATGAACATTTGAGTTGTTTTTCACTTTTTGCCTACTATGAATAGTGCTGCTATAAACATTCATGTATTCGTTTTTGTGTGGATTTATGTTTTTATTTTCTTTGTGTGTCTATCTAGGGGTAGAATTGATGAGTCATATGGCAAGTCTGTTTAACACTTTGAGAAACTACCAGAATGTTTTCCAAAGCACAGTTTCACATTTCCACCAGGAATGTATAAGTGTTTCAATTTCTCCACAACCTCACCAAAACTTGTCATAGTCTGTCTTTTTCATTATAACCATCCTAGTGAGTGTGATGTGAAACCTCATTGTAGTTTTCATTTGCATTTCCTTAATGGCTAATGATGTTGAACGTGTTTATGTATGCATACTGGTTGTTTGTGCATCTTCTTTAGACAAATGTCTGTTCAAATCCCTTACCCATTTCTAAGTTGGATTATTTTTAGTTTTTCATTTTTAAGTTGTAAATGCTTTTTATATATTCTAGATACAAGTTTCTTATCAGATATGTGATTTGCAAATATTTTCTCCCATTCTGTAGGTTGTTTTTACACTTTCTTAGTGTTATTTGCAGCATAAACTTTCAAGCCTTGATATAGTCAATTTTCTTATTTTTTCTTTTGTAAGTTGTACATTTGGTCTTATATCTAAAAAAAATTGCTTAACCGAAAACCACAAAAATTTACTCCTATGTTTTCTTCTGAAGGCTTAGCTCCTTCAGAAGAAAGGAGCTCCTACATTTAAGTGTATTATTCATTTTAAGTTAATTTTTGTGTATGGTGTGAGGAGGGGTATTGATTTCATTCTTTTGTATGTGTATATACAGTTATCCCACCTCCATTTGTGGAAAAGACTATTCTTTCCCCCATAGAATTGTCTTCCATACTCCTGGCAAAGAATCAACTTATGATCAACATAAAGGTTTATATCTGAACTCTCAGTTTTATTTCATTAGTCTACATATCTGTTCCTATGCCAGTACCACACTGTTTAATTATTGTAGCTTTGTAATAAGTTTTGACATCAGGAAGTGAGAGTCCTCCAATTTGTTCTGTTTTTTTCTTTTTCCAGATTGTTTTAGCTAAGTTGGGGCTGTTGTATTTCCATACTTTAGGATCAGCTTAACTTCTGCTAAATAAGTAAATAGGTAAATAAACAAATGTCAACTGGATTTGATAAAGATTGCATTGACTCTGGAGTTCGACTTAGAGTGTATTGTCATCTTAACAGTAGTAAGTCTTTCAATCCATGAACATAGGATGTCTTTCCATTTAACACAGCAAAACTGAGACTTATAGATTCTTAAGACAAAAATCAGCATTACAGGTAAGTCTTGCTTTGGATAACAGCTTAATTTGCCAACAGTTGAATAAAAACCCATTTTTTATATCAAATCACTTTTTCATAGCTAATATTAATAAATTTTCATAGAAATTCTTGGCCACCCTCCTCCCATACATACAATTTAAAATGATGCAAGGCCACATGCCAAAAGCATTTCAGTTAAATTGAAAAGGTAGAACAATTTTAAAAATTCAGAGTGAAGGCAAATAATCTTGAGAAGGGAATGACTTCCTAAGCATAACACAAAGGCAAAAAGCTGGGAGAAAAATACTGATGTATTGTACTACTTAATGATCTAAAGTTTCTATTCTTCAAAGTTCCTCATAAACAAAATTAAAAGTACAATTTAAAAAGAGGACTACATAGAAGATACTTGACAAAGTGAATAATTTCAATATATAAAGAGCTCTTTAAAAATGACAAAAAATGAACACTTCAAATTTTTTGTAATGGAGAAAGAACATGAGTTGTCACACAAATCGTTATCTGCCAATAGAGGGTGTAAATATTTGGCTTCAGAAGTAGTCAAAAAAATCCAAAATAAAGCAGGAGAGTTAATTTCTTACCTATGAAACTGATAGAGCTATTTTTTGTTTGTTTGCTTTTTAAATAAAGAGACTGCCTCTTGTGAAGTGTAAGGGAAAACAGACATTCTCATATAGAGAAAAGGAAATTGTAAGTTGATGCAGCCCTTCTAGAATACAATATGCTAATATATTTCAAACTCATAAAAATATGAAAACTTTTAAGCCAGTTATTCAAGTTCTAGATATTTAACTCTAAGGAATTAATCAGAGATGTGTGCAAAGGCTGATCTCAAATTAATTTTACTGTTGTTAATTGCAGTAAATAAAAATGCTAACTGTCCAGTAAGAGGGGTGCAGTTAGATAAATCATGGTGCATGTTGCAGACAAATATTTAATAATATGAGAAAATATCCAGAATAGAAGTCAATGCAGATACAAAAGCTTCATTATGCTATGACTCAAGTTATGACTAATAGTATGCAGATACATGAAGCTATATTGTTATGAACATAATAATATAATGTATATACATATTAAAAATACCAGAAGTTGGGAGGCTGAGGCAGGAGAATTGCTTGAACCCGGGAGGCGGAAGTTGCAGTGAGCCGAGTTTGCACCACTGCACTCCAGCCTGGGCGACGGAGCAAAACTCCGTCTCAAAAAAAAAAAAAAAATCAGAAGTTTAACACTGATTACTCTGTGTAAAGATTACAAAGTGCTATTTATTTTATTCTTTCTTCTTTTCTAAAATTAACTTTCCCACAATGAACTAAAATTAAACATACACACCCAGGTGTTTCACATATTTCAAGTAATAATTATGTATACATCTTTACAGTAATATTTAGAAGGAAGAAAATAACTATATATATATTTTTTAAGGAATAAATTATATGTGTGACATAGATCTTTGGAGTATTAGTCATATTAAAAATGGAAGCAAACTAGAAATCAGCCAAAGGAAAATGTGTAAACAATCTTGGACACTTTAACCTGATAGAGTATTAGATATTCATTTAAATAATTACTATAAATCAATATGATGCTATATTTGTAATATAAGTAATTTTATCTAAGTAAAAATGCAGCATCAGAATGAACTAATACACTAGGGTGTCAATTATGCGAAACTCTCATATGCATGTAAATGAGTTCAAGATAAAATACAAAAAATTAAAATAGCTTGTTACAGTAAAAAGAGTGTGAATCTTTATTTATGATACTTTTTGTATTATTTATCAAATAATATGAATTATAATTGGGTTTCTCACAGGACACGACTATTAAACTTATAATACATTTGATTACTCATTTTTAAATTGGTTTATGTCTTAAAGTTCAACTTTTTTTGCTTCTGCTCTTTTTCAACCCACATCATTTACCCAAAATTTTTTTAAAAAGTAACATCCTACAAGTGCTATTTTGCTGTTCTGTTCTTTATGGGAAGTGAAAAAAAGCTCCCTCATCTCTATGTGTTCAGGGCCCAGCACACAGCCAGTACTTACTACATATCAGTGAGATTAATTCAAGTATAAAAACTGGTAAAACATAAGCCTCAATTTCCACTCAGACATGGGTAACTGGCAGATGCCTGAAAGGTACATTTCTCCTTTCAATTTTTATTTGTTTGCTTGTTTGTTTGTTTGTTGAGACAGGGTCCCACTCTGTTGCCCAGGCCAGAGTTCAATGGCATGATCATGGCTCACTGTAGTCTCAGGCTCGCACCACCACAGCTATTTTTTTTAGGTGGGGCTTCACTATGTTGCCCCCTTTTTTAGAATGTATTTGCTACCCCTTCTCTTTGCTTCCACTTTAATCTCCTGTCTTTTTATTTTTTCGCCACACTTCTCCATCCCCTTTTTCCTCCCTCCTCTATGCCTCCCTAACGTTTTTTCTCCTCTTTCTATCCTACTTCACCTCTTCTCTTTTCCTCATATACTCAAACCTCCTCTGCATTCCCACCTTCATATTTCCCCCCTCCCTCCTTTTCCTCAACTTTCTCTCCCCTGTCCCATCTTCTTGTTCTTCCTATTCTTGTCACTTTTGTCTCTGCTTTCTGTTCCCTTTTTTCATTAGATGCATCATAAAAACACCAAGCTGGAAGCCACTGCTAACTGTTCCTCTTATTTCCCTTCTCCTCTTCATATTTTTAGTAATAGAACCCCCTACATTTTAGCTGCGCCCCTGGTTACCCAAGTAGAAACTGCATTCCCCAACCTCCCTTGCAGCTGGGTAAAGACATGTAGCTGAATTCCGCCCAAAGGAATGTAGGCAGAAGTGATGGAAGTAACTATTTGACCTCTCTTCCTCTTTCTCCCTGTTATTTTCTTCCCACACTCATTCTCTTGATAATCATTTCTCATTGCAAGGCCTTTAATACTATTATTAGATGACTCACGAATTTCTCCCCAGCCAATCTCCCTGAACTTCTGATTCGCACATCTAACCCTATATGACATCTCCACTTAAATGTCTGTTAGAAGTATCACTTTTGCCATGTCCCAAATGAAACTCTTGGTCTTCCTTCTAAACCTGCTCCTCTGGAAGCCTTTCCACCTCCATTTAATAGCAGCCCTACTCCTCCAGTCACTCAAGCCAAAATGCTGACAATTGTCCTGGACTCGTCTCTCTCACACCATATCTCACTCTGTCAGCAAATCTTGTTGGCTCTACCTTCAAAATACATCCCAGTCTGCCTGCCCACTTGAGGTCAACCTCACTGCCGTCACCCAGAGTCGGCTACTAAAGTCTTTGCACAAACTATTTAATAGTCTCCTAACTGATCTTCCTGTTTTTGCTCTTGCCCTCTGCTTTCTGTTCACAGAGGACCCAGAGTGATTCTTTTAAGTGTTAAGCTACATCATGCCACTCCTCTGCCCACAGTCCACCGAGGGCTTCCCATCTCAGTAAAAACCCAAACCCTTCCATGTGCTTTGGGGCCCTCCCTCCCTGGTTCCCTGACCCCTCTGTCTTCCCTTCTTCTTGCTGGTCTTTGCTCACTCTGTATGGCAACCATGCTTTTGTGCTCCTCGAACAGCTCAGGTATGAACAGGCCCCAGGGCCTCTGAACTGACTATCCGTCCCCTCTGTTTGCTTTCCCTCAAATACCTCCACTGCTTGCTCTTTTGCTTCCTTGCGGTTTCACTTGGTAGGCTCCCTCTTGATGCGGTCCACCTGATCCCCGTCTTTAAATTTAATCTACTTTCCCTAACTACCAACTCTTACCTTGTTTAACTTTCCTCCTGCTTACTATTACCCTCTAGTATACTCTGTCCTTATGGATGTGGTTTTCTTCCCCACCCCACCCTGCTCCCACCTCATGAGGACAGGGATTTTGGTCTTATTTGTTCACTGACTTATGGAGCATAACTTCCTACTTCCTGGTCTGCTGAACAGCTGAGGCTTTAACATGAAAGACACAGAATCTTCTACCTTGTCTGAGTCACAGTCATTTGGTCCCTGTTAAAAGAGCTAAACAAAATCTTTGCTGATTATTCAGTTTCATAAAATGTATTTTTTAAAAGACTTGATTCTCAAGAAGAGAGAATTTTCAGTGAGCAGAAAGTGAAATTCTCTGTGTTTATGTTTCTCATTGCTTTGGGTTCACTTCTGCTGTGGACATCAAATCACTTCAAGATTCGTGGGTTAAATTTTTATAGGCCAATATTAGTGGCTAACATAGTAATGTTATGTTATTATTTTTGAATAAATATTATTAATAAATAATATTAAATATAAATATTATCAACATAGAATCCTATTGATGGTGTTCTAGAGCCTCAAAAAATCCAATTCTTTTGCTTTTTCCCCACCCACTTCTCTCCTCTTGTTAGTACCATCTTTGGGTCTTGTTGGGAACAGGCCTCCCAAAATCTGGCCATAAACTGGCCCCAAAACTGGCCATAAACAAAATCTCTGCAGCACTATGACATGTTCAAGGTGGCCATGACGCCCACACTGGAAGGTTGTGGGTTTACCAGAATGAGAGCAAGGAACACCTGGCCCACCCAGGGCGGAAAACCACTTAAAGGCTTTCTTAAACCACAAACAATATCATGAGCGATCTGTGCCTTAAGGACATGCTCCTGCTGCAGATAACTAGCCAGAGCCCATCCCTTTATTTCAGCCAATCCCTTTATTTCCCATAAGGAATACTTTTAGTTAATCCATAATCTATAGAAACAATGCTTATCACTGGCTTGCTGTTCATAAATACATGGGTAAATCTCTGTTAAGGGCTCTCAGCTCTGCAGGCTGTGAGACCCCTGATTTCCCACTCCACACCTCTATATTTCTGTGTGTGTGTCTTTAATTCCTCTAGCGCCACTGGGTTAGGGTCTCCCCGACCGAGCTGGTCTCGGCAGGGTCTTTTGTTTGTTTGTTTGTTTTTGAGACAGAGTCTAGCTCTGTTGCCCAGGCTGGAGTGCAGTGGCCTGATCTCTGCGCACTGCAACCTCTGCCTCCCAGGCTCAAGCTATCCTCTCATCTCAGCCTCCCGAGTAACTGGGACCTCAGACACATGCCACCAGGTCTGGCTAATTTTTTTTTTTTTTTTTTTTTTTGGCATTTTTAGTAGAGACAGGGTTTCACCTTCTTGCCCAGGCTGGTCTTGAACTCCTGATCTCAAGTGGTCTGCCTGCCTCAGCTTCCCAAAATGCAGGGACTACAGATGTAAGCCACCACGCCTGGCCCCATCTTTTGGTCTTAGTCTAAGCAAATAGGCCATAAAGCAATGAAAAGTTTACACAAATGAAAAACATTGTGGAGGTGATGAAAAAAACATTCCTTTAAAAAAAATATATGGCCAGGTGCCGTGGCTCATGCCTGTAATCCCAGCACTTTGGGAGGCCAAAGCGGGTGGATCACGAGGTCAGGAGATCGAGACCATCCTGGCTATCATGGTGAAACCCCGTCTCTACTAAAAATACAAAAAAAATTAGCCGGGCTTGGTGGCAGGCACCTGTAGTCCCAGCTGCTGGGGAGGCTGAGGCAGGAGAATGGGAGGTGGAGCTTGCAGTGAGCTGAGATCGCGCCACTGCACTCCAGCCTGGGCGACAGAGCGAGACTCCATCTCAAAAAAAAAAAAAAGAATGAAAATTCTGTTCCTGGGATAGGAGAAGAACGGAGGAGCATAAACATTTGCTGCAAGCCTATGGTGATTTTCTTAGCCACTTTTGTCCATTGGGGTCCTGGTGAAGACTCTCATTGTGGCTTGCAGATGGACACTTTCTTTCTGTGTGCTCATAAGACAGTGAGAAAGGAGAGCTCTTTCTGTCTTCTTATGAGGTCATTAATCCCAACATGAGGGCCCTATCCTCATGACCTTATCCAACACTAATTACCTCCCAAAGACCTCCATCTTCAAATACTAACACATTAGGGGGTTAGGGCTTCAATGTATGAACTTGGGAGGGACACAATTCACTCTATAGCAGTAATTACGAACAGCAACAAGTAAAACTGGGTGTATAGTATATGCCAGGCACTGTACTAGGCACTTAGGCAAGCCTGAGAGAAAATCTCCACAGAAAGGAAAAAGGAAAGCTGAATTTCCCAGGGTCTCCTCCAGAGGAAGGTTGTGCTGTTCTTTACCCAAATCATCTTGAAAGCCTACTGTGTCCTAAAGCTGATGGGGTAGAGAACGGAAGAGCTGCCCCAGGGGTCAGCTCCAAGACTTACCTCTCTCCCAGGCTGCAGCCCCAGCAAAAACCCACCAAAAATCAAATGTTAAAAGTTCTTCTCAACCAGTGAATTCAAGGAGTATCTTATAACTTAAACACACTACACACTTATAACACACCAGGCACCATGTGAGGAACTGGGATATGACCTCTGCCCTCCCAGGCCTTTTGGAGAGACAGGTAAATGCCACCAACTGCTGAGTAAAGCATACGGGGATAGAGCTTTTACCCCTGAGCAAGAGTACAGAATCAGCCTGCCTAACACAGGACCTGATATGAACCACATGCTCAATGAAATGTTTGTGGTGATGATAACTGAACGAGAAATGTTTGCAGAATGTCAACAGAAACTCTCAGAGAATTCAAGCAGAGGGAACAATGATCATTTCCTCCCTTCTCTCGCTACATGCTAGGCCCACATTGTTCCAGAATTACTAGAAAGTCAAAAATAGCTCCTTTTCCAATTTTCAGACAGCAGGATGACCTTTCTTAAAACTTACCCAGGAATTACTTGGTGAATATTTTCTATTGTAGATATCACCGACTCCCTAAAGTGGAAATGTCACTTAAAGAAAATCAGACTAAATAAGACAATTTAAAGTTTTATTGAGTAAGCGTCACAAATGGGCATTTTAATTGACATATCCAGGTGCTCATTACAAATCAGACAACCAAAGCTTCATTTTAAAAGTTAAAGCAATCTTGCTGCTCATAAAGTATTTTTTAAGCCTTAAATTTGTTCCTAATCAACATTTAATTTCATTCAGTGATATCTATTTATCCATTGCTAGATATCTCCTTTTCAGAAAGAAACTAAGGTACTGTTTTATTCCCATTACAAAGCTCCATCTCAACCACCACAATGATTCATGGAAAGAACATCAGACTTAGCACCAGAAAATTTGTTCAAATCAAGATAGTAACACTTCCTAGCTATACGTCCTAGAGGAAATCAAAATGTTTCTAACCTTAGTTTCCTCATCAGCAAAATAAGGATAACAATGTTGACCTTAAAGGATTGTTTTGAAAATTAAATAAAATAAAATACACAGATGTAATGTATACATTATAAAGCACCAGAAAAATGTAAGACAGTATTATTATTTATGTACAAAGATGGTTCATTCATTATTCAATGAATATTTATTGAACATTCCCACTTGGCAGACTTTTTGCTTGGCAGTGAAGATACAAAGTCAAGAAAAGATAGCCATCACCCATGAGGAGCCTACATTCCAGTGGAGGAACCAAAACTAAAAGGCGGAGGAAAGCTCTGGGTGCTTGGGAGCCAGAAAGAGCTCCTAGACTGGGTATGGGAAGTGAGGGAGGCCTGGGAGCCTCCTGTGGGGCTGACACCGGAAGGAACTCCATCACTACAGATCCAGCAACAGTAAACAAATCTGAGTCCCTCTTCTGTGGGGTGGTCCACACACTCCACAGTCCTGGGCCCTAAGCTAGTTCAAAAGCATCCCAGCCCCTTAAGGCAGGTTTTCTCAACCTTAGCACCATTGATATTTTTGTCTGGATAATTCTTTGTTGCAGGGGCTGTCCTGTGCAAGGTAGGTTTGGCAGCATCCCTGGTCTTTACCTACTAAATGCCATAGCATGCCCCCCACAAAGCTGTGACACCAAAAACTTCTTCAGACACTGCCAAATGCTCTCTTCAGTGCAAAATTGCCCCCCAGTTAAGAACTACTGCCTTAAGGTCATGGAAAACCAATGCAGTTGGTTCTGGAAGGAGTGGAATTCATGCACCCAGTGCCCAGACTTATATTAGATGCTCAATAAATACTGAATGAATGAATGAGATTCCTGGAGCCCCTATATATGTTTTGGGCCTCATCTGGAAGAGCCCTGGAAAGACAGTTAAGTTTTAAGGTGCCCAAATGAGAGGTACCAATAACACCACATAAATTTATAAAGTGCTAGGTATAAATTGAATAATCTTGGGCCAGTAGCTCACACTCTCTGAGTCTCAGATTCCTCAGTTCTTAAATGGGGATGATTATCCCTGTTTTGCAAGATCATTGGGAAAATTAAGTGAGAGAATTTTAACATATGCAGCATTAGGGGTCAAGGCACTCATTCTTTTGGTGCAATTGACAAAAGGAATCTTAGCAGAATGTCCTCCCAGTTAGTGGGTAAAGCTTATAGACTAGTGTAGTCTGGGCATATATTGCTTTTGTTATAGACATATGGAATACACGATGCCAGGGATTGACATATCAGCTATGCAACTCATCCCACACAAGCAACCTGGTGAGTTAAAAGGCCCAGAGCGTTGTGACTTGCCAAGGACTCTACAGCTAATAAGTAGTTCCCTGAACTCCAACAAATCAGTCCATCAGCACCCAGGGCTGGCCAACACACTGGCCCCACCAGCTCCATCACACTGAGGCTTGTTTGGACTGTGGGTTTGGGGAAAATGCTTTCTATATTCTGTGTTCTGTAGTTTTGTATAGACATAGATCACCAGATCTGGAAATGTCTTCTGAAAATACCGGGAAGGGTCTCCAATTTTTAATTTCATCCTGAAATAAAACACAAATGGTTCAGCATGCTTGCCCCAAATTATTCTTCCCCACTTCACAGTATATGGCCCTGAAGATCTCTTTGCTCGCTTGATTTCTATTGCAGAATGAATAAGGACTTTGGAATCTGACAGAGCAAGACTCCTCCCCTGACTCTTCAACTAATTGTGCAACCTTTGGCCACAATCTTTCTGAACTTTAGATTGTTCTTTCGTAAAATGGAAATAGTGCAATGCCACAATCCTCTACCTAAAATTCCAAAATCCAGAAGAGCCCTGAACTGCAAGGCTTTTTTGTGAGTTTTCAGCTAACATTTTTGTCAGCAAAAGCTGATCTAACTAATGTGGGCTATTTTAAGACGTATATAACTCTACATTCACTTTATCTAGCTGTCCAGTTTCCTGTGTTACTTCACAGAAGGGAGTCACTAGCTCCTGTTCAATTTGTTTTACCATTTATCCAACAAAAAAATGACAAGGAAGACGAAAGCCTGCTGGACATGTCCCTCATTAATTGTAAGGCCACAGTGATAGCCCTTTTACACACAGAGGGAAGGAATTACTTTTCTTTCATCAAAATAAATTTTCTTTTTTCCATCGTAGATATGAACTTAGAATTGGATTTTTTAAATTGTTCTCATTTCACATATAATTTGTAGGAATGAAAGCAATGCTTACTTTTTATGCTTTTCTTCATCAATGTGTTCTCCCAAATTCCGGATGAACTTTAGCAGATCACCCACAGTGTTCTGGTAGAAATTGCCATTTTTTCTATAAAACGTATTCATTTTTTTCATAACACATTCATTAATCTAAAAAAACAAAAAATAACACAAAAATGTGGTAGCAACACAAAATAAATCCTGATGGAATATTCATACCAAAAGGCAAAATATAAATTTGAATATATTCATATATTCTATAATTATCAACTAATTAATAAAGCAAAATAATTTAAAAATGGAAGTAAATGCTATATACCAAAATGCTAACTATAATTGTGTCTGGGCTGGGCGTGGTGGCTCACATCTGTAGTTCCAGCACTTTGAGAGGCCAAAATGGGCAGATCACCTGAGGTCAGGAGTTTGAGACCTGCCTGGCCAACATAGTGAAAACTCGTTTCAACTAAAAATTTCTACTAAAAAATTAGCCGGGCATGGTGGCGCTGCCTGTAATCCCAGCTACTTGGCAGACTGAGGCAGGAGAGTTGCTTGAACCTGGGAGGTGGAGGTTGCAGTGAGCTGAGATCGCACCATTGCACTCCGGTCTCAGTAATAGAGCAAGACTCCATCTCAAAAAAATAATTTTTTTTTTTTTTTTCGAGATGGAGTCTCACTCTGTCGCCAGGGCTGGAGTGCAGTGGCATGATCTCAGCTCACTGCAACCTCCGCCTCCCGGGTTCAAGCAATTCTCCTGCCTCAGCCTCCCGAGTAGCTGGGATTACAGGCACCCACCACTATCCCCAGCTAATTTTTTTCTTTGTATTTTTAGTAGAGACAGGGTTTCACCTTGTTGGCCAGGCTGGTCTCAAACTCCTGACCTCGTGATTCACCCACCTTGGCCCCCAGACTGCTGGGATTACAGGTGTGAGCCACCATGACCGGCAAAAAAATTAAAAAATTTTAAAAATTAAAACTATATATATAATTGTGTCTGGATGTGCGATTGTAAGTATGTTCAAATGTGTGTCTATATTTTCCAAGTAAATTGTTTTCATAAGAAATTAAATATATTAAAATATGGTTAAAAAATCTTTGACTACTATACTAGGAAACTTGTTCATTATACTATACGATATTTTTATCCTGTGGCCACCCTTTCAAATTCGTACTTGATTACATTTCTTTCTTTAAAAGGGCTGTTCAGACTGAAACTGGGCCTGGCAACCATGGCCAAAGTGAACGGTTTTGTTTGTTTGTTTGTTTTTGGTTTTTTAGGTATATTTCCAAAAGGAATAACTAACATTGTTAAAGTGATCACCCTGCCCAAAGCAATCTACAGATTCAGTGCAATCCCTATCAAAATACCAACATCATTTTTCACAGAATTAGAAAAAACAATCCTAAAATTCACATGAAACCAAAAAAGAGGCCAAATACCCACAGGCATCTTAAGGAAAAAGAACAAAGTTGGAGGCATCACATTATGATATACCTCCAATTATTGTGCAAGGCTAAGATAACCAAAACAGCACAGTACTGGTATAAAAATAGATACATAGATCAATGGAACAGAATAGAGAACCCACAAATAAAGCCACATATCTACAACCAACTGATCTTTGACAAAGTCGGCAAAAATATACACTGGGAAAAGGACACCCTATTAAGTAAGTGGTGCTGGGAAAATTAGATTGCCATATGTAGAAGATTAAAGCTAGACCACTTTTTCTCTCTGTATACAAAAATCAACTTAAGATGGATTAAAGACTTAAATGTAAGACCTGAAACTATAAAAATACTGAAAGAAAACCTAGGAAAAACTCTTCTGGACATTGGTCTAGGCAAAGAATTCATGACTAAGACCCCAAAAGCACAAGCAATGAAAATAAAGAGACAGATGGGGTTTAATTAAACTAAAAACTTCTGCACAGCAAAAGAAATAAACAGAGTGAACAAACAACCCGCAGCATGGGAAAAAAAATTTGCAAACTATGCATCCAGCAGAGGACTGATATCCAGAATTTACAAGGAACTCAAACAACTTAACAATAAAAAATAATAACCCCATTAAAAAGTGGGCAAATGACATGAATAGACATTTCTCAAAAGAAGACATACAGGCGGGGGGAGGAGCCAAGATGGCCGAATAGGAACAGCTCCGGTCTACAGCTCCCAGCGTGAGCGATGCAGAAGACGGGTGATTTATGCATTTCCATCTAAGGTACAGTGTTCATCTCACTAGGGAGTGCCAGACAGTGGGCGCAGGTCAGTCGGTGAGTGCACCGTGCGCCAGCCGAAGCAGGGGCGAGGCATTGCCTCACTCGGGAAGAGCAAGGGGTCAGGGAGTTCCCTTTCCAGGGGTGACAGACGGCACCTGGAAAATCGGGCCACTCCCACCCGAATATTGTGCTTTTCCGACGGGCTTAGGAAACGGTGCACCAGGAGATTATAGCCCACACCTGGCTCAGAGGGTCCTACGCCCACGGAGTCTCACTGATTGCTAGCACAGCAGTCTGAGGTCAAACAGCACGGCAGCAGCCTGGCTGGGGGAGGGGCGCCCGCCATTGCCCTGGCTCTCTTAGGTAAACAAAGCAGCCAGGAAGCTTGAACTGGGTGGAGCCCACCACAGCTCAAGGAGGCCTGCCTGCCTCTGTAGGCTCCACCTCTGGGGGCAGGGCACAGACAAACAAAAAGACAGCAGTAACCTCTGCAGACTTAAATGTCCCTGTCTGACAGCTTTGAGGAGAGCAGTGGTTCTCCCAGCGCGCAGCTGGAGATCTGAGAACGGGCAGACTGCCTCCTCAAGTGGGTCCCTGACCCCTGATCCCCGAGCAGCCTAACTGGGAGGCACCCCCCAGCAGGGGCAGACTGACACCTCACACGGCCGGCCGGGTACTCCAACAGACTTTCAGCTGAGGGTCCTGTCTGTTAGAAGGAAAACTAACAAACAGAAAGGACATCCACACCAAAAACCCATCTGTACATCACCATCATCAAAGACCAGAAGTAGATAAAACCATAAAGATGGGGAAAAAACAGAGCAGAAAAACGGGAAACTCTAAAAAGCAGAGTGCCTCTCCTCCTCCAATGGAACGCAGTTCCTCACCAGCAACAGAACAAAGCTGGACGGAGGATGACTTTGACGAGCTGAGAGAAGAAGGCTTCAGACGATCAAATTACTCCGAGCTACGGGAGGATATTCAAACCAAAGGCAAAGAAGTTGAAAACTTTGAAAAAAATTTAGAAGAATGTATAACTAGAATAACCAATACAGAGAAGTGCTTAAAGGAGCTGATGGAGCTGAAAACCAAGGCTCGAGAACGATGTGAAGAATGCAGAAGCCTCAGGAGCCAATGCGATCAAATGGAAGAAAGGGTATCAGCCCTGGAAGATGAAATGAATGAAATGAAGTGAGAACGGAAGTTTAGAGAAAAAAGAATAAAAAGAAACGAGCAAAGCCTCCAAGAAATATGGGACTATGTGAAAAGACCAAATCTACGTCTGATTGGTGTACCTGAAAGTGATGGGGAGAATGGAACCAAGTTGGAAAACACTCTGCAGGATATTATCCAGGAGAGCTTCCCCCATCTAGCAAGGCAGGCCAACATTCAGATTCAGGAAATACAGAGAACGCCACAAAGATACTCCTCGAGAAGAGCAACTCCAAGAAACATAATTGTCAGATTCACCAAAGTTGAAATGAAGGAAAAAATGTTAAGGGCAGCCAGAGAGAAAGGTCGGGTTACCCTCAAAGGGAAGCCCATCAGACTAACAGCGGATCTCTCGGCAGAAACCCTACAAGCCAGAAGAGAGTGGGGGCCAATATTCAACATTCTTAAAGAAAAGAATTTTCAACCCAGAATTTCATATCCAGCCAAACTAAGCTTCATAAGTGAAGGAGAAATAAAATCCTTTACAGACAAGCAAATGCTGAGAGATTTTGTCACCACCAGGCCTGCCCTAAAAGAGCTCCTGAAGGAAGCACTAAACATGGAAAGGCACAACCGGTACCAGCCACTGCAAAATCATGCCAAAATGTAAAGACCATCGAGACTAGGAAGAGACTGCATCAACTAACGAGCAAAATAACCAGCTAACATCATAATGACAGGATCAAATTCACACATAACAATATTAACTTTAAATGTAAATGGACTAAATGCTCCAATTAAAAGACACAGACTGGCAAATTGGATAAAGACTCAAGACCCATCAGTGTGCTGTATTCAGGAAACCCATCTCACGTGCAGAGACACACATAGGCTCAAAATAAAAGGATGGAGGAAGATCTACCAAGCAAATGGAAAACAAAAAAAGGCAGGGGTTGCAATCCTAGTCTCTGATAAAACAGACTTTAAACCAACAAAGATCAAAAGAGACAAAGAAGGCCATTACATAATGGTAAAGGGATTAATTCAACAAGAAGAGCTAACTATCCTAAATATATATGCACCCAATACAGGAGCACCCAGATTCATAAAGCAAGTCCTGAGTGACCTACAAAGAGACTTAGACTCCCACACATTAATAATGGGAGACTTTAACACCCCACTGTCAACATTAGACAGATCAACGAGACAGAAAGTCAACAAGGATACCCAGGAATTGAACTCAGCTCTGCACCAAGTGGACCTAATAGACATCTACAGAACTCTCCACCCCAAATCAACAGAATATACATTTTTTTCAGCACCACACCACACCTATTCCAAAATTGACCACATACTTGGAAGTAAAGCTCTCCTCAGTAAATGTAAAAGAACAGAAATTATAACAAACTATCTCTCAGATCACAGTGCAATCAAGCTAGAACTCAGGATAAAGAATCTCACTCAAAACCGCTCAACTACGTGGAAACTGAACAACCTGCTCCTGAATGACTACTGGGTACATAACGAAATGAAGGCAGAAATAAAGATGTTCTTTGAAAGCAACGAGAACCAAGACACAACATACCAGAATCTCTGGGATGCATTCAAAGCAGTGTGTAGAGGGAAATTTATAGCACTAAATGCCCATAAGAGAAAGCAGGAAAGATCCAAAATTGACACCCTAACATCACAATTAAAAGAACTAGAAAAGCAAGAGCAAACACATTCAAAAGCTAGCAGAAGGCAAGAAATAACTAAAATCAGAGCAGAACTGAAGGAAATAGAGACACAAAAAACCCTTCAAAAAATAAATGAATCCAGGAGCTGGTTTTTTGAAAGGATCAACAAAATTGATAGACCACTAGCAAGATTAATAAAGAAAAAAAGAGAGAAGAATCAAATAGATGCAATAAAAAATGATAAAGAGGATATCACCACCGATCCCACAGAAATACAAACTACCATCAGAGAATACTACAAACACCTCTACGCAAATAAACTAGAAAATCTAGAAGAAATGGATAAATTCCTCGACACATACACCCTCCCAAGACTAAACCAGGAAGAAGTTGAATCTCTGAATAGACCAATAACAGGAGCTGAAATTGTGGCAATAATCAATAGCTTACCAACCAAAAAAAGTCCAGGACCAGATGGGTTCACAGCCAAATTGTACCAGAGGTACAAGGAGGAACTGGTACCATTCCTTCTGAAACTATTCCAATCAATAGAAAAAGAGGGAATCCTCCCTAACTCATTTGATGAGGCCAGCATCATCCTGATACCAAAGCCGGGCAGAGACACAACCAAAAAAGAGAATTTTAGACCAATATCCTTGATGAACATTGATGCAAAAATCCTCAATAAAATACTGGCAAACAGAATCCAGCAGCACATCAAAAAGCTTATCCACCATGATCAAGTGGGCTTCATCCCTGGGTTGCAAGGCTGGTTCAATATACACAAATCAATAAATGTAATCCAGCATATAAACAGAACCAAAGACAAAAAACACATAATTATCTCAATAGATGCAGAAAAGGCCTTTGACAAAATTCAACAACGCTTCATGCTAAAAACTCTCAATAAATTAGGTATTGATGGGACGTATCTCAAAATAATAAGAGCTATCTATGACAAACCCACAGCCAATATCATACTGAATGGGCAAAAACTGGAAGCATTCCTTTTGAAAACTGGCACAAGACAGGGATGCCCTCTCTCACCACTTCTATTCAACATAGTGTTGGAAGTTCTGGCCAGGGCAATTAGGCAGGAGAAGGAAATAAAGAGTATTCAATTAGGAAAAGAGGAAGTCAAATTGTCCCTGTTTGCAGACGACATGATTGTATATCTAGAAAACCCCATTGTCTCAGCCCAAAATCTCCTTAAGCTGATAAGCAACTTTAGCAAAATCTCAGGATACAAAATCAATGTACAAAAATCACAAGCATTCTTATACACCAACAACAGACAAACAGAGAACTAAATCATGAGTGAACTCCCATTCACAATTGCTTCAAAGAGAATAAAATACCTAGGAATCCAACTTACAAGGGATGTGAAGGACCTCTTCAAGGAGAACTACAAACCACTGCTCAAGGAAATAAAAGAGGATACAAACAAATGGAAGAACATTCCATGCTCATGGGTAGGAAGAATCAATATCGTGAAAATGGCCATACTGCCCAAGGTAATTTACAGATTCAATGCCATCCCCATCAAGCTACCAATGACTTTCTTCACAGAATTGGAAAAAACTACTTCAAAGTTCATATGGAACCAAAAAAGAGCCCGCATCGCCAAGTCAATCCTAAGCCAAAAGAACAAAGCTGGAGGCATCACACTACCTGACTTCAAACTATACTACAAGGTTACAGTAACCAAAACAGCATGGTACTGGTACCAAAACAGAGATATAGATCAATGGAACAGAACAGAGCTGTCAGAAATAACGCCACATATCTACAACTATCTGATCTTTGACAAACCTGAGAAAAACAAGAAATGGGGAAAGGATTCCCTATTTAATAAATGGTGCTGGGAAAACTGGCTAGCCATATGTAGAAAGCTGAAACTGGATCCGTTCCTTACACCTTATACAAAAATCAATTCAAGATGGATTAAAGACTTAAACGTTAGACCGAAAACCATAAAAACCCTAGAAGAAAACCTAGGCATTACCATTCAGGACATAGGCATGGGCAAGGACTTCATGTCTAAAACACCAAAAGCAATGGCAACAAAAGCCAAAATTGACAAATGGGATCTAATTAAACTAAAGCTTCTGCGCAGCAAAAGAAACTACCATCAGAGTGAACAGGCAACCTACAAAATGGGGAAAAATTTTTGCAACCTACTCATCTGACAAAGGGCTAATATCCACAATCTACAATGAACTCCAACAAATTTACAAGAAAAAAACAAACAACCCCATCAAAAAGTGGGCAAAGGACATGAACAGACACTTCTCAAAAGAAGACATTTATGCAGCCAAAAAACACATGAAAAAATGCTCACCATCACTGGCCATCAGAGAAATGCAAATCAAAACCACAATGAGATACCATCTCACACCAGTTAGAATGGCAATCATTAAAAAGTCAGGAAACAACAGGTGCTGGAGAGGATGTGGAGAAATAGGAACACTTTTACACTGTTGGTGGGACTGTAAACTAGTTCAACCCTTGTGGAAGTCAGTGTGGCCATTCCTCAGGGATCTAGAACTAGAAATTCCATTTGACCCAGCCATCCCATTACTGGGTATATACCCAAAGGACTATGAATCATGCTGCTATAAAGACACATGCACACGTATGTTTATTGCAGCATTATTCACAATAGCAAAGACTTGGAACCAACCCAAATGTCCAACAATGATAGACTGGATTAAGAAAATGTGGCACATATACACCATGGAATACTATGCAGCCATAAAAAATGATGAGTTCATGTCCTTTGTAGGGACATGGATGAAACTGGAAATCATCATTCTCAGTAAACTATCGCAAGAACAAAAAACCAAACACCGCATATTCTCACTCATAGATGGGAATTGAACAATGAGAACACATGGACACAGGAAGGGGAACATCACACTTCGGGGACTGTTGTGGGGTTGGGGGAGGGGGGGAGGGATAGCATTGGGAGATATACCTAATGCTAGATGACGAGTTAGTGGGTGCAGCGCACCAGCATGGCACATGTATACATATGTAACTAACCTGCACATTGCGCACATGTACCATAAACCTAAAGTATAATAATAATAAAAAAAAAAAGAAGACATACAAATGGCCAAAAAGCATATGAAAAAATGCTCAACATCACTAATCATCAGAGAAACACAAATTAGAACCAATGAGATATCATCTTATACTAGGGGCTACTATTAAAAAGTCAAAAAGTAACAGATGTTGATGAGGATGCAGAGAAAAGAGAGTGTACTGAGTATCTGCCAAAAGAATCTTTTTTTTTCTTTTTTTTTTTTTTTTGAGACAGAGTCTCACTCTATCGCCCAGGCTGGAGTGCAGTGGCACCATCTCAGCTCACTGCAACCTCTGCTTCACAGGCTGAAGCAATTCTCATGCCTCAGCCGCCCAAGTAGCTGGGATTACAGACGTGTGCCACAATGCTTGACTAAGTTTTGTATTTTTAGTAGAGACCGGGTTTCGCCATGTTGGCCAGGCTGGTCTCAAACTCCTGACCTCAAATGATCCACCCATCCTGGCCTCCCAAAGTGCTGGGATTACAGATGTGAGCCACTGCACTCGGCCCAACAAATCTTATATCAAAAAGATACCTGCACTCATATGTTTACTACAGCACTATTCACAATAGCAAAGATATGGAATCCATCTAAGTGTCCATCAACAGATGACTGGATAAAGAAAATGTGTCTGGGCCATTTCAGCCATAAAAATGAAGAATGAAATCATGTGTTTTGTGGCCACATGGATGGAACTGGAGGCCATTATCTTAAGTGAAATGACTCACAACAGAAAGTCAAATATCACATGTTCTCTCTTATAAGCGGGAGCTCAATAATGTGTACACATGGATGTACAGAGTGGAATAATAGAATTGGAGACTTGGAAAGGTGGGAGGTTTGGAGGGAGAGGGATGAGAAATTACTTAATGGGTACAATGTACGTTATTCAGGTAATGGTTACACTAAAAGCCCAACTTTACCACTACACAATATATCCATGTAACAAAACTATCTTAGTACCCTCTAAAATTTATATTTTAAACAAGGTTACTTGTTTCTCCTTGCCTGCGGGTGTCCCAGGGCAACTCCTTTCATATCATAGTAATGTCATCCTCTTTCTCTGTGCTTGTCACCCTCATAGATACAGAGCCATAGATGGCTCTCATATTTAGAAAGAGTTTGGGCTACGTCATCAAGATGCAACAGTCAAGAATCCAGTGGGTCACTTAGGAAGAGTAACTGATGAAAGAGCAATGCTAGTGAGGATGCTGCTGAGACTGGCCAGGTGCACTCTGTGCAGAACACCCATGAGAAACGCCAAGCACGTATGTGTGGCAGGATGGGGCAAGTCAAGAACCAATACAGTCATACAAGCTGGAAAACTTGGGCTCCAGACCTATGCTGACAAAATTAATTGTGTGACCATGAAAATGGGCAAGTCAACAGGAAAACAAAGTGTAAAATGGGAATTAAAAGGAAAAACTTGAAGTTAAAACTTGAAATCCATCAAAATTCAATATAAGCGCATGGAATTTAGGGAAAAGAACAAAAAATTGGGAAATAAAAGAACAAGTTCCTCTTTCCAGCTCTGCCAATCTCTGGCTGTCCAGGCATGAGTAATTTGAGTGTGGTCTCTGAGCCTCAATTTCCTCAGTGAGTAAATGAGTTGGTAGACTTGATGCCATCATAGCTTTGTGTAGTGGTGTGGCTTAAGCACATGGCCTCTGCAGCCATCCTTCCCAGCTTCAAATCCTGGTGCACCCCTTACTGGTTCTGTGTAGTTGGAAAAATTATTTGTCTGTGCCTCAGCTTGCTCATCTTCAAAATATAGATGATTGTCTCAGAAGTTGTGCTAAGGATTAAATGCGGTAACTCATGTAAAGTCCCAAGAACTATGGCTGCCACATAATCAAGCACTACATAATCATTAGCTATCACTGTCATAGCTGCTTTCAAATTTCTTTGTTTCTACAAGTTAAAGTTTTAGCCAAAGTTTGATAGACATTCGTTTAGTAAAGAGTCATGGCACATCTACTCCATGCCAGGGATACAATAACTGACAAGACAATGGGTAGTTTCTGCCTTCATGGAACTTACAGTCTAGCAAGGAAAATGGACCGTAAGCCAGTAATTATGAGTGTGATGTGCAGTCTAGAGACCAGTGAGGGAAGGAAAGTAAAACAAGAATCAGGAGAAGCAGAGTCCCAGGTCAGGCCTAGGATAGGAAGCTGTTGGTTTCCAAGACCTGAAGATTATGGGTTCTCCCATAGTGCTTTGCACATGTCCGTGGGATGCCCAGTACACATCCCACGGCATCATTTCCGTGGGCTTCTCAGCCCCGCAGGGACACACTGTATTCTGCTTTGTATGCTCAGGGCCTTGCATGGGCCTAGCACATAATTGGTATTGTATAGATGTTTGTTAATTAATAATGAAAGTTCTGACAGTACTGACTAGATTGAGATGATGACTAATTTTGTAGAGTTCCACTACACTTAATGCAAGTTAGGTGGAACTTTTCTTAAACAGAGCAATTTGAAAGATCATCTTTTCTTCATAGTCTATTTCCTCAGGCACAATGTAGGTCTGTGTGTGGATCCTGAGAGCTGGGCTGTTTACAGGCCGTGGAGGCAGCCAGGCTGTACCTGGACTGAAACACCTCATGGTGAAGCACTTCCCTTGGATTAAGCTCCATTTAATCAGCTGCTCTTGCCATAATGGCAACAGGATTATCAGCTAAGTGTGAGGGAAAGGCTCATGGGCTGGGATAAGGCCATCCAGCAGAAGCCTGAATAACAGTCTATCAGAGGGGCATGGGTCTGAATGGGAGAGAGGGAGGGCCAGCTTCTGAAAGTAGAAGTAGACACCCCGGCGGGGAGCCTAGAGGGATAGGGATGGGGCGGGCAGGAGGCAAAATCACCTCTTTCAGCCTCTGGTTTGCCACTGGTATAAAATAAGATAGAAAAACTAACATAAAACATTACACAAATTCTTATTCCTGGAATAACCCCTGCACTATAGGAATTGTTCATACCTTAGTCGTCCACTTGTCAAAACTTTTGGAATGTTCAGAAGGCCCAGGTTGCAGTAGTTTGAGGATCTCACTTTCAGGTTTTCGTGTTTTGATGTCGGATTCATTTCCCACATTCCGAAGCGTCCTATAGCGGCTGAAGATGACTAAATGATCTAAATGATCATGATCATCCCATCCCTCCCTTTCCTTTTCCAGAAAAAGAAAACTGTTAGATTTTGGTACTTTTTGTGCTTTCTTGGTTTTTCTTTTCTCTTTTTTTTTTTTTTTTTTTTTTTTTTTGAGATGGAGTCTCGCTTTGTCCCCCAAGCTGGAGTGCAGTAGCGCAACCTTGGCTCACTGCAACCTCCACCTCCCGGATTCAAGCAATTCTTCTGCCTCAGCTTCCCAAGTAGCTGGCATTACAGGCACCTGCCACCACGCTCGGCTAACTTTTGTATTTTTAGTAGAGACGGGGTTTCACCATGCTGACCAGGCTGGTCTGGAACTCCTGACTTCGTGATCCGCCCGCCTCGGCCTCCCAAAGTGCTGGAATTACAGGAGTGAGCCACTGCGCCTGGCTAGATTTTGGTTTTTAATAAAAGTAATATAACCATGTCTTCAAAAATTCTGCATGATGGGAGAGGCAAGCATCTCTGTTTTCCCCCCCTTATTCTTCAGAAATGAAAAGCAGACTCCAGAAAGGTTAAGTCATCTCTCCAAGGACACACAGCCAGTAAGTCCTAAGCTGAGAAAAAAGCCTGGGTCTCCTGATTTGCAGCCCAGATTTCTGTCTGCACCACCTCACCCTCTCCATCCTGGAGGCCTGTGGCATCTGCTCAAAGTTTTACTTACCTCTCCCAAGTCCAAAAGAAGGGATGACCCAGCAGATCACTCAGACAGTCCCTCACGTGTTCCCCAGGATGGAAGAGACGATGAATGAGGTCCTTAGTTTCCTCATCTGGAGAAAGTTGAACCACCTCTTCATTACTTTGAGCCTTCAGCTCCTCAAATGAGATGCTTCCCTTCTTTACCACATAGAGGACCAACCGTCCAAGGTCCTGCGCAAAAGCCATAAATCAAGCCAAAGATGCTTACTAATTATTTGGGTAACCCTGGAAGGAGTGGTGCAGGCTATTAGCAAACAAGATGATGGGAGGAATCTCAAGGAATTTGTAGACTTGTTAGGGAGGGGAGACACAGATTTGTGCATACAGACCTGTTCAAGGCAGTATATAGCCCATACCACTTAGTTTTATGAAGAGCAAAAGATACATATGAGTCACAGTTGTTAGGGCAGACTGCTTGGAGGAAGAGAGATTTGAGCTGGCCTCAAATGTATGGACAGAATATAGATAAACTGAGGAAAGGGAGAATGCTTTAAACACAGGGAGAACTGGCAGCCTGGCTGGGAACTGGGACTTTGGGTCTGAGGCTATATCACGCAGTACATAAAAAAGTCAGTCCAGGCCAGGAGAGGCAAAGTGATGACCCCAGGGATTAGGCTATGGCCAGGAGGAAAGGCCAAGAAGAAGGTCGCCTAAGGAACTCTTTGCACTAGCCACCAGTCAAGGGAGGAGCTGAAATCTGATGCCACCAAACCAGGAGGCCAGATGTATGGATGGAGAGTCTCGCCCATTGGGTTGAAAGTGCAGCACCCTGTAAAACTCTCCAGGAAAGACCTACCCTGACAGGGTCAGAATCAGCCTGGGGGCTTTGGTCTACAGCGGCCAATCTCCATGTCCCCTCAGGAGCAACAGCTATTTCAGAGTCTTCATCGTTTTGGCCAAGCTTAGGTTCTTTCAAGCTGGGAATTGACCTCACTCCTCCCAGGAGTTTTCAGAGAACCTTAGTATCCGGCCTTCTGCAGAGTGTAGCCCACGAGTTTGAGTCTGTGGTGAAAGAAACCTCACTTACTTTGTTCTTAGGTAGAAAAATAACTCCTCAATGAATATTGGAGATATTTGAAATTCTCTCCTGGAGAGAAGATGTGGCATGCTCAGTTTATTTACTTATTAAGGTAGTGGAGGAAGAGAGATTCAAATAGATACAGTAAGGGGCCACAGCGACAGCCAACTCCACACCGACCCAAGCTGTTGCACCTTCCCGTTGTCATCTTGAAAGCTCTGCTGTGGGAGAAGCCCAAGGAAATGCAGTGGCCTGCAGGGGAGTCAGGACAGTGAGCAAGATGGGGAAAGCCTTGAACGTTCTTTTTTTCCTGGTTAAAATAGAACGCCCTCCAATTGCCCATAGGAAATAAGGTAATGAACTGTGACGGTTAATACTGAGTGTCAACTTGATTGAGTTGAAGGATGCAAAGTATTGTACCTGGGTGTGTCTGTGAGGGTGTTGCCGAAGGAGAGCAACATTTGTCAGTGGACTGGGAGAGGCAGACCCACCTTCAGTCTCGGTGGGCACCATCTAATCAGCTGCCAGCATGGCTAAAATAAAGCAGGCAGAAAATGAAAGAGCAGACAACTTGCTAAGACTTCTGGCCTTCATCTTTCTCCCATGCTGGATGCTTCTTGTCCTCAAACATCAGTATCCAAGTTCTTCAGCTTATGGAGTTTTGGACTTACACCAGTGGTTTGCCAGGGGCTCTCAGGCCTTTGGCCACAGACTGAAGTCTGCACTGTCGGCTTCCCTACTTTTGAGGTTTTGGTACTCAGACTGACCCATCACTGGCTTCCTTGTTCCTCAACTTGCAGATGGCCTATTATGGGACTTTATGTTGTGACCGTGTGAGTCAATTCTCCTTAATAAACTCCCTTTCATATGTACATATGTCCTACTAGTTCTGTCCCTCTAGAGAACCCTGACTACACATGAAAGAATAAGGAAGCAGAAAGAAGAAAGGTAAACTGGATTGTAGAATTTACCTCTAGATCTCTCTTGACTTCCTGTGGATCTCCAGCCCACTCGATGCTCTTATCAAAATCTGCCAGGTGAGCAGCTTTCTTAGAATCTAAGGAAAAGTTTGCAGAGGCACATTGAAAAATACTCATTCTCCATAAAGTGAGAGTCAATTGATTTATATAAATATGTAACATGCTATAAAAATCATCATCTCTGTGGAAGACAATAATAAACCTTATATCTGTATTGCCATTCACCCCTCAAAACACTGCCATGTGCACTGTTTCATTTGATCTATTAGGTATCTGCCAAGAGCAGCACTTACATTTTATTTTTTCCAGGCCAGGGGGTAGGAAGGGATGAGGACAAATTTAACCAGCTCCTTGTTCATGCAATTCCAGGGGCTGAAAGCACAGATTTGTAAAGGAACTGTTCCCTTACACTGAGCTTAAATCTCAGTGCATGTCTATGGATAAGGTATGTACTCTGCTTAGACCTTTAGGCAAGAACAGAGTTTCCTGAGCACCTATGATGTACCAAATGACTTACTATTTCATCATTGCACTTAGACCTCATAACAAACTTATGAAGGAGGCATTATCAGCCTCAAGTGAGGAACTGAGGCTCACAGTATCAAGTGACTTGTCTGAGGTTATAAAGCTACAAACTGGTGAGACTAGGCTTCAAGCCACCCTAATCATCACTGAAGCCCTGGCTTGCTCCCCTGCACCATATTGCTTCCTGGGACTTTACAGTCAGCTCTGCTTTTCTTTTAACATTTAAAAGAAAATGCTATTTTCCTTCCCTTTGTTTGGCTTGGACTAGTGGATTCTGACTTGTTCTGCCTTGGAGTCTGTGTCTTCACTACTTCACATCTTGTCCTGACATCCTCAACTTTGACCTCAATTTTGTCAGTAAGTTTCATGGTTACTGCCACCTTGTCTGAAGGAACTCACCTCTAGGATTCTCAAATTTCTGGAGCTACTTTGATCCCTGACATGCCTTCATCTGTTTATTTTCTCAATGGCAATCTAAGGCTAGCCTGGTATTCTGTTAGCATCTACCAACCTCCATGTAGACTAACAGAACCCAGTTATAATTGGTAGCAGGAGACACTGCACTGTAATTATGAATTTGTTGTAATAATGATCCTCAAATTGAATCATCCACATTTACTCTAGGCCTTTCCTCTCTGCAATGAAAAACTTTTCCTTTCATAAACAAAGATCCTACAATTTCTAAGAGAGAATTGGGGATTGGGGACTCACCTATTAAGATGTTTTGTGGTTGCAGATCCTGGTGGGTGTATCCACAGGACAAGTGTAGTTCTTGAACAGCCTTAAATATAGATGACAGGACATTTTGGGCAAACTCATCTTCCTCACTTTCCACATCTTCCCCTCTGTGCACATCCAAACACGCCTCCAGAGTCTGCTCACAGAGGGTGACACACACAAACAAGTGGCCCCTGTGGCTCTCACTCCCATAGAATGTCACCAAGTGACTGTTCTCCCGGCTGCTTTGCAGACAAGAGACTTCCTGCCGTGCACGTGGGCTGCCCTCACAGAATGTCTTCACAGCTACTTCTTGCTTCTCATAGAACCCCAGGTAGATGCCTCCTTCCGAAGTATCAGCAATTTTGTATTTTTCATCAATAAAGAACTTGAGTTTGCCAATCATAGGGCGGTATATTCTGTGGAGATCCTTCAGGGCTGCCCCCCAGTGTGAGCTCTGAGGCTTCCAGTCTTCAGCAGGAGGGTGAAAATGTTCTTTGGCTCCATGAGAGAGAAGAAACTTCACAAGGGAACTGTCATAATTCCGCCTCGCTATCATAACAAGATCCCCACAATCTGTACTGGCTCCATGGTTGCACAGCAACTGGGCGATTTCCTTCAGTTTGAGCTCAACAGCAAGCAGGAGTGCTGTTTTGCCATCACTGTCTGTGTCATTAATCTCTATGTGCTCTTGCTCCAGAAGCCTCTGCACCAAACCCAAGTGCTTCTTCTCCACTGCCAGGATCAAGGGAGTCTTCCCTCTTTCTCCCCTCACATTGACATCAGCCCCATGGTCCAGCAGCAGATGCGTAATAGCCTCCACATCCCTATTGTGAGAGCTCAGGAGAGCATGGATCAAGGCATTTCTGCCCATATTGTCACAGGCATTGACATCTGCCCCCATCTCATCCAGGAGAATCTTCAAGACCTCTACGTGTCCTTCTTCAGCAGCGTCCATGAGAGCTGTGGCCCCTCCTTTCCTCAGCCGCTCTTGATCCTCCTTTGTCTTTCGCCTCAAATTCACATTTGCTCCTCTCTCATAAAGGAATTTTAGGGCTTTGACCTCACCATACACAGCGGCTTCCATGAAGGCTGTGAAGCCATAAAAATCACACTCATTGACATCTGCTCCTTTAGAAAGGAAAAGTTCCAGCAGCTTCACGCTCCCGGCAATCGCTGCGAGGATAAAGGGCGTGGCCCCATTCTTCTTCCTCAGAACAGGGTCAGCACCATGACGAAGCAGAAGTTCCACAATGTCCTCCCTGCTCATTTGTACTGCGTTATGCAGAGGTGTCCAGCCCCCTTCCTCTTCCTGGAAATTAACGTTGGCTCCGCCTTCCAGCAATTGCTGGACCAGGGCAACATCTTCGTTTTGAACAGCTTTAATCAGCAACTGATTGTCTTCCACTGTAGCCCTTCTACCGCTGGAGGATGTGGGTCCCTCCTGGGGGTTGTTATGATCCCTGGTCTCCATGACGGTAAAGGCCACCTGCTACCGCTTTTTGCCTTTTCCTTGAGAAAATGCAAACTTACCTCCTTGCACTTAATCAAAGAAGCTTTGAGTGTAAATTGGGATTCTCTGGCAACAGAGCAGCAGTATGAGGAAGGAACAATGTTCTCAGTCTTCTGACATTCCACCTGGCAACGAAGAGAGGTGCTTTGTAATTTTACAATAGGGAGAAAACACTTGAGTCAGAGAAATTAATTATATTAGCATTTTTTCTAAATATATGTATTTCTTATAAAACTTTTAAATTACAGAATATTATAAATATATGTAAATTCAAAATAAGAAAATTATTTCTCTAGTCCCAATGCCCAGAAACAGCCAGTTAATATTTTAGTGTATTTCTATATATTTTTAAGACATTTGGAATTATACTCTGTAAGTAACTTTGTATCCTACTTCCTTTCGTTTAATACCATACTATAAGTCATTTCCTATGTTATTGCAAAGTCTTGTAAAACATTTTTCATGACTATGTAATATGAAATCATACACTTGTTTCATTTCTCTATTACTGAGTGGTTTTCAAAAATAAGTCTTAAAGGGTTTTTTAAAATTAAAAATTTAAAAATTCTAAATGATGTTGCAGCAAATTCAGCTTATTTTAGTTTATTTTCTTTTGATAGATCTTATGATAGATTTCATATGATAGAGTTCAAAGAATTTAATGACTATTCAAAAGATATGATTGTATTTAGGATTTTAAACCTATATTAACAAATTGCTTTCAATGTCATATAAATATATTCTTACCAGAGATAGGTGGCTTCCAGAAAAAAAAAAAAAAAAGACCGTGAAAATATGCACATCAATTATTTATCAATAAAAAAAGAAGAACCCTCATTCAATAAGAAAAATATATTTCTTGGCTTTTTTTCCCTTTGCATTTCTTATGTCACCAGGAAGGTTGATCACTGTGTTTGCTGACTTGGTGCATGTCCTCTTTGTACAACCATGTGCCCCTATTTAAAGTACAGACAATATCTGACTTATGTTGGTTCAACTTATGATTTTTTGACTTTGCAATGGTGGAAAAGCAATAAACATTCAGTAGAAACCACACTTCAAGTACACATACAACCATTCTGTTTTTTATTTCAGCATAGCATTCAATAAATACATGAGACATTTAACACTTTATTATAAAATAAGCTTTGAGCTAGATGATTCTGCCCAACTGTAGCCTAATGTAAGTGTTCTGAGCACATTTAAGGTAAGCTAGGATAAGCTATGATTTCAGTAATTAGGTGTATTAAATGTGCTTTTGACTTACAGTATTTTCAATTTAGGATGGGTTTATCTGTATGTAACCCCATCATAAGTCAAGAAGTATCTGCAGTAGTGAAAAGAGATTGTACTCTGACCTTAGGGAGATCTAAGTTTGAGCTTGTGGCTGTGTAATTTTTTACTATTACTTCCTGTAACCTTGGATTGTTGAATCTCAATTTTCTGTTTCCTGAAATGGAGACAAAAATAAATACAGTCATGTGTGTAAAGTACATTAAAGTATGGTGTGTTACAAATATTAGCCACTCAATAAATGTTAGAGCTAATTATATCCCTTTATGAAAAAATAAATTGCTTAGTGAATTCTATTCTCCCTACACATGTGCATATAGCTACTACACAAATAGGCAACTGGCAGCTATCAATTTCGTCCAACTGTCAATCAGATCTGAGAATTACAGATCCAGTTCAATGATCAGACAGCCCGAAACTGTTACCTGAATATTTAAATAACTGCATCTGCTATAGAATTCACGAAGCAACCCTTTTTCAGCAATCTCACCACTCTGACAGTTTCAAAGCCTCAGAGGTTAATTGATTAGCCTCTTAGAAGTTTAATTAATTGTGCAACACATACACGATCACCAGGCAATGAAATCTTTGAACCAAAGTGTTTGTGTAGACCGTCCCCATTACAATCAGATGTGAGGTGGGCTGGTATAAGCAAAGGAGCCGAGAAGGAGAGGAAATATCAAGGAAGCCCTGAGTGACACATCAGAGTCGAGAAGAGACGAGCCTGCAGAAGTACTGCAACAGACAATCCTGATTTCAGTTTCACTTTCTCTGTGTGACCAGAGATGCCTGAGAAACTGAGGACATGGATAAATGACGTGTGGACTGTGACAGAACCCTGGAAGGGCACTGGAGGAAGATCCTTCCAGGCAGCCAAGGGCTGGGAGCTCCCCTCCCACTTCCCAAGTCCCCCAGCCCCTGGCCTCTCCGGTCTCCAAAGCCCAAGAATTCTTCACGATCGACTTCTCAAGGTTTTCTAGCTTTCCTCCTTCTGCCTGCCTTACCTGCTCAACTCAGACCGTCTCAATTATTCCTTTGGCAGCCGCTAAGCCTGGAAGACTGTTTGCAGCCCGAGCAGTTTCTTCCTGCTGCGTCACTGAGCCAGCAGGGCGGAGCCAAGAAAGGAGTGAGGAATGTGGGAGTGAAAGCAGCCACAGGCTCATTCCGGCACCAGGAGCCAAGCTTCTGCTTGCACACCTTCTGGAGGAAAGCAATGGCCACTTTCTGTCTGCTGATGAGGAATGTGAGCGCCTATTGTGTCCCTACTCCTCATAGGCATCATCAGTGCTAGCCTCCAGTTCCTCATCACATTATGTCATATGCTTCTACCTCTATATCTTGGCCTGTGTTGCCTTGCTACCAGAACTAATGATAGTAGTAAGAGTGATGAAAATGTGGATGATTCTGTTAATAATGACAAACATTTACATAGCTCTTTAATATGGTCCAGGAACTGTTCTGAACACTTTATATATGTATTAAATTATTTAATCTTATCCTTATGACGTAGGTACTATTTTTGTCTCCATTTTGCAGATAAGAAAACTGAAGCATAAAGTGGTTAAGTAACTTGCTCTAAGGATTTGATCTATATCACTGAACATCACAGAGAAACAGCTTGTCCCCATTCTTTTCTTTTTCTTTTTTTTTTTTTTTTTTTTGAGACGGAGTCCCACTCTGTCACCCAGGCTGGAGTGCAGTGGCGCGATCTTGGCTCACTGAACCTCTGTCTCCCGCGTTCAAGTGATTCTCCTGCCTCAGCCTCCTGAGTAGCTGGGATTACAGGCACACACCACCACATCCAGCTAATTTTTGTATTTTTAGTAGAGATGGGTTTTCACCATGTTGGTCAGGCTGGTCTCGAACTCCCAACCTTGTTATCTACCCACCTCAGCCTCCCAAAGTGCTGGGATTACAGGTGTGAGTTTTTTGAGATGGAGTCTTGCTCTGTCACCCAGGCTGGAGTGCAGTGGTGTGATCTCGGCTCACCACAACCTCCACCTCCCAGGTTCAAGTGATTCTCGTGCCCCAGCCTCCCAAGTAGCTGGAATTACAAGCATGAGCCACCATGCCTGGCTAATTTTTGTATTTTTAGTAGAAACAGGGTTTCACCATGTTGGCCAGGCTTCTCTTGAACTCCTGACCTCAAGTGATCCACCCACCTCTGCCTCCCAAAGTTCTGGGATTACAGGTGTGACCCACCATGCCCAGCCCCTGCCCCCATTCTTACTGAAGCAAGATAATGAACAAAATAAGTAAATCATGTAGTGTATTGCAGGCAACAAATCTACAGAAAATAATAAGATAGAATAAGGAGCGTTAAAAGTGCCAGGATGTCCACAAAGAGTCGCTGCTGGTTCAGAGGCCCAGACTCTGAAGACAGAATCACCAAGATGGTGATTTTAAACAAAGTAGTCGGGAAGGGTATTGTTCAGAAGGTGACATTTGAGCAAAGACTTGAGGAAGATGCAGCAACAGGCTATGCAGATGACTGCACCAAGAACACAGCAGACAGAGGAAACAGCAAGCACATAGGTCCCGAGGTGGGAGCATGCCTGGTGGGAACAAACAGCAGCAAGGAGGCCAGTGAGGGTGGAGCAGAGTGAGGGAGGGGAGTTGATAAGCAGAGGTTCAGGTCAGGCGCCACCTTAGGGCCCGTTGTAAGGCTTTTGGCTTCTACACTAAACAACATGGTAGCCGTTGGAGTATTGGAGCAGAGGAGTAACATGATCTCCATTGCTTTTTTTTTACAGGATCATTATCAGTCCTGTGCTGAGAAGAATCTGGGGATTGAAAGCAAAGGGAGAAGTTGGAAAATCCATTAGAAGGCTATTGCAATAATCCAGCTGAGAGTCAACGGTGGCCCAGACCAGTGTGGTAGCATAGAGGTAACAGTGGATGTTAGTTTGTCCTGAACAGATGATTTGGTAAAAACTCTTGGAGAATGCTGACTTTTCTGGTCATAATGACATATGTTGAAGTCTAGTGAGCAGAATCATACCTGCAGTGAAACCAAGGCAAGTGTATTACCAACTACAGCGAGAGAGGACTCATCCCAGGAACTGCAGAGTATTTTTTTTTTTTTTTTGAGATGGAGTCTTGCACTGTCACCTGGGCTGGAGTGCAGTGGTGTGATCTCGGCTCACTGCAACTGCTGCCTTCTGGGTTCAAGCGATTCTCCTGCCTCAGCCTCCTGAGTAGCTAGGATTACAGGTGCCTGCCACCACGCCCAGCTAATTTTTTTGTATTTTTAATAGATACAGGATTTCATCATGTTGGCCAGGCTGGTCTCGAACTCCTGACCTTGTGATTCGCCCACCTCAGCCTCCCAAAGTGCTGGGATTACGGGCATGAGCCACTGCACCCAGCTTTTTTTTTTTCTTTTTTTTAAGAGACATGATATTGCTGTGCCACCCAGGCTGGATTGCAGTGGCACAATCATATAGATCATATAGCTCATTGCAACCTCAACTTCCTGGGCTCAAGTGAACCTCCTGCCTCAGCCTCCCAAATAACTAGGACCCATTGTGAGGCATGCACCACCATGCCTGGCTAATTTTTTCAATTTTTTGTAGAGATGGGTTCTCACTGTGTTGCCCAGGCTGATTTTGAACTCCTGGCTTCAAGCAATCCTCCAGCTTTGTGCTCCCAAAGCACTGAGATTATAGATGTGAGCCATTCCACCCAGCCCCAGGATATCTTCTAAAAGGGAATCAGGATACTTATTCTAGGGTTTGAGCTTTTTGTCAGGTGATTTGGGGAAGGGTTTAAGGAAATAGAGGTTTGTTCTCAAATGGGTGGTGTCAGAAAGCAGAAACACTTTGGTGCCTTCATTATGATCATCTAGGAATCAGGAGGAACAAAGTGTAGCTAGCACTGTCACTGCTCAAGAAACAGGTGGCCCATGTTACCCAGGAGAGGGGGTGTTGTTTACTTTTATGGTGGTACGGCATCTTATCTTCACCTCGTGTTCAGTCCTCATTAAGAAGTGGCCTCATTTCTGTCTTGTTCCACTGTAGTCATAGGACAATATCATCAATTATTGTTGGCATTCTGCAGAATTGTTTTGTTCCATGGGAGCCAGGAGTATCAAGGAGGGGGGTGCCCCAAGAGACAGGTGGAGTCTGACAACAGTCCTGGCAGAAGGAGAGATCAGTCTGTCCGCAAAGAGACCCCAGTCGCTTCTGGTTCAGAGGCCCAGACTCTGAAGACAGAATCAGCAAGAGCAGAAGAGACCCCTCCCAGCAGTGGATGCGAATTCCAGGCTGGGAACATGGAGAGAGAAACCAAGGCCAAGGTGAAATGTAAGGATAGCTTCCTCCTTCCCTCCGGCTCCCTCCTTCCCACACTCAAGATGTTAGAATTAAGCAATGTTCTTAACCTTTCCTTCCTTTGACAAGAAAGATCGCTGAGACTGCAGAGATTTTCTCTAAGCTTAGGAATAAATTGCATTTTACTTGCCAAAAGCCCTTCTTGGATCTTGGTGAGAAGACAATGGGGTCGAATTGATCACTGCACTCCAGCCTCGGTGACAGAATGAGACCCTGTCTCAAAAAGAAAAAGAAGAAAGAAAGAGAGAAAAGAAAAGAAGAAAGAAAGAAAGAGTGAAAACAAAAGAAAGAAAAGAAGAAAGAAAGAAAGAAATTACACTGATGTTCTCACATCAGTAATATGAGAATGGTTTGGAATGGTTTGATGTTATGTAGCAATGGCTAACTGATATAGCTACTTGCTATCTCTTTGAATTTGGGCAATTTACTTAAACTTTCTAGGCCTTGATTTCTGTGTCTATATAATGAGGATGATAATAATAGTAGCTAACTCATAGGAGTATCATGAGGATTACAGAAATTAACATATGCGAAGGACTTAGTGCCTGCCACATACAAGCAGCTACCATTTTTGAACACTTACTTTTACGTGCTATGATAAATATTTTTCCTAAATGTTCTCATTGTCATCACAAAAGTCTTATGAAGACAATATTATTGTTATGCACATTTTACAGGAAAAAGTGAGGCTCTGAGAAATTGAGTAATGTGCTACAGTTTACTCAG
This sequence comes from Pongo pygmaeus, assembly GCF_028885625.2. Taxonomy (NCBI): domain Eukaryota; kingdom Metazoa; phylum Chordata; class Mammalia; order Primates; family Hominidae; genus Pongo; species Pongo pygmaeus. Next base: position 67,212,424 of record NC_072373.2, on the reverse strand, counting down.
CTGATAAATAGCAGATGTGGAACTTAATTCAGTTGCCTAACTTCCGAGCCTGCTGACTCCACGATTAGGTTATACCACGCTGCCTGTGAGGCTGCCCCTTGGAACTGTGAGATTAACTGAGCTAAGGCAATTCTCCTCCCTAGCATGGGACTGTCCCTTAAGTGGCATCCCATTACAAATATAAGATTAATCCACACATTGTTGCTTTTCTCAAAGATTAAATTAAATCATTCTCCAGGTTACAGATCAAAGCTTGAAAATCACCAGCACTGTAAATCAAGAAACATCTTTTCTAAATGATGGGGACTCCAACTCCATTATCCAGCGCCTAACCACCGTATATCTCTTACCCTTAGGAGCACATCTCAGTTATGTAAATTTCAAATCTTTCTTTTCTTCCTTAAAGCAATTTGAATAACTGGACCAATTTAAAAGATTCATGACAGCAAATTACTTTAAAGTCAGCAAGGCAATAGGCCCTGACACTTTTTTTTTCTTTTTAATTGGAGTTTTGCTCTTGTTGCCCAAGCTGGAGTGCAATGGCGTGATCTCGGCTCACTGCAACCTCCGCCTCCTGGGTTCAAGCAATTCTCCTGCCTCAGCCTCCCGAGTAGCTGGGATTACAGGTGCGTGCCACCATGCCCGGCTAATTTTTTGTATTTTTAGTAGAAACGGGGTTTCGCCATGTTAGCCAGGATGGTCTTGAACTCCTGACCTCAGGTGATCTGCCCGCCTCAGCATCCCAAAGTGCTGGGATTACAGGCCTGAGCCACTGTGCCCGGCCCCCTGACGCCTTTTTTCTCTCTACCTTACAGCTTCCATTTTTAAAGGTAATTTCATCCCAATAAACTAAAGAATCTCAGTTTAACTCCTATACCTGCTGTGCTGTCTCAGTAGCGATATTAATATTTCTATTAAAATTTCACATGTTTATTAAAATGCTTTAATAAATAAAACTACAGTGAAACAAATTAAAGCCATTGGATGTATAATTCCAAAGGAAGAAGCCAAACTTTAAAAGCTTGCATTGCCTGGCATGGCCACAGTGAGGCAGTAGAGGGTGAGAGACAAGCAGCCTTGCACAGTCACAGGGCACATATTTGAAAACAGCGTTGGCTGACCAGGTTTCCAGGAATCCCACGGTCCCTGTAATACCCTGGCTTACTTAATGCCTCCAGCTTTCCATTTCTTTATCTGAAATTCTGGAATGCTGTAAACATCAGACGAAATATGGTATTGAAGCAGCTAAAAAAAAAGTAGATTTAGAATCCTGAGTTGAAATTCTGATCCTGCCATTTTATTCAAGAAGTCAAAAGACTTTTTGACTTGACTAATGCCTACTGTATACAAGTCACTGTGCTAAGTGCTGGGAATCAGATAATAATAATAGCCAATAGTCATGAGGCATTAACATAGTGCCGCACACTTTTATTTCATTCAGTGTTCCCTGTGACGCTTACTCTTATTATCCTCATTTTACAGCTGAGGCTTAAGCAAATTTCCAAGGTCAATGGCCAGGATTCCAACCCAACATTCCGACTCCACAGCTGGGACTGGAGAACTGCTTTGCTGTAGTCTGTTCTGCCCCATCTCACCAAGGTGAATAATATGACCCTGACTTTGAAGAGCTCAGTTTAATAGGAGAGCAAAAGCCATGAAGAAAGAAGTTCTGGAGGAATACCATATGTGCTACAATCAAAGTAAGAACACTGTGTCTTAGAATCATGCAAGTTGGGAGCAATTAACTCTGTACAGGGACATCTGGGAAGGCTTCACTGAGGAGGTGATGTTTTTGCTGGATTTTGAAAGTTGGCATTCTCCTCCTCGCACCTCAACCCCCAATTTTTTCTAAAAAAAGAGGAGAAAGAGGTATTCTAGGCAGACAGAACAGCATGTGTAGCCACAAAAAAAAAAAAAAAAAAAAAAGAGAGAGAGAGAGAAGGAAAAAGTCTGAGAGTGAAGGCTGTCCAGGCAGGAGATACGTCTGGAGAGGGACTTGGGTCGGGTCAGAGACCCCCTTGTGTGTTAGGATTAAAGCTGGACTTTATTTTAGAGTCAAAAGTGAACCGCTGAAGGGTTTTAACATAGCCACAAAGTGCTCAGATCTGTGCTTTAGAGCTGAAGACTGGCACAGTGTGGAAAATGAACCAGCCCAGGGAAAGGCTGCGGTAGGGAGACCCGGTGGGAAATTGTGGTATCTGATTGGAGAGGATGAGAAAGTCCTCTAAGGAAGCCTTGGTGAGCCTGTGCAGAAGCTGGACCCAACGCATTTGGGTCTGAGGGATTTCGATGCACTCAATACATGCATGTTAAAGGCATAAAGATGGAAGGAAAGGAGAAGGAAAGGGCGAGTGTTAGTACCTTCCTGTCTTCCTGGGTCCTCCTCTCTTCCTTCCCTTATCAATCACATTCCTCCACCCATCTTTCACAGACTGGACTCCCCCATGGCATAACTGAGTTCAGATCCCCACTCTGCCACTCGCTGGCTGGCTGCCCCAAGCATGTCCCTCCCTCTCAGAGCTTGTTTCCTTCTCTGGATGATAAAGAGTTCAGACCCACTCCACAGAGCTATTGTAAGGACTAACGGAGCTCAGGGCCTGCCACAGTGTTGGTCCCCATCTTCCTTCCCAGACCCTTAATTTCAGGATCCTCCCTGGTGTCACCCACAGAATCCCTCCTTAGATCTGTGCTTAAGATGTGATTCTATGGGGCTTTCTACCCCATGTTCCTAAAGTCTGATCACTTTACTCAGACTATCAATAGGGAAAAAATAAAGGTCCATGTAAGGTCCAAATCTGTGTATAAACAGATCATTCAACAGAGAAGAAAACATTTTTTTAAGTAGTGGTAATCAGAAAAAAATGAGAGGGATTCAGTAGGATGAAAAAGGAGAACAAGCAGACAACTGGCAGAGGAAGAACAGATTTTGATCCTTGCAAACCTACCCCCAGGGTCTCACTGTGTCCCCCAGGCTGGAGTGCAGTAGAGTGATCTCAGCTCATGGCAGCCTTGACCTTCCCAGCATAAGCCATCCTCCCACCTCAGTCTCCCAGGTAGCTGGGACTACAGGCAAATGCCACCACACCCTGCTAATGTTTGACTTTTTGTAGAAACTGGGTTTTGCCATGTTGCCCAGGCTGGTCTTGAGCTCCTGGGCTTAAGTGATCCACCCACCTCAGCCTCCCTCCCTCAGTGCTCACAGGCATGAGCCACCGTGCCTGTCTCCCTATCCCCAAATTCTTTCAAGCACAGCTCAACCCTTATTCCCTTGGCCTACAGAATGGAGCAGCCTCATGTACAGAGTGGCTTCATATACCTCATCTCAGATACTGCTATGAAATTATAAAAAGAATAATAATTTCTTGAATATAAATTACAAAAGATTTCTAATTGAATTTAATTACAAATTACTTTTAAAAGTAAAAATCCTACAAAAGTCACCACCTAACTGATGAGGTCTTGCTACTTGACCAAGGGGTACTGACCCCTGCACTGTTACAGGCAGAATTGGGAATGGCTCATGCTGAGTCCCAGCCACGTGGGCAAAAGATATGGGCTCTGAAATGACAGTGCGCTGAGCCCAGTCCAATCCACACAACAGCCCAAAACAAGTGGGGCTGTCATGAACTTAAAAAGTCACTGATCATAGCAGCCTCGTTAGAACCTATCCCTTCTCTTGACTCTGGCAGGTACCAGGTGAACATCGAGCTCTTCCTGTACTTCTGCCTGTGCCATGGAAGCTTATTCGCCTGTCCTGTGGAATTCCCAAAAGCCAGCTCCTCCCCAGAGCTCTCCACAACACTTCCTCCTTTTCCCCTGACCCACACAGCACTTGAAGACAGGATGTCATATTTGACCTTTGCTTTTATTTTATAAGAATATAACATGCTGAAACAGGAAAATGGGGATTGCAAACATCATTCATATCTAGGAAACCAGCTCCATTTGTCACAATAAATAAATATTTAAACAGTGAGGAGTTCCTGACAGGCTCCAAGAGGTTCCCAGCACATTCAGAGGTAGAGTCTGGTGGAGAAAGGGAGACAGTTAGGCTGAAACCCCTGCTGAGATTCTCCAGTAGAGGCAAACTGAAATTACAATAATAAATACCAACAGCACCAACAATAACAAAAACAATGTTATGACAATCACAGAAAACCAATGATACAATACACTTAAATAATCTCCTGGAGGAGCTCATGGTACAGAGAGAACAGTGTTGATTATCCTGGGCCACAAAGAGGCTGCCCTGGGTAATTCAATTCCCCAGCCTGGGCTCTGCTGCAGGAATTCCCATCAGGAAATGTTTGTTCGGTGACGCCCTGAGGTGACAGGCAGGTTCTGATTATTCCCAGTCCTGCCCTTCCAAGCAGCCTCTCCCCCAAGCTTCTGCACTCTAAGGGTGCCATGGTCCTGGGCCACCTCTGCCCACTGCAATGGTTCATCTCACGTTTGCAGGAAAGAAACACAAGGCTCCCCTTCTATCTCAGGGCATCTCTTTTTGCCTGTTCTCATACCACAAAAAACACTGGCTGGATTTCAGCAGGACTCTCAGGGACCACCAAGAGATTTATTTCCTAGGATCCTTTTCTGCCTCGTTCCACACTGCGGGGCATGAGAGCTGGAAAAGCCACTCCCCGAGGCCTCCACAGTTTCTCCCCCTGGGCCCTGCCTCCAAGAGACAGCACAGAACTCAGAGAGGGCTCATCCAGGAAGAGGCCCCAGGGCGGGCCTGCTCACAGGTGGACCCTGCTGCAACACAGGGTAAGAGGCCACCTGCAGGGGGCCACCCAGAGCACTGAGCTGGATTCAAGTGAGCCTCCTTTCAGGGCTCTCCACTGACTTGGAAAGGGCTCACAGGCCAGCGTTTGAGGTATAAATATCTCGCATGGGGCAAGAGTCACAACAGCTTGCTGGCCTTGACATGACTGCAAGGCTGGACAGACACACAGGAGTGTTACGAGGTACAAGCTAAGGGACTCTGGGCTAGCCCAGAGGCCAGTGAGGAGGGCCAAAGGGGAAGACTCCACATCCAGGGTCCCTTACGTGCCCAGAACAGTCTGGGAATTAGGAAAACAGGATGCGATCAGAGTCAACTGAGAAACAGGCAAAACAGCTGATCTGGATGTCTTTCCTCCTCTCATTTTCACGGTTCCCTTTATCCACATGTTTCCTAAACCACACTAGAACACTTCCTTCTCCGGTGAGAACGAGAGCCAGTGCTAACCCCCATACCACCTTTTTCCCCCACAGAGAGCCCCACCAACCCTCATCATTAGCCCTTATTCATAGGTCCTGGAAGTGGGCGGCTCCTCTCCAGCATGAGTCCCACAGTATCTGAAGGAGAGACTGCTGCTTCCCAAACAGGCTGCTGGAGCGCATTTTTTTTTTTTTTTTTTTTTTTTTTTTTTTTTTTTGTCCTCTTGCACTTGCTTTGCAGAACCTGCCTCCCACACAGGGGCAGCCACCTCGGGGATGGGTGACTCAACCTCTCTTCCCGGCTGGCTTCCTCACTGCCGTGGAGACTCAGGTGTGTGAGGGCTCGGCCAGGCTGCAGCTGGACAGAGTGGCAGAGGCGGCTGAGGCTTGGGCAGCCAGGTCCCGGTAAGCGGGCGACTTCAGGAAGCGTGGGTAGGAGTCCTTCTCCATCAGGGTACGTGTCTTCCCCTGAGCCACATCAAAGCATGTGGCTGTGGCAGTCTGCAGGTTCATCCTCGTCAGCTCGCGGGTCTCATGGTCAATGTTGACCTGCGGGAAGGAGGACACGCACAGGGTGAGTTGGGGAAGAGGGTGGGCATGGCTGAGGGAGGGCCAACGGCAGGCTGGGCATTGGAAAGAGCACCGGATGCTGCATCAGGAAGTGGGGGCTCCTGAGTTGATCACTAGCTTTTTGGCTCTGGGCTTGTACCCACATCTGATCCAGTGTCTGTCCTCCAATCTCTCAGAATTAACATGAGCATCTATCAAGAATGTATACAAACACAATCCCCCTTTCACCCTTTCTTCTACAGCAACCCTGCTTCAAGTCGCTATCAGCTCTCCTGGGATTTGCACCGAGGCCTCCTACCTGGTCTCTCTGCTACCTTAACCCCCACCCCTGTAGTTTGTTCTCTACCCAGTCGCTACAGTGAGCCTTTAAAAACCCAACTCAGTTTGGTAGCACCTCTGTTGTCTCCTCATGTCTTTCAGAGGAAGAGCCAAAGGGCTTGCTGGGCCCACAAGGCTCCCCAAGCCCACACCTGGCCATCTGCCTCATGCCTGACCTCATCTCCTGCTCTTGCCCTGCTCTACACGGGTCCATTTGCTCATCCGTGACTGTGACAGGCAGGCTCTGGCCATTGCATTTGCTGCTTCCTGTGTTGAAATGTTCTTCCCTCCCTGAGTTCTTTCTTATCACTGTTCATATGTCCTCACTTCCCTTTACAGAATGGAAAACCTTACGTCTTCCCAGGCCCTACCTCTGGTATTCCCTGTCTCTCATTTCCTGCTGTATTTTTATGAGTGCATAGCTCATCACCTGGCATATATTTGTCTAGTTGGTTATTGGCATCTTCCCCCATTCAAATTATAAGTTTCATTAGGTAAGGGACTTTGTTTGGTTCACTGTGACATACACAGTGACTGTAACAGTGTCTTGAATATAAGTGGGGCTCAATACACCTTTACAGAATTAGGTGGAATCAATCAGCGGTCAGAAAACAAAAATAAGGTGCAAAAGTAAGGCATTACTCTTATCTCTCCACCAGGTGGCGCTGTGTTCTTTAGCAAATGCAGCTGCCATATGCATAGCGGCCAGGAGAAAAGTTAGACAAAAAAATCACAGACCACAGACCAGCAGGCCTCAGACAGGTCAGCCTGGGGGCTGAGCCAGGTTATATAAGGTCCCTGTGCTGACCTTGTCTCCCCAGTTGGTACGTGTTTTGAGCCTCTAAAAACGGATGGGTTTATAAAGGTGGGTATGGACAGAAGCCGAAAAACCTGCCAACACATCCTGCCCCATCATGAGTCATAGGGTTAAGCACCCAGGAGTGGCACTGAGCCTGGCTTTCCTAGTCTCTGGTCACAGAAGCCCACTCACCCTTGTGCCCAGTAAAGCCCTTCTACCTCTACACCTAGCCCTTCCTCCCCACTAGCCCTGATTCTCAGAGGGGAAGGAGCAGGCGGTGTCGTGAGGATTCACTGGGCATATGGGGGCTCTAACCTCTTTAGAGGCCTCACTGCAAATGAACTCCTCAAAGATCCGGTGTGCCCTGGAGGCCAGCTTGGTAGCTGATCGGATCTTCTTGAACTCCTCACAGGCCAGCCAGAACTCCAGGTTCTCCTCACTGAACTCTGTCTTCAGGAAAGCGTGGAAGGCAGCCACTCCATCTGGGGTTGCGGGAAAGAAGAGGAAACAGGTCAGCTGAAGGGACAGCAGGGAATACAAGAAGAAAGGAAAGCAATTGCACTTAATGGCTCTATTTTTAGAACATAATTTTCTTGAACAAGGACCTGCCTTTATATGTTGAATAGAGGCTGGCACATTAAGGGATCATTATTATTATTATTACTACTACTATTATTCTGCCCAGGCTCTCAGCAGTCCTGGGGCTGGCTCCAAAGCACATGAGTACACACGTGCCACCCAGAGACAGATACAAAAGGCTCCTACTCACTTTTACTGCTCAGGAGCAGGTCGAACGACTCTCTCCACCCCAGCACATCTTCTGAGAAGTTTCTACTAAAAGACAAAAAGAAAAAAAAGAGTAAGAAAAAAAATCAACAAACCAAAGCATAGTACAAATTCTAGCCAGAACTCTGATGGAAAACTGCATAAAATTCTCAGAAAGGCTTGCTTGGTGATTGTTGAAGCTGACACCTCAAACTCTTAGTTGGACTTAGGGTAAGCAGTAGTGTTTTCTAGAGCACAATTCAGCAACCAGAAATCAAAGCTAGGGACTCTTTAGTCCTCAGTCAATATCTCTAAGCCTGTCTCTTCTCTGTCCAAAAATTATTTCAATTCCCCTGACTCTCAAAGATTTGTTTTGTACACCTTCCCAAGGAAATAAGGTCCTCATAAATAGAGATTACATCTACACATAACTCCAGAGTTTGGTACAGTTGATAGCCAATATGAAAGAGTTTCTAGGCAAGGTGCATGCTAGAGTCATTAATAAAAACTTCAAGTGGTCTTGGATTCTGTCCTAGCCCTGGATGCACGTGTAATGAATCCCCAGTGAGACAGTCTGGTAACTAGGCATTCATGCCCTGTGTGCCCTCATCCGTGGATGAACTTGGAGCCCTGGAGCCACCTACCCACTCACCCATGAGCCAAGTAGTCGTAACAGACCAGCAACAAGTCCCACTAAAATCTCTAGGGAGGTGTTGCCAAGGTCCACTTAGCATGTCCTGGCTTCTTCTTGTATTTCCCTCCTCATGACTCCCTTCCCACTCCCTTCCGTCTGGGAGCCCTGAGCTGGTCAGCAACACTTACTTCTCTTTGCTGTGTTTACTGCCCCACTCGAACTTGCCAGTACTCCCAGTATCGCAGCCCAGCTCTGATTTGTGAAGAAAGATCCCCAGACGTGTCTTGAACTCTTTGGCTCTGAAAAACAAATCAGGAACATGAAAGCATTCTTTCATTTGCTCAGCCAGTGTGGAGAGGTTTATAGGTCCCAGAAGAGCTCTGGGTGGCGCCACCCAAACTTTAGCCTCAAGAGTTCCTGGAAACTCTTGGCTGTCCCCAGGCCCAAATTGTCCTTCTCTTATCAGCATCATCAACCCCAAAGCAACAAAAGCAATGTTTGAGCTATGCTGTGGTAGGTCTTACACTTTCTGGGTAATACACACGCTGCATATGTGGGCTTTTCCCTAAAGTCGCACTGATCTCTCTTCGTGCCTGTTGATTCAGAAAACTCAGCATTCTTTTCAGAAGTATTTCTGAACTGTGTGGGAAACTGATTCCTGCCTTCATCTTTACTTTTTCCTTCCCAGCCAGTAACGATTGGAAGCTGTTGAGTAGCTCTCTGGAATATGGACACACCCTCAACTGTGGGATCCCCCACCCCCACACACTCCACAAAAAAAAAATCTCCCTGTCTTCCAGGGGCAGAGGAGGCAATGCCCCTAGCTCTGGTCTGAGGAATGAAAAACAAATGCTTAAGAAATGGGCAGGCTCAGTTCTGCCTGGAAATGTCAACGTGGCCTTCCTGCAGCCGGGTCTTCAGCAGGTCACCTGAGCACGACTGCAGTTTGTCAGAGGATGGGGATGGCAGCAAGCCGCGGGCCCTTGCTTCCCTTCCCCTTGCTTTCTCCCTGCTGCTGGAATCTAAGCACATGGCATCAAGTGCGCCTCTACCTCTCTACTCAAGCCTCTAGCTCCCCATTCCCGCGCCCACCCAGGTCCCCAGGCCTGCCGCTCCACTCCCTAAAAGTTGGTGAGACTTCCCCCAAGCAGTTGGACAAGCTCCCCTTACCTCTCCAGGCAGGTGGTGGGGAAGGCGGCCAGGGTGCGGCACATGGCTGCGGGCGCAGGGCAGCACGTAGTGGGCAGGATGGTGGCAGGCTACAGGAGGCTCCGCGAGCGCCAGGAAGCAAAGGCGCGGTAGCAGGTGCTAGTCAACTGGGGTTGGGTTTAGCAGCCTGCAGGCGCCCAGACTGAGCGGCCGCTGCTTTAATCCCCTCGGAGGAGCGGGGCGGGGCTGGGCACTGCTGACCAATCGGAGGGCGGGGCTGGGCGCTGAGAAGACGGAGGCGGGGCCCGCAGCCAGACTGGGCCGGGTGCAACTTTCGCCGCAGCTGGAGCACGCGGAGCTGCACCCTCCGCCCGGAGGAAGCCGCGTGTAGAAGGAAAAGCAGCAGGAAAATTGGCACGGGGATGAGACATGCACACCCAGTTTCCTAGGAAAAAATACCTGCCGACCTCTAGTAACAGCAGGAAACTCACGCAGCGGTGTCGTGTTGAGAGAGTTTGCACCGGCGTGGTGGGTCTGGGAGGCACACAGGGCTTTGATCGCAGGCAAGTCTGAGCCTCCTGGGTCCTGAAGGGCAGGCGCACAGGGTGCAAACCTGGGCAAAACAGCATCTGATTATACTGATAAGTACCCTTTACGAGGCTCTCACCCTGATGGACATGGGGCTAAGTAAGCTCTTCATCATCATCATCTCCATTTTATAGTTGAAGGAACCGAGAATCAGAAAGCTAAATAAACTTGCCCAAGATCACAGTTGGAGATGACAGACAAGTGGGATAGGGATGAGTAGTTTATTGAATACCTACTATGTGCTAGGCACATAACTAAGACTCAAATAACTTGCTCAAAGATGTGAAGCTAGTAGGTGTTGGCTCCAAAATTCAAATGTGAATTTACCATTCTTTTTCCACTGCACCCCCCCCCCCCCACCCACACACACACACACACACCCGCAAAGGTTAGTATCCGGTCACGGCTATACCTATGGACGATCCTGGGTTTAAGCAGTTGCTACCTTATTGTCTCCATCTCTGAAATAAAGGTAATAAATGCCCTGCCTCTCGCCTCATCTTCCCATAAAGGCATTGGGATTGCTATTAAGAGGCTGTATGTGAGGTTAAGAGTACAGCGTCTAGAGTTAGATTTTCAGGTTTCAAGTCATGGCTCTGCCAGGTGACCTGCTGAAGACCCAGCTGCAGGAAGGCCACGTTGACTGTTAACTGGCTACTGATGGGAGACTAGGCAAACTGCTTAACCTTTCTATGCCTCCATTTCCTTGTCTCTACGAAGAGAACAACTTATTTCATAAGGTGGTTGTGAGAACTAAATAAATTAATTCTTAGTTTGAGTTCCTAGGAACTAGACTCGAGTAGACACTTGCATGCAGGTTTACTGGGGAGAGTTATCAGAATTAAGAGGGAGTAAAGGAAGCAGGTCTGGGCAGAGGGAGGAGTTGAAGGCCATGCCATTTCAACAGAGACCCCAGCTGGTTCCAGGGAATGCCCTGAAGCTCAGCTGGCCCTTTGGAACTGTCCACTGAAGCAAGAAGACAAGGCCCTGGTAACCCCATAAAGACCATTCATTGCATACAGCTGCTCAAGAAGACGGCCTAATCTTAAGGCAGTGCCCTTTGTCAAGAGCAATTCCTGGAGAGAGACTAACACCCTGGGAAATGATGACCACAGTCCCCAAGACGGGATCTGGGTGGCACAGCACAGCATCCATGACAACATATAAGGTGCTTATATGACAGTGTTCAACATGTAGTCAGCACTCAATAAATGTTATAATAGCTTTCAGTTTTACTTAATAGGGATACTGGGATTGCTAGCAATAAGGAAAAATAGTGATTTTTTTGTGCTTCTTGGAATACAGTATAGGCAGTGTATACTGAGGCACTCTTAGTTAAGTATACCTGAGGCACTCTTAGTTAAGTGTACTGGAACTGGAAATAGCTGGAAATTGGACCCTGTCTCCCAATTCCTGAGCTAGTACTTTCTCCTGCTCTGATAAAGAAAGCAAAATAAACGGTGCCAGGAGCAGTAGCTCACACCTGTAATCCCAGAACTTTGGGAGGCTGAGGCGGGCAGATCACTTGAGGTCAGGAGTTCGAGACCAGCCTGGCCAACATGGCGAAACCCAGTCGCTACTAAAAATACAAAAACACACCCAGGCATGGTGGTGGGTGCCTGTAATCCCAGCTACTTGGGAGGCTGAGGCAGGAGAATCTCTTGAACCCAGGAGGTAGAGGTTGCAGTAAGCTGAGATCGCGCCATTGCAAAAAAAAAAAAAAAAAAACAAACAAGGAATTGATGCACAGCTCACAGACCAGCAAATCTGAGAGCACAAAGCTCCCTACTCTAGATGAACGGCCCTCTCCGAGTTCAACCTGCCTCTTTGTTGCCATGGTTACCTCTTCAGTTTCCAGGCAGAAACTTTTTGAAGTTCACAATTTATCCCAAATTCTCTTCCCAGCAGGTCGGTTCATATCTGCAGTTTCAGTAATGCAAGATGACTCGACAGTTGCTGTAAATCCAGCAAGTTGAGCTCGCTTGTGAATTGCATTGGCTTGGACAAAACCTGACCTCATTTTTGCCCAGCACTCCCAGAGCAGCTGTGATCTCTTTAATGGATGGCAGCATGGGGGCACAGCTCTGCACCCTGGGTCATCTGGGGTCAGCAGTCTGGGCAAAGCTGTAGTCAAGATTAAATGTCCCACAGCGTCCCAGCCATATTGCCTTTCATCTCCTTCAGCTCCCAGCCCCCAGCACTACCCTTTCCATGGAGGCAGAAGTCTAGATGGGGATCTTTGTCTACTGATAATGGTAAGGGGAAATGAGAACTCTTCCTCCATTTTTCTGATTCAGCTCAGATGATCCCCACAGTGATTTAGGTCCTCCAAATTCAATCATCAATCTACAAATACATATTTCTTATGAATTTACTATATTCCCAAGTTGGTGGGAAAACAATAGCTTTTAAGGCTCTTCCCTGAATTCAAGGACCTTATAATCTAGCTAAGGAAATAGAACTGCATGGTGGGGAGCAGGGAAAGTGAAAGGAAACTATTGTTTGTCACAGAAACAGATGTCAAGGGAAGAGGCTGATCGGAGAGGGTTGACAGTATTGAAAAAGAAGTGATGGAGCCATGGTAGCCAGTGAGAAGCAGAAGTAGGAGGAGGCATGAAAGTGAAAGAAACAGGAAAAGCTCTTATCATTTGCAGGTACAGCAAAGGTGCAGAAAGACTAAGGAATTTATTAAATGCTGCAGAAGCACTTAGGGTTGTGGGACACAATTGGATGCCACTTTTAGATTTAAGAGCATATCCTGAGGCAGCTGAATGAGGAGGCAGTGATCATCTCCAGCAGAATTGAAATAGGCAATCACTGGGGACATTTCCCTGCTGGTTCATGACAAAAACTTTGGGTACCCTCTCCTCCTGGGTAGAAGTTGACCAAATTCAGCCTGGTTGTAGGAAATGATTTTTACTATGATTAATGATTACTGTTTAGGGTATTGAGTGCAGCTTGCTTTGCTGCTATATTAGTCCTCTCTGGTTTCTTCTTTTCCCTCCCTCCCCACTTCTCCCAAACCTAGACTTGGAGGATGATGTCTAGACTCCTCTGTAAGGCATCTAAGGCTCTAACCACTTGGCCTCACATCCTTTATACACACTAAATTCCAGCCAAACTCAGCAATTGGCACATTACCCTGGGCATCATGCTGCCTTATACCCACAAACCCTTGAGCATAAAATTCTCTTGGCCTGAAGGTCCTTCCCCTTCCTGTACTACTCAGTTAAAAAAATATTTTTCAATAAATTGATTTTACTTATATATTGAGATACAATTTACATATAATAAAATGCACAAATCTTAAGAGTACAATTCAATAAGTTTTGACAAATGTATACACCCATGTAACCAATATGTAATCAAGCTACAGCTTCCATCACTCCTCATGCCTGCTCCAGCAAATTTCTCCCCCAAACAGAGGTGACCACTAGTCTAAGTCCCAGAACCATACATTGGTTTTGACTTTTCTTGACTTTTCTACCTATTTTTGAGACCTAGCTCAACTGCCTTCTATTCTCTCATACATTCCCTAATTCCTCTCCCTCCCCCCATCTGCAAGCAGAGTTGGCCAGGCCTCCTTTAAGCCATCCCTGTTGCCCTGTACTCATAGAATCAATGTACAGTCTGTTTCCTCTGTGCACTCCTGGAGGGCAGGGACTATTGCCTTGGTCATCTTTTTTTATCTTCAGCCCCTATCACCATACTCAGTTCTGCATATGTTCCATAAATGTTGGCTGGGTAGATGGCTTCTGTTTCAACACAAATAATAAAAGCTAACATTTATCGAACACTTACTATGTGCCAGGCTCTGTTCTGTGTGCTTTGACTTGAAGTATCTCTTTCAATGCTCACAATTACACTCATAAGATGAGTAATATATTTTCCCCATTTTACATTTGAGTAAACTCTGTTTACATTGAGTAAACAGAGATTGGTTAAGTAACTTGCCTATGGCCACAAAGCTATTAAGTGGTCGAGTTGGGTTTTGATTTCAGATAGTCCAACTCCAGGACCTGGGTTCCTAAGCAAACACTACGTCAGCTTGCCGTGTGGTGTTTTCTAGAATTCAGAATTGGCTTGCTATGAGAAGAATGAAGCACATCCTTGGGGAATCATGGCACAATGTTCCAGGTCATCCTTCTGTCTTCTGCAGTTTTGTTTCCTTGTATCCTCTCTTTCTTGCTCACTCCATTCCTCCCTCCGCATTCACATTTTCCACTTCCTGTCTTTGCCCTTAGCTGTGATGTCGTCACAGGCTCTGGATTTTTCTGCTGCTTCACTTCCCAGTCCCTTGTGTATACAGTTCCCGAGGATGGCTGTGGAGAGTCCCTTTCTCTGCTCAAGTCCCTCAGTTAGCATGTGGGTTTTTATATCTCTTTTTCAGGAAAACTCAGAATTCAGCTCTGTGTTCCCCTGCCACACTTTCCAGCCCATGCTGTCCCATCTTCCTTTGCTCATGGAAAAGCCTGGTTCCTACCTGGGAGGGAGCCCAGGGGCAGCTCCCAAAGTCTTTGGGATGTGTCAGAACCCAAGACCTTTGTTCCTCCCCATCCTCCTAGGAACCTGAGAACTGGGGGATGGTGCCTGGCCCTCTGAGGTTTATGCTTTCTTGGTTCTCATATGCTGGCTTGGCCCTTCCCAGGCCCAGATCTTAGTGTTTTGTGGTCTGAAACCCGTGAGCTTATCTGCCTGACTGTAAGGTCCACTTCACCCCACCCCATAACCCGATAGTCTACCTCCCTCCAGGCTCCCGACCTCTCCCTGCCTGCCAGTGCCCAGCTTCCTCCACCTCTCCCTGTGCTCGCCAGCCCATGCTGTCTCCACTCTGCAAACCCCTGCCCACCCCTGCCATCACCTTGCTGCATTCCCTAAAGTACCAAGTAAGTCATCAGTAATAAATGGGCCCATCTCACCTTAACACTTCCATTCCCGAAGTAAGAGTTACCTAAGAAGCCTGAGTTTCTAAATGTCTTCCTCTTTCCCACCATACCTCCTCCTTGCCTTCTTCACCTTTGTCACAAAAGTCATTTTTCTGACAGCATCTCATTTCCATTCACTAAGACTTAGAAACAAGGCTTATTAGAATCTGCATTTTACTCTAATAATTTTCCAAGGCCCTGAGAAGCCAGTCAGAATGAAAGATTAGAGGGGTGAAACATGAGGCCTAGGATTTACAGATGACTGAAAGGTGATGTTTGTATTTCCTGTCCCCTAGTCCTTTGCAAACTGAGGATGGAGCACTTTTTTATTTTAGAACTGGAAAGTCAGACAGGCACAGCACCCGAGATGGTGCCTCTATCTCTAGAAGGAAATAAGCACCAGAAGAAATCTAACAGGTGCCATCCCTAATCTGGGAGTAGAGGAGGGATTCTGACCATCGCTCCCCACACCATATTCTCTAACCAAGGCAACAGCCAGTGCTGATGTGTAACATTGTGGGCAAGAGGAAAGCATTCTGCTCTTTGGCCTAACCGTTGTGTCAAGAGAAGAACAGGGATATAGAATAGGTGAGGAGAGAACATTGTTTTACTCTCAAATATTGTGTGTGTGTGTGTGTGTGTGTGTGTGTGTGTGTGTGTGTGTGTAGGGGCAGGGAACTGAAAGACCTTCACAGAGGAGAACCTCTATGAGTGGCCACCCACCCTCATTTCTTGGAAAATTCAACATATCAGACTACCTCTGTTTCCAGAGACATTCAGTGTTCTCTCCTCCGTTCCAAAGCTGCCTTTGAGATGTGAGTGCTTACTTGGACAGGTCTAAAATGGCCTCAGGGTGGTCTGGAGCCCAAATCTCGGTGCCTAGTGCAGTGTCTAACACAATAGAGGCACTCATTAAATAATGAGTGAATGAATCCCACTCCAAACATGGTGAATATCCTTGGAGATTAACTATCAACCGTGCCTGCCCCAGATCCTCCAGATTGCAGGCATTCTCAGCTAAACTTCAGCCAGTCAACTTTCTGGAAATGGGTCCCAGGAGGGCCGAATTATGGAGTGAAACTTGTTACTCTGCAGCCCTCTTACGCTCCCCTCCCCCTGTGGCTTGCAGTCTCCCAGTGCAGAGCAAACTGGAGCAAAATCAGGGAAGGGTCAAGCAGACATCAGTGCCTCCAGAGCCCAGCTAGAGTCGGAAGCAAGACACCAAACACACATGGCACCTATGCCGACTCCACCTACCCCTCTGTAGGCCTTTAGTGTGAAAAGCCCCCAGCTTACCTTGCCTCCTTTCTCTTCCTCTCTTAGGTATTCCAGAGCAGCATGTACTAGGGAGAACCCGGCTCTGTGTCAGATAGTAGGACGATTTCGGCAAGCTTGGGAGGTTGATGTTTGGTCTTCCTCCAGGCCCTGTCTTAGAGAAAAGGCAACTACCATTTTTAGGGCCCTCCATGATCCAACACTGGACTAAGGGCCTTACAGATGCCACCTGTACAGAAGGGGAAACAGAAATTGGTGCGTAAGTAATCTCCCCACAGTGACACACCTAGTAAATGGGAGTGCCAGGCTGGAAACCCAGTTCTATCCACAAGGTCCAACCCCAGGGCTATTCAATACCTTGTCCCCATCTTCCCTGGCCTCTGAGCATCTCTCCCTCTGGACCTTGGCTGCTACTTCCGGCCATTTCTCCTCCTTGTTCTAGTCAGAGATATCTAGGTGCTTACCTAGGCCACAGATGAGACACAAGGACCCCAGGAACAGCAAGCCCCAACATGTGAATACCACACACACGTGCAGAGATGTCAGGTCAGAGGCATGGGAGGGGCTTTGTCATCTCCTGGGAGTTAAGGACCTACTTTCTGTGGGATCCCTCCTCCTCCTTTAAGTCACCTTCCAGGAGTCCCCATGTCAACAGGGAGAGTAGGGGGTGGGGGTGTGGCAGTCTGGTGCAGGGCCACAGAAGAAAAGCCATTTTATAGGAAAGCAGGGGAGGCTCAACAAAAGCACCAACACTAGCTGTAATGTGGCGACAAGTTGGAAGGGATCGTGCCTCTCACAATGTGCTCACAACACCTGAGCAGAGGGAGAAACGTGGTGTGATGTGTGAGCAGCTGGGAGGCTGGGCCGGCAGAGTGGCGGCGGGGGAGGAGGGCCGGAGAAAGCAATAGGAACAGGTGGTCCTTTCACAAGCTCCCAGGCCCTCAGCCCCCGACACAGCAGCTGTCCTAGAAACAGGCCCAGGTGGACAGAAGGAAGAGCACAGCAGGGGGTGCATGATGTTTTTGCAGCGATAGAAATGAGCTCTCCCTAATAGGCCCCACACATTTGAGCAGGGGGGCACACGCGGTGAGCTGTGTGACTGAGCCTGGGTGAGCCACGCCTCCTCCACCAGCCATCTAGCTGTAGTGCTGCTCCAAATGTGACCACAGGGGAACTTTCTGGATCCAAGCAAGTCCCCAGGCGTCCCAAACACCCTGGCTGCAGTAAACACAATGACAGTCACTAACAATTGGTGTGCACACTTCCACTGTGCTCTACATTTATGGCTGTTATAGTCCTCATCTCATTTAATCCTCACACTAACCTCTGAAGAAGGTCCTCTGACCATTGTTTTACAGATGGGGAAACTGAAGCATAGAGAGGTTAATGGAGGAAGAGATAGAAGGATGGTGCCATGATTTGGTACTGGGTCATCTGACTGTCCATGCAGTTAGCTACGCATTCTGCAGACTTCCTCCATCCCCAGCTCCCACAGTTACAAAAAGTTCTTTCCTGCTCTGAGTTCTGAAATGCTCACATTCCCAGCTCCAAGAGGATTCACAAAATGAATGTTTACCTTCTCTTACAGTTCAGTCTAGTCTTCACATCTTGGGAGGGGTTAGAGGGGGCAGAGGAAAGGAACTTTAGCTGCCTAGGTGCAGTTTAAAGAGAGTCTAGGTACTGTGGCTCTCAGCAGCCTTTGACCCTTGGGGCCACTCTCTTCATCTTATGGAGGACAAGGCCTTTGGTTCCCTGGAGATTCACTGAAAATCACTGACATGAGGCAGATTGATTAATAGGATAAAAATCACACAAATTTATTTAATGTGAGTACACATGAGCCTTCAGAATGAAGACCCAAAGACACAAAGGAAATTGTCCATTTTTATGGTTGGGTACAACAAAGTATGGACAGCCACGTAGAAATATGATTGAACAAAAAGGGTATGATCTAATGCTAATAGACTGAGTGGGGAAACCAAGCAAGGCCTGCCTGTCTGGATTCTTCTTGGCCTCTCTGAGCATGCATTCCTCTGTGAACCCAGAAAATCTGAGACAGCTCTCAGTCCAGAAAGTTTATTTTGCCAAGTTTGAGGGCCAGCCTGTGACACAACCTCAGGAAGTCTTGATGACATGTGCCGGGGCACAGCTTGGTTTTACACATTTTAGGGAGACATGAGACACCAATCAATATATGTAAGAAGTACATTAGCTCTATCCAGAAAGATGGAGACAACTCAAACCAAGCCCCCCACCTTCCAGATCACAGGTAGCTGACAGAAAGATGGCTGCATTCTTTTGAGTTTCTGATAAGTCTTTCCAAAGGAGGCAATCAGAATATGCATCTATCTTTGTTACCTCTGTGAGCAGAGGGATGACTCTGAATAGAATGGGAGGCCCTGAGCGGTTCCCAGCTTGAACGGGCCCAAGATATTTTCTTTTCACACCTTCCTTCTGGATGTGGGGCAGGACCCTCTCTGGAACAACGGAGATCAGATCATTTCTTTATGGTCAGTTTTTACACAGAAAGATGAAGAGAAAATTAGACTAATGATTTTAGGTTTCATGGCTGACTTTGGGAAAAGGGGTTCTGGTTTATATGGCTGCCTTGGAGAAGGGGAATTCTAGTTCCTAGTTCCTATGGCTTGCCTTGTGGGAGAATGAGACTGAGACAGGAGGGCAAGAGAAGATCAGAGAAAAACTTTTGCTTCTGGGGCAGTATCTATATCTATCTCTCTATCTATCTACATATCTATACTGGTTGAATCGAAGTGGTAGTCATTATAACAATCTTTCAACTATTCTGCATGCCTGAAAATCTGTATAATAAAAAGTTGGGGGAAAAGCTTTAAAGGCTGCCCCGCGACAATATGGATTACCTCTTTCTCTATTTCCCTAATATTGTGCATTTATCAACAACTTCATCACATTTCATTGTAATTATGTGCTAAGAAACTTTCTCCCATAGACTGTAAAAGTACAGTAGCTGCACACAGTAGGCACTTAATAACTGCTTGCATGCCTGAATGTACTCTCCTATGAGGCAGTCCTTGAGAATTAATAAGCCACCGGAGTGGGAAGACGCCAGAGTTAACCATACACTACGCTTTGACGCTTCATTCTTCATAACACAGAAGCTCATGAGCACAGGAAAGGCGCCGTGGCTGGGAGGAAAGACAATAAATGGCTATGGACTGAATGACAGCTCAGTTTAAAACTCAGGAGATCCAGCCTCTGTGATTGGTCATATGATTAACTGGCTGTGTGACCATGTCCAAACACTAACCTCTCTGTGCCTCGGTTTTCTCACTTGCAAACAGGCAGTAATAATGTGTCTTGGACAAAAAGTGGAGAAAAGTGTTTTGAGGCCGGGCGCGGTAGCTGACGCCTGTAACCTTAGCACTTTGGGAGGCCGAGGCAGGCGGACTGCCTGAGCTCCAGAGTTCAACACCAGCCTGGGCAACACGGTGAAACCCCCTCTCTACTAAAATACAAAAAAAAAAAAAAAAAAAAAAAAATGGCTGGGCGTGGTGGTGGGCGCCTGTAATCCCAGCTACTCGGGAGGCTGAGGCAGGAGAATCGCTTGAACCCGAGAGGCGGAGGTTGCAGTGAGCCGAGATCGCGCCACCGCACTCCAGCCCGGGCGACAGAGCGGAGGCTCCGTCTCCAAAAAAAAAAAAAAAAAAAAAAAAGGAAAGTGTTTAAAAGTGCTTAAGTGCTCTGAAAAGTCTGAGATGCTATGCAGATAGTGCGGCATTATCCTTATTTGTACTATTAAAATGAGCGAGACTTTGTCCTGACCAGCGACGAATTGACTCACTCAGTTTTGGGGGAGGGGGCGGAGGAGTGGGAGGAGTGGGAGGAGAGGGAGGAGAGGGGCCACGCTTGTCTTCTCCGAGGGATGGGAATTTCCACCCAGCTGGAAATAATAAGCGCCCGAGGCTCGGGCCTCACTGTCTCCACCCCCGCTTTCCCTTTCCTCTGACCAAGTGACAACTGCTCGGAAACAGACAGGACAGAGAATCTTAAAATAGAGCAGCAAATATCCGCGGCTCGCCGCCCCGGGCTCTGTGGCGCCATCAGCAGCTTGCGCAGGACACACACGTCGGCTCACGCGCCGCAGCCCTCGGCCTCGGAAGAGCCGCGGCTGCGGAGCAGCGAACGCGTGCCTGCCAGGGAAAAGCAGTCACCAGGAACGCGGCGTTTTGGTCGGCTGCCCGTAGCCAGCCCTGTCCGCGCGAGATGCCCTGCTCTGAGGCTCTTGTGAGCTCCGCGGCCTGCGGCTCCGGAAGGGGAAGCTCTTCCAGGAAGCAGCGGCGGTCCCACGGGCCCTCTCAGGCTGCGGAGAAAGGGCGGGAGGCCGCGGGGCTCTCCAGGACTCAGTGGTTTCGGAGAAACTCGACTTCCCAGGCTCGGAGGGCCAGTTTGGGATTCTTATAGAACAAAACGTGGGCGGCATAAAGTGCTCCGAAGTGGAGATCACCTTGAAGACTGGGCCCTTGGCTCTGTGACCCAGCAGACCCGAAATTCCAATCTGGCAAACTTTCAACCTGACCCTCGGGAAAGGATTGCTCCCAGAGTGTGAGGGTGGAGGTGATGGGACAAAGATCTTAAAATCCTGAAAAACAACCGTTATTCTCAACTGAATTTCTGCTAAGTGCATTCATTCTTAAACACTACGTGCCTGGCGCTCTTCACGTGTATTAACTGGTTTAATTCCCACAACCGTAAGTAGGGGCTGTTAATCTCACAATGGCAGAGCCACCATTCAAAGCCAGGCAGTCTGACTCCAGCCTCTGTGGGCTTAACCACTACCCGCCGCCAAGCAGTTCCTAGGATCCTGGCAGGGAGAGGCATGGTGAGGACAGCAGACGAGGTCCCTCAAGTAGCTTGCATTCTGGAAGAAAAGAAAGATTATGAACAAGTTTCAGATTGGTAAAATAATTGTCAGTGGAGATTCATGCCATAAAAGAAGTGAGTAAAAGGAAGAACTACTTTCAGTAAGATGGTTTGGGATGGAGTTTCTGTTCATAAGGGCAGAAATGGACTCTCTCTGACTTAAAGAGAAAAAACTTTAAGAGTTTGGGGTAACCCACAGAATTATCAGGATGTCTCAGAATACAGACAAGAACAAAGGGAGGCTCGGCAGCCAAAATCCCTCCGCTAAACCACTTTGATGAGGACCAAACAGGTGCTACTGCTGAAAGCTAGACACCACATCCTACTCCACAACCAACGCTGGAACTCCCCAGACACCCCGCTGGCTCTGCCGCCCCTAAACCGGATGCGGCAGCCACCGCTGACCCCACAGCGGATTCTCCACCACCCCATTGCTTTGCATTGCATCACCACCTCCTGAGTGTGCCTAATCGGCACCCCGCTGCTTCTGATGCAAAATTCCAAGCTGTACTGGGCAAACGCGCAGCCTCTGGCACCATTCCCAGTGCTGCTGAGCATGCAGACCTGAGCACAGCGGAGGGGGAGGGCTTGATGGGGAGGGGCACTTACAATTCATCCACTCTATTGAAGGCCCCTCAAACACACACGACCCAGTTTGGCTGGTGCAGACTTTTCTGTCCCCTCCTGATAGCATTTCAGCCTCTCTTCCAATAAAAAATAGTAGCTACTAATTTTGAGTGCCTGTTTATATGCAAATCTACCACAGAAATAAGCCTTCATTTCTGAGGCTACCCCTTGCAAAATAGTTAATTACTCTCCCCATTTTCAAATGCATAATCTAAAGGCTTAGAGAGGTTAGGAATCTTGTCCAGGTTCTCCAGAGTAAGAAGGGGTAGAGCCCAAATTTGAACTCAGGTTTGTAATGCTCTGGGGAGCACACACTGCCTCCTAAGGGGAAAGGCAAAAAAGTTATCAGCACAGAAGTGATCCCTGCTCCAAAATCTCAGCCATGACACGTGGGGAGAGGGGACACTCCATCTGAATTTATGACCACGGCCTCTACAGCCCCTGACCCTGCCCACCACCTACAGACCCTCCTGACACCCTGACCACTGCAGCCGTCCCAACCTCCCAGGTAGATGAGCTCTGTGAGGCCACTGGGTTCCTCCTGTGTCAAGGCAGACTCCTCCACCCCGCTGACCTTTAGCCCTCATAGCTTCCATAAAAGTCCTCTGAGGTTCTACACCTATGGGTTTATACTGCTACAGGTAGGGCTCACTTTACACAAACACATATGTGGGTTGAATGTTTGTGAATTGATTCTATACTGATTGGATTACATCATCATTTCAAAAACCATTGTTAATCTCCACCTGCTCTTCAGCTCTCATTGACAATCAGGCACTTTAGCTTAAAGTTTTATTGCCCCCACTTCCTTACTTTTCTTGGCAAGCAGCAATCTATAAATCAATATTTAAATATACCAAGGAAGTTCACCATTAATGGATTCCCAGGTGAATCATCTTATAAAGTGAAAAAATTACTGCTTGACAAAAAAGATCATCCCCTAAGACATTTGTATTGTGAATATGATTTTTTCTTGGCTTTTATTAATCAGGTTGCATGCATATACTTAGTGGTGTAGTAATAAATCAATCCTTTAAAAGGGGTAATCTGGTCAAAAAGAATGAGGAAAAAGAGGAGAGATAGAGTCAGTAAAAACAAATATGGATTTCTGGGCCTTTCTATTACTGGTTAAATTTGGGCTACCCCAGCCAACCTTTCAGGACTAGGTTTCTCTCATTGCAATATGGAGCAGAGTCTTTAGTATATATCATGAGACTGCCATGAGATTTTAATGAGGCACTGTTTAAGCCCCTTTGAGATAAGCATAAAGTATTATTGAACTGCAATCTGTGTGCACCTATGAAGAGAGAAACATATCACCTCTGGGTGTGGTGGAGAGATTGCTGCCCCCTCTTGCTATGTGCCCTCCCCTGGGTCAGGTTTCTATTTTTCCCCAAAGTGCCAGTGCCTGAGTCATTTCTAGCAAGTAGTGGGGGGTGGCATTACATCATTCACACTTTTCCCCAAGACCTGAGAAAACACGACAGGCAAACTGGCAATAAGGTTTAGGATTGTCTCCAGCTGCTGCTGGAAATCTACACAGAAGTGTTTCCCCTGGCAGCAGACAGCTGCTGTGTTAGGTGTGAATCAAACATGCAAACCTCTGGAGATTTTTCTTTCCCTTCTCTGAGACACAACTTAGCAGAATTGCTGAAAATATGGTGACACACTGTCTCAGCACTGGGGCTTTCAGGGAGATGGAGGAGGGGAGCGAGGGCTGCTGCTCACCAGGGCTCAGGAGAGAGTCCAGTCCCTTTCAGCATCTTCCTGTGTGCCTCACTGCTCTGAATTCATCTCTCTTTTTCACCCTGCCTTTCTGGAACTGTCAGACTCCTGCCCTGGATTCCTGTTTAGGACTGTGGTTACATCTCCAGAGGCAGTGGGGCCCTGCCTAGAGACCCCTGGGCAGGGATTGGGGAGAAAGTGAGCTTGATTCCCCCATCTTTCCCGTGATGACTAGAGTTAGGAACCCAGTTCATGTGTGCATGCCTATGTATATCACATGTGTGATTCCTAAACTAAAAGATTGAAATTCTCTCCAGAAATGTCAACAGTTTCAGCTGCATTTATTTAGTTTTCCCATTGTAGAGCTGGTGATTCCCAGATGACATATGACTACAGTGATGTAGGTAGAAGCATTCTTCAGCCTCCTCCAATGAGACATGCAACCTAGACCCAGAATGTACAGGCTGAGGGCAGCCAGGGAGCCTTAGAAGCCTATTCAGAACTCCTACATTTGGAGCCTAGGGATTTATTTAATGTCATTGTTATTTTATACACATGGCATTTGTTTATATGCAAATAATGCATACCAGTTACGAATCTCAGTCCACAAACTATTTTTTCTATTTCCTATAGCTTAACTTGATTTTTCAGAGTTTTCCTTGTGCAGACTGTTAGGCAATGAAACAAACAAACAAGAAATCAGACCTTCCCAAGGTACCTGTCTATGAGTGGTACCAAGATTATAAGGCTTTATACAATGCCAAGGTACCAAATAGTGGGTGTGAGTGATCCTCTGGTGTTTGGTCTTGTGTCCAC
The DNA here is from genome assembly GCF_028885625.2 of Pongo pygmaeus. Lineage (NCBI taxonomy): Eukaryota > Metazoa > Chordata > Mammalia > Primates > Hominidae > Pongo > Pongo pygmaeus. Next base: position 67,188,135 of record NC_072373.2, on the reverse strand, counting down.
TCAGGTTTCTGCTGAGATAGCCAATCCCTATCTACATGTTGCTTGAGTCTGATGGCTCTCTGCTGCTCCGTTATTTCTCTTGGTCTGTATGAACCTCTTGCGGTGCTGTCTATGGACCCCTTGCCCTCTCAGCCATTCCTCTCTAGCTTCTTGCTGAGTCCCCAGGGATGCCCTGGAAACCAGATCCAGGCCACTTCTGCTTTAATAATCCAGGAGCTATTTATTCCTTCATGTCCCAGCCCCAGCAGAATCTCTTTCCGATGGAGAGATAAAACCACGCCAGAGAAGAGACCAGATGCTGACATTTGGGCTTCCCCATGGAAAAAACCAGTGAGTTGCTGTAAAAGTCCTGCTCATACACACAGAGCTCTCAGTCACGCTCTTATTGCCTTGGTTTTAAATATGAGTGAACAATCAAGGATCACCAGACCTTAGAGTAAAGCCCTGAACTTGAAAGAAAGAGACTAAAATAAATAATAAAAAGGAACCCAAGAGAAACAGAAACAATTCAGGAAACAGAATAGAAGGGAAACAAATTAAAACAAAACAAAATCCATCATTCATATCTTCAGGGAAATAAGAGAAAATATTGCATCTATAAAACAAGAACAGAATTTTGTTTTCTAAGAAACAGAGAAAAATTATAACCTCTTGGGAATTAAAAATATGATACCAAAAAAATCAACAGAGGTGTTCAAAAACAATGTTGGGGAAATCTTTCAGAAAGTCAGAAGAAAAGAGACTTTGGAAATAATAAATTAGAAAATTAAAGGATAAAGGTGGGTGCGGTGGCTCACGCCTGTAATCCCAGCACTTTGGGAGGCCGAGGCGGGTGGATCATTTGAGGTCAGGAGTTTGAGACCAGCCTGACCAACATGGAGAAACCCCGTCTCTACTAAAAAGTATAAAATTAGCCAGGCACGGTGGCTTATGCCTCTAATCCCAGCTACTCGGGCGGCTGAGGCAGGAGCATCACCTGAACCTGGGAGGTGGAGGTTGCAGTGAGCCGAGATCGCACCATTGCACTCCAGCCTGGGCAACAAGAGCGAAACTCCATCTCAAAAAAAAAGAAAGAAAATTAAAGGATAAAGCCAAGACGTTTCATTTACAACTAATAGGAATGCCAGAAAAAAACAGTGGGGAGGAAATTATCAAAGAAATGCTATAAGCAAACCATCCCCAAAGTGTCAGTGTCCACACTGACCAGGCTACCAAGCACTCAGCTCATATTGAATATAAAAACCCAGACATCATTATAAATTCAGAGCCCTAGGATACAGAGGAGGTTCTAAGAACTTAGAGACCAGGGGATTGAGGGGGATTGGGTGATAGACCACAAACAATACACAGGAATTGAAATAACATCAGTCTTCTCAATAGTAACATTGAACACTTCCAAGGTTCTAAGTGAAAATAATAATAATTATTATATTTTAATAATATAATAATTATTATTATATTTTAATATATAATAATAATTATTATATTTTAATATATAATAATAATTATTATATTTTAATATATAATAATTATTTATTATTTTAATAATATAATAATAATTATTTATTATTTTAATAATATAATAATAATTATTATATTTTAATAATATAATAATTATTATATTTTAATAATATAATAATAATTATTATATTTTAATAATATAATAATAATTATTATATTTTAATAATATAATAATTATTATTATATTTTAATAATATAATTATTATTATATTTTAATAATATAATTATTATTATATTTTAATAATATAATAATTATTATTATAGTTTAATAATATAATAATTATTATTATATTTTAATAATATTATAATTATTATTATATTTTAATAATATAATAATTATTATTATATTTTAATAATATAATAATAATTATTATATTTTAATAATATAATTATTATTATATTTTAATAATATAATAATTATTATTATATTTTAATAATATAATTATTATTATATTTTAATAATATAACAATAATTATTATATTTTAATAATATAACAATAATTATTATATTTTAATAATATAACAATAATTATTATATTTTAATAATATAACAATAATTATTATATTTTAATAATATAACAATAATTATTATATTTTAATAATATAACAATAATTATATTTTAATAATATAACAATTATTATTATATTTTAATAATATAATAATAATTTTTTTTGAGACAGAGTCTTGCTCTGTCGCCCAAGCTGGAGTACAGTGGCATGATCTCAGCTCACTGCAACCCTTGCCTCTCAGGTTCAAGTGATTCTCCTGCCTCAGCCTCCTGAGTAGCTGGGATTACAGGTGAATGCCACCACGTCTGGTGAAAATTATTTTCAACCTGGAATTCTATGTCGCCCAACTCAAGAGTGAGCAGAGAATGAAGATTTTCAGCCAGAAAAGTCTCAAAAAAATTATCTCCCATGTACCCTTAGAAAGCTACACTAGAAAATATGTAAGTCCATAAAACAAGAAAGGATGAAGTGGAAGACAGAACTCGAGAGATAAGAGGAAGGTGGAAGGAGTTCTCAGGAAGTAAGCAAAGGAAGGGTAGGACAACAGCAGGCTATGAGAGCAGCCAACCCTGAATAAGACGGCAAAGAGCTCCAGGAAAGATGCCTCAGAGGCAAAAAAAAAAAAAAACAAAACATCTGATAGACTTGACAATGTGGAAATGTTATTGAGCCATGTTTCACAGAGCTGTGGGAGCACATGGGAGGGCTTAGTCAGGTGCTGATAGAAAACTAAACAAATAAAAATTAGAGGCAATTACTAACTCCAGGAAAAAAGAAAAACAATATGCAAGAATGCACAGGTAATTAAGATATATTACTTGGCTTAATAGTAAACAATATTTATACAATCACAATAACAAAAGCTTTGTTAGCCAGAAATTGGGGGACTAGGGAGCTAGCAGAAAAGAGGAAAATGTACATGATTTTAATATCTTCATTACCATAATAGGAAGTCTATAACTAATATCTGAAATTAATGACTCAAGAGACAGCCACATACTCTGTGAGTTAGAAATATAGGGGAAGTACCAGATGAATACCTTAACGTTGAAAGTGGTTTTCACTGGGGAAAGGGTGGTGGGGCAGAGGGAAGGTGAATAAGAGATAGTTAATTTTATTATTTTTTTCTACATATACAACTTAAAACCACTTGCCCAGCAGTACTTTTATTTAAAATAAAACTATAGTAAATAAATTTTAAAAACAAACACTACTGGTCATGTATGTAAAACAGACACATAAACAAATCAGTGAAGGAAAAAGTTCCAGGTGCTACCTGTGCACAGGTAAGGTATGGGCATGAAAGAGAGAGTAGCCAATTCCATCTTGGAAGGGCCAAGTACCTCCTGACTCCTATTTTCCCTTCTTATGCAGAAACACCTCTGCCTATGTGCATCTACAGATTTGGCTCTCTTGAGAAAACCTGAGGATCAGGTAGAAACTCACCAAACACGGATGGAGAGGTGGTGAAGTCTACTGGCCAGGAACTAACAGCAGAGTGCCAGACCACCTGGGTTTGAATCCTGGCTCTGCCACTGACTAACTGTGTGATTTTGGGCAAGTTACATACCCTCCTTGTCCTCCTCACATGTTCCTGCCTCACAGGGTTATTTCAAGGATTAGATGAGTTAATGTGTCAGGGGCCCAGAACAAATCTTGGTACATGTAAACATCATGTTCTCTCAGCAGACATGAGATGAACCTGCTGAGTGCAGGCACTGGGTAAGCACTGGAGGGCACAAACAACCCTAAGCATGCCCCTGTCCTCCAGGAGATTAAGGAGGGGTGGCGAGTGGTGCAGAAGATACAACTGTAAATAGCATATTATCAGCAATATCGTCTAGGTGGCTAGATGTAGAATGAGGGGGACCAGTTTCCTAGAGAGGTGGCTGTTAAAATTTGCTCCATGAGAGGGTCTGGGAGATACCTTTTGGATTTTGGCCCCAGTACCCCTCTGTAGAAAGTTTCCCTTCCCCTCTTGCATACACGTAGTTGCAGCAGAAATGCTGTTCTCTGATAATGCGATCTTGCCTCCCTGACCAGAGTGAGCACATTCAAATTAACCTGGTCCAATCCGTTGCTTACCTGGGAATTTTGGACCCCAGGCTGAAGGATAGATTGGTTTCCCTCTCAGTGTCTTTTTTTTTTTTTTTTTTTTTTTTTTTTGAGACAGAGTCTGGCTCTTGTCCCCCAGGCTGGAGTGCAATGGTGTGATCTCGGCTCACTGCAACCTCCACCTCCTGGGTTCAAGCGATTCTCCTGCCTCAGCCTCCCAAGTAGCTGGGACTACAGGCACCTGCCACCACTTCCAGCTAATTTTTTTGTATTTTTAGTAGAGACGGGGTTTCATCATGTTGGCCAGGCTGGTCTCAAATTCCTGACCTCGTGATCCGCCCTGCCTCGGCCTCCCAAGGTGCTGGGATTACAGGCATGAGCCACCGTGCCTAGCCCTTTGTGTTAAGACTGATGATGTAAATGTGGGAACTACTGACCATTTTTTGCCATGTGAACTGGTAAACAGAGAGCAGTCTGCAAGAAAAGAGAAAGGTGGTGCACAGAGAGAAACTGAAAAGAGGAGGAAAGTTAGGGCTTCTGCGTTCCTTAGTGTTCTGCTCACTGTTTCTGCTCACAGATTCCATGGGGTGTTCCAGTATTCTCACCAAAACTCCCTTTTATTCATGCTGGTTTGAGTTGAATTTCTGTTGCAAACCAAAATTTCTCTAATAATAGAAGGGGACTCCCCCACTTCTCCCTCCTGTATAGGCAGCAGAAAAAGAAATCTGACTATATTCCCTGGTCTGGCAAGATGTTTGATAAGTCTAAACCTGGAAAAAACCCCAAAGAGTCCCTAGGGTTGCATCAAAATATAACCTGGCTCTGGGCCCAGGACAGAGCAGCTCTGGCTTCCTAGCGAAGGGTTAGGACTGTGGGAAGGGATGAAAGGAAGGACCGGAAAGGCTGAGGTCCTAGACTGGAGGGGGAGGTGAGAGCATCTGCAGCTGAGGCGCATTCAAGCTTGAAGTGCAGGGGCTGTGGTGGGAGGTCAGGAGAGTGGTATGGGGAGAGGACCAATAGCCATGGCAACAGGAGGGTCTTCCTTTGCCACTGAGGCAAAGGTGAACTCACGGGGAGGTAGCCAAGCAAGGTATAGGGAGAGGCCAAGTAAGTGGTGGTCTTTGCCATCCATTGATTGTGTTCTTTCCTGCCCATTGTATGCTGGGCAGCAACATTTTAGGCATGGGAATGAAAGACTCGATTTTCAGGGACCCGGCTATAGAAGTGAGTCATGGAACTATGGTGTATTCCCATTGTGCTCCCTTAGGTACGGGTGGCTGAGGAGTCCTTGGTCAGCAGGTGAAAGCATCATTCAAAGCTACAATTGAGGCAAATACCAATGATTACAGCTGATTGAGAAACCTAAGAAGACTTCATGGAGGAAGTGGACCTTGAAGGAGGGATAGGATTTAGACACTTAAAGGCCAAGCTTTACAGGATACTGTAGCTAGATATTATTTCCTTTTTGTAGCTCTACCTCTCACAGTTTTAACACAGCAGATGCTCAAAAATGTTTGCTTAACTGAATTGGATTCCAGGTATAGGAAACAGTATAAGTAAAGTCAAGGGATGAGAAAGGGAGTGGGGTGTTATGTGTAGAGGCCTCAAGGAGAAATCCTGTTTGTTGGTTATAGCAGGCACAAAAGGAATCAGGCAACAGAAGATATGCTGAAAAAGAAAGCTGAGGCCAGAGCTGAAACTTGGAGATGGAGCTCCCTGAGGACAGGGAGAGGCCAGGACATTTATCCTGGCCTGCCTAGTGATGGGCTCAGGGCCTATTGCACGATAGGTGCACAAAAACTATTTAAATGAATGAAAGAATATAAAGAGTTACCCATTAGCCAAAAGTTCACCACTGTGTTCCTTCAAATCCAATGTCCCCTAGTCCATTTAATTTAGGACTCGGTGCACATAAATTAGTTCGCACAAAATTTTTAGAATGAAAACCATGGATGTAATAAATGCTTTGGAACATGAATCTGGGTCTGAATCCCACTTAACCTTTCAGGGCAACACTTCTTTTTGATTCCTGTGTTTTCATGAGAAGGGGTTGCCCTAAAGTTATAATTGTTACCTCTCTCCCCAACTTTCCCCCTAAATCTAGTAAGCCCTACCCATAGAAGTAGCAACTCATTGCTTGGTGAGTTTAGAAAAAGAAACCAGACATACCGACTTCTCTTCAGGAGTGGCCTGTCCCCAGGAGATCCGCAATTCCTACTCTATGGTAAGTTTAGTGGAGCCTGAGAGGAAGTCTGCAATTTGAGAATTAAGTTCAATTCAGGAGAATCTATTAGCACACCCATTTGGCAGCGTGTGGCTCTTAGCCAAGCCCTCAAAACCAGCTTTTTCTGTAATAAAGCTGATGTTTTCATCATCAGGTGTCTGACTCCTGTGTCAAAGGGTTCTGAACTCAGGAAGTGAGTGAAAAGCAGAGGTGTTAGTTATTGGCTCCCTCAAACCGCAGCTATTACTGGCTTGAGAATTTCCTTACCAGGAAAATGGATATGATGATAATATCCGTCATGTAGAGTTTAGTGAAGATCGAAAAAGATAATATGTTTGATGTTCAGTAAATGTTTGTTGTCTTTACTTCCCTCTTTGAAACCCTCTCTTTTAAGCATTTTCCCCATGAAGGCAGGGGGATATTGTATCCGTCTGCATATATCCCCTCTATATGTCTAGCATGTATTTGGATGTTCTGTAAATGTTAAAAAGGTGGAAATGATTATTGCAGGAAGGCCCAGCAAGTGAGTCATTATGCCTGTATTTTTTAAAATAGTTTTAGTGAAGGATAATCAACATAGTTAACATGGTTGAAGTGGACAACTTGACAAGTTTTGACACAGGCAAACACCCAGTGAAATCATCACAATCAAAAGACTGGGCACATCCACTATCCTGAAAGTCTCTCATGCCTCTGTGTAATCCCTGCTCCCCTCCTCCTCACCCTCCTAGCCCCAGGCAGCCACTGATCTGCTTTCTGTCACTATGGATTAGTTTGCATTTTTTAGAGTTGTATATAAATGGAATCATATAGTATATTCTCTCTTTTCTTTTTTGTCTGTCTGCCCATATTTTTGAAGAGCAACAAGCACTCATCACTGAAAGCTGAAATACTGATCTTGGAGACCAGAGTCCAGGACTGTTGTTCTGGTTAGACAGCAACATGTTGTTTGACCTTGGACAAGTCATATAACCTTTGGGTGCCTCAATTCCCCTTATCTGCACTATGGTAGGGAATAATTGTGTCTGCTCTACCCCCGAGATTTATTTAAGGTGAGAATACTGCATAAGGTATAATACTAAAAAATGGATAATGCACAAGCCATAAAATATTTATGTGTAAGTAGCTAGATGATATTTAGCAATATTAATGTATGTGTGTGTCTATCTGTGTCTGCTGTGTTTTCTACCTAAAATTTCCTATTTCCCTTCATTCAAGCAAATAGCTGACTCTGCACCTTATTTTGTCAGGCAAGTATTGTACAGAGTAGAAAAACAAAAGTAGCCTGCAGATCTTCCTGGCTTTGGATTTCCCAGACCTAAAGCCTTTAGAAGGGTTCAGGTTTACAAAAAAGGAAAAGGAGAAGGAATTTGTGGGTTTACACAGATGGTATCTCAGGGAAGTGGAGGGAAGGGTAAAGTGAACCCTTCTCAGCAGGCTCTGAAACAATCCTGCTTTCATCAGCATCCCTTTTACCCACCTTCCTGCTGATTCCTGTAGTACCTGAGCCTTTCAGGGACTCTTGAGGCGAAGAACTTGCCCCTTGTCAGTTAACCCCCACCCCACCCTTCCCTGCTCACCCTCTGGGCTCAGGTTTGGCTTCCATCCTCTCTGGTGAGTCATTTGTCATTCCTCCCTCTGCTGTCTGTCTTCATGTGGGTTACAGATGTTATTCTAGTTTCACTAAGCTAAAGTTTATTTTGCTGTTTCTTATTCTAATTGTTTGCCCATTGTTTTTAAGAAAGAAGGGTACAGAAAGGACTCAACTCTGCCTTCTTGAAATAGGAAACTAGTGATTTATTTGCCTAATATGTTTTAAAATTAGACTTTATTTTTTAGAGCAGTTTTAGGTTCACAGCAAAATTGAGGAGAAGGTACAGAGATTCCCATAGATTCCTAGCCTCTATACATGCACAGCCTCCCTCACTATCAGTATGCCCCAGCAGAGGGGTACATTTGTTACGACGGAGGAAGCTGCATTGGCATATCCTTATCACCCAGAGTCCATAGTTTATGTTAGAGTTCACTCTTGGTGCCCTGCGTTCTACAAGTTTGGACAATGTATAATGACATGCATCCACATCACAGTATCACACAGAGTCATCTCTCTGCCCTAAAAATCCTCTGTGCTCTGCCTATTCCGCCCTCCAAAGCCTCTGGCAATCACTGATCTTTTTACCATCTACAGTTTTATTTTCCAGAATGTCGTTACCTAACATTTCATATTGAGATGTAATTTACAGAAAGCAAAATGCTGGAATCTTGACAGTTTTAATTCAGGAAGTTCTGACAAACGCATTCATTCATGTAACCCACCTCAATATTGATACATGGAACATTCCCATCATCCCAGATAGTTCCCTTGTACCCTCTTCCAATTTCCCAGTGCCACCCTGTCCCCAACGAGGCATCTATTTTCCTGATGTTTTTAAAACATAGATTAGTTTGCCTGTTCTAGACTTTGATACAGAATGTAGTCTTTCTGCATCTGGCTTCTTGCACGCTGCATGTTTTTGAGATTCATCTGAGTTGGTGCATTTATCAGTAGTGCGTCTTTTTCCATTGCTGAGTAGAATTCCACAGTACGACTACACCACAATTTCTTATTCATTGTCTTGCTTGTTTGGGTTGTTTCAAGTTTTTGCCTATTGTGAATAAAGCTGTGATGAACATTTGCAGATATATCTTTTTGTGGACATATGTTTTTAGACCTGTGAGTGGAGTAGCTGGGCCATACGGAAGGTATATATTTAGATTTATAAGAAACTATCAAGCTGCCTTCTAAAGTGCTTTGTACCATTTTACATTTACACCAGCACTATGTAAGAATTGCAGTCATGCTACAGCCTTACCAACTCCCTTTTGTTATCTGGATTTTCATTTTACATATCCTAGTGGATACATAGTGGAACTTCACTGTGGGTTTTGGCATTATTTTTCCTAATGGTCCCTAGTCCCTGGAAGACCCTCTTACAGCTCTTAGCAGGGGCCTCTTAGCACTCTTTTTGGTTGTCATTTATATTTCACATGTGCAGCTGTTTATGGGCAGGAGAGAACCATTATGGTGATACAGTAATTGTAATGTGTGTTTCATATTTACAGAGGGCAGTAACTGCAGCTCACTGGGAGATTGCTCCCTAGCAAAGAGAAACATTAATATGTCATTTGTGAACTTAGAAAAGAGGCCTCCAGGGCCGTAAGTGAAGAATTACATAACCATTGACATCTATGGAAATCTAGCTGTCTCCTCATGGCTTTAGTACTGTAGATAAAAATAATTTGGAGACAGAGAAGGGATATGAAAAACATTGTATAACTAAAATAGGAAAATGTATTTGGAGATCCATGGAACAGAGAAGGGCACAGGCTGTTTCCAATTCTGGCACCACTGTTTACAAAGCAAACTGTTGGCAAATTATCTGATTTGCATTCTCCTAAAAAGTGATGGTGTTCACCAGGTTTTGATTTGGTTTATTGGCGTTCATGTATATTATTTTGTGAAGTGTCTGTTTAAGTCTTCTGATTAATTTGAAAATTGTATTTTGTTTGTTTTATATTGAGTTGTAGGAATTCTTTACATATTCTTGACACACGTCTATTGTCAGATATATGTATTGCAAATATCTTCTCCCAATCTAGCTTCCCTATTTATTTTAACAGTATTACATGATAAGTGGAAATTTTCATTTTTGATGTAGTATCATTTATCAGTTTTTGTTTGTTTGTTTTGGTTTTTGATGGAGTTCGCTCTGTCACCCAGGCTGGAGTACAGTGGCGCGATCTTGGCTCACGGCAACCTCCGCCTCCCGGGTTCAAGCAATTCTCCTGCCTCAGCCTCCCAAGTAGCTGGGATTACAGGAGCTCACCACCACACCCGGCTAGTTTTTGTATTTTTAATAGAGATGGGGTTTCACCATGTTGGCCAGGCTAGTCTTGAACTCCTGACCTCAGGTGATCCACCTGCCTCAGCCTCCCAAAGTGCTGGGATTACAGGCGTGAGCCACTGCACCCAACCAATTTATCAGTTTTTTTTCCTTTTATGCTTAGAGCTTTTTATGTCCTAAGAAATTTTTGCCTCTCCTCAAGCCATTACAATATTCTCCTGTTTTCTTCTAGAAGCCTTATGGAAATTGTGGCTGCTTGAATTGGCCTCTGAGAAATCCTTGAAGGGCCTCTGGGGGCAACGATGAGGTCCAGCCAACAGCACCCTGGCCGCCTTCCTCTTTTCCTACCTTCTCTGCCTCTCCTTTCTTCTACCTCCACCTTAATCAAAGCAGCTCCCTTTTCATTTTAGGTATTGGAGTTTTAACTAAAGTTTTCTTTAACAAAAGGATTTCCACCTTTTTAAAAATCTCTCCACTGAACTGTAAATTCCTTGAAGATAGGAATCATGTATATATTATTCTCCTTTATGTGTTTAGATATATACAGTGCCTGCGCACCTTGTGAACACTCAATAGAAACTTTTAATTGAAATAAATCAACACAAACGTCGACTGGAAAGATGGGCTCTGTTCAATTTAGCCAAATATTACATAAGATACATTCCTGAGTGTCCAATCTGGGTCAGGCTCCAGTGAATGGAGAAAGGCTCCTATTGGGAGTGAGATCAGAGGCCTTCTCCTGCAGCTGGCTCCATACGAAGCAGTAATAAAAGCATCGCCTTGCTCTTATGTAACCTTTTACTATTTATAAAACACTTTCATATACCTTATCTCAAAAAAGAGCTCCCAAATATCTTCCCTACTCAGAAAGACACAAAGACAAGCAAATATCCCAGAGTTTCAAATATAGGGAGGGTAGGGGAGAGGAGAACGCAGGCCGCATTTTCAACTAGGACAAAATTCAGCTCCTCTTGCATGGTGAGCAGGGCACCCAAAGGGCCTTGTGATTAAACTCTTCCTTCTCTCCCAAATTCTGACTGATGCTTAAAATCTCACCAACTGGTATCCCCAACTTGGTGTAACTGAGGCTTTTGTCTCAGCTAAATGCAAATGTGGCTGTTGTGATGGACACACATTAGTCACCCTCCATTTACCACATAGTGTGGCAGGATTGGCTCTGTGGAAAGGTCAGTAATGAAGGCAGGGATATTTCTAACTGAGCTGGGGACCTCCAGAGCCACCTTCCCCCCGAAGTCTCATAACTGTGCCCTGGTCAAAATCCGCAGACACCACCCCCGACTCTGAGTTAGACAGGCAGGGGTGACCTAAGATAAAGGATGCCCTCACTTTCTGTCTGTGGCAGCGGGCAACACCCACCACCATCAGTCACCTCCACCCCCACTCCTGGTTTCTGCACCCACGTTTTCACTGTTTATCTCTGGGTAACCCCATCTGACCTAAGAAACTGTGGCAAGTCTGTTTCTTACCTAGAAAATGAATATTTGGAGACATTCAATGGTTAGATACTGTGAAGATTTTTTTTTTTTAAGTATATAAAAAGCTTAGCACCCTGGCCAGCACATAATGGGTGTTCAGTATATCTCTGTTTTGAAAATAAATGGCAGAATTCACTCCAGGCTTCCTGTCTGTTTCACAGACCGAATCACGCTGCTGGGCTGGGCTAAGTCACATTTTTGGTAAAAAGAGGTAACTTTCTCCAGCCAAGCCTAACAAGCTTTAAAAGGCCTATGGTTTATAAAATCACCAGTGCCCCTAATCAGCCCTCTCCCCCAGTTTCCCTCACCATCAGGGCTCTCCAGAATTGCCGTTCAGTGATCTCTTTTCTCTCCTGGGACTGCTCTGATTGTCCCATTTCCTTGGTTCCATGTGACACACAGTTGAGAAAAGAGGCACCTGTGCGTGTGACTTGTCACATCTTTTCCCAGCATTCTGCTCCCATGGATATGGGGCTCAGGAGGCATGGATGGGAATCAGGAAACTGCTTCCAACCCCATGACAAATGTCACCTATCTGTCCTACCAATTTGTCAGCATTGAAACTCAAAGTGACACTTTCCTGCCAAATCTAGATAAAGCCATTTCCACTCCAGTTGGAGTGAGTGTACCAGCCAATCTCCCAGAGGGAAACTAGGGTTCTGGAGATGATATGGGGTTCAGATTCAGCAAATGTTTTGGAATGTCCACTCTGTGCCCAGCATTGTGTTGGTTGTGAGTGTGTGTGCTTAGTTTACATTCCAAGCATTCCAAGTTGCATTACACAGATGAGAAAAGCAGGGCTCAGTAAGGCTCATTAACTTGCCCACCTACAGCCAGCGAATGAGAATCTCAAGATTTTACAAGATTTTATAGCTCCAAGTTCCAATCCAAGATACTTTCCATTAAGCCCATAGATGTCATTTCAGGTGCAACCTCAGGCCACCTTCTCCGGTATCCTCCTAGAATATTACAGATCACACAGTCTCTCTCCCCTCTGAACACCAAGAGCATGGCCATGTGTCCTTTCCACCTGTGAGTGAGCCTCACAAAGGACTGGAAGCTACCTAGGCTCAAGAGTTGTGTCTTCTTCTTTCATCCACTGATGGAATGCAGGGCACACAGGAAAACAAGAGTGTACTGAGGGCACTGAATAGTCTCAAAGCCTTCTCATATATCTTGTTCCCACAACTCTGTAACATAGGACAGAGAAGATTTATTTGCTCTGGGGTGGAGCAGGAGGGTAGAGGAAGGGAGGGAAGAAATGGAAGGAAGTTAGTGGGCAATTTAGGATTCAGCCCTAAAGGATCAAAGCACTAAGAATCCTGAATTATGGGAAGCATGATAAGGTCCCTGCTTGGCTAGGAGAATAGAGATTAACTTTATTTTTGAACACCTACTGGATGACAGCTAGTGCATTAGTAGGTCATGATGTACATTATCTCATTTAATGCGATCTCACATCCCTACAATCATATTTGTTAATAGGCTTCAGTGCACAAAATTGAATTAATCTTTATAATCCTTGATTCATTTCATGCTGTACTTATTGGTGCATGCTTGGGTCTTAAGTATTTATTTGTTCTCTCTTTCAATCATTTATTTTATTGATTTGGTGAATACCCTTGAACCTATACCCAACCCAGGAATTACACTGATGGTAACTTACATCTATTCATCTGCTTGTTCCCCTCCCTTCCCTTACCCAAGCCAACCCCATCCCCAATCATTTCCTTGCTCTCTTTTAGATTTATTCCATGTATATGGAAACCTTAAAATATATTTCTTATTTTGATTATCTTTAAATTGTAATAAAATAACTTGCCTTTTTCCAACATTATTTTGCTGAGGTTCATCTATATGGTTACTATAGTGTCCTTAGAGTTCACTCGTTTCACAGCTTTATGATATTCCACTGTGCACATGTACCACAGTTTATCCTTTTCATTCTTCTCATGAGAGCCCTTTATACGGTCTCCAGTCTTTTGCTATTGCTAACAGTGCTGCTAAGAGCATTCTTGTACATGTTTTCTGGTGTTCACATAAAAAATGTTTCTGAGATTTACATATTTAGGAGTGGAGTTGCTGGGTCCATCTTACAGATGAGGAAACTGAGGCTGAGAGAAGTTAATGAGACTGTTCAAAATCACATAGCTAGTAAATAACCAGAATCAGGATTTGAATCCAGGACTGCTCTAAAGAACATAAGTTGAGGAAAAAATTGGAGATGGGGGATGTAGGGGGAAATTAGAGAGATGAGGAAACTATACAAGCTTGAGAAAAGAATTTCTATTTACTAGGGAGGAAATGAGAGAAGAGAGACAGACCTTCTCATATTGTTTTATACTCAGAAAAAAAAAAAGAAAAGCGAAACTAAAGGCAGGTAGCCCAAAGCCTAGGAACCAGACCCGAAACCAGGCTTGGGCCTGCCTGACCTAAGCCTGGTAGTTAAAGATCGACCCCTGACCTAACTGGTTATGTTATCTATAGATTCCAGATATTGTAAAGAAAAGACATTGTGAAACTTCCCGGTCTGTTCTGTTTCACTCTGACCACCGATGCATGCAGCCCCTGTCACGTACCCTCTGCTTGCTCAATCGATCATGACCCTCTCACGTGGACCCCCTTAGAGTTGTGAGCCCTTAAAAGGGACAGGAATTGTTCACTCGGGGAGCTCGGCTCTTGAGACAGGAGTCTTGCGCGATGCTCCCAGCCAAATAAACCACTTCCTTCTTTAACTCGGTGTCTGAGAAGTTTTGTCTGCGGCTCGTCCTGCTACACCTTCCCTTACCCAATCCAACCCCATCCCCAATCATTTCTTTGCTCTCTTTTAGATTTATTCCATGTATATGGAAATCTTAAAATGTATTGTTTATTTTGATTATATTTAAATTGTAATAAAATAACTTGCCTTTTTCCAATATTATTTTGCTAAGATTCATCTATATGGTTACTATAGTGTCCCTAGAGTTCATTCATTTTCACAGCTTTATGATATTCCACTGTGCACATGTACCACAGTTTATCCTTCTCATTCTTCTCATGAGAGCACTTTGTATGGTCTCCAGTCTTTTGCTATTGCTAACAGTGCTGCTAAGAGCATTCTTGTACATGTTTTCTGGTGTTCACATAAAAAACGTTTCTGAGATTAACATATTTAGAAGTGGAGTTGCTGGGTCCATCTTACAGATGAGGAAACTGAGGCTGAGAGAAGTTAATGAGACTGTTCAAAATCACATAGCTAGTAAATAACCAGAATCAGGATTTGAATCCAGGACTGCTCTAAAGAACGTAAGTTGAGGAAAAAATTGGAGATGGGGGATGTAGGGGGAAATCAGAGTGATGAGGAAACTACAAGCTTGAGACAAGAGTTTCTATTTACTGAAGGTTCTGAGCACTTGTATACCAGTTTTCATGTGCCTCGGCCTATACTGGGAAGCCCCAGAGGTTAGGAAACTTCTGGCCCTGGTTCGGAACAAGAACCCTTTAATCTCCAGGACTGAGGGCTTTGTTATGGAAGGGGCAAATCTTTCTGGGCTTCAGGACAAGCCTGTTCCCAAGACACTTACTCCCTCCCATCAAATAAGGTATTCCCAGGTTCTGCCCCAGTC
This sequence comes from Pongo pygmaeus, assembly GCF_028885625.2. NCBI lineage: Eukaryota > Metazoa > Chordata > Mammalia > Primates > Hominidae > Pongo > Pongo pygmaeus. The sequence continues at coordinate 67,172,837 of NC_072373.2, read as the reverse complement.
GGGCCCCACCTTCCCCCACAGTACACTGACACAAAGCCTGAGGCTCCCTTGTTGGAGACTTCTGGCCCTCTGGCCTGGGCTGCCCCCAACCCCAACCCATACATCCACTAACCACGGTGAGGCCACCCACAGAGCCATTTAATTATCCCTGAGTGCAAGGCCATGCCGCAGGCGCATGAAACAGGAAGGAAAAACAAGACCTGCAGCTGCACTATGATGTCAGCGATGGGGCAGACGGGCATTCAAATAAAAATTAAAATTACCAGGCAAATACGCCCTTGGCACACCAGCTGTTCGCTGCCCTCAGGCTTACAGGGTTCACCGATCTGTGTCTATTTATGTCATCGTGGTAGGGCCTATAAAACCCCTCTTCGGAGTCCCTTCAGGCTCAGGGACAGGAGTCTCACTCTTTCCCAAGGCCACAGATCTTCCTTCAGCCTGGCCTTCTTCTGGTGGAATTTACTAAAGATTTTAAGGGAGATAAGGGGAGAGTGTGGATCACAGCTGGAAAAATGACCTAATATTGAAGCACTACATATAGAGGGTCAGGATATCATCTTTGCACAGAAGGACAGCCCCGTGTTACCTTGATGCATCGCACAGCATGGAGGTGTTAATCATGTATCCTGTAAGTGTCCCGGCCAGGAGGTGTCAGATTTGAGTCTTGCCCTATGAGAGTTTATAGTCTGGGTAAAAAGGGAGAGAATGAACATTAGAGAGGCAGTGTGGCAACTGTTGGCTCTGATCGGGCCCGCAGGGTAGGCTGCATGTGTCCTTGTGGAGGAGAAAGGAGAGTAGGCTGAAGCCCCAGAATTCCTCCAAAGTGGCCTGGCCTTACTAACCTCTGCCCAGCCTCCTGCTAGCTGGTCCAGCTCTGCAACAGATGCTGCTTCTGATGCAAGGAAGTGGGAGCAGGTCTAGGTGTTACTGAGACAAAAAGGTCAGCAGGCAAGGACAGCTAAGGGGTCCCTATGCATGGAACCTCAGCATGCTGAGGGTTCCCTGTGTATGGGACCTTAGGTGGGGTGGGCACCCGGGCCACCTTGGAAAACTAATGGCCCAGGCTAGCAAAAACACACCATGCTCACTCACCACTGTACCTCCAGCCCTGTATTCTAGGGATCAGGCTCCTACACTCCTGCTTAGAAAAGGGCTTAGCCTGGACTGGTGAGCAGGTGGCCAGCAGCTGCTCCCTTGACAGAGCAAGTTTGTCTCCATGGCTGCAGAGCAGGCCCAGATGCTGCCCCTCTGCATGAGGATGTGTCTTCTTGGCTGAAACAAGTCTCTCCACAGAGTAACCTACAAAGGGCCATTAGCCAGCAGGATGAGCGAGGGTCCCATAGCTCCCCTTCTCTTCTGCAAGTCACTTTATCACAGCAACTGCATCCCCTGAATTCAGAATGCAAGCCTATTTTCCCTCTGGTCTTGGATCAGTCCTCACTGGGCCTGCCCCATTTCAACCAGGCCATGGCCAAAATGAGGACCAAGACTACTTATGAGCACTTGCTCTATATTCATCCCCCAGAAGCCAAATCTCCTTCTCCCCATGTTGCAGGGAAGCGGGAGAGGAAGATTGCCCTGACCCAGCATGCCACTGTCTCCTAGGCTGCTGTGATTTGCATGTGATTATGATACACACAGTCCCACAACCCCTTCCCAGCTCCTCACCCCCTCCTCACTATTTCCTGGGAGATGCTGCCGATCTAGTCTCTGAGGAGTTGCAGGTTTCAATCAATCTTGCTTATTGGTAAAAACTGACCTAATAAAGCACTTACTGGAAAATCCTGACAATTTCATTTTTAGAACATACAATTAAAACCATTTCCCTTAATATCCAGCAAACCGGCTGGGCACGTTGGCTCACTCCTGTAATCTCAGCACTTTGGAAGGCCGAGGCGGGTGGATCACAAGGTTAGGAGTTTGAGATGTGGTAGTGCATGCCTGTAATCCCAGCTACTCAGGAGGCTGAGGCAGGAGAATTGCTTGAACCTGGGAGGTGGAGGTTGCAGTGAGCCAAGATCGTGCCACTGCACTCCAGCCTGGGTGACAGAGCAAGACTCTGTCTCAAAAATAAATAAATAAATAAATAAATAAATACAAAACCCCCCCAGCAAACCTACACACAGCTATTCTGTCATCAAGATGGGTTCCATTTTAATCTATTCCAGAGCCGCTTACAAACTCTACACCTTGAATGAGAACATCCACATCAGTTATGTTTCCAGTGTTTCCCAAAAGTTAAGTCAAAAGTACAATTCTGGTCATCTCAGGATAAATGAGATAAGAGCATGTTGAAAGTACGTGATCAGTTGATTTGGCTCAGGGATTTTGTGGTTTTTTTTTTTAACTCTGCCAACTCAAATATCTAGTTAATCTGCTTGCATTTTGGAGGTTGCAGTGAAAAGCCTGTGTGACCAGTGCATCATCCCTGTTATATTTAGCTCATAGGGCACCTAAGGAGGGCTGCTAATACCCTAGTTGGGGCAGAGCACAATTCTGAATGAAAGGCATTTTGTTTTGTTTCTAGCAGACAGAAGGCCTCCTTTTCTGCAAGTACACTTACATTCAACCCAACTCCATTGACTCTCTGCTGCTAACTGCTCCACAACATGCTCTGTCCCCCAGACAAGATTTAGAGACTAGCCGGGTGCGGTGGCTCATGCCTGTAATCCCAGCACTTTGAGAGGCAGAGGCAGGCAGATCATGAGGTCAAGAGACTGAGACAATCCTGGCCAAAATGGGGAAACCCTGTCTCTACTAAAAATACAAAAATTAGCTGGGTGTGGTGGTGCGCTCCTGTAGTCCCAGCTCCTCAGGGGGGCAGAGGCAGGAGAATCGCTTCAACCTGGGAGGCAGAAGTTGCAGTGAGCCGAGATCGTGCTACTGCACTCCAGCCTGGTGACAGAGTTGAGACTCCATCTCATAAAAAAATAAATAAATAAAATAAAGATTTAGAGACCTAGTGCTGAGATGTCTATAAGCCAGGATATCTCCAATACTCACAGCTTCTAATTTTTGAGCACCTACTCAATACCAGGTCCTGCTCCAGATGCTTTGCACATCATCTCTCATCCTTGCAGCAACCTGCCTGGAAATGTGGGTTTTGTGATCCCCCTTTTTCTAGTAAGAAAACTGAGGCTATGAGTGGCCAAGTACCATCCACGGCATCTCACACACACTGAGTAAGCAACAGCATCAGGATTTGAACTTAGGCCTGTCTGCATCCAAATCTCACCTCTATTCCCTCATCACATGGATCTGGGGAGAGCTCCCTGCCACTCGTGGTGCCTGTGAGCTGGTATTAGTGTGAGAGGAGATGGGGGCTACTTCTGTCTCCTTGAGAAGGGCATGCCTGCAGCCTGCACCCCACTGGTGTGTTCTCCTTTCAGCAGATTCAGGGGATGGAGCAACACTTGTCTTGGGAGTTGTGGGCAGGACCAGGACTCCGCCTCCCCAGGAAGAATGACATGCTCCGAGGATGTGGGACAAACTTGCATGGCTGCGCCTGTACCCGCTGCCTGGAAACGAACAGCTTGGGCGGATAATTGGCTAGTCCAATTTCCAGCGGGCTTTGCAGCATGTCTTTTAGCCACCAACATTTCCCACCAGGCCTCCAGCTTCTCCAGGAGCTCAGATTTCTGAGCAAGCAAAAGACAGAGAACTGATTCTCCCATTTCTCCTCCTACCTTCATCTCTAGCCGACCAGCATTGGTGTGGACTCATCCATGACATCCTATTAGCAATTTAGCTCAAGCACCCCTGACAACACTCCGCCACCCCCATTTCCTTGCCGCCCAGCACCTATGCACCTGCTCCACTCCCACCCCTTTCCCGTATTTCCATCTAGTCCACAGCACAGTAGAGGTTCAGAGCACCAGCTCTGGATTTCTAAATCCAGGGCTTTAAATCCCAATTCTGCCACGTACACACTGTACGGCCTTGGGTAGATCACTGAAGTACCTCTCTGTACGTGAGGATTAATAATAGTGTCTATCTGTGATGGGCTGAACTGAGTCCCCCAAATTCCTATAATGAAGCCTAACCCTAGTACCTCAAAATATGTCTGTATTTGGGGATAGGGCTTGTACGAGGTGATTAAGTTAAATGAGGCCATTAGGATGGGGCTTTAATATGACTGGTGTTCTTATAAGAAGAGGAAGAGACACCAAGGGTTAGAGAACAGAAGAAAGATTGTGAAGACACAGCAAGAAGGCAGCCATCTACAAGCCAAAAGGAGAGACCTCAGAAGAAACCAACCCTGCCAGCACCTTAATCTTGCACTTCTAGCTATCAGAACTGTGAGACAATAAAACTCTTGTTTAAGCCACTCTGTGTGTGATATTCTGTTTTTGTAGCCCAAGCAAACTCATACATTGCCTCACTTAATTGTTGCAGGGGCTGGGCTTGGTGGCTCGTCCCTGTAATTCCAGCTACTCAGATGTCTGAGGTGGAAGGAATGCTTGAGCCCAGTTCAAGACCAGCCTGGGCAACATAGTGAGACACTGTCTCTACAAAACAATTTTTTAAATTAGCTGGGTATAGTGGTGCACACCTGCAATCCCAGCTACTTAGGAGGCAGAGGTGGAAGGATTGTTGCATCCAGGAGTTTGAGGCTGCAGTGAGCTATGACAGCACCACTGTACTCCAGCCTAGGTGACAGATGAGACCCATCTCTAAAATAATAATAATAGTAATAATAAACTGTTGCAGGGACCCAACTAGATGAACCATCTAAATTGCTGGTAAAGTACCTGGCCCCTAAGTGTTTCCTATTAGCATAGCAGCTTCTCATTATGCAGCCATTTATTTTCTATACCACTCACTTGGTAAGTGCCAAGGCTTATAAAGCATTAAGTCTTTCTAAGAATCAAGTAAGTTCTATGAGGATCCAGGTTTTAGATTTCTTGCCTCCACCCCCAGTCTACCCAAGTGACTAATCTATAAGAGGTGCTCAGCTGGGCGCGGTGGATCATGCCTGTAATCCCAGCTCTTTGGGAGGCTGAGGCAGGTGGATCACGAGGTCAGGAGATCGACACCATCCTGGCTAACATGGTGAAACCCCGTCTCTACTAAAAATACAAAAAATAGCCGGGCATGGTGGCGGGCACCTGTAGTCCCAGCTACTTGGGAGGCTGAGGCAGGAGAATGGCGTGAACCTGGGAGGCAGAGCTTGCAGTGAGCCAAGATGGTGCCACTGCACTCCAGCCTGGGTGACAGAGCAAGACTCCATCTCAAAAAAAAAAAAAGAAAGAAAAAGAAAAAGAAAAGAAAAGAAAGAGGTGCTCAAAAAACATTTGTAGATGTAATGTTCTTCCGATAAATATTTAGGAACTAGGGCAGTAAACAAATGAGACCCAGGGAGTCTGGGTCTGGAATTACAATCTCTCTCTACCTTCAGGGATTTTAGAGTTTAGTAGGGAAGGGATGTGATGTTGATTCTGTAATATCTTTTGCTTTGAGTGTTTTTCTTTTGCATTTATCTGAGAAGCAAGTGAGCTATGAATAAGGTGCTGGCTTGACTCCCTAGTGATTCCAATATGAGAGAATGATACCACTTAGCACACACTGTGTGCCTACTAGGTGCCACTTTCTTCCTAGCTTAATGTTCATAATGACCCCAAGCAGTTGACTCTGTTATTATTTTAGTTTTACAGATGGGAAAACTGAGGCACAGGGAAGTAAATTCCCTAGGATCACACAACTTGTAAGAGTTAAAGCTGAGATAGAAACCTAATCTGGCATCACAGCCCAAACTATCAGGAACAGCGTGCTCACGTAACCCTAGTCAAAGGCTCTCAGGCTTGTGACTTTTCTGTTTCCACGGCTAAGCATCCAGCCAGTGACCCAGGGTGTGGACTGGGATGTCCCTCGCTGCTGTGGAATGAGGCATGAACATGGGAGGCAGCACGCATAGCATGTCCCCACCCTTTCCCTTCAGCTTTACTCCCCTTTCTGGATAGGGGACCAGGACAGACTCTAAAATGGACTGAATATTTGTGCCCAGACCCCAACACTTTTATACTGAAACCATGAGCTCAATGGGATGGTATTTAAAAGTGGAGCCTGTGGGAGGTGATTAGGCCATGAGGGTGGAGCCCTTGTGAATGGGATTAGTGACTTTTATAAGAAACCAGAGAGCTAGGTAGCGTTCCTTCCACCATGTGGGGATATAACAAGAAGTTGACAGTCCACAACCTGGAAGAGAGCCCTCCCCAGAGCCCGACCGTGCTGGCACTCTGATCTCGGACTTCCAGGCTCCAGAACTGTGAGGAACAATATCTGTTGTTTATAAACCACCAGTCTATGGCACTTTGTTACAGCAGTCCAGACAGATTAAGACAGGCCCCAACTAAGAAGCACATCCTCCAGAGGAAGTTATCTCAGTGACCTCTTCTGTCTCTCTCTCCATGGCTTTGTTTGTAGATCCTAGGACCAGAAGGGACTTGGCTTGTGTTTCTCTACATGTGCTGCATGTTAGTGAGATGCCAGGCATAGTGCTAAGTGTCTTACATGTTTAAGAGCCTCTGTCAAGGCCTAAGAGAGTGATCTCAGATACCAAAGCGGGTTCCAGACCAAGCCAACACTCCAGGGAGGGAGTGGAGAACCAGTGAGTGGCACTGAGAACCCATCCCTCAGCAAAAGATCAGGGGCTGGAGAGAACTTGTGAAAGTTTTTGGAGAGAACTATTTGTGTGCTGTGAGCCCCAGCCCCCTGGAAGGACATCTCACCTCACTCCAAGGGAGTGTGGGTTCTGTGGGTCCTTGGAGCCTGACATGTGCCCCCTGGTGCTTGAGGACCCAGGAGACAGGTGTCTATTCCAGCCTGGAAAATAAAAAATGTTAGCAGCAGGCTGGCTGGTGGCTCTGGCTACAGAGCAAGAAGAACAGCTGCTTTCTTCTAATTCTAGGGAAAAATAAGATCCAAATGGTGCCAATGGGCCCACTGTGGGCCTCTGGAGAGAAGACTAGCATGAGTTCAACCTAGGACCTGTCCAAGTGGGCAAGCGGACTGCAGCAGAGAGAAGCTGGGGCACTATCAGGAAGGACCAGTCCACCCGCCAGAGGGAATGATTCACCCTCACCAGGAGACTTGCAGGGAGCAGATTCCCAAGACACAGGGTCTCCATTGAACCAGGAAGGACTCCCCTTTCCCCTCCACAGAGTCCTCCAAGGCTGGAGAGCCCACAGCCTATTTCAGATGGCATCTACATCAGGCCTGACCCCCCACCCACACCCCTCATCCCTGATCTCTTATCTTTCCCCTTCCACTCTCTCCTGGAGGGGTCAGGAGCCCCATGTGGGAATAGGGGTAGAAGGAGTACAAGAGCAAAGCCAGAAAGACAGAAACCAGCCACACCCCCTTCCCAGTGGTGGACCTCTGTCTGCAGCAGCCCAACCTGCCACTACTCCTTGCCCAATCTACAAAATTGGAATTGAGGGTGATCATTTGCTTTACAAAAGGACTTTTCTTTTAACCCAAAGGATTCACCTTTGAAGAAATATCAGCTTTCCTTTAAAGACAGATTTTTCCAGAGCATTTTCAATTATTCGGATTGTTAAGATTTTGCATATCCTGTCTTATCACCCCACTTTAAGAATGAGCTTTTGTAAGCAGATACAGTGCCTTATTCTCCTTCTGTCCCCTCCACAGGACCTGATCACCAGAGGCACTTAAAGATCTGATGACTAATACACAATTTTCGAGGACACACTGATTGTATAAAGTGAGGTACAGCCCTAAGCAGGATCAACCCACTGCATTTCCAGATTGCTCCAGCTGAACAAATACACAAACCATCCCCACCCTTTTTTTCTCTCTGCATTTTCAAGCAGTAGGCGGTAGTAATAAAAACACCACCTCAAATTGGGCCAGCACTTTACAGTTTCAAAGCCACTTTCATAACCCATAGTCACTCTCCACCCCACGCTCATCCCCAAGCCAGGCCCATCCATTTCCACCCATACCCCTACTTCTCCTGATGGCCAGCCCTGTGCCAGCCACTGCCAGGTGGGGCCACGTGCCCTCCCTCCAGCGAGTCCATGTGTGATGTGGACAGTTTCCTCATAAAGAGTCAGCTGGGCAGAAATGTGGGCAGAGAGCAGAGAGCAGCTTGTTCAGGTTCTGTTTATTATGTTCTCACAGCCTTGTTTATAGTAAAGGTGAATGACATGATTCCACTTTACACGGTAATGAAACAACTTAATGAGGACTCCATCAGCCAAGCAGTTGATATGGCAGATGAGCTGCTACAAATCTGTTGTGTGCTCGCCGCGTGACTCAGCTAATGCTACCGGGGTTGGAGCACACACCGAGCCCAGCCACCTTTTCCATACCTGGAAGAGGGAAGGGAGTGGAAGGACCAAAAGGGAGTAAGAATCAGGAAAGGAACAGTTTATTGAAAGGACCCAGAGCCCAACCTAGGAAGGCCAGTGGCCCCATCCTGAAATCTCTCATCTTGGTCCACAGCATCTTGTGGAGTCCTGAGAGGCCACAGGGACAGGAAGGCGTCTCTGCTCTTGGCTTCTTCCTCCACCATCTCATGCCGAGTGGCATGCTGGGACAGGCTCTCAGTGCCAGGGAGACTTTGCCACCTCTCTTGCTTCTAACCCAGAGGGATGCAGATTTAAAGAGGCCTGACACTTGGCAGAGTGAAGGGTGGCCTGGGATGGAAAACTGTGATGCATCTGCCTTGCGTGGAAGTGGGCGCAGACAGGGTCAGGAGAACTCTGGACACTCTTGTTGCTGGGAGACCACCCTGCCTCTGCATTTGCTACTCATCCCTTCTCTTCTGATCCACGGAGAAGTAGACACCACGTTAGCGGCTGGTCTCTCCCACCTGCTCCTTGTTCTTCAGTCTTCCCCATTCTACCCTCACCCAGCTCTCAGCACAGTTAAGTTCACAGCTTTCCCTCACAGCAGAGCCAGCTGAGCTGCTCAGCTCAAGTGCCCAGGGCCTGCAGCCAGAGGCTGGGCCTACAGCCTGCGCAGAACGCTCTTTCACAGCTTTGGTTTATTCAGAGCAGCAGTTCTGGGGAGAGCACCGGAGATTAAAATCAACTAGGACCTTCCCAGCTGCCCACCCAACCTGGGACCAAAGAGGGAACAGTGAGGGCTTGGAAAGGCCTCACAGATCTTGATATCCTCAGGACGTGACACTCTCCACTGAAAAATTTGGAAGTTGTGTTACTACTATTATTATTACCACGACACTCTTCACTCACCACTTGAGTGGGGGTTCCAACTACCTTGTCACGTGGCCTTGGGTACAGAGACACAGCCTAATGCAAAAATGGCCAAACACAAGGGCGCAGGAAAACAGACAGGGGAAACAGCCTAGGAGACAAGCTTGGAGGAGACAGGACTCAGAAAGCATGGCAGAGTGTCTTTCAATCAAGGGTCCCTTCAGCTACCACCTTTGGCATGGCCGCTGCCCAGCAATGCACACAGCTTGGGCCAAAACACCTTTATCTCAAAAGAGCAAGTCAGACCCAGAGGGCACAGAGGCAGCCATCCCGAGTCAGGCTGCAGGGCTGGCCAGGTTCCCCGGTATCTATGTGCTTGCATGTGGAGATAACGCCAGCCCCCTTGGTCCACACAGCTGTGTCTCCCCCCTCCCCCAGCCCCCCGCTGTGTTCCTCCTCACTCCTTAGACCAATGCTTCCTAAGTTCAGCTGCTCATTGGAATCACTTGTGGAGCTTCAAAAATGACTGATGCCTGGGTCTCTACCAAAAGCTTCTGATTTGGCTGTTCTGGGGTGGGACCTGGACATCTAGGTTTTAAAAACTCCTTAGGTGATTCTAAGGAGCAGCCAAGGTCGTGAGCCTCTGTCTAAGACCATCTTTTTTCCAAGTCCACAGGCCACTAGCCACCTAGGAACTTATTAAAAATATAGATTTCTGGGCCCCATCTCAGGTCTATCAGATCAGCATCTCTGGGTGTGCACCTGGGAATTAGCACTTGTCACAGCCTTTCCAGGTGATTCCTGTGCATGCTCAAGTTTAATGAGAAGGACTGCCTCAGAGGATTCTTCCTCACCCCAGAGGTGCCCAAGGCCATGAATGGTTGATACTGACAGTATTCCATTTAGTTTGCCAAGGGCAATGACAAATCTCACACCAGCCCCCAAACAAGTTAGCCCTCCAGTGGGGCAAGGTCACTCAGGGATGGAGAGCAATTCTAAAAGTCACAGCTCTGCCTGGACTTGCCTGGACTTGCCCTGCCCTGGCTTGCCTGGAGCCTGCACAGGCCCAGGACTGAGTAAGCCTCAAGTCCAGAAGGCAAGTCCACAGCACAGGCCTGGCTTGAGGAGCAAAGGAAGACAGGAAATAAATGGAAGTGATACCCAAGGACACGGGCTTGCGGAAGAGGCAATGGGAGAGAGGGAAGGACTGGGAAACATGGAAGCCCAGGGATGAGGTATGCTTGGATATTGCTCTAGATGTTGTAAACATTTCTCTTTGTTTTATCACAGACCAAAATCTGGGTTGGCACGACCAGAGTGCCTAAAAGTAGGCATCAGAGTGGAGAGCTCTGCGCCTCTTGTGGGAAGCAGGGCATACAAAGTATGAGGAAAGCTCCACCCCATGGGAAGATCATGTCTGCCGTGTACTAGTCTAATGCTCACAATTGTCACACACACACAAACACACAGAGACGCTCCACAGGAGTACCATAAATTTAGCTATCATGTTCCTCTACACATGGACACACGCCCACATACCCTTACTTAGCTGCAAAATTCAGGATCCCCAAGCTTGGTCTTTCACACCTCCCCATTGTGGGAGGAAGTCACCAGGGCACCATGACGCCACCATCTGCAGCCTTCGTTTCCTCAATAGTTGGCAAGAACTCTAGGCCTCTCTATGAGGCCATCGCACGACGCTCTTGTTCAGACTTTTCTCCTTGGGATAGTGGAAGTGGAGAAAAAGCCCCTTTTAGAATGTTTCACATTTCTATAACTCTGTGCAGTTCCAATTTATATGCACCTCATATTCGACAGTAGAGTTGGCAGCAGATGCACATTTCATATGTAAACAATGTTTAAAATACCCTGTTAGAGAATTTAATCATTAAATTAATTCTGGCAGCTTTATCTAAGAAAGAATGATTTGTTTTTTTAACCGTGGTTGGGAAGATACTACCTGATCTAACTAGGAATACCCATTTGAAGCTTTGGAGTTCTCCAACACAAAATTCCACAGGTCTTTTCAGTGTGAGGGCTAGGAGACATGTGTTCTTCTCTCCCCTTGAGATTCACATAGTCACACCCACCCTCACTCACAGATAACAATGTGCTGTAGCAGTGCAGTGGCCCTAGCACTAGTGGGACTCAAGGGCCTTCTTGGCCTGGTCTAGCTATAGCTAAAAAAGGAAGAGATTCTCAAAGTTACCGGAGAGGAACACAAGCACTAGAACATCACCAGCATAACCTTAAAAGGCCCCTCACCCCTTAAAAGGAGAATGGTTCAGCCCAGGTCTCAATGGTCTGCACTCCAGAGCTTATGCCTAATCATGTGCTGTTCCACTTAGTCAAGCTGAACGTTTTGTAGATCTGCAATGAATCCAAATCCATTGGTCGTGAATTATTCCAATAGTAACTCCACTCTGTTATCCTCTCCACCTGGAAGCCAGCCTCTTACATGCCCCTCTTTCACTTTCTGGTCTCTCTGCTAAAGGTTCATCTCCTTGGTACTAGTCTTGTGCCAAAGTCAGCTTTTTCCTGGGTGGCTAGAGTAGGTTCCAGGCTGCTCACTCATCCTCCAAGGAAGAATTGCCTGATACATTTCCAAGAGCAGCTGCAGGGTACCATGAAAGCATTTTAGGAAGGTTCTCCACGTCTAGATGTTCACAGTGATCTTCTTAGCCACACCTCCTATTTCATGCTCAATTCCAAAAGGTCAAAGATCAAGAAAGAAGCTGCTTCATGGTATCCAAGAGAGAGATCTTTCTAAGAAAGCATTTTCCCAGGAAGTATGCTGGAAAGAGTTTCAGCCTAAATTCCCATTCTCCCCCATCATAATTACATGACCGGCATGGAAGGGGGGAGGTGGAGATACAGGGAAAGTATTAGGCACCATGGGAGCACTCCATGCTATAGGAATTCACCTCCCTTTGCCAAGCTGTCATCCTAAGAGATCAGTGATGTATGATGCTGCAGAGAGGTGAGGGCAGAGAAGACACTGAGAAACAGACAGGTTACATGGTACCCCTTTGAATAGAAGTCTACTGGTGCTACTTGCCCTCATCTCTTGACTTCTGGAAAAGTTCTTCGTAGAATTGAGGAAGATTTGCAAGCTGTATCTTTCTTAATGGCAGTTCCACTTCAGAAGTCATGAAGGACATCTCCCAAGACTCTTTCTGGAAATGTAAGGTTAGGGTAGTCTTGTGAATTTCCTAGGCCAAGATGGGAAGTAATCACAGTTTTTCACACTGGTCCAATGGAAATGGAAGAAACAAACAACTCCATGGATTTCACTCCTTCTCCGAGAAGTCACCTGTCAATGACAGAACTAGAAACCTGGAATTCCGCAGAAACCTCTCTCCTAAGCTGTGAGGTCTCAGTGAGCAGAGCTGGCCACTACAAATCACAGAGTTGAGCCCAAGTCTTTTGGCTATTCCTCCCAGGGATTTACAACAAGTGGAGAGTCAGGAATCCTAACTGAGGAGGGTGTGGAGGTGGTGGGAATTGCATTTGCATTATTTACAGATTAGCCTAGCACAGCAAATCTGCCCTCTCAGCGGAGGTGACCCAAGGCATTATATGAAGGGCAAGTTGCTGACCCAGAAAAGGGTGACAGCGGCAAGGCGCTACCACTAACCAAAACACAAACGTGGGTAAATGGAATAGAGTCCAAGCTCCGGCAGCTGGGTCATACTTTGGAATGGCCCTTCATTCCCTCCTCACCCCCAGCCTCCCACCCCCAATGCCACCGCTTTTGAACACCTATGACATTTCACATTAGAATATGATCTTGGCAGCAAGGGGAGGGGAAAGCCAGTGATTTCCAGGAGTCCCCTTCTGAGGTCTAACTGAGCCTCCTCTGGCTTTGGGACAGCAGATCTAAGTACATTTTGGACCTCAGGAACCTGGGGTAAGAGTCTTTCTCCATGAGGCTGTGTACTTTTCCTTGGGCTTGGTCAAAGCAAGTCAGGGACGGCTCCTGCAGGTTCTTCCTCGTGGCTTCTCGGGTCTGGAAGTCAATGTTTACCTAGAGATACAAACAGAGAGCAAGGTCACAGGCCCTCAAGGGCCAAGGTTTCTGGCAGCTAGCCCTAACTATGCAATAATTATTAATGACAGAATCCACATGTTTAAGGTGATTTCTGCTTTTCAAATTGCTTCCATGGAGGTCATCCCTTTTGATCACAGCAAGAATCCTGTGGGGTCTGAAGACCAGATACTCTCAGTCCCAATTTATAGACAATAATACTGGAAAGAAGAAACTAAAAAGCTTGTTTAAAGTAGTATGGAAAGTTAGTAACAGAGCCAAGGCAAAATCCCAAATAACTTGAATCCCTAATCCAGGGACCTTCACCATGGCAGGCAAAGGGATAGATCCAAGCCAGTTGTTAATGCAAGTCCCCTGAAGTAAGCTTTCTCTCCTGTCCTTTCTTGTCTACGAAGGAAACAAATGCCCTGTGGAGGGAGGCCCTGGTTAGAATGTACATCTCTGTTCCAACCAGCATTATAAAGGGCCTGTAGCATCCTAGCCAACTGATAAAGACTTCTCGCATCCCAAGTCAAAGCATAATTGAAGGAATCTAAAAATGCAATGCACCTAAACTTGTAGCAAACATTTTTCTTCATTTAAACCCTCCCCTCCCAAGTAAAATTCTGTATTATAACTCACAACAGCAATATAATAAAAATTCATCCTATTATTATAAATAAGTATAATTAAATAATATAAATAATTGTAATTACTCATTAATGAGCAGTGGCAAATACTGAACAGGTGCTTTATCTCTCATGCTCTGAAAGGTACGTATGCTTTTACATTGGGGAAATTGAGACCCAGAGAGGTTTAGTAACTTGACCAAGATCTCATAGCTAGTAAGTGGTGGAGCTAAAATTGAAACAAGATTTCAAAGCAGATCCACATTTCATTAAGCTATGCTGCCTTCCATCAGGAAAATGAACATAGACTCGGTAGCATTTATTCTTGCAAAATCTCTGTAGCAACACAGTTCCTGCTAGCACATGTTTGACAGACAACTAAAACACTCCTAATGGAGCTCCTTTGATGGAAGCCCTGGATTTCTGTTTCTTAAAAATGATCCTTTTTTCATCAAGGGCCACCAGAGTGATGAGGCTCAGTTTAGTATAAGAAAGTCCTCATCAAGCCTGGCTCAGATCCTCTCTGAGGAGAGAAATGCAAGCTAGGAGCCATGGATAGACAGGATGGTTGCCGCTGCCAACACACCTCCCGTGGAGCCTGCACATCCACAAACTCCTCAAAGATCCTATGGGCCTTAGAGACCAGTTTTGCAGTTGACCTGGTCTTCTTGAACTCTTCACAGGCCAACCAGAACTCCAGGTTCTCCTCACTGAACTCCGTCTTCAAGAAGGCACGGAATGCAGCCACCCCATCTGTGGATGTGGGAGGAAGAAAAGAGAGAGATAGGAAGCAGCTTAAGTTTAAGAACTGTAGAAGAAAGAAAGGAAGTAATAGTGTGAGGGTGCCCCTAATTGTCGAAGCTCACTGCTCCTCCACACCCTCTTGAAGACCCCATTCTCATCTGGGTGCAGTGGCTCATGCCTGTAATCTCAGCACTTTGGGAGGCCGAGGTGGGTGGATCACCTGAGGTCAGGAGTTTGAGACCAGCCTGGTCAAAATTGAGAAATCCAATCTCTACTAAAAATACAAAAAAAATTAGCTGGGCATGGTGGCACATGTCTATAATCCCAGCTACTTGTCAGGGAGGCAGGAGAATCGCTTGAACCTGGGAGGTAGAGGTTGCAGTGAGCTGAGATCATGCCATTGCACTCCAGCCTGGGCGACAGAGCAAAACTCTGTCTCAAAAAAAAAAAAAAAGACCCCATTCTCTTAGACACACAAGTGTCCTCAGAGGCAAGCCATGCTTCGTATTCAAGAGTCATAGGGCCAGACGCAGTGTCTCATGCCTGTAATCCCAGCACTTTGGGAGGCAGAGGCAGGTGGATCATCTGAGGTCAGGAGTTCGAGACCAGCCTGGCCAACATGGCGAAACATCATCTCTACTAAATACAAAAAATTAGCTGGGCGTGTTGGTGCATGCTTGTAATTCCAGCTACTTGGGAGGCTGAGGTGGGAGAATCGCTTGAACCTGGGGGTCAGAGGTTGCAGTGAGCCGAGATCACGCCACTACACTCCAGACTGGGCGACAAGAGCAAAAGTACGTCTCATTAAAAAAAAAAAAAAAATAGAGTCATAGTGATATTACAAAGCCACATTTAGGAAACTGTAGTAATATATTTGGGGCACAGTTGTCTCTACCCCCTGGGTCTACTGGTGAGCTATGTTGCTATTTAATAATTTGAGCAAATTATTTGTTCTCTAACCTAATCCAAGTCAACCACCCTGAGGAAACACACAATTTGTTACAAGATGAACTAGAGGGAAGTGTGAATGTCTCATCCTTTGCTACTACCAAAAAAAATCTGAAAGTAAACTACCTACTGAAATGCAGTCAGAAGTTTCATTCTGTTACCTGGACGGGGTTGCAAGCCTCTTTTAAAAAAAACCTTTGAGGTGCTGTATTTTGACCTTTTATTCCATGTGTCTTTTATTTTAAAAGATATTGCCTATCAAATTATGTTTTAATTAAGATTGATCATAATTTTTCTGCCAAGTGATTTAACAAATTAATATGCCTTTTCATTTTTATTAATCAATATCATACATATTGTCAAGCAGTGCTTCCAACCAACACAAGATGAGTAGGATCACCATGTCGAGTTAGAAAGGGAAATCACATTTATTGATAGCTTATGCATCCAGTTAATGTTTTTATTTAAAAATATTTTTCATAAGTTATTTCAACCTCAACACAGTCCTCTCTAATCAAATAACAGCTATAGTTTTCTAAAAACTGTCCTCAGGGGAAGGGCACATACAACCTAGAATAAAGAAGTGTTCTACTGGTTATAAAAGACCCTGGCAATAATCTTTTATTTCTTTTCTAAAATTCCCCAGAAGAACAAAATGTTAACAACTCTTTTTTTTTTTTTTTTTTTTGAAATGGAGTCTTGCTCTGTCGCCAGGCTGGATTGCAGTGGCACAGTTCCAACTCACTGCAACCTCTGCCTCTCGGGTTCAAGCGATTCTCCTGCCTCAGCCTCCCGAATAGCTGGGATTACATGCGTGTGCCACTACACCCAGCTAATTTTTGTACTTTTAGTAGAGATGGGGTTTCACCATGTTGGCCAGAATTGTCTTGATCTCTTGACCTTGTGATCCGCCCGCCTCGGCTTCCCAAAGTGCTGGGATTACAGGCGTGAGCCACCACGCCCGGCCAACAACTCTTAATTCTAGGTGACAGGATGACCTGGGCATCTGACATCCACCACTATCCACCAGGATCGTGCAATGGCCAGGGTCATTTGATGGACTGCTGGTGCCATGCTGTTGATATATTCAATGCTTACTTTTACTTTCTTGAAATGTTTTCATTTCTCTGAATAAAAAAGTCATTGTATATCTTTGTCTTTCAAAATACATATTTTAATGTCTATACTAGAACAGTATCAAAAAAGCCACACCTTTACTTGCAAGAGCCAGGAACTTAAGAGAAAGGTTTCCAGGTGACTCCCAACACTAAGCTTTAAGTCACAAGGAGATTTAAGTTTGGAAGCTTGAGCTTAAAGTCATTTTAAAAAGTAGGAATGGCCAGGCACAGTTGCTCATACCTGTAGTCTCAACATTTGGGAGACTGAGGTGAACGGACTGCTTGAGCCCAGGAGTTCGAGACCAGCCTGGGAAACACGGCAAAACCCTATCTCTACAAAAAATACGAAAAGTAGCCAGCTGTGGTGGCGTGTGCCCAGCTATTCGGGAAGTTGAGGTGGGAGGATCACCCAAACCCTAGAGGTTGAGACTTATCCAAGTCAGGTCATTTTGAGAGTGAAAGCTGCATTACTGTTAATTACATGCAGACAATAATTATAAACCATGACCACCACAGGCAAAATCCAGGACACATGATCACCTTAACTCTAAATCACAAAGCATAGAGAAAGTAGAATATAATGTAAGGTTACTTCCTGTCAGGCAGGTGGAAAATAAAATTGTTCCTGTATCAAAAAAGAAGAGGAGAGTAACGTACTTTAGACTCAAATGAGAGGTCTGCTCAGGGTACCTCCTGCTCCCATTCCTACATTGGATTCAAAACTCTGGAGGAAGGGAATAGAAACCTGAGATAAACTGAAAATCAAAATGAAACAATGACACGGCAATGTTTAGGCAGAGATGGACTGAGAATCATTCATTCAATTCAGCAATGTCTTTTAAAACAACTACTAGTGTAACAAAGTACAGATGCTTCTCAACTTATGATGGGGGTATGTCCTGAAAAACTCATCGTAGATTGAAAATACCAAGAGTCAAAAATGCACTTAATAAACCTAACCTACTGAACATCACAGCTCAGCCGAGCCTACCCTAAATGTGCTCAGAACACTTTTGGTACAGTATTTAGTAAATTACGTGAGCTATTCAGCACTTTATTATAAAACAGACATTGTGTTAGATTATTTGGCCCAGCATTGCAAGAGAGTATCACATCACATATTGCTAGCCTGGGAAAAGATCCAAATGCAAAATTTGAAGTATGGTTTCCACTGAATATATATATCACTTTCACACCACCCTAAAGTCGAAAAATCATAAGTTGAACCATAGTAAGTCAGAAAACAAAATCATAAAATCCTTGCCCATAAAATCTCTCAAGGAAACTCTGTCACCCCTCCCTCACTCTGTCCTGTCCATGGAGAAGATCCAGAAGTGTCCACAGGCTCTAGAGGGAACTCGGATTAGAGAGCCAGCCTGCCTGCCAGGAGATACCCACTGCTTGTAGGAGGGGCCCCTGAGGCAGAGGCTACAGGCAGAGGTTGGAGGGAAAAACAGCTGGAGCTGTGGAAGCCTCAGTGCTCTTGGAGGAGGTTTCCTCCTTGAAGGAGACCCAGTGCCCTTGAGAACTAAGTGAAGGGCTGGTTTAGCAAGGAGGGACTCTGAGCAGTGACCAGTCCACGATTTCACTATCAATGGACACAGGGAGGACCCAAGGGGCCATAGGCCAGAGGTTCCCTCTCTGCCTCCATCTTACCACACTTTCCACTGTATTCAGTGAATGAGGAGGAGAATGAGGGGGCCCTAAAAGACTGTGAATTTATCTAAAAGAGTAACTGGAAAGTGACTTGGAAAAGCAACTCAGAAGAGCCTGTTGTTGGTTTTAAACCAGAAGAGACTACATTCTTCTAATGGGAGAGTTTAAGGTTGTTTGTGTCAGATTTTAATTTTTAACCAAACAGAAACAGGTGCTTATGAGCAAGGTGAATGCAGTTATGAACAAGGAAAGAATATTATCTTTTTGCCTTCCTTCATGGTACTGGTAAAGATAGCCTTGCTAAGGAAACTGTCTGTCCCTGTGCTAGATGAGGTACAGGCATCACCTCCTTAAATCCAGGTTTCAGCTGTGTTGGGTCTTTGTGTGGATGAGCAGAGATAACTTCTGCAAAGTGCTCCCAGGAGTCTTGCTTTACTTCTCATCTTACAGATGAGGAAACCAATGCTAAGAAAAGTGACTTGCCCCATTTCACACGGCTAACAATATATAGCATTGAAAACTTCATATAAGGTACACTCATCTTCAATCCAACATAGCAATAATGTCATCTTCATTCATTCATTCACTTGTTATGTGACTCAGGCTATGTTATGTGCTAAAAGCAGATATAATCGTGACTTCACAGAACTTGCCATCAAGGGGAAGTTTGAGCCAAGAAAACATAATGATGATGATTATGATGTAGTATGATAAGTTACATGATAGAGAAAGCAGAGGGGTCATGAAGGACCCAGGAGGGGTGCCTTTGCCAGCCCTGAGGAGGGAAGGGAAGAGCTGTGGGAGGAAGAGGCTTCTAAGCTGACACGGGAGGTAGAGGACAGGGGAGCTAAGCAAGGGAAGGAAGGAGAGGAAGGAGAAGAGAATTTCAGCAAGAGGGAACCACAGGAATGAAGGCCTAGAATTAAGAAAGTTTACTTGAGTAATTGGAAATAGTTCATTAAGACTAGCATTGAATAATAATACAGCTGAAAATGACTAGGCCTGCTTATAGGCTAGCATACACCAAGAGGCCTGTGAAACAGCCAGAGAGACAGAAGAATTTTGCAGCACTACAAAAGGCCAGGAAGAGAACATTTCAAGAAGGAAGTGGTCACTGTGTCTAGTGCTGCCCAGAGGTCAAGCTAGATACAGTCTGAGAAGCAGTCACTAGATTCAGCAAGCGTTGGCAGGAAGAGTTTTCACGGTGTGAGGGGGCTCTAGGTGTCCCATGGTATGTACGGTGGTGAATGAGACTGAAGGAAGTGGAAACAGTCATTCAGATGATGCTTGCAACAAATTTGGTAGAGAAAAAAGTAGAGAAATAAGACAGCATAGCTGGAAGGAAACATGAAGTCAGGAAAGAGATTTTTTTTTTTTTTAAGATAGACTTGGGTAGGGCCGGGTGCAGTTGCTCACACCTATAATCCCAGGACTTTGGGAGGCCGAGGAGAGCAGATTATGAGGTCAGGAGTTTGAGACCAGCCTGACCAACATGGCGAAACCCCATCTCTACTAAAAATACAAAAATTAGCCAGGTGCAGTGGCATGCGCCTGTAATCCCAGCTACTCAGGAGGCTGAGGCAGGAGAATTTCTTGAACCTGGGAGGTGGAGGTCGCAGTGAGCCAAGATCGCACCACTGCACTCCAGCCTGGGCAACAGAGTGAGACTCTGTCTCAAAAATAAAAATATAAAAATAAAAGAGATAGACTTGGGTATGTGTAAATGTTGATCTGATCAGAAAAGACCAGTTGAGCAGCAGGAGCTGAAGTTCAAGAAAACAATCTAACCGACAAAATGTTGCACCCAGGAAGGTAGAAATATGATGAGGAGCAAAAAGAGGAGCTATGTGTGAATGCAGGGAAGTTTCTCATTTCGGGCAGGAACTTGAAAGTCTGTCTGACGTTAGCTGGAGAAGATGGCAGGGCCTAGGAAAGGTAGGGTGTTGTTTTTACTTATTTATTTAGGATGTGGGGCAGAGAATTTTACTTATTTACTATACACCATGCTTTTTGCTCAGGACTTTACAAAACATTAGCTCAATTTATTTTCACAATGCTGATCCATAGATAATATCACTCCACTTTCCACAGGAAGAAACTAAAGCTTAGAGAAGTGGAATACATGGCCCAATTACACAACCAGCAAGAGCAGGGCCAAGATTCCCAGCCAGGTCCATATGACTCCAAAGCAAGGTCTCTCCAGATGTGTGTGCAGACAGAAGGGAAAGGGCACTGAAAATGGGAGATTAAAAGAAGCAAAAGAATAGTATTTGGTGAAGGCAAATTTTAGAGTAGAGGGACCAAGAAAAAGTGAAAGAACTTCTTTTCCTTAAGGACAAAGGCAAAGAAAAAAAGAGAGAGGTAGAGGAAGATAGAGAAAAACAGCCAGAAAAGTGACATATTTGAGATATGTCAAGTGGGACAGCCTTAATCTTTGTTATTAATTTGGGATAAGGTCACTGTGAATGTGGGCTGCACCCACGTGCTAGGTTTTGGGGCTACGGCACAAACACAGGAGATAAAGTCACCACCTCATAGAATTTAGAGGCTAGTCTAGTGTAACCGACATTAAGTGATAATTTAAAATAATCAATTGAATAATTACAAATGCAGAGTGGGCTATAGTGGGGAACTCTAAGAGAGGGAAGGGTTTGGAACAGCGACCTTGGAAAAGTAAATAAGAATGTGATTAAAAAAAAAAAAAAAGTCAAACAATTGTAAAGGCTTAAACTTAGATTTCTGGAGGAGTTACAATGCACCAAAAAGGGAGCAAGAACTTTTAATTTGATGGTGCATCTATTATTCAAAGAGAGGACCCATCAGTTCCAAGCTGGCAGATGATCCTTGAACCTGGAAAATAGCAAGGATTTAGCAAGTGGCAATTGGGACATAGAGGAAGAGGAGAAAGATAAGCAGGAAGTTAAAAAAAAAAAAAAGTTGAAGCCAGAGAAAGAATTTTAAAGTAACATCAGCAAGCATTGATAGCACACTTACTTTGGGCCCAGCACCACACCTAGTGGTTTATGAATCTTATGGTACTGGCTTCTCATGGCACATCTATAGCTTAGGTCCTGATATTTTCACCACTTTTTAGGAGAAAAAAACAAAGCTTAGAGAAGCCAAATAACTTCCCCAAGGTCACAGTCCATAAGTGGCAAGGATGCTAAACTGCAAAGCCAGCATTCTCATGCATGTAGAAGGACTAGCCTCTAGCTCTATGTGACAGTAGCCTGAGGGATGCCTATGCCAGTGACCACTGAAGTGGAGGGAGAGGACCCCCACTGTAGAGCAAGACAAGGAGGCCACAAGTGACACCATAGATGGTGACATTTCCAGGTGGGGTGAGCAGAAAATGAGAAAAGTCACTGAGGAAGGCGGAGGGGTATCTGAGCATATGTCAACATAGAAACAGGGTGCTCATGGGCAGAAGAGTTCAACCAAGTTACACCATAAGCAGTTAAGGCTGACTCAGCAGGGATGGAGATTTGGAGTTGGAGATGTGTAGTGAACTCATAGCCAGCTCTCATTACCTGGCAACCTGCTGAGGCAGAAGCTCCACGAGTCTCAGCTGGGAGCACCAGTTCTGACCAAAATCAGCCCCGTCATTAACTGTGTGACTTTGGACAACACACTCAACCTCACTAGGCCCCAGCATCCTCATCTGTAAACTAAGGGGGTTGGATATGATGAGCTTTCCCAGGTAGAGTTAGCACTCTGTTCCGTGTCCTCATGGCAACTTAAATTAGCCTGTATCAGATACAGCTCTTAGCTGATTGATTTTCACAGCTCCACAATTCCATCCCTCTCCTCATCAATGTCAATGTCAATGTCATCACTGAGTTCTGTGCTGCCCAGTTTATATACATTAACTCAATCCTTACATCAACGCTCCTAAGCAGACAGAGGCTCTGGAGTCACACAGCCTGGCATGACCTTGGAAAAGTGCCTTAACATCTCCAAGCCCAAGCGTTCTCATCTCTAAAATGGGAATAATGAATAATGTCAGGACTTACTGAATTGAGCTGTTATAAGGATTAAATGAGGCAAGCCACGTAAAAGTGCCTAGTAGTTCATTACAAGCAGTCAGTAAGTGTTAGCTCTTAGCAAAGTATGTTTTATAAATAAGGAAAGTGAGACATGGAGAGTTAGTTTGTAGTCACTTGGCCAGTAAAAGGTGAGAAGTGACTTTGCACACACGTCTGCGTGACTTTGGAGCCACCCTCCTCTCTCCTCTGGTGATGGCTGGCAGGCCTCCAAAGGAGAGATGGACTGTGAGCCCAAATCAGGCAAACACACCACACGCATACCACAGCCCAGCAAGTGTACCATTTGGCTCACAGACCTGGAGATTCTCCACCAAAAGGACACCTGCTGTCGCCTTCTCTGTGGTAAGAACTGAGGCCATTAGGTGCCACCAATAACTTGGAACCTGCCTAAAGTCTCTTCTCTCCCACAAAACTGATGGCCCGGTGGGGTGGCTTTTTCATATCAAAAGAGCCGAAGTGTGAGCAGAAAGGCATCTTTCCCAACCATGGCCAGGGGACGCTGTAACGAAGAACAGCTGAGTGGCCTTGTAAAGAAGCCATGTTCTCTCAGGCAGCCTCAGCCCAAAATGTGGTGGCCTGCATTTCCAGGGCAGGCTCAGAAAGAGTGAGAGGAAAACCAAAAGAAACTTGAAAGTTGCCTGGAATTTCAAGCGAAGTGCTTGAGAGATGGGAAAGGAGGGGAGAATGGCCCTCCCTCATGGGCCCTTCCTGGGAGGGTCTGGACCTGAGATGCAACAGAGAACAGATTGTGGCAAAGACACCCCAACAGACACAGATCACAAAGCCTTGTGCAGACTGCACCTGCCCTCAACCCTCACCCTCTGCTCACCCACTTTGTATGCCTATCCCTCTCAGCCCCAATCTCCCCCAACCCTTTTTATATTCCCAGAGCCTGCACTGAACAAAGAGATACTTTAGTCTGAACAATGGAAGGGAGAAGGTGGTAGAGGGCACTGCTGCAGGAGCCTCTCCTCTTGCCTGGAGCAGATGGCAGCAGCGGGCTTCTGTGGACAGACCACTTGCTCCCCTACCCACCCACCTGGCCCACCTTTCCTGCTCACGTGACCAAACAAACAAATCCAAACACAACTGCGTAAAATCCTAGCCTACTGCGTGGAATAGAGCCAGCTCCACACTGTTTCTCCCCTTCCATCCACCTCCCACCTCCTCCCAGCAAGCTTTTCATCTGCTCCTTTCCCTGACTCCTCAGCATCTTTCCCTGCCCCTCTCCTGTTCTCCTGTTCTCTTTCCTTTTTGTCCTCTTCCTCTATCTTTCCCCTTTCCCTCCACCAGGACCCTCCTGCTTGTCCATGAACTGTAGTTGGTTCCAAATACAGAATGCTGGTTTAATTCTGAAAGGCTCATTCGTGTCTCCCAGCATCTCTCAGGGTGACATGCTTTGCATTAGCTGTGTTTTCTCTGCTGGGGCCCCATGTACCCCAGACCCTGCTCCCTCCCCAAGCCCAGGCAACTGAAGTCCCCCCGCCCCAGTTTCCCCGACAGATCTCAGGCAGTTGGAAAGAGTGACTACTCTCTGACCCCTGAAGCTGTTCTGCCTGGGATTCTGTCCTGGCTCTAACCCACACCAGCTAAGTGTGAGCTTGGGCAAGAGACTTAACCCCTCTGTGCCTCAGTTCCCTCACTTGTAAGATGCAGGTCCTAACAGCATCTGCTCCATAGGGTTATGGGATGTGGTAAGTTCATACATGTAAACAACATGCAGGCCTGACACATAGACAGTGATTGCTCAATCCAGGTTAGTGACTATTATTCCTGTACTTCAGTGGCTTAAGGAGTCATCATACAGAACATAACATACCCAATACAAAACAATCCTGAGTAACTGAAAGGCAAGGAGGTGGTGAACAGTTTGGGAAAATGGGAAGAGAAATGACAGAAGGACCTGCCGTTTTGTCATTTCATTTTTATTTCACTTTGGTTTTCTTTGTATAACCCTTCAAGAAGTCAAGGGTGCTAAGAAAATTATAATTTTTTGAGATTGGTACACATCTAGTGACAGGAAGGGAAAGGCTTGTGTCCAGAATTCTTGGAACAGTGAGCAGAATATTGGCATCTACCTGAGCATCCACAGAATCTCCAAGAACACACCGCGGCTGTGCATGCTGCCTGCGGCTGGCTTTCTCCCTCTACTTATTTGATGGAGGATGCTTACATAAGAAAGGAAACTGGGTCACTATGAATGAGCAGTGCAGCTGGTACAGCAGGGAGTGGAGCTTAGGTGACAGTTCAAGGCCCAGGAGCCCTGATGTAGCTGGCATCAGGGTGGGCTTGAGCCTAGCTCAGTTCCCAGGCTTGGAAAAATACAAGAGCACAACAACAAAAACAATTTATTTTAAGTTCTCTATTTATGAAAATGCTGTCCTAAAAACCAGAGTCCTCTTGTATCCCCGAACAACTGGAGAAAATAAGCTGGTGAATGGGTTCCAAGACCAGATAGAGGAGAAGAATGGAAATTACATTTCTAAAATCCAGGATACATACACTAATAGTGATGCCAAAACTTCTTTGATCCAGAAACAAATCACTGCTTTGAAATTCATGATGAGAATAGCATCAGGATCACAGCTTTTCTTTTGTGAAATCTGTGAAATAAATTGTTTTTAAACAAATAACTGGAGGTGGCCACAGTGGTTTGCACCTGTAATTCCAAATATTCAGGAGGCCAAGGCAGGAGGATCTCTTGAGCCCAGGAGTTCAGGGCTGCAGTGAGCTATGATCATGCTACTGCACTCTAGCCTGGGCAACAGAGCAAGACCCTGTCTCTAAAAAATTTTAAAAATAACTGGGGGTGGGGAGGAGCCAAGATGGCCGAATAGGAACAGCTCCGGTCTACAGCTCCCAGCACGAGCGACGCAGAAGACGGGTGATTTCTGCATTTCCATCTGAGGTACCATGTTCATCTCACTAGGGAGTGTCAGACAGTGGGCGCAGGTCAGTGGGTGAGTGCACCGTGCGCCAGCCGAAGCAGGGGCGAGGCATTGCCTCACTCCGGAAGCACAAGGGGTCAGGGAGTTCCCTTTCCAGGGGTGACAGACGGCACCTGGAAAATCGGGCCACTCCCAACCGAATACTGTGCTTTTCCGACGGGCTTAGGAAACGGTGCCCCAGGAGAGTATAGCCCGCACCTGGCTCAGAGGGTCCTACGCCCACGGAGTCTCGCTGATTGCTAGCACAGCAGTCTGAGATCAAACAGCAAGTCGGCAGCGAGGCTGGGGGAGGGGCGCCCGCCATTGCCCAGGCTCGCTTAGGTAAACAAAGCAGCCTGGAAGCTTGAACTGGGTGGAGCCCACCACAGCTCAAGGAGGCCTGCCTGCCTCTGTAGGCTCCACCTCTGGGGGCAGGGCACAGACAAACAAAAAGACAGCAGTAACCTCTGCAGACTTAAATGTCCCTGTCTGACAGCTTTGAGGAGAGCAGTGGTTCTCCCAGCACGCAACTGGAGATCTGAGAACGGGCTGACTGCCTCCTCAAGTGGGTCCCTGACCCCTGACCCCCGAGCAGCCTAACTGGGAGGCACCCCCCAGCAGGGGCATACTGACACCTCACACGGCCGGCCGGGTACTCCAACAGACCTTCAGCTGAGGGTCCTGTCTGTTAGAAGGAAAACTAACAGAAAGGACATCCACACCAAAAACCCATCTGTACATCACCATCATCAAAGACCAAAAGTAGATAAAACCACAAAGATGGGGAAAAAACAGAGCAGAAAAACTGGAAACTCTAAAAAGCAGAGTACCTCTCCTCCTCCAAAGGAACGCAGTTCCTCACCAGCAACGGAACAAAGCTGGACCGAGAATGACTTTGACGAGCTGAGAGAAGAAGGCTTCAGATGATCAAATTACTCCGAGCTACGGGAGGATATTCAAACCAAAGGCAAAGAAGTTGAAAACTTTGAAAAAAATTTAGAAGAATGTATAACTAGAATAACCAATACAGAGAAGTGCTTAAAGGAGCTGATGGAGCTGAAAACCAAGGCTCGAGAATTACGTGAAGAATGCAGAAGCCTCAGGAGCCGATGCGATCAAATGGAAGAAAGGGTATCAGCCCTGGAAGATGAAATGAATGAAATGAAGTGAGAAGGGAAGTTTAGAGAAAAAAGAATAAAAAGAAATGAGCAAAGCCTCCAAGAAATGTGGGACTATGTGAAAAGACCAAATCTACGTCTGATTGGTGTACCTGAAAGTGACGGGGAGAATGGAAACAAGTTGGAAAACACTCTGCAGGATATTATCCAGGAGAACTTCCCCAATCTAGCAAGGCAGGCCAACATTCAGATTCAGGAAATACAGAGAACGCCACAAAGATACTCCTTGAGAAGAGCAACTCCAAGACACATAATTGTCAGATTCACCAAAGTTGAAATGAAGGAAAAAATGTTAAGGGCAGCCAGAGAGAAAGGTCGGGTTACCATCAAAGGGAAGCCCATCAGACTAACAGTGGATCTCTCGGCAGAAACCCTACAAGCCAGAAGAGAGTGGGGGCCAATATTCAACATTCTTAAAGAAAAGAATTTTCAACCCAGAATTTCATATCCAGCCAAACTAAGCTTCATAAGTGAAGGAGAAATAAAATACTTTACAGACAAGCAAATGCTGAGAGATTTTGTCACCACCAGGCCTGCCCTAAAAGAGCTCCTGAAGGAAGCGCTAAACATGGAAAAGCACAACCGGTACCAGCCACTGCAAAATCATACCGAAATGTAAAGACCATCGAGACTAGGAAGAGACTGCATCAACTAACGAGCAAAATAACCAGCTAACATCATAATGACAGGATCAGATTCACACATAACAATATTAACTTTAAATGTAAGTGGACTAAATGCTCCAATTAAAAGACACAGACTGGCAAATTGGATAAAGACTCAAGACCCATCAGTGTGCTGTATTCAGGAAACCCATCTCACGTGCAGAGACACACATAGGCTCAAAATAAAAGGATGGAGGAAGATCTACCAAGCAAATGGAAAACAAAAAAAGGCAGGGGTTGCAATCCTAGTCTCTGATAAAACAGACTTTAAACCAACAAAGATCAAAAGAGACAAAGAAGGCCAGTACATAATGGTAAAGGGATTAATTCAACAAGAAGAGCTAACTATCCTAAATATATATGCACCCAATACAGGAGCACCCAGATTCATAAAGCAAGTCCTGAGTGACCTACAAAGAGACTTAGACTCCCACACATTAATAATGGGAGACTTTAACACCCCACTGTCAACATTAGACAGATCAACGAAACAGAAAATCAACAAGGATACTCAGGAATTGAACTCAGCTCTGCACCAAGCAGACCTAATAGACATCTACAGAACTCTCCACCCCAAATCAACAGAATATACATTTTTTTCAGCACCACACCACACCTATTCCAAAATTGACCATATACTTGGAAGTAAAGCTCTCCTTAATAAATGTAAAAGAACAGAAATTATAACAAACTATCTCTCAGATCACAGTGCAATCAAGCTAGAACTCAGGATTAAGAATCTCACTCAAAACCGCTCAACTACGTGGAAACTGAACAACCTGCTCCTGAATGACTACTGGGTACATAACGAAATGAAGGCAGAAATAAAGATGTTCTTTGAAACCAACGAGAACCAAGACACAACATACCAGAATCTCTGGGATGCTTTCAAAGCAGTGTGTAGAGGGAAATTTATAGCACTAAATGCCCACAAGAGAAAGCAGGAAAGATCCAAAATTGACACCCTAACATCACAATTAAAAGAACTAGAAAAGCAAGAGCAAACATTCAAAAGCTAGCAGAAGGCAAGAAATAACTAAAATCAGAGCAGAACTGAAGGAAATAGAGACACAAAAAACCCTTCAAAAAATAAATGAATCCAGGAGCTGGTTTTTTGAAAGGATCAACGAAATTGATAGACCGCTAGCAAGATTAATAAAGAAAAAAAGAGAGAAGAATCAAATAGATGCAATAAAAAATGATAAAGGTGATATCACCACCGATCCCACAGAAATACAAACTACCATCAGAGAATATTACAAACACCTCTACACAAATAAACTAGAAAATCTAGAAGAAATGGATAAATTCCTCAACACATACACCCTCCCAAGACTAAACCAGGAAGAAGTTGAATCTCTGAATAGACCAATAACAGGAGCTGAAATTGTGGCAATAATCAATAGCTTACCAACCAAAAAAAGTCCAGGAGCAGATGGGTTCACAGCCGAATTCTACCAGAGGTACAAGGAGGAGCTGGTACCATTCCTTCTGAAACTATTCCAATCAATAGAAAAAGAGGGAATCCTCCCTAACTCATTTTATAAGGCCAGCATCATCCTGATACCAAAGCCGGGCAGAGACACAACAAAAAAAGAGAATTTTAGACCAATATCCTTGATGAACATTGATGCAAAAATCCTCAATAAAATACTGGCAAACCAAATCCAGCAGCACATCAAAAAGCTTATCCACCATGATCAAGTGGGCTTCATCCCTGGGATGCAAGGCTGGTTCAATATACGCAAATCAATAAATGTAATCCAGCATATAAACAGAACCAAAGACAAAAACCACATGATTATCTCAATAGATGCAGAAAAGACCTTTGACAAAATTCAACAACGCTTCATGCTAAAAACTCTCAATAAATTAGGTATTGATGGGTCGTATCTCAAAATAATAAGAGCTATTTATGACAAACCCACAGCCAATATCATACTGAATGGGCAAAAACTGGAAGCATTCCCTTTGAAAACTGGCACGAGACAGGGATGCCCTCTCTCACCACTTCTATTCAACATAGTGTTGGAAGTTCTGGCCAGGGCACTTAGGCAAGAGAAGGAAATCAAGGGTATTCAATTAGGAAAAGAGGAAGTCAAATTGTCCCTGTTTGCAGATGACATGATAGTATATCTAGAAAACCCCATGGTCTCAGCCCAAAATCTCCTTAAGCTGATAAGCAACTTCAGCAAAGTCTCAGGATACAAAATCAATGTACAAAAATCACAAGCATTCTTATACATCAATAACAGACAGAGAGCCAAATCATGAGTGAACTCCCATTCACAATTGCTTCAAAGAGAATAAAATACCTAGGAATCCAACTTACAAGGGATGTGAAGGACCTCTTCAAGGAGAACTATAAACCACTGCTCAAGGAAATAAAAGAGGATACAAACAAATGGAAGAACATTCCATGCTCATGGGTAGGAAGAATCAATATCATCAAAACGGCCATCCTTCCCAAGGTAATTTACAGATTCAATGCCATCCCCATCAAGTTACCAATGACTTTCTTCACAGAATTGGAAAAAACTACTTTAAAGTTCATATGGAACCAAAAAAGAGCCCGCATCGCCAAGTCAATCCTAAGCCAAAAGAACAAAGCTGGAGGCATCACGCTACCTGACTTCAAACTATACTACAAGGCTACAGTCACCAAAACAGCATGGTACTGCTACCAAAACAGAGATATAGATCAATGGAACAGAACAGAGCCGTCAGAAATAATGCCACATATCTACAACTATCTGATCTTTGACAAACCTGACAAAAACAAGAAATGGGGAAAGGATTCCCTATTTAATAAATGGTGCTGGGAAAACTGGCTAGCCATATGTAGAAAGCTGAAACTGGATCCCTTCCTTACACCTTATACAAAAATCAATTCAAGATGGATTAAAGACTTAAATGTTAGACCTAAAACCATAAAAACCCTAGAAGAAAACCTAGGCAATACCATTTAGGACATAGGCATGGGCAAGGACTTCATGTCTAAAACACCAAAAGCAATGGCAACAAAAGCCAAAATTGACAAATGGGATCTAATTAAACTAAAGAGCTTCTGCACAGCAAAGGAAACTCCATCAGAGTGAACAGGCAGCCTACAAAATGGGAGAAAATTTTCACAACCTACTCATCTGACAAAGGGCTAATATCCAGAATCTACAATGAACTCCAACAAATTTACAAGAAAAAAACAAACAACCCCATCAAAAAGTGGGCAAAGGACATGAACAGACACTTCTCAAAAGAAGACATTTATGCAGCCAAAAAACACAAGAAAAAATGCTCACCATCACTGGCCATCAGAGAAATGCAAATCAAAACCACAATGAGATACCATCTCACACCAGTTAGAATGGCAATCATTAAAAAGTCAGGAAACAACAGGTGCTGGAGAGGATGTGGAGAAAT
Organism: Pongo pygmaeus; assembly: GCF_028885625.2. Lineage (NCBI taxonomy): Eukaryota > Metazoa > Chordata > Mammalia > Primates > Hominidae > Pongo > Pongo pygmaeus. The sequence goes on along the minus strand of NC_072373.2, from coordinate 67,142,297 downwards.
AGGAACACTTTTACACTGTTGGTGGGACTGTAAACTAGTTCAACCCTTGTGGAAGTCAGCGTGGCCATTCCTCAGGGATCTAGAACTAGAAATTCCATTTGACCCAGCCATCCCATTACTGGGTATATACCCAAAGGACTATAAATCATGCTGCTATAAAGACACATGCACACGTATGTTTATTGCGGCATTATTCACAATAGCAAAGACTTGGAACCAACCCAAATGTCCAACAATGATAGACTGGATTAAGAAAATGTGGCACATATACACCATGGAATACTATGCAGCCATAAAAAATGATGAGTTCACGTACTTTGTAGGGACATGGATGAAATTGGAAATCATCATTCTCAGTAAACTATCGCAAGAACAAAAAACCAAACACCGCATATTCTCACTCATAGGTGGGAATTGAACAATGAGAACACATGGACACAGGAAAGGGAACATCACACTTTGGGGACTGTTGTGGGGTGGGGGGAGGGGGGAGGGATAGCATTGGGAGATATACCTAATGCTAGATGACGAGTTGGTGGGTGCAGCGCACCAGCATGGCACATGTATACATATGTAACTTACCTGCACGTTGCGCACATGTACCATAGAGCCTAAAATATAATAATAATAATAATAATAATAATAATAAAAAGAAAAAAAAATTAAAAAAAAATAAAAAAATAACTGGGACTAAGTAAGATTTATGTAGAGAGATTACGTAGAGAACAAACTATTTCCAGTTGTGACATTTTATTGGCAACCATTTGATATGCTAATTATACTTCAGTAGTGTGATTAATGTAATTTTCTTCAATGATCTCTACCTCATTAGTATATACGTAGCAAGATGATTTATGATAGTTGTATTAGGACTTGAAGATTGTCAAAGTCTTTGCACCAGAAAGGACATGAGAGAGCCTGTGATCAAACCCTACACTGGACACAAAAATGGTGAGCTCTGAGGTTGCATGGCTTCTTATTCTTAGGATGTGATAGCAGAAGAGTAAGAAGAGCCTGGGTTTACAACTCCTGTTCCAATGTTTTTCCTATTTTGTCAAGGAGAAGCTAAGTTAGGTAACCAGAAAATCAAGGTGGAGCCTGTGTCTGCAACTATTATAAGAAATCAGCAAGAAATTTCCATTAAGGGGTAGAAAAAAGAAGTGTCCCCCTAACAGGGTGAAGGTTTAGCATTCACAAAGGAATCCTTTAATACAGGAGAAGTATTATAAAACCTCATGTAGCCGGGCGCGGTGGCTCATGCCTATAATCTCAGCACTTTGGGAGGCTGAGGTGGGTAGATCGCGAAGTCAGGAGTTTGAGACCAGCCTGACCAACATGGTGAAACCCTGTCTCTACTAAAAATGCAAAAATTAGCCGGGCATGGTGGCGGGCGCTTGTAATCCCAGCTACACAGGAGGCTGAGGCAGGAGAATCGCTTGAACCCGGGAGGTGGAGGTTGCAGTGAGCCAAGATCGTGCCACTGCACTCCAGCTTGGGCAACAGAGTGAGACTCCGTATCCTGCCCCCCTGAAAAAAAAACCCTCATGAACACCAGTCCATAGCCTAAAAGATTTTGAAAATCAAGTATCCAGAAATATTGGTCTAGTTAGTTTGATGTAGAAATACTGCAGGGATTCACACACACAAAGAAATGGAATATATCAAATTTACCTTCTGGGCTTTTAAAAACTACATCCTCAATGGAATTCCCTCACATGCATGGGGAGGTTTGAAGAGGGGCTGCCAAAACTCATGAGGCAAAGGGGACGAGTATTATGGGATTCAAAGAAGCCCTATTGGCAATTCTAATACTACCTCCAATCCACAAACTCAAGCTGCCTGTGGGATCAAGAAGCTGACACCATCTCTGGCATATAAGAGGCATGAAATGCATGTTTTCTCAATGAATTTAATATTATGTTAGAGCAAAAATAATTAGAATAGTTATTTTTTATTGAGTGCCTCTATGGAGAAGTCATCATGCTTAGCATTTCAGAACCATGATCACACTGAACTCTCACAACTGTACAAGGTAAGCCTCATCATTCCCCTTCTACAGATGAGGAAAGTGAGGTTCACAGGGGTTAAGTAATCTGAATACAGTCACATCTCTGGTAAGTGACAGAATGGGTTAGAGGCCTGTCCAGTTGCTTTCATTCATACCTTTCTCAACAGGCTTTTAATAGTTGCCTAATATATTCCAGGCATTCCTTCAATAAAGACCAAATGCACCCACATTTCTGGGTCCAAGTACAAACTACACCAATGTGAAGATGATGGCAAGGAAGCAAAGACGTTCATTTTCCACCCATCTCTACTTCGCACATCTTTTTCTAGCTCTTATCCTCAATATATCCAGAAAGCACACCTGCCATGTTTGTTTATTTACTGTGGAACCCTCCTCCCTACATATGTGGAAACTGGGATTCACAATGTACTGCTAGGGATGCGCTGTCTGAGCACTTTGGAAAGCTTCCATATGAGATACAGTCTTTAGTATGTTTCTTGGAAAGCACAGGCCACCTGCCCCACCAGAATGCTCCAGATTCCTGGTTTTACTTATGTGCCTTTGAGAACAGGGCTTCTCAAGCTGAGATGTGCATAAACCTTCCTGGAGGGTTTGTGAGAAAAAGATCCCCAGGCCCCAGCCCCAGGGATCCTGATTCAGTAGGTCTGAGAGGACCCTCAGATTTTTATTTCTCACAAGCTCCCAGCAGATATTGGTGCTGCCTCCCTTGGACACCACTTGGAGTGACACTGTCTAGAACCTTTTGGCTTGGAGAGGGATGTGGGGAGGGCTGTGCAGTGAATGGAAGCCTGACTGTTCAACTGTATGTTCTAGAGCTACAGGCCATTTAGATGAATAGTTTAAGAAATTTCATGAATTGATAATTTTAATGTTTGTTTATTTGATTGTCTGGGGTCTTCTGCTTGGTTGCTGTGTGACCAGCTCCAGTCATTATATTTTTATATCTCAACCATTATCTCAAAAGGGGCTAATTTTTAAAAACTAAAAGTTTCTCTGTGGGCATCCTGTTCTCAGAGATAGATAACAGCTCTGCAAATGCAGAAGAGCTTTTAACTGTACTATCCATTAACCCAGCAGTCCCTGGGCCTGGTGGGATAGATCAGGGAGACCCTCCATGCTCCGTGCAAACAGTGAAACAAGGCTAAACACCAAATAAATGCCTGGGGTGAGGTGCTCATTCACCCAGGTGTGTGGTCACACATAAGAAGTGAGAGGAAAGGTGAGGGAACCCTGCCTTCACCTTCACCTTAAAACTGTAATAAATCTAACTTTTTATGTCCAAAAAGTATCAAAGGACAGATGGAGGCAAGAAGGAAGGGAGAAATAAGGGAAGGAAGGGAGGGAGGAAGGGAGGAAGGAAAGAAAGAGAGAGAATGAAGGAGAGGAAGGGAGCACCAACTCAGAGTTCAGGACTTAATGTCCCACTAAAAGCTAAACAAATAAAAAACGTTTGCATGAACCTCGTGAGGAATAAAGAAGAATACACATGATTTTGTGCCTGTTTCCCAGCGACCTGTCAGAAAAGATCTTCCACAAATGAGGAACCTTTGCTCTCTTGGGTATGAGCTGCAGAGCAGAAAGTCTCCTGAGTGTACACACATTCACACACACACACACACACACACACACACACACTCTTGGGGCCAGACTAAATGCACAACTCAGACATGGATCCTAATTGTTACTGGTGAACAGGAAAAAGATGCCAAATTAATGCACATTAGAAATCCTTCCCTATTTAATGAAGCCGTCAGCAATTTCAATTCCATTGTTCGTTTGTTAGTGTTTGTTTGTTTGTTTGTTTTTAAGAGTGCTTAGCTAGTGGTTACTTCCCGGACCCCCATGGGTGCTTCTTCCACTTTATATGGCATTTGTAAACAAATATAATTGGAAATAAAATGGCTCCAAACATTTGCCCTCCAGATTTTTTAAATTCTAAGGTTTAAAAAATAGCAAAGTTGCTTTCTTTTGCTTGAGATTTCAGCCTATGAGGTGCTCAGCCAAGGAGAGGAGAAGCTTTTTAACACAGGCACCATAGCCCCTCTTCTGGTGCTGGAGCCATTTCAGCTCTGAAGCAGTATTTTATATAACCCTGCAGGCAGTGCTGAGTCAAACTACCTGCCAAAGGTGATTGGTTATTGCCCAGCCTCTCTGTTTGCTACAGAGAGCATCCTGGATCCAGCTTCTGACACCTCCTCCTACTCCAGATCCTTCATTGTATAGATGAAGAAACAGAATCTCTAAGAGATTGAGAGATCCCATCCCGATCATCCAGATATCCAGTAATAGAGCTGGGTCAAAATTGAGAACACAGATCTGACTACCAGACAATGCTCTTCGCTTAATTGTCCAAAAGCATGTTCCCCAATTAAGTGGAAACCATGCTGTAAACCAAAAGCAGCCTCTGTCCCCAGATCAGTTAGGTCTTCTAATATTGACAAGACGGAATTGAAGAGGAGCACTGATGTCAGGATTCTATTTGGAATCTTGAGGCCACCCAGCGTGTAGTCAGCACACTGCATTGTTTCCTGTGTTATTGGTATGCATGCCTGTTCGCTCAGAGGCTGCATTCTCCACCAGAGATGGACTGTGCCTTGTTCATCTTTGTGCTTCCCCTCCTCCAGCTGCTTACCATAGATTTTGCACATCATGAGCACTCGGTACATCTTTTTAAACATAAATGAGTGCCCAAAACACCCAACAGAACAGGAATGGCAAAGATGTCCTATAGATTGAGAATTGGTGGGGGGAATAATCATCTGTATTTTCTGAAATAGAAATCTTAAGGGGGACAGCTGCCTACATGTAGAGCATTACCAGGGAGTGGGTTCTGGACTCATGTACATTTTTTTTGGAGCCCAGTCATTCAGGGATTCTTCACTCTTCACTTCTTAGGACATGTTATTGTCTTAATTGCAAGCTCCACAAACCTCTGATCAACACTGCCCCTCCTAAGAGACCAGCACACATGCAATCCCTTTGGGAAAGCTTAATCAGCCCTAATTGAGTCACAATGCCAACTCAAATTAATTAGACTTTCAGAAAGTTGTCAACATCCTTCAAGATAACCTGGGCTGACTGCTCCATAGCCTTCACAGGGAAGTACATGTTCAAATTCTGAAAGCTTGAAATTCTACCAGTGACTCCTGAATAAAGACCCCTTCTTTTCAAAGACATTCACTCCACTGGCCTTTTACTTCTATACTAAACAGAAATATAAACAGAACATCAGACTCCAAAAAGGATCACAAAACTTCAAAGTTCAAAAAGCCTATTTCTGCAGTAGTTTTACAAAGAAGCAATCTGGTGTCAGTTTGTTGTTTTGTTTTTTAAGAAACAGGGTCTCACTCTGTCACCCAGGCTGGAGTACAGTGGTGTGATCACAGATCACCGCAGCCTCAACCTCCTGGGCTTTAGCAAAATCCTCCTGCCTCAGCCTCCTGAGTAGCTAGGACTGCAGGCATTCACCATCGCACTCCACTAATTTTTTATTTTAGTACAGACAGGGTCTCACTATGTTTCCCAAGCTGGCCCTGAACTCCTAAGCTCAAGTGATCCTGCCACTTCAGCCTCCTAGGTAGCTGGGACTACAGGAACATGCCACCACATCCAGATAATTTGTTAGGATTATTATTTTTTTAGAGATGGGGTCTTGCCATGTTGCCCAGGCTGGCCTTGAACCCTTGGCCTCAAGAGATCCTCCTGCCTCAGCCTCTAAAATGCTGGAATTATAGGTCTGAGCCACTGCACCTGTCAGCTTGTAACTCCTTATCAGAGTCTCCATCTCAGAAAAGTGTCATTGCATTCCTGAAAACCAAAAGCATCCCTGACAGAAGCAGAACCAAGTGTCTTCAGATTTAAAAGTCATCAAATCAGACAAATAAAATTTACATTTCTAGGTCTTGCTACTGCAGCAATCTAAATATATCCTAAGCTTCCTATCACTAATTTCACCACCATAAACTCTGACCATAATGCCTTAATATTAATAATTGGCAGCAAAATTTGTAATCTTATTCTCAAGGTCTATTTATTTTGCATTTGATAAATAAAAGTACCATTTTAAAAAAAACCCCACCATATTCTTACAAAATACCTTTAAGTAGAGAACCCAAAATTAATGAAAGGTGTCCTCTTATTAAATTTCTCATATTGAGTGACAGGTAGCAAGCATCTCCATCCCCATTTTAGAATGAGGAAACAGCCTCAGGGACTTGAACTAAGTGAGTCAGTTGTGAGGCTAAAATAGAAACCAAACTTCAAGATGACCTTGAATGAAATCCAGCCAGAAGAGAAGGCGTAAATTGGTAGTGACACTTGTTTAGCCTAATGTGACTCCAGAAAAAAAGTCAGAATAGCCTCATTAAAAAAAATAGCATTACTGCAAATCCTAAATATTATTATACATTTGTCATTACCTTGGCAAATTCATCACATAAGCTTGCTGTTTGGGGTGTAGCCATATGTTACATACGCTATATCTATGCTGTCTTATTTTCCTTCCTAAGTGCAATCCACAGAATACTAAAGTGACTGTCTCACAAAACTGCTTGCTACAATATGTACTTATTCTTAGATTTTGCATTTCATTTTAAAATCTAGTCAAACGTATTTATTAATTAGTTTATCCAGATCAGCAGCATAGCTGGAGGGAACTGCTCATCAAATTGAAAGCAAAATCACTTCTAAAGACATCTGAGGACTGAGAGTTTCTGTCAAGACCACCCAACCACTTAGTAACAACGCTGAGTCAAAATCAAGAACGCAGGTCTGACTCCCACCCAGTGCCTTTCATTTAATTGTACCAAACCATTTTCTCCAATTAAGTGGAAACACTACTCCAAACTAAAAGCAGCCCTCTGTTCCCAGATCAGTTAGGGCTTCTAATATCACTGCGACATATTTAAGAGGAGCAGGAAATGTCTATTTGAAGCCTTCTTTCTCTTCACAAAACTCCTCCCTCTTCCTCACCCTTGCTCTGCCATGCCCAGGTATTAAATGCCACTAGTTTCAAAGCCCATTAATTTGAACTTGCACATAATGAGAAAAAGCAAGAGATGAAAACTTTGGCTGACATCAAATTGCCCTCTCCACACCACTATATGCACAACTATTTCTGCCTTTGTGGGAAACAAAAGGCATTACAGATGAGGAAGAGAAAAATGGAAAAGGAAGGAGAGCAGAAGTTGTATTCCAGTAAAATGTATACTCAGTAAGAAATTGAGGGGTAAAATGCAGCTGGGATAGCAAACCCTCAAAACAAAAAGCAACAATAAAACTCAAAAACTGTCAACTCAAGTGAATAATAAAATGCACAAAATATTCATTTGACTGATGCATAGCCCAAGACTCTCCCATAATTTGCGGGGAGGCCATTCAATTCTACAAACAAGATCTGGCTGGAACCTAGCTTCTTTCATTCCCAAGTGAGCCAATCATTCCAAACCCCTAAGCTAAACTCTCTCTTGCTAAAACTGCTGAGAATAGAAAGGCTTCTTGGGATCATACTTTGAACCCAGAAAACAGAAAAGAAGGCCCTCATCTCACTGCAATTAAATCATTCATTTTCTTTTCTATATGCTGCTCTAGGCAGGAGGCTCTGGGAGAGCAGGGCCCACAGAAGTCTGGAACACCTAGTACATACCTGGATCATCACAGGCCTTTGGTACATCTCTCACTAAATGGATGATTTGCCATGTCACGATACGACCTGAATTCTACTTACACTTATGAGAGAGCAGCACATCAAAGGAATCTGCCCACCTCGTAGCTTCTTCTGTGGATAATCTCCTAGAAAAAAAGAAACATTTGTCTTGAATGTTTCTGAAATAACCTCCTTGCCCTCAACAACCACTAAGATTTGCTCAAGAAAACAAATTGGAAAAATGTGGGGAGGGGTGCGGGTAGCAAATGAAGACTGCATCTGGATTCCTGCAATTCTGTCACTAAATTTGTACATTCTTAAGTAACTGATGAAAAAAAACCTCAAGACTGGAATTCAGTGAATTTTGTCTGTTGGCTTTTAGTCTAAAGAACAAAGCTAAGTAAGTACATGATTTAAAGGTATCGAGGTAACAATGGAAAGAAACTGGTCTTAGAGTCAGAAAAGTTAGACTCAGCTCCTGACTCCATTCTTACTGTCACCTAAATGTCTGCACTTCTGAAATGGGGATAATGATGCCCACTACATAGTTGTGTGAGGGTTACACAAGGTAACATCTGTGACATTTAATACAGCACCAGCACAGAAGAGGTGCTGAATTCAGGTTACTTGAATCTAAGCATATTTTTAGAGTAAATTTGAACATTTATTTCCAAATTGAGAGCTCAGATTGACAACTAAGTAGAACCAAGAAGTATCCTTTGCCACCCACGGTTTTATGAGTGATGGATGATATGGCTTTCTTAGGAAAAAAAAAAAAAAAAGAGGATTCCCATTCTGAGATCACTAAGCTATACATTTTGAAAAGGAAAATAAACATTCCTTTCACTCACGTCCAGGGATATAAAAGGAGCTGCCAAGAGACAGGATTTTTCCAGTGGCTCATCTGGTCAGCAACTCACTAAAGAAGTGAGCTATATGACTTGCTATATTACCCAGGGAATGGCACGTGGCCATACTACTCACTTGAGAGCGCGGTTGGGTTTGTCTGGAAGAATAGCTGTGAAATCACTACACGAGTCTGACTTGTGAGACAGGCATCCCAGTCGAGTCCTCATCCCTTTGTTCCTGCAACAAGCACAGGGGCAGAAGGACGGGGAAACTCTCATGATCACAGCTGTCAGCTCTTTACAGGGCCCCTGGAGCTGCTGCTACGGGAGCCAGCACTGCCCCCACCCTTCCCCAGGTGGTCTCTGAAGACTTCATGAACAGGAAGAGACCACCTAGAGAATCATAGGTACCCCACCCGACCCCCTAGAGGCTTAATGCTTTTCAAAGCTGACACAGCAAGTTGATGGTAAGTCAATAAAGGTCATTAGCTTGGAAGAATTTCTAAATTAGGATTCTCTGTAGGGAAAGAAAATACAGTGATAACAAAATAACAATCCACATTTTGCTTTTCCACAAGGAGGGCAAAGTAACAGCAGCAGCAGCAGCTCCTGACTGCAAAGACCCAGAAGGGGTACCCACACCAGGAGCAGAGGGATGTTTGCAGGGTGCAGGGTGCATATCAGAGTCTTAAGCACAAAGTAGGGGGCCTCAAGGCAGGCCAGTTCCAACTCAAGTTCTCCCCACTCATCCCACAAATCTAGCTATAGTCAACCCATAGGATTGATGCCTGCAGGGGGAGAAGAGTAATTGGTACAATCAGCAATTAAGAACCAATGTCCCCTTTGTCAGTTCTTATGCTTGCCTAACTAAGCTCATGTATTCCTATTTACATTTTGGCTTATCTCAATAAGCATAATTAAATTTTTAACATGTATGTTTACATTTCTCATATGTTTTATTTTCCAAAGGACCCACATAATGACATCAGGCACTTAAATAGTTATCTCTTATAACAGATCCAGTGAGAAGTTACTCTAATGTCTCTTTCTGACTCCCAACATTAGTCTCCGTTTACCACTTTACCTTTTTTTAATATGTTTAATATTTTTTTTTAGAGACACGGTCTTGCTATATTACCCAGGCTGGTCTCAAGCTCCTGGCCTCAAGTGATCTTCCTGCCTCAGCCTCCTGAGTAGCTGGGATTACAGGCCCAAGCCACCATGCCCAGCTAGCCTCTGCTAACCTTTAATCAGAGGTTGACAAACTATAGCCCTGAAAAGGTGCCTGTCTGTGTAAATAAAACTTTATTGGAACACAACCACACCATTTGTTTACAAATTGTCTAAAGCTGCTTTCAACTACAAGGGCAGAGTTGGGTAGTTGCAACTCTGGACCATATGGCCCACAAACCCAAAAATATTTACTCTCTAGCCCTTGACAGAATAAGTTTGCTGACCCCTGACCTTTAACTATGACAACTCCTTGTGTTGAAGGCAAAGGTAAGTGGGATGCGTTTAGTATCATCAAATCAGGACTTAAGAGTGACTTAGAAAAAGGAAGTGCCGCTTGCACGTTTGCAACAATTTGCCACAGAAATAGTCCTAGAAGATGCCATTCTGCATGTTGAAAGAAGTCCTTCTGGCTTGGCTTTCTTTCCTCTTTTTCCTAGGGGTGGGAAGAGACCTTAGAGGTCATCCAATTCAATCTCTTTTACTTCAAATGGATTTTCATCTCTGGTAATTGTCTTTGTTCACAGAAACCTTATTCAAGAAATTTCTGCTGGGATGGTATTATATTTGGCAGGGATGGACAGCATTTGTATTCCACAGCACATCTCTGAAGAGCCTCCTAGGGCTGGAACATCCAAGTTCCCAGAAATATCCTGTCTCCTGCAAAAAATTGGGCCTGCACGTCCCCTGCTCCCACCTTGAATCTCAGCCAGGCCGCATTGTGAAGCCATCCATTTCATGGCATTTCCAAACACTGGCTACGCTATTCTCTCTCCTGCGACAGCGGGCTTCCTATGTGTCCACTTGCGCTTGCAGATCGCAGGGTGTCTGACAGCACGCCTTGCGAGCAGCTGATTAAGGGCCCTCGAGTCATCACATTCCATGAATTCAAGTTAAGGTCCTGCTCAGGGTGCCCCACAGACCAAAGCCCAACTTTCAGTGAGTTGGTTCATTCCTCGTGCCTCAGGATCATCAGTCATAAAACACTCAGGTCACTGCACTCAAAGAGCAATCAAAAGGACTTTCAAAAAATCGCAAACCCACGCAAGCCATTTAACAAGGTTTAGCAGGGACCAGTGTAAAGGATGCTACTTGTTACCAAGACAACTGTGATTCTCCCAAATAGTTTGCAAAAATCTTCAACAAAATATTCTTTGGGACAAAATGGTTTTTATTTTTATCTTTCTAGCTAAGACCTCAATTATAATCTTCTTAGCTAGGTCTGAAATAATGAGGGCAGAAGTAGGAGTCAAAGGTTAAGGATACTTTTTTAAAAATAACGAGGCTTTCCCTCATCTGTCTCCTTTCTACAGCCCCTATCCCAGTAACTCACAGAGATCCCTAAATTGTTCCATACAAGCTCATGCACAGTCCCTCATCCCACCCCATAAGTCACTGCCAAGCTGTCTCACCAGTCAATGGGAGGGCTTCAGCTAAGGCAGGTCCTGCTTGCAAGGCCACAACTTTGCAAGAGGCATACAGACAAGAACCGTGCAGTTCACACAGGAGGCCTATGGGGACAGATGCAAGTAGACCACGCATGGGCTCAGAAGGCTTGGGCCAGACTCAAATAACAGAGGGGGTGACAAGGTGGAGAAAAGAGGAAAGCGTCAGGGGCAAGAAAATAGGCCATTGATTCATTACCTGCGTGGCATCAGTAAGGCCGCCATACAGGCATCCGCTTACGGTTAACCCTTGGGCTGGTGTGCAGGGACGTCAGGGCAGGAAATAAGACTGCGGGGCTCAGGAATTTACCCTTGCACGTCCTCTCACCTAAAATCAAAGAATCTGCTGTAAGAGGGGCCACCCTCTCTCATCTGACTGCACTACATTTCCTCTCAGACGGGTTTCCGCCAGCGGAACACCTCCCCACACACATCCCCCCAGCCCCACAAATGTCTACTTGTCCTTAGCAGGGGCGACAAACCAAGGATGGACAAGAACAAATTGTTGATGGCTTCATGTTGATTATTGGTTAGGAGTTCCTGATTCCCCAACCACTGCCCATCAGATATAAAGTGGGACATGTGCCTCAGGGGAGGTGTGGGCCTAGCAAACCAAAAATTACTGCTCTCTTTCTCTTACTAAAGTGGGGCCCAAGTGACCAGCCAGTGGGGTTGGAGGAGGGGGTCGGCACTTGCTCCAAAATAATCTGATTGGATGCTGCTCTGATTCTCGCCTCCCTCCAAGGGCACCTGTCCCAGGTGGGAGTGCGTGGAGACTCGGGAAATTGGGAGTGGGAGGGAGGTTGGAGGAACTCCAAGAGAGGCTTGTCAGGCACCATCACCACACAGGCTTGCTCCTCTGCAGGGATCACAGGTGCAGGCTGAAGAAATGAATATGCACGTCACCCTTTCTCGCCCATATGGAGCCTACATGACCTTCCTCAGCCTGGGGCCTGGCCTATTCTTGACGAGAAGCAGGAAGGACATGAGTGTGGGAAGACAGGGGTCATTGAGGTTGAAAGCTGATTGACTTACAGTCTTCCTCTCCTGAGGGTCCCATTCTCAGTGCTTCAAACCCTTTGTTCCCACGGAAGACCTCTGATAGGAAGAAACACGTGAGGAGAGCAGCCTATCCATTAAGGGCTCCCCTGGGGAACTCTGACATCAAACATAGAACCCATTTTAAAAGGAACCTAATTTAGATAGATAAGACTCCTATGTGAGCTACACCATTTAAATTATTTTTATATTACCGCGACTATTTCACAAGTACTTTTTAAAAATAGCTTCTTTAATAATACTATAATTAATAAAATTAAAAGATTGCTTTGTTAAAACTAGAAAAAAAAATTAGTTAGACTGTGTATGAAGGTCCATTGTCACGGATTGTGTTCCCTGGCTGCAGGGACATTTCTTTAATCTTTCTCCTAACCGGGCTTACACCTGCTTCCCCAGAAGTCATGAAATCAAAGCTTTTGCAGCTGTGACGGTCCCTAGAAGTCATGTTTGGGGCACCTAGGCCTCTTGCTGTGGGATATGGCCCCAGGGGAAGGGGAAACCCATGCAGGGACCTTTATTATCCTAGAGCCAAGTGGAACCAGAGACGACTACCCACCTACATCGCAGGCAAAGTCATTTGGGGCAGGGGATTACCCAGCCTTCTGTCCCCGCCTTGTCTCTCTTCCCATCCCACTGCCAGCCCACACTGGCTTGCCCATGCTGTTCAGATGCCTGTCTCTCTCCTTCAAATCCAGTGCTGCCCAAATTGCTGCTCAGACCCTCCACTACCCATTTGATGCTGTCACCCACAGATGCCAATAAATAAGAATCAGCAGGACACTCTGACCCAGCTGCCTTACCCACCCCAGCACCTCAGGGCTTTTATCCCATTTGGCCCTGGACTTCTGAGAGTTAGGAGTTACCCAATGCCCAGGAAGTTCAAAGGTGTGATTGCCCCCACAGTGCATGTGCCCTCATAGGTGGGCATCAAGTCACAGGTGTGTCTGGGGCAGACAGGATGAGACATAATGGGAAGAGAGGATACTCAAAGAAAAAACGAAGGTTAAAAGCAAAGAGCAAAGATTTACAAAGAGGGGGAGAGAAACTAGAGCCTCCAAGGGAAGAAAGCAATCAATATGCATGAAGAGGCAAGTTAATTAAATATGGATAATGCAATCGGTGCACACAGACACCCCGGAGAAGAAAGAGAAAAGCAAAGGCAGTACTCACTGTCTTTGGCCAGTCCTCATGGCCTGAGGGTCTTTGCCAACTGGATGGTCAGAGAGGCTGCGGGTTAAGGTGCTCTGGGGAAAAAGTAGATCTTTCTTTTAGCAGTCAAATCCTCGGCGAGTGAAGGGCATGTGTGCATGAACACATAGGCGCACACACACACATATACACACACAGGCATGCACAACACACCTCCCACCACTTGAGCCAGGCAGCAAGCGGCCCCGCTGAAAGCTCTTCTCTCTGCTTGTCACATCCAGTAAATACTGAAGCAGCCTACACCCAGCGGGCGGCGGCTCAGCTCCCGGGCACAGTCTGCACGCCCATCCTCATTGGCAGGATGCAGAAGGTGCCCCTGAGCTGAGCTCAGCCTCACTAACCTGAAGCTCCTCTGGCTGCAGCTCAGGGAGAAGTCCCCACAGCCCACAGCTGCCTCCCTCTGTACCCAGAGGCTGTGCAGGGGGCAGCAAAGAATAGGTATTAACTCTTTCCAGTCACCAGTGAGCTGAAATCAAGTGTCCAGGGGGCCCTCTTCTAATGAGCCCCGCTGCTGGCTGAAGGCTGGCTGCTGCACTGGGAGTGGGGAGCGTAAAGATCTTGCCCCAGACAGCTGCTGACAGCAGGAGCCACTCCAAATCAAATCTCCTAATGAGCCAGGAGGAGGGGGTCTGTCTTGCTGGGTGTGATGTGATGTGATAAATGCAGAGAGCAAGAAAGCTACAGGGCAGGTCACACATCTAAATTCCACCCCCTTTCTCCCAGTTTCTATTGTGCTGCACTACCAAGCCAAACCACACAGCCCTGAAATTAGCCCTCTCTGCCACATCTCAGCTGTGCCCCTTACTCTACAGAGGCATTTCTCCCCCAGCTCATCTCCACTCCCACCCTAACCAGTGCCAACCACACCACTCCCCACTTCTTAATGAGAAATTTCCACCTCCTCTGCCTTCCCAAACATGCATATTTCCAACTCTATGCTCCTGCCTCTCACCTGGTTTTTCCTACAGTAGAAACTCACCTCTCTCCCTCATCCATCACCTAGCAACTTCCCCCTACTTGCATTTGTTATGGAGTGAGACTTTTCCTTTTGTTCTGCCCGATCTGCACATGATCCCTATTTTTCTGTCTTTTCCATTTCTTTCTTCTTCCAAACCTCCTTACCCACATGGGTCTTCACACTGCCTGCTTCAGTTCCAGAAGGAGGACTCTCTGCCTGCTTGCCCTAGTGTAGTGGTTCTCCAAGCGTGGTCCCTGGATCAGCAGTGTCAGCATCACCTGAGAAGTATCAGAAATGCAAATGTTCAGGCCCCACCCCTAGACCTACAGAATCAGAAACTCTGGGGACAGTAATCAGCCTTCCAGGTGACTGTGATGCATGCTAAAGTTTGCAAACCACTGCCCTGGGAGAAAGCTTGTCTTCCCGTTATGCTCTAGGTCCCTAAGGCTGAGTCTACACTCCCACTCAGGAACTAGCTCCAAAGACACATAGCCTTTGCTGCAAACCACTTCTGAAACCCTGAAGGCAGGAGAAATCTCAACAGAAAGTGACAGCTTTATAATAATAGAAACGAATTCGATTTTTTAAACCTTTTTAAATGTATAAAGCATTTTCATGTATTGTCACTCAACAATTGTATGCCATCGTCAGAGAGGGTATTATTATTCCCATGTTACAGATGAAAAAACTGAGACCAGAAAAGGTGCTGTACCTTTATCAAAGCAACCCAACATGCCAGAGGAGGCACAAGGACCAGAATTTGGGTCTTATGACTCTAACAGCAGAGCTCCTTCTACTATATCATACCAGGACCCACTCTTTCTGGGCAGATCTATTGGTGCATAACCTGAATTCTCTCAGTGAAATGATTCTGCCGCAACTACTCATTGTCTGATGATAAGATGAAATAAAAATTCTGGTGCTGCCTCCACAGTGACTCATTGTCTCTTTCTGATATCGTCCACAGTGCCCCTCTATTAAAGAAAGGGAACTTTGTGTTATAAAATGAGATGCAAAAGAAAAGTTTCTCATTTCTTATTACCCCTTTCTTGAACCCTGTTGCTAATTGGGGTTTAGAACTTAAGCAGAAAGAGAACCCTTCATTTCTGGACATTTTCTTGGTACACGGCACCATAAGAAACTGGTACACAGATAAACTGGTGAATAAAAGCCCATTGATAAGCACTCCCCTAATTCAAGATATGTTTATAGAATAAGGTGAATCCACATAGCTAATGTTTAATGAGCAGTTAGTATGTGCCAGACACTATGCCAAACATTGCATTTGACTTATCTATTTAATTTTCAGAACAAATTTACAAAGCCAACACCTTTATCATCTCCCTTTTACAGATGGAGAAACGAGACGTGTCATTTAAAAGTGGCAGAGCTGGTATCTAGCACCAAACCTGATGCTTCCAGCCTCTGCTCTGCTCCTCGCTTTAACACAAAGGTAGTGCCATCATAGGACACTTCCTACCAGCACTAAAACAGCGGAACAAAGGCCTCCTCCAAATCTCATGCTGCCCCGGCCAGTATCCAGGGGGTAAAGGCCCCAAGGAAAGAGAGCAGGGCTGCAAATGGGCCTGAGTCACAAGTGGAAGCTAATCAATATTAACCAGGCATCAGAATCTTTAATTAGCCTTTGGAAAAATAATATAGTCACAGGAAGTCAATAAGTCCAATGTTTAAAAAGAGCTATAGTAAACAAGAAAAATGTAAAAGAAAGAACAGGAATATAAAGAGCAGAGGGACAAAAGTGTGTGGACATAAATAACACAAGGAAACGGAACATTAAAACTAGTCCAAGCTTTTTTTTTCCTAATCAAAACACTCCTAAATGCCAAAAAGTAATCACAGAGGACCATAGTTTGAGAAGCACAGACCTAGTGCAGGCACCTCTCACAAGAGGACACCAGCATAATCTTCCAAAGAGGCCAGGGCATAATTTCAGGGAGGAGAATTAAGCTGAACCTAAAGTAAAGCATTCTAGCATTGTCTTCTTTCCTGAAACAAATAAACAGAAAAGGCAAGCAGAGTTAAGTGCTCGTGAGAAAGGAATTCATCACCTTGGACTCTGCATTCCCCAGGCTTAGAGTTCTGGCCCAGGAATGTAGAGCTCTGGGTTGTTTTCCAGCTACTGCTCCTGACTTGCTAGCTGCAGTTGGCACAGGACATCTCAACTGGCCACAACTCACGTTTCTTACAGGAACACAGTGATTGCAAGCCCTGCTCCTGCCTTTGGGCTGTCCTGCCCCCCTCTGAACTTCCCAGTCTATACTCACTCCCCTTGGGAAGCCCTGCCCTCTCCAGGCACCCACCACTCCTCTCCAGAATCAGTGCTTCAATCTTGCCTCTTCGGCTCTAGGCTGCTTTTCCAGAGGTTTGCTGGACAGCTCCTCACATCTCAGACCCTGCACGCTATACTATCTCTAAACAGATCCTGCATGCTGTACTGTCTCTAAACAATCACTCTCCCCCATCCTCCATTCCTGCTGGGCTCCCTTTGCTTACTTGTGACATTACTCCGCCCAAGTCCCACAAGGGACCCTTAGCCTAATCCTAACCCCAACAAGTACAGACATTTCTGGCTTCTTTTTCTCCATTCCCTTCCTAAATTGGTTTTAAAATCTTGTCATATTTTTTAAATATTTCTCCACTTCATTCCCTCCCATCCATTGATGCTGCCATATGAGAAGTTATTCAACCCCCAGCACCTGCACAACCCCCTGCCCTCTCTTAAATAACTGATCTCCCTGCCCTCATTTCTTTCTCTGCCCACCCACAAACCTTCTTGCACACTACACTACAACCAGAGGACCACTGAACAGATACCATAAAGTGGATCATCTGTGCAATCATCTTTGAAGAGCTCCATTGCGGCTCCTTGTCCTGCCTGACAATGAGTTTGTCCCGTTTGCCTATCCAGGTTTTCTATCCCACACGCATGCATGATTCCTCTGCTGTCCCTTCTGCCCGGAATGTCCCCACACTTGATCTGCCTGTTAACTCTCAGCTTCTTCCCTAAACCCATTACCTCAAGCTAAAAATTCTCCTTTCCAAACCCTTTTCAGAATTCTCCCAATCAGAAGGAACCCCCTCCATCCCAATAGCACCACCTTGCTGTAAGGCCCTCTGACAGCCCACATCACAGGCATAGTTTATTCTTGAGATTTATATTTTCTGAGCCTCTCAACTGACTGTGTGCTCCGAAAAGACAGACTCTTTTACTTACTCTCCTTACTATTAATTCTCATTACCTCGCAGAGAGCAGGTGTTGAGTAAATGTTGGCTAAATTTGATTTTGAGTTCATGAAAAAAAAAATCTGAAAAATCGCTGAGGATTCTTTATGGCAGAAACATGTTAGACTTCTGCAGCCTTCTGGTCAAGACTGAAGTCAACAGAATGCTAATGACACTCAGGGTCAGCTGCACAGGTACAAAGGCATTTTCAAACTAACCCAATAGCCTGGTCAGGGCAGTGTGGAATTCATCAAGAGCAAAAGGAGCACCTGGCATTGTCACACAGGCCATGAGAGTGGAATTAAATTGAAGATAAAGGGAGTTTAAATCTGCAATATAATATTTTTAAAAGCCACGAGAGTGGAGGAGGAGGTTTATTGCCAAATGCCCCTGTGTGTTTATGTAATCAACATACCACCTAGGATAATACCACATTTAAAGCTTTTAATAAAACAGTCATTTGGATATTAGACTTGAATTCTGGTCAGCATGCTAAAGCTCTTTGGTAAATCTTTTAAAAACAATTTCCACTTCATAGCTTCCTAGTAACAGTAGAAACATGAATCAACATATGCTGCATTGATTTAGGGTTTCCATGGAAACTGGAAGGACACAGGGAAGGGCAGGACAGAAGGAGGCCACTTGGCCCAAAATTCTACTTTAAAAAATGCACCTCTATCTCATTCCTCTGAGCATTAGCAGCCTCATTTCCTGTTCATCGGTTCAAGCATCTACATATTTAATTTGTAATAACGCTGCTCAACTCCTCATAAGGAACATCAGAGGGGACGTGGAGAAAAGTCAGCAGCTAAAGCTGTGTGCCCATGAGGTTTTCAAAGAAAACCAAGAAGCACAGGATTTGGAATCAGAAGAAAGGGCCTTTGGTACTAACTCTGCAATTAACTAGCTCCATGACACTCACTACTTCTACTAGCTCTGTGATCACCAACTAACATCACCAAGACGTTTCAACTTCAATTTCCTCATCCGTAAAACACAAATTAACACACCTGCCCGGTCTATTTTTCAGGGCGATTATATGCAAAGAAATGAGAAAGTCTGTGGGGGAAATGCCCTGTAAATTCCAGTACATCACACCCTATTATTATATTTGAAGATGATCTTGGCTTCCCTTAAAATGGAATTTTGCCAGTGAGCAAGGAGATGAAAAAATAAAAAAGATTCCTGATTTAGTGGAGATTAGACTGACTGGAAAAGAAAGTGTGGTGAATATGACAGCCCTGAGCTTCAACCCCAACTCCGTAATTTTCCAGATTAAGGGCAGATCCAGAACTGTGGGCAAGCTACTCGCCCTGTCTGAGTATCATTTTCATCGTGGATAAAATGAAGATAATAACAATAGCAATGTCATAGTCTTGTTATAAGGATTGAATTAGATAAAGTAATGCAGTCTTCATCACAATTCTTGAGAAACGGCAAATGGCTGTGAGCCACTTTTATCATTATTCGTAGTGTTTTCAACTATATTTTATCATCTGTAAAATGGGAATTAAATTTCCTCCTACTTCCTCATTTTACATAGAAGATTACTTAAATGTCTATTCAGCTATTTAATAAGCTGTTTGGGGAAAGGTGCTATATAAATAGAATGCCATTATTTAAAGATTCATTTTTTTACCACCTGCTCACTGAGGTGAGACAAAAATGTATAAGATAGCACATCTGTAATGATTCTGGAGCTGCTCAGTGGCTGGGGGTTACGTAAGTCTCTGTTACCTTTCTCATTTCCTTTTGTTCCTCTTGAGCATTCATTTCTCTCCTCACCGCTCACTGCAGGGTTTTCCTCTTGCCAGCCTCTTTTCTTTATTCACTATCTTTATACTCCCCCTTCTAAGTGTGTCTAGAAAGAAATTTCAAAGTTAAATTTTGGAGGCTTTGGTGTCTAAGCCTGCAATTCTTCCTTAGGTCTCCTAAAATGAAATGGTATAGCAACAGCAAGGGAAATGAAACAAAATCAGGAGATGTTAGAGGATTACACAGTGCTGCCTCACAGACAATGGCCATCAGGGTTAAAAATAAAGCTTAAGAAACACCTCAGCCAAATGTAATACATGGACTTTGTGTTGAATCCTGATTCAAATGTAAAATTTTAAAAATAATACAGTGCAATT